>NC_059339.1:35424386-36659386 GCF_018350155.1 Leopardus geoffroyi
GCTGAGAGCTAAGTGCTTTGTATATTGGCCAAGAGACCCTAGGTATAGAATGATATCTGTGGACATTATTCATGGCCAGTGCATTCCTCTAGATGACTCAGAGATCCAGTGGAGAATCTCTTCCAAGAAACCATAAGGAAAAGAGGAAAATGTTGCCCATCAAATAAACTGAGCCCAGAATGGGGGACTTGCCTGCTGATTCATTCTACTCTTTCTTTTTAGTCTGGTCAACTGCCAGCAAATCAACTCTCAATTCCTACTGAAAAGGAAAAAAATCTGAGTTTCTAACTCCAAATTGAAATCCATCTAAGCCTGATGCATTTGCTGAGTATTGAAAATGATTAAATAAAATATGAAGTTAGGCAACTGCTTAATGCTTCCTATTTTAAGTTAGCCAGTTTCTTCCAGGCAATTTTGGAAAAAAAGAACAAGCTCTCAATTGCTAAAATGTTTCAGAGACAGACTTTGGGCTTAAAATTTAGATTGGTAACAAAAGGAGACAAAAATTCGGATGCTGTGAATTTTGACCGAGGATGGGAAAGAGGGGACAGATGAAGGCAGCTGACTTTCAGAATTCTTACAGATCCTTCATTATTTAGAAAGTTGTCTGGGTTTTTTGGGCTGATTTACAGCACACATGGTTTTAAAATCAGAATAAGATGGGGCGTCTGGGTGGCTCAGTCGGTTGAGCGGCCGACTTCAGCTCAGGTCATGATCTCGTGGTCAGTGAGTTCGAGCCCCGCATCGGGCTCTGTGCTGACAGCTCAGAGCCTGGAGCCTGTTTCAGATTCTGTGTCTCCCTCTCTCTGACCCTCCCCCGTTCATGCTCTGTCTCTCTCTGTCTCAAAAATAAATAAACGTTAAAAAAATTTTTTTAAAAATCAGAATAAGAAAATGAAGATGCCTACACCTTATTTCTTTTCAGGAGGAAGTTACCAGGATTCTTTCACCCACATTAAAGTCCTCATTTAAGTGTTAGGAGATGGGAAAGATGAGTTACTAGCTTCTCCTTTGGCCAGAAGCACCAGGTCCGCACTGGTGGATACTTTTTTACTTCTCCTACTCCCCACTTGCCCCTTAGACGGCCCCCCACCCCGCGACTCCCACCTCAGGGAGACTGGCTCCTGTCACACCACGGAACCACGGTACTCAGCCAAAGTCTGTGGCACCACCCTTACACTGCAGGGCCCTGGAAACACAGCTCCCCTGCCTTCACACCCCCCTTGGCCACAACTGGAAGGAAACCCTTCCTCCTTGGCTCTCTTTGGAAGAATAATGGTGATATTAACAATTACCATTTGTTAGGCATACGCTCATGTCAAAGGCAATGCTAAACTCTTTCTTTCAGCATCTGATGTGAGCTCATCCTCACGAAAGCCTTGAGAGGATACACGGTTATCACTGATTAACAGATGAGAAAACACAGTCAGAAGTTAGGTGACGTTTCAAGGTCCCCCAAACTCAGAGATGGGGCTCCAACCTGGCCCTGAGTCCACCCCCCTCATTCACAGTCACAGCACTGAGACCCTAGGAGCTGCCTTCTGGGCCTCTGACAGCTCAATCTCCCAATTTGTGCTGCTTTCGTCTCTGTTTTCTTGAGATTTTTGAGCCCCAAACTGCTGACTCTTCTCGCACAAAGAGTCTCTCCCTTTTTAGCAAAAGAGCACAAAGAACTATTACCGGAATGGTTGCAAATTGCTATGCTCACGAGGTACTTCATGGCCATGAAATATGTGTTGGCACTGGTAATTTCTGAGGATCTGAGGCTGCAGACGGCACGGGTCCTTATATGGAAAAGGCAGAAACTATTATCAGAGGACAAAATACCACAAAGTAAATGAGGAGAAGAGGAAAATATATTGAGATGCTTTGGCCGAAGAGAAATCCAGCCATTAAAGTCAGAGCTGGTTGGGATCCCCGCACCCAAGGGGAAGAGGAGGAAGGCCAAGGGGACAACAGCCCAGCCACAGGCCACCCCGTCCAGGCTACGAGGCCCACCTGGGAGGGACAGAGACCGCCCGCACACCCAGGCTACCAAACGCACTTTCTCCTGGGAAGAGAATGTGGCAACACAAATGACAGGCTGCTGCTGTTGCACATTTGGGACACATGACACGCATTTGCTTTGCAAATACGATGCATTTTAAACCTTAGAGACATTTATCTTGAGTCCTGGTAATTGGAAAATGGTGGCTAAAACATACAACACAGTAGTCTCAGCCAAACACCACAAAATAAAAAGGGAAGAAGATAATGCAACAGTGTACATTATCATTAACATGTAAACTGAAAAATGGAAAATCACGGCCAGCATAAGACCAAGATTGACGCCTGCACAAGAAATAAAGTATCCTTCCCCCAAATTATAGGAATCCTGACTTACAGTGTGCACATACACCCAGGCACTCAGCAACAACCAAACAGGACATGAAATACCGAATTGGAGTCTACATTTCAGAAGCTTCTACCGACTCACTTAGTAGGTGACAAATAAATGGCTCTTGGGCACTCATAACAGTTGAAAATCTATAAAAATGTATGTTGTTTGCCAATCAGAACCGAAGATAAAGTTTGCGTCTTATAAATACTAATCTGTTCCTGGCTCCCACTGGTCTGGAAAAAATATACTTAGTCCACTGAGAGAGGCAAATTATTTCCCAGTTTAACAAAAGAATACAAAAAAGTGAGAAGTACTTTGAAAAACAAAACAAAGCCAGGGTGCCTGGCTGGTTTGGCCTGTAGAGCATGTGACTCTTGATCTTGGGGTCCTAAGTGTGAGCCCCACACTGAGGCTCATAAAGCTTTCATAGAGCTTACTTAATAAAAAAGGCCAAAAAATAAATACATATATACAAATAAATGATAATGTTACCCCTTTTTGGAGAAAATTAATCACTCACTTTTTTTCAGGAGCATGTAACATAAGAAAGTATTTAGGACTTTATCTTTCAAACAAAAGAGCACATGAATAAAGTTCTGAGTTACTTGTGATACTATTTCCTAATCATCAGCCATAAAACCCTTTGGATCTTCTAAATGGACTCTGAGTATTGTTCTAATAATAAAGTGTGCGATTATACTATTAAAATTTAGGCACACATTTGTCAAAACTCAGTGACTATATGGGGCGCCTGGGTGGCTCAGTCGGTTGAGCGTCCGACTTCGGCTCAGGTCACGATCTCGCAGTCCGTGAGTTCGAGCCCCGCGTCGGGCTCTGGGCTGATGGCTCAGAGCCTGGAGCCTGCTTCCGATTCTGTGCCTCCCTCTCTCTCTGCCCCTCCCCCGTTCATGTTCTGTCTCTCTCTGCCTCAAAAATAAATAAAACGTTAAAAAAAAAATTAAAAAAAAAAAAACTCAGTGACTATAAACTTAAGATCTGTGCATTTCAATACACATAAATTACTGCAAAGTATAAGTAAAAATTAAGTTCTAGTTAACAATGTACATTTAAGGAAAGTGAATTGGTGCCTCCATTTTCAAATATGTAAAGAAAAATAAGAGGGGTTAACAGATTAAATCGATGGGTAAACAGATATAGGATAAATCAAATATAGTAAAATGTTAATACAGAATTTACATGGTGAGTATACAGGCGTTCACTATAAAATTGTTGAAGCTTTACTGTATGTTTGAAAATTTTCATAGTGTTGGAAAGAAAAAAACATTCTGCGCATAAATTTCCAATTTCACTGAAAACAAGTTAATATGATATTGGCTAGCCATGAAAATTTATGGTCTCTAAAAATTTTTCATGATGTGAGAAATGTTTCATAAAATGCCAATTGAGCTGCAGGATAAAAAAAAACAAATTTAATATCTCACCACGATTACTTTTGTCTTTGACATATTTAGAAGCAAATACACTAAAATGCTAATAGGTCTTAGCAATGGGCAGCAGCATCATGGGTGACTTTGTGTTTTTCCTTACAGGTTTTTTTTATTTCCCTGTAACATTCAAAATTCATATATATTATGTTTTTCAAATCAGAAAAGTTATATTTTAAGCATAAGAGAACTGACCCATAATACAAACACAAATCGGAAAAGTTATATTTTAAGGATAAGAGAATTGACCCCTAATACAAACACACCCACTAAACCTGTGTTGATTTGGCTGGGCTCCCCCTTCGGATGTACCTTTGGCCCTCAAGTGAGAAAGAAAAGAAATTAAGCTAAGGGATTAGCTCCCAGGCAGGATTAGCTGTGTCCTGCTGGAGATCATCAAATAGATTTTCACACAGAGGACAAAGGAGGGCCTAATGGACATCTGGGGACAGCAAATGGATCTGAGATTCTAATCACCTTCCCCAGCTGAAGGCTTCCTCTTGGAGAGGCTCCCCGACCAGGCGGAGGCTGACCTGCTGACCCACGTCTGTCCTGGAGCCCTGTTATCTGAGGAGCTCGGCTCCATTAATCATCCGCCAAAGGCTCTGAAATCTCAAAAGCATCCCTGGGCTGGCATTCTGCACGAAGCCAATCCTGTCCCATTGGTTAAATCATCTGCAATTCTCATCTCCAAACCAGAGCAATTTGGATTTCCACCTCTAACACCAAGGCACGGTCTTGAGTGACTTAAGGGGAGAGTGGAGATGCCTGCCCCACAATTTCATGACTTCTATGGAGCCGAAGCTCTCTCCGTTCCCTGTTAGCCTGCACCACCATTCAGGGGACTGCAGAAGATTCAGTCAGGCGACAGTAAGTGAGCTGCAGGGTGGGGGCAGGATGCCACTTGCTTTTGCAGCAGGAGAAATCCCTAGGGCCCCAGGAGCTGTGGGGACACTGTTGGAAGGGGCAGGCCAGCCCTGCTTTCTGAGGTGGGCCAGCCAGTGAGCACACGGAAAGAAACACGCTTCCAACAGGATGTAATCTGGGAGGAACGTCACAGCAGGAATACTGGCCCTGGGCTAAGGACTGGCACAGAGCAGAGCAGAGGGCAGGCCCTGGGCAGCACAGCCCTGGGTTCAGGTGAGTCACGCTTTCATCATCTGTGGTGCTGTCATCTGTAAACACACGGGAAAGAAGCTTGCCGCCCAAACCATGGGTATTTCTGCTAGCATATCACGTGGATGAGACAGAACACCTGCAAAGGCCCCGCTTCAGTCCACCGGGCCCCAGGCTCTGACAGGGATGGTGGCCGTGTCACAGAGCCCGAGGACAGAAGTGTCCTTTATGTGGACTCGTAACAGCATTTTGTTCAGATGGCTCCTCCCGGGGCCATATATAAATCCATTTGCACAGTCAAGCCAGATCCTAATGGCTTCTGAGTCGACAGAGGACAAGAGGGTTACTCAGGAAGCACCGTCTGCCTGCAAGCTTGTCCTGCCTCCTGCTCTGATGCAGCTGCAGGGCCACTGCCCGCTGGGGACATCACTCGTCTCTGACAAGCCTGAGGGCCTGCTCCTGACCCCCGCCTGTCCTGGGATAAGAGCAGATCTCCCTGGTCTCTCCAACCTTCAGATCCTCTGATTTCTCCTGTTCAGCAAAATCACTCCCACCGACAGCAGCCTGGGCTGGGAAGAGCGTGGAGGAGGAAGGGACACCACATGTGCCCACAGCACATGCCCACAGCACATGCCCACCTTACTGCTCACACGCTCCAGGATGGACAGCAGGAATGGTGGTACCTCACTTCCCAGAGGAAAGTGATGCTGGCAAAGGCTACCTGATGCGCCCAAGGCCGTAGGGCAAGGAGGCTACGCCTCACTTTGGGGTGTTCTCTCTGAAGCGCACGGATGAGGCCACTGACGGCTCAGGGACTTGGGGCTTTGCCCAAAAGCCATCTGTTGAGATGTCTCTGGCCCTCTGGGGGCACCACAGCAAGTTCGTGCACTTGGTGTCGCAGCACCAAGTTTCCATCCACCTTACGCCTCCAAACCTTCTGCAGGTTTCCAGAAGGAAAGCCGCGGTGAAGCGCGGGCCCCTCTACTCCCGCCTTCTGTGCTCCTGCCTTGGCTCAGGGACACATGCTTGGCCAATGCTGCACATCTACCTGGGGCGCCACAGCGCTTCAGAAAACCAGCTGGCATCCACAGAAAGACCAAGTAGCCTGCAAATGGGAAAATGCTGGTGGAAAGGCCTTTTCTCATCCCAGCGGACGTCCGCTAACTTTTTCTGCGTGCCACACAGCTCACGCTTCTGCAGGGCTTTGGTCACACGTCTCTCTACTCCACCATTTCACCCTGACTCTCCTTGTAGAGATTTTATGTCTTCCTTTTATCGCCTGGAGTACTCGCACCTGAGAGATCTCAGAGTTGAGTGTGCAATTTCAATTGGTTTTAAAGAGCTTTCATAGTTTGGCTTTAAGAGACACTTCGAGGGGTGCCCGGGAAGCTCAGTCGGTTAAGCGACAGACTTTGGCTCAGGTCATGATCTCACAGCTTATGGGTTTGAGCCTCTCATCGGGTTCTGTGCTGGCAGCTCAGAGCCTGGAGCCTGCTTCAGATTCTGTGTCTCCCTCTCTCTCTGCCCCTCCCCTGCTTGGGTCTCTCTCTCTCTCTCTCTCTCAAAAATGAATAAACATTAAAACATTTAAAAAAAATAAGAGAAACTTTGAAAATTCGAATAATACTTTTGTGTTCCAAAACTGGTCCACACCTTCGTGAATTTTTAGATGTGAAAACACATATGTTATGTGTGTAAAAGGAAAGGTGAGTTAAGCATGGGCATTCATGGACAAATCTAGGTGCATCACTCATAGACTGTGACCCTATACTCGTTTCTTGAGCTCTTGGTACCTCAACTTCCCTACTGAAAAGCGGTAATAATATTAATACCTATTTTATATAAAGGTTTCTCGTAAGGACTACGTGAAACAACATGCTTAATAAGTGACAACCGTGAAAAACAAACATTAGCTAAACCCCTATGATTCTTTTCTTTTTTTTTTTTTTTTTTTTTTTTTAATTTTTTTTTTTTCAACGTTTTTATTTATTTTTGGGACAGAGAGAGACAGAGCATGAACGGGGGAGGGGCAGAGAGAGAGGGAGACACAGAATCGGAAACAGGCTCCAGGCTCTGAGCCATCAGCCCAGAGCCCGACGCGGGGCTCGAACTCACGGACCGCGAGATCGTGACCTGGCTGAAGTCGGACGCTTAACCGACTGCGCCACCCAGGCGCCCCCTATGATTCTTTTCTTGACCAATATTTTCAATTGCTAATCATCTTTTTTTTTCCCCCAGACTAGAGAGTAAAAGCCATTATTACTCACTCCAGCTTTCTTCTGTCTGCAGGAGCAAGCCAATGTTCGCAAAACCGTCTTTTTCACTTTACGTGAGAAATGTGCTTGAAGTGTGAACTTTTTCAACTGTGTGCTTTCTGTATATTCTTTTTTTGCATGTGTAATGGAAATTGGATATCTCAGAACTTTAAATTCTATCACAGGTCACATAAAATCTGTTGTGAAATATCTTGCTATTGTCTGTTACCAAGTCACAGAGGAAATTTTAACTGAAAAGGAAATTCTCTCTGGGGGCGCCTGGGTGGCTCAGGTGGTTCAGCATCCAACTCTTGATTTAGGCTCAGGTGATGATCCCAGGGGTGTGGGATCGAGCCCCATGTCAGGCTCCGTGCTGAACTGAGTATGGTGCCTGCTTAAGATTCTCTCTCTCTCTCTAAAGTAGAAGAAGGAGAAGAAGGAGAGGAAGAGGAAGAAGAAGAAGAAGGGAAGAAATTCTCTCTCCCACGGAGTGGACGTTACTTCTATCATTTCAGGGAGGTGAGTAGGTCAGATTTTCCACAATGCACTTACGCACACCAAGAGACACTGGCAAAGGTACATAGGATGAGTCAAACCACGAGGAGAAAAATGAGGACACCTGCTCTCCCTCACCGTCAGATCCTATCAGAGACTCCGTCTCAAAGGGAGGCCTCCTTTTTGTTGACTGACAAGGTTTTTCACTGACGTATTAACACAAAGTGAATAATAAGGTTGAGGGAGATCAGCTGAGCCGAGGGACAAGTGACAGCACGAAGCAGGGGACAGGGAAGTAAAGAGAAAAAGGATTATGAAAGCTCTACCACACGACAGCTTCTGTCTTTGGTTTCAGACGGAAACCGAGAAGCACCTAGAGTGTGAAATAATATGTTCTGGAAAGACCTCCTTGTTGGTCATGGCATCAGCCAGATAGATGCGCAAATACAGAAATCTCATCTGGATATAAACAGACATCCAGTTGGGAAAAAATGAGACGAGAGATTATGCACTTTCCAGGCCCTTAGGGCAGGTCGGACCCCCGTGTCCTGCTCTGGCCCCATGTGGGAGTCCTGCTGGCCTGCCGCCTGTCTGTGCTGTGAGGGGCCCTCCCCCTGCTGTGGTTCTTTTCTTGGACGCTGTCTCCCTCCTTCTTATTTCTAACCCCCCGATAATGTCTGGGTTTCGGTTCTCTGTTTTCTTCCACAAAACTGAAAACGGACACAAGGCCTGGTCACAAGATCTCCTTCACTCTGGGCAGATATTGTACATGTTGTTAAAAATTGGGACGTTTTGAATAGGCTTAATTGTGAACTCACATTCTAGGGTAGAGATGTTCTTCGTGCAGTTAGCAGGTTATTTCAGGCTACATAGAATGTAGAAGGCCCTAGCTACAAAAAAATAATTAAGAATAACACTGATAAGGAGGAGAAAGTATACACGGAGACTGAATTCTAAGGGAGCACAGGAGCAGTGACAGCGGTGACAGGCGGGCGTAGACACAGCCTGTAAAGCCCCGCGGTGGGACAGGCTTTCCGTGCACATCCCGCTTAACCTCCTGTGTCATCTGTTTTATGCACGGTCATCTCCACTTTTCACCTGTCTTGAGAGCCTCAGACCTTGTGTCTGTTACTCACGCATAAGTGGTGATACCAAGTGGTATCCTTCTCCCACACCCTATACCCCATCTGCTGATACCTTCTCATTCCTCCATCTTGGCTGCCAGTATTGCTCTAGTCTTCGTCCCTGCGGGGGGTTCGGGCAGCCCCCTTATCTGTCAAGAACAGAAGCCGCGCGTTTTCATCCACCCCTCTTCTCTCCTTACCCCACAACTGTAACATCCCATCCATTGCACGTAATCTCTGATATTTGTCCTTCTCTCCTGCAGCTAAGAGAAGACTAGATCACCTTGGCCATTCTGTAGGCAGTCTCCTTGGTGGTGATGCCCCCCTCTCAAGCCATGCTCAACTAGTTAGAAATGTTTTCTTGGGCTGGGGGGGCACGGCAGTATTTCCATCTTGTTTACACTTGTGCATTTGCCAGGTGGCTGCCTCGGGGGAGGGGACCACATGCTTTGTGTCTGCAGCCGCCACAGGCACGAGGGCAGATCTAACTACCAACATTACACAACACAGCACCAGAGATGCTGTTCAGGCAGCAAATGGGCGTCATTCACTGATGTGGCCTTACCCTTTCTCTTTGAACATCTCAGCCTACAGACAGGTACCTTTTAAAAACACTAATTATCACAGATGCAAACGGATGTTTGCACAGTAATGTTTACTGCATCATTATTCCTAAAGGCCAAGAGATGCAAACGATCCAGGAGCTGAATGGATAAACAAAATATGCTATGATTCCACCATGGAATATTAATCAGCCACAAAAAGGAAGGACATTTGTGTGATACATGGATGAGTCTTGGAAACAGGGTCGGTGAAATAAGCCAGATGAAAGAAAAAGGAAAAATATTGCGTGAATGATTCCACTTATATGGGATCCCTAGATTATAGGCAAATTCGTAGACAGAAAGTAGAATAAAGGTTACCAGGGGCTCGGTGAGGAGGGAACGAGGAGTTACGGCTTAATGGATGCAGAGTTTCCGTTTGGGATGATGGAAAGTTCTGGAAATAATGGTGACAGTTGTATAACCTTGTGAATGTCTCTAATGGCACAATTATACATTTAATAAGAATAAAAATGATAAATTTTACATTATGTACATTTCAGCACAGTAAACATACATGTATCTGTACCTAATATGGTCTAAGAGCCATTAACAAAGCACTCCAAATAAACCTCTATGGATTGTTATAGCTTATACTTCGGATGTCACTATAAGATCCCATGATTTATCTCACTTTCCATGTGTACAATACTATAGATTCTCCCTCTCCTTTTATGGCCAAGAAGCTAAGATTCACTAGTACTGTGTTTAATCTGTAAAATACACATTCAGATGGATTCAAACTGTTTATAAATGTTTTGAAGGCAGCTTTTAAACAGTGACCAAAGCTTTAGCAAGTTGTTTTCTCAAGAGGCCTTGCTTTTTTTTTTTTTTTTTAGCAATGGCACATTTAAAAACTTTATTATATCACCAAAGGTAATTTTTCCTCTATTGGCATTTTAAGTCCATACGTTTCAACCAACTACTACATGAATGTTCACTTCATAAGAAATACAGGACTTAATTTCTCTGCAATCACAACTTATTTGTGGGGGAAAAAATCTAAAATTTACCAGAATATTTGGATTTTTTTTTTTCATAGAGATAGAAAATCTTAAAACTTGTTGGAAGCGATGCAGGAGTACCTTCCACAATACTTTATGTCTGTTTTCTGCATATACACTCAGAAAAACATTGCCTCTTGTGGAAACGTGGGAGGAAAAAGGAACGGAAGGAGAAAGCCGTTGGAAAGACTGGAGGTAAGACCGAGGGATGAGACCAGGGAAAAGGGCAAGCATTATGTTCTGTTCCTAGATAAGAGTTCTAGCTGAACGGTTTCCTCATCAGCCCCTGTGTCAACCGAGAGGTCAGGACCCTGACACTTGCTCTCTGGTGGGTCAGCAGGGCGACAAAACACCCCGCAAAGGATTGCCAACCACCGCGTCAGGTAGGTTAGCAGACATGCTGCTTGATTCTGTATCTAACAACTTGTTCCAAGATAGCCAAACACCTTATATTTGAGATCTGTCCTCCTCACAACACCTCAGTGGGGTCGGTGGTCTTATGTGCATTTTGTAGGTGAGGGAGAGAAAGTAATTCACCTGCCCCCACAGGTGGGACTTGAACCCAGTCTCTCCACAGAGCTGAGCTGCCTCTCTGCTGAGGGGGCTCGGGAGGGGAGGGGTCGGAGCCCCTGGCAGGCAGCTCCCCTCCCTGCTGACTGTGCTCACATTCCAGGTGGACTTGTGAGGTTGGCCCACGTCCCAGAAGAGAATGTGACAAAAAATAGTGCTGTGCCTGTGATAGTTTGGGGGCCCCAAAGGGGGCGAGGTGGGGACTAAGCACCCCTTGCCCCACCAGAGTCGCTTCATGTTTATCTGTTCTTCATCATGGGAGCCGAGCTGGCCTCTGAGGACTCAGGGCCCCTACAAGCTCAAGCCCTTCAGGGCCCCCTACAGAAGCTGGAACCCCAAAGACCTTCCTGTCAATCGGGACACCCACAGCTCCCCACTGTGTCTCCCACTGCGCCCTCCTCATGCCAGGGCACCCCGCAAGACCCGACTCTAGTGTTCTCTGGGTTACTGATGGGCACAGAAAACCTATTAGAATAACAGTTTGTCATTTATGGACACTACTCTCCTCTAGAAATTTATGCCAGTTACCAGCTTCTCTAAACACCCTGGGTTTGAGAGGACAGTCTTCTTTTAAGGATCTCACCACGGTGTTCTGCTTTTTAAACCTCCTGCCTTTCCAGGAAACCGCTTTCACATTGTGACAGATGAGAACCTCTCAAACTGCCCCCCCCCATCAGAAGGGTCGCAGAGGGTCCTGGGGGTGGGGGAAGCGGTCTCATATGCACTAAGGGCACAGAAAGAACCCATCCTCCTGTGCGTTCTTGGCTGCATGGAAGAAATCATAAGCGACTCGTGAACCTCAGGGAGTGTGTGTTCCAGCAATCCGTGGGGTCAACAGTATTCTTTCAGAATTCCTCCTCTGTGCCGCCAGAGACCAGAGAGGGCCTGTGGATGGGGACAAGTACCGAGCTCCAGGAAGAATCCTGAAAACATCACAATTTTTTTTCTGCCTGGAGGAGAAGCAGCATTGTCTTTTAGCCCTTTTACCACACAGATGAGCTTTACAGAGCGGGTGCTCAGCAGCCTGTCAGGAGGAGTTTAAAAGCACTCGATGTAATATGTGTGTGTGATCTACTTAAGTCTTTCCACTCAAAGGCAATTCTCCTCCCAGACGGATCACAAATGCAGAATTACAAAACAGTAACAGCGCCCCTTAATACACTCTCCAGACCTCGCGACCTTTTATTCTTCTGTTCCTCCGTTATTACTATCCTGGACTGGTATTCTGGAGGAGGCATTTCAACTGTATTTCACTGCCTGCAGTAAGTGGAGAAAAAGAGGAATCTACAATGTTGGTATATTCAGCCCTCTTCATCTCCGTTTTGAAAACCCTGCATCTGGTTCCCCGGGCTATCAGCACAATCTGCAATAATTGTTTTGTCTCTTTGCGTCACTTAAGATTGTCTACCTGTTATGTGATCACAAACACCTAATAACCAAGAATTTACAATTCATGCAGGTCCCTGGCTCCCGAGAGATGAAAGCGTGCCCAATACAAAATAGGCATCAACAATTTGCAGAAAAACTTCCACTGCGCAAAGTAACCCAATCGTACCTCAAGTAAGACCGGACTTCTACAGATTTAGCAAGTCTTAGGAGTTTAACTAGCATCTTAAGGCAGAGTGCCAAGCTCATCACAGATGAGATTAATCAACCTGAAAAACGTATCCACTGTCTTTAGCCCAAATCCTACAGATGAAGAAAAACCCAGGTGATGGGCACCGATGTAATCTACAGAAAAAAGAAAACGTCATGTGAAATTATCTTCACCTAGAAAATGTGAAGTGAGCCACGGTTAGGTAACTGGGAAAATCTCTCTGGTGTTTTCTGGCATCACTCTTGAGGGAAGGCTTAGCAGAGTGGGTGCCACCATGCAAATTATGAGTCACCATTGAAAAGACTTCCTTTTACCTTTCTTGGATGAAAAGCTGACGAACCAGTCTTTACACCCTTGTTTAGCCAATTCCATAGTTATAAAACCAGTTCAAAAAAGAACATCTCTATCAAATGAACAGGTGCATTTTATTAATAACACTAAAACCATAAAAGTAGAAAATGACAGTATTTAATACAACAAAAACACATTCCTTTTTTTTTTTTTTTTAATTTTTTTTTTAACGTTTATTTTATTTTTGGGACAGAGAGAGACAGAGCATGAACGGGGGAGGGGCAGAGAGAGAGGGAGACACAGAATCGGAAACAGGCTCCAGGCTCTGAGCCATCAGCCCAGAGCCCGACGCGGGGCTCGAACTCACGGACCGCGAGATCGTGACCTGGCTGAAGTCGGACGCTTAACCGACTGCGCCACCCAGGCGCCCCAAAAACACATTCCTTTTAAAGAACTATGGCACTTTATCAGACTGCCTGTATTAGAAGACAGTATTCCACTGAGCTATTGTGATATATAAGAAGTCTATATTTGATCTTCATTGGTATTTGGTCTTTCTTGGAATTTCCTAAACGATTAGAGCAATAAAGATGGTCTTGACATTCATAATAAACCCCTGTCAACCTGAGTTGGTGTTAATGAGGTGACTTTTGGAAAGCTCCTAGATCACCTAAGGATGGGGGCCGATCACTAGAAGAACCACCTAGATAATCGGAGAACTTTCGGTCCCATCCCCAGCCCTCCAAGAAGGAGAGAGGGCTGGAGACGGCCAGTGATGGAATCAACCATGCCTACATAATGAAGCCTCTGTAAAAACCCAAAAGGATGGGGTTTGGAAGGCTTCCACGTGGGTGAACATGCGGACAGAGCATGGATGCTCCTTGTCCCCCACCATGTACCTCGCCATTCATAAAGTATGTGTGATCTAGTAAGTAAGAGATTTCCCTGAGTTCTGTGAGCCGCTCTGGCAAACTAATCACACCTAAGGAGGTCGTCGGTGGAAGCTCTGCTCTATTGAGGGATGGTCACAAGCACAAGTGGCAACTTTGACTTGCAACTGGCATCTAAAGGGGGCAGAGGGCAGTCTCGTGGGACCGTAGGACTGGATGTGTTCTCCAGGTAGACAGTCGGAGCTGAGTCAGTTGCTTGGTGGTATGGGAAAAAAAAAACCTACATGTCCGAACTGGTATCAGAATCAGAGCCTCACAAACCGCTTCAAAAATGCCAACAACCTCTTTTTACTCGATGTGTGTCTCCAAACATACCTCTGTGTTCTGCAATGTTTCCTGGGTTGGAACCTGAAGGCCTAACTGTTTCCTGTCACACGCCCTCGGGACTTCCAAGATCCTCCATGGGCAGTACCGCACTTCACCTGTTCCCAGGTGTCCCTGTTCCCTGGCCTTCTCTAGGTTTGTTACTGACCTGGATTTCCTGTGAATCACTTGCTACAAAGTCTACTGGGGGTTTTACTGGTCACTGGGACACACATCTTTACTCTTACGGTGCCCGTTGGCTATTGGGGCATCCTCAGGGAGAGAGTCCTGGGGGCATGAAAGGTTTCCAGGGACATAAAACTTTCCCTGTAGAAGGGAAAACTTCAAACAATAAGTAAGTGGAGTTAACCATTATGGGTGATCATAGACTCCCGGAAGTTTGGAGTCTAGTAGGAGAGCATGGAGATGGCCCACAGGCCTCAGGAGTGGGAAAGCTAGCATTTCTAATTCACAGTTACTCTTTTAGAAAACATATCGTACTTGTCCTGCCTTCTTAAATGAAACTTACAGAATACAGGTCAACTTTGTCCTCCTATCTGGGGCTCCATTACCAACTTTTGTGGGGACCCCGCCGTGGGTTCTCTGGCTGACTATACCCTAAGGCCAACACCATCCCCTCAATTATTAGGGTGTCAGTGGAGCCTTTCCTTCACCCTGCTCCGGCCCGTCCCTGCGGGTGTCAAATCAGCTGGGGGCTGGGGTACTGACCTCGGCCATTACAAGCAGTGGGAAATCCAGCTAATATCAGGACGAAGGGCTCCAAGAGGAGAGCTTGCCCACTAAATGTATCCCTTGGCATTCCAACAGCTCCTCTGGGGCTTCAGGGCCTTTCCTTTTCTTTTTTTTTTTTAAAGCACTCTGGGATTTGTGACCATGTTCCAGATGTGTAAAGCTGACAGCATCTGAATTTCAGATAAAGAAATTCTCATCATTCACAGTTTATCTTTTCTCCCTCTCCTGTTGTCTCTGAATGTTTCTTTTCTCCAAAAAGTTTGCCTGTGTCCTTCTGTATTGCTGACACGCTACAGAATGAGAACCTCAATCTCTTGCCGTGGATATATACAATTCTTTTTCATGGCGAGTTACAGCTGAAATCTCAGTGTTCCCTAATGGAAGTGTGACAAGGGCCAGAAGTCACCAAACTGCCTTACGACCTCCCGAAAGCCTGGTGACCCTACAAAAGGGACCACAGCACTCAGGTGCTAAAGCCTGAGCATCCCACCCCTGGGACAGAGCTGTCTGCTCTCGCTCCTTGCCTGCTCATTTCTAATTCTGAATACAAGTCTAACAGAACAGATGAAAAGAGTCATATTTGTGTGAGGTTTTATGAGTTGCTGTATGACCTCTACCTCAAGCCCTGTTCCACGCACAACTCCCTGTGAGCGTACTTTCTGTGGACTTTAGAGGACTGTCTTCTCTGCAGAAGTGGTAGTGTGTCTTTCAAAGGTGTCTTAGGCATTAAAAATAGTCATGACCCATCACAAAATAGGTCAGGTCATCCTGGGGGCCCCAGAGAGATGTCCTGGAATTCTAAGCAGCCATGTTGGCGTCAGGAGGATTTTCTGGGACAGAGCTGGTCCCAGGAAAAGTGAGGAGAAGGGCAGGACGTGCCCATCAAACGTCCTTGGTGGAAACGAAGCCTTGCTCAGCTGCAACTCTTCCATCAAGGGTAACAATTGCACGCGCTGCAAACATCAGGGCTGCAGAAATTTCTTGGCCACCACCCACCGCTTCCTAAATTTGAGCTTGAGAAGCAAGGTAATCAAGGACTGTAGACCAGTTTTTCTGGCCCATGTGATACTTTTCATCTCAAATAAATCCTGGTTTACAAAACAACAATAAAAACCAAAGCCTCAGGAGCACTTGCAATCCTGGGTTGGGGTCAGAAGGGTCAGAGGCCTGAGTCCTGGACCTTGTTGTGTGACGTCAGGCAAGTCCCTTGGCATTCCCGAGCCACGCCCTCCCGCGGGTAGACCAGTTAGCTTTAAGACAGCACGAAGGTGAGTGAGGAGTGGCCTATGGTGTGGGAGCATCTAGTGTTGCTCAAATGTGCTGTATCCTTCTCCAGCAACCTCCACATAAAGCTACCTAGGGCCTCTAAAGTAATGCTTTCAGTGACTTTCAACTGAAGTGCTTCCCTCCCCAGTAGGAGCAAACGGTGAACTGGTTACTCAACGCCAAGGGAGGGAGATTTTTTGATACTGTCATGTGGAAAGGACCAAAGAGCTGGGGCAGAATTAGGGAGAGTTGGGTTTTTATTTTTCACATGAGCTCCCCCTGCAAGCTTTTTTCTTCCCACCAAAAAAGCCCGAAAAACGAAACCCCGTTTCCATAAATACTCCTACGCTTGGCACATCAGAGGGACGGAAGCAGGGAGAAGTGAAGAAAAAGAGAGCATGGAAGATATAGAGACCCGGCGGGGAGGGGGGGGCAATCTCCAGTAGCGGGCATCTTGCAGAACTACACGCACCTGTGTTATAGCAGTTGGCAAGGGTAGCGGCTGCGGCTACAGGAATACATACCAAGGAAGGAATATGTAACCATTCTCGATTAAAAATGTTACAAAATGATTTGGTTTACTTTTCCCTCTGACATCATTGGCATTTTATTATTGAGCACTTGAGAGATTTACTTCGATTGTTCCAGGTAAGCCTGTCTCATTATTCTAGTAGGTTGCGAAGCCAAGGGCAAGGCCTGAGTCATCTACTGCCTCCATATTCCCAACAGCACCTGGTGGAATGCTACACACGCAGGAGACATTTTATAGGTGACTGTTTAAAAATAAGAGAGAAAGGAAGTGGGGGAGACTTTTTTTTTTTTTCCAAATAGTTGCTTCTCGTGGTCTGTAGGAAAAGCAATAGAATTTTCAGACAGTTTGAAAGAAGAATTCCTGTATCTTTTAAGTTTTAAAAATATATAGGCAAATTAAAGGCTGTGAAATGGTTCTTTCTTAAACAGATGCAGATTTTAAAACTCCTCTCAGGGGCGCCTGGGTGGCGCAGTCGGTTAAGCGTCCGACTTCAGCCAGGTCACGATCTCGAGGTCCGTGAGTTCGAGCCCCGCGTCAGGCTCTGGGCTGATGGCTCGGGGCCTGGAGCCTGTTTCCGATTCTGTGTCTCCCTCTCTCTCTGCCCCTCCCCCGTTCATGCTCTGTCTCTCTCTGTCCCAAAAATGAATAAACGTTGAAAAAAAAATTTTTTTTTAAATTTAAAACTCCTCTCAGATTTCGCCTGTAACAAACATCGTGATGTTTAGGTGTTTATATCATTAGGAGACCGTCTCCACGGGTCTCTCGCATTTCCACACGTCTTGCTGGATGTACCAAGGACGCAAGGCTTGGACCAGTCCTTACCGGGACCGTTTCCCAGGAATGTGCTTGTAGGAAGCAACCTCGAAGGATGAAGTTGCATCTTTCTCTGCAACAAAGAGGTGTGCTTACCGCTGCTATGAAAGTGCCCCCCGCACCCCGCTCAGTGTTCCCCAGCTGCAACACAAGCCCACTGTGTGCACAGCATCTATCTGGGCCCTCTGGGTCCTGCCCCTTGCACTTGAGGGCAAGGGGGGGCCGTGCCGCTGATGCTGCCTGATGCAGCCTGACTAAGAAAGTCCTCTCTGACACAGGAGTCTCGTGTCTTCCATCAGTATCCCTGGAACAGGAACAGGCCAGCGTAGCTACTTGTAACTTTGGTAAAAGCAAAATGCAGATCTGTCAGTATCTTATTTCAAATAATGTTGGAGTGTCTCCAGTTGACTTTACAGTTGAATAAAGGAAAACTGGGTTAGAAGGCCACATGTTTATAACGATGGAATTTAGCATCTGATACATATACAGATATTTAGTATGTGATACATATACACATAGGTATTTTTTTTTTAATGTTTACTTATTTTTGAGAAAGAGAGAGAGAGAGAGAGAGAGAGAGAGAGCTTGAGTGGGGGGAGAGCATAAAGAGAGGGAGACACACAATCCGAGGCAGGCTCCAGGCTCTGAGCTGTTAGCACAGAGCCCGACACCGGGCTCGAACCCACGGACTGTGAGATCGTGACCCGAGCTGAAGTCAGGCGCTAAACGGACTGCGCCACCCAGGCGCCCCTAGTATCCTATATTTTTTAAAGTGATTTTAACATTTTGTAGAAACTGTCCGGCTTACCTTGGGTTCTGCTACATCCGGTTCTGTGTGTGCACAGAAACTCCTGTCTGGGACATGCACATCTACCCAGCGAGGCATCCTTGCCTGACCAGGTGCATCTGGCTTATCTGACTCGACTTTCATCTCTTCTTGAGCACCCCCCCGCCCCCGCCGCCCCCACGGCAATGCTGAAGGCAAACGGTTTTGTAGCCTAGGAGTCAACAGTAAAAACCGAAGTGCAACCAGCCTCTGCCTCTGGCCTGGGACCACCCTTCCTCCCCGTAGCAGTAGGTCAGGATGGCCATGTTGGGTATGGCGATGCTACATACCTTTGGCCGCTTGCCATCTGTGTTCTAAGACCTCCCACATCCTGGTCGTCTTATCTTATGGCCCAGCTTATCCCTCACTCACGGTTTACTGAGCACTGCACGAAGCCCAGCGCCTCCTCACCTCCTCCCTCTAGCGTCAGGGGCTGTGTGCTTCCTCAAATAGCCTACATGCCCAGCAAGAGGGTGCCTGCACCCCAGCAGCACTCTCACAACACTTGATCGGTGAGTGGATCAACTTGTCATCCTTTCTACATCTCTACATTGGCGACACTGTTCTTCAATATGCCGTTGGGTTTAAAAAGTGGGAAAGCAGCAAGTAAGATTTTTAAACAGCCCAAGAAACTCAGAAGTGCACTGTGTGTGTGACATAAAAACGACAGCACATCTGAGACTGGAAACATCCCCACTCTTTGCTCAATTTGCTATTCTGGGTGCTTTCCTCGGAGACAGAGAGCCAGATCTGAAAATTTCCTCCAAATCAAAGGTGGGAAAATAAGTACCAGTTGCTAAAGTAAGCCATAAAACTTAAAAACTGATTCTCTATTTCAAAGCTATCAACTATCAGCTCTCTTTCAGTTATTATGCAACTAGAACATGAAAGCTTAAATGTTAGAAAAGTTTAACCAACTCTACAAAGCTACCATTCAGTACTTCTCATATGCAAGTGATCTTTATGAAGCCATGATATTTACACATCTTGCTCAGAATAAAAGTACAGACAGTCCCCGACTTATGATGGCTTGACATAACGACTTTTCAACTTTATGATGGTGAGAAAGCGCTATGCCTTTGGTAGGAACTGTACTTTGAATTTGCAATGTGTGCCTTTTCCTGGGCTAGCGATGTGGGATGATCCTCTCCTGTGTGCTGGGCGGTGGCAGTAACACAGTGCTTGGTCAGCCACGCGGTCATGAGAGTGAATGGCCAGCACGCAGCCATTGTTGGTCACTTCCAGCATAGTATTCAATCAATTACATGGCATGCTCAATACTTGTTATAAAATTGGCTTTGTGTTAGATGATTTTGCCCAATGGTAGACTAGTATAAGTGTCCTGAGCCCATACAAGGTGGGCTGGGCTACATTGTGACATTTAGTAGGTTGGGTGTATTAAATGCATTCGCAATTTATGATATTTTCACCTTATGATGGGTTTATTAGGACACAGCACATCGTACGTGTAGAAAATACTGGAGGATGTTTAATTTTATCTCGCTCTCCAACTCAACCCTGACCTCGGCGTCTTTTCCCAAAGCAGCCCCCTCCTCTCTGTCGACAAGATGTCCCAGAGATTCAAAGCACTGGAATCCTCTCAAGCTCTCCCCTTCCCTTCCTTTTTGTCTTACAGGTTCATTCACAAGCCTCCTGTGAAGATACCTCCACTTTTATCATTCCTCCTCATCTTCAGCTTCACCACCCTCACAGCCAATGGACCCAGGTCAATGAAACGATTTTCCAAAGAGAATCCCACTGACTCCGTCTGTCCCAACTCAAAGCATTTCTAATCTAATACAGTCTCAATACAACAACGACCAAAAAAAAAAAAAAAAAAAAAAAAGGATATTTTTCATTGTGATGTCTCCCTCTTCTAAAAAAGCTGACGGCTCTCTTGAGCCAGCAGCCAACCTCACTTGTGCTGCGCCTCCCCTGTATCTCACCCCAACACCTACCCCAGCCTGCTGTGGATCTATGGGATTCAGAACAATGAGAAACTTTGTCCTTGACTGCTTAGGGGCATGTAGCAAAACCCCCAAGAACAAAAAGCAATTGTTTTTTACTGTTCATTTATCGGAAGGAAGCATCAAAAACAGCATCGCGGTGAGAAAACATGATGCAAAATTTAAGCTACCTCGCTACAAACCAACATCAACCTATTCTGGAAGGACTGGGATGGCCAACTTTTGAGACAGCCCAGAACAGCAGCAACAGCATTACCAGTATCCCCAGAAGCACAGATAAAATATCACGTGACACTCTTGGGTGGCCACTGAAAGAGGCATGTTTAACGTCTCTGCACACAAAACTCAAAACAGAGAAGCAAGCAGCTGGTAGAACACCCCTCTGGAGCCTCCTTTTGACAAAACACACACAAGCTACGGCCAAACATGTCAAAAATTCCTTACAAACATTCAAGTCCAAGTGCAGAGTCAGCAGCAGCTTGAGCCTTACAACCTTTTTGTTGCACAAATATGTTCTTCTCCAGAGAATCCAGACACACACAACCCATGAGCTGAGAAACATGCACTTGGAGCATGAAAACACTCAATCACAAGTCCACACCCACTTGACCTGCTCTGGGTCTGATGCATGGAGCATCCGCATAGCCAGCCCTCCCAGAGCCCGGAGGGACGGCGTGGGGACCCTCAGGGCAGACCTGGTCAAGGGGCCCGCTGTGTAGTGATGTGGCACCCCCGTCCCCCCCCCCACCCCAACAGCTGTTTCCCACGACTTTCTCCCGCTCCACGTCTCATATGTCAACATACAAAGAGAAGGTTGCAGGCCTCAACCCCAGCAAAGCCACAGGTGACTACCTTGTGGCTCCCCAAAATAAGTGAAGTTTTACAGGCAAGTCGCTTCACTGTAATGAAGATAAAGTACTTTAATTAGCCAAGAACCTCTCAAGTCAGACGGGTAATCTGATTATAGCTGCAATGCATTCCGAAGGCATGTTAATAATATCTTACCGACTCCTCCCACGCCTAGAAAAAATATTCTCAAACCTTTCGCAGAGCAGTGTCCTCTGGATTCATTCATTTGGGGTCCAAGTTCGTAACCCCATGGAAGAGCTGGTGGCACTGTAGAGCTCCCCCCTGTCCTCCATGTGATTAGAGGACAGACACTCCCCTCCTCACCCAGCCAGCCAGCTGGAAGATGAGTACATGCAGCCCCCGGCACTGGGTGCCCAGCCCCTCGCCAGGGCCACAAAGAGCGGCAGGTGGGACCCTGCCTGGGAGGAGGGCATGCTCTAGGTCTGGGCTCGCTCCAGGCCGGTCTGGCTTTGGCAGTCAGATGCACAGCCAAACAGCTGACAACAGCTTTAATATTCCCTATAGATTACCAGAAACAGATTCAAAATATATTTTTGTGTCAGCAAATCTTTACTTCAAACATCAGAACAGGCTGAAGAGGTAGGGACCATTGTGTCTATTTTATAGCTGCCAACGCTGAATTTCAAACAGTCAAGTCAAGCAACCTGCCCAAGTCACATAGTTATGAAGTGACGGAGGAGGATCCGATGTCTGAATGGCGCTCGACTCGGGCTCCACAGCACCACATGCTGAGTTCTAGCGGAAGACATCGTTCCCATGGGTATTTAGCAGGTGGCAAAAGCCTTTACTGGCTCACAGACCTGTCGCCATGGCACCTGCCTTGGCCCAGGCTGCTCTGCCCATTTAGATCACTGCAAACAGTGTCCGGACCACCCTCTCTCTTCCTGTGTCACTCCGCTGCCAGTTATCTTCCAAAGATATGGTTCTGATAGTATCACGCCCCTTAGGAAGTCCTCCTGTGGCGCCCCACTGCCTTCAGAATAACATCCTACAGTCTGAGCCCAGACAATAGATTCATGTGGTCTGTCCTTGGCCAGCTTGTCCTGTCCAGTCTCACCTCTGGCCACTCTGTATGCCACACCCCTTGTGGTCTCACATGGTCTGACTCTCCACTTCTCCTTCCAGTGCTTCCTTACTGTGATGTGACTTAATTACTGGTAGGGGCTGCAGCCTGGACCACTGCATTTGGCACATCAGCTATTTGTGCTATGGCACATCAGCTATCTTCTCATGGCTCTTCAATGCCTTTATGAAACAAGTTTGGAGATGCTGCACGGGAAAGAATGTCCCAGAAATGGAAAACGCCGCTGGATGATCAAAAGCTCCACCTTTTGCTGCTGCCAAATAAATAAGGTAAGTGGCCAAATATCTCAGAAGGTCATCTGAGGCAAGTCCAGGGTCGCCATTTATAACAGGACTAAAAGTAGAGATGAAGCATGACATTGTGAGGGTGGCATCACATGCTACTGGGGCTAACAGAGGACACTTTGCTTGTCCTTGCGCGTGAGAAAGTGCTTTGAAAGAACTAAACAGCCCCTGAGAAGGAGCTATGATCACCTATGACGTCTGGCGGTAAGATGCAAGGATCTATGTCGATCCCAGTTTACGAACCATTTGGCTTCCCTCGTCACCAAAAGTCTTGCAATGAGTACAGTGATTCCATCCCAAAGACAGAAGTGACTGACCCTGAACTGATGTAAAAAGAATAAAATTCTGGAGGTTCCTGGGGGGCTCAGTCAGTTAAGCGTCCGACTCTTGGTTTCAGCTGATCGTGATCTCATGGTTCAGGGAATCAAGCCCCACATCAGGCTCCATGCTGACAGTGTGGAGCCTGCTTGGGATTCTCTGTCTCCCTCTCCCTGTGCCCAACCCCTCCTCGTGCTCTCTCTCAAAATAAATTAAAAAAAAATTTTTTTTAAATCTGAAGAATCTATACCAGTATATCAGTAAACTTCCCTAGTTTTAACAGAAATATATGTTATATATATTATATATTTTTATATATCTTATATGTTTATCAAAACACATGTATGAAAGGCATAGATCTCATGCGTTAGCATCTGAAAATGTAAACTAGCTCTATCGTTCTGTAGCTCTGAATTTTTATTCATCCTCAGTTATAAAATAAGTTTCCATCAGCGATCTTCGTCTTCTTTCTCTTGCTTATGTTTGGTTTCATCAAGCTTGTTAAGATTTTTGCTTAATATTTTCTCCATTTGGGGGTTTAGTTTATTCATTATACGTATTGTACCCAAGTCATAAAATATGTCACTAATTGTCAATAAAAAGCAACCGGAAACCATGGGGAATCTTAAGGGACTTGAGTAGAAATGTTTATAGTTCCAAAAAAATTATGTTCTATCAACTTACTGTGTCTGAGCCAACAGCTAATCTGCTGGTGATGCCAAGAAGGTCCTGCGCTCTCAGCTGGGAGGAAGAGGAGCTGTGACCTGCCTGCTTGGGGGTGCCATGCCAAGGGACCTCGCCCTCCACAGGTCCTCACCCTCGACTGGCTGGTCTCGGCCGCTCTGCTTTCATTTGCACGCAGCTAGGAATTCATGCATGCGTGCACAGCAAATACTCATTAGAGTTTCACTATGTGTTAAATAACACCCAGTGTGATAGAGGCAAAAATGAATAAGACAGCACCTGCCTTCAAGGAGCTTAGGGTCCAGCAGAGATGTTGAGACCAATGCCCAAAGAAGAACAAAACAGGGCAGAATGTGATGAGTGCTCACGTTCTGAGAGTACTCGCTTCCAGCTGGGATCCAGGAGCCTCCTCCGGTAGGGACTGGAGGGGAGAAGGCCCCACAGAGGTAGCCAAATACACAAGCTGCAGTCCTGGAGGAGACGCGTGCAGGGGGTGTGTGACACATGTGATGGAGTGTGGTCACAAGGGCTCTTGGGAAGAGGGTGGGAGACAAGGGTGGAAAAATCTTGGGCCAAGGGGGCCTAATGCCAGGCTAAGAAGTTTACTTCACTTGCCAGAAAGCAAGTCCTCAGTGACTTGGGAGCTTGGAGGTGACTACTGTGGGAACCGTTTAGGAAGACCCACACAGCAGCTTTGTGCAGAGCTGAGTAGAGGGGTGGGAGGAAGGCAGGGCCCATCACGGGACAATTTAACAGTTTGGGCGTGAGGTTCAGACAATGGAGCAAAAGGGGCAGAACCAGGGATTCTGGGGTTCTGAGGGTTTTGCTTTGGGAACTGTAGACCAGGGGTACCACCGGCACGATATGGAAGTGAGGAAGGGGGGCTGGCGTGTGGATGATGTCCAACCGGCTCTCCCGGCAACCTGAGGGAGGCCCCTCTCTCTCTCTCAGCAGAACCTTGGGAGAGGAACATGAGGGAGAGGCGGTGAGGAGCAGAGGCCCAGGACAGTGCTGCTCTCTCCAGGAGCAATTTATGGGAAAAACACAATAAAATGAATTATTAAAAAAAAAAGAAACAGAAAATGCAAGCCCTGTGGTTCCGTGCCTAGATGTCATGGCAGTGTGGAATTCCTACAAGGATTTCTAAGGGCTTGCTCTCAATTTCTGTGCCTGTTCCAGTGTTGTGAATTGAATGGTGTCTCCCAAGAAGATATGTTGAAGCCCTAATCCCTACTGCTGGTGAGTGTGTCCTTATTTAGAAATAGGGTCTTTATAGGTACCATCAAGCTAAGATGTATTCATCTGGAATAGGGTGGGCCTTAGTACAACACTGCTGTCCTCGTCAGAAGGAAGAGACAGAGACAGACGCACAGAGGGAAGGGGCCCTGGTAATGTCAGAGGCAGAGATGGCGGTGTGGTAGCCGTAAGCCCAGAAATGCCCAGGAACACGAGAAGTGAAGAGGGAGAGAGGGAATGGATTCTCCTCTAGAGCCTGAAGAGAGAGTGTGGTCCTGCCACCACCTTGATGTAATGCTTCTAGACTCCAGGTCTGTGAGAGAATCCATTTCTGGTTTTGAAGCTGTCCAATTTATGGCGCTTGGTGATGGCAGCCCAGGGAAACCCGGAAGTACCTGGGTGGACTGGCCAGCACCGGAGACCTGCTGGGGAAGGTGTGGGGCTCTGGACCTCGTCACTCCAGAAGGCTGGCCGTCCTTCCAGACTCCCACTGGAAAGAGCCAGGCCATTATGGATGCTAGGGAACAATGGGCTTCGTGATTGCAAATGCGCCCCGAGTCACAAGGCCCAGTGTTAGTGGAAAGAAAGAAACAAGCAAGTCCACATCCCAAAGCTAAATCTTAAACAGCCTCCCCTGTTCATTCAGCTTTTGTCTCCTTTCTCTGAAAGCAGAAAAATATCCTTGTTTGCATTTACAGTAAGTCTCATTAGGACAGACTTTTCCCATGGGAAGCCCAAAGAAGTCAGCCCAATTAAAAAAAAAAAAAAATCCCATTGAAGGTACACTGCATTCTCAGGTCTTTATTCATTACTATTGGATACAATGAGATAATTATCTATGTACTCATCCCACGGCAATAACCTGCACTTATCACTTCAGGGGCTCTGGGTTTGGCCACAGGGAAGATTCCACTCTTCGGCGAGTGAGCAAGTTCAGGGAACCTTCCCACTGGGTCTGTAGATCCCTAAGGTGTGGACACCTTGAGAAAAAGCTTCTTTCGTGAGAAGGAAAACCAACGAATTTATTCCCAACCTTATTTTCCCTCCAATCAGGACAAGGAATCGTGTGGGAAGGCACCTGCTTTAACATGTCCAGGTTTTTCTGGATTGAAATTGCGTGTGATCCCCCTTCCCGCCCCCCACCCCCGAATAACAACTCCGTGTATATATCCAAGGCAGTCCACACATGTCACCTCTAGTCCTCACCATAACCTGGCTAGGTAGGCGTGAATGACCCCAATTAGAGAAGAAAATGTCAACCTCCCAGAAAAACATCATCTCCACTGGGGACATGGGGAGGAAGAGGTCAAGAAAACACCTGCCAATGCGTGAAATAGATAAAAGGGAGAGTAGACCGATCATGAAGAGTATTGAGTAACGTGTAGAAATGCTGAATCACTATATTGTACATTCGGAACTAATAAAATACCCTATGTTAATTACACCTCAATTTAAAAGAAAAAAAACACCTGTCAGGCGGGAAAACCAATGCTGTGACCCCCTAAGTTCCACACAGTGTGTTGTTCCATTACTTGTGACACACTTGCTGACCCCCTGTCTTTATTTCTTCAGAACACAGACACGTAGAAGTATTTAATACAAGACAGTGCTGCCAGATCTGATCCTGAGAGGGCTACCGGTTTCCTCCAGACAGAACTCTTCTGACTAACAGGGCCATCGGGGACACTAGTCTTTTGCAACCTGTAAATGTGTGAAATGCGCCCCCCACCATGGCAGCGGTTCTCAGGGAGGAGCAGAAAAGTCCGAGCCTGCCGAACTGTTTGTTCACAAGCATCCACACGCATCCACACCTGTTCAGGATTCATTGATCAGAATGGGAATGTGTGCAGTTTGCTAAACTCCCTGATGATTCTGGGACACGTCCCACTCTAAGTTGAGACTGACTACCCTAAGAAACAACCCAACAAAAGATGCTGGAACAACGTGTTACCCATGAGGGGTAAGGGGCGGCGGGGCGGGGGGTGTGTGGGGAGGACGAAAAAGGCTCCCTCATTCACACCCTACCATACAAGATAAATCCCATTTGGGTCAAGAGCTTAACTGCGAACGTTGGCAAACCTATAAAATCATACGAAAATATGTTCATGACCATGACCTACCCGGTACCATGAACAAAAAGGCTGATAAGTTTAGCCACATTAAAATGTAAACGTCTGTTCAAGAGACATTAACTACACCATGTGGTGAGCATTGTGTAATGTATAGAATTGTTGAATTGACAAGTTGTATGCCTAAAACGAATATAATGTTGTATAATGTAGCTATATATACTTCAATTTAAAAAAAAGATGAAAAAAAAATTGAAAAAGATACACCACAAACCAGAAGAAGACATCTTGCAGCATCTGCAAACTAAAGCCCCAAGAATTTATCACCTCATTCAGAAGACTGACAAAAATTTTAAGTCTGACCATAAAAGAGTTGGCACGGATATAGAACAAACAAAATTCTCGTAAGCTGCTAGTTACACATAAGTTGTTACAATCACTTTGCTAAACCATCTGGCATAACCTGGTAAAACTCAACTCAGGCAGAGGACCTGAACAGACATTTGTCCCAAGAAGAGATGCAAATGGCCAAAAGGCACATGGGAAGATGCTCAACATCACCCGCCACTAGGGAAATGCAAGTCAAAACCACAAGGAGACACCTCTTCACACCCGTTAGGATGGACACTATACAAAAATTACACAATAAGAAGTGTTGGTAAGGATGCCTAGAAATTGGAACTCTTGTGCATTGCTGATGGGTAAAATGGTGCAGCCACTGTGGAGAAAAGAACAGTAGATCCTCAAAACATTAAAAATAGAATTGCCATGTGATCCAGAAATCCACAGAAGTGAAAGTGGGCCTTGAATAGACACCTGTACACCCATGGTCACAGCATTATTCACAACAGCCAAGAAGTGGAAGCAATCCGAGTGTCTGATGGATGAACGGATAAACAGAATGCAATATACACATACAGTGGGATGTTTTTCAGCCTTAACAAGGAATAAAATTCTGATACATGATAGAACATGGATGAACCTTGAGGACATCATGCTAAGTGAAATAAGCCAGGTATGAAAGGACAAATTCCGTATGATCCCACATGTATGAGAGACCTAGAGTAGTCAAATTCATAAAGATAGACAGAAGAATGGTGGTTACCAGGGGCTGGGGGGAGGCAAAATGGGGAGTCACCGTTTGACGGACACAGAGTTTCAGTTTCGCAAGGTGAAAAATGTTTTGAAGACGGATGGTGGTGATGGCTGTGCAATGTGAGTGAATTTAATGTCACTGAACTGTACACCTAAAAACAGTTTCAGTGATAAATTTTGTGTATATGTTACCAAAAGTTTTAAAAATGAAAAAATCAAATTGGGGGCGCCTGGGTAGCTCAGTCAGTTAAGCGCAGACTTCGGCTCAGGTCATGATCTCGCCGTTCACGAGTTCGAGCCCGGAGTCAGGCTCTGTGCTGACAGCTCGGAGCCTGGATCCTGCTTCAGATTCTGTATCTCTTTCTCTCTGCCCCTCCCCGCTCACGCTCTGTCTCTCTCTGTCTCTCAAAAACCAATAAATGTTAAAAAATTAAAAAACAGCAAATTGAACATGTGCACACCTTATAGCCCAGCACACCTACTCCTAAGAATACTTAGTAGAGAAGTTACAGTGTGTGGGAACCAGGGCACAGAGAGGCATGTGCACAGAAACATGGCTTTGTAATAAAAACAACCTGGAAGCAACCAAACAACCAAAAAGGCAAAGAGAAGAGATCCTTACAATGGAATGACGGAAAGCAGTAACAATGCGTGCACTCCAGCTACACACATGAGCACAGCTGACTATCAAAAGAGTATGTCAAGTGACATCGTATGTCACAGAAGAAGACCTACGGGGCTACTTCACTCCTTTGCTTATTCAAAATAAGCAAAATTACATGACACACATGTTTGGGACACATACACAGTCGGCAAAATACAAAAAGCAAGGAAAAAATCAACACAATTCATGATGATGTTGAGGCGACGGTGGGAGATAGTTATACGTGGATTTTCAAACCCACTGGTAATGTTCTATTGCCTAAGATGGGCATTCTGCTTGCCATTCTGCTTCAAATTGGACATATGTTTCAAATGTACATATAAAAATGTTAGAACGTATAAATACACGTATGTACATATCCATAAAAATACATTGTGTTTATATATAATGTACATGCTTCAAATACGTTATGTTTATATATAACGTAGTTCATAATTGTTTCAAAAATCATCTAAAAAATTAAGATCAATGTTTATAACCGAGAGGCTCCAAGTCTCAAACCCTCTCAAATATTAGGAGGCAGGAAGGAGTCATTCCTCTTATCCTTCCTGTGCAGCCCGGGCTGGTGCCCACGGGTCACAATATCAGCAGAGACCCCCAGAGACAACTGCTGGGCAATCTCAGTGCCTCCAGACTTCCCATGCACGGGCTTCTCATTGCCATCAGAACAAGAAATCATGGGGCTGGGCTGGGGGATGAGGAACTCTTACCGATGGATCCTCGCAACAGATGGAAGGAACAGAAAACAACACGGGGGTGCCCCGGCCTTTAACAAAGGGGGCCTGGAGCTATTCACAAAACCTGACAGATATCACGCCATGGTTCAAATGGGACATAGACATATTAGAATTCATACACTCCAACCAAAGTATCCAGACTTGTTAAAGGAAAAAATAAAACAGAAAAAAGGAATGTGTCAAAGACTAAAAGATACAGAAATATGGGATTCAGCCCGAAGCAGCGAGCGGCAGGAGCCAGAACAAGGAATGGAAACCAGGAGAACTATTTATCTCAGAATTTCCACATAAATCTTCTGGTGTGTTTGAACTGGGTTAATTCGCAATAAAAATCAGGCTCTAAGAGGATGAAAAAATATATATGTGTAGTGTCCCTGAGAGAAGGAAATCAGGAGCTACCAAAGTTAAAAGGGCTTGCAAATACCAACGATACTTCAATCAAAAAGGAACTTCTGGAAAAAGTATTATTGCTTGTGTCACTGGAGGAAAATGTGAGCTAGCAGAATGGTATAATGGAAAAAGAATCCCAGACAGGAAACCGGAGATCTGATAGGCAACTACCCACACCCAGCACATGGCAGAAAAAGTACTAATCTAACAACTCTGGGTATGAGTCCCAGCTCTGCCACTTGCTAGCTATGTGGTGTAGGGCAGGTCTGGTAGCCACTCTGAGCTTCAGTTTTCTTATTATAGTGGGAACACAAAAATGCCCACTTCAATGCCTATGTCATCTAAGATTAGACAAGAACTTGGGAGCACTTAATACCCAGGGGTACAGAATAAATGCTATGCCCCAGGCCTCAGTTTCCCAAGTATGCAACTACAAGAAGGAATAAATGAGCTCTAATGTCATCGGCTCTGTAATTTTGTTTCTCTACTGTGGTAGGCAGAATAATTCTCCTCCTCCCCCCCAAACGTCCACTTCCTTACTCCAGGGGATCTGTGACTGTCTGATGCCATTTGGCAGAAGGTAATTAAGGTTGCTAATCAGCTGACTTTAAAATAGGAAGATTATCCTGAATTATCCAGGTAGGCCCAGTGTAATCAGAGGGACCTTAAAAATGGAAAAGGGAGGGGCGCCTGGGTGGCGCAGTCGGTTAAGCGTCCGACTTCAGCCAGGTCACGATCTCGCGGTCTGTGAGTTCGAGCCCCGCGTCGGGCTCTGGGCTGATGGCTCAGAGCCTGGAGCCTGTTTCCGATTCTGTGTCTCCCTCTCTCTCTGCCCCTCCCCCGTTCATGCTCTGTCTCTCTCTGTCCCAAAAATAAAATGAACGTTGAAAAAAAAAATAAAAAAAAAAAAAATGGAAAAGGGAGGCAGGAGAGAGAATCAGAGATGATCTCATCCCGCCATTGCTGGATTTGAAGATGGAAGACGAGGGTTTAGGCCAAGCGAGGCGGATGCGCCCAGAAGCTAAGAAAGGCAAGGAAACGGATTCTCTCTTCAAGCCTCCAGGAAGCAATGTAGCCCTGTAAAATCTTCACTTTTAGCCAGCCAGGCTAAACTTCTGACTTGTGAACTACAGTGCTGGGAGGTAATGAATTTGCATTGTTTTTAAGTCACTCAGTTTGGGGTAATTTGCTACCTCAGCCATAGGAAACTGATAACACCTGTCTGTGATACTGTCTGACCTGTGCTTGGGACTGGACCTATATGGTGCTGAGCAGGAGAGAACCATGCAGGAAAAGGAAAAGGAAAGCACTCTAAAACACTAACACACCAGTAATGCAATACGTGATTACATTTATCAACCCATTTATATGCGTTATAAAATTTGCATGTGAATATATACATATATGTGGAGATTTATTTATTTATTTATTTATTGACAGAAAAATGCGAGCAGGGAGAAGGGGGAAGGGGGCAGAGAGAGACAGAGACAGAGACAGAGAATCTTAGGCAGGCTCTACACTCAGCATAGAGCCCGACGCGGGGCTCAATCCCACAACCCTGGGACCATGACCTGAGCCGAAATCAAGAGTCGGATGCTCAACCGACTGAGCCACCCGGGCACCCCTGGATATATTTTAAAAAATCTGTTTAAATTTTACTAAACTGCTAGAATGGTGTTCTGTCCTGAAAAACAGGAAGATATCACTGCATCAAGGTTAGAGGATCTCCTCCAGCTTCTCCACCCAGGGCTTTTCCAGCTCCAGGCTCCACCCAAAGCAGTTCAAAGTAACTCATTCAAATCTCCCAGGTGGTTTTAAGTTCATAAGATGATGTGCTCTTGATTGTGATAAGTACAAAAATAATGCGAATAATTTTTATTACCAACCACAAAGGAAATGTCTGAGGCATACAGGGGAATGAGTTGCATATGCATCTTGAAAATCCACAGCGTTATCACTGCTATACTTGCTCCCTGCAAAGTCAAGGTTTTGTGAGCTTTGCTAAGGGAAACTGCATAAATTACGGGCTCCTTGAGTGTGTTATTATATGCTCCACGTTTTCTGTTTGAAAAATAAGGAATTCAGAAATACTAAATGTGAGTATGTGTAGATATTCAGAATTTGCTTTAAAATACTCACTATAAAGGGGGCGCCTGGGTGGCTCAGTTGGTCAAGCATCCGACTTCAGCTCAGGTCATGATCCCGTGGTTTGTGGGCTTGAGCCCCTCGTTGGGCTCTGTGCTGACAGCTCAGAGCCTGGAGCCTGCTTCGGATTCTGTGTCTCCCTCTTTCTCTGCCCCTCCCCCGCTCACACTCTGTCTCTCTATGTCAAAAATAAACAAACACTTAAAAAATTAAAAAAAGTAAACTACTCAATATAAAGGAAGGGAGGATAAAACAAAAGGAGGAATAGATAAAATAAGGCAACATGTTGATAATGGTTGAAACTGGGTGAGGTTTCACCCAGTGAACTGGTGGAGGTTTCACCCAGTAAACTGAGGAGGTTCGTTACACCTTTCTCTCAAATGCTGTCTATGTTTGAAACTCTCCATAATTAAAGACAATTTATTTATTTATTTTTTAATTTTTTTTTTCAACATTTATTTATTTTTGGGACAGAGAGAGACAGAGCATGAACGGGGGAGGGGCAGAGAGAGAGGGAGACACAGAATCGGAAACAGGCTCCAGGCTCTGAGCCATCAGCCCAGAGCCTGACGCGGGGCTCGAACTCACGGACCGCGAGATCGTGACCTGGCTGAAGTCGGACGCTTAACCGACTGCGCCACCCAGGCGCCCCAATTAAAGACAATTTAAATCAGGTATGCTTCCTACCTGCCAACATACTCCCACAAAACTGGGGCTGTGTGTCTCATGAGAAGTGGCTTTTTGCTGCTCTAGCAGCCCAGGTGTGGTCCCGTAACAGGGCACTTTCCTGCTAGGAGAGCCCCTGAGAAGACAGGCTGCAGCTCTGGGGGGCCAGGCTGAACTGGGAGAAATGAAAGCAGCTGGAATGGGGACAAGGGTCAAGGGAAGGAGCCCCTTCTTAAAGACACAGCTTTACTGGTGTCCACCAGCTTTCACTGAGACCTAAGCCTTCCCGACACGGTGTGGCTGGGCCACGGGAACTTGGGCCCAGGCTTCCAGCTGCCTCAAGTCAGCTTGTTCCAAGGGCCATTTAACTCTCCATTAACTTGATTTGATGAGCTCCTGGAAGGCCACCAAGTGCACTGAGAAATAAACTCCCGAACAGCAAGCACATCAAAATTTACCGCATCCATTAACTGATATGTGAGTCTGTACTGCTTGGCACGAAAGCAAATCATTGCTCTTTTCTGATTTCCCCTCACGTCCACCCTGCTTTGTGTGTGCATTTCTATTTAGCTGTTATTCTATTTATTTTTCCCATCCCCTGGTTTTTTTTCCATAATCTTTTTTTAGTTATGCCTGTTGCTATCACGTCCATATACTGGTCGCAGCCCTGATCAACACTTCAAGGCAAAAATCCTCCGACCCACAAACCATCCACTCGTCCCACTTCAAAAGGTTCACAAAACCAAGTATCTTCATGCATAAAGCCAGAGCAGTTGACTGGGACTCAAGAAAAGTCCTGACCATGTCACTTAATCATTCTGGGCCTTGGCACTGTCCTGTGCAGAAGGAGATAATCTAGGGTGCTTAGTGAAGAGAACACTGCATCTGTGGGGAGAAGACACAGAGGCACAAGATCCGTCTTGATGCTCAGGTTTTAACTCCGCTCACCAACTATAAGGGAAACAACTGTCCCAGGTGTCACCCTGGTCCTATGGATACAACAACGAAGACCACAGTCCCTGCCTGATGAAGCTTAGAGCCCAGCAGCTATGTGGCTTTTTAAATAAATGATCTAAAATGAAGTTCTTTAATCTCCTTGGGCTTGGGGGCATCTGTCCAACGGGGTATAAAACAATCGAACAGCTTGCTGCAAGAGCTATCAAGTGCAAATAAAACCAAAGCATGAAGGGCGCCTGGGTGGCTCAGTTGGTTGAGTGTCCGACTTCGACTCAGGTCATTATCTCGAGGTCCGTGAGTTCCAGCCCCGCGTCAGGCTCTGTGCTGACAGCTCGGAGCCTGGAGCCTGCTTCGGATTCTCTGTCTCCCTCTCTCTCTGCCCCTCCCCCACTCATGCTCTGTCTCTCTCACTTTCAAAAATGAATAAATGTTTAAAAAAAAAGTTAAATAAATAAATAAAACGAAAGTATGAATGAAGTACTAGCCCGAAATGGCCGTTACCTTATTTCTCAAGGATTTCTCATACCTGAGCCAGTTCCTGCTTCCTAGAATGCAGATGCATAAGAGAACTCTAAAGATTGGGCTGTGGTTTGTGGAAGAACCACCTCCATGAAGAGAAGTGAGTAAAAAGAGCAACGTACAACTATTTCTTTCCTAACCAACTGCTAAGACAGTTTTACTTCCAAACTCACTCAGCAGAATGGGCTCTAGGAGACATTAACATGTTTCCCAAGTTGTTTCCAACGGTTTTACAACTCGGAGAAAGGAAATGTTACGCTCATCTCTTTACAATCATAGATATTTGCAGCAACCCTATGTATGGCCCTTGAACGTGCACACAGACCTCCCTCCCTCTGACGGGAGACTTGGGGTCAGACGGTGCTGTGATGCTCTCCCTGACCTGGTCAGTTCCTGAATTACTCTGACCTCTCTGAATAGAAGACAGATGCTGATGTTGGTCTCTGGAAAATGTATCTTAATAACATGGAGAAAACATCCCGTCTAGGATAAGATGTCTTATAATCACCATAGATACACACAGGGATTTCTAAGGGAAAGTCATTCACGACTCTCTGGCTCAACACCTTTCTGCCGCCGCCTCTCCCCCGCCACGCACAAGTGCATGCACACACCCCAATCTTGCTGGAGGACGTGCTTCCTGCTGGAGCAGACCCCGCTTGCCCCTTACTGTTGTCCCAACGCTTTAGCTCCCACATTTCAGTACTTTTTTTTAATGTTTATTTATTTCTGAAAGAGCACGCGTGAGCAGGGGAGGGGCGGGGGGGGGGCGGGGACAGAGGATCCGAAATGAGCTCTGCGCTGATAGCGGTGAGCTGGACGCGGGGCTTGAACGCACCAGCCATGAGACCGTGACCGGAGCCAAGCCGGGCACTCAACCGACTGAGCCACCCAGGTGCTCCCAGGGTATGTTTTTTGGATGAACACATAACATACACTGAAACACACCATTCCAGACTTCAAGGATGTATTCTTGGAGCTGAGTAGGCTCTCACTTTAATATAGCATCTGCTGCTAAAGGTTCTATGTGTGGTTTCTCATTCCATCGGGCGTGGTTTGCTGATGTGTTATAGAGCCATTCCGGGCAGAAGTTAGCCCAAAAGGACTCTGCGAGTCCCCCTTCCGACTGCCAAAGCATTGTGTTTCTACCTTGTACACGGAACAGGTCAGTCTAACCAGACTTTAAAAGGCAGTTCTTGGGCAAAACTGTGTAGTGTGTGGAAGGATAGGAGGGCAATCTCAAAAGAAAGAGCTCTGCTTCCTATTCTGAAAGCAAAAGAAATGCCATGTCTTTGTTCTCTGCAAATCCTATGAGGTCAACTAGACCTTCACAATCTTCCCCAACGTCGTTTTCTAATTATTTGTGTTCATTGGCCAACATTTCTCAAAATATTAAAGACCACCACCTCAAAAAAATCATGCTATAAACCCAAAAGGATCCACATTAAGAGTACAAAAAGACTACAAAAAATAATTTTGCAGGAGAAGACAAAATATTGCCTTCCTTGCTCTTTCTGTGAGTTTCCTACTACATGTAAATGGGGACAAAAACACATCCGTGATACCTATAACTTAACTAGAATAACTTAACTAGAGTGACAATACTGCCTTACAGCAGGTAGTGCATAAAACTATCTTTTAGAACCTGAACCAGGGGTGCCTGGGTGGCTCAGTTAGTTAACGGTCCAACTTCGGCTCAGGTCATGATCTCGTGGTTTGTGAGTTCGAGCCCTACATCAGGCTCTGTGCTGACAGCTCAGAGCCTGGAGCCTGTTTCCGATTCTGTGTCTCCCTCTCTCTCTCCTCCTGGCTCGCGCTCTGTCTCTCTCTCAAAAATAAACATTAAAAAAAAAAAGAAAGAAAGAAACTAATCAACTCAGAGCAGAGGCAAAATATGGGTCCCAAGCTTCTCAATCAGCTGGCTGCCAGAGAGAAAGGAGTCCTCTAGTATGGAAATGAGAGACCAGGCAAGACATATTTGGAGGGAAATGCCATTAAGCCATGACATCATTGACTAAACTGTTACTTCTTGAACAATACTGAGAGGGAAATGAGAAAAGTGAGAAATGTGTTTTTTAGACTGGATGCACTCCAGTAAGAGTTACATGATGGCTGTCTCAGAGAGCCTATGTTTAGTGGATACAGATTTTAACTTCTAAAAGCTCTGACTGAAGTCTTTTGCTATAGGTCTGTGCACCATCATAGGGGCCGGACAGACAATGCCAAGCTACTGGACCCGGACATCAGGCAAATACACCCTGAACCAGGCAGGCTGTGCCATTACACTCGAGTGATCCTAACCATAAGAAATGAGGAAAGTGCACTAATGTCCCAAGAGGGATTTACATTGAGACTTCTCATAGTAACACTGCAGCAGTAACAAGAAAATCTTAAAAGAAACCAGAGGGAGAAGTCATATTACTGACAGGGAATAACAACAGGCTAACAGCTATCAATAGACACCCAAAAATAGATACCAAAAAATAATGGAATTTTACCTATAGAAGTACTGAGACAAGATCAACTGTTAACCTAAGACTCTCTACCAAAATAAATTATTATTTCAGAATAGAGGCAAAATAACGCTATTTAAAAAAAATTTTTTTTAACGTTTATTTATTTTTGAGAGAGCAAGACAGAGCGCGAACGGGGGAGGGGCAGAGAGAGAGGGAGACACAGAATCCGAAGCAGGCTCCAGGCTCTGAGCTGTCAGCACGGAGCCCGATGCGGGGCTTGAACTCACGAACCATGAGGTCATGACCTGAGCTGACATCGGACGCTTAACCAGCTGAGCCACCCAGGCACCCCCCCCTTTTTTTTTTGGAATACAAAGGTTTCTCTTAGAAATTATCTACTTATGCTTGATGAAATAACACTAAAAGATGCATTCTAGCAAGAGGGAAACAGAATCCAGAAAGCAACTCAAGTTGGTAAATGTAGATCTAAATGGTGAATCAGTATCAGTACTTAAAAGAAAAACAAATGGAAAGTTAAGACTGGGGGTGGGAGGGTGGGGAGAGTGACCCTAAATGTCAGCAAGTCACAATGTCAGAAGGAACTTTTCTCCTTTAGGAGAACGGTAAATACACTTTAAGAATGTTTAGGGGTGCCTGGGTGGCTCAGTCAGTTGAGCGTCCAACTTCAGCTCAAGTCACGATCTCACAGTTCGTGAGTTCAAGCCCCGCGTCGGGTTCTGTGCTGATAGCTCGGAGCCTAGAGCCTGCTTCAGATTCTGTGTCTCCCTCTCTCTCTGCCCCTCTACCACTCATGCTCTGTCTCTCTGTCTCAAAAATAAATAAACATTAACAAATTAAAAACGTTCATTGCAATTTCCAAGGCAATCAGTAAAGGAACAGAGAAAAGATGTAACTTCCAAACCCACAGAGGGAATGAAAAACAAGTCCAAGGTTTTTGACAGAAGGCAGGAAGGTGTTAAAAAAAAAAAAAAAAAAAGAAGCAAAAACATGGTAGCAGAAAATGTAAAACAGGAACAGTAGAATTAAGTCCAGCTATAAGTACAATCACAATACTCTAAATGGAATAAATGCACCTCATTAAAAGAAACTCAGATTATCACACACACACACACACACACACACACACACTCACACACAGACACAGTTGTTGAAAACATGACTTGGAAAAGCTGAAAACGAGAGAAAATTACACCAGCGAAAAATACCTAAAAGAAAGCTGATGTAGCAATACTGATATCACACAAATTGGAATATAAAGCAAAGGCATGAGCAGGGATGAATAATATATTTCATAATAGGAAAAGAACAATCTACCAAGTCATAATAGTCATGAATTTTTATGCATCGAATAATAAAGCAGAGACCACTTCCCCCAAACAAAGTCACCTTCTTTATTTTACTTAAATGGCACCAAAAAGCAACAGACAAGAAAGCCAGCCCACTGGCCAGAGGGCCCCCACTGGTGGGATGGGCCATGTCCCGGATTTAGCAGCAGTTTCTAACCTGCAGGTGGTGATGGAGCCCTGAGTGGTCCCGATTCTCGGGCAGTTCTCAAGGCATCAAGGGCCGTTTTCCTCCTCAGTGTGTTACGGGACTCAAATCCAATCAATTTCTTCAGAGTTTAGAGGATGACGAAGGGGATTCAAATTCAGGGAGACCCCCCCCCAAGGCCAGCTGCCCTGAGTTAGGCACCTGGGTGGTGTCTTCAATGACTTCTGCTCAATTCACCTGCTGTCAATTAAGTTCTGAAGACAGCTCCCCTGTCAGCCAGCTCAGGCCACCAGGGCCATGGCGTCTGCCTCACGCTGCCGGGCACCTTTCTTTGTCCATGCTCCAGAAGCCGTCTAAATCAGCCGCAGTCTTTTTTTTTTTTTTTTTTTTTTAAGTTTATTTATTTATTTTGAGGGGGGAGGGGCAGAGAGAGAGAGAGAGAGAGAGAGAGAATCCCAAGCAGGCTTCTTGCTGTCAGTGCAGAGCCTGACATGGGGCTCAAACCCATGAACCGTGAGATCATGACCTGAGCCAAAGTCAGATGCTTAACCAACCAAGCCACCCAGGTGCCCCTAAACCTGCCGCAGTCTTTAAATACAGGCAGAAATGACATTACTATAGGCCACTTCTTACTGCTTTCTTGAAACATAACCTTAAAACTCATTAACTTTAAACTTCCCTGTCTGTTTAAACTCTTTACTACTGAATGTCAAAACAGAGCCTAGTGCAAGAACTAAACAAAACTCTTTATAATGAATGCCAACGACCTTACTAAGTTTAGTTTCGTCTCTTTGTTGTTTTTAAGAAAGCAAAGAAGAAACTTTTGTGTGAACGTCCGGCCTCCCAAGACTTTCCTGCCTTGCCGGAGAGAATATGAAGGGCAGTATTCAGTACAGGTCATAGGACTATTCTAAAAAGGTGCTAAAAGAAAGTCTTCCTTGGGGCACCTGGGTGGCTCAGTCAGTTAAGCGTCCGACTTTGGCTCAGGTCATGATCTCACCGTTCGTGGGTTCAAGCCCCGCATTGGGCTCTCTGCTGACAGCTTAGAGCCTGGAGCCTACTTCAAATTCTATGTCTCCCTCTCTGTCTGCTCCTCCCCCGCTCATCCTCTATCTCTCTCTCTGTCCTTCAAAAAAAAAAGAAAAAAAATTTTTTTAAGGAAAGAAAGTCTTCCTTAGTCTTATAGGAATGTTTTAAAATCCCCCTTCATGTTTCCTTAGGTACCTAACTCAAGTGGAAAGTAATTTGGGCATGAGACATAATACTGCTTATCCAAGGGAATTAAAAAATATATATGTGGGGGCGCCTGGGTGCCTCAGTTGGTTAAGTGTCTGACTTCAGCTCAGGTCATGAACTCGCGGTTCGTGAGTTCAAGCCCCGCGTCAGGCTCTGTGCTGACAGCTCAGAGCCTGGAGCCTGCTTCGGATTCTGTGTCTCTCTCTCTCTGTTCCTCTCCTACTTGCACTCTCTTCCTCTCTCAAAAATAAATAAAGATAAAAAAATTTTAAAAAATATGTACCTGCCATATTCCACTGATTTTAAGATACACATTTTAGCATTTTAACATCTCTGAACTCAGGTTGCATGCTTTGATCTATGGCATGCAATGTCTTAATTTAAGTGGCAGCATGTTTTATTTGCTTTTAATGTTACACGTTTTCATCGATGACGGTGGCATGTGGTTTGTCAATAGAAATGGCTATTCCCAGACTGATTCTGTGACACAGGGTTAAAAAGTGAGGTGGATTCCATCCTTTATCTTCTTTATTTCTTTATTTTGCATGTACAGAGCCTTAATATGTAACAGTGGGTATGTTTCTGCGTTTCCCACACAAGCCCCCACTTCTCTTCCGGAAAGGGAAAGGCGTTTTGATTAAAAAAAAGTATTTGCTCTGTCCCTTATAAAGTCAATGCTACCCTTTGATGTGAGGTCGGGTCTGCCATTTACAAGTTGTGTGACCTTGTAAATTACTTAACAAGTAATTTAACATCACTGAGGCTCCATTTTCCCCAGTGAAAATGGGTCTGCCCCGCCCACGCACAGTTCACACAGTTCACCGGTTAAGGTCAGAAGGAGGTAAGGTTCTCGGGGCACCCAGTGCTCTGTCTGGCACCCAGGCAACCCAGGGCTGGGAGAGGTCCTCTCTATCTGTCCTGTTCCAGAAGCTCTATACACCAGCTTCTCCCCACTGCCTGAAGCAGAGTGAGCCCCCCGGGGCTAGCAAACCCCCCCTTCACCTCTTCCTGCCATCTCCTGCCAACATGTTCTAACACCTGCCAGGGCAGGTGAATAAAACAAAATCCCAGCACTGAAGTGGCTTGGTTTCAGAGGCCCAGGCGAGGCTCAGAGGCTGACGGGAGGCCGGCAAGAGGAAGGGAGAGAGAAACTGAGACAGGAACACAGCCGCATTCTAATGAGGGCTGCAGTCCCAGCGCTGCCCTGGAGTAACAGAGCCACACGCAATCGGCACAACCTGAGGCACTCGAAAGGGGTGCTCTCTGGGTGAGTGAAAGGGGAACACGATAGAAGAGGGGAAAAAGCCACACCGGGGGTGGCAAGAGGGGCAGGTTAAAACAAACCGCAGACAGACTAAGGCCACGGTCACGCACGCGCTAGAATCTGGCCTCCGACCTGTTTTAGGAAAACTGTAATTAATGGACAGGAAGCCACACGGTCACTGCCCTTTACAACTTCTGCGGTCACGAACATACAGCGTGAGGCTGTGAGTTGGCTACCTCACTAGAGCAATTACATGCTGCAGCTCAACTGTCCGCGGCCCCAGGTTTGATGGAAAGAGGTCGCTTCAAGGCCTCATCTTCTCAAAATGCCTCTTCTGGGAAGCTCTTACTTTACCCTTCTTAACCTTCCAACCCGCAGCACCTCTCCTCTGTGGGAAATAATTAGCCGTGATTATGGAGATGCTTCAGACACACCATGGTAATGACCACGGCGGATCTCAAAATCACCCGGGAAATTTTAAAAAACACGGATGCCTGGGTCTCACTCCCAGAGGTGGTGATGTAACTGGCCTGGGTGTCGCCTGGGCATCAGGATTCTTAAAAGCTCCCCAGGGATTCTGCTGTGCAGCCAGGGTGGGGCGTTACGGGGATAAAGAGTTCGGCCTCTGCACACACTGGTGAAAGGGACCTTTCACTACCTAATAAAAGCAGTGGTGCAAGACGTACCTTGTCAGAACCTGCCCTGAGCACTGATGCTCTCTAATCCTCCTGCAAAGAAAAGACCCACATGTCTACATGATCATTTCAAAGGGCACCTCTGAAGAGGTCTTGCGGGCAGTAGAGAGCAAAGGCAGATATGTAATGCCCACCTCCGACCCTTCTCTTCACAGAGTTAGAAAACACAGGCCAGCCCGCCCTCCAGAAAACAGAGGAGTTAACCGAGCTCTGGACTTCTAGGACTTGAAGCCAGATAGAGTAAGAAGAGAGACAAGACAGCTTTCCTAAGGTGCTAGAACAAAACTTGTACAGCGCCCTCCCAATCCTGTCAAACAAATCCTTCTTTTAGGGGAAAGCACCTGGTAGTGTGGTAATGGCCAAATGTATCCACATCATGATTACTCACCGGGGTCAATCACGACTCTTCCTCTGAAGCTCCCGGGGAGGAGGCGGGAGGGGGGAGTTGGAGGGAGAGGTGTCCTGCTTAGTTTTTCATTTGCTTATCTCTCTAGGTAGTGCTCCACTGGGGGAGATTTTGGCCCCCCTCCTAAGGGCATTTGGCAATGCCCGTAGACATTGTCACAAATGGGGGAGGGGCTGTTCCTTGCATCTAGTAGAGAGAGGCCAGGAATGCTGTGAATCATCTTGCAATGCACAGGCCAGTGCCCCACTACAAAGAATTACCCGACCCAGAATGTCCATAGTACTGAGGCTTAAGGAACCCAAGTGATTTCAATGTGTGGGCCTTCTACGATGGTTGTATGACATCTGGGTCGCATCACTTAGGTGACCCCATGAGTAATCTCGCTTAAAAATAAATCCAAACCCAAACCAAAAATCTTAACACAAGGAAACCCTGGGAAACAAACATAAAACTCCCAGCGTTGCTTCAAAATTGAAAAGCAAAAGAGTGGCCTGGCCCAGCCCCTACATGGGATGGGTTAGCCAGTGGGAAAACTGTCTTCAGTTGACAAAAGAGAACCTTCCGCAATTAGGAGTATTTAAAGCTCTTGATCATCAAAAGTGTTTTAAACACACACATTAGACCAAAACAGAAAGGCAACTGTTGCATACAATGACATCATCTTTAAATCCTACTTTTCTTATGATTTACAAATATAATAAATGGAAGATTCACAGAAATTATTTTGTTTCACTCATTTGTGAGAAAAGTTGTTATTAAGGCCCATGAATAAACACAGGCCATCAAGCATTTGGGAGCCTCTTCACATCCCTACTGTGTGGTCACTGAACCAACCACAGAGAAATGCCCGGTGCCCTGACGCCCCACCACTGGCTTCCCCAAACTGCCCTCCTGCTCACTCCACACCTCTGGCCAGAGAGACGAATCCATGTGTGATGGGACAAGGGTCTACTCCAATTCTTCAAATCAAGTACATGGGGGCGCCTGGGTGGCTCAGTCTGTTAACGTCTCTGACTCTTGATTTCGGCTCAGGTCATGATCTCACGGTCATGGGATCGAGCCACACATCAGGCCACTCACTGGGCATGAAGCCTGCTGAGGATTTTCTCTCTCTCTCCCTCTGTCCCTGTCCCCCAGTCGTTCTCTCTCAGAGAGAAAGAGAGAAAAGGAATAAACACAAATATGCTTGATATAAATAAACATTGCTTTGCCTGGGCAATCAGCTCACATCAGCATCCAAAAGTGAACAGCAACCAAACTCGACTGCCAACCACCTGATGAACGCACCCCCGTCTTCTCCATTCCTCCTTCTAGTACAATTACTGTGGGTCATGGGAAAGAGCACCTGCGACGTTGGGGAAAAAATGAGAACCCAACCATCCCAAATGAATGTTCTTTCAGTAAAAGGATGAACCAACCTGCACAAATAAACCATGAGGAAAAGTGCCCTGGGAATGGTTAGGGTCTCTCCTTTCTCTGAGGCTCATCAGAGGTCAGATGATGAGGTCAGAAATTCAAACACCGCTTGATCAATTGCTCAATAGCAAGACATCCGGTATGCTTGTGTAACGATACAGAAGTATACCTTGGTGTCTTTTCAATGCTGAGTAATTTTTGATTCCTAGGGGGAAGAATGAAAACTGCTTATCTGGCTCATAATCACAGCACTCGACATATGATGACTCTCACTTGAGTCAGAGAAACACCCAGAAAGTACACTCAGGAAATAGATAATACCATGCAGGATTTCTAAGCACTCCTATTTCTCTGACTTTGACTCTGCATTTGAAGACAAGTTACCTAAATTGTATCGCATCAGCGACATGGCTTCTAGCATATAAGTCTGACAGACTGAAGTATCAAATGTAAATTTTGAAAAGAGAAGTATTTTTTTATTTACTCCCAAAGCACACTTGATGCATTTAACATTCTAGTGAAGTCTAAAACAGAAATATGTGCTCTGTCTATATTTTGATTACTTTTGAAGACAAGCAATGTGAACACACTGTCTATTTCACTGCAATTCACAAGTTCCAGCCTACTGTTCACACAGCAGCGGGCAGCATGTTTCAGCGGCACACCCCGCATTATAAAAGATTCCTGTATGCCAAGAAAGGTTCTATTGAGGGTAGGGGAGAAATAGCTGGGTCTCAGATCTCTGGGAGAAGTGACTGTGGCCTGCAGACCAAAGGCTGCTCACGCAGACAGCATCGCTGCTTCTGATACGGCCATCCCAAAGGGGCCATCCTCTGCCTGAAAGACCATCTGAGCATTGCCCACAGTGCCTGTGGGTGACAATGCTGCAGTAACAGCTACAGAAGAGCCCCCCCAGCTCACAGGGGACAGCTGGGTGTGGCAGGACCCCAGTGGTGGACACCCTGAGCCTGTCTGAATACACAGGAAGCTAACCAACAGAAGCTTTCCTCATCACTAACCAGACAGGGTGATATCATGACCCACACACAGTCACTGTCAAAATACTTGACCTAGAGTGCAATTACTGGTTTGTATTAACTGTCCTGAAGTAATCATTTACAGACTCAGAAATTCCTTACCAGGAGATCTGCAAATATGGTGTGGCTCTTTCTCAAGGAGAAATAGAGATGATGAAACTTTCACTCATTCAACAAATATTTACTGAATGCTTGATAAGGGTCGGGATGTGCAGACACACATATGTATCCCATAAGGCAGAGATGTAGGTGTTCTGAAATGCCACTGAGGGACCCAACGAGACTCTCAAACTGCTAGCTGGGGCAGACATTGTACAGGGAAAGCACTTTCAAGATCTATACCGCTATGTAATCAAGGCTTTATTAGCAGAGATCAGTGGGACAGAACAGAGAACCCAGAAACAGACCTACACAGATATGTCCAACTGAGTTTTGACAAGGTGCAAAGTAATTCAGTGGAGGAAAAATAACCTTTTCAACAAATGGTGCTGGGCAATTAGACATCGTAGGCACAAAAATGAACTTCACCTAAGTCTCATGCCATATCCCAAGTGAATTCAAAATGGGGCTATGGATTTAAATTTAAATGTAAAACATAAAACCATAAAACATTCCAAAAGCTAGGAGAAAATATTCAAAACCTAGGGCTAGGCAAAGAGCACTTAGAATTGATACCATAAAAGGAAATATTTATAAATTGAACTTCATCAAAATTAAAAACGTATGCCAGGAGGGAGAAAGACCCCACTGAATGGATAAAAGGCTCGGAGTGAGAGAATATTTGCAGACCATATCTAAAATACAGAACAAACTCTGAAAACTCAACACCAGTCTAAAAAAAGAACAGTAAAATAAACAAGCAATCCAATTAGAAAATGGGCAAAAAAACATAAAGAGACTTTTCAGCAAAGAGGAAATACAGATGGCAAAGGTCATGTAAAACTATGTCCAACATCATCAGCCATTAGGGAAATGCACATTAAAACCACAACGAGGGGCGCACCTGGCAGGCTCAGTCGGAAGACTGTGGGAATCTTGATCTCGGGATTCTAAGTTTGAGCCCCACATTGGGTGTAGAGAAGACTTAAAAATAAAATCTTAAAAATAATAATAATAAAATAAAACCACCATGAGAGATCACCTATCAGAATGACTAAAAAACAGTGACAACACCAAACGCGGGTGGGGATGCCAAGAAACTGGAGAGCTCATTCATTGCTGGTGGCAATGTTAGATGGGACAGCCCCTCCGGAAAACAGTTTGGCCCTTTCTTAAGAAAACAAAATATGCGGGGCACCTGGGGGGCTCAGTCAATTAAGCCTCTGACTTCTCAGCTCATGATCTCACGGTTCATGTGTTCGAGCCCTGAAATCAAGTTCTCTGCTGTCAGCACAGAACCCACTTCAGATCCTCTGCCTCCCTCCTCTCTGCCCCTCTCCCACTCTTACACGCTCTCTCTCTGAAAAATAAACATTAAAAAAAAAAGCAAAGGAAATATGCAAATACTGTACAGCCCAGGAAATGAGCCCCCTCAGGCAATTATTCCAGAGAAATGAAGACTTATGTTCCCACAAAAACCTGCACACAAATGTTCACGATAATTTTATTCACAAAAGCCCCGAACGAGAAACAACCTGGGTGTCCTGCATCTAGCAAACGGGTAAATGCCAGAACACCTTCATATACTACCAGGCAGTGAAAGGGCACCAACAAAGGCCACGCGCGCAACAACCTGGATGAACCTTTGGAGAACACTGCAGAGTGAGAAAAGCCAGTCCCAGGAGGTTAATCACCGAACGATTCCATGTATGTAACAGTCTTGAAATGACAAAATTTTGGAGAGGGAGAACACAGCAGCTGCTAGGGATGACAGATGGGGGTGGGGACAGGAGAGAAGTGGGCGTGGCCCTAAATGGTCAAGGTGAGGGATCCTTGTGATGGAACTGTTCCACAGCTTGACTGAATCAGGATCGCCATCCTGGTTATGATACCAGACTAGACTTTACCACTGGAGAAAACTGGGTAAAGGATACACGGGATCCCTCTGCATTATTTCTTAAAACTGCATGCGAACGTACAAGTCTCCAAACTAAAAGTTCAATTAAAAAAAGTACTATACTAGGGGAGCCTGGGTGGCTGAGTCAGTTAAGCATCCGACTTCAGCTCAGGTCATGATCTCACGGTTCATGAGTTCGAGCCCCGCGATGGGCTCTGTGCTGACAGCTTGGAGTCTGGAGCCTGCTTCAGATTCTGTGTCTCCCTCTCTCTCTGCCCCTCCCCCACTCATGCTCTGTCTGTCTCTCTCTCTCAAAAATAAATAAACATTAAAAAAAATACCATACTGGGGGTGCCTGAGTGGCTCAGTTGGTTAAGCATCCAACTTTGGCTCACGTCATGGTCTCACCATGTGGTTTCAAGCCCCATGGCGGGTTATGTACTGACAGCTCAGAGCCTTCGAGCCTGATTCGGATTCTGTCTCTCCTTCACTCTCTGCCTCTCCCCCGCTCACACTCTGTCTGTCTGTCTGTCTCTCCCTCTCTCTCAAAAATAAACAAGTATTAAAAATTTTTTTAAATACTATACTAAGACCTATATGGACTATGTTTCCAATTCCATATGAAAAATGAGCTCTACCTCTGGGAGTTAGCATGACAGAAACTTTCTCCCTCTGCTTTTCAAACTTTCTCTAGCAACCATGTGATGGTTTGATCATATGAGAATGTTCAGAGGTCAGAAGTGTTGCAGGAGGCTTCAAGGAGGAGATGGCATTTCTGGGAGACTCTTAAAGACCGGGCAGTATTTCAACAGGGAGAAGAGGCATCCTGGCACAGTCCTGGGGGAAGAATGGCAGGCACTTGGGGCGCCTGGGTGGCGCAGTCGGTTAAGCGTCCGACTTCAGCCAGGTCACGATCTCGCGGTCCGTGAGTTCGAGCCCCGCGTCGGGCTCTGGGCTGATGGCTCAAAGCCTGGAGCCTGTTTCCGATTCCGTGTCTCCCTCTCTCTCTGCCCCTCCCCCGTTCATGCTCTGTCTCTCTCTGTCCCAAAAATAAACGTTGAAAAAAAAAAAAAAAAAAAAAAAAGACTGGCAGGCACCTCCAAGCTGGATGGGAGGGGGAGGGGCCTGGGGGGCTCCCATGGGAGCAAGTGGTGGGGCACGCTGGGAGGCCTGCGCTCACTCTCTTCAAAGACAAGTTCTGCTCTCCTTCTTCCTATAATTTTCTCAGCAGAGATGAAAGAAGCAGCTTCATAAATACTTCTAAAAGTAGAAATTAATTTTATACAGAAGCCTTAATGGGTCAAAGAAAGACACGGGTGCCCTTCCTCACCAACCCACCAGAGCGGCTTTCCTCCAGCAGCTTCCCCTGAAGACCCCGGTCAAGCTGGCCCCACAAGCGCTCGCCTCCTACTCTGACCTGGGAAGCCGCCTCTTCCTTCTGGGCCTATAGAGAAGGGAGGAGGCGGGTCTAGAGCTGAGGAAAGAGGGAGCGGAAAAGAGTTGCTGGGAGTCGGGGAGACCTGGGGTAGCCGCCATTGATAACCCACCCAGACCTCGGTTTCCTCGTGTAGGTGATAGGAAGGCTGGCCCACTCATCTCCGGGATTCTTCTGGCTCCGACATTCAGTAGGCCTGAGGTCCCCAGGCCTGGCTCTGGCCACACGTGCCTTCACGCCTGATCACAAGAGAGCCGTCAAATTCAGTCACTCCTTCCACCGCCCTTCCTTTGTCGTCGCCACCATTTTCTTTTCCTCCGACGTAACAGCCACACCATGTGGAAGTAACACAGTCCTCTGCCATAAAACTTAACAAAGTAACTTAACCTAAGAAATGAAAGCATTTCGAAAACTCGAACCTGGGCAAGCCCCACCTCCCCGCCAGCCCCTCCAGCACAGCACACCAGCAAGCAGCAGCAAACGAGCCTGCCCTGTGCACGTCCTGAGGCCTGCCAAGGCCCAAACGAGACCACGCCCAAGGAAGAGAGCATAAGGACCGCTGTCAAGTGGGTCCTTCTAGAAGATCTTAAGATGAGCCCTTCTTGATTTGGACAAGAAATGGCTCCAAGTGACCGTGAGTGGCCAGAAGAGACTGTAACGGGCTCTCCCTCTGCCTTTCCAGCAAGTGTGTGAAATCAGCCATTAGTACGATTTGTGGTTGTTGAACGGAACACACACACCCTCTTTCTTCCCAGACACCAAAACTGTTCCATTTACAGCTTAAGCACTCACAATTATTTATGCCAAATCTTCCTGCAGCTGCTGCCCTGTTCCTAATCCTCCCCAGCCTCTGAACTCTGGATTTCCCGGCCCGGTGTTTACTCCCGTGGTTGACATGGCTCTATTCTAATCCCATCCCTGCCTCCTGGTCTCATCAGAACGTGCAAAAGACCATTTCCCTCCAGACTCCTGTGCAGACATTGCATGTATGTGTACACACACACACACGGGTACATACATTTGCACATGTGCATATGCACACACACACACACACACACACACACACACACACACACCAGACTCTACTCATGCTTTAGTGTTTGGGAAGAAGACTTAACCAGACACCCTGATTCTTCCCACTCCCGCCATCATCCCATCTCACCTCATTATTAACTTAACAGGCCAGCTAACTGGGATATCATTCAGGGCACTGCAGTTCTCCCCGCCTCCTATTCTCCAGTTAGAGTCACCCTGCCCCCCTTAACTCATGAAACCAGCAAATGGAACCAGATGCTACTTTTTTCCTTCTGAGGTGTCTTGGAGAGCCTGCCAAGCTAACACACAGAATGCCTGCCTGTATCCCACGCCCTGCCGGCCCTGCCGTCCACTGCTGACGGGGCCGGGAGCGAGGCCCTGACTGACTGCACAGCAGCTGCCAACAACTTGGTCAGTGTCCAAGGAGAGGCCCTGGCATGGGGACTCTGCCCAAAGATGCTTTACACTGGCTCACTTAAGCATATCTTTTTCTTATAAGGAGGACCATAAAGTCTGGAAACACAGATAATGTTTTATTAAACTATAGTGTAATAGCAATAAACCATTTATTATGTTTGTACACCAATGTTTCCAGACTTTTCAGCTGCCTGATAGTTTGAATGTGATGACACACAGAGAAAACTCCTCGCCCACTGGTTGAGAAAAAAGCAGAAAGACTGACTGAGTCTTTTCAGGCTGCTGTAACACAAATATTACGGACTGGGTGGCTTAAAGAACAAATCCTTATCTCTGATCCAATTCTGATGGCTGGGTAACCTAAGACCATGGTGCTGGTATGATAGGAAAGGAAAGGATAAAATAGTCAGAGAGGGAAAGGTTAGGATCCGAGGTCCCTGGGTGGGGAAAAACACGTATTTTGGAACAACGCTGGGAACTTCTGACCACAGCAAAGTCCCTTGGGTGTAAGGTTACTCTTAAGACTGTAATCACCTACCTCCCTCCCCTCAGGTTCCCCTCAGTAATTTGACTAAAGACCTAACTAAAAATAAGAAGTAGACCATAAAGTGTATGACCCACAAGGAAAGGCAGGCATGGCCATAGACCACCCTTCCTACAATGGAAATGAGCCAATCAGGAATGGATAACCCAGCACCTGGAGCCATCAAGCCAAAAAGGGTAGAACTTGAGAAGGAACAAGGGGGAAGCTGGGTGGGGACCAGAACCTTATAAAACAAAGTCCTTTGCCTGTAGTCTGCCGGCATTCACTTTCGAATGTCCCCTCTCTGTAAAGAGAGCTTTCCTACTATTCTTCCTCTCTAATCTTATACTCTAATAAACTTTTGCCTGCTGCTCATTTTGTGTCCACCTCTTCATTCTTCGAAGTGGTGAGACAACGAACCCTAGGTATTGAGGTAAAAAATCCTACAACGCCGGCAGATTGCGGTCTAGTGAGAACCCACTTCCTGGTTCACAGACCACCATCTTCTCACTGTGTCCTCATGTGTAGAAGAGGCAAGGGAACTCTGGGATATCTTAGATAAGGGTACTGATCTCATTTACAAGGGCTCCAACCTTCATGAATCAATCACCTCCCAAAGGATTCACCTCCTCATTCCATCTTATTGGGAATTAGGATTTAACATATAAATTGGCAGGGGGGTGGGGACAAAAACATTCAGTCCCTGTCAGATACCTACAGAGAAGGAATACAGTAAGTAGAAGCCATGATGTAGCTGAATCCATGAGAAAAAGAAAAAAGAAAACCAGGGCAAATGGGAACTGATGAGTAGCAAGGTGGAAGGAAATGAACCAAGAGGCGGGGACAAAAGTGCTGAGTCATTGAGTCATGAACTGGAAGACCACTGAGGCTACTTGTGGCACTTGAGAGCTGCTCCTGGAAAGCTTCCGCTGAACCCTGAAGGATCACATCCTGTTTTGGCAACATAGCACACTGAACTATCACGAGCCCTCCCCCCCACCACCCAAAACAGCTAGAAATGCTAAAGAAAACATAAAAAGCAGAAATTTATAGACAGTTGACTCACATATACACAAAAGGAAAATTCCCTAGTGTCAGAAATGCATAAGGGATTAGGGGTGGAGGGCAGGAGGGACTGATGGAAGTTATCACACCCAGAAATAAGCCCTCAAAGCCAAGGGTATAAGAAGATTCTTCAATTAATGCGCCCAGACAACCCACTGAAGTAAACTAAAAATCACTCAGTGAGGGTGAGAGCAATAAGCTTCTGCTTAGGACACTGGGTGGTGAAAAAAATAATCTCCTTTTAAGTATAAAAATCTTTAGATGTATGCCACATACAAGTCTGATATCCATTTGACACAACGCATTTGGCACACAAGTCCACAAGTCCCAAATTAACAATTATATTTGGACCAATAATACTACTGAGGCATCTGGAAAAGACTAATGCAAAATCTCATTGGAAAGCATGTCAACAAACTTCAGGGAATTCCCACTAAGAAGAGCTCATAAAAAAAAAAAAATCCACTTTAGGGATGCCTGGGTGGCTCAGTTGGTTAAGCCTCTGACTTCAGTGTAGGTCATGATCTCACAGTTTGTGGGTTTGAGCCCTGCGTTGGGCTCTGTGCTGACAGCTCAGAGCCTGGAGCCTGCTTCTGATTCTGTGTCTCCCTCTCTCTCTGCTCCTCCCACGCTCATGCTCTGTCTCTCTCTCTCTGTCTCTCAATAACAAAATAAAACGTTAAAAAAAAAAAATCCGCTTTAAAGAGAGAAGTAGATCTGACAAACACAGGGATTATTAGTAACATCAAGAATTTAAGACAATGGAACAAACTGAAAGAGGCTATGACTTTAAGATGTTTCAAAATTTAAAGACGAAATAACAGAAGATGAGGAAAAAAGAAATTTATGAAACAGAACAAGCTAAATTTTAAAAATACTAATAATGAAAAGTAGACTCACTGAAATGAAAACTTAGTAGATGATGGGGCACCTGGGTGGCTCAGTCGGTTAAGCATCTGACTTTGGCTCAAGTCATGATTTCACTGTTGGTGAGTTCCAGCCCAGCGTTGGGCTCTGTGGTGACAGCTTGGAGCCTGGAGCCTGCTTCAGATTCTGTGTCTCCCTCTCTCTCTGCCCCTTCCCCACTCGTGCTCTGTCTCTGTCTCTCGTAAATGAATAAAAAACATTAAAAAAAATTTAAAAACTTAGTGGATTAATAAAACAAATTATTCTGTAAAGAAGATAATTTGTAACTTAACAAGAAATGAAAAAATTATTCAAAATATAGCACAGAGAAGTAAGAAGATCTTAAAAAACAAACAAGGACAGTTAGGCAAGATGGAATATAGAATAAGAATGATCAACAGAAGTTCCCACATGAGACTAACAGGAATTCTGGAAGTAATATAGAGAACAGAGAAGAAACATTATTGAAAATTATTCAAAGACAGAACTTTCCAGATTTCATTAAAGACATAAACAGATTGATAATGAGTATTTCATGAAATATAAAAATAAATCTAGATACATCTGATTGAAACTACAGAACACCAAACATAAAAAGAAAAGCATAAAAGTAACCAGGAAGTAAAGACAGACCATCTACAAAAATGAGAATTATCTGACAGCAGCCCTCTTGATAGCAAAATAAAGCCAGAAGATAATGAAAATACTATCTTCAAAGTGTTAAAATCCTATGCCTGACTAAATATCTTTCAAGGCTGGGGATGACATAAAAAAATTTTTAGAAGATACCATTAACCGAAAGAAAACTACTCAAGGATATGTTAATAGACCAATAAGAAGAAAAGTGAACTCAGAAGGAAGGAAGGAAGGAAGGAAGGAAGGAAGGAAGGAAGGAAGGAAGGAAGGAGTAACACTCAAAAAGCAATGATGACACAGTGGAAAATGTGTAAATAAATCTAAATAAGGATTAACTATTACATTAGCCAACTTATGGGGAAATGGTTTCAAAAAGATGAAACTATAATGATACTATGTAATAACAGTATGAAATATAGGAGTTGATTGAGTTGAAGCTTTTCTTTTATTTAAAAAAAAATTTTTTTTTAACGTTTTATTTATTTTTGAGACAGAGAGAGACAGAGCATGAATGGAGGAGGGGCAGAGAGAGAGGGAGACACAGAATCGAAAGCAGGCTCCAGGCTCTGAGCCATCAGCCCAGAGCCCGATGTGGGGCTCGAACTCATGGACCGCGAGATCGTGACCTGAGCTGAAGTCGGACGCTTAGCCGACTGAGCCACCCAGGTGCCCCAAGTTGAAGCTTTTCTAAGATGCTTACATTATTCAGGAGAAGAATGGAGGTAATGATTAGTTTTAGATGTTAAGTCAAACATGCATGTTAAATATGTAAGAGTAATTATTCAAATAATACAATGTACAAATTCTTAAGCAAGAGACATGAGAATTAAAAAAAAAATCAATCAATCAAAATCAACATTAAAAAAAACAGAAAAAAGAAACAAAAAGAGGCATGGAGTTTAAGAGCATAAGATACAGTGATAAAAATAAATTCAAACACATCAGTGACCACAATAAATGTAAATGGATTAAATTCACATTTTTAAAGAAGATATTATCAGATTACATTTTTAAAAAGACAGCTATAGACCATTCACAAGAAATACATCTAAATCATAATGCCATAGAAAAACAGAAACTAATGGAAATCACCAAAAAGCTGTACTAGGCAAATACTGACCAAAGAAAATATGGTATACATGATAAAAGCAAAGTAGTCTTTATAATAAAAAAATAAAGGAATACATTAGAATAAAGAGATCATTATCAAACAATAAAGGGAACAATTCATCATCAAAAACAGTTCTAAACTTATGCATTTATATTCAAAATATGCAAGCAAAATTTGACAGATTACAAGAAGAAAACTTAAATACAAAATTATAACAGGTGATTTTAACATACTTTTATCCTAAATAGATATATTTAGCAGACAAAACTATACAGGATATAAAATTTTTGAACAACGCAATTAACAAACCATCTAATAAAATTTTTCCAAATTGCAGCAATCCACTAATGGACTGTAAATTAAACTTGTAACCACCATTTAAAAAACAGAACTGAATAGAATTGAAAGTATCAAAATGGATCCCATATGGCAAAGATAAGCATTATTTTGTGAAACCTTTATGTTTGTGTTTTTGAATGATGATACAAAATGTACTACTTGCTGTGAGTTATAAAGTTTGAGTCTTCAAGCTAATGGATTTAAAGTCTTTGCCCCAAAATTGGAGCTTACCCTTTCCTCTCAAGCACTCGAGACCTATTCACAAAATCTGAACCGTTTACTAGGCACAAAAGAAATCTCAACCAAACCCAGAGAATCAATATCATATCCTGAATGGTCCTGAAAGACGTCCCATGAGAGCAATCTGACTGCTAGTTAGTTCTCTGTGGCTTCATTCAACAATCCCTAGGGTGGATGAGTAAAAGAGGCAAAGGCAGTCCAAAGATACAAACTTCCAGTTATAAAATAAATAAGTTATGGGATGTATTGTACTGCAGAATGACCATAGTTAACAATACTGCATATTTGAAAATTGCTAAAAGAGTAGATCTTGGAAGTTCTCATCACATGAAAAAAATTTTATACCTGTGTTTAGTAATGAATGTTATCACCAGTTATTTTGGCGATCATTTTGTAATATATACAAACATTGAACCATCATGTTATATACCTGAAACTAATGTCATGTTTTAGGTCAATAAACCTATACCTTATACCTCAGGTATACCTTATACCTTATACCTTATACCTTGGGTATACCTTATACCTTATACCCAATAAACTTATACCTCAATAAGAAAAAAAAAAAATCCTCATTGCCTGGAACGATCTAGAACATGCCCCTGTCCCTTGCAAGTGCCAACTAACTTGGCCAGTTATTACTGTGTCTAACATATAATAACATATAACAAGTATTCAAAAATTTTTGGTAGAATAAAATACTGTTCAGAGGAAGCACTTGGGCAATCTTTAAGAAGCTGAAACCAAGCTAAGATTAACTACTTTCAGCCTGTTGAGATGTTCCACCATAGAGTTGAGTACTAGAAGAAATATACTCTCCAAAAAGGCAAAAATGTTTCGGGCCTGCACAAGTGGAGGAGTATATGGGTGTTGGGTGCACAGACCATGATGTGAATAGGCACAAGGAAGCAGGAGAGCAAACTAGCTAACCAGAAGGGGTAATTCCTCATGGTTTCATATTGCCAACCCTCTTTTTTTTTTCAATATATGAAATTTATTGTCAAATTGGTTTCCATACAACACCCAGTGCTCATCCCAAAAGGTGCCCTCCTCAATACCCATCACCCACCTTCCCCTCCCTCCCAACCCCCATCAACCCTGTTTGTTCTCAGTTTTGCCAACCCTCTTTAATCATCTTATCTATCAATGGAGAGAGTGACTTTTCTAGGACCCACTCTGTTAGTTCAAAAGGGACCAAAGGGCACAGATTCTTCTCACCATGCTCTGCTGCCTTTTATTTCACTCCAGGTGTTTACAGCAGTGGAGTGGGAAAACCAGCTGGGAGACAGAAATGGTCCCCAGCAGGAAGGGTCCTCTGTGTCACGCTAAAGAGTCACACTGTCAGATTTAAGGGAATGTAGAAGATAAAACAGAGAAGGGAGAAACTGAAGTACCTGCCTTTAACGTGTTGATTGCATAGGGTCAGCCCTCGAACAGTCACTTGAGAGAAGACCAAAGCATGGATAGAACAGAGGGTCTAAAAATTTCCCTAAGACAGCAAAAGCAGAAGAGCAGAGCCTGAAGCACAGAACAGGTGATCTCAATGTGCACAATAAGAGAGGTTTAAGGAGCAGTGCCATCGCTTAAGCCCGAGTGACTAACAGGACGGTGGCACCGTTAGTACAAATGGGAAAGATGGAGGAGATTCACGTGGGGATGAGGGTGGCAAGTCTGTTTCTGGATACTCTGAGTTTGAAGTGCGAGGAGAAATCCATCATGGGGAAGTCCCCCAGGCAGCTGAAAAGGCAGTCTGAAGCTTTAGAGAGAAGCCTCAGCAGCAGCCCCAGAGCAGAAGGGGCACAGAGATGAGCTATTTCATTGTTCTCTGAGGTTGAGGGAGGCGGGGGCGGGGGGAGGACACAGTCCTCTGCAACTACTTCTGTCACATAGAGATGCGTGAAACGCACGAACTCTCCTTGCTTTTTCCAGAATGTGATTTATCCATTTACGAAATTTCGGAGGTGAAATTTACTACCGAGCAAAACTCAAGATGGAGAAAATAGTATCCTCGCCTGGAAGCAAAGCTCATGGCGTATTCTTTTCTGGCATCGGTAAAAGGAACCCATTCCTGGAGACCACAGCTGGCACTTTGCAGTAAATACCTCCTCTACCACCTCTGAACCTTGGATCGCCTGGTCCCATCGTTTGCTGCCTCCAGTACAAGTCTTCCGCACCTACCCTCCTCAGACTCCTGTCAGTTCTTACAGTTCATTTAGAAGCCTGGTGGAAATATGCAGTCGTACCAGGCTGACTGCACCTTGGAGGTAAAATACCGATGGCATTCCAATCGAGCAATCTCTGTGAGTAATTTTTTTTTTTTAATTTTTTTTTTCTTCAACGTTTATTTATTTTTGGGACAGAGAGAGACAGAGCATGAACGGGGGAGGGTCAGAGAGAGAGAGGGAGATACAGAATCGGAAACAGGCTCCAGGCTCTGAGCCATCAGCCCAGAGCCTGACGCAGGGCTCGAACTCACGGACCGTGAGATCGTGACCTGGCTGAAGTCGGACGCTTAACCGACTGCGCCACCCAGGCGCCCCTCTCTGTGAGTAATTTTAACCCACAGTGGAAGGGACAGGCTGGCCCTGTCACCTCCTCTGCATACATCCAGCCTGAGCCAACATCACGGTCTCTGAAGATCCTTGCCTCACCCTTGCCTCGCTTTGAACGTCAGCGATCATTTCTTCTCCCTCAGGAGCTATTTGTGACCTGATGCCAAGTCCTAGGCAAATCCACTGACGTGTGCAAGAGCAGCTTTGTTTGCTTTAAAGATATTTATTTCCTCATTTATGTGTATATGTAACGTATATACTTATAGGTAAGCATACACACATGTAAAATTTATAAAATATATTCCTAAGATATTTTCTATACCCTCAAGGTAAGGTTCAAACTGGAAATTTTGGGAAAAGAAACTATTATGGCAAACCTTCTGGCAAACTTAGGTCAAAGGAGAAAAAAAGGGGGTGCCCGGGTGACTGTCAGCTGAGCATCTGCCACTTGGACTCTCGATTTCAGCTCAGGTCATTATCTCATGGTTTGTGGGATCAAGTCCGTCATCGGGCTCTGCACCGACAGCGTGGAGTTTGCTTGGGATTCTCTCTCTCTCTCTCTCTCTCCTTCTACCCCTCCGCTGCTCACATGTGCGCTCTCTCTCAAAAATAAATAAACTTGAAAAAAAAGAAAAAGTAGAAAGAAAGAAGTAAATTACTAGTAGAGGTAAAAAGACCCACAAGGAGAGGAGAAATTCCCCCAGTCACAGGGGTAAGTGTATGTGAAAGTTAAGGAGCAAGGGTTACCCATGAAGAAAGAACATTCTCAGACTCTACCCCCTCCACTGGGAAGCTCACTGTGTCCCTAGGCAAGCTGTGGTCACCACAGCTCCACGTTCTTGCCCTTCATTCACTCCCCCACCCTGTGATTCCCTGATGCCACCACCGCCTAAGTTCCAGGCACTGTTCTAGGCACAGGGACCCCACAGTGAACTACCCAGACAAATCACCCTCCCACATAGCTCAAGTTCTGGAGGCACATTAGTAAAGGCAACAAAGAAATAAAACCCGTGGCATTTTCAGACAAGTGCTGACAACATACAAGTAATTGACCAAAATCCATAATGTGTCAGATGGGAAGACGGATCAAGACGGCCAGGGTAGAGGCAGGGGCAACCTGAATATGCAAGTGTGGAGGGGAAGGTGGCTGAGGTGAGATGTTAGCAGAGACCTCAAGGTGAGGGACTGAGTCCCAGGGGTATGGATTCCTGGAAAAAGAATGTTGGCTACCATCCCTCACTCCCAGACTCAAGGAACAGCAGGGCACCTGACTGGCTGTGAGGGGATGGGGGTGGGGAAGTAGAAATATCCACATGTCAAGTTGAACCGTAAACATCTCAGTAACAGAGGCTGTGCTGCCATATTCCTAGCTGCATCCCCAGGGCCTGGTACAGAGACTGAATTAAGTGTGGGCAGATGCATGGCTGGATGGATGAGGAATGATTTTGTGGACTTCCTTATAATGGAAGCCAACAACAAAACAGAATTTGCAGTACTGTATGCAAAGGAAATACACACACACACACACACACACACACACACACACTCATTTTCTAGATCGCTGTGCTAGAATACATTCACTCCCTAAAATAAAAAGAAAAGAAAAACCTATATTTAAACCATATTGGCAGGGCACCTGGGTGGCTTGGTCGGTTAAGCATCCGACTTCGGCTCAAGTCATGATCTCACGGTCCGTGAGTTCGAGCCCCGCGTCAGGCTCTGTGCTGACAGCTCAGAGCCTTGAGCCTGTTTCAGATTCTGTGTCTCCCTCTCTCTCTGCCCCTCCCCTGTTCATGCTCTGTCTCTCTCTGTCTCAAAAATCAATAAACATTAAAAAAAATAATAATAAACCATATTGGCTGAATAATAGCTATAGGGGGCATACGCCTATTATCTGTTTACACAGGTTTAGTAGATAACCATAACATTTTTTCCAGCTCATTGGAAAAGAAGACTCAAGAAAAAAGCTTACTGCTTAATTTTGTATTCTAGTAATAATATACTCCATTTGGGCCCATAAGAGGAATTAATGGCCAGCTCATCTGAATGGAAATTATATTAAAAAAAAATAGCTTTAGACCACGGTTCACCAAGCCTTTTCTGTAGCGGGCCAGACAGCAAATATTTCAGGCTTTGCAAACAACATACTGTCTTTGTCACAGTCTTCCCTGCTTTGTTGGGTTTATTTTTGTGTGGTTGTTGTTGTTTCATAAGGCTATGAAAAATGTAAAAACCATTCTTGGTTTCTGGGCCATACTAATAAACCATAGTTCACCAAATGGGACACCTGGAGTCCCAAAACCCCCAACAGTTAAACCCAAGAAAGAAATCCCCATACATTTTGGGATTACCTCTTTCAGTCTCTCCAGCTCATTTTGGAGGGCCTGCTTGGATATTTCCACTTCAATCATCTGCTGTCGGAGACTTTCGTTTTCATCTTCAGCTTTAGCACGCTTTTCCTCCACGGTTTCAAGTTCGTGGTGCAATCTAACAGATACATCTTTGGCTACCTGTATCAACCAACAGAGATAGTCATCAGAACAGGAAGCTTTCTGCGTGCTAAAGGCACATTCGAACAACTTTTGAGGCAGAATCATTAAGTGATATGATATCACAGTAAAGGGCAAAGACCCTGGCAATATTAACAAGCCTCTCTTTAAAGGAGGAGGTATTAGTTTCAAACATGAAATCCACATTATGAGCAAGGATACAACCTTTTTATCTGGATTAAAAGGCTACTGTGAATAGCCCTACCTCCTTACAGAGTATCACCAAGAATGCCAGTTCTGCCCAGGCACGCATGCTTTAATGATAAATTAGAAATAATAATAACAATAACAATAATCAACCAACCAACCAACCAATCAATCAATAGTTCTATTCCCTAAGATAATACTAAACCCACCTGCTTTAAAAAAAAAATCAAAATAATCCTGTAAAATGATACGGTCAAGTTTTAAACTGTCTACAGTAGTAAAATATCTGAATGTTAAAAGCAGTTAAACATTTTTAACCTTCTAAAAGGAAACAAGGAAAGATTTTGCAAAAGAAATATAAATCACCCTTACATCCCACTGAATGACATTTTGCTAGGGGTTTATAGATTTGATAGAATTACAAAGATTCTTTTCCTGTTATCATAATGAAAGGCGAAATGAGATTTCATAAGTGCTCCCATAATGAGGAGGACATTATGCATTATTCACCTCTTGATAAATGATTTGATAATCACGGCACAGGAGAAGCCACGCTACCCATGGAGAGAGCAAATGGTAGAAAGTCTGGAATTTCTTCACCTCATTCCCACTTCTGCCAGTGCTTCTCAAAAACACCTTAGACAATTAGCTTTAGACGATTAGTTATGATCCTCTCTCTCCTTCGGTTAAATCAAACCTCTACACCTGGGTAATGGTCATTTCAGGTTTCTGCATTCTAGAAACTTAAGTAACAATAAAAATGTTAAGTGATTATAGTCAACCTTTATGAGTAGCCTTTGACCATCACTGAATTGATAATCAATAGATTTTTTAAATATTCCAAATTTTAAGAAGGCGTTTCTGTATAATTCTACACAACTGTCAGGCTAAGTGGCGGATATCAATTCTTTCATTTTTTTTTTTTTTTAATTGTAGATCCCTTACTATGACTTCTTTCCCTTACGTTTTGAGATTCCAGTTCATACGGCAGGTTTAAATCTTGGCCTGTCAAAGCCATATGACTACACATACCCTATAAGCCCTAAGGGGAAGGACGAACGTTTATGCTGGAATCTGTTGAGAGAGCAACACCACCGGAACATCAGGACCCTGTGTGAGTGGGGCTGAGGGCTGCCGTCTCAGATCTGTGATCCCGCCCCTCCCCTACCCCTGCAGCCCTTTCTGGGAATGAGCCGCCCTTCAACCCTGATCAGCTCACTCACCTTTAAAAATTTTTTTTTTTTTAACGTTTATTTATTTTTGGGACAGAGAGAGACAGAGCATGAACCGGGGAGGGGCAGAGAGAGAGGGAGACACAGAATCGGAAACAGGCTCCAGGCTCTGAGCCATCAGCCCAGAGCCCGACGCGGGGCTCGAACTCACGGACCGCGAGATCGTGACCTGAGCTGAAGTCGGACGCTTAACCGACTGAGCCACCCAGGCGCCCCAGCTCACTCACCTTTAAATCCTGCTCCAGACTCCGGATGAGCTCGCCATCCACCTGACCAGTCTCAGCCACTTTCAGACTCTTCTGCTCTGCTTTCCTGAGGCGGTACTGCAGGATTCGGCAGTTCTTATTAGCACGGTCCAGCTCTCGCCGAAGCTCCTGCAGCTGGTAAACGTCTTCCTCTAGGTAACTGTCTCTCATCTCTTCCATCTCAGCACGGAGTTCGTCCAACTCATCCTACACAAGCCAGATGGAGTGGACTCATAAGCCACCAGAAAAAGGATGGTGTCTCCTGTGTCCCCCTGCTCAGCAATACTAAATATTAACCACCTGTACACTCACCCACCGGCTTATGGCCACACCTGTGTGACAGGACCTCTGGAAATGGTCACACAAGACAAGATGCTCAGATGTCTATTCAAATCTCATGGATCCAGAAGCTAAAAACCAGGATGGATTATTCACTGCAGCCTGCCAGCCTTATTCCCCTCCTCATATTTTGTTACATAATCAGAATCATAAATGAAATGGGCTCTGCAGAGAACTAAACCTTTAGATTCACACCAAACGTTGACCTAAACTTGTATCTCTAAGACACAATCTAGGCGTCAAGAGGAGTTGGACAGAGCCCGCCTTCAAAGGACATAAACTTTAGTGGGGTCGTAAAACGGAAATGCCCTGGAATTATAACATACCTGCAAATGTCTCTAAAAACTCTGTACCACCATACAAATCTCAGCACTATGTGACTCAATTTCAAAGATACAACCTTTTGCATGATGTCAAATACACACTGGGGTGGCGTTTTTCCATCCACCTGGGCTTTATTTCCTATCTCCACTTGATTCTGGCACCAGCATGAAGACGCCAGGAGGTTCAGGACCTTCAGCATGAAGGTTCAGGAGAAACCCAGGAGTGGTTTCTGGCCCTCCTCTTTCCCTCCCATTCCACAGTCATTCCAGTGCTCTCAGTCCAACACAGCCACAAACCTGCAGGGCGCTCTCTTACCTGTGATGGCTGCACACCACTGTTATTCCCTGCCTTCATCCCTCCCAAGGGAGCAGCTGCACACACAGACAAGTTGTGTGGGGCTCCCTGCCTCCCCTTTAGCCCATTCTCCACCCGGAGTTATCCTCTACTACGGAACTCAGACCATACCCCTCAAAGCCCCCAGGGGGATTCCCACTGCGCTGAGAAATGTCCTCCCCAAGGCCTCTGAGCTGCCTCCTTCTTCCCTGCCACACTGCTGGTCTCATAGGGCCAGGACTCCTGGTCCTCTCTGTTCCTCCCCAGCTTTTACAGAGCTCATTATCACATAAGCCAGAAGGTGCACACAGAGTGCCTTCCCTGACCACCCATCCCCACCAGGCCTCTAATCCCTTGCCTTCCCTATTTTCTCTCCATCCCTTACCACCACTGGCTAAAAGTTATTTGTGCTTCTTCCTATTCCTGTCTGTCGCCCATACTGAAATGTAAGCTCTGGGAGGGCAGACCCCTTGTGTGTCTGTTCCTCTGCATTCACAACGCCCAGAGTAGTGTGAGCCACGCAGCAGGCCTTCAGTAAGTATTTGTGGGAAGAACACACATAAACATCGGCCAATACCTACAAAGACCAAATCGTAAAGATGACCAAAATCTAACTTAAATGCACCCTTGCGTCGTTCCAGTCTTGTAACTGAATCACGAAAAATTTTTCCCAGACCCACAGATGTAGCTGCAATATGTGAGACAGAAATTCTATTGAAATATTACAAAAGATTTTAACGAGGAGTAATTTGGAGCGTGGGAGATTAAGAAAAACATTCTGGAATTTTCTTGATTAGTTCAGTAACTGATGGTTTAAATGCCTCCAGACTAGGATACACTGAGTCTTTCCCATTTGTTTTGTTCAATTAACACTGAGGGTCAAGGAAAAAAACTCTCCGTGACACGGACACCTTAAGTTGTCAGGTCTTGTCCTACTATTCAGTTTGTTTCTGGATTCTCTCTACCCTCGCTAATCCTGCATTTGTTCTTAAAAGCAGAGATTTACTTATAATAAAGAACAAGAGTTTCCTAACATCAAAGCCTCAGGTTGACAAGAAATTGACCAGAAGGGAATCTCCTGAAGAGTAATTTATCCTGGAAAAGATTAAGTGTAAGTGTAACAAATAAATTGAGAATCTGTATGGAAAAACACAAATTGGCACAGACAGGGTAAAGACAGCTGTCCAGGCAACCTCGATCATACGAAGCCGTCTACTGGAAGGAGTACAGGTGTGGTATCCCATACCCACAAACCTCAGTCTGTAGATTCTCCCTAATCTGCCCACACTACCCTAACTAAGACAATGACTTACTCAACTGACTATGACTCCAAATGGAGCTTGTCTGAATGGGCTACCAAGAAGAACGGATGTTAAAGAAGAAAGCTTTGCCACTTCCCAGTGGTCACATGAATAAAATGTCTTTTCTTCTCTGCTTCTGAGTGTTCTTACAAAATTTCTATAGCAACAGTCACAACCCCACTAAAAACACAGGATGCTGTAGTGTGCCTTAAAAAAGGTAAATATTAACATTGAAAATGTTGTGAAGTATAAGCAAGTTTTTTTTTTTTTTATGTTCTTTTTTCCTTCATGGAGATCTCTTCCCGTAAGTCTCGTTCCTCGTCAGAAAATTTGCTGGGACTAGGAGCTCATGGACCAAGCACGGAAGCCAGTCAGTTGACCTACATATATGAACGGGATGGACAGGCTGGGCTCCTCGGGGAACTGGAGAACACAGGTCTTTCGGGAAGGTCCTTGCCAACCTCTAGCAAAGAAGAAGTTGGCAGGCTGACGCCCAATCCCTACGCTGAGGCTGTGATGCCGCTGTGTGGGAGCCTTGCCCTTGACCCGACCCATGCTAGGGGAGACCAACTGCAGACTGCAAGCTTTAAAACAGGCCTTATGGATGTCAATCTTCTGGTAAAGATTAGGTGACTGGTCCTGAATCTTCAAAATCAAGGTCAAGTTTTCCTCAGGTTCCACCATGTATATGATAAATCTGACTTTCAGAAAGAGCCTATTCTCCACACTTGTGTCTGAATACAGTTAAAAGGAAATTGTTTCATTGGGTAACTAGTAAAAAAACAGTTCAATATAAGCAATAATCACAACATGTATATGCATGCATACAAATATTCAGTAACTGTGGCCATTCTGTTCATGGAAGGAAGTGTCTGTGATCATGTTTCCTTCTAGAAAGCTTATCTATAAAAGCCAAAGTCATTAATGCCTAGAATTACCTGTTACTCAAACAAAAGTATTTAAAGTGTGATACAGCCATAAGAAAACATAAGATACAACTTCCAGGGATAAAAATGTTCTCTAGTTTTCAAATTTTGTACCAGGGGGGACCCTCATCAACCCTAATATCAAATGCTGGATGTCATATAGATGTGTAAACAACCACTACGAGCTAAAACAAACAAACAAACAAACAGTATTTAGGGGCTAGATGAACCCACACCTCCAAATCATTCATTACTCCAGATGTAAACAGCTAGCATTTTTTTGGCATAAATAATCACCAACATTAGTTGCACTGAAAAGAAAATTAGGGAGAGACTATAATTGCATGTATTTGAATCATTGCTTTTATAACTCATATGTTATCTAAATAAATATTTGTAGAACATAAGACATCCTTTTTTCAGTATTTTCCCTTCATTACTAAACCTGCCAGGAACATATTACCCCATTTCATAGACAAGGAGAGCAAACTCATGCTGGTAAATCTGCCCAAAGCCTCATAGCTAACAAATAGAAGCTAGACTGCAAGCCCACATGCTCTTTCCAGTAAATACTATAAATTATTTGCAACAACCGGGACAAATGGAACAATAATACGCTTTAAGTCATACTTTAAAAAACCTGCCATAGATGTGAAATAATAAAGCAAGCTAACATTTTTAGATCTTGACAATTGTCGATGTGTGAGTATATCCATTATCTCAATTGGTCCTCAAAAAAAAAAAAAAAAAACAGAAAAAAAAAAGAAAAAAGAAAAAAACACTGCAATGTGCAGCAAAGACATTAATACTCCCATTTTAAAAATGAGGAAATTGAGATTCTAAACATTTAAATGGCTTTTCAACACTAGTCTATTGCAGAGATGGGACCAAGGCCAGTGTTTCGACTCTTTTCATAGCGCCTTGAAAAAAAAGCAGTTTTCAGGTTCAGTGAAAAGAAGTTACAAGAAAAGCAAATTATAAACCATGTAAGCTGGCAGCAGACATTTGAAAAGCAAAAACTGTGATTATTCAGATTAGGGTCATGATGGATAGTGATTTTCAAGCTACCATTACATTAATTTTCTGACAGCATGCCCTAATTTAGAATACATTGTATTACAGAACCTTAAAAATGTCTGCCATTTAAATGTTTAAGAAAACCAAATCAAGCAGAACATATAATGTTTCTGGCAAATATAATTTAGACAGAGTAAGTAAAAGTAGAAAATTGCTGTTGTTTTTTTATACACAGAAACTAAGAAAAAACTTGCCCTTAATCAAGTTTTATATTGAATTAACATCAGGTCTGTTGCATACCTCACTAAAAAGCTAATTTAGTTTTAATTAAATCTATTTTTCAAATTTCATATATAAAATGGAATCTTGAAGTCATGCAAAGCTCCCCAACTACTCCCCTTTGCCTGCAGATAACAGATCGAGCCTTATTATATACATCAAATTAGAGAAATAATGAAGCACCATGTGCGCACTAGAGTAAACCAAGATTAAATGACACACATTTCAATGAAAACAGTTTTACCCACAAATAAAAACTAAAAACACAGTGGATACTGAATGCACCGTATCTGAACTTAAGGGATGCAAACTCTTGATCATACTGATAGTTTTATTCAAATAATAGCCTCCTTTAAGCAACCCGAAATCAATAACTAGTTCTACATTAATATTTTAATAACGTTTCTTTAAACAGACCCAATTTGGAGAGGGGGAGCAGTCGTCTGGCTACTGTTGAAATAATTCCATCTTCTGGGAGTTGCAGACAGAAACTATTGTCTGTTGTGATATACAAATAATCCACCTCATTTCCCTCTGGACAATGAAAATGTTCTCTGCACAGTCCCAGCTGTAGCTAAGAAGGCACAGGGGCCGCTACCATTGTTTACCAAGTGACAGTTCACCCAGCAGCTGATGGGCTCTGTTTGTCCTGGTCTACATTATCTTGCCACCTAAGATTATTACAGCCGCTCTTTTGCAGGCTGAATAAAGAATGGGCGTGGAAAGGGGAATGTCAGGAAAGAATAGGAACACTGTCCACTTTAACCCTTCCAAAAGAAAGGGAGAGGAGGAGCTCAACACTTTAGCTGTTCAGAACTGTGTTATTCTTGCCTGTGAGTGTCTCCCTTCTGGGCCATGCTGAGCACCTGGAATCCAAGCAGCCCAATTTAACAAAACCATTTCAGAGCTTGAAACTCAAAAGACTACTTCCGGTAAGAAACAGGCTGGTAAGGCTGGATCAGGGGTGATACACTGCAACCTATAAAATAAAAAATGACCTTACCAATCATCTCCTTTAGGGAATCACTCCTTTCAAAGGATTGGAATTTGCTTGCCCTGGTAGCTAGCAGTGACTTTTGTTTTAACCAGAAACAATTCTTAGGGAATAACAGAGAAAGCAGAGCAAAAATAAGCAACCCTTCCCCCCAGCCCCACCTGCATCCATCCTGCAGGGCACTGGCACTTTTGGAGAACACTATTTGGGCACATGCGGAGGGGACATTGTGAGCCCATCACCAGTAATTCCAAAAGCGTTTTGGGGGGCACCTGGGTGGCTCAGTCGGTTAAGTGTCCAACTCTGGCTCAGGTCCTGATCTCACGGTTCCTGGGTTCAAGTCCTAGAGCCTGTTTCAGATTCTGTGTCTCCCTTTCTCTCTGCCCCTCCCCTGCTCGCAGTCTGTCTCTCTCTCTCTCTCTCTCTCAAAAATAAATAAACTTTTAAAAAATTTTTAGGGCGCCTGGGTGGCGCAGTCGGTTGAGCGTCCGACTTCAGCCAGGTCACGATCTCACGGTCCGTGAGTTCGAGCCCCGCATCGGGCTCTGGGCTGATGGCTCAGAGCCTGGAGCCTGTTTCCGATTCTGTGTCTCCCTCTCTCTCTGCCCCTCCCCCGTTCATGCTCTGTCTCTCTCTGTCCCAAAAATAAACGTTGAAAAAAAAAAATTTTTTTTAAAAAAAAGAAAAACATTTTCAAAATAGGTCAATAAATTCAACTGATTAAATTCTCCTGAAAACCCTGTGGAAACAGAGAACATAATTAGTATGTTCACAATGAGCACTAAGGCTGGTCCGATTATCTCAGAGCACTTGGGCAAAACACGGCGGTGGCAGGCAGGTGGGCAGGCAGAAACACACCAGCCGCGTTTTGTGGATGCTCTCAGCACCGAGAAACATGCCTGGGTTCAGTTTGAAAAAGGAGCAAAGGCCTTTGGACAACCGAATTCAACTGCTCACCTGAATTTCTGAAGACTTCCAAATATATCTAAGTTCATCGGGAGTAAAGGGACAAGACTGCTTTCCTGCCTGTGTTTTCACGCAAAAAGCCAGCCACCTGGATTGAGTAGTTGTGCATTTTTCATTTAGTCAACTTGGTGCCCTCTGATGAAGAAGAGATAGCAGGGCCAGGGACGCCCCAAGCAGCTCCACACTGCACAACCGAAGGTATGTACTTCTCTGTTGACATCTATTTAAAAAAATACAGCAGAGTGGCTAAAAACCAAGAGAATTCCACTTGAAGGTCTCCATCAGTAAGACATCTGCCTATGGTTTCGCAGGCCTGATGATTCTGCTTGATTACCCTTTGGTCATGCTAGCTCAGGAAGCGTGACAGTCTTGTGCAGTAATGGTGACAGAACTGACTTGGGAAAGAATGTGGCACTTATCATGGTCACAGTCCTCCAGGATATACCAACGTAAAGTGCCCGGGCCAAGTCTCTTCTTGGTAGGTAACATTTGAATAGAAGAATGCTCTGGCTAATCATAAGAGTTCTGTACCACATTCTCTAAGAAAGCAGATCAAGGATGCACATTGATCTACTGTGAGAAAAAAAGCAACCAAAGCAACCAAAGGTAAGTTTCAATTTAGAAACTTGCCCTGTGCCAAGGCAAGCCTCCTGCCTCTGACTCCTGAGGTCACTTGTGCTCACAGCCCCATTGTGCACAAGTGGGCGTGCTCACTGACCTCTAGAGAAGTCTGCCAGGATTGCTGTGTTTTCTCCCAAATTGAACTATTGTAACTTAGCTTCTGGATAACGAAACACGTAACTCACACGTATATGTGTGAGCATACTTCTGGTTTCCCAGCCTCTTTCAGAGCTCCTCTACCTCCCGCTCTCTCCTGCTGACAGGGGAAAGGCTGGGAGATGCACTCAGGCAGAGTAAACGGTTGGCCGTGACACTTTCTCCACAGGAAACAGCAACTGAACATTTCCCACAAATTAAACACTGTCAGTGGGATTTATATGACCATCTGTACACTGGCTAGTGGAGAGGGGTTCATTATGGCCCTTTCGCCTAAAATGAAAAGAGGCCCCCTAGGAAAGCTAAACATTGGGAACATTTCAAGCTAATAAAACAACTCAAAAGCAAGCAGTATACGCTGAGAAAAGCAGGCTTGCTGGGAACAGGGATGCAGCCTGGCGCAGTGAAAACAGCAAAGGCTCCGGGGGCGGGGAAAATAGAAGCTGTACCTCCTAGCTGGATGGCCTTGGGCTGGTCATTTAAGTTTTCCGGGTTCTCAGCATCCTTGTCTGTGAAACTGGGGTTCTGACAAATATAACAACAATTATACCCTATGTTGTTGTGAAGAATCACTGAAATGTCAAATATACCACATCAGACTCCAGGGTCAGACACCTATTTCATTCACAGAGGCTCTACCCACGTGAAAAGATAAAGCAAATAAACAGTCACCTCAGAATGAACTCTAAAATGACTGCTGCCTACCTGAAGATCAAAGGTGCGATGAGAAACATGTTTTACGAAACCCTCAATTTTCTGTCGCTTAGCAGGTCGTGATTTGGATAAACACCATTTAATCAGAAACACTGGGGGTCTGGGATCATGCTGAGAGCTGGAGCTATAACCGAACAAGGTAATCTTTCTCGCCCTTAGGGAGTTTACATTTGCTGAAGATTTACAAAAGCGGCGATTTCAAAATGGAGTCACATATGCTATCACTGCCCTTTCTCTTCAGCACCTTTGAAAACCGTTCTGTTGTCTATTACGTAAGAGTGGGTGACACAGACAAATGTACCACTTGAAACATCTTACTCCCAACTCCCAATCTGGTCTCACCTCTCCTCTGCCTCACTGCCACATCTTTGCAGACAAAACAACGACTGGGCTCATTTGGGGAGAGCAGCTCCTGATAAGAAGTTTAGGTTCAGAATACTATTCTGTCAGCAGTCTGAACTTCACACTTAACCACCTTAAAAGGGCATGCCCTTGGTCCCACTGGCCAAAGCCTGGGCCTCATCTGGATACATTCAGTGTTAGTATGTACTAACTGAGAAAAAGTACAAGTCACATCACCCAGATGAAGGAGGGACATCCACTGGTTTGGGAGATATATGTTATCATCTTAACAGAAACGTGAAAAGATTGGTACCGCTGTATTTACTAACTAGAGCACTACAATAAATTAAAACGGTTGCCCCCCGTACTACCCCCCCTTATTTTCTCTCAAGTCACTTCAACTGTCTTGAACCCCCTTCCCCCAACACTGTAAGTCCTCTGTTCTGCAGGACCAACCTGACCTCCTCTTGGGAGAAAAGATGGAAGTCAGATCGAGTGCCCCAAAGCTAACAAGACCAAAAGGCCATTGCTAGCTAGCAGGCCCTTAGGAAAAATCCTCAGAGGTAGGGGGGCAGAGGTTTGCAATTCTTCAAAAGTGCTGCAGTGCTGGGGGAAATCAAGCGGTCTCTCCTGACACAAAACACCAGCTTGTGGACGCCTACAAAGGACAGGCAGGCCAAACCTGCCAACTCCTTGTCCCTCAACACAGGCCACCCTCATGGGGCCCCTGAACTTAAGGTGTATCACCGAAACACTGGGAGCACACCCCTAGAGAAAATAGAGGGGGTCTCACGTTCTGTAAACGCAGGAAAAGCATCTGGCACATCCGCAGCCTGGCCCACTGCAGGCTCCAGAACCTACAGGCACCTGCCCTAGGCCGGGACCAGAGCTCCTTGGCTAGGGGTAGCCAGATCCCACAGGTGAGGGTGTGCATGTTTTGGCCCCACGGAAGGTCGGCTGTGTATCCAAAATGTGATTCTGGCCACCTCTCTCCCGGCACATCAACAGAGGCAAAGACGTCAGCAGGAAGAAGCAAGACTTCAAGAAACAAGAAAAGCTAAGTGGGGTGGGAACCCGCCCGGACCCACAGGTCTTGCTGCTCCTTCCAGAAGTTTTAGCTTAAGTTCCCAATGCCCAGTGTGTGCGGGGGCGGGAAAGTGAAGGGCAGAAGAGAGAACGGGCTTGTCAGGACCGGGCAGGCAGGGTTCGCGGGTCCCCGCCCGCACCCAGACCTTTTGGGGTGGCCTCCGGGACACCCGCGGCGGAGCCGGCTGCTCACCTTGAGATAGTCGTTCTCCGAGCGCAGCTCCTCGATCTCCCGCAGCAGCTCCTCCTCCACCGCGGCCGCCGGGATCAGTCGGGTCTGCTCGCCAAGACCGGGGTCCTTGGGGATCCCGGGGACCGTTCGCTCGAACGGCGCGCGTCCCCCGGCATCCTCCGCCACACCAGTTCCCAGGGACCCCGCGGGGACCCCGCCCGGGCTGCTCCGACCCCCGAGGCAGGCGCCGGCGGCGGGAGGCGCGGCAAGGAGCGCGGGGGGCTCGGGGCTGCCGGGAGGCGCCCCCCGAGCCGCGGGGCTCGTCGTAGGGGCTCCTCGCAGCGGTTCCCGGTCGCTGGAGCCCGTGCCAGACTCGGCGTCGCTGCTGGCGGCGGGGAGCAGGCGCTGCTCGTCGGACAGGGGTTCGGAGGGGCAGTCGGAGAGGTCTGAGCTGCTGTCCGTGTGGCTGATGCGCGAGCCTGGAGCCGGGGAGCCGGCCGCGGAGGTCACGGCGAGGATCACGGCGGGGATTGGGGCGGCGGGGACAGGCGGCCCGGCGGCACGGGCGGGGGGCGCCCCGGAGCCGCGTTTGGCTTTGCGGCCCTTGGCAGCGGCGGACAGCGGCTCGGTCCCGGGCGGCGGCGGCGGCCTCCCTGCCCGGGGCAGCAGCTCCCCGGGCGCCGTGCGCGCCACCCTCCTGGGGCCCGGAGCGGCCTTGGCGCCGCCCGCTGCCCTGGCCCCGGCTCCCGGCGGCGGCTTGTCCTTCGCGCCAGGGGCGCCGCCGCTGCGCCGAGAGAGGCGGCCGGGCGCGGCCAGGGTTCCTGGCGAGGGCGGCGCTTTGCCCGCGAGGCTGGGCGAGCGTGGGGCGGCGGGCGCCTGGGCTCGGCCCGAGGAGGGGGCGGCCAGGGCCGGGCCGGACGCCGGGGTCCGGCCGTGCAGATCCTTGAGGAAGGGTCTGGCGGGCGAGGGCGCGCGGTGCAACCGCCTACGCTCGGCCAGCGGGTGGAGGTGATGGTGGCGGTGGTGCTGGCCGGGCGGCAGCGGCTTCGCCTCCGGGGTGCCGCCGCCCGCGAGGCCGTTCAGCGTCTCCATGGCCGGGTCCCGGGCCGCGAGCAGCAGCTCGGGCGGCAAATGCTCCGGGCGGCGGCGGCGGCGTGCAGCCTCCCCGCGCGCCCGCTCATCACTGTCCCCAGCCCCGCCCGGTCTGCGCCCCGCGCTCTCGCGCCGCCGCCGTTCCCCGCGCACCCCTGGCCCCCAGGATCCCAGCGGGGCTGGCGGCCGCCGTCGTCCCGCTCTCCCCTCGCTGAGGTCACTGCCGCTCGAGTTCACCCGGCACAACGGCGCGGCGGCTCCCTGCCGCTCGCATCCCTAGACGCTGCGCTCCGGGCTCGCGGGTCCGCACACCCGCACTCGTCCGCTGGCGGCGCGCTCCCCGCTCCCGCGTCGGGTTCCCCGCCCACGGCCGCCCAGCTCCCCGCAGCGCCCGCCAGCTCGGGTGGGGAGGAACTGCACGCGCGCTCCCCCGCCTCCCGGCGCCCTGCGCCCAGCCACCGCGTGCGCATGTCCCTCCTCCCGCCAGCCGGCGGCGGGGGTGGGGGCTGGAGGGCAGGGGGGCGGGGCCTGAGCTCCGCGGGCTCGCGCGCCCGACGCGGCCCCCAGCGTTCTTCGCCTTGGGACCCTCCTTGCTTTTTGAGGCTCTAAGGACAGTGCCGAGAGCTGGGGAGGGAAGGAAGTAGCAAGGGTGAAGTGGGGTGGCAGAGAGGCGGACACTGGCCACTTGCGGGAGACTGGATGTCCGGGAGACGTGAGTGGCCCGCTGGGTGGTGTGTGCAGTGGGGTCCCAGCCCCCCCTCTGTTGTTGACCAACGGCCCCCACGGGCCCCTCCATCCAACCCTTGCCTCCTAGGTTCTCCTAGTTCCGTCCCCGCTGTCTTCTCACAGCTGTGCGCGTAGTCCCCACACTCCTCTAAGGACTGCTGGTACCCCATGCAGCTATCGCGTCAAAGCGGGCACCGTGCTCTACAGTTGGCACCCCCTGTGGCCTCCGGAGCTCGGAGAAGGAGGAGCTGCCGTAGAAATAGGAGAAGCAGCTCGCCAAGCTTGGGGTCAGAAAGGGAACTCACATTTATAGTTCCGGCCGCGAGCCAGGCGCTGTTAGACACTCCATAGGCATTGTTTTATTTAATCCTCACAGCAAGCCCGAATTGGAATTACTGTCTTCTTTAAGGATGAGGTCACGGGAGCAGGGAGGTGAAGTCGGTGCTTTAGCCAGTCCATGGCCGGGTCGGGATTCACACAAAGTCTGTAGAATTCTCAGCCCTACCACGGGTTGAGTACCGCTTCTGCCCCTTGGGAGTCTAACGTGGGCCACCGACCTTTTCGAGCCTCAGTCCCCTTGCCTGTATAATTAGAAAATACCGCTACATGAGCGTGGTGAGGATTAAATCAGCAGATGTGAGAAACGCTGTGCAAACTGTAAAGTGCTTTTCAAATATCCTTGAGTCCCGTTTTTGTCCCAGGCGTTGGGTGTTGAGTGCTACTCAAAGGAGTAAGGCCCAGCCCCCTGTCTAGACTTGGCTTTGCCAGGAGGCAAAGGAATAGTCAAGAATTACAAGTTGCTGCGGAGAGCATTTGCCCCCCACCCCTTCCACCCGAACCCTGCCTGGGAAGATTGGAGTTTTCCCACAAGGATGGGCTGTCGTTGGGTGGTTGTCGGGGATTTGCAGAGCAGGGGCTGTGGGTGAGATATCCCTGGAGGGCTGGTGGGACCATATACCCTGTGGATAATATCCTAAAGGCTGGGGCAGCCTTTGGAGGATGGTGAATATGGCTGATCTTATTTGCCTGGAAAGATCCCAGCGGTGGCAGCAGGGAGGAGACGGAGAGCCGTGAGCGGAACAGTCAGTGGCTGTGGCAACACAGTAGTGGTAGGGGTAGAGAAACGGGGATAGACTTATGAGGATACAAGGAAAACTAGGCTCCAAAGTCTATGATCTTAACCACAAATTACCCTACTTAGCCGCCTCCTTCAAAAAAGGCCGGAGAAAGTGCTTTTTTAAAAAATCACTGTAAGTCAGGAGAGTCATACGCCCAGAAGACAGCCCGTCGGCTTCTCCTTAGATGCCGGCAGTGATGCTGGGCCACGTTCTGTGGCCGAGCTCTGAGGGCACCGAAATGCTGACCTCTCTGCTGCTGTTCATGTTTTTTGAGCCATTTACCTGGCAAGTCCTCTGAATGTGTGACAGCACACACAGAGTATAATCTGTACTGAATCTCCTTTGACGCAATGTCTGCTAAGACCACAGCCGTATTTCATGGAGTATTTGAAGAAAAAAAGAGACTGCAGAAAGCCTCGGGAGGTGCCCAGGCCCGGCACCCAGGGATAGCCAGCTCTCCCCTAGAGGGCGCTCCAACTCTCCCCTTCGGGGGACCGGCCGTTCATCAGAAACTGGCTGTCAGTCCGGGAGCACAACCTACTGTGAAATTCAGCGGCCAGGACCTTCACTTAGAACTTCCTCCAGAGACCCAGAAGTCTCCAATACCCTACATTTCTGAAGAATTGTGCCCAGGACTCCTAGCCCAAGCTCCTCATACCGTATGTAATCACGCAAAAGGCCACCGTAAAATGTTCCAGTAAGTTAGTGTTCCAAAAGTTTTAGCCAGATGACCGTACTATTTGTACCAGCTTCCCTTTGCCTCAGATAAGAAGTCAAGCAAAATTCATACCCTGAATTATTAGCCTGGCAATTGTTTCTGCTGGCCCTTGGCAAGAAGGCATTCAATAATGCTTTCTTTTGCCAATATTCAGTACGTTACAGGTACAAAAAAGATATCCTCTTGCATGAATAGATGTTTTTAAAGTCATGTGATTTAAAAAGAAAATTTTTTTGTTCCATCAAGTAAGTCTAAAGGTGTTAGGGGGTTACTATTTAAAGAAGCCATAAGGTGCTGTATTCTGGAAAACAACAACAGAATCCCACGTGGGGATGTCTGTTTGGATCCGTCAGCTCTCAGACCCAGTCCTTGCCCTTCCCTGCCTGCTCTGTACAGGGGAGGGAACAACTGATGAGGTTGGTTTTCCAGGTTCCTGGGGTTGCCGACTGGGCGCGGCCCGCAGAGACTGGAGTGTAACAGCAAGGGAGAAACCAGGGTTATCACCTTCTCTCTCTGCCTCCAGTGGCTTCTTCAGAGTGGTCTGGTCTCCTTCGTGCACTGGCTGACTGGGTTTCTCTCAGCTTTCACTGGATGCCCCATGGCTTCTGGTAACTTCGCCACCGCCTGTTGCCTCTCAGTCAAGGGTGCTGGTGGTTTCCTGTGGTTGCAGATCTCTGGGTTCCTTCACTGTTCCCGGTTGGGCTCTCGACTCCTCCCCCTTTCTGTAATCAGTTCCCTGCATTATAAACCCTGTGTTATAAATACTTGCACTCTCTACCAAGGTTCTGATTTTCTCATTCTTTTGCAGAGGCCTACTGCATGCAGCATCGTTGGTGTGGTACGTAATTTGGTATGACTGTATCCATTGTCAAGGAGCAGTGTGGGAAAGTGACAAGAGCTGAAGCTTCCACACCAGGGAAATCTGGGTCCAGATGCTGCCTAAGGCATTAGCACTCTCTGTGCCCTTGGGTAAGGAAGGTATTATTATCACTCTCATCATCACCATTATCATTTAATACCAGTGGAATAATCAATACTCTTTAAAATGTGAGCAAACCAAACTTGGAGCAAAACTTAGAAAATCTAGTATCGCCACAGTTATATAAAGAGATACGAATATTTTTAAACCTTGTTTGACTCATAGTGGGAATAATATGACGTGGGACTACGCTTCCTTTACTGCTCTGGATGCACAGGCAGAATTATATGCAGAATTTCTGTACCCTCAAAACCTTGTCCAAACCTAGGGACATCCTTTTCCAGTGTTTTCCCTTATTTTAATACAAAAGTGCATTTAGAATATGAAATCATTCTTTGCTTAAATCATCAGAAACAATCCTCTTTGAAAACAGTGGAAAAGCCGACTCTTGATTTCAGCTCAGGTCATGATCTCGCACTTTGTGAGTTCGAGCCCTATGTCAGCCTCTGACAGCACAGACACAGCTTGGGATTCTCTCTCTCCCTCTCTCTCTCTCTCTCTCTGCCCCTCTCTCATTCATGTGTGAGCTCTCTCTCTCTCTCTCTCTCTCTCAAAATAAATAAATAGACATTTTTAAAAATGTAGATTCTATGGCCACATGCTCCGGAGATGTGATTTCAAAGGTGTGGAATGGAGCCCTGGAATCTGTATGTTTAACAAATACATTTGATGCAGTTAACTGTCTGACCACATCCTAGAAACCCTGTGTTGGTATTTCTAGCACAGCTCTGGGTGTCATATGCTCATCATTTGCATTTCCTCCTGTTCCTTTTTGAAACTCCTTCCAATGCTGAGTGTGAAGTTCCAGATGACAGACGTGGAAAGACCAAGATAGAGATGTACTCTAAATCTGAACTGGAGACAACGTCCCACCAAAGTGCTGTCCAGGGTCCAGTCTTGTGGGGAAGGAGGCAAATCTCCCTCTCCTCTGAGAGCTAGAGGAAGGACACACATGAGGGTAGAAGGGAGGGCCTTTTGCCCTTGACCAGTGGTTCTCAATGAGTGTAGAAGCACTTTTAGGGGCATTCTGGCGTACTTTTTCTTATCTTGACAGTTGGGTTGCGGGGCACTTGTGGAATTTAGGGGAGGGGTCAGTGATGCTGAATGTCACAGTATGCCCTTGAGAAGAATTGTTCCACATACTGTCCAACTTCCAAAAGCCCTTCTGAAACATTCATATCGGTTAAAAAAACAAAAAACAAACCCGTCACTATCTGAGCCTAGAATGTGACTGTCCTAGTCCATTTGGGCAGCTATCACAGAATACCATTGATTGGGTGGCTTGTAAACAACAGAAATTTATTTCTCACAGTCCTGGAGGCTGGAAGACTGAGCTCAGGGTGCCTGTGTGGCCAAGTTCGGGTGAAAGCTCTCCCTGACTGCAGACGGCCATCTTCTCGTGTCCTCACATGGGGTCACGTGTCTGGTGTTCTCACAAGGCCAACCCGTCTGGGGTCTCTTTTGTAATAGTACTAATTCCATTCATGAAGCCTCTACCGAACCGAGCTAATCACTCCTGAATGTCCCACCTCCTGAGACCTTCACATGAATTTGGGGCTGAGAGAGACACAAACATTGGTCGATAGCACAGTTTTACACATAAATGCAACGCTTCTACATATAAAGCAGAATTTTTAGCGTTCCCATATGTACTGGATTTTTAAAAAAAATTTTAAATGTTTATTATTTATTTTTGAGAGAGAGACAGAGCACAAGCAGGGGAGGGTTAGAGAAAGAGAGGGAGACACAGAATCAGAAGCAGGCTCCAGGCTCCAAGCTCTCAGCACAGAGCCCAACGCAAGGCTCGAACTCACAAACCGGGAGATCGTGACCTGAGCCAAAGTCGGATGCCCAACCAACTGAGCCACCCAGGCACCCCTATACTGGATTTTTAAAAAAGGAATGAAGCTACAATAGAAGTCATGACTGACAACTTTTAGATTTACAATGACTTCTTCGTCTTCAGTCATTCTGTCATTGATGGCAGCACCACTCAAAGTACATGAGTCATTACCATAACCCACCTGTATTTGTATTTTAGCAAATTGCTTCTATGTGTAGAATCTAACTACCTCATTATATGTATTTTCTAGTATTTGTACCTAAGCCTTATATATATGTTGAAATACATATTATTTTGTGGAGCCTGCTTGGAGTTCTGTCTCCCTCTCTCTGCCTCTCTCTCTCAAAAAAAAAAAAATAAACATTTAAAATGAAAATATGTTTAGTGGAGTGATACGCATATAATGATTCTCATTTGGGGAGCGGGGTGGGGGGGGGGGGCGCTGTGCACTGACCGACTTGAGATCCACTGTTTCTGTACCGAAACAGGTAAGATGTGTTGGGGGGGTGCCCCCTAGTGGTCGGTGTTGTGACGGCATCCCTCCCCTAGCAAGGAGAAAATGAGAGTCTGGAAACGTCGGTAATTCTGAGACTTCTTTTCATTAAATGAGGCAGTGTTCCCTTATAAAAACTTTTGAATGTTTGCTAACCTTACAATTAGAAATTTGGGCTTCCTTTTTCTGGCAACATAACTGCTAAAATATTTTTAAAAAATTTTTTTAATGTTTATTTATTTTTGAGACAGAGAGAGAGAGAGAGAGAGAGAGAGAGATGCTAGTGGGGGTGGGGCAGAGAGAGGCAGAGACACAGAATCTGAAGCAGGCTCCAGGCTCTGAGCTGTCAACACAGAGCCTGACGCGGGACTCGAACTCACAAGCAGTGAGATCATGACCTGAGCCGAAGTCGGATGCTCAACCGACTGAGCCACCCAAGCGCCCCCCAAAATATTTTTAATTATTGTTTAAAATTATTTTGAGATTCTAAGCTTCATGCACATAGAAAATACACTGTTAAATAAGGGAAACTAATCAAAATTCTCTACCTCTCCTCATTAGCAGCATGTATACTCTGAAAAACTCAGGGAAATTAATATGTTATGTTTGTCTCCCTTGATTTAGAACATTCCAGATTTCACTGTGCAGCTTCTGAAATGTACAGCATGTGTGTGTTTGCTTTTATAGTAATTCACTATTATTTACATCTCTACTTACACAGTTACTACCTTTCAAAACAGAAATGGGGATGTGAAATAGAAGATGCCAGAAACCACTTTATCTCACTGATTGGCTTTCCCAACCACAGTGCTCTTCTTTCCATATAAAATAAGAGTTGTTTACATGGAAAGCAAAAATAGCACAATGGATTTATAGAGGGCTCCATAGCACATCGTACTTAGAAGTTTCCTGATTAATTCAGGAAATACAACACTACAAAAGTTCACACGTATGAATACATTTTGATTACTATTTCTATGTAAACTTACTGGCAAGAGAATTTTACCCATGAGGCGATATAACAATGTAAGCTCTGTACCTGATCACAATGATTTGTTCTTTTACCTTGGACAAAATAGTTCAGTCTTCCTGGACCTTTGAGGCCTTATCTGTAAAATTAGAGAGTTGAACTTAAATAAGCTTTAATGAATGTCCCAGCTTCATGAATCTGGAGGTTGAGGTGAATTTGCCCATGCTATTTTAATTATCAACATGGGATTATCTATAGCAAATTGTAGGCCACCTCTGTTCATTCTCAGACAAAATATACCACCCAATATAAACCAATTTTAATAGGAGAACAGTATAATGAAAAAGGTTCATATGATGAAATAAATATGACAAATGTTAGTCATGCATATTCTTGATTACCCTATGGGGCAGACTATTGAGAGTTAATCAGGTTTTTTAAGTGGCCTTCGGCATTGCTTAGAGTAAGTCCGTTTCACACTTGCCTGCCATCCTGTCCTTTTGTTAGTCCCTAGTTAGGAACCCCCAGGACAGGGACCACTGGTTGTTATTCTAAAGCAGTCCTCCAGCCCATAGTTAGGAAGATCGTAATCAAACCATAGAATATTTGAGAAAGAAGGGGCACCATTAATAATTACATGAGACAACAAGCATGCACTGGACCTGAACAGGCGGCTCAGGCCATAAGGTCACTCTATGACTAATGCACATTCCTCAAGGTAAAAATGTCTCCTGATTGGAGCAGACTGACTCATTCATGTTCACCTACGCTAAGAAGACATGAACTCTTTTTGTTTTGTTTAACTCTTTTAAATATAATCGTCTAGAAGACTGTTGAAGAATCTCCATAGCCTGCTCATACACTCAGTCATTTATACACACATCCATTCAAAGATTATTCATTGAACACCTTCGAACATGCCAGGCTATATATAGGTATTGGAAATAGTGATGAAAAGAATGGCATCTGCCATGATGGGGCTCATAATCTCATATGGAGATTATTATAAGAGGAAAGCTGTCCCTGACATCTGGACCTGGCTTCCACTATCACCCAGGCCTGCCTGTTCCCTGGGATCTGGCCCAGATCTCAAAACCACGCCATGGTATTCTCCCATTAAACATAAACAGTATCACAGAGGCTCAGCATCAGACAAGGCCACTCTGGGATCATATGCGTCAAGACCAAAACAAGAGCACTCCCCCGGTAGTCCCGTGTGAACAAAGACAAAACACGACCACTTTCTAAACCACTCAAATGCTCAAATATCCCTCTCTGATCCCTAATTTGAATGACTGCTGCTTCTTACCAATTGTAGCTTCAGCCTTGCTCCATCGTCCCTCCTTCTATAAGATGCATTAAGATACCCATTCAGAATTAGCCCACTTCCTGACATCATCCAATCAACAGCAAAGTCCCACTTCACTACACCCTTCCCCAAATCACCCGAGACCAAATCTGGGTTTTCTTTCACACCCTCCTACTGAAGGCTCCTGGGTTGTCCTTTCTCCCTCACTGCCATGAGCAATAAACCGGACTTACTCAGCCACAGGGTGTTGCCCCTGGTGAACGGATAATTATGATGGCCAGCATAAGGCAAAGAATCAAGCTGAAATGGTATATAGTATTCACTCTGTGTTTCACAAATCTATGACTATGTGAAACATAACCTTCGTGCTTTAATGTGTCTTGTTTGTCCTTGAAAAGGACTATATAAATATTGAAAAATCATTATCTATTTAAAGACGACAAGTCTCTGAGCACCTCAACCTCCTTAATAGCTGCCCAGATCAAAACCTACGGTGGAGATGATGCTGAATAGACAATCTTTAACTCCAAAAATTGCTTTTGTTCTTTTTTTTTTTTTAATGTGTATTTATTTTGAGAGAGACAGAAAGAGTGCAAGCAGAGGTGGGGCAGAGAGAGAGGGAGACACAGAGTCCGAAGCAGGATTCAGGCTCTGAACTGTCAGCACAGAGCCTGATGCGGGGCTCGAACCCACATGCCATGATATCATGACCTGGGCTGAAGCTGGATGCTTAACCAACTGAACCACCCAGGGAACCCCCCACCTTTTTTTTTTTTGAAAGAGAGAGAGGACGCAAGTGAGCAAGGCGCAGAGACAGAGACAGAGAGAGAGAAAGAAGCAGGGCTTACCAGAAACGGGGCTCGAGCTCACCTGATGTGGGACTCAAATTCACAAACTGTGAGATCATGACCTGAGCCAAAGTCAGAGGCTGAACAACTGAGCCACCCAGGCACCCAAATTGCTTTTGTTCTACAGTGACATGAGTATCTTAATTTTTCCACCAACATAATGCCATTTCATAATCTACGATGCAGCATTCAGTGATTTCATGAACCCGCAATTCTTTTCTGCCATGCAGCTTAATTTGTTTACTTATTTCTGTTTTCTCTGTGGGGTGCTTCTCAAGTATAATCAAGGAGTTTGGAAATTTACCAAGTAATGAAAAATGAAATAATCATAGAAGCATAGAATGAAGAGATAAATAAAATAAAAATTCATTGCCTAGTCAGTATTTCAAAAGAAGGAAACACAGTATTTGAAGGTTTTCATTGTCTTCGTCCTGAAAAAGATAAGCGAGATAGAATGGAATGGGCTATCTTTAAAAGTACAACGGCAAGTTCTCTGGGAGAGCATTGCCTATGCTGAAGGCCGTGCATCCAAAAATGCCACAGAACAGATTCTGATCTGGGCAAAGGGTTCTCTTTCAGCTCTATAGATGCATTCTTGGCTGTCGTCCACGGAGTGTAACCTTCTCAAGTACAGAGCCATAGGGCAATACAGAAATCCACACACAGTGGGCAGGTAGTGTATCTCTGCCTATTACCTAATAGAACTCACCACTGGAGCAAGTAGGTATCAAGACCGTGGGTGTCAAGACAGCAAGTAGGAAGACAGCTAAGAACTTACAGAACTGGAGAAGTTCAGGAGCTCCCATCATTACTATGGCTTTCCTTCTGGTCTTTATTCTTCAAAAAGACAAAAATAGCATCTTTGTTGTTGTCTGGTATCTTGAATATTCCACATGCTGAGAAACATTCTGCACGGATCATGATTTTATTTAATCATAAAAGTTGCCTTTCTTTTTCTTTCCTTGCTCCCACTCTTCAAAGGCTCTACAGATGCATCATCAAGGTCAAGGGAGTTGCTACTTTTAACTTACAAGTAGCAACATAGCATTGTCGTCTGTTTAAATCCCTCTTCAGGGATGATACCCTCCCATCTATTCATTCTGCAAGATTCTAGAATCTTAGACAACATTCTATCAAGTAGAACCTTCTGGATTTCATTTTGGCCTTATTCACTGAAAATTATGGAGTCCAAAGCTTTCGTTTATACTGCTTCTATGTATACCTCCAGGGCAAGAAAATGGATGAGAAGAGTGGTTATCTTATAGCTTTTCAAACAGAAACTCATTACAATCTCAGTTAATGAAGCATGGAGAAATCAAAATCAAAGCATCAGCATTTACTACCTCCTAGATGCCTGGAACTTTTCAAAGTGAATTACAGAGCAGATTCACACCCTTTAAAGAATTTGTAAATTCAGAAACGGCTGGGAGCAGGTGAGTATTTCTGCAAAATTTGAGAGGTGTGGATCTATGACCAAGGAAGCAAGGACTGTGGCATCCCCAGAAGCTTTCCTTTTGAATCAGGAGCTGCTTTGACCAGGACTTGCATGGTATAGTGTTCGCAGAAGCACGGACGGCCAAGGACCTCTATCCTATTATTTACCCTTACTATTTCCTGGTGTTGGCACTTCCACAGAAAATGTTGAGCGTGACATCAAAGGCAAAGAGGAGATCCGCAATCCCTAGTTCCTTCCCTGCTCCTCCTAAGCTGAGGGAAGCGAGCGTGGGGAAAACGTGCAAATATCAAGGAGCAAAATCAAAACAGCCAAGTTCATTTGGGGCGGCGTACGTGATTCAAAGCGCGGTGAACATCCGCGGCGAGGTCTTACCGAATTACTTCTATAAGAAGGCACGATGCAGTAGCTGGGAGCTGGGGCTCTGGTGCTAGACCCCAGCGTGGCCAACTTGTATCCTTGGGTAAGTTACCCGTTCTCTCCATGCCCCTGTTTTCTTATAAAATGGTGGTAATAATGGTGCCCAACTCATAGGGCTGTTGGGAGGATTACAACCAGTAACAAAACAAGCAGTACCGCGAGTATTAAATACTGTTAATACATACAGACAGAATCATATTATTCAGCACCCCCGCAAGACCTGAATCAAGATTAGCTATTGCTAGGGGGGAGGGGGGGGATGAAGGTTTGAAGCAATGTATCATGAATTCAAGATACCAGCACCTCTGAGTGCATGCCCTCCAACCAGCTTTGTGTTGGTAATTTAGCTTCCTGTATAAATCCGCTAAGAATGTGCTTGAAAAATATAAACAGGTATTCCAGTTTGCAAATTAAAATATATATATATATATATATATATATATATATATATATATATATATACAAGAAAGAAAACATGCAGAGGGAAGTAATTACGTCTGGCAAGGCTTGATGGTGGAGGTAGAAAATGAGGCTTCTCGCATGGATCAATGGGCCCTAGGTATGCGTGTTCTCTTGGTTTTACAGATGGAGAAACCGAGCGGCAAGGGAAAGGGGTACTTCAGCAAATGCCACCACACTGTTTAGGGGCGGAGGCAGGCTTTGCACTCAGAAGTGCTCTGTCAGGGCACAGCCACGGCCACGCCTTGAGCTCCCTCGCAGCATAAACAGCTGCCTTCCCTGCAGGTGGGGTGACCCGGGCGTGTCAGGCACCCATCGGAGCTGCTGTGGACCTTTCCGAGGGGTGACAGGGAGCTGACTTTGCAAGATGCACAGAGGACAGATCTGCTAGAGAGACAGCTGGAAGGGAAGAACTAAAGGTCGTCAGGCCGATGATATAATATCGCGTCTGCTTTCTGGGTTTAGAAAGCCAGGAGCATTTCTGGAATTTCCATTCATGAGTGAGATGATGGTGGAGGGAGAGTTTTATATGTAGCAGGAATCAGAGGCCTTTGGGAGTGCATGGAGTGCATACAGGAAAGATGAGTTCTGCTCAAATGAATTCTATAGAAGTTAGAAATTGAAAAGGTGGGGAAACAGCCTGTCCCTGTATGGTGATCTAAGGAAGGGCTGATCTTAAGAACCTGAAAAAAATTGGCTCTTTTTCTTCTTTTATGTTGATTTACTTTCGAGACAGAGAGAGAGAGAGAGAGAGAGAGGGAGAGGGGGAGGAGAAGAGAGAGAGGGAGACACAGAATCCAAAGCAGGCTGCAGCCTCCAGGCTCTGAGCTATCAGCAAAGAGCCCAACGCGGGGCTTGAACCCATGAACCACAAGATCATGACCTGAGCCGAGGTCGGACGCTTAACCCACTGAGCCAATGAGGCGCCCCCACCCCCAAATTGGCTGTCTTTAGGTCCCTTCAGAAACTTAAATGTGGCCCCGTGAGAATGTCATTTGAGAGGAGCAAAGGAAGAAGCAATTAGATTCTTTGAGACTTGGGCAAACAGAGCCCATTAAGGCACAAGGGAAACGACTTGTGATTTTCCAGTGTCCATTTGACAGCACTGCTGGGTTTGGAGTTGTTTCCCGTCGTGCTACACGGTGAAAGAAACAACGGACAAGTGCCAGCCCACCAAGAATGCTCTTGGGTTGCATGTGCTTGCTATAGGATGAATAAGAAGCATGCATTTGGTCCATGCCTTCAAAACCTGTAAATATCTCAGTCTCAAATGTTTATTTGAGCACAGAGACAATGTGGTCAGATCCAATCCTGACTTAACAAAATGCCTTGCGAGAGCCCTTAATACTAGTAATAGCATCCGAGATGTGAAAATCACATCTTCGGGGTGCATGAGGTTTTCAATGATTTTCCATGCGTGTGTGGAATTGACTTAGCTTCTTGGGTCACAGATTTGGATGTTTTTAGCTCCTTGTCTCCCATAGCATTTTTCCTACATTAATGACTAGGGAGACAGTTGCCACAATCCCATCCCCCTGTTTGTCTGCTTTGGAGGACATTGATTTTCACTGGAAAATAAAATGAATGAAAAAGAATGGCCAGGAGCGTGTCCCTGAAACTCTGCTTGGAAGGCACCTTCAGAGGACAGAGGAGCGAGCAGATGCTTGCAAGAGGAGAAGCCCCTCGTCCGTGCCGTTTTCCTGATCCTTTAAATTGGTTCTGGGCTCCAGAATGTTTGTCTTCTTCTCTCTCTGCTTCCCCAAAGATCCATAAGCCAATCAATTCAGAGTATGTGCTCCTTGAACAAGTTCAATATGCCAGGCACAGCCGCCACCCATCTCCTTCATGGTGCCACTAGCTCAGCCCTGACCTCCACCCTGCACACTGTCCAAGCTGTCTGAGGTCCTCTAGGTCATGATGATCCCCATTTCCTGTCATTGCAGGCTCGGCCGGCTTCAGGACACAGCACAGGAGCGGAATGCTGAACCAGGGCTTATGGCATATGAATTGCAACATTTCCATATTTTTCCTGCACGAACAGCCGGGACCAGATTGTATACACATTTCAGGGTAAGTCTGAGAGATGCCCTGCTAATCACTAAGAAATTTCTTGAATAAAGGAGGAATGAATCTATTCATTCATTCATTCATTCATTCATTCATCCAATACTTTTGCTGTACTAAAGTATAAGTACTCCTCTCCAAACATGTAAATGTGAATGTTTCCTTTTTTGATTTTAGAAAAGTAAGGACAGAGAATATCCCACATCAATTGCTGCTAGATACGCTGCAAATCTCCCATGGGGGGGAACATGGAAAAGAAAATCGTAAAAATATTTGCTCCTGATTCACAATGTTAATAAAAGCTTTGTTGCTATTTAGACAGCCTGGGAATGGAATGAAATATAAAAATCTTGATAAGAGTGAATTTGGTTGGGAATGAAATAGAAGACTTTATCTATCTATCTATCTATCTATCTATCTATCTATTTATTTATTCCTTTATTCAGTAGGCTAAACACCCAATGCTGGGCTTGAACTTACAACCCTCAGATTAAGAGTCACATGTACCAGTGACTGAGCCAGCCAGGCGCCCTGGAGGCTAATTTAAATTGTAGAGAACTTAACAGTTATTTTTACTGAAAGAATCGGGACACCCAACCTTGCTCTGCCCCTGGTAAGCAAAGAATGACCTGCAAATGTCCTGCTTTGGGACCAGACTGACCTCGGGGCTGAGATCTCAGCAGACCACAGGGGATCTTGCTAGCTGAGCGAATCCGGGCAAATTGTGACTGAACTTCTCTCTATGTAGCTTCCATTGTCCGCCAACAGCAGGACAATCATAGCGATAAAATTCTCCCCCCAGGGCTGTTGGGAGGGTTAAATGAGATATCGTACGCCAAACCTTTTGTACATTCCAAACACACAGACAAGTTCCAATTAATTAGCCGTGTGACCTTCTGGGAAGTCACTTAACCTCACCGGTTTCAATTCTCTCCAATTCTAAATTCTCTTTCCAAACAGCCTCCTTGGATTGTAGAGAATTGTAATTAGCATATCCGGCACCCGCCTAATTTGTGCCAGCTCCCGCTATCACTGCAATTATACTGTTTATATGTAAATGGCACCTCAAGTCCCTGAATGGTGCCAGTGCACTTAGCTAAGAAAACAGTGTCTAATCTTATTGACACGCCTCCTTTCCTTAGCAAATCTTTGTTCGCTGGGAACTCAAAGGTACACTTCTGAGCAGCCCCAAGGAACTGACAAGGTTGAAAAAACTGCAGTATGAATTCTCAAGATTTTTCTTTGGTTGAGTGATGGGAACAGAAATGACCCTACACATGCATAGTACCCACCTTCCTTTAAAAGTGTTATCTCGACGCTAATTCTGTTACGATGGACTGTTGCAATTAGCTCTGACAGCCACTTGAAGCATTTTTTTTTTTAATTTTTTAATTTTTTTTTAAATTTTTTTTTGAAGCATTTTTAAACTGAGAGGAAATTTTAACTGCCCGAAATCACATCAAGATGTGTGTTTATGTGTGTGGGGGGTGGGGCGGGGGGGTAGGATGGAGAACACGAACATGCGTCCAACAGAAATCTGTATAGTCGGGAGGTTTGACTGAATGAGTCTTAGAATCTGCTGGTTGACTCCATTTCCCACCCAAACATCTGAGTCAGCCCTAGTTAAGGCTCATTCATTTAGCACATAAATTTTGCCAAACACAGAGAACACAAAAATGACTAATCATTGCTTTGGGCCTCAAAGAGTCTCATTAAGGAGCCAATATACAAGCAAGGATGATGTATTAGGATGTGTTAGGGAAGATGGGTGCTGCCATGGGCCGCAAAGGAAAGAATAAACAACTTCCCACTGATGAAGGTGGGAGGGGGCTGGTGAGGAATAGTCTAGAGCGGAGGCGACCATTTTTGTCTTTTCCAACTTTGTGTTCCCCCAATTATTAAGGTTTCTTCTCTGCTCCTCATTCTAGCTCTTGCCATCTGTCAAGTCTAAGGCCTCCTGTTTGGGGACGTGACATTGTCCCCAAACTAAATGTGTCAGTGGGAGAGCCGCATGGCTAATAACTGCAAGCAAAGCAGAGTTTTGCTGACTTGTTTGGGCATGTTCCCTGGAAGGGGAGACTCAGCAGGGCCTACTTGTCAACCTCCTCCTGAGTGGGGAAGCCAGGGCTCACCAGCAGCTTGGGGTTCCTATGGGTCATATTCCCGAAGCCCCCCCCCCCCAGTTTATGGTATAAACAGTGGGTGGACTTTTCACGGGGTCCACCCAGTAAAATTTCAAAGCCCTTGTCTTTAGGATAATTTATTCATTGGAATGAGGCCACTGTGTGCCAAGAAGAATATGGAAAGGTGGTTTCTGCTTAGAGTCTCTCCACTCCCATACAACCCAACCCAGAGGTGGTTCTTGAAAGTATCCAACAACCATCTTTATGAGCTTCAGAGTCCCCGGAGCAGTCGTTCTTCAATTTCCCATGTGTCAGCATCACCTGGCCCCCACCCCCAAGAGTTTCCTATTCAGTAGGAAGAGTTTCCTATTCCTATTCCTATTCACCCCCAAGACTTCCTATTCAAGTCCTATTGAACTTGAGAACTTGAATTTCTAGCAAGTTCCCAGGTGAGACCACATTTTGACCACCACTGCCTCAGAACAATAATTGATTGCTTCCTGCTAAAGCAAGCTTTTCAGACAATTTAAGTATAAGATTTAGTGCAGTCTTGCATGGTTAGATGATTAGACCAGATGTCATAAGAAAAGGGTGTTTGTTGAGGCGCCTGGGTGGCTCAGTCAGTTGAGCATTTGACTTCGGCTCAGGTCATGATCTCACAGTTTGTGGGTTTGAGCCCCGCATCAGGCTCTGTGCTGACAGCTCAGAGCCTGGAGCCTGCTTTGGATTCTGTGTCCCCCTCTCTCTCTGCCTTTCCCCTGCTTACGTTCTGTCTCACTCCCAAAAATAAATAAACATTTTTAAAGATTCAAAAAAAAAAGAAAAAGATGTTTGATTAAAGATCACCTTTGTCTTGGGGCGTCTGGGTGGCCCAGTCAGTTAAGCAACCGTCTTTGGTTCTGGTCATGAGCTCGTGGTTCGTGAGTTCAAGCCCGGAATCAGGCTCTGCTCTGACAGTGTAGAGCCTGCTTGGGCTTCTCTGTCTGCCTCTCCCCTCCTCTCTCTCTCTCTCTCTCTCTCTCAAAATAAATAACTAAACTTAAAAAAAAGAAAAAAGATCACCTTTGTCTCACTTGGCTGAGTGGGTGGGTGACAGGTTTCCCAGAAGCATTCTTCATTAAAGTTTATCATGAAATTGTTTTATTTTTTTAAATGTTTATTTATTTATTTTGAGACAAAGAGTGCACAAGCAGGAAAGGGACAGAGAGAGAGGGAGAGAGAGAATCCCAAGTAGGCTCCATGCTGTCGGCACAGAGCCAATGTAGGGCTTGATCCCCTGGACCATGAGATCATGACCTTAGCCTAAATCAAGGGTCGGATGCTTAGCCAGCTAAACCACCCAGGGGCCCTTAATTTTTTTTTTTTAATCAAGAATGCCAATTTCTTTCCAGAAGGAGATTGGGAATTATATCATACAGACTTAGATTCCCAGACTGGGTTAAGCCCATATATTCTTTTACACCAGGAACACAAGGCAAAACCTCCTTACATAAATAGAAGGTAGCTTTACTGAGGATTCAGTCTCCTCCCTCAGGTCTCTAAGAAAGGAAATGGCATCACACCACATTGCACTAGAAAATCAGAGTTCCTGCCATCTACACAGCAGTAGAGTTCCTTGTCTGCCCTTCTCTCTGCAAGCCATCTGTCTTGGCTCACTTGTAGTTTTCTCTGCGTCTGGCTTTAGTCTGTCATAGCTTGAACTACGACCACATATGGCATTGCAGCTCTGTTCCCATAGCTAACCGACTCCTTTTGCTCCTCCTTGTGTTCCAGAACTCCCCTGAGAGAGAGAACTGACTAACCCAGCTTGAGCCAGGGATCTGACCAGACCCAGTGGGGGTTGGGGAAATGCTGCCAGCTCCAGGGCCAATGGCCCAGCGTCCTTGACGGGAAGGGGAGTCTGGGTAGGGAGGCAACGATGGGTGCGTGCAAGTGAACCATATACATCCTACCTCGAAGCTTTGCATACGTGGCACTCCACGCATAAAGCATCCGGCTAGACACTCAGTAGAGATTAGTTTCTTTTCTACCTCATTGTTCTTCTGGAAAATTCATCAGGAATTCAGGGAATGAGGTAGAAGATTCTGGTTAGCTGTACCATGTCTAGCAGGAAAGCATAGGGGGATGGTCTTCTGAACCCTTGCTCCCACCACCCCCCACCCCCTTACTGGCTGCACAACTAGTGTTATCTCAGGGCTCAGTCATGTTCTCAGTCCCGGGGCTCCACAGGAGAGGCAAAATCTTCAGGTCTGCTAGCTCAGGACACCAGGGAATAGTCACACACCTCTCTTTCTTCACACTTCAGGAAAGTGTGACCATTTGTCAGAGGCTTTCTTTTTGCAGCAAAGGTGACAGAAAAATTATGGGCGTTGCTAAAAAACAAAATTCAACTGAGTAAATGTGAGGATATAGTTTGCTTTATTCGATGATTCACGAATCGGCAGCATCCCATCTTCGCAAGTAGGAAGGAATGCTGAGGAGTTAAACAAAATGGAACCTTTTAGAGGCAGGAGGGGGCAGGGACAAGCAAGTCATAAGCAAAGGAAAGGATTGTTTCAGGCCAGGTCTCCTTCCTTTAAGGTCTATCGGGCAGATGACCTCACTAGTACTGGTCAGGTAATTCCAGGCTTATTGGTTTAAATTCCACTCCTGGGAGAGGCTGAAAATGCAATTAGGATAGGTGTTATGTCTGGCTTCACTGGCATGGGGCTCAGCACAAGTGACTCCATTTTGGACCTCTTGTTTCTTTTCTTAACAATGTGTGAGATTGTACCTTAATCTGAAGTGTCTAAACCATATGCTTAACCATAATCCAAAGGTTTGAATAAATATGTGGATTTAATAGCATGTATATTATTTTTTGCCAATTTATGGTGGGGGAACCCTTTCATAATCCCAACAGAGACCATGGCTCTTAATATTAGCATTAAGGGTTTATAAAAAATGTAACATTTAATTCAAGTCCCTGTTTGGGCATGTTCAATTCAAGGAGATTTCTTACCTTTTCTCTAGTCCCCTCCGCTCCTTCTTTCTTTTGTTATTTATTTATTTATTATTTGAGAAAGAGAAAGAGTGAGAGAGCACAAGTGGGGGGAGAGGGCAGAGAGAGAGAGAAAGAGAGAATCCCAAGTAGGCTTCATGCTCAATGAGGAACCTGACACGGGGCTTGATCCCATGGCCCTGGTATCATGACTTGAGCTGAAATCAAGAGTCGGACAGTCAACTGAGTCACCCAGGCTCCCCTTTTGTTTTATTTTAAATTTAATTTTTACCAGTATTTCTAGGACTTCCTGTTGGTAGAAGCCGTGTTTTTATTGGTAGAGTTTTGACCCATCACGACCTTAACACCAAAAGGCAAGATGGCAATCCAGTGCCACGGTAAAAGGTCCCTCGGGACATTCTTGTCCCACTGTGGTGCTTGCAGCCCTCACTGCCGTAAGACAGAGGCCAGGGGCACGGACAGCATCCTGGGAGCTCCTGTGTTCACAGTGCACCTCTGGTCTGTTCACCAAGGCAGGGGGCAGGCTCTGTGGGAAGAGTCACCCAGGTCTATTTTTTTTTTTTTTTTTTAATTTTTCAACGTTTATTTATTTTTGGGACAGAGAGAGACAGAGCATGAACGGGGGAGGGGCAGAGAGAGAGGGAGACACAGAATCGGAAACAGGCTCCAGGCTCTGAGCCATCAGCCCAGAGCCCGACGCGGGGCTCGAACTCACGGACCCCGAGATTGTGACCTGGCTGAAGTCGGACGCTTAACTGACTGCGCCACCCAGGCGCCCCACCCAGGTCTATTTTAATGTCAAAGTAGTTGCATTTCTTTCTGTATTGCAGTAAACTGTATATCAGTTTAGCAAGGATCATTTCCTGAAGGTACAAAAAATTCTTTTTTCTCAGATTTTGTCACTTACAAGCAAACTACTCTTCCTTGCCACATGTCAAATCGACCATTGACTAACTAGGCACCATAAGAACATATTGACATTATTTCCTTTGGGAATTCTGTCGTTTTTAATCATTTTCATGTTGGTGGGAAAGAAAATATTGAAAGCATATTTCATTGTATTTACCCTTATTAGAGGGCTTCCCATATTCACAACCAGTAATTCCTCAAAGAACTTAGACACAGAAACCACCAAATGAAAAGTTCAAAATAAAAAGTAGCCCTTTCTTCTTCAGGTTGGCTATAATTTTTCAGATTGCTCAGCCAAATTATGGAAAATCATATTTTATCCAGTAGTTATAATGAATCTCTGTGCTCCCGCAGCAACCTCTCCATTTATCTTCTCATATGTTTTAGGAAGAAAAGCTTTTATCCAGCATTCTTCCCTTCCGTGTTTTGTTTGGTTTTCCTGCTTTGCTGGATCTGAAAACGTCTTCTTAATTTGAAAATAATCTTTTCTTTGGAACTACACAGTCGAGGTTCTTAAAGCTTAATGTGCATCAGAATCACCCAGAGGGCTTGGGGGCGCCTGGGTGGCTCAGTCAGTAGAGTATCCGACTTGGACTCAGGTCATGATCTTGCAGTCCGTGAGTTCGAGCCCTGTGTCAGACTCTGTGCTGACAGCTCAGAGCCTGGAGCCTGCTTCAGATTCTGTGTCTCCTTCTCTCTCTGCCCCTCCCCCACTCATGCTCTGTCTCTCTCTATCCAAAAGTGAATAAACATAAAAAAATTTTTTTTTAAATAATAAAAATTAGGGAAGTCAATATTATATTCAAAATCTTTGTCACTTTTTTTTCTACAGTTCAACAAGAGTGTTTGTACACTATTGAAAGGTGGATTTATATATAAGACTTATTTCCCATTGAAGACATCAGATTGGAGTCTTCTGATGAAGACATCAGATTCGAACTGACAGCGCAGAGCCCGACACGGGGCTCGAACTCACGGACCGCAAGATCATGACCTGAGCCGAGGTCGGACACCCAACCTACTGAGCCACTCAGGCGCCCCGACCTCCCTACCTTTTAAAGATGAAAGAGAGGTTTAATTACCCCTAAACCTTTCTACAAGGCCCCTCATCCCTATGCAATTTACTTTTCATGTCTTGCTGTATTCCACTTATTTATTTTTTATTTATTTATTTAAGTGTTTATTTATTTTGAGAGACAGAGAGAGTGCGCGAGCAGGGAGAGGGACAGAGAGAGAGGAGAGAGAAACGCAAGTCGGCTCCACGCTATCAGCACAGAGCCTGCTGTGGGGCTCGATCCCACCAACTGCGAGATCATGACCTGAGCTGAAACCGAGAGTCAGACGCTTAACCAAATGAGCCACCTAGGCACCCCCACCCCCCCACTTACTTATAAATACAAGTTCAGCCTCCAGGTAAGGAGTCCTCTTTTCCAAACATAGAAATTCCTGAAGAAAAGGGGAAGAATTAGCTTCTGTGTCCCACTGACTTTGCCATTTAGGGCCATGTAACTCTGGGTGCAAATTTCAAGGGATAATGAAAACTATACCTTTGGCCTCCAGAATTGAAATACTTTTTGTAATTGAAATACTTTTGTACTGGGAAAATGGCAATTGTACAAATGAAGGATAAACAAAATCTCCTAAGTGAAATATTTTCTTCACCAAATGAAGTTTAGTTAACTACTAATTTAAGGCAACATTTCACATCTTCTTGTATATCAGCAAGAAAAACTGATAGCACCCATAATTTTCATTTATAAGTGCAAAAATGCAGCCCTGTTTTCTCAAACTTATTAAAGTTGATAACTTTATCACTAACACCTTCTGGATTAAAACTGTAACCATCCAGGGGCGCCTGGATGGCTCAGTCGGTTGAGCGTCCGACTTCGGCTCAGGTCATGATCTCACAGCTCGTGAGTTCGAGACCCACGTCGGGCTCTGTGCTGACAGCTCAGAGCCTGGAGCCTGCTTCGGATTCTGTGTCTGCCTCTCTCTCTCTGCCCCTAACCCCCTCGCATTCTGTCTCTGTCTCTCTCAAAAATAAATAAACATTAAAAAAAAAAAAAACTGTAACCATCCAAACACAGGACAATTAAGTAACCAGAGAATATTTAGACCAGAAATAGGAGACAACAGTGTGAACAAGGTAATCTTTTTCTACCATGAATTACAAACATACAGAATGAAAGTTGAAGAATATGTAAGGAAAATGGCTTTATTTAGTTTGATTAGACAAAAAAAAAGTCTTAATTTGTTTTTAAATTAAAAACGGAGAACACCAATTCTCCACAGAGATTTGTTTCCATTTCAGCATAACAAAGAAAATGTCTCTTTCTCTAGAGGGAAGAATGGCCGTTTGCCAACAGCTACTGACACTGGGGTCCAGCTAAGGTCGCGGTTCTTCAGCTGTGATGTGGGTGCCCTATGTGTTCTGCATCCCGGACCCCCACCTGTAGCCCTCATGGGACTTGGGGGGTGAGGGAACCGATTCCAACAAGAAGCTCCCGCTGTATGCTGGGTCTGGAGAAATACACTAAGTCCACGAAATGGGTGCCGTCTTTTTGGCCAAGATGACAGAAGGGTGACAAGTCCCCACACCCCTTCTGTGCCACTGTTTAGGAACTGTATGCCTGCTCATGACTCCATTGTGAAGCCCCTTTTGATTTATTTCGCCAACTTTCTATATTTTATGTTTGTAGCAATTCTTTATACACTGTGTATACAAGACCTCTGCCATTTAAATGTGATGCCATATGGTCGTGTTTGGAGATACACAAGCAGAAATATTGTTTTAGAGTATGGTATTTAGAGACAAAAGGACACAGATCATAAGTGTACATCTTTTTTTTTTTTAAGTTTATTTATTTTCAGAGAGAGAGAGAGAATCCCAAGCAGGCTCCCTGCTGCTGGCACAGAGCCAACTGTGGGGCTTGAACCCACAAACTGTGAGATCATGACCTGAGCCGAAATCAAGAGTTGGACCCTTAACCAACTGAGCCACCCAAACACCCCCTTAAGTGTACATCTTGACAAATATCACAAAGTGAATATGTCCAAGTACTGTCCAAGAAATAGACCATTAGTAGCGCCTCAGAGGCCTGCTCAAGCCCCTACAACCTACAGGCGGCCCCTCTCCTGACTCCTAATGCCACAGGTTAGGTGGACCTGTTTTGAACTTTATATATTTAGAGCCATTCAGTGTGTTTCCTTTTGTATGTTGTTCATTTTGTTCATGTTGTTGTTTGTAAGTTTCCTATAACACACTGTTCTATGCGGTTCTATTTCATTCACTCTCATTGCTACATACATGGAATTCCATTTTAGGACTGCCACCACTTAATTATTTATTCCACTGTTTGTGGTCACTTCCATTGTTTACATTTGGGACTATAAAGAACAACACTGCTGTGAATGTTCTTTGATGCACATGTTACATGCAGTTCTGTTGGCTGTAATTTTAAGAGATAATGCAGAATAGGTTCTACAATGGCTGTACCAGATTATATTCCTACCAGAGCGTATGAGTGTTTCTGTCCCTCCCACACACAGCACGGTTCTTCCATTTCAACTTTCAAACCAGCCTAAGTTCCAATAATCACACACAGGTCCACATAGAATACACGCATCATTTAAAATTTGCATGGAACTTAACTGCTCTCTGTCTCCATCTCTGTAGGATCAGTGTAATCAGTATTTGTTTTAAAATACTTAAATTCTGGGGCACCTGGGTGGCTCAGTTGATTGAGCTTCTGACTTCGATTCAGGTCATGGTCTCTCAGTTCATGGGTTTGAGCCCCACAACCGGCTCTGTGCTGACAGCTCGCAGCCAGGAGCCTGCTTCAGAGAGCCTCGCTCTCGTTCTGTCTCTCCCCCGTTTGTGCTCTGTCTCTGTCTCTCAAAAGTAAATAAACGTCTAAAAATATTTAAATTCCTAGGTTTGGAAGGATAGATGTCATTGACATGTCCCATTCTATAGGGTTGTTGTTTCAAATTATTAGGTCGTGGACTCCTTTGAGAATAAACCTTAAGTCCTTCTCCTCTCTAAAATGTATTTATGCACAAATGCCCAGAAACTTCTACCTGAACTTCTGAAGAGACTCACACCCTCAGAAGCCCTTCAGTTCCTGACCTCCAGATCAAGGATTCCCTTATAAAGCACTGACATTAGCCGAGTACCTGCTCTCAAGAGATCTTCCGCTTCTTACTTCCTGCCTTTTCATTTCCCTCCTTTTCTTCCAGTGGAGCAAAGTTCCAACTTCCTACTTTGAAGGCGTCACACCTCATTTCAAAGAGACCAGGGACCGCCTCATGCATGCTCACTGGCCTGGGGAGTGGGAAGGCCTCTTGCCAACAATCTCTTTATTATTCTCTCCTCTTCACCAACCTGCTGCCTGTGGCTCCCTCGGGTGGCGTCAACTCACACACATCCACCGTGCCCCAGTCCGACTCCACACCCTGCTGCTGGCTGTCTCTCCTTCTCATCTCCAGTCTCCAAGAAGGAAACATTCTTCCCCAATTTCCACATTTCCGGGGGGAAAATAGATCCAATCTGTCAAATGGTGCCAAGCCCCATGCATCCCTGATCATTAGAACCACCCGGAACTCTGATGCCTGGCCCCATCCCAGTCAAGTTATATCAAGGTCGTGGGACAGAGGCCAGGCATCGGTGTATCTTCCAGGTTTCTTTGGGTAATCCTGATGTTCAGAGAAGGTTGAGAACCAGTTGTAGAGGCTAAGGACTGTGGACAAATGATATAAGAAATGTTTCATCCAAATGTATAGAAGAACCATTTTGATGTGCAAAGTATGAGGGAATGAAAATGCTCCTGAGAAACCTAGAGAAGATTTGTCTGCAGCAGTCCATTAAATTCAGAACACTTGGAGCGATGAGCTCTCCACATGCTGTCCAGGCTCCCCTTTAGCCAAGAACAGAGACAAAAACTGAAGTCTTCACCCTCCCACTGGTTTACTGTTTTTTTTTTTTTTTTAATTATTATTTTTTTCATGTTTATCTTTGAGAGAGAGACAGACAGACAGAGCACCAGCAGGGGCGGGGCAGAGAGAGAGCAAGACACAGAGTCCAAAGCAGGCTCCAGGCTCTGAGCTGTCAGCACAGAGCCCGATGTGGGGCTCGAACTCACAAACTGCGAGATCATGACCTGAACTGAAGTTGGACACTTAGGCACCCCTATTGTTTTGTCTTTTCAAAAATTAAATTCTTAGCGTTACGTTTTTGTTGTTAAAATAACGCATACTCAACAAAGAGCAACTTTTTGAGTATGCATTACTCACATAATTTAAAATAGGGGGGTGCCCAGGGCAGCTCAGTCAGTTGAGCCACGGACTCTTGATCTCAGCTTAGGTCTTCATCTCGGGGTCTTGAATTCAAGCCCCGTATTGGAGTGAAGCCTACTTAAATAAATTGATAATAACAAATTAAAAGAGTTGCTGAAAGAAATGCTATTGTTAAATGTAGTCCCTTCGACTTTTTCTCTGTTCATGTGATTCCTGCATTTTTGGTCAAGCGTCGTCATTATTACACTATATTAACTGAATTTTCTGCCTTTTTCCTTAAATTCTAACGTAAGTGGCTTTTCTGGCTATTATATAATGTAACTTGAAAATATATAATCTCACATTTATTTTTTAGCATTATTTAAAAATATTCTTTCAAAAAACCCAAAATTAAAAAGAAACCCATACAATAAAATAAAACACATTTTTTAAAAAAAATTTTTCAACATTTATTCATGTTTGAGAGACAGAACACAAGCAGGGGAGGGGCAGAGAGAGAGGGAGACACAGATCTGAAGCAGGCTCCAGGCTCCGAGCTGTCAGCACAGAGCCCGACGTGGGGCTCGAACCCACCAAAACATTCTTTCTTTACTAGGAAGCCACAGAGGAGACCCTTTCCCTCCATGTATGAAGTCTCTGTTCGGAACCACAGATAGCAAGACTATGGGGTTGATTTGAATCTGAAAAGCTTTTGCTCTCTTACTTTCTCAGTATCTCACTTTTTTATTTTCTTTCTTTTCCCCCATTTTCTTAAGTTATAGGACTGGGCTGCAGTAGGGCACCTGCTTCTCATTGGCTTGTACCTTTGGACAACGTACTAACCCTGTCGGTGCCATCATACCCGGGGCACCCGGGTGGCTCAGTCAGTTCAGTGACTCTTGATCGTGGCTCAGGTCACAATCGCACAGTTCGTGAGTTCGAGCCCTGTTTTGGGCTCTGCACTGACAGCTCGGAGCCTACTTGGAATTCTCCCTCTCTCCCTCTTTCTCTGCTCCTACCCCCCGTATGCTCTCTCTCTCTCAAAGTAAGTAAATAAACTTAACAAAGTAAATGAGGATAACAGCGGTACTTACCTCTTTGCCATTTATGTGTTTCTTTGCTTTAACAAGCAAGTATTTCGCATGCAGGATAAGCCAGATACTGTTGTAGACACTTTACAAATACTAACACATTAAATAACAGGGTTGTGAAGATTATACGAATAAAGTCACAGCGTAGCACATGCAGCCAAGAGCATCAGTATCCTCTGTCTGCTCATCTATTTCTTTCCTCTGGATTTTCGTTCATTTTAGAAGTATCACTGCTAGAGGGGCGGCTGGGTGGCTCAGTCGGTTAAGCGTCCGACTTCGGCTCAGGTCATGATCTCATGGCTCGTGAGTTCGAGCCCCGCATCGGGCTCTGTGCTGACAGCTCAGGGCCTAGAGCCTGCTTCGGATTCTGTGTCTCCCTCCCCTTGGCTCCTCCCTTGCTCACACTCTGTCTCTCTTTCAAAATAAATAAAGACTTAAAAAAAAAAAAAGAAAGAAGAAGTATCCCTGCTAGGGGAAAGCAGAGGGAGACCAGCCAGCCTCCTGGTTGAGCAGAAGTTTTGAAGGATGTGGAGGAGTTTTCCATCTAAGGGAACAGGAAGAGAAGGCAGGATTGCAGGAGGCGGCATGGCCCCAAGTTTCAGGAGTGGTGAGGAAGCCAGTGTGATGGAGAGTCCAGGAGATGAGATCAGAGATGAGCGTACTTGTGGGAATGGGAAAGTTTACAGAGACTGGAAGCTGGCCTCTGATGGCCAAGGAGAATCTCGGGTTCCAATCAAGCTTCCTTTCTCTAGGACATTTCTTTTTAAAAACAAAAAACAGGGGCGCCCGGGTGGCTCAGTCGGTTAAGCGGCCGGCTTCGGCTCAGGTCACGATCTCGCGGTCCGTGAGTTCGAGCCCCGCGTCGGGCTCTGTGCTGACAGCTCAGAGCCTGGAGCCTGTTTTGGATTCTGTGTCTCCCTCTCTCTGACCCTCCCCCGTTCATGCTCTGTCTCTCTCTGTCTCAAAAATAAATAAACGTTAAAAAATAGAAATAAAAAAATAAAAACAAAAAACAAAAACAAAAACAAAAGAGCTTTGTAGAAATATAACCCACATGCGAAGAATTCAGCCATCTAAAGTATATCATTTAAGCGTCTTCAAGCACATTACAGAGTTGTGCACCCAATGCCACAACCTTACACTGAGAACACTTTCATCGCCCCCAAAGGGAGCCTCATACTATCCGCACTATTTCCCTAGTCTCCACCCTCCCTCCCAGCCTCCGGGAGCCACTAATCTACCTTCTGTCTCTACGGATTTGCCTACTGTGGACGTTTCCTATGAAAGGGATCACACAGCATATAGGTCTTTTGTGGCTGGCTTCTTTCTTCTTTCACTTGGTGGAATGTTTTCAAGGCTTATCCATGGATACCGCCTGTATTTCTTTTATGGCCGAATAATATTCCTTTGTAAGAGTAGATAATATTTTGTTTATCTCTTCCTCAGTTGATGGACATTTGGGTTGTTTCCGGTTGGGGGCTGTTATGAATAACGCTGCTGTGAACATCTTTTTATGTGGACGTGTTTTCATTTCTCTTGGGTATGTATCCAAGAGAGTAGGATCGCTGGGTCAAAGGGTAACTCTGTGTTTAACCCTTTGAGGAGCAGCCCAACTTTTTTCCAAGCCACAGCACCATTTAACTACCATTTAACTCACAGCTACTATCCTTTTGTGAGGGTTCCAATCTCTCCACATCCTTGTTAACACTTGGGTATTGTGTGTCTTTTTGATAACAGCCATCCATAACGGTGTGAAGTGGCTTTTCATTGTGGTTTTCCTTTGCATTTCCTTCATGACTAATGATGCTGAGCACTTTTTCATCTGTTTGTTGGTCATTTGTATGTTTTCTTTGGATAAATGTCTATTCAACTCCTCCGCCCATTATAAATTGGGCTATTTGTCTTTTCATTGTTGAATTCTAAGGGTTCTTTACATGTACTGGATATAAATATTTTTTCAGATATGATTTGCAAATATTTTGATACAGACAGACTTCATTTTATGGATTTTTTCACTTCCCTGATGGCATTGTTTTTTTTATATTAATACAATTAATACAATTTATTGTCAGATTGGTTTCCATACAACACCTAGTGCTCATCCCAACAGGTACCCTCCTCAATGCCTTGATGGCATTATTTATAGCACAATTTCTTAAATTTTGATGATGTCTAAAACTACCTATGTTTTTTTTTATCTTGTTGTTTATGCTTTTGGTGTCACATCTGAAGCCATTACTAAAGGTCATGAAAATTTTACTCCTAAGTCCTATCCTAAGAGTTTGTGGTTTTAGCTCTTAGATTTAGGTCTGTGGTCCATTCTGAGTTAATTTTTTGCCTGGTGTAAGGTAGGGGGTCCGGAAAATTCAGGATATCCCATCAAAAATCAAGGACTTGAGTATTTATTGCTAAATGAAAAATGCTGGAGCGCCTGGGTGGCTCAGTCAGTTAAGCATCTGACTTTGGCTCAGGTCATGAACTCACGAGTCATGATGTCACGGTTCGTGAGTTTGAGCCCCACATCAGGCTCTGGGCTGACAACTCAGAGCCTGGAATTCTGTGTCTTCCCCTCTCTCTGCTCCTCCCCTGCTCACGCTCTCTCTCTCTCAAAAGTAAAATTAAAAAAAATTTTTAATGAAAAATGCTGTAGATTTTTGACCACTGTGCTTAGATTTCAGTGTGAGAACTCGGGCTCATTATCTTTGAGACAGGTAATAAAAAATAAATTACTGCTGTTCATAGGAAAAACAAAATAAAACCCTCATCTCTCCATTTACTAATTATTTTCTATTTTTCCATCTTTAGTTCTCTCTTTCTCTCTCCAAATCCTTTCCTTTTCTTTTTCCCCTTTCTTTCCCACTCCTTTATTGTGTTGTAATATTATAAGCACGTTCAAATATTAAGGAACACACACACACACACACACACACACACACACACATCCTTTGTATAAAAGGGAGAACTGCATAAGATCCATCACATAGATAAGAATGAGTTTATAAGTTCAGTGCAGATTCAAATATTGTACTCTCCAAATCACTCATGTTTGCTTTATTCCCCTCAGCAATGCCTGGCCCTTGAGGAAGAGTTGATCTCAATGACCTCACAGTGGCACCCACTGAAGCAGCAAGAGTGGGGTAGGAAAGACCACTGACTACTGGGTGGGCATGGGTCAGGTCCCATCTCTGAGCTACGTACACGAGGGGGCACAGTGGGGTGACGAAGATAAGATCTTGACCCACAGGAAGCTCCGTTTTCTCATTTACTGCTTTGTGTCAGCAAACGTATATGCATAATCTCACCTCATCTGTGACACAGACTGCACCATGGACCTTTCACCACCCCGGCCACCTTCCTGACTCTTAGATGAACAGGTGCAGTTAGAATGAAGGCAGGTCCCCCTCCGAGGCTTGTGGGGCCTCACGTGGCCATTTGCGTAGCCCCTAGCCTCTGTCCTCTGCTTGCCCAGCACACCTGGTTCATTCCTGCTCCAAAGTGCATCCCAGAATCTGTCCCTAGAGGCGTTCTCGGAGCACGCTACCTGAGACACCTCCTTCACTTTGCCCTCACTGTTTTTCCTATGCCCAACCACCTTGGCTTTTCCTCATGCTTCTTGGTACCTCTTGGGTTTGCTCTCGCTTCCGGAAGCTCAGCCCATGAGGCATGGACCCCCGGCTGCCTCCACAGAGCACCACCCACATCGGAGCTCAGTTGGGCACTGGGCTCTTACAATCCTTAACTCGTTAGTTGTTGTCCTGGGTATGAGACATACATATTAGCCTCCCTTTGGACCAGTATGAAACATCTTCTCCCTGGGGCGCCTGGGTGGCGCAGTCGGTTAAGCGTCCGACTTCGGCCAGGTCACGATCTCGCGGTCTGTGAGTTCGAGCCCCGCGTCGGGCTCTGGGCTGATGGCTCAGAGCCTGGAGCCTGTTTCCGATTCTGTGTCTCCCTCTCTCTCTGCCCCTCCCCCGTTCATGCTCTGTCTCTCTCTGTCCCCAAAATAAATAAACGTTGGAAAAAAAAAACAAACAAAACATCTTCTCCCTTGGATTCTAACTGTCCCACAGGGAGCACTATGCATTCGTGCTGCCCTTGGCCTTGAAACCAGGCTGTGCTCACGAGGGGACATTCAGAGGTGGAAGGGGGCAGCAGTTGTTCCTCCGGGGACAGAGTGGGAACTGGTGTTGGGTCAGGGCCAGACTGGCAGACCAAGCCTGGCATCCAGCACCTGCCGTCCAGAGTTTTGTGCCTTGCACGCCCCCAGTGTTCTGGGCAGAACCTCTCACACCGGCGACAAGTGCATGGAGTCTGGTGGCAGGGCGCTGAGGGTCTTGGAGCCAGGCCCCACCCTCGCCCAGTAACCACTGGCTTTGGGGCCGAACAAACCACAAGACCTGTGTGTCTGTGGGTCCCCATGTCTAAAATCAGAATACAAAAAAAAAAGTGCCCGTCTCTCAGGCTGTTGCAAGAATTAAGTCATTTCATACACAGGATGTGCTTAGCATAGCACCTAGTAGCTAAAGGTGTTAGTTAGCTGTTGTTATCACACAAAGCCAAGCGGGAGGAAGGCTGGGCGGGGAACTAGGGGTAGAGAGAGAATGCGTGCAGCTTCCCTGCTCTGCTGCGCCCACCCTGGGACCCCGCACTTTGCATACAGCTGGCGCACAGACTCTCTCCACAGAAGCCCCGGAGCCAACTGGCACACAACAGGGCAGAGAAAGGAGCCGCTGTTGCCAAAGCCACAGAATAAAGACTTAGCCTGCTGTCAAGTGCCGAGGGATTCCTTTTGTCCAGGCACACTCTCCCCCGCCCCCTTTCAAATGAACATGAATAAACGGGGTATCCGAGGCCTTTGTCCTCCTCTCAATCCCTCCCGAGCTCAATGCTAACCTGCAGACTCTTGGGGACCTTGGTGCAAAGAAAGGTGGTCGAAGTTAGAAACCACCGGGCCCTGCACGGTTACAATTCAGAGCACATTATTATTACTTTTAAATCGTTTTCAAAACAAAAATGCTTTACCTTTTTTTTTTTTTTAAAGAAATGGGCACGCGTTTACACAGCTTAACCAGGCTCCCCACAGAGGCAGCAGGGGCAGATCTGTCGGCTCCCGTGGGCTCCGTGGGCTCCGTGGGCTCCGTCCTCGGGATGTCGGGTGGGCGGTACAGGGCCCCAGCATCTCCTCGTTCACCCCCATTGGATTAACTCTCTGTCCCCAGGGGCGAGGTCACCCGGAGCCCAGCTGCAAATGCAAATGTGTAATGAGAAAGGGTGCAGTCTTCAGTCTCCATCAGCCCGTGTGTGCCAGTTTCCTAGGTGACAGGCGCTGCTGTTTTCCAGGGTAAGTTCTCAGGGAGGGGAAGGAAGTAAAAATTGGTAAAAATGAACTTGACCAAGGAATTAACCCTTTTAACTAAGAAAGCCTGACCTCCAGCAATCACTAGGAATTGTGGACCCTATTTTAACACTTTCTACCTCCCTTGATCCTTCTTCCAGTCAATATCATCCATTGCAGTGATGGTTGTTCACCGATTTATTATTCGCTTTGTATTAACAGGTTAAAAAAAAAAAGCATGACTGCAATTTGTGTTTTCACAAATGAGTTACATTCGCTTTCTGTGTAGTGATTAATGCTAAACGGTCAAGTTACAATAGGACGGTGAGGCTGGTATGAGCGTCAAGACTTCTCTTTCTCGGGGCACCTGGGTGGCGCAGTCGGTTAAGCGTCCGACTTCAGCCAGGTCACGATCTCGCGGTCCGTGAGTTCGAGCCCCGCGTCGGGCTCTGGGCTGATGGCTCAGAGCCTGGAGCCTGTTTCTGATTCTGTGTCTCCCTCTCTCTGCCCCTCCCCCGTTCATGCTCTGTCTCTCTCTGTCCCAAAAATAAATAAACGTTGAAAAAAAAAAATTAAAAAAAAAAAAAAAAAAAGACTTCTCTTTCTCTGTCTCAGAATTATAAAGAAGTAACAATTCTTCCATAGCCCTGGAAGGTTCTGGCTTAAATGCATCTATGTATCCATCCGTGCACCTACACAGAAATACCACAGCCAAATACAATTATATGGCTTGCCTGCTTTCCTTCCTTCCTTCCTCCCTTCCTTCTTTCCTCCTTCCTACCTGCCTTCCTTCCTTCTTTCCCTTTCTTCCTCCTCTCTCCCACTTTCCCTGTCTCTCTTTCTTGCCAGATATATTTATCATCAGCAAACATTCATTGAATGTTTGCTGTGCGTCAGACACGCATTTTGCAAAGAATAGATGTGCCCTGCCCTCAAGTACTCAACAGTCCAGCTGGGGACACAGGCACCAGAAGTCATTATGACCCATGTCAAGCAGCTTTCACCAGCCTGTGGAGTCAAGAAAATCACAATTCCCAATTCCTGTTCTTGCCCCCACCTCCACCCAGAGCCCAGCTGGGGCTCCCCATGGTGTTTCCTCCCCTCCGCTCCCGTGTGGCTGACAGCTGAAGCAGGCTAAAGGAACAAATAAACGAATGAATGAAAACATAAATATGGTCCAGCCGCATAGGTCTTGCTATAAGCGTGAAGGTGCTCCTGAAAACTCGCTCGATTCATTTGAGATCACATGTTTTAAAATACAGAGAGGGAGCTTACTATTTAAAGCAATCTGATAGTGAACCATTTTGCAAAGCAAGGAAATTACCATCATTTTGTAATGACCCCGATTAACCAACTTTATTTCGTTCGGATGTTCACATACGCCTTTTTCTTTGAGTACACTGTTCGCATGGTACCCACCAGAATCCCCCAGGAAGCCATGTAGACTCTGAGCCAGGCAAGAGCCAAGGTCAGAGAGCCCCACTTGGGTGTGCCACAGATCCCTGTCAAGGCTCCTCTTTCCAGAAGCTGGTCCAGCCTGTGTAGCACAGGGGGTAGGAGGGACGCTTAGGAGTATTCACAGCCCAGCTTGGGGCTCTTGTTCCAGCCCCGGCAAAATCACTGTTATTCCTCTTTTCATGTTTTACAGTTATCTTTGAAGAGCCTCCAAATGGCCAATAATAAATCCTTGGAAGCCAAGGACCTACCCCGGGCTCCTGTGAGGAGAGGCTGCTGGGCCTGCAAGGTGGGGGGGCAGATGCAGAGGAAGGTGAAGGGGAGCCAAGGAGGATTTGTGAGGGCAGCGGGACGGCAAGAACGGATTCAGCCTGTTCTCCAGGCTTGGCTGCCTCTCAGGGCACCGGCCCTTCCCTGTGGCACCAAATGGGGGAAGTGTGAACAGTCCCAGCCAGGATTCATCTCAGGACCTCTACACAGACGCTTTACCCTCCTCACAGTCTTACAGATGGGAGGAGATAGAGGCGGCAAGAAGCCCACTGACTTTTCCAGATTCATGGTTAGTCAGGCGGGCAAGCTTAAAGCTAAAATCAAAATCTGTTCGAGTTCAGGCAAGGCCTTTTCTTAGTTACAGTCAGTAGACGTTGTGAGCTGAGCTGGCTTTTTGGTCCCCAGACAGGCAAGCTACGTCACCGGCCATCCTGTCTCCAGCCGCTACTTGTTTCATTTACAGCCTGTGAGGAAACGGCATCTCTGTCTAAGCATGGTTATTAATATCGGCATCATTCGTAGCTAAGTCACAGGAGGCGAAGAATAAGCCCTTTTTTGCTTCGAGATCTGTAAGTGCCCAGACAACCCGTCGGATCAATAGGGATTTTTATCTTAAGGTCAGACTGGCGGCTGCTGGCGGCTGAGGCCACACAGGACCAGCCCAGTGTGGCCGCCTCCTCCCCCAGCTCCCTGTCCCTGGGCGTTGTCGGGCCTGGTGATATTGACATCTTTTGTTACAAAGTGGTTTATAAATGATTGTGGATCCGTCCCTGCTGTGTTCCAGCTAGTTTACAAAGAAGCATTTGAGAGAGAAATTCCACGGGGCTGCTAGGAACCCTTCCCTATGTCTACAGTGTCAGGGCGGCAAGATGTTGAACACTCAGTAAAAACTGTCTCTGTAAATGAGACAACATCTGACCAGATTTCACCCCTCCAGTGTCTCAGAGTGCTTCTCCTCTCCCTGCCCCCCTGCAACCCCCCAACCACCCCCCTGCCTGCCAAATCCCGTAAGAAGACACCAAGGCCAAGTGGACACCGTCATTTCAGCTTCTGTTCCGGACTTTTGAATGTATCTACTCTGAGGACAGAGAGAAGGCTGGTTTCCCTGCGGGGGAAATGCCTAGAACGTTCGGGGAGTGGGGGGGTGGGGGGGAGCTCACCCGGGCAGGAGCTTCACCCTCACAAGTAACCGCCAGGACAAGCGAGCACAGAGAGCGGGCAGGATCCTGCCGGGACTTGTAGGGACCGAATGGGGTTGTTTCCCCGTAGTGCTGAGCGAGGGTCTGCTGGCTGGGCCTGCGCGCACGGCCTCGGCGGAGCGCACCCCGAACTAGCTGACTCGGCAGGTTGCTAGTTGCCATGGCAACCCGACAGCCTCCCGGAGACCGGCAGGGTGGGGTTCTGCCCGGCAGCTGCTAAACTCGCGCAGGGCGGGGTGGGGGTGGCGCCCTGGGCTCCGCCGTTCCAGAAAGAGCTTCAAGTGTATGTGGGACTGACGGCATGTTTTCCCCCTCATGAACAGAAAAAATCATAAAACGGTGGCGAAGGAGATCCTACAAATGGCAGAGAGAAGCACCAGGACACCTGTAAGGGGCCAGCTGCTGGGCATTAAAAGCGAAGGCGTGGAAGAGTGAGAAAACAGTATCAGGGTGGAGATTAAAATCCTACCCAAGGAGAATAGGCCAAGAAAAAAAGCAACAACCTGCATCTTTTGAACCAAGGGAGAAAGTACAGGAAAGAGGCTGAGGCAGCTCCCTCAGCCCGCGGCCTGGGGCAGTGAGGGACAGGGAGGGGCTGGGAGCGACCTTGGCAATGACAAAGCACGGCTTGTGTTAGAGACGGAATAGCGGCCACCGCCCTCAGCCGGGAGCACACCGAGTTTTATATCAGCGCTGGCAGATGGCTAGAGATTTTGCACTGCCTTGAATTTTAAAGTATTTCTTCATATGAAATCAGACCTCCCTTGTAATGCGAAAATGGATTTAATTTAAGTGGCAGTTTCAAGCAGTCATCACAAATTATACCAGGCACACAATGCAAAAAGAGTGTCAGGATGGTTTTGAGCAGGAACGCTCTATTGTTAGGTTAGCCAAACCAGCAGATGCTCGTGGCTTTTGTCAAATCTGATCTCCCGGTGACCACTCTTATCCACTGGTGAGACCTAAACTATTCCGGGACAGGGGGTGGGGGGCAGTGGGGGTGAGTAGTTGGCTCTCAGTGTTGAAGTAAGAGGACTCAAAGAACAGCCTGCCAGGAGTTGCAGACATGGGATTAAAGCCTGAATCGGGGTCACCCCTGAGATAGTCTTCCTGACTATCTCAACAGGCTAACCTGGAAAAGTCCTAACTCTTGGTCAACAATGGCCAGTATTTGCTTTATAAATTCGTCTGGGGCGCCTGGGTGTCTCAGTCCGTTAAGCATCTGACTTCGGCTCAGGTCATGATCTCAAGGTTCGTAAGTTTGAGCCCCACATTAGGCTCTGTGCTGGTGGTGTGGAGCCTGTTTGGGATTCTACCCCGCACCCCCCCCCCCCATGCCCCTTTCTCACTTGTGGTCTCTCTCAAAATAAATAAACTTAAAAATATTAAAAAATATAAATTCATCTGAATGAACCTAAGTGTTATTGTTTCCAAAACAGTGAAACAATGCTAAGACTCTATTTAGTACTGGTTGGGCTCACTTATTTTTTTTAAAGTTTATTTATTTTTGAGAGAGAGAGAGAGAGAGAGAGAGGTAGAAGGAGGGAGACAGAGAATCCCAAGCAGGCTCTGAGCTGTCAGCGTAGAGCCTGACACGGGGCTCAAACTCATGAACCGTGAGATCATGACCTGAGCTGAAATCGAGAGTCAGACATTTAAACGACTGAGCCATCCAGGCGCCTGGACAGGCGTCCAGGCGTCCAGGCGTCCCCCAACTTCTAAGAGGCCAGGAGAGAACTACCTTTCTCTCCTCACCTCCTGTTTCCTCTTTCTCTTGTTTACCTCGCAATGGCCTCGCCAAGCACTGTCGCTGCCTGACCCCAATTGCCAAGAAAAAAGCCAGAGGAGAGTTACTATCCTCACATCCTAAACCTAATTATTACCTAGCGCCATCACATAGCAAGAGAAATCATGCTGTATTTCCAAATGGCCTAAGTTAGAGCATATCTCTCCAAGGTATTCTTGCCAAGGTTACATACTCAAAATCTCCCTCTTTTTTTTTCTTCTTCTCGGAAAAGTTTATATACTTCCAGCCTCTTCGTTACTCATGCTGTACCTGACATTGTTGTGTCCTCTTTAAAATCCTTTCCCCGTCTGCAGGGGCTATGCCACCTTGTGGAAACCGGCCCCCTGGCTATCCCTTGCATGCTTCTTGAATTCCTTACCCATCACCCCCTTGCTGTAACCCTCCCTTTTCCTCCACTGCTCCTGCAATATATGCCCACAGCCAGGAGTCACAGTCTGAGTGTGGTCTGGGGCCACAATTTACAAAGCAAACGCCAAGTCAGTTTGGAGAATAAAATCGTGTTTTTTTGTTTTGTCTTCCTTAAATGACCTAGATAAAAAGAATACAAGAAAGTTTACCGAAAGAATTACCTTTAAAACTATATTATACTCTATCTCTAACACCTCTTTATGCATAAAAATGTTCAGCTTTGGATTTAGGAAAATTCCCCTGAATTCAAATTGAATTCATTAGGTCTGTTCAAATTACTGTTAAAATGTAGGGCATAATTTTAAAGATATACTTTCCCTTTCTAAATTATTCCATATATTCACATTATGTCTTTTATATATGGTAGAAAGCATCAAAGTAACAAAGACTGTAATTTAGAAATAATGGTACTATTTGGAAATGTTAACCAGCAGGGTGTTTTTTTGTTTTGTTTTGTTTTTTATCATTAGTCCTCTGGCTCCTCCTAATGGACAGTTTTCATTATTGCAGAAGCACTTCAGAGATTATCCAGGACCCCTAAGATATTTCATTGTTTTATAGGGCAAGTAGTTTCCCTAGGGGTTTGAGGTGGCTTAATTAATTGCACACTATAATACAGTAAAAACAAAAAAAAAAAAGAGAAATTCTGGCTTACAATGTATTCAACAACATCCCTTCACTAAAGGTAATAATGGATTCCACAAGAGATTTCCTAACGTTGTTCCAACGTTAGTTGAAGACGTGACTCAAGTAGAAGGAAGATAGCTCTGGGAGTCAAGACAATGGGTTTCTTTACGCAGCTCTCCTATGAGCTGTTTTTTGACCTGGGGAGTAATACGAAAGAAAGGAATAGAGAGGGTGACTTTAGAACTATAGATTTTTGATAAAGTTGAGCAGCAGATATTTGAGGCTTGTGTTCAATTTCAGCAGCTTGGAGTGTGGGTAATTTGTGGAGCTGGTTAAGAGCAATCCATATGTTTTAAAAGCACCAACAGATGGTAGGGCTGCCTTCATTTTTTGGTGCAAAATAAAAAGCCTAATGAAAACGCTAGACTGAATGGATGGCCATCCAACATCATTCTTGGTATTCAATTTATGCGCAATCACTAAATACTTCTGTTGACTTTTCTGAATAGGCCGTGGTAAGGTATTTTCGGATCAGTCATGGGGGAGATGGGGAAGGAAGTGACTTTTCCTCTTATGTTTTCTTCTAGAACAGTTGTAGTTTCAAATGTCACATTTAGGGCCGGGATCTATTTTGAGTTAATTTTTGTATAGGGCGAGAGGAATAGATTGAGGTTCATTTTTTGCATGTGGATATCTAATTGTTCCAGCACCATTAATTAAAAATGCCCTAGCCTTTCCATTGAATTGCCTCTACATTTGTTGAGAATCAGTTCACCGTATATGTGGGTCTGTTTCTTGACTTAATTCTGTTCCATTCATCTCTACGCCTATCCTTTCCTCTCGGCCATGTCTTGATTACTGTAAATGTATAGTTAAGTCTTGAAATCAGAGTGTGCGTTTTCTAACTTTGTTTTTCTCCAAAATCATTTTGATTAGTCCAGTTCATTTGATTTTACCTATGAAGTTTAGAATTAGCTTGTTGATTTCTAAAAAAAAACAAAAAACAAAAAACAAAACAAAACAAAACAAAAACTCCTGTAAGGATTTTAATTAGATTGGTGTCCAATCTATAGATAAGTTTGCGGAGAGTGGACATGACATCTTAACAGTATTGAGACTTCTAATCCATAAAAACAGTAATGTCCCCATTTATTTAGATCTTTTTTCTTCAGTCAAGATTTTGCAGTTTTCAGTTTACAGATCTTGTACATATTTTGTTAGAATTGTGCCTACGAATTTCTCGGCTTTTTTTCAGGAGGGGTGCTCTGTAAGTGGTATTATAAAATTCAATCTCAAAATGTTTATTGCTAGCATATAAAAATGCAGGTGATTTTTATATATTGACCTTGTATCTTGTGACCTAGCTAAAGTCTATTATTAGTTCTAAAAACTTTGTTGTAGATTCTCTCTGCATTTTTATGTAAACAACCATGCCATCTGTGACTAGAGACAATTTTATTTCCTTTTGTTACTTTTTCTTGCTTTATTGAAGGCTAGTACCTCAAATATGATACTCATTAAAGAACAAACATCCTTGCCTTGTCCCTAATTTTAGAGGAAAAGCAGTCAATGCTTCACCGTGAAGTATGATGAATAAAACCAAACTCTGTTGGTTTTTTATACGTGACCTTTAGCAAGTTGAGAAAGTTCCCTATTTCCTCTGAATGAGATTTGGCAGTTTGTGTTTTCAAGAGATTTGTTCATTTTATTTGTTACATTTATAGGCATAGAATAGTTTATGGTGTTTCATTATTCTTCTTTTAATGACTTTAGTGTCTGTAATGATGTCTCCTTTTTCAGTATGGATAACTTGTTTCTTCTCTCTGTATTTCTTGATGAGTTTGGCTGGAGGTTTATCAATTTTGTTGATCTTTTCAAAGATAGGTCCCCCCCTCCCATTTCTTTAAAGTTTTTACCATGATAAAATATATATAAATTTACCTTTTTAACCACTTTTAAGTGTACAGTTCGCTGGCCTCAAGTACATTCACATTGCTCGGCAGTCATAACCACCATCCAATTCCGGAACATTTTCATCCTCCCCAACTGAAACCCTGTACCCATTAAACACTAACTCTCCCCTTACCCCAGAACCTGGTAGCTGTCATTCTAATTTCTGTCTCTATGAATTTGACTACTCTAGGTACTTCCTATAAATGGAATCATATAATATTTGTCCCTTGTTACTAGCTTATTTCACTTGGCACAACGTTTTCAAAGTTCATCTATGTTGTAACACATGTCAGAATTTCCTTCCTTTTTAAGGTTGAATTAACATTCCATTTTATATATGTACTACAGACCATGTTTTGATTATTCATTCCTCCATCAGTGGGCACTGGGTGGGTTACTTCTATCTTTTGACTATTTTCTATAATACTGCTAGAAACATGGATGTGCAAATATCTGCTTTCGCCTCTTTGGGCATAAATCCAGAAATAAAATTGTTGGATCGTATGGTAATTCCATATTTCACATTTTGAGGAATCACCATACCACTTCCCAGAGGCTGCACCAATTTACATTCTCACTAGCAGTGTGTAAAACTGGCAGTTTCTCCACATCCTTGCCAACATTTGTTATTTGGGTTTTTTGATGATCGCCATTTTAGTGGGTGGAAGTGATATCTGATTGTGGGTTTGTGTTGCATTTGCTTAATAACTTTTTTTTGGTCCATTTTTAACTTGGATTATTTATTTTTTGATGTTGAGTTGTATGGATACAGTTTTTGGTTGATTGACCTTTTTCCTATTATTTTTATGATTGTGATTTCATTGATTTATGCTTCATCTTTATTATTTGCTTCTTCTTCTTGCCTTGAGTTTAATTTGCTTTCCCCCTCACTCCTAGTTTCTTAAAAACTTAGATCAGCTGTCCAAGACCTTTTCTTTTCTAATATAAGCCCTTAATGATTTAAATTTTCTTCTGTGTACTACCTTAGCTACCTTCTGCGAATTTTGATACGTTGTATTTGCATTTTCGTTCAATTTAAAATGTTTTTAAACTTCCTTTTTGACTCCTTTGTGACACGTGAGTTGTTTAAAAGTGTATTGTTCTAACTAGAGATTTTACAGATATTTTCTGTTATTGTTCTAGTTTAATTCAGTTATGGTCAGAGAACATATTGCATATGATTTCCTTTATTTTATTTTTTTAATGTTTTTTTTTTAAATTTATTCTTGAGAGAGAGACAGGAGACAGAACATGAGCAGGGGTGGGACAGAGCAAGAAAGGGACACAGAATCCAAAGCAGGCTCCAGGCTCTGAGCTGTCAGCACAGAGCCCGACGCGGGGCTCGAACTCACAAACGTGAGATCATGACCTGAGCCAAAGTTGAAAACTTCACTGAGTGAGACATCCAATAGCCCCAGTATATGTTTTCCTTTAAAAAACATTTTTTAAGTTTATTTATTCGATTATTTAAGTAATCTCTACACCCAATGTGGGGCTTGAACTCACGACCTCAAGAGATCAGGAGTTGCATTCTCTTCTGACAGCCAGCCAGGCATCCCTGATTTCCTTTCTTTTAAACTTGCTAAAGTTTGTTTTATTTGAATGATGTGTATTTGAAAAGAATATATATTCTGTTCTTGGATGGAGTTCAAGTAGGTCAAGTTGTTGTTGAGGTCTTTGGTAGCCTCCCTGATTTTCTGTCTGCTTGTTCTGTTGATTACAGAGAAAGGAGCTTTGACATCTCCAACTACAGTTGTGGATCTGTTTTTGTTTTTGTTTTTTCTCCTTTCAGTTTCCAATTTTCCACTTTCTCTCCAGCTGCTTTTGGGGAGGGGTGCTTTTCCTATATTCTCCCCTACCCCCATTCTCTCTCCACATGCAAAAGCGGCTCCCTGCCCTCCATGGCTTCTCTCTCCCCAGGTTCACCTCTCCATGCCAGGTACCTGCTGAATTCTGTGGTTCAGGCTGTGCAGATTGTTGCGTTAATCCTCAGATCAGTTTTCTAGGTGTGCAGGATGGTTTAGTGTTGGTCTGGCTGTATGTCATGGACACAAGACACACAAAAAACTTCCATGCTGTTCCGCCATATTGGCTCCTCCCCCCTTTCTCCTTTCAGTTTGATCAATTTTGGGGTCATGTATTTTGAAGCTCTGTTGGGTGCATACAGATTGAAGGTTGTTGTCTTCTGGTGAATTAACTCCTTTATCATTACATAATGCTCCTCTTTTTTCCTGGTGATATTTCTTGTTCTGAAATCTACTTTTTCTGATATTAATATAACCAGTCCAGCTTTCTTTTGATTAGTGTTTTCATGACACACCTTTTTTTTTTCTTACCATCTTGACTTCTGAATTATTTAAAGTGGATTTGCCGTAGATAGCATATAGTTAGATCTTGCTTTTTTATATAACAACTTTTATCTTTTAGTGGGTAGGTTTAAACTGTTTGTAGTTAATGCAACTATGAATATGGTTGGAATAAATTCACAATCTTGCTAGTTGTGTTCTGTTTATGTTTGCTTTTTAAAATTTTTATTTATTTATTTTTTGGGGGGGAGGGGCAGAAAGCGAGGGAGACAGAATCCTAAGCAGACTCTGAGCCACCAGCACAGAGCCAGACGTGGAGCTCAAATGCAAAGACCATGAGGTCATGACCTGAGCCAAAATCAAGAGTTGGAAGCTTAACCAATTGGGCCACACAGGTGCCCCTATGTTTGCTTTTAAAAGATATTTAGGGGTGCCTGGATGGCTCAGTCGGTTGAGCGTCCAACTTTGGCTCAGGTCATGATCTCAAGGTTTATGAGCTTGAGCCCCGCATTGGGCTCTGTGTTGACAGCTCAGAGCCTGGAGCCTGCTTCGGATTCTGTGTCTCCCTCTCTCTCTGCCCCTCCCCTGCTCGTTCTCTTCTCTGTTTCTCAAAACTAAATAAATGTTAAAACAAGTTTTTAAAAAATAAAAAATTAAAAGATATTTAAAAGCCGTGCTTGTGATGTAATCACACTAGTGATTTTTAGGAAACTATAAGAACACAAGCTTTTTGGGCCATCTTCCCCTTGGAAGGAAGTCAGTTGCTCATTGAATAGTTAATACAAATAGATAAGGAACATGTTACTATATATTTAACCCAAAGGGTTACTAAATCTTTTCAAAGACTGTGAGAGAAGACAGCAAGGAGTCTAAAGACTTAGGGCTTGGTCTCAGCTCTACCCCCTTGTTAGTTCTGCAGGTCTGGACAAGTTCCTCATCTCCTCGATGCTCAAATGGATGAAATAATACTACCAGCGATCAGAGCTTTCTCTGAATCCTGGGTAGAGTTGGGAAAAACAAATCTCTCTACCTGGGGGAAATACTCAGATGGGATTTCTGAATGTGTTTGGATGATGAAAGGGAATTTAATAAATAATCGTAGTCAAGTTGAGAATACATTTTTTAAGACCGAGAATAATTAGAATATACACACAAATCAGTGACTGTTATAGGAATGCAAATGAGAAACTATGAGGCTTCAAATAATGCAGGCTGGAGAGAAGAGTCAGTTCAATGGGACTTGAATATCAATTGGATACAGAGGATGGAAAAGGGAGAGGTCTAGGGTCACTTTCAAGTTTCAGATTCGAGAAATTCGGGAGACAGTGGTTCTTTCACTGACATACAGAATACAGGAGGACAGGTTAGAGGTGCTGGCTCGCAAATAGAAGGTGATACCAGTTTTAAATTAGCATCAGTTGAATTCGAGGGGTCTGTGGCAGACCAGGGTGGAGATGTCAGTAGGTAGCCTGGTTCACGCATCTGCGGCTGGTCTAGCCCAGACCTACAGACTTGGAAGCCATTAGCATCCACGTGGGGGTTGGAGCCATTGGCACGGGTGAGCGTATACACTGAAAAGCGGGCTGAGGATGGAACCCTGGGATATTTGTGCGGATGCTTTCAGCTGTTAGTAAAATCCCAATTCAAAGTGGTATAAACCGCTATCATCTTACATGGCAAGATGACACAGTTAACTCAGTGGCTCTAAAACATGGATTCTCGGGGCGCCTGGGTGGCTCAGTCGGTTAAGCGTCCGACTTCGGCTCAGGTCATGATCTCGCTGTCCGTGAGTTCCAGCCCTGCGTCGGGCTCCGTGCTGACCGCTCAGAGCCTGGAGCCTGTTTCAGATTCTGTGTCTCCCTCTCTCTCTGACCCTCCCCCGTTCATGTTCTGTCTCTCTCTGTCTCAAAAATAAATAAACGTTAAAAAAAATATATATATATATAAAAATAAAAAATTAAAAAATCATGGATTCTTTCCATCTGTCTCATCTGCCTTCTTTCTCCGATATCTTGACTGGCCTTTAGGGAGAATTTCGTTATGGGTCCAAGATGGCCACCACCAGTTCCCAGCATCCCTGAGGACGACCAATTGCAGAGGCACCAGAAAATCGGTGTATGGGTCTCTTTTTAAGAATAAAAGCCTTTCTAGACTTGAACTTCATGGATTTGAACTCGTTTGTTGGCCTTAGTCCCATGCCCATCCCACTCACTAGGCAAAGGGATGGAGTTACGGTGGGTGTGCACCAGTTAAGATTCACCCCCATGGCTGCTCCTGGAAGCACGTGGTCATTTGATGCCTGGACAAAATGAAAGAAGTGAAGAAATGACTGTTGGATAGAGGCCCCAAACCTGCCACTCCCTGGGAGTAGAATACCTTTAGCTGAGGAATATGCTCAGAAGTATTCTGAGGACACTGATGTTAAGGGCCACAGAAGCCAAGAAAGAATTCTGGAAAGGTAACAGGATAATAATAATAATTAAAAATTAACCGGCGAAATTGGAATACGATGTGTAGTTTAGTTAATGGTGTCGTGCTAATGTCAAAGTCCCGGTTTTGATAATTGTGCTATAGTTACAGAAGATGCTATCATCAGGGGAAACCAGGGAAAGGGTACGTAATGACTCAGTGCTATTTTCACAATTTTCTGTCAGTCTAAAATTATTAAAAAATAAAGGCTTTATTTTTATTTTTTTTAAAGTTTATCGATTTGTTTTGAGACAGGCAGAGACAGTGTGAGTGGGGGCAGGACAGAGAGAGAGCGAGACAGAGAATCCCAAGCAGAGAATTCCCAGAGAATCCCAAGAGTTCGATGCCAGGCTCGAACTCACGAAACTGGGAGCTCATGACCTGAGCCAAAACTACGAGTCTGACGCTCAACCCACTGAGTCACCCAGGTGGCCCCAAAATAAAAGGTTTTAAAAAGCTGCAACAGGGGTTCGGATTCTGTGTCTCCCTCTCTCTCTGCCCCTCCCCCGCTCATGCTCGGTCTCTCTTGCTCTCAAAAATAAATAAAACACTAAAAAAAATTTTTTTTTTTTTTTAAATAAAGCTACCACAGGGGTGCCTGGGTGGCTCAGTCTTGTTAAGTACCCTACGCTTGGTTTTGGCTCAGGTCATGATCTCACAGTTTTGTGAGTTCGAGCCTTGTGTCGGGATTCTCTGTCTCCCTCTCTTTCCGCCCTATCCCCACTAGCACTGTCTCTGCCTCTCTCAAAATAAATAAACTCAAAAAAAAAAAAAGTTACAACAGTAATACTAGTTGCAGGGCCAGGAAATTTACGGATACGCACTCACGTACTCCTCATAACAACCCTCTGAGGTCGCTAGTACCTCATAAATCCCCATTTCTCAGATGAGGAAACTGAGGCACACAGAAGCTAAGCGATCTGCTAAAAGATTGCCAGCTGGCAGGCAAGGCAGTCTGGCCAAAATTCAAACCCACCCAACCCAGTTTTGGAGACACGTTCCTCACCACCATGCCACACTGTTGCTCGGGAGGCGGTCCCACTGTCAGAGCGACCTAGAAACTGTGTTACATCACGGGGTCCCAACCCAAGAGGCTCTCAGTGCTCAGTGCTATAGAGACATCCGCCATGTTGAGGGCTGTCCACCGGGTTTAGTACAAGCGGGTTGTTGGTGACGTTTGGTGGAGAGCTGTGTGGTAGTGACCTGTGAGGTGAACCCGAGACGTCAGAGCAGAGAGAGCGAAGGTGACGGGGTCCCACAAGAGGAGCTGGAGAGGTGAGGGCTCTGGCTGGGGCCAGGGGAGCGCTGCCCCAACAGGCAGATCTGAACTGACTTAGGTCCAGGGGACACACTAGCCGCAAGGGAAGGCTGGAACCCACAGGAAAAGAGGACACTGGGTGGTGGACGGGACTCGCCTTCTGTGCACACCCAGGAAACACACCTCCCTAGAGCCTGGGGTTCTGTGTGGAAGGAGGAAGCCCTCCGAGGGGAGGACTGCCCGACGTGGCCGAGAGGCACCTCTGTCGCAGCCTGGCTGAAGTCAGACAGCCCAGTGCCAACTGGGCCCGGGTTGTCTCTGCTCTCGTTTTCTTTCTAAACCTTTTCCGGCCTTACTTTCACGACGCCCCTCCAGATAGCTAAGTGCCTTCCCGCTCGCAGCTTAGTTCAAGGCAAGATCTAATACCCAGTTCTTTGCACTTGTCGAATGCAGACTACACGAGTTTGGATGGAAATCCAAACTAGCAAGTTTCGTGTATTAAAACTGTGCTTTGAATTATGGAATGAACAGCTGTTTCTCGGGAGTTAAAGGGCATCCCAACAATTTAGGGTAGAGATCCTTAATGGGTTGAGGGCCCCTGACCTAACAGTGGGCTTAACGAGCTGACCGGAAGGGGAAAACTGAGGAGGCTGGAGGGCTGAGACGCGCGGAGACCAGTCTTCCCAGGGGAGCTTCAGAACTAGCATCCTTATCGGTCTTCAAAAACCAAAACCAAAACCAAAACCCACATTCTCCTCTGATACAATGAAATGTACTTGAGTCATAAGCATTTATTGAACTGTTTTTGGACCAGCATCAGAAAGATGTGATTTTTTTTTTTTTTTTTCCTTAAAGAAATCTGGTCAGGGGTGCCTGGGTGGCTTAGTCGGTTAAGCGTCCGACTTCAGTTCAGGTCACGATCTCGCGGTCCGTGAGTTCGAGCCCGGTGTCGGGCTCTGGGCTGATGGCTCAGAGCCTGGAGCCTGCTTCCGGTTCTGTGTCTCCCTCTCTCTCTGCCCCTCCCCCGTTCATGCTCTGTCTCTGTCTCAAAAATAAATAAACGTTAAAAAAAAAAATCTTTAAATAAAAAAAATTAAAAAAAAAAAAAAGAAATCTGGTCAAATCTAGGGATTCTACTACTAACTCTTGCCCACTAAGATTTAAACACCCAGGCCCTGCACTCCGTCAGGGGAGGGATGCAGCTCTCACGGCTTTTGGGAGCACCTGCTGTCTTTGCTGGGTGTGCACCGTGAGGAACCTTCCACCCCCCTGGACATGGGCGTTGAGTGGTTTTCGCCAATGGCAGATGAACCGGGGCCGTCTACCCTCTCGGTTTGTCCAACGGTTGATTTAAGCCAAAGGAACAGAGCTGGCTGCTCTACAAATGGATCCGAGTCATCAGCTTACCCTCGCTAAAAACACGAAGGCAGCTTTTCAGAACTCTTGTCAGTAGCAATTGTAAACTTACTGGAATGAGATATGCTTTATATGCGTGCAGACAGTTCAACTACATTTCCAGTAATTACCTTCTATCATGAGAACAGGCTTGATCAAACATTTACAAGGAGCGGCCAAGGAGCTATTGGAATCGCCAGCAGGGCTATGTCATCTTTTTCCAGAACTTCCCCTGGGTTTCCGAATATACTGCCTGGCCACCAGGCCACAGTCGGCTCATTCTTGAGGGCCGGGGAGGAATACGCCCTTACCTCCCCACACCTTCCTCCACACTGACCCCGGCTTCTCTCTCCTCTGCTTCCCTAGGAGTCTGTTCGTTGTTTAACGGTGGAGGCTCTGCCCTGAACTCCAGCTAGTCGTCTGTCTCTTGAACTCAAGGGTGAGGACTGTCCCATCCCCCAGACCACCCAAGCACAGGGCCACACATGTGGCAACCACGCAATGCATTTCAACTCTGCTGGTGACACCATTGCAACTAAGTAACAGGCCACGTATCATATCCTGACCACCCTGCACTGCAATTTGTGGGTCCAGTTACAACACTCAGATGATAAATAATCCATTCAAGTACTTTTGCTTTCTCTCTCCCCCATAATGCAAGTCACTCTTGGGGGAAAAAAAACCCAAACAAACTAACGTGAGGTATTCTGTTTTATAGCTAGAGGCAAGCTGGGCTAGCTCTTGTTAAGTCATCAACTAATACTACCCCTCAATTTTAATATTCAAATTTAAACCATTAAACAAAACCACCTGCCAGTGTGAAAGCAGCACGAGGGAGGAGGCAGAAAAAAGGAAGTGATGAGGATTTTCACACACAGAATAACCGCGTCGTTCCCCTGCTGCATTCGAAGTAATTCACTCACTGTCAATTCTCCACGAAGCAGGCAAAATCCGACCCTGTTTAATACCTAGTCCGCAGACTAGAAGGAGGATTTCGTGGCCTTACCAAAATCTACAGATCTTGGGGCTGTAGGTGATTTTTATTTGGCCTTTTGTGACTTTATTCTTTTCCGTCTACATGGACCACTGAAAATTCATTTTACACCAGTCTCTCTATTCATCTCGGGTTCTGAGACTCGAAGGAGCGCTCACCTAGGACAATGAGCTATAAAAACATAATGCATTATTTATAGATGTCTTTTAAAAGGAAAGTTCCCTTTAAAAATCACGAAAGGGGTGCCTGGGTGGCTCAGTCGGTTAAGCGTCTGACTTTGGCTGAGGTCATGATGTCGCGGTTCGTGGGTTCGAGCCCCATGTCAGGCTCTGTGCTAACAGCTCGGAGCCTGGAGCCTGCTTCATATTCTGTGTCTCCCTCCCTCTCTGCCCCTCTCCCACTCACACTCTGTCTCTCTCTCAAAAATAAATAAACATTAAAAAAAAAAATAGAAAAAAACATCAAGAGATACTGAGTTTCAGTTTCTCACATGATGGACCATCATGTGGGCAAGACTGGCCCCTAGTTAAGAGATCTGCTCACAAAATTGACATTGAATAACCAACCCTTAAAAAATTGTGGAGCATTATAGTATAGGACACTTCTAGAAGTCCTAGTCTAAAATCCTTCTTATTAGAGAAAAGCCTTAAAAGCATACTGAAAAACGAGAGAAAATTTAATGAAAGGCAAGAGCTACCAACCACACTGAGACACCTTGCGAAGTCCTGCCTTTAACCTCCAAACTATCTTAGTGAACAAGAAGGGCGCTTTTGTGGGTATGTAACAGCAGACAGGCACGGATGCGGGAGCTAAGATTTAGTTGTAAACATAATAGGCCACAGATCACTGAAGAAGCCACAAATGCCCGTGGCAAACACATTTTTTTTCTCTTAAACTCATCTTTGAGCACGTTTCCTGAGACCCCTCCCAAGTACTGTGTCCTCCTCTAGTGGCCAGGAAAACATGGGAACCAGGCATTTTTTTTTTTTTATTTTTTTTTTTAATGTTTATTTATTTTTGAGACAGAGAGAGACAGAGCATGAACGGGGAAGGGACAGAGAGAGAGGGAGACACAGAATCAGAAGCAGGCTCCAGGCTCTGGGCCATCAGCCCAGAGCCCGACGCGGGGCTCGAACTCACGGACCGCGAGATCGTGACCTGAGCCGAAGTCGGACGCTCAACCGACTGAGCCACCCAGGTGCCCCGGAACCAGGCATTTTTAAACCGAGGGATTCAATACAGGGAACTAGCCACGTGGTTGTTAAGATGCTAATTCGGCAAAGGAGCTCTCCGGTAACCCCGTGACACACGACTGAAGGAAGCAGCCACTGCTGCCAGGGATGGGGGCAGCGGGAAGGAAGAGGGGATGTCACTTAAACTTTGAAGGTCAGAGGAAGGGTCCCCACAAGCCTGGCCTGAGCTTCTGAGGAGGGCGCTGCCTGCCCAGCAGGTGCGGACGCAGAACTGGGGCAGGACCCGCTGGCCAGACATCTGAGGAGGGAGTGAGCAGGTGCTGGGATGGTCGGGACTGGGGCTCCGCAAACAAGATGCCAGAAAGCTGCCGTGTGGTACAGGGAGCAGGCAGCCAGAAGGCGCAGCGTGGGCTATGCTAGCCGGGGGCTGACGGGATGGGAAAACGGCAAGCAAATCCCTCTTTTCTCCTCCCAGTCCCCTCAGGTCTCTCCCATCAGCCGGTGGGACACAGGAGAGCTTTCCCAATGGGGAGATCGGAGCTAATTTAGGTCCAGGGGACACGCTAGTCGCAAGGGACAGCTGGAACTCACAGGAGAGGGGACACTGGAGGAAGAGGAGGGTCTGGCGAACGGTCCTTTAGAGCCCCAGCCCCACATCACGGAGCAGAGACACAGGGAAGGCGGTGCAGTAACAGGTAACTAATCTGCACAATCCAGGACTGACTGTTGGATGGTAAAAGGTACAAACGTTAACAAGAGTATTTTCTTGAGGGAAGTATATAATATACATATACATAAGTATATACATATACGTAATATAATACATATAATATATATGTATATATACATATATATACATATATATATATATATATATATATATGTTTTAAAGGGTACAGTTCAATGGCATTAAGCACATTCATATTGTATATAACCACTACCACTATCACCAGAAACTTTTCATCTTCCCAAACTAAAACCGTCCCCATTAAACACTACTCCTCATTCCCCCCCCTCCCCCGGCAACAACCATTCTACTTTATTGGGGGCAGAGGGAGAAAGAAATCTTAAGCAGGCTTCACGGTCAGCACGGAGCCCAATGTGGGGCTCTATCCCACGACCCTGGGATTGTGACCTGAGCCAAAATCCGGAGTCAGACGCTCAACCAACTGGGACACCCAGGAGCCCTACCATTCTACCTTCTCTATGAATAGGGCTACTCTAGGTTTCTCATATAGATGGAATCCGGTCCTTTTGTGCCTGGCTTATTGCACTTGGCAGAATGTCAAGGTTCGCCCATATTGGGGGTCAGAATGTCCTTAGTTTTTAAGACTGAATAATATTCCGTTCTACATACAGACGACTTAGGTTTATCCATTCATCTGTTGATGGACGTCTGGTGAACAGTGTTCCCCCCGCTTTGGCTACTATGAATAATATTATGAACGCTGGTGTTTAAGTATCTGTTTGGGTCCTTGCTTTCAATTGTTATTTTGGCACGTACCTAGAGGTAGGGTCAAACTGTAGATCTATGTTTTAACTTTTTGAGAAGCTGCCTAGCCATTTTCCACAGCAGAGGGTCCCATATTTTTCTCATCTAAAACCCTCAAAAGATTAAGATGTGGAGTTTTTTAAAAACACTGTCAGATGCACAATTTGTAATTACACCAATAAATGTGGCAACTCACCTCTCATTCATAAATACAAAATTTTATTTGCACTTCATTAGTGTAGAAAGACCACAATGCTTTTCATATCACAACACTCAAGACACGCCAAGTTATTCAAATACATAATTACTTATTTACCTTGACTAAACAAAACAGTGCAGTTTAATAAAAGATATACCAAAGGTAGAGTTCACAAATCCATTATCAGACCAAAAAAAAAAAAAAAAAAAAAAAAAAAAAGGAAAAAAGAAAAAAGAAACACAGTCTAGGCTTAATGGGAATAAGCTTCACCATAAAGGGGAGAAGTTTTACCATTACAAAGGTATAGAATGTTCAGGTAAATACATGTATGTTCTTTGATATAGTAAAATGTATCTCTTTAAAATTCCTTTAAACAGGATTTGTTTAGGACAGCAGCGTTGTTTTAAAATCTTCTTCTATAGTTTCAAAAACACTTCTTTCTTTATTGAATCTTTGTAGTTCTTAAAAGCACAGGGTATGTCCGTTAGGATACCATGAGAGGGATTCTGCAGCTGCAGGACCAAGTCGACCCCTACCCTCTAACCAGCGACACTCTACCGTGACATAACATCAATAAATAACCCTCGATGACGGCTAGGAACGCAACTTTGCCTGCGGCAGAAATACTCCCATACTTCAGAGATGCTACGGCTGGGGGGAAATCTTGTGCATAAAGAAAAAGCACTTATGATAGCTTTTTTTTTTTTCCCAAAAAGTCTTTAGTTTTACAAATTTTCTTTAAAACAGTAAGCGAAGCACCACTTTCTTTCTTCTTATCAGAATATCTTCTGTCCTCCTAATATAATTAACGAGGACAATTATATTATTTATTTCAAGAAACATTATACCTTTCATTTCTCCCATTCTTCATATTAGAAGTACTATGCTTCCCAGTATATGTACACTAGAGGCTGGGATAATGGATGAAATGTAATAATTTGGAGGGAAATGTGGAATCGATAACCAAAACTTACCCAGGATTGCATATTTGCATATTTACAAGTTAGTGTGTAGCTCTGACTTGGATTACAAAGTGCGAAAGGAAATTGTCAAGATGATTGTAGTGCAGAAGAGAACATTTTCCCCTTTCCAGGAATCACTTCCACTTTGTCTCCAAAGTAGCAAATCAACAGCATCGAACGTGTGGTCGAGGTGGAGGCAGTTCTGGTGGAATCTCGGGTTCTGGTTGTAATGAGAGGATACTATTGGACAACTCGTTCCTTAAAATATCCAGAGGCATCTTAAGGATAAAGAAAAAAGACAAATGTATTTAACCATGCAGTGTGTATGTAAGTGCTCTGCAAATTATATAAGAAAACAAAGTATTTTTATTTGTATTTTTTTGAAGTTTATTTATGTATTTTGAGAGAGAGAGAGAGAGAGAGTGAGAGAGAGAGCGCGCACGTACAAATGAGCTGGGAATGGGCAGAGCCTGATGTGGGGCTCGATCTCCGGAACTGTGAGATCATGACCTGAGCCAAAATCAAGAAGCAGATGCTCAACCGACCGAGCCATCCAGGTGCCCCAGAACAAAGTATCTTTATATAAAGATCTCCAATCATCAAAGTTTAATTAGATGTTCAAATATAAAGGCAAAAAGTGAAAACCAGGTTCAGGATACTTCGTGTCACGGCACTAACACTCCCCAGCTTACATCATACCCTATGGTAAAAGAAACCAGATGGATCTCATAAACATATTTTCCCAGAACCTAGTAATAATGGAAACTTAATGCATTAATACAGAAAAAAAAAATGGTTCTGCATTTGACTATGGTTTCTTTCACTAAAGAAATAACTTCTCTTGGCAATTATATAAACAATGATTTTATTTATTTAATTAATTAAAATGGTTATATTTATTTTTGAGACGGAGAGAGACAGAGCATGAGCGGGGGATGGGCAGAGAGAGAGAGACACACACACACAGAATCCGAAGTAGGCTCCAGGCTCCGAGCTGTCAGCACAGAGCCCGACGCGGAGCCCAAATCGTCAACGGCAAGATCGTGACCTGAGCCAAAGTCGGACGCTCAACCGAGCCACCTAGGCGCCCCTAAACAATCATTTTATTAGAAGCTTCTGAATTATGCTTGAACTAGCAGATTGTATGTAGTAATAGCATATACACTTAATACTAAACAAATCTTTGAACGTAAGCCTACAAATGCTTGAAGAAATTGGTGTTCAATGAAGCTAGCTAGCAATTTTTCTGCAACTGAGCATCACGGAAGGCTGATTAATGGAATCATTATGCTGGGGAGCATAGCACTGAGGGGGAGGCAGGGCCCAGGGCTTTCTCCTCCCCGAGACACCCACAAGCTCCAGGAGGTCCCCACTGTCTTTATCTAATTCTTGTGGGAAAATGGGAAAAAAAGGAAAGCAAATGTCACATAAACATGGCACACCGTCACACCTGCTCCAGTCACTTCACCAAACCACGTTTAGGGTTCAGCCAACCTGGGCACCACACTGGACACGGAGAGGCCCTGGGCAGGACACGGCTGTCACCACAGCTGGATGCCTCCAGCCCAGTTAACCACCTCACCTGGTTCTTCAGCCTCCAAATAACTACCCTAACTGCCCTCTCTAAAACATCACAGAGGGAACAAAGAATTTCAGATGAAATATTTTCCGGATATTTTACCTTTTTCAGAATGTCATCAACCAGCTTCAGAAATATTTCGTCCACGTTGAAGTTGTCCTTGGCACTTGCTTCACAGAACCGCATCCCAGTTATCTGCTGTGCGAACTAAGAATACAGATTCATTTTTTCCTGTGTGGGGTGCAGTGTGGTCTCGTGTGTGACCAGGTGGCCTGGGACTGGGGGAATCCCAGCTTTTTGGGTTCCCTCTTTCAGGGAGGGGCGGGCCAGAAGGTTTGTGAAGCCCCATTTAAGCTCAGAGTTCACTGTGCCCCAAACCCCTACATGATAAGTTAACAACACGAAACAAAATCCCTGACGTGATGACGTGATCACGTGATGCTGGGACCTTCAAGTCGAATTACTTGCCCAAGTTTCTAAAACTGCAATGCATCTGACATTCAAAATGTGAGTATCACCGATTCCGTAAGGAAGGTTATATAATACATGAGAGTAAATCATGAAAGCAATTTTACGGCTTAGGAAACGTTTCTCTGTAGCAAATGTCAGAACAGACAATAATGCAGTGTATACTGATGCGGACAATCCTCTCCCCACTTCGAAATGCTTTCTAAAGCCTCCTGCTCCTTCCAATCCAAACAACTGAGAAGAATGTGACTGTGTTGTCTCATAATTTAAAGAAATTATTTAAAGACAAAAAGTCTATCCACTGCTAAATGCAGCGTGGACAGTGACGTCCCTTCTGCTCCCCACATCTCTCACCTTCTCTCCCTGCTGCCTGGTGATTTCTCGGTCAGTTTCACAGTCCAGCTTATTTCCAACTAGGAGAAGTTCTGCATCCTCTGAGGCATACTGTGGAATTTTAAAAGAAGCTCCATTTCAACGATGGGCGGTCATACACTGATAGGAAACGTAAGCCAACCTGCTCTGTTGCCACCATTACCTGTTCATCCCCTCCCCAAATCTCTGAGCAGCTACCCTGTCCTAGGCAGGACTGGTTCAGGTGGGGTCTAAGACGTCCTCACAGGGCTCAGGGCTTTAGAAAGCGATGGGGTAACAGGCATTAGGAACCACAACCTTCTGAGCCTTTGACCAGTGATTTCTAAGAATCTCTTCTAAGGAAATGGCTCACAAAACAGGCACAGCTCTATGCTTAAGATGGTCATCAACTGAAGAGAATCCGACAAAACAGATGGGGAATGAAATAAGTCAAGGTACATAAAAAGAATGCAGCCATTAAAAAAACAAAACAAAACTACCCATGCTTCAGAAGAACATTAATAGGACAGGAAGGCTGGCCTGACAGAATATTCAGGGAAATAAGCAGGCTGTAAAACTACATGGAATATGGATTCAATTTGGTTTTTCAGAATGGTGAAACTTTTTTTTTTTTTTTTTTTTTTTTTAAGAGAGAGGGAGTAAGCAGGGGAGAGGAGCAGAGGGGGAGAGAGAACCTTAAGCAGGCTCCATGCTCAGTGTGGAGCCCAACGTGGGGCTCATGACCTGGGATCACGGCCTGAGCCGAAATCAAGAGCCAGATGCTCAACTGACTGAGCCACCCAGGCGCCCCCAAACTATACATTTTTAAATTTACTTTCATGTTTGATTTCCCGAATTTTCTATTGTGACAGGTATCATTAATCCCACAATCAGGAAAAAAAAAAGTTAAGCTACAGTTCTAAGTTTTCAAAAAATATAGGTACGGTAGGACCTCTCTTCAAAAAAGACTAAAGTCTCTTGAACAACTCATTTAATTTTGCATATTCTACACAATTACTTGAGACAGGTTTGCAGCAAAGGCACCCGAATGGTGCGACGTTGGCCTAGTTACTCCAGGGTCTCCATCTCCTTATCAGACAGTGATGTATGGGTAGGGGAACAGTGCCCACCTGACGAGGCTGGTGCGGAGTGAGCGTGGGAAATACTCAAGAAACAACAGCACTTACTCATAAAGAGGTACGCAGGAAGAGTCAAGTATGAAAGAGGGGAGAGCATTAGATCTCAAGACCCCAGCAGATTCACAAACTGAGTACCTAATGGGGCCCTGAGGCTTGAGGTCATTGCCTTTCAGTCTACGGGATTCACCTAGGTTCTCAGAGGAAAACAAAACACCTACCTTATCAATCATCTTCATCCATTTTGGCAAATCGTCAAAAGTCTCCTTCTTAGTGATATCATATACTAGTATGATCCCCTTGGCACTTCTGTAGTAAGCTGAGGTAATGCTGTTGAATCTCTCCTGCCCTGCTGTGTCCCTAAGAAACAGCAAAAATCAGCTCCCAAACAATAACCAGAGGGAGCAACTCCACCTTCCAAAGCAAAAGGGAGGCTCTTCCCCACCCCTCTGCAGGCTGATTCTAGTCCCATCCATGCACATGCATCATTATTAGTGGTGAGGAGAGGAAGTTTTTCTGAGTTAGTTACATTCAGACAAAAACATAAGTCCCAACTTCTCTCAAACCGAGGTTTTAAAAATAAGAAAAACAATGTGTAAAATGACAGAAGAGCTACATCCTCTTCAAACCCTCTTGCTTTTTAAAAGTGATCTCTGTGCCCTGTGTGGGGCTCGAACTCACAACCCTAAGATCAAGAGTTGCGTGCTTTACCAACTGAGCCAACCAGGTGCCCCTGCAAACTCTTCTAACCGGCATCAATGGTTGTATCTGATTTTGTAGAGAAGGTGACCGAGAGTCCATCACTAGTGAAAAATATCATAAACTCAGGGTATTTTCTTAATCCTTCTAAAACAGAACAAGGGGTCAAAGGGGAAGGGAGGAGACATCAAATAGGTTTGTAATACAATAAAGCTCATTATTGCCTGCTACTAAAGCTAAAAGTTGTATTTATTCTCCAGGCTGAAGTCGATCATTTCAACATAAAGGATGATGTAAGCTTACTAATAGCGTATAGCAGCTGGCTGAGACATATTTTCTCCATCTAATAAGCCAAGAAACTGCTAAAAACCATCATGTATTTATGAATGAGCCCGACACAGCAGGGCTTCTGATGGGGAGACGAATGTCTTTAAAGACAATCCATAATTTAGCTTTTCCCAAAGAACCTGAACTCACAGCATACTCCTGGGGGTCACGTGAGACAGGTGGGTCATGGTGTACTAAGACGGGGGCAATGCAGCGAACAAACAAGGCTCTTCACTGCAGGGCCATTCAAGGCCCCCACGTGACTTTGAGAGGTGGTGAGAACGTGCAGATTTTCCCAAATGCAACTGATCAAAGACTACTTCCCTTCAGGTGCGCTTTGTGGGGCTGTATCCCTAAAATACTCTTTGGCAACGGGGTTGTAATTTATGGCTTTGTTCAGACTGGCTTTACCACCAAATTAGTTCCCATTAGCGATGGCGTTATCATGCCAAATAAACAAAAGAGCTTGTTGGCAAATTCATTTTCGCATGAAGCAAAGCCGTTTGCTTTGTTCCAGAGGATATAAGAATCCCCTGCTGCTTCTGACTGGAAGGCCCAAGAGGGCCAAGGCTGGTCTGTTTCTGTCCAGCAGGGTCCGGCAGAATGCCTGGTCCACAGCGGGCCATCAGTAAGCCTATGCTGAACAAAAGGTTACCGATTTAAAGTGTCGACGCTGACGCCACTTCAAGGCAAAATAAACTTTATTTTTTGACCGAGAAATGCCAAACAAAACTGGAAAATTGAATAGGATAGATGGGGACTGAATTCTTCAAGATTCCTAAGAAACCCTGAAGACCACACTAATAGGCACTGCACCTTGAAGGGAAGTGAGAAGGAATGGGTTCAGATACCATTTCATTTACATGAGGAATCAACGAATACAATTCTTTCTGGAATCCTACGTATATAGGGGTATAATTAATACTTATGAACCAACAAAGAGTTCAGTCTTTCACGGCATGGTTTTCCCGGTCTATCACAGTTATGACTTGATCAAATTAGGCCTTTTTGTGTTTTAAAAAACACATTTTTTCTACTTTGAAAAGTAGAATTGTTAAAACAATATAGCTACACCACAAATTTAGCAATTAGATTTAAGACCTTCAAGGAACATTTTGGGAATTATGTAGTTTAATAAGCCTTTACTCTAAGCAACTTTAATCTGGCTATTGAGTGTAACTCAGCTGACATTAATTTCTATGGACATTCAATGAATTAGAGTCTAGACAGTGGGGGCTCAAAACCAGTGAAATTAGAGATAACAGACAACAAAAAATTACTTTTATTTAAGGTGGTAAGAAGACTTGGCATGAAATCTACCCTCTTTTTTTTAAAGAGTTTTGGGTATAAAATATAGTATTGTTATCTACAGGCACAATGTTGTACAGAAGTTTCTAGAGGTTTTAATAAAAAAACTAACAGTTGAAGAATAGGAAGAGTAAAGGGCATTTTTGTTTTTCACCTTTTGAGAGAGAGAGAGAGAGAGAGACAGAGGGAGGGAAGGAGCGAGGGAGAGAGAGAAGATGCACACATGTGGGGGAGAGGGAGGAAGAGGGAGGGAAGGAGAGGGAGGGGAAGCAAGAATCCTAAGCAGGCTCCAAGCCCAGTGTGGGCCCAACATGGGGCTCCATCTCACAATGGTGAGATCATGACCTGAGATAAAACTAAGAGTTGGACGCTTAACCAACAGAGCCACTTGGCCGCCCCTAAAGGGCATTTTTCATAGTTAAAAACACCTGTTGCCTGAGCACAGTGAGCAATGTTCAAAACATTAAGAAATTAGCAGTCTCTGCTGGCTTTAAGTCAGACACAAAAAAGAGGGCAGACCTCAAAATGCAAAATCTGAGGCAATCATTCCAACACAAGTAAACGAACCAGTAAGTTCATTTACAAAAACCCCAATGAGGAAACATTCATCAGTTCACCACTCCCATTTAATGTCATTCCTTAAATTCCATCTTTTGCCTGGCTCTGAATGCTTGAGGTAGAAAAGCACCTTCCTTTGACAGACTGTTCCGAATTTCCAAAATATGTGGCTTGTACAAATTTGTTTTCTTTTCCTCTCAAGCTCCTTTGCTTATTTCCCCTGCTAAATTATCTGTACCACATATGGTCACAGAATAGGGAAATGAAATGCCAATGCAGTTCAACAAGAATTTATTACATACCCACTCTGTACCAGTACCAAAATAATCCCACACAAGCTCCTGCTTCTCAAAACCGCACATGCTAATAAGACACCAATGCACTGATCGTGCTTTTATCTTTCTGTGAAGATGCAGAATCCTACTATTTCCCCTCTTTATCCCCATAAACCCGAGTTTTCATTACAATGATAAAGAGCTGATTTCTCGACATTTACAGTGTATTATTGCAGGGAAAATTGTCACCTGCTGCAGCGGGAATATGAGGTGATCATTTCCCTCTCTGCTTTTGGTGCAAACTGAAAGATTCCTGCAATTCTGTTTCCCCAGTTTCGTAATACAACTGTGCTTTGAAAATTCAAAGATTCTTACTTGTTGTATTTAATATATCCACTTAAAGATGTAATTAGGAATTTGCAGGGCAAGGTCCTGCAATGTGCATGAAATGTCCCATCTCTTCCAAGCAGAGGATGAAAAACGAGCCTGATGTTGACATAAGAATGCTGGCAAGATAGACAGGGATGATTCATTTTAATTCTGCTTGCCTAAAGGTAGGAGACAAACGTCATAGTTCCAAAGTCCATTTCGACACAAGAACTCTAAGTCCCTGTGTATGATCTTCAGGATGGCATTCGGCATTCGAATGTAAATTCATGAACCTATATTCTAGTCGACACATTTTATTTTAGCTACACTTACATAAAGGTCTTTTACACACACATGAAGAAACATTTTAGATGCAGAGATGAGAAAATGGTCCTTTTTCTGACCACGGATAATCAAGGAACTGAAAAATGTGGCCATGACATAAAAACGTGGCATGAAAGTGTGACGATGCCGTCCGTAGATTTTGGTAACTTACACTTTTAGGAACCTACGGTTAATATTTTCTCAGATGGAAATCGTCACGAAAAAATGCACTTCTTCCAATCAGACCTCTATGAGGGGATTTAGATTTCCCCTCTAAATCGACTGGGAATGTCCATGGACTGACATTCTAGAAAATCAGAGCACAGCTATTATTAGCAGAGCACAGGCTACTGAGGCTCTTTGAAGAGCCCTCTCCAACTACACTGGCTCCTCCTGGGCCCGCAACTGTGACGGTAAAGTGGTGACAGCATGCCCGCGACAAAGCAGACATGACAGCAAGAGTACAAGCACCGCTTCTAACTCTGCAGTAACTCGTGTTATTACTTTAAATCGTGAACCATGACTCCAAATACTTCCTTTCTATCTACTGCCTAACAACGAAGAAAATGTTTAATCCTTTATGTAAAAAGCTTCAGAAGACAACAATCTTACTTTGAGTGTTGTGTGATTAACAAGTGGTAGGCATTTTGTGGATACGTTATTCACTGTTGAAAACCCCTTTGGGAAAAGAGAAGTCCTTCCTTCCTCACGGACTCATTGGGATATTCCCTGTGTGAAACCTGTAATCAACCTTTAAATACACTCACTGAACCTCATTTTCCTCCCTCAGTTAATAATCTTCGAAAGAGTCAAGGAGAAGCAGAGGAGTGGCTCTGGGAAACGTGGTCACATCCAAAAGAAACGTGGTTCCTGGGTGTCCTGTACATTTCCCAAACTGCACCCTCTCGCTTTTCCCCGCAGGGTGGGGCGAGTTAGGTGAAGCCCTCTCAGATCAGATTCAAAGGCGCCGTGGTGAAATTCCAGAAGTACCCAATGTCAGCAAGCACAGAGTCTTAGTGGGCTGAGTTCCAGGGAGGCACAGGACATCTGGACATACTTTTCACAGGTCAGATTACTACTGCCTGAGATGAAAACTGAAATATTAATACAGTAATTAAGGTATGTCTTTTTAGATAGGCCCTGAGGTCATCCCTTAGACACTGCTGTCATTCAGTAAGCAAGCTTCAGACATTCTAATATTAGCCACATAAGCCTTTATTCAGGATAAAGTATCCTTCAAAAAGTATCTCCCCCACACGTGCTAGGTACAGAGGTAAACATACTCTGGATGATTTTTTTGTTTTTTTTAAACTAGGCTTCATGCCCAGCACCGGCTTGAACTCACCACCCTGAGATCAAGACCTGAACTGAAGTTAAGATTCGGAGCTTAACAGACTTAGCCACCCAGGCGCCCCCTGGATGATCCTTTTAATAACAGTCTTTTACCTTGAGAAACTTAACAGAAGACCATGGGGGAGGGGAAGGAAAAAAAGTTAGAGAGGGAGAGAGCCAAACCATAAGAGACTCTTAAAAACTGAAAATAAACTGAGGTTGATGGGGGGTGGGAGGGAGAGGAGGGTAGGTGATGGGCATTGAGGAGGGCACCTGTTGGGATGAGCACTGGGTGCTGTATGGAAACCAATTTGACAATAAATTTTGTATTAAAAAAATAGGGATTGCAAAAAAAAAAAAAACCAAAAAAACAAAAAAAAAAAAAGGTCTTTACCTTACAGAGCTTACAATCAGAAACAACAGCACATGTGAAAGATCCTCTGTTAGCTCCAGAGTTCAAAAAATGGGCAGCAACGTACAAAGTTTGCGGACTTTCCAATCAAGGGCTAATAAAATATATCCACGTTTTTTGTCATCAAGTATTTAGACAAGACTATTCATGTTTCGAAATCAAGACAATAACCCCCAAACCCAAACCGGCCTTCAAGTGGGGGAGAGTCGCAGGAGACCAAACGAAGACATTACCTGGGACGCCTCCAGGAGGCGGCAGTGCGCTCGGCTGCAGCCGGGCCCCACCCAGGGCACGGGTGAAGGATGAAGGCATGGCACTAACACTCAAGCATTAGGTGACCGATGATGCCACAGATGAGGCAGCAAGTAACGCGGATGAAAAGCAAACACACACATGGTGGACAAACACTCAGAGCTGAGCGGACCTGCAGAGGAGTTAGTAGGCTGAGTACACAGCAGCTGTGATGTTAAACACAAGAGAGCGGTCTCGAACCCCTCAGCGGTGCCACGTTTAAACCGCCACCAGATCCGCGCTGCACCCCGCAGGTCGGTCTCCCGGGGGAAGGGGGGGGGGGCCGGACAGCTCCTGGCGCCGCACAGCTGCGACACGGCTGGCTCGGTCGCCCAGGCGTGGTGCCGCGACAAAGGGGCTTCTCTCCAGAAAGTGGCCGCGGATTCACACCCAGCTGGCACCCGTGGGGCTTACGTCACGTGCCGCCAGCCACGCGTCCAGCGGGAGCATGCGTGTCGCACGGCGGTGCTCACGCTCTGCCTGCCCTGGGCAGCCCCCCAGCCGTCTACGGGGGATCTGCCTTGAAACTGCGCGCACCCGGTTAGGGGCGTGCTGGACTTTCCTTAAGGGCGATCAAATAGTAACTGGAAAAATGTGAAAACGCGCATTTGAGCAATCATCTGAGCGATGACAGTTTTGCTATTATGTCAAATGCTTTGAAAAGAGGCATCGAGGCTCCAATCATTAAAGTTAACAGTGTTCTTTCACCGCTCCCCATGTGCAAATGAAATATGAAATGGGCAGACATTTCTAAATTTCCTCATTGTTCATTTTATTTAAAGATGAGCAAAGGAGAGGAAAAGTAGGAGAGGCAAGCCAGCTTGAACAGTTAATTGTATTAGACAGGCGAACAGACTGTGAACACACATGGTGTTACTGGGTGCACATCCCCACTTACCAGATCTGTAATCTGATTTTCTTTCCTCTTAGCTCTACGGTTTTGATTTTAAAGTCAACACCTGTAAATATAAAGAAAGAAAAAAGAAAAGAAAAGAAAAGAAAAGAAAAGAAAAGAAAAGAAAAGAAAAGAAAGAAAATGCAGTTTGCCATAAAAAAGAATCGTATATTTTGTATCACTATCAGTAAGACAAAAGACCTGGTGTTACTAAATCCCAAAAGGAAAAGCAGAAGTCCACCAATGTCTATGATGCTCAGTCTATATTTCCACATACAAGTGTACAAAGTCAACTTGTGTTTTACAACGAAGTACCTACATAGCATTTGCTGATCGTAATATGATTTATTGCTACCACAGTTTAGCATAAAAGCCATTTAGAAATTAGCAATTACGTTAACAACTGAATGGCTTTAAAGAATGATATATTGGGGAGAATTCTCACAGGAAGTGCTGGAAACTTAATCTTGATTTCGAATAGCCTTAGTCTGGATTTAGAATTCACTGCACTGAACTCTGTAGCATTCACAAAGAAGTCAGTTAATATGTAAACATTACTTCTTTATCACATTGTGAACAGCATGGAACAGGAATTATTTTTAAAAAACTTACTCACAAAGGTTAACATTCTCAATTGTAATTTTGATTCATTTTAATTCTGAGCAAACCGTCATGTATCACTCACTATCCTTTCCTAATTCAGCCCTTAAAGCTTCAGCTGATTTTTTTAAACCAAATTTTCATTTGTATATGTAACCTTATACAGGTCTCAGTTATAGAAAACTTGTACATTTCCAAACAATATTTTTTTTACACACTTTTTGTAACTGAAAAAACAAATCAAAGGGACGCTCACTAAATTGGAGAGTCAGAATTACTCCCTACGGGAACCACTTCCTGCCTGTCTCAGGATCCGGCATCACAGTGCTGTCAGGCCTCTAATGGGCAGGGGCCCATGTCCTCCAGTGAGTGCTACAGGACAGCATGGGGGTAAGGACCCTACTCCAGGCTCTCCAGCTCAGGGATTTGATGCAACACTGCAAAGTCAGATGATGTTCTCAAGGTGAAGTGAAAGACATGTGACTGCGTTTTATAATTAGCAACACACTGCAGACACCAGTGAAAGACATGTTTACAACCTGGGGAGGGGGGCGGGGCACCAGCCCTTGGTCTGTACAACAAAGAGAAGTTGCAGGAATATAAACAGTCACAAGAGAACAAAGCTAGAGAAATACTCTGCATTTCAATTCTTAATCTCTTATACCAGACATAATTTCAAATGTCACTGAGAAAAAGCTGGTTAATTCAATTTCACTTTCAGTTCTGGAACCGATTTGCTCTTCAAAGTCAAATGACACTCTAAACCAGCCTAGAAACAGAAAGCATGTTTGTGCATTACCAATATCTTCGGAGTTCCTGAATGACGCAACCACAGGGAAGAATGTAACTTAAAGTGATACCCTACAAGGCACAAAAAACAGCCTGGAGATATTTGCTAATAAATTCTGATTTTAAACAGGCACAGCTTAAAGACAAAACACTGGTCCTCCTGATATTAGCTAAAGTTAGGGCCTCCCCACGTTGCTCTGTGATGGCAAACTACAAATCAAATTCATATTTTTGTCATGACTAGTATTCTACTTTACTTGTTTCCAGTTTGAGGTTTTGTTGTTGTTTTTTTTGTAAGTTTCAGCTAAGGGGACTGTAACTTTTGTAAAACGTGTCATAGTGGCTGCTACTTTATTAAAAAGAATTGGCAGATGAAACTTCTTTTGTGAGCTCTGCTTCACATCAACTAAAAGAATCCCTTGAAACAGCCAGAGTCAATAATTTTTGTTTTGATTAGGCTGTTTTTGCTTAAGGATTATTCTGAACCCGAACATGTCAGACACTTTCTACCTACTTGAACGATTTATACAACTTTCACAATCCTACACCAGGACTCTTTTGTAACCACCAAGTCTAATGAATAAGAGTAAAAGCTAAGGCTGTTAGTGTTCAAAATCAGGAAATAAGTGGTAATGTTATCATCACGTGATTATAAACAGGTTACTAATTTTAATAGGACAACAAAACAAAGATGAACCCACAGCGAACAGGATTAAGAGTCTGTTGAGCCAAGAAGACATCTATCTAGTTTCGGGCACATGGGTGGATTGGCTGGTTGAGCATCCAACTTCAGTTCAGCTCATGATCTCATGGTTAGTGGGTGCCAGCCCTGCGTCAGGCTCTGTGCTGACAGCTCGGAGCCTGGAGCCTGCTTCGGATTCTGTCTCCCTCACTCTCTGCCCCTCCCTTGCTCATGCTCTGTCTCTCAAAAATAAAAATAATGTAAAAAACAAAACACACAAAAAAAAGACTATCTAGTTCTAGTGAGTTGCTTAATGACAACTTCACTAACAACGGAAAAATAGTCTAAATCTAAAATCCCATTAAAATACCCCTCTCTCTTAAATGCAATATCCTTTACCACATTTAACAGCCATTCAGTAGCTTGTAACAACTGGAAACTTACTCTAACTTATGGCTTGGAAACACATACTTGTATCAGAGTATACAACCATTTCTAAGAACATTACATCAAGTCAAAAATCTCTTAAGGTTGTCTATCTTAAAAATTTGCATGCCACAGAAATTATAATGATCCTTAATAGAAGATATTAGGTCATCCGTAGCCTCAGATATTCAGTGATTCATTTTAGGAAAAGTCAGCACAGAGCTGGCCTTGAGAAGGAGCTCCAGGGACCGAGGTTTATGAACAGGTAAGGGACAAAAAGAATGGCACGCCCATTTCCAGCCCTTGCTGAAAACCCAGTTTCCTACAGGTAACTTGACTACCAGGGGAAGCAATCAGCCCTACCATTGGTTGATGGGGACAGTCTCTGCTCTCAAAGGGCTTAGTCATACTGGCCTAAATCGACACCCCATGCAGCTGGCAAAGAAGTGCCTTTCTCTGCTGTTCTCTCTTCTTAGAGAACCTCCTTGTCTGCCCAGAAACCTCTGACAGCCCAGTTGATTCCCAATCTGAACCCGGCTGCCTGCCCCACAGTCCCATCTGTGTACGGTGTTCTTGGACCTGAACTTTCTCCTGGCCCTTATCACAACATTCCTTCTTTGCTGTTTGGTGTCTCCCTGAGGGCACAGTCATGCCTGACTCCCTACAGCCTAGGACACTGCCTGGCACACAACAGCAACTGGGTAAATCTGATGAATGAAAGCCACCCTCTCTTCTCCATCAAATACTAGATACGTAAGAAGAAATGCTGACTATTTTTGGGAAAAATTAAGGAAATTTATGACTGTTTAGCAAAAACAAAACAATAAAACTCACACAAAACACTTCAGAAGAAAGGAGAGGCAGATGTTCCGAGTGTCTGGTGCCCAGTACCCATAGGTCATTCCAGAATCAGAGTATTTCATTTCTCCTACAATTCTTATTGTTGACGGTAAATCCTTAAAAGACGGGCAGTCTTTTTTTAAAAAAAAATTTTTTTTAACATTTATTCATTTTTGAGAGACAGAGACAGAGCATGAGTGGGGAAGGCGCAGAGAGAGAAGGAGACAGAGAATTGGAAGCAGGCTCCAGGCTCCGAGTTGTGAGCACAGAGCCCAACACGGGGCTCGAACTCACAAACCCCGAGATCATGACCTGAGCGAAGTCAGACGCTCAACCGACTGAGCCACCCAGGCGCCCCGGGGCAGTCTTAACATGCTTATAACTTCTCCCTCCATACACCCACCCCAGGGGATTATTATGGTAATACTGGATTCAGTCACTTAGACAGGAAGTGGTCCACTAAGTGAATTACTCTAGCAAAAGCAGCTTACTTTTCTTGAAGCTTGCTAATGCTATGAGAGTCTTTCAAAAAATATTTTAATCAGGGGTGCCTGGGTGGCTCAGTTGGTGAAGCATCCGAGTTTGGCTCAGGTCATGATCTCGAAGTTCATGGGTTCAAGTCCTGTGTCGGGCTCTGTGCTGACAGCCCAGTGCTGGGAGCCTGCTTCGGATTCTGGGTCTCCCTCTCTCTCTCTGCCCTGCCCCTGCTCATGCTCTGTCTCTCTCGCTCTCAAAAATAAATAAACATTAAAAAAAATTTTTTTTAGTTTTTTAATCATAAAGAACACAGGTTATAGAGGCTATAATTCCTATAACAATGGGCACAGATGGCTCTATTTGAGTCACCACGTCTCCTTGATCTTGTTTTCTTTTTTCATTTTTTTTAACGTTTATTTTTGAGAGAGAGAGAGAGAGAGAGCGCGCGCACGCAAGTAGGGGAGGGAGAGAAAGAGAGGAACCGAATCTGAAGCAGGTTCCAGGCTCTGAGCTATCTGCACAGATCCCCATGCGGGGCTTGAACTCACGAGCCACGGGATCATGACCTGAGCTGAAGTCGTATGCTCAACCGGCTGAGCCACCCAGGCGCCCCTTGAGTCTTGTTTTCCTTTAATAACAATGATAGTGGACGTCTGTCAAACGCTCTGTGCTGACATGGGATCCTACAGCAGCCCAGTGAAGTGAGCACTAGTGTCCTCCTTTTACAGAAGGAGACACCAGAGTGGAGACAGGATAAGGTATTTGGCTGTTAAGGTCATATCCCATGCTAGCTAGCCGAGTGGCAGCCCTTAGATTCAAATTTGTAACATTACCCTTGTTATGCTAAGAGTCAGATGCATGAAAACAAAAGGAAAGGCGTGAAATGTTCTGTGAATGACCCAGAACCACACTGATGGAGATGTTTAAAGAACAAAGCCTAACTTTACACTTGGGTCTTCTCTGCATTTGCTTCCCATAAATCTTAGCAAATAGCATAAAGGACTGGCATAGGTACTGCTGATGCGACTTCTAAGATCCCCTTAAGGTAAAACACTTCTAAAACGTGACCGTATTTCTTCCTGCTGGGCCACAAGAGGTTACAAAAGTGAAAATGGCAAAAATAAACAGAAGATTCTTTCTTCACATTCCTTTCCAGAAAAAAAGCTAAATAAATAAAAGCAAAAATAACACCGTGGTCCACACCTGTGATTACAGCCGAATGGACTGCTCTTTTTCTTCTCTGCCCTGCTTCCCTCCCCCTCCTCAAAGATCTGATTTTTCTTTACCTAACACTTTTAGGACGTTGAAAGATTTCACAGACTTTGGAATAAGTCTCAGTTCAAACGGTGGCTGTCATGTTACGGACACTTCATAATAACTATCTTAAGTTCATACAGTGGCGTTTCTTCCAAGGACATAGATTGTATACAGGGTCATCCAATTTGGGACATGGTCTTTCTACTAAGGGGGAGGATTTCCAGTGTTTTCATGGCGCTGAGTGAGAAAGTAAATTAAGAAAGGAGTCAAAGTCACACAGAGGGAGGTACATTTAACGCTGGAAAACAAGTCACTTGAATGCATGTGGGGCCAGTCTTCTGCCTAAACACCACCGGCCAGGGAAGAGTACAACCTAAGTCCCCACAGGAAAGCACCACATATAGAAAAGGATTCAAGAACATAGAGACTGAGTGTTATGACTATAAAACACTCTGATCGGCTCAGCAGTAGGTACTGTTAGGAACACAGGAAAGTGATGGTAGGACATGAAAAAAATGCTTATCAGGCCTGAGGACATCAAGCATCCATCCTAGGAGTAAGATCTGCTTCTTCCTCCCGCAAAGAAAGACCACACTGCATCTCGCCATCCCTGACACACGCAGCATGAAGAGATGGCACTTGACTGGACACCTGCACCACGAACTCCACGAGGCAGGGAGGAGTCCGAGGCGATCGCTTCAAAGGAGAGGCAGGAGGGAACAGAGCGTGTGCCCCACAGAGGCCGTCAGAACCGGCAGGCGGCTGCATTTTCACGAAGTATATACATTTAGGAAAGCACTTCACAGAAAGGGTCTGTTCCCTTCGTAATAAAAAGATGAAGAACCCTTCTATGCTGCTTCCTACGCCTCAGGTACTATTCTAAGGGCTTTATGTCCATTAATTCACTGCAGTGTTTGCACTTGCCAGTTTTATGAGGCAGATATTATTGTCCCCATTCTACAGATGAAAACACTGAAGTCAGAGGGGCTAGGAGCTGCCCAGGGCCACTGAGCAGATGAGTATTAGAGCACCGATTTGAACCCTGCGGGTGGCTCCAGGCTACACTCTTACCTCACCGGGGCAGCCTCATCTGATAAGCAAAGGAGGGAAAGGCTGCAAGATATAAAGCTATCTTTCATGGTAAAAAAGTTCTGCATTGCTGAGGAAATATTTTTAAAAACGAAGTGAGGTCTGCTGGTGGCCTTGGACATGCAGTTCCTGCACCAGGGAGCCTTCCTGTGCTCCCTGGTTACAGACACACATTCCCCTCTCTCAAAAGGTGGGGACAACGTGCCTTGAGTCACGACAGGAAGAGAATACTGAGGGAGGGGAGGAGAATCTGAAAACAAACAAACAAACAAACAAACAAAAAATAACCAAAACCTTAGATGATAAAAAGTGGATCAGTAGTATTTTCTTCACATGCAAAAAAACATTAACTTGACTACTATTCAGATTGGGTCCATAAAAATGCAGGCACTGTCAGATGCATTTTGCCCTTTAGCCAGGTCATGTGTTTACATTTTGATTTTCATATTCACCTGTATACTTTTCGGTATGTATCTCTAAAGGATAAAGATTCTTTCTTGGGACTGTTTCATCTATGAGACACTTTTTTTTTGCATCTATGGTATAGATTAGGAGGAGATGGGAACATAACTGACATTTATAATTGTCCCTTCCAAGCCAGGTACCTAAGATATTTCATCTCCATTTATTCCCGCACGTGAGACGAGAAAAGCATGTAAGTCCTTCTTATTTCTTTTCATGAGTGCGGAGACGGAGATTCAGTAGCTCACTAAAGACACACAGACAGCTTGTGGTAGAGGCAGGACTCACATCCGGGACCCTGTATCCACCTTTGAAATCACACCATTGGGGTGGGAGGCAGAGAACATTGTCTAGAAGGAGGAGTGGCCATGGAGAAGGTGGAGTGCTTTCCTTTAGAAGTGAAAATTAAAAGCGAAAATTTGATTGTAGGTGTGATGGGTTAGCAGTCAGCCAGGAGGGGGGCTCTGGGTGCGGCACGCCTCAAGAGGGAGAGGAAGCACGTGAATGACAGAGCTCCTGGTTTACAGAGGCCTGTTCCATCACCGGGTCTCCGCTTAGAGGGTCCTGGATCCTAAATTAAGGTGGGCAAACCAGGAGAATTTGATTCATCAGCTACTTCCGCCAGAAGCCCGCTTGAGGTGGAAATAGAATCTGTTTGGTTTTAAAACGAAGAAGGCATTACATAAGCACCACAAACCAAACATTGGAGGCTGTCAGATTTGGAGGGGAAAAGGTTTTCAATGGGATCGAGTGTTCTATTCAGCCGGTGTGTTTTCTGGTTTTAAAGGATAAGGGGTTTTTGACAAACATAATCACATTCAATTAAGGGCACTATCTGAGGTCCGTAGTTTGGTTTTCCAAATGTCAAAGACGTGCGATAAAAGGACAAAAGGAGCATAATCAATTTCTTCCTCTGTTGAAGTACAACAGCATATAGCACTTTACCTCTTCTCTGAGGTTTCATTGTGGCTCTTTCCATGACTCACCTGCCCTTCTGAAAAAGGACAAGCCAGGTAAGGAGGTGTTAGCTTTGTGCCTTTAGAATAGCTAGCAGAATGGTGTCTTACAGAAAAACAAACAGCCTCCTGGATAACACCTACTGAGTGACTAGGCTATACGAAGCTACATTTTCTTTATAAATTCCAACAAATGCTTCATTAGAACAATGTATCTGGCACCCAAGGCTGGAGAATAATTTGGACTTAGCAGTTCTCAAAGGAACCTACTCTGCCTTCTGAAGCCAGTTCTAAGATCTGCTAACAGATTGCTCCTGGCAGATTCCACGCGGCTGGAGGGAGAGAGGCAATCTCTAAGAATCTGGATCTCTATCATGCATAATAAAACCTTTCTTCTTCAGTGCAGAACAGTGAAAGAAAGGCTGAACGCACTTAAGCCAGGTCTCTAAATAGATTTTTATTCAACCTGAACAACCAGACAACAACTAAATTTCCATATTTTCTTTGAAAGCTAACTATTCCACAAAAAGGGACGTACGTGCTCTGCACAAGCCTCTCCGTTTGCACTGAGTTCATTAAATAAATCAAGCTAATGACAATGCATAGCATCTGCTGGTATAAAAACGAAATGTTAACCATTCGCATCTGTTCCTCTCACACTGACATCTCCCTGAGTCATCGTGTTACATCATTTTGGCAGAGGAGTGAGACAGCACTGGAGAGGCTCGGTGTTGGGCTCTTGGGGTGGGAATTCTGGACAACTCTCCTAATTCTCTTCTAAGTGAAGCAATTAGGCAGATCAGCCATGGCATGGAAGACTGCATATGAGCACACAAGAGCAAAATAAAATACACCATTTGGAATTTTAATCCAGTATTAGATGCTCATTCTGGGATTTCCAGCAAAAATGTCTGACCTGTTTCCAGAATGAAGTACAAGCAGCTTCCAAGCAATGGAAGCAGCCGTTCCACTGCTTCCAGGTAAAGCCGACCAGACCCCTGTGGGCTGCATTTCCTCCATCATGTCCCCTAACATTCAAGGCCAGACCCACAAGAGCCGCTTCTGCAGGGGACTTATGCCCACCTGTTTCCTGATAAAACGCAGCCACCTACCTGTACCACTAAGCTTCCCTGCCCATGGAACAAGCATCCTCAGTGCACCTTCATCTTAACTCTGGACAAAAGGGAGGAGTCTGGCAAAGAGAACACAGGGACCATGGCCAGTAACTGAGGGAAAACAGGCTTCAGTAAAGCGCCATCATCTATGACCAGTCACTCTCAGGGGCCAGCCTGTGAAGTCTGATGTGTTGATGCGCAATGAGAAAAATGAAGAGTGGTGAGGTTCTCGGAACTAAATTCAAAGAACTTTTTAATCCTGATAGTCTGTTTTTCCGTCTTTTCTTTTTTCTTTTCTTGCTTTCTTGCTTTCTTTCTTTTCTACTGAAAAGCTGCTGACAGCAATTTAAAAAAATGTCTTTACCTGGCAAAGTAAAAGAACTGGCAATCCTAGGTTGGCTTCCAGCACTCTAGGGGAAATTTTACTGCCCAGGAAAATCAGAATTCTGTTCGAGACTGCCTTACTCCTACTTCTCCTCCTATATTCATATATTCAGATGTATGAATGTATTTGAATATATATGAATATATTTTATACATATATATACGTATAAAATGTTGGAACATTTTAATAGATATGCAAAAGGCTGAGGATGCTCGAATGATCGAATATGTAGGTAAGAAATACAATTCTTAGAGCATATGTTAAAATCCAGAAGGCAAGTGACAAGTGATGATAGTGGCATAGTTTCAGAAAAGTCAATTTCATTGATACCACAGATCAATGACAGCACTATCTTCACAGGCCTGTAGGGGGCCTCGATTAAGTTGTGAAGGACTTCATGGTGTTTGATTTGGAGTCACAGAATTTTCACAAAGCAAAGTAACTTTAAATTTCCAAATAAGCTAAGGAACGGTTAGAAAGAACTCACTTGTAGTAGCAACCCTGGCCCTGATCACTTGCTGACCAGCTGTGACATGTGGGTAAGTTGCTTACCTCTCTGGGCCTTTGCCTCCTTATCTGTAAAATGGGGATACATTTCAGGATTGCTGTGAGGATTAGACAGTGTCCCTTTTGCTGGCACATAGTAAGTGCTGAACAAATAGTAGCTACTAATAATAGAATGTTACATTTTATAAGCACAGACAACTAAATTACTTATCCAAAGTCACAAGCTAGTTACTGACAGCCTAACTCAAAAGCCCAGGTTCCTCATTCATATGCCAGTGTTTTCTCTAGAATCCACTGTTGCCGGTGTGGGGGTGAAGGTGGGTGAAATCATTTCAATTCAAAGTTAACAGTTTCCAACAGTTATACAGAAATAAAACAAGTGCTGAGATATATAAAATTTAATTGATTTGTTTCCTATATGTCAGATAGTTATAAATTTCTATAGCAGAACTAACTTGTTTCTATTTCCTTAAACGTCAAAAAAACTCTACTGCACTTTTGAAAGGACCTGTCAAATTATGCTAGTTATATCAGATTAATTCAATTCCATGAGTACAAAATCCCACTTGAAAATAATACTCCATCCTAGACAATTTGCATTAAATAAGTCAATTAGTAAATAGTCTTTCTAGCTTTTTATACCCTGGTGAACTTTGTGTTTTTCAAACCAGAACAAAAAAATCAACATTTGCTCATTTATAATTTTATGAAATCCCTTGGGATTTCAGCTACAATCTTATTTATTTCTTTAAAATTTTTTTCTTTAGAGAGAGAGAGAGAGAGAGAGGAGAGGAGACGGGCAGAGGGAGAGAGAGAACCTTGAGCTCACACCCCGACACAAGGTTTGATCCCACGACTTCAGCATCATGACATGAGCTGAAAGCAAGAGTTGGATGCTCAACCAACTGAGCCACACAGGCACCCCTCCACTACAATCTTTTATAAAAAGTTCAAGTGAACCTGATTCTCTGTAAAAAGGCACGCATGGAGCCACTCCTGTAGGTTCTGAATTACGTGAGTCCTTCACTTTAGTGACCCACCTGGGCTGGCGCATGCTCAGAGACTCTTCCCTGCCATGCTGTGGGGTACGGAGTCATGAGGAGCACACATCTGCAAGCCCAGACAGGGTAAGGGAAAGTCCTCGGTGGAAGAGGCTCTTTCTCTACGTGGATCCAATGCTACTACTGAAACTCGGAAAACTGGCCTCAGAAGCACAATTAGCTATGAGCTCACCGCTCAGACGTAGGCCTTCCACACCACACCCAACACGACATTTAAACATCACTTTTCTTTGTGTGTGTTTCTGTTTTAAGTTTATTTATTTACTTTGGGAGAGAAAGAGACAGAGAGAGAAAGTGAGAGTGAGAGAGAGAGAGAGAGACAGCGCACTAGTGGAGGAGGGGGCAGAGAGAGAATCCCAAGCAGGCTCCTTCCTTTGTGTCAGTGCAGAACCCGATGTGGGGCTCGACCCCACTAACTATGAGATCATGACCTGAACCAAATTCCCAAGCCAGATGCTTAATGGACTGAGCCATCCAGGAACCCCAAAATACCATTTTTCTAAGGCAACTTGCAGAATGAAGCATTCCGATTAGGAGGAAGCCTCCCAGACACAGCCCTCTTCTTAGGTTCCCCCACTGGAGGGGCTTCCACTGTGCTCCTTGAGTATTTCATACACATTTCCACCACTGCTCTTACTAACAGGGGCATCTTGCTCCCCACAGGCTCTGAGCCACTTCTGGACAGAGACGGTGTCCTGCTTACCACTGGGTAGCACAGTACCTCACACCCAGTAGGAGCTCAGTAAATGATCTGATAGCTGGAAGGAAAAAAAAAAAACACAGGCAGGGATTGCAGGGGGAGGGGGCAGCTAGTTAGCATTCTTCAGCTGTCTTCATACTCTGGATCAGACCACAGGTTATCAACTTTCTGTGAACTTCCCACAATTATTAAAAACTTATCGAGTCAAGTACTATAGGCTATGTTTGGAAGAAACAAAAACCCAACTGCACAAGGAACCCTGTGGTGGTGGCAGCGTGGGAGACATGTGAAGTGTGTATATTTGTTTGTTAAGGGGACACAGAACCAAACTGCCTGGTTTCCTTGCCTCCTGTTTCTTCATCATTCCCCAATAAATATCCTATGTAATCCTGCCAAATTAGTTTCACTGTCTCCATGCCAATGCTGTATTCAGAGGCCTTTCCAGCTCTAGTTGCTATGGGATAAGGCCCATGCTCTTTAGCATGGCAGTCAAGGTCTGGAATCTTCAAGCATTATTCCCAGGGTCCACTAATGAGTCTTTTCCAGAATGTGTCTGTGAGATGATGATTTATACTAAGAAATATATATTTGGTCTTTGTCCCCATTCCAGTCACAGAGCTCCTAGAACCCTTGGGATTTTCTAAGGAGAAAATTATAAAAGTATCTTTTGGTATGTTAATGAGGTGACTTCTAGAACGCTCCCAGAGGTGACTTTTAGAATGCTCCTCACCAAAAGATGGGGGCTGGTCAACAGAAGAACTAAGTGATTAGAAGGCTGGAATTTTTGTCCCCCACCCCAAGGAGGGAAAAGGGGCTGGAGACTGAGCCCAATCACCACTGGCCACTGATTTAACCATGCCTACATAATGAAGTCTCCATAAAACCCAAAAGCGCAGGTTCCAGCTTGGGGCTGGTGAACACGTGGATATTTGGGGAGAGTGTCATGCTCCGAGACCACATAAACACCGGGTCCCTTTCTGAATCACGTACTTTTATGACTCACTGGTAATCTAGCACACAGAAAGTTTCTCTGAGTTCTGTGAGCTGCTCTAGCAAATTAATCAAACCTAAGAAGGTGGTTGTGGGAGTCTCTGATCCACAGCTGGTCAGTCAGAAACACAAGTGAAAACCTGCACTTGTGACTGGCTGTGAAGAAGGGGGCAGTTCTGCACAACTGATCTCTCAACCTGTGGGAGTGGGGGTGATGTTCCACTGTGGCCCCTGCTTAGAAAACCCTTCTTCACCCCTTCTCTTTCCCACTCTAAAGTACACCTTTGTCCATTTCCTAAACACCCCCTCCACCCACGCAAGCCGTCGTCTCACCACCTATAATGCCTGTGATTTCTCTTTATCACACGGTACAACCCTATCATCCCTCATTTTTATATATTTTGAAGTGTGCAGCCATAAAACACTGATACTTCTGAATTGCTTTTAACTCTATTGACATCAGATACTAAAATAACAATGTGAAACCTCATTCGATTGTTCAATTCTTCTACATGATCCAAGACTGGATATTTAAAACGGGTATAGTTATGTTACTGAATTTTAATATCATGGTCCCAAGGGCGTCATTTTAAAAACAAACGGTACAGAGAGCACAAATATTTCTCAAATAATCTATTCCAAAAAAGCAGTAAGGGAAACACTTCTCAAAGGCAGAACAAAAAAGACAACATGAAATTTGGGGGGTTAATTGTCCAATAAGACACTGAAAATGTAGTAATGTCTTGTTATAGGACATTTAAAAAATCAATTCATCCCCAAATTCTACCGTGGTGGCTACCACTAGTTACAAAGCTAAATACGTGTATAAGTATGTGGGAAGATACTTTTAATTCTGTATTTCACATTTTAACACCTGTCAATGTTTCTTGGACCTCTGGACCTCCTTGGGGAAATCCTGTATTGCCTATCACTGAAGATGACTGCCCTTTACTTTGAAGAATTACCTCATCTATGGGGTTCCCTAGCTTTGACAGCTTTAAGGGGTTTGCCACAGGAACAACTTCTACCCACACCAACCTGACCAACCTCAATGCCAACTCCTGTAAATCCAACTTCGTTTAAAAAAAAAAAAAAAAAAAAAAACTCCCCTGCAGTTTCGATTTTAGATCCCGAGGACAAAATACTTTCTGACCTGGAGAGTTACTGTATTTACATCACCGTTGTACTTCACCCACCGGGAGGACCCTGGCACACTCCTCCCCATTTCTTCAAGACCTAGGGTTATGCGAGGTCATGAATAAGTACAGCTGAAGTCCCTCTGTCCCGCATTCACAGTTACTACAAGAAATTTAGTGTAGTTTTAGTCTTAATATTCTCCCCAGATCCTCCACAGGGAATTTCAAGCTTCATTATTTCAGCGCATCAGAAAATGGGAGTTCAAAATTAGAAAATAAGCCCTGGTTCTCACAAGGCACTGCTAAGGCACCAGAATTGGCTATAGATGACCCACTTTGGCTATCTGGCCAGGGGCACAGCTTCTGCACTGCCTGCCTGCTTCCCACATCGCACTACCTTTTTTCTCGGGTGAGTAATGTAAGGGGCAGGAGTTTCCGTGGAGAGATTCTCACAGTCCCTGAGAGCGGAACAGGACCAATGCATCACCCTGGTCTCATGACCGGCTCTTGGGGGGTGCGAGAGGGGACGCTGGTTCAATAACCAGCTCGGATCAGGGACGTGGGAGGGGCGTGAGGGGTCTGTGCCGGGCGAGGATGGAGGGCCTCGAGGCCCCAAGGGCAAGTGTGCGTGGAGACTACACGAAAATCTCGGCCTGGCTTTGGGAACAGGATGGAGGGGCTTCCACTGGGACCGCCCCTCCCCCTAGATTTCACCGAGAAGCCCATCCTCCGAATGCAAGGCCACCCAGCTGGAGAGGGAAAGGCTCACGGACGCGAAGAGAAATGAGGCCGGCAGGGCGCAGGGCACTAGCCCTGGGGACCGCGGGAGGGCAGAGTCTGCGGCGGAGGGGCCCAGCTGGGGTCTGGCCCAGCCCCGGCGCCCTTACCCACGGTGGACTTGCAGGCTTCGCAGAAGGTGTCGTCGGTGAAGCGCTCCATCAGGCTGGTCTTGCCCACGCCACGGGAGCCGATGATGATGACCTGCAGCTTGAAGTCGGCCGGCCTGGGGGGCTGCTTCCTCCGGCGAGCCTGGCCGCCCGACAGCGCCGGGGAGCCCGCGCCCAGGCCGCCGCCGCCCCCGGCCCGCCTCTGCAGCGCGGCGGCCGGATCCATGCACGCATACGGCTCCCGCTCGGCCCGCCGCCCGCCGCCGCCCGCTCCCGGGCCGCGCGCCCCGGGCCCCGGCGCCCCCTCGGCCTCCGCCGCGCGCCGGGGGTCGGCCCCGGGCTCGACGTCCGCCCGCTCTAGCGGCCCCGGCAGCCCGCGGATTCCGCGCTGCAGCTGTGCCTCCGGCCGGTCCCCTGCGCCCGCGTCCAAGCCGCCGCCGCTGCCGCCGCCGCTGCCGCCGCCGGGAGAGGAGGAAGGGAAGCAGCTACTCCGCAGCAGCGGCAGCAGCATCCCGGACGAGGAGGGGCAGGAAGCGCAGGCGCGGGGCGGGGCGGGGCGGGGCGTGGGGCCTGCGAGGGGCGGGCGGTCCGGCGCTCGCTCGCCTCCTGTCGGCGGGAGGACCGCGCGCCCTGCGAGCCGGGTCTGCCGTTGCCGGTTTCTCCTTGTATGCACCTGTCTTTGCTGTCTTGTATCCCTGCTGTTCTGTTTTCACTGCTCTCCTCCCCCTTTTCTTTCCGTCGACTCTGTTTTCTTCTCTTACTTCTTCGTCCTCCCTTCTTTCCCTTTATCACTCCTCCTTTTTCTTCTTTCACTAAATCCAGCCCCCAAACACCATGGCTGTTTATTAGCCATCTCTCCCCCAAACCTGTTACATTCTCAGTATAACGTCTCCCAAATTACTGCTGCAAACTCAAATGTTGCGGGGACTCTCGCAAGTCCCCCGAGCCAGGCCTTGTCCGTCACACCTTGCCACCTGGAGGCTCCTGGGCCTGGGCCCAATCACAAGCCAACCCCCCTTTCTCCCCATGGTAGGTAAACTTCTTCATCTTTCCTTGTCATGTCTGTCTTTCATAGGAAGAAATGTCGTGTCTTTTCCATAGAAGACACACGAAATCAGGTATTTTTAGCCCAGCTTTGCTGCCTCACTCAGAGTCCGGAAGTTTTTATTCCATTTAACTTTTGATATAAATAAAGGGCATGCTTCTTTGGGGGAGAGGGTGAGACCTCAAACAGTAGTCAGAAACTCCAAGATTGACACTACAAAACTTCAGGAATTATGGACTCAGGCAGGGTGTTTTGCCATTTCTATTTGAAAGGATTTAAGGATCCAGAAAATCGCTGCGAGGGATCCCTTGCCAGGGATTTGTTTAGTAAATTCCTTAGCGTGAACTTGAGCGCCTCAGAACACAGGGTTCTAAATATGATAGGACCTGGCGCATTTGCTGAGAATGATCAGGTAACCCACCGAATTTCAGCTTTATTTAGAACTGGGTTTGGTAATGCGTAGTACGTGTGGATGTTACCCTATAAACCTGATTTGTAAAAATCTTACATTGCCCACAAATTAATTGGAAGTTTACATTTATACAAGAGTCCTTAGCTTTCCAAAAGCAATCACTATTTTTTCTTTCTTTTTTTTTTTTTTTACTAGTTCTTAGGACACTTAAAATATGATTGTATCTCTATAATTTTATTTTTTATTCTTTAAAAACTTTATTTATTTAAAAATTTTTTTTTCAACATTTATTTACTTTTGAGAGACGGAGAGAGACAGAGCATGAGCGGGGGGAGGGTCAGAGAGAGGGAGACAGAATCTGAAGCAGGCTCCAGGCTCTGAGCTGTCAGCACAGAGCCTGATGTGGGGCTCGAACCCACAAACTGTGAGATCACGACCTGAGCTGAAGTCAGACACTTAACTGACTGAGCTACCCAAGCACCCCTATTTTCTATTTATTTCTGAGAGAGAGAGAGTCGGGAGGGACAGAGAGAGAGAGAGAGAGAGGGGATCTGAAGCAGACTCAGTGCTGACAGCAACCAGCCCAACGTGGGCTCAAACTCATGAACCATGAGATCATAACCTGAGCCGAAACTGGATGCTTAACCAACTGAGCCACCCAAGGACCCTGCAAAGAGAGTACTGTCTATACCAGAAAGCATTCATTATAAAGAGGGTGGGAATCAGATTGCGTTATTCTTCTCTGCTAGCGGAGCTCTGTGTTTTGTCCAGACACTCACACTGCTCTGTGAAATCATGGGCTTCAGGTAAAGCTTGCCCAAGCATCAGGAACAGGGGGAGAATGTTGTTTTATCTCAGTCAATCACTCATATTCAACCCTCCTTGCCAGTAAGTGGCTTGGGAAAGGGCATATGACCAAAGGCTGGTCAATGAGAAATTCACAGAAATCTTTGGGAGGAAAAGGGCTTCTGGTGAAAGGTTTGTAGCTCTTCAAAAAAAGACCCAAGGAAGGGATCGTTCCTCTTCTGCCTTAGACCCTTTGTGCGAAAGCTATAATCCTTACAGGAGTTTCTGCCATCTTGCTGTCTTGAAGACAGCTGGCTGACAGGTTGTAGATGGCCGAGTGGAGCGACGTGGTTGGGAAGGCACCGAATTAACCAACCACGGAGACAACCTGCCCCCACCCCATCTAGGAACATCTTACCCCACAATGCAATGAATCCCGTTGCTGCTTAAGACTTTTGAGTTAGGTTTTTTCATATTTGGGAGCTGAAGGAATCTTAACAAATATAGGAATGCATGCTTACAAATATGACATTATAGAGGTAAGCTTGAATCAGCCCTAATCTTTTTAAAAGAACGTACTTTATCCATAACAAATTACCTGTAATGTGCCTGGCAACTGCTCATGACATACAAGTATTTCATGTTCCTGCTGTTCAGAATTGGGCTGTGTGAGGGAAGCTATGAAGGGAAGGCAATGGGCACACTAGCTAGAGAAGATTACCAAATGCAATGTATTTCCCCAAATTGGAAGCCAAAGTAACATTCTGTTGGACATGGAGACTGATACAAAACAAGCATCATCTAAAAACTGAGAGTAGACCCAGGTTTTGTGGGGCTTGACAATTTTAGGGTCCCTTTTTAAGTTTTATGGATGCTGGCAGAAGACAGGAGGTTCATGGGTCAAAGTCATGGACACGTAGAGAAGCAAGCAGGTCTCAGTCTTGTTCCTGCCAAGACACAGTTTTCCCCCCTCCATTTCTGTTGAGATATAATTGATATATAACCTTGCTTTAGTCCAAGGTGTGAAACATAATGCTTGGCTACTTGTATGTATTGTGAAATGATCACAACAAATTTACTTAACATCTATCACCTCACATGGTTATAATATTTTTTCTTGTGATAGTTTTTTAACTCTTCCAGCAACTTTCAAATATACAACACATTATTGTTTTATTTTATTTTTTTGATTTATATCCAAATTAGTTAGCATATAGTGCAACAATGATTTCAGGAGTAGATTCCTTAGGGCCCCTTACCCATTTAGCCCATCCCCCCCCTCCCACAACCCCTCCGGGAACCCTCTGTTTGTTCTCCGTATTTAAGAGTCTCTTATGTACAACACAGTATTGTTAACTACAATCTCCATGCTGTACATTACATCCCATGACTTACTTGTTTTATAATTGGAACTTTGTACCCTTTGACCCCCTTCACCTATTTCACCTTAAGTCCCACCTCTGGCAACCACCAATCTATTTCTTGTGTCTTTGACTTTCGTTTTTTTAGATTCCACATATAAATGAGATCATGCAGTATTTATCTTTCTCTGACTTATTTCACTTAGCCTGATACCCTCAAGGTCCATCTTTGTTATTGCAAATGTCAGGATTTCCTTCTTTTTTTTTTTTTTTCCAACGTTTATTTATTTTTGGGACAGAGAGAGACAGAGCATGAACGGCGGAGGGGCAGAGAGAGAGGGAGACACAGACTCAGAAACAGGCTCCAGGCTCTGAGCCATCAGCCCAAAGCCTGACGCGGGGCTCGAACTCACGGACCGCGAGATCGTGACCTGGCTGAAGTCGGACGCTTAACCGACTGTGCCACCCAGGCTCCCCAGGATTTCCCACCAACTGCGGAACGCATTTTATTCCCCTTATCACTTTATTATTCCCAGCACAGTGGGCAGCATGAATGTTGTATTCACATCAGTTTCTTCTGTCCCAAGCCCCACAGGCGCTGTGGGGCTGGGTCCAGGTGGATGCTGTGCCGAATCGGGTTTGCACCGCAGCGGGAATCCCAGACGTTAATGGGGCTGCGAGCAAGCCTGCCAGGAGGGAGTCGTTGTGTCGATTACACTGGTCAGCAGACAGGTCCTCCTTCTGTCCTGAAGGGAGCCAGGATCTCATTCTTCCAAGGTCATCTGCTCTACAAACATCCCTGAAAAGATGGTCAGGAACAAAAGTCAGTGCCCCTGCTTCCAAGATCTGCAGAAGCACAAGAGACCCATGGAAAATGACCTTCCAACAAAAATTAGGTAAAAAGTAAACGTTTTTTTCTGGATGATAAAATAAATGATAATTCACAAATTTAAAAGAGCTGACAAATGCTCTGAACAAAATTTCAAAACTTGGTATTTTCATTCATTAATTGCCTGAATCACGTCTGTAATTTTTTTACATTTATTGACTGCATACATCTGATTATATTATAATACTTTTGTAATATCGCTTACAGAGAGAATCGAAAGGCAGTCTTTCCTCTGGCATGGTTGATTGGAATTTTTAAATTTTTGTTATTGGTAGCTGGAATGCGTAAAAAACATGTGACTTCATATCCAGAAATATTCTCTTTGTGGTTCTGCTGTAGGCTTATGTCCTGCAAACCCAGGAATCCTAATCGACACCAGTTTCATTAAAAAAGGAAACAAAATGTATCGTGTGTTTATAACTGTCTACGCTTCACTATTAAGTGCATCCCTTACTGGAGAGGATTCCACTTTGCTCGGGCACTGACGAGGACTGAATTTTCTCCTTATGGTTTTGTGTTTCTGATTATTGGAAGAATGCTCCTCAGGTGAGCTTCTGACTGCACCTGTCACTTCCCCTCCATTGTCTTATATATTGGTTTTTTTTTTTAATGTTTTTATTTATGTTTGAGAGAGCGTGAGCAGGGGAGGGGCAGAGACACAGGAGAGAGGGCACAGAGGATCTGAAGCTCTGTGCTGTCAGCTCAGAACCCAATGTGAGGTTTGAACTCACAAACCCATGAGGTCATGACATGACTGAAATGGCTGAGCTACCCAGGCACCCCTGTCCACATATTTTTGGTGCCAGCTTGCAGGACATGTTCTCATTGCAATATGACTGACACATGGGGAAGTGTGATGGAAGCAGAGAAGGCATAGGAAGAGGCAACAGCCTTAACCAATTACAGTAAAGTTATTCTCCTCCAAACGTTATAGACGCTTGCTTATGAGAACACAGTGCTGGGATCCTTCCCAGGCCTCTGCAAATGAAGGGTGCTGAAGCTTAAGCTTCATTACTTAACGATAAGTCTGCAGCTGCATAAATCCCAAGTCCACACTTATATACTAACCCAAGTCGAAATAATCTTTTCCTTGTCATCACTCAATTAAGATGAATAAATGTCTCAAATATGAACGTGTAAAATATATTTACACTTAAAAAAGGAAACTCTTTCATATCTGAGGATTCTGTATAAGAGTTTGTTGACAAGAAAGAGGTTGAAATTTACTGAAGGAATAATCAATAGAGCCAAACCCTGGAAGAAATGGGAGACTGAGCCCTGTTCCTTTCCTCAGGGAAGGGGGGTACTGGGTGATGATCAACGCGTTTACAAGGAAGAGAGAAGAAAAGCATCTCAAGGATGCCCAGGACCTCTTAACCATCACCATGGTTAAATCCAAGTCCAGATCGGGGCGCCTGGGTGGCGCAGTCGGTTAAGCGTCCGACTTCAGCCAGGTCGCGATCTCGCGGTCCGTGAGTTCGAGCCCCGCGTCGGACTCTGGGCTGATGGCTCAGAGCCTGGAGCCTGTTTCCGATTCTGTGTCTCCCTCTCTCTCTGCCCCTCCCCCGTTCATGCTCTGTCTCTCTCTGTCCCAAAAATAAATAAACGTTGAAAAAAAAAAATTAAAAAAAAAAAATCCAAGTCCAGATCAAGACCTTTGGAAGCCCTAAGCTCGGGAGAGTATGTCGTCTTCCAGTGCCTTCTCTGTATGTAACGCAAAAGACAAAGCAGAGGAAACTGAATACAAATTTAAGAAAGGTGTTAGGGGTTGAAATGTGTGTTCCAAAAACTTATGTTGAAATTCTAACCCCTGCACCTTGGAATGTGACCTCATTTGAAAATAGGGTCGTTGCAGATGTAATTAGTTAAATTAAGATGAGGTCATACTGGAGTCGGGTGGGCTCAGATCCAGCATGACTTCATGTGAAGAAGAGAAGAGGCACAGACACATGAAGGGGGGAAGGTCGTGTGATGACGGAGGCGGAGATTGATGTGCTAAAGCTGTAAGTCAAGGGAAAGAAAAGATTGCTGGCAGGACACCTGCTGGAAGAGGCAGGGAAGGGTTCACCCCTGCAGGTTTCAGAGCCAGCATGGCCCTGCCTGATTTCCCACTTCTGACTCTCCCAGAACTGGGAGAGAATCAATTTCTGTTGTTCTAAACCGCCCAGCCCAGGGTCCTTTGCTGCAGGTGCCCTAGCAAACTATAGTTGATCCTTGAACAGTGTGGGGGTTAGAGGTGCTGATGCTCCCCCCTTCCCACACAGTTGAAAATCTGTGTATGACTTTTGACCCTCCCAAATCTTAGCTACAAATAGCCCACTGTTGACTGGAAGCCTTAGTGATAACATGAACAGCCAACTAACACATATCTTGCATGTTATATGTATCTACGGCATTCTTACAATAAAATAGGCTGGAGAAAAGAAAACGTTAAAAGAAAATCATAAGGAAGAGAAAATATATTTATACTACTGTACTGTCTTTATTGGAAAAAAACCCATGTTATACATGTATATATATGTATATGTATATGTATATGTATATGTATACGTATATGTATATATACATATATATACATGCACACACACACCTGCTCAGTTCAAACTTATGTTGTTCAAGGATCAACTGTGATGTAAAGGACCAAGGGATTCTGATTTTTTGTCATGATTAATTATTTCAATGCCTGTTTTGTTTCTTTCAGAAGATATGAAATTCTTCCCTAAAACTCTGCCCCTTGTCCATCTTTTTGGGTGCCTCTGATTTCCTGATGCTCTAGGTACAACCTTGGTATGCCCTTGTATTTGTCAGAACTGAAGTTCTTTTCTCTCTGATCCCGTAAGATTTTCAGTGATGGACTGTTGTCACCAAGATACTAGTCCATGTTCTACCTTTAGGACTCAGTTCTGGGGTAAAGCCAGTTACTGCCTTGGAATCCCAAAAACCAATCTGGCTGAACCCGTGTTGCCCCTAGATGATAGAAGTGCCCTCAACACCAGGAAGCCTTCACTGCTGGACATAGTAGGTCCGGGGAAAGTGACCAACAATAGAGCTAAAGGCACGGTCAAGGTGACTTGTGAGGATCGGTGTCTACCCCACCCCATACTCTATTGCCTATCACCTCTGTACAGTTTTGACAAATAGTTATTTGACATTTTCTCAATGTTATGTCAAGTGCTATGCAAAAGCAGCTGAGAGACAAGTCCTCTAGTGGCCTCTTCTAATTCATGGCCTTTCCATGTCAAAATCCTGCATTTCCTCTAGAAAGAACTTTTAGAATTTTGGAAGATCGTCTGGCCAGAATGAGGTCACATGCTTTGAAACCAATTGCCAGCAAAGGAAATAGGTCCATCATCAAAGGTTACCTCTTGTCCTGGGTATATCGTCAGTCTCCATGAATTACTGGGGGAGAGCTGGACACCCGAGTGAAATCAGGGCTTGGGTAGCAAGGAAGAAGGTGGGAATGGATGTTGGGTAGGCATCCAACAGTTCCTACTGTCAGTGCCAGCCTCAAACATGGCAGCATATTGGCTGCTCTCCTTCTATGCTTGTGAACCCACCTGTCTGTGACTTCACCCCAGCCATCCGGTCCTAGCAAGAAGGTCCTGCCTGCATGACTGTCCTGTCTTCCTTCTGCTCTGGCATCCACTCTCCCAGTCCTAGGTTTCTGGCTGACACAGCCCTACTTGTAAGGTAAGGAAAGGCAAATAACAGCCTGAGCTGGATAATAGGACCCAGACAAAGATAGAGAGATAACAAATGCTTACCACATGTTTTGGGACCAGTAGGGGTCAGGAATTTTGGAAGAAGAGACACACAATCAGAGAAGATTAAATAACTCATTTATTCAACATGCTTAAATCGATCACCTCTTAAGTGCTTGGGCCTGGGGGCATAATCCTGGACAAAAGGACACAGTCTCTGTGATGGACATTCCCAGGGTCACTCTCCGACCTTTCCCAGTCTGTTCTGAGCCCAGGAGGTGACCTGTCCGGGATGCCAGGACAGGCCTCTCACCCTCCGGCTTCCAGGTGGGGTTTGGCCCTTTTGAGGCAACAGGAGGAGATCAGAAGTGGGGAGAGGGCGAGGGTGAGTTCTTATTCTTCAAGTTCCAACCCTGTTGGATTACTACGGGTCACCTACGTGTCTCTTAATGACATGCCATCTACTCCTTTGATTTTGCCTTATCACTATGTTAGTTTTTCCCACACGAAAATATTTCCAGTTGAAATTTTTAGATACTGCCTTTCATTTGACCTGAATATTTTTCCCTGCTTGAAATGGCTCAACTGGAATAATACGCTTGTCTCCATTTTATTATTTAATAACATAACATACTATTGCAGTTTATGCTGCCTAATAAAGTGATCCTTAGAATATGTGTGTGGGGGGATGTGGTGTCAAAAATAGGGAATCTGAACATTCTGGTAGTCACATACAATGGAGTCTACATTAACATCTTGCACTCTGGATTGTGACAGAAAGTTACACACACACATATACACAGTGCTTCAAAAAACGCAAGTGGGTACTTTCAAAGGCAACCACCTTTTGGTCAAGATGTTTTATTATTTATTTGTTTGTTTGTTTGTTTTAAGTAGGCTTCACACCCAGTGTGGAGCCCAGGTAGGGGCTTGAACTAGCAACCATGAGATCAAGATCTGAGCTGAGCTCAAGAGTCTGACACTTAACCGACTGAGTCACCCAGGTCCCCATCAAGATATTTTATTTTATTTTATTTTATTTTATTTTATTTTATTTTATTTTATTTTTTAAGCTTATTTATTTATTTTGAGAGAGAGTGCAGAGAAGGGGAAGAGAAAGGGGGGAAGAGAGAGAGAGAGAGAGAGAGGGAGAGAGAGAGAGAATCCCAAGCAGGCTCCTCACTGTCAGTGCAGAGCCCAATGAGAGTCTCCATCTCACAAACCCTGAGATCATGACCTGAGCCGAAATGAAGAGGCAGATGCTTAACCGACTGAGCCACCCAGGTGCCCTGTCAAGATGTTTTAGATGTGAGCTTTTTTCTTCAAAGGAAACAAATACGGATGATATGCTCATTCTCCCTAGAGAGTTTACTGAATCGGAATCATTCCATTATTTTATGTTTTTTAATTTGTTATTTTACCACAATTCTTATATTTTTAATGTTTTTATTATTTATTTTTGAGAGAGACAGAGTATAAGTGGAGGAGGGGCAGAGAGAGAGGGAGGCACAGAATCCGAAGCAGGCTTCAGGCTCTGAGCTGTCAGCACACAGCCCGACGCGGGGCTCAAACTCACAAACTGCGAGATCATGACCGGAACTGAAGTCGGAGGCTTAACCAACTGAGCCACCCGGGCACCCCTGAATCGTTCCATTATTAATCAGAAGTTCTGCAACAGTCTATTGTTTTCCATCAATTAGTGGCTTTTCTTTTTGACAGAATGAGATGCGTGTGATGGACCCTTCTTTTCTTTCTTCTTTCCAACCTCTCCTGCCTCCTTGTATGTAAATGGGCCGAAGGTGGCCGTGGTACTATGGTCCATCGGTTGTGTATGTGTTCACATCAGCAGAGACCCATTAGCTCAAAAGCCTGAAGGTGCCAAATAAACTCTTCTATATCCAGCTGTTTTAACCATAGCCTCAATGAGTAGATTTTTAGCCATTTAGATCCTGCTTGCTTTGTATAGCCCAAGAAAATGTGCCTAATTTCTGCTAGCCATGGATCAGGTAAACCAGGACTATGAAGACCCCAAGCTGCTCTTTGGAGCTCTCTGATCCAGGGACTCTGTCCAGAGACTCTGTCTAGCCATGGAAGACCCCTTTCTGATCCTCTTATTGCCCAGGAGCTCCCTTGCTGAGCTGGGGTCTCTGGAGAGTCTCCTGCCATCAGACACTTCCTCACATGCAATACAAAAGCCCGATGACGCTTGCATGTGCTACTGTCACCTGGTGGTCATGTCTTTTTCCTTGATCACCTCTGAAATTCCTTGAATCCCCTACACTTCTATCCAAAAACGGTCCTCTGTTTTTTCTTGAGAATGTCAAGTATCTAATCAGGACAGTACACCTAACATCACAAAACTCAGAAAGGGGGAACTACAGGGTGGCTCCCAAATGTCTGTGTAGATGGCTTTAGTGATGGCAGGAAAGCTAATGACTGCATTTTGATCTTGGCATAATATGTGGAAGCCTGAATGTAGATTTCAGTTGGAAGAAGAAGAAGAAACTGAAAAAAGGCGGAGCTCAGATGAAAACCTGGATAGTTACCTAGACATTGTTTCTTGTTTAAAATTCATGCATAGGGGCATCTGGGTGGCTTAGTTGGTTGGGTGTTCCACCCTAGGTTTCGGCTCGGGTCACAATCTCCTGGTTCATGGGATCAAGCCCCACGTCGGCCTCCGGGCTGACAGCGTGGAACATGCTTGGGATTCTCTCTCTGCCCCTTTCCTGTTCATGTTCTCTCTCTCTCTCTCTCTCTCTCTCTCAAAATAAATAAATAAACATTAAAAAATTCCTACATAAAGGCAGTAGAAATATTTCTGGCCCTCACAATCTGGAAAATCACAGAGCAAGTTTTGCTTTAGAAGAGTAATTACCTTTGTCAGGAATTATTTGATGTAGAAATCTACTCAAATTATCACAAGTCAAAAGTAGAATTTGTTGTCTTATACCCCAAAATGGGAGGTACAAACAGGCCCCATGATGAGATACATTTAGGAATTGGAAAATCAGAAACAGAGTGTCATGGGCTGATTTGTGTCCCTCTCTAGATCCCACCAATACAGAGGTTGAAGTCCTGCCCCCCAGTATCTCAGAATGTGACTGTGTTTGGAGATGAGGCCTTTAAGGAGGTGATTAAGGTAAAATAGGGTTATATGGGTAGGCTCTAATTCAATATGACTGCTGTCCTCATCAGAAGAGGTTAGGACACAGACACACAGAGGTAAGATCATGTAAGGACACGAGGAAGAGGCAGCCATCTACATTATAGGCCAGGGAGAGAGGTCTCAGGAGGAACCAACCCCACCGACACCTTGCTCTTGAACTTGTAGCCTCCAGAGTGGTGAGAAATATATTTCTGTTGTTTAAGCACCACCCCCCCCGCCCCCCCAGTCCCTGGGACTTTGCTATGGCAACCCTAGCAAACTCACATACACAGGTCACTAGATTATGAGTCCCACATCTGTGGTATCCATAACCTCTCTTTAAATTTTTTTTTTTCAACGTTTATTTATTTTTGGGACAGAGAGAGACAGAGCATGAACGGGGAAGGGGCAGAGAGAGAGGGAGACACAGAATCGGAAACAGGCTCCAGGCTCTGAGCCATCAGCCCAGAGCCCGACGCGGGGCTCGAACTCACGGACCGCGAGATCGTGACCTGGCTGAAGTCGGACGCTTAACCGACTGTGCCACCCAGGCGCCCCTTTTTTTTCTTTTTTTTTTTTTAATTTTTTTTTTCAACGTTTATTTATTTTTGGGTTTTTTAAATTTTTTTTTTCAATGTTTATTTATTTTTGGGTATAACCTCTCTTATATGCTCACCTCAGTTCCGTTGCCCCGTTTATCTGCATCTACAGACGTCTTTCTTGGATGTAGTGCACATATGACAAAGATGGTCTTGCCACCCTTGGTTCCAGATGATTACTCTCAGCTCCAGCCTCAAACCATTTTCAGTCTCCCAAAGAGAGAACCTGACTAACCCCATTGGGTCAAATGTCCATCCAGGTATGACAAGAGCTATGGCTGTTGGGGTAGAAGGGTGGAAACCTGGCCGTCCCAATCTGCTTGAGATGTCCGCAATGAGTAACCCTCAGGTACAGGGGCTGGGCTGAGGCAGGTGTCCTAAGGAGTGAGCTACTGTAGTTGTTCTAAGCAAATCTTAGAGATGAAAGTGTAATCGTCAGACAAAGCCAGCACAATATGGTCCATTGGAGTGGCCCAAACTTCTTTTTAAAAAAAAATTTTTTTTAATGTTTATTTATTTTTGAGAGAGACAGAGACAGAATGCAAGTGGGTTGGGGCAGAGAGAGAGGGAGGCACCGAATCTGAAGCAGGCTTCAGGCTCTGAGCTGTCAGCACAGAGCCCAACATGGGGCTCAAACTCACGAGCTGTGAGATCATGACCTGAGCCGAAGTCGGACGCTCAACCGACTGAGCCACCCAGGCGGCCCTGGCCCAAACTTCTTATATCCTCTTCGTCTAAACTGGTATATGGACAATGGAACGTAATGGTGGAAAGACATGACTCCAACAGCTTATTCCAAAAAGCCTGGATGCCATCGGACATATAAGTCTGTGAGGACTTTAATCATGAGCAGGGAAAGAGCAGGACTGAGCTTCTCTCTCTCATTCACGCACACACACACACACACACACACGCACCTACATCTGCATACACACGCACACGCACACAGTCCTCAGCTGTCATTTCGTGATGTTTCTCTGCTTTAATACTGTCCTTGCGTTTCAAACACAGTCAAATGCACACACATGGGGGCAGAATGGAAAGGAAACATCCAGTGTGCTTTTGTGTGTGTCTTGTAAGGGTAGATGAAGATCCTACCTCTAAATAAGGATGGTCTCATGTCCCTGGAACATTTTACCTAAGCAAGTATACATGCTTCTTCTCAAAAAAAAAAAAAAAAAAAAAAGGAAATTTAGAAAATGTAAAGATACCAATTGATGTATTTGGTTTCAGGTTCCAGAAATTGAACAGGGACAAGCTTTAGCAAGAAAGGGAAGTTGAGTTTTAGGCTCTGGGCACGGCTCATGGAAACCACAGAGTAACTCAAGTGGAGCCCGGGACTGAACGGGAGCCAGACTCCAGCACCATCAGGATTTTCTCTCACCTCTCATCCAATGCCTCCGTCGGGTGTCAGTTCCATGGGATCTCTCTTGTTACCTGTCTCTGCTTCCCAGTTCCAAGAAGAGGAAAAGGCTATCTGCAGCTCCCAGAAAGAAAACATATAAACTCTCATCTCTTTTTCCATTTCCAAAGTCATAGGGAAAGCCTCTGGTGGTCCTGGCTTGGGTCTGTGCTCCACCTTTAGACCAGCAAAGAGCAGCAAAGAAGGCGGCCCTCGCCCAAGAACAGGACAGCTTGATGTAAACAGATTCATGGGCAGGGGAGGCCAATTCCAGAAAAGTGCAGAGGGATGGTGGAGATGATGTGGTCTGTGAGCTGGGGAGACAAAATTACAGCCGTCTGCTTCCACAAACAGGCAGAAATGGGGAGAAGACTTATAATCATACCATGTAGAGATAACAGTTGGAACATTTGAATACTTTTTTCTTCTTTTCACTGAGAAAGGACATTTTCTATCCACACTTTAAGATAGAAACAGTGGTAGGATCGTGTGGGTGTTTCTAAGTTTTCTTTTCTTTTTTTTTAAATTTTTAATGTTTATTTATTTTTGAGACAGAGCATGAGCAGGGGAGGGGCAGAGAGAGAGGGAGACACAGAATCCGAAACAGGCTCCAGGCTCTGAGTTGTCAGCACAGAGCCTGATGCGGGGCTCGAACCCACAGACCTCGAGATCATGACCTGAGCCGAAGTCGGACGCTCAACCGACTGAGCCACCCAGGCGCCCCTCTAGGTTTTCTTTTAATATTTTTGTGTATTTTCTAAGTTCTCATGTGAGTCCACTTTTATCATTTGTCAAAAATCACTATATTTAAAAAGTAATAAGAGGAGTATTTCAGGAGACATCACACTTTTTGAAGTTTTATTTCTGTCTTCTGAACACTTTATCACCTGTGCAGTGAACAGACTTGATTCATGGGGTGCCATCATGAAATAATTTTATCTTATCTGTCCCTGTTCTTTAAAATTTGTTCAGTGGGACTAGTTTTTCTCCATCCCTGGATAAAAACGCAGGCAGCCTGATGGCTTTGGGTTCACTCCTAAGTAATACAAATTGTCTCAGTACAGAAATGAGGATTTCCAGTCGCTGGCAGTTTTCATAACTCAAACTTGATTCGATTGAGGTGTCTGTCCCTTACCAGGTAGGAAGCCTACAGCTGAGAGACCTCCAATGTTCTGTTCTATTTTTTTTTTTTTTTTCCAAACCTCGTCCCTTTGCTAGCCATGGTTTCTGACACCTGCAGGATTGGGGGTTACCTGGGGATAATGGGGAGACAAGAGAAGAAATGGTCTGTATTAAGCTGATACTGTCATGAGCTGGCTGCTTGCTCTCTGATGCTGGCAGATTCTGTCTCATGAGCCGTCGTATGAGTACCTCAGGCGTCTTCCTCCAGCCACCCACCCAAGGGGGCACCTCCCGTTTGCAGTTCCCTAGTTGGGGGTGATGATTTTCTTCTGGTTCATTGTTTGTGTTTTGCCCAGAGCTATACCTGCCACTCTTTGCCCCTGCGGGGGGCTCTCTTGGACAAGACCTGACCAGCAATGGCTTTCTCATAGGTAGGAGGCGTTCATGCCCATTTGCTACAGCATCTTGGAGTGCAGCACCCCCCCCACCCCCACACAGCCACTGTCCCTCCCCTGGGCCATTGGTGGAGCACAGCATCCCTCATTCTTCTATATTTCCAAGTGGCAATCAGACACCGGTCTCCGGGGTCGCCACTGCACGGGACACAAACTAGGCTCTCCCATAATGCCTTTCTCAGCAATCGAGTTGAGGTCAAGTGTCCCCTACCACTCCCCCAGGGGCTGGGACTTAAAGCACATCAACAGCTCTCTCTAAAAGTCCTCTGGACAAATCCCCCCAATCTCCCCACATTCTGATCTTCAGTGTAGGCCAGGATTACAGTTTCTCACCACTTACCTTAAAAACAGGCATCTTTATCTGGAAGCTCAGTTTGGCCTATGATCTTCCTGATGTCAGGGTCTCAGCTCAAACTTGCATTTTTATATCCTCTAATACACTACAGAATGCCCCCTCGTCTTTAATTTTAAGGGAATGGATGGATAAATGAATGGGTGAATAAATAAATAAATACTGATTCATCCTTGAAAGCCTTTTTTTTTTTTTTTTTTTTTAATTTTAAAATGCAACAATGCTTTGCTCGCCCGGCATCCATTCTTACACATCACACATCTGAGGGGTTATGCGGTACTCTGCTTTAGAATTAACACTGGAAATGATAATACCTTTCATTTATGTAGCACTTTCAAGCTGGAGAAAAAAGAGTGCTTCCAAATTGCTTGTTTCTGTACTCAACTTCTCAGAATTAGGAGACATAAAAGAACCATCAGAAAAAAGACAGAGCCGTGAATAATGTGTCCCTTTGTGTCTACCTCAAGCCTGTAAGTAAGCAAGAAAGTGCACGAAGGATTTTAAAACTTTGGAAGATTTGCACCTCAATCGAGATTACGGTTTTTGTTTTCCTTTCTTTTCTTTTTTTTTTTTTTTTTTTTTTTTGAGAGAGAGAAAGAGCGCGTGAGCTGGGGGAGAGGGGCAGAGGAAGAGGGAGAGAGAGAGAATCCCAAGCAAGCTCCATGCCCAACACGAAGCCCCACTCGGTGCTCAGTTTCATGACTGTGAGATTAAGACCTGAGCTGAAATCAAGAGTTGGACGTTCAATTGAGTGAGCCACCCGGGCACCCCTACAGAGTTTTTATTTTTAAGCAGTTTCTACAATCAGCATGGGGCTTGAACTCACAACCTCAAGATCAAGAGTTGCACACTCTAGGGGCGCCTGGGTGGCTCAGTCGGTTGAACGCCCAACTTCGGTTCAGGTCATGATCTCACAGTTTGCAAGTTCGAGCCCTGCATCAGGCTCTGTGCTGACAGTTCAGAGCCCGGAGCCTGCTTTGGATTCTGTGTCTCCCTCTTTCTCTGCCCCTCCCCCACTCACACTCTGTCTCTCTCTTCTCTCAAAAATAAATAAACATAAAAAAAAAAAAAAAAAGAAGAAGAGTTGCACGCTCCACAGACTAAGCCAGCCAGGTGCCCTGAGATTACAGTTTTTTGTATGGTTCAGAAATTCTTCCAGATTTACTCATTGATGGTCATACAATTAAAAAAAAAAAAAAAAAACTAGATCTTTTCTTGTTTTTCCCTGAAAGGAGGCATTCCAATTTGAAGATTAATCTCAATGATGCTGTATTTTAATAACCGAACACATTCGAAGGTATTAATGGTGTGTCATAGGACTGCTCTCCGGGCGACGCTCTCAAGGAGTGTTTCATACGTGTGGTCATGAGACCAAGTGAGGCTGTCCTATGCAGGGTGTTTGCGAGGAGGTCAGGGGCCAGGCCACTCTGTTTCACAGACAATACATGTTTCTTTCACTGCCACCTTAATTGCACTTCCAAAGTCTGAAGTCACTGCTCCTTACTGGGACTAATCATTTTATTTGGAATAATGTCTTCTTAATGGTGGAGCTGTGGCTTTCTGCCTCAAAAAAAAAAAAAAAGTGCGAATTAAAAAAAAAAAATCTCACCTTCTTCTCTTTTTCCCTTTCTTCCTCCCCCTCTTCCCTCTCCTTCCCCCTGTCTATTTTGTTCTCTGCATAAACCACCCACTCCAACTTTAGTCCAACTGAAGATGTGCATCTTAGCATTTGCTTGGTGACTGAGCCTCTATTTTTCCCCCGCTGGGGAGAGAGGGGCCTAAAAGCACTGGCGGTCAGAAGAGCACTCTTCTTCCTATGGTCCTTCCTCCTGGTGCCTGGACGGGAAGCACAGAAAATCCCCTGCAGCCCCACCCACACGTCCAGCCGTGGTCCTCACCGCAGAAAGCCACCCGGCCTCTTTGAGGAAGTGGGCTAACCTTGGTCTTTTTCTTCTGATGACTTCTTCAATTTCATATCTCTGACTACATAGCTAAGAAATACACTGAGAGAATATGGGTTTCTCTAGCAGTAATATGGCGCCTATAAAAACTCTTAGTCCTGGAGTCAGGGGTCGGGGGGGCGGGGGCTGCGCTGTATTCTTTAGCTCACATCAGGACGGATGCCGCATTGCTATGACCTCCCAGAATCCGCACCCAGGCACGATCCAGCCGGCCGGACATTATGGCAACATTTTTTCCTTTCAGGGCTGCTGCACCTTTGAATGTGACCTGGGTCTTCCCATGCAATGTTGCTTTATCATCTAATGAATGTATCAGTTTATGCAACAAACAAGTGTTACTGAGTAAGTCTACCGGACACTCCTGTGTTAGCTGATTAAAGGAGGTTTAGAAAAGGATCCCCGCCTTTTGAGAATTCACAGTTCAGGAGAAAACCCGGGTCTCCTCTGTATCTGCACCAGATACAGAGGTCTGATACAGGGTCTCTCTGTATCTGCACCAGATACAGGGTCTCCTCTGTATCTCCCAGCACCCAGTGTATTGAATGCCTTGGGAGCCGCTTTGATCCCTCCCAAACACATGGTGTCCCAGCTAGCCCTGCAGCCACCTGTGTGGGACAGGCTCTGGACAGCTTTGTGCAGGAGCGACTGACAGTGTCTTGGGTCTGGCAGGCTCATGTCAACAGTCCCTCACTTCCTACCGCAAGGCTTCTTGGATGCCAGCGTGGGTCCCTCCACGAGCACCTGGTGCCTTCAGGCGTTAACCCCAGTGGGACACCCTTGACCAATGGGTGACAGGAGCTTCTTCCCCTCATTGCTTGGCCAAGGTAGCAGTCCAGAGGCAATACCGTACCTTGGAAGACGCTGCAGCAGTTGGCACAACCACCAAGGGCAAAAGATGTAGGGGTTTGATCTCCATCATATCCTGTTTAATTCCCCGTTTGGTTCCCGTACAATCCAGCGGTATCACGGCAGATGCCAGTGGGTTCCTGCAAATTAAACAAATGGCAGCCAAATGCAGTGGAAATAAATAAATAAATAAATAAATAAAACCTTTATTGGAGCGCATTAGTGCTTTTTTTTTTTTTTTTTTTTTTTTTTTTGCACTTGACATGCAGCTATTGATCTGGCAAATGAACCTTTCTCAAAAGATGAAAAGCAGTTTACTTTTATCAGGAAGCTTACCAAAACTTTGCTGAGCTCTCCTATTCTTTGGCGTAATACAATCTATAGGAACATCGATTATCTTGACCTTCCACAAGCCACCACGCTGGTCCGCTCTACCGATAATATTATGCCAGCTGCACCTGGTGAGTACAAATGGGAAAAATTCTAGCTGCCTTTGTAAAATACGGGTGTCTCTGATTAGAGATGCATGCCGTGAAGGGGCAAGAATCTGCCGCTTTGGTAAAGATTTTAGGGATCTAATGGTTTGGGGAAAGAAGGGAAGTCCCGTCTAAGGAAAAGGGGAAGTGGTTGCCCCTTGCATCGTCTACCAGTTAAAAAAAAACCACCATGGGGCGCCTGGGTGGCTCAGTCGGTTGAGCGCTGACTTCGGCTCAGGTCACGATCTCGAGGTCCGTGAGTTCGAGCCCCGCATCGGGCCCCTGTGCTGACAGCTCAGAGCCCGGAGCCTGTTTCAGATTCTGTGTCTCCCTCTCTCTGCCCCTCCCCCATTCATGCTCTGTCTCTCTCTGTCTCAAAAATAAATAAACGTTAAAAAAAAATTAAAAAAAAATAAAAAAAAAACCCACCAGAAAACCCCCCGAAAGACAGGGCCCACGGTGAGACTTTCTGGATTTTGGATACAGCACATGCCACACTGCTCTGACCTGTTCATTGTATGACTCAGAAGGCTACCAGGTTTTTAAGTTTACTTATCTATTTTGAGAGAGAGAAAGTGAGAGTGGGGGAGGGGCAGAGAGAGAAGAAAGAGTGAGAATCCCAAGCAGGCTCCGCACTGTGGAGCGGGACGGGCAGCTCGAACTCACAAACCGTGAGATCATCACCTGAGCCGTAGTCAGACGCTTAAACGACTGAGCCACTCAGGCGTCCCACAAAGCTACCAGTTTTAAGTGGGGGCTCAGAGCAAGAGAGAGTTCTGGAGAAGGCCCAGGCCAGCCTTCTCCCAGGCCATTTCACCCAGCAGAACTGATGGTATTAGCGGTATCCGTGGCGGATAAGGAGGCTGGAGGGCAAGTTCCCCCACTTCTGAAGTAATGCCATTCCACCTGCCATTTGGAAAACAGACCCTGGTGCGCTCTCGGGTTCTCGTGGAGACTGACTTGCTCGCTAACCAGAGATATACCCAGTGCCTGTGTGACCGGAGCTGACCATCATGAGCTGGTATGTCAGACCCACCATGTCACAAGCTTAGAAGGCAACGCTACATTCGAGATCGGTCCTGGCGGGCTCAGAAGACGCAAGTATTACCTAAACAGGTGGCCCAGAATCTCAAAATAACAGCCTTGCGACGATAATGCCTGCGCCCCAACTGAAACCTGGGGCTTAACAGGGGTGGGGGTAGGAAGAAGGCTTCCCCTCGCTAGCTGGCAGAGGAAGCAAAGATTCAGGTGTGGCTTATGGATGGGTTATCATGACATTTTGGAACTGGGCATGTCGCTACACAACAGCTCTGTTCAGGAGTGGCCTTAAGGATAGTGCTGAAAGAAAATCCGGCCGGGGGCAGAGCTGCAAGTGACATTCTTCTTTGTTCCCTTGTGTGGAGATGCCGTCGGAGGGATGGGTAAACATGGATTTCCGGGCAGTGGCACAGGACTAGTTGACTGGGGGCCAGGGAGGAGCAAGACTTGAACTTCAGGTGAACTAGCAAAATGCAAGGTCTTCAAGGTGTACAGATGGGCTAAAATACAGTAGAGACGCTATTCTCGCATGAACAGGGTGTAAGAACTAGAAGGTCTATGACTTCTCCACTTAGGGATGAGACCCAGAGCGTGATCCGTAAATAGTCCTGTGTCATAACCTCCCGTTAGCAGGAAAAGCAGTTGCCTAAAACCTACTATCAGGGTCATAGTTTCAGACGGCTGAAAAATTGTTGCATCTGCCTTGAGTGAACTTTATTCCTGTAGGGTGGAAATTGACTTGGGATCTCATAGAACTTATAGAAGAGATTTCAAAACTGCTTTGTGCCTTCTTATTTTTAAAAAAAAAATTTTTTTAACGTTTATTTATTTTTGAGACAGAGAGAGGACAGAGCATGAACGGGGGAGGGGCAGAGAGAGAGGGAGACACAGAATCTGAAACAGGCTCCAGGCTCTGAGCGTCAGCACAGAGCCTGACACGGGGCTCGAACTCTCGGACCGCAAGATCATGACCTGAGCCAAAGTCGGACACTTAACCCACCAAGCCACCTAGGCGCCCCGCTTTGTGCCTTCTTACGAAGAAGTATTTGTTTATTCGATATTTACATGTGTTTATTTATATGTCTCTTTTGAGACATGCTTTCTAAATTTTTTTTTTCAACGTTTATTTATTTTTGGGACAGAGAGAGACAGAGCATGAACGGGGGAGGGGCAGAGAGAGAGGGAGACACAGAATCGGAAACAGGCTCCAGGCTCTGAGCCATCAGCCCAGAGCCCGACGCGGGGCTCGAACTCACGGACCGCGAGATCGTGACCTGGCTGAAGTCGGACGCTCAACCGACTGCGCCACCCAGGCGCCCCGAGACATGCTTTCATTATACTCTAGCGGCAATGTTGCGGGTGACCTTCACCCACCTCAACCATGTTGGTGGCTGCCACCATTTACTAACAAGCAGCCGAGGGCCCTGTGTGACCACATTAGCTTAGGAAGTTTCCCACACAAGTAACTGGCAAGGATTAAGGTCCTGGGCTTGAAACGGCCAAAGAGAGAAATGGTGGGGCTGCCAGAGAAACTTGATGAATCCAAAGTAGCCAGTAAAACTGGGGTTCGTTAAAAGTAGTCAACATCTATACAAATACCCAATTTGTTGTTATAAAATAAGAGTAATGAAAACAGTATAGTGCTGGTATAGGGATAGACAAACAACGAGGACAGAACAAAGATCCTGGAAACATGCGTATGGATATTTGATTTATGACACAGGTGCACCATAGGACAGTGTGTTTTCCCACCCCAGACCTAGGACAGTCGGGCATCCACATGGCCACGGAATGAAATTAGACCCTACCTCACACGATCCTTCAAAACAAATTCCAGGTAGATCAGGGACTTAAATGGTAAGAGAAAACTATATGTGGCTTTATAAGTTCACTTGGGAGCAAATCTGCATGACCTTAGAGAGGAGAGATTTCTTGTGCAAAACACAAAGAGCTTTATGCATACAGAAAAAAATTGATACTTTGCATTTGAAAGGAAGGATTTCTGCACATTTGGAGTACCTAAAGAACCATTGTAGGTAAGAAAAAGATGGACTGCTCAACAGAAAAAATGGGTAAAATAGTTAAACATTTTACAAAGAGGTACTGCAAATGTCAATGACCTTTAAAAACCCTTTTTTTTTTTTTTTTTAATGTTTATTTATGTTTGAGAGAGAATGAGCACAGGCAGGGCAGGGGCAGAGAGAGCGGGACAGAGGATCCAAAGCAGGTTCTGCACTGACAGCAGCGAGCCTGATGTGAGGCTTGAACTCGCAAACTGCGAGATCATAACCTGAGCCAAAGTCGGACACTTAACAGACCGAGCCACCCAGGTGCCCTGCAGATGTCAATGATCTTGTGCAAAGATGTTCGACCCTTTTAACAATTGGTGAAATGCAAATTCAAACCACCCAGCAACCAGATGGGCAAAAGTGAACTTGTACCACAATACTCTGTCAAATTCTCTTTCTGGAGACTACCCTATTCCAGAGACCCTCTGTTTTACCTCTGCAGAGAATAAATCTGTCTTCTGTCAGATGGGAGAGGGAGGTTTCCACTGCATAGAATTACAAAAGGGGCTGGGCCTTTTGTTTTTTAATTAAACATACAACCAATTGTCCTCACCTATGCTTTTTTTTTTTTTTTTAACGTTTATTTATTTTTGGGACAGAGAGAGACAGAGCATGAACGGGGGAGGGGCAGAGAGAGAGGGAGACACAGAATCAGAAACAGGCTCCAGGCTCTGAGCCATCAGCCCAGAGCCCGACGCGGGGCTCGAACTCACGGACCGCAAGATTGTGACCTGGCTGAAGTCGGACGCTTAACCGACTGCGCCACCCAGGCGTCCCCTCACCTATGCTTTAATTCCTGAGTCCTTTGCAGGAATCATCGCAGTGTATCATGTTTCTTCTCAGCTCTCCCTGCTGCTGGCTTAAGATCCAATTTCCCTGGGTTTACTGAGTAATTTATCACTCTTTCATCTGCTTCTAGAGACTAAATTTTGTTGTCTCTTTTTCGTCCTTGAGGGATTATTACTTAAAAAACAACAACAAAAAAAAAAAAAAACAAAGAAAAACCTAAATCTTTCTCGTCATTTTAGTGGGATTTTGGGAGGAAAAGAATGTCTAGAATTGGATATAAATTAATTCCCTATCTCTGAATCAATGTTTTAGACAGTTGTTTGTAAAATAAGTTAGGAAAGGGGTGCCTGGGTAGCTCAGTCGATTAAGTGGCTGACTCTTGACTTTGGTTCAGGTCATGATCTCGAGGTCCGTGGGATCGAGCCTGCTTGGGGCTCTGCACTGACAGCATGGAGCCTGCCTGGGACTCGCTCCCTCCCTCTCTCTGTCTCTGCCTCTCCCCCTCTCAAAATAAATAAATAAACTTAAAAAAGTTAAAGAAATAAAATAAGTTAGGAAAGAATCAAAATACGGTACCTCTGACTCAGTTGCTCATGGTCAACAGAAGAATAAAGCACTGCACACGAACAAATGATTTTATCCATTTGTAATCAAATTTTCTGTCATTTCTCTTTTCTTACTTTCTCATTTCAGCCCTCACATGGAGGAAAGCTTTAATGAGGGCCTTGAGCTGCGTGCCGGAAAAACCGCACCAGAATCAGCCAAATCTGAAGTAATGCCATTCCACCTGTCGTTTGGAAAACAACTCCTGGTGTTCAGGGTGGACTCTGGTCAGTCTCAGGAGGACCCTCCCTCTGGAGTGATTCAGAGGAAGGGAAGTTTCTCTTTTTTTGGAAGTATAGGGAGGTCACACACTTGTTTGAACTATAATTTGGATGTTTATAATAAAAATATAGTTTGTTTTTACTGATCTGGCCTTCCCGCATAGGGGACGCAGCCAAAACTTTATTCAGTTTGGCCCAGTCCACTTTGGAAATGTTTGACTGTTTTCTGTAATATGCGCGGTCTCCACGGATCTCCCCAGCCCCTGCTTCCTTTCCTTCTTCTCCGGTGTTTGGGTTAGTGGAAGGGCTTACGGGAGCTTCTTCACAGAACAGGGCCTTGGGGCTCCTGAGGTCTCTGAGGCAGAAATTCATGGCAAAGAACTCTGGCCCATTGATTCTTTTGGCTTGGGTGATTCTTCCAGGAAGCATCAACTACCTCCTTTTGGCTGGCCAGGCCCTATCCTGCCTCTCACTGGTTAATGAAACCTGGTTAATGAAACTCCCAGATCAAAGACAAGGCTGATAAACACGATGTTCAGGCAGCTTTCTGAGTCCAGGACATGCTAACCCACTTGCCCATGGAAAAGATAACCTTTTCCTCAAGGAAAATCTTACTATTTTACATACTTTTCATAAAAATACAACAAGCAGGGTGCCTGGGTGGCTCAGTTGGTTGGGTGTCTGACTCTTGATTCAGCTCATGTCATGATCCCAGGGTTGTGGGACTGAGCCCTGTGAATAGCTCCTTGCTGAACGTGGAGCCTGCTTATGATTCTCTCTCTCTCTCTCTCTCTGCTTCTCTCCCCCACTCATGCTCTCTCTCTCTCAAATAAAAGTTTTTTAATTTAAAAAATACAACAGGCAATGATTTCAAAATCACACAAGTCAAATAAAGGAACATAAAGCACAAAAAATTTAAATGATCTATAACAATAATTAGAAACATCAAATCATTAGGCTATAATGAAGATTTTTATGGATATGAAAATCCCTGTATGAAATTCCAATGCATAATTGTTCCAAGATACTGTTTTCCAGAAAGGACCATTAGATTTTCTAGTGACACTGTAGATCCCGAGTAATTTTTTTTAAAGATTAATTTTGAGAATCTATATTCCCCACAGGCAACTGAAAATGGCAAAGTTAGATATATGTTAGGAGCTTCAGAAATACTCAAATGTGTCTGGTAAATTGATGTTGCAAATACATTGCAATTCTTCAAGAGGGTCACATTAAATATTAGAAAACCATCCAAGTTCTTTAGCTCCTCATGTCAATAGCCCATTAATTTAACATTCCTTACCATCTTCCTCAGCCAATTTCAACTGTAAACTGAACATAGTTATAAGAATGCATGTTTATTGTATTCTTCAAATTACATATGCCTTCCAAACAATGAAAAGGTTATGATATATTTTCGATATTATAAAACTTTCTTTTAAGGCTATTGTTGTATCTAATATGGGAAAAAGAAAAATTACTTTTGAAATTGAGTTTGGGGTCTTAAATGATGGGGTCTGTAGTCTAAATGAGTATTCTTTTTTCTAGAATATTCCATATTTGAGAAGTTGATTTCATGTCAGAAGACTGCAATTTGTTCCACCTAAATAACAGTAAAAGAAGTAAATATTACTGCATTTTTCTTCAAAGAATTTCCTAATCCCTCTGATGCTTTCATGAGCATGAGTGTATTACATTTTTGTTACTGCATCACTTTGCTTATAATGCCAATTTCACTTTAACTATGATTTCAAAGGAATACTGGGTAAATACAGTTGAAAATAGCCATTTAAAATATCATAACTCAGGCTTGCATTCTAAAATGTGTACCTTTCTTTATGTTTTCAACAATTTCTAAGTGGGTTAATCTGAAGCCTGATGGCATCCACCCGCCTTCTCACTGAAGATTTAATGGTTTCAAATTTATGCTTGGCAAATGTGTTCTTAATACATCCAATATTTACTGAAGCAGCAAAGAAGTTGTACAGTTCTCAGATATTAACAAGAATTCAGTGTTGTCAAAAGTTTTTGCTGCAACGTTCACTGACATATTTGAAAATGTGCAAAACAAGGAATATCGAATGCCCTAGAATTTTTGTGTATGACTCTGCTGTTGCCTCCCATTCTATTTTCTAGGCATACTTATGGCCTGCAAATATTTCTCTCTAAATTTGAATTTGGTATTAGAATATGCATAAATCCTCATCAACCATGTCATCTGTTGGGTAAAAGCCCACAAAATCTCTGCACACAGAATATTTGCATCTTGGAAATCCAGAAATCAATAATTATCTGTTCTCCTTATGGGCTTTTATCTAAAACAACTGGGTAATATTTTGCATTTCTTACCTTATTCAAAATGATTTTACTCACCACACCTGTTGTACTCCTATGGGGTTCTGTGTTTTAGTCCCTAAATAATGTGTAATATTTTGCATTGATCCTTGTATTCTGGGTAAATGTTCTGTTATAATGTTTCAATTTTAGTCATGGTTTTTGCCAAATGGAGAAAATTCCCCCATCACATTCATAAATGTTCTTAGATCACCCTTTGAACATTAAAAAAGCTGTATCATATATATTATTCATTCAGTGTGCCCATAATTTTTTTCCATTTTCATATAGTTTCCATCCTGTTGCGTGGACACAGGTACATTTTTTTCCAAATGAGTTTTTATTTTTAAATACTTACTGTGGAAGATGTTGTTGAAGATGTGCATTTCACTTATTTCATGTTTGGCAAGAACCCGTGACAATTGCTGACCACGTTTGCAACCATTATCATTCTTCCGCTGATTGTTTTCATCCCTAAAGAGTTAGCAATATAGACAATATACTGAATTTTTGAGATAGAAAAAGTAACGAGGATACAGTGATTTCTTTCCTCCGATTGGGAAGAATTTGCATGTAATGGGTTTCTAATCTTGCTTCTTGAACTAATTTTAGTTGGGTAAACTCTCTTGAGGTGGCTAATTTTCAACAAGAAGTTCTGGTGTGTAAAGTTCAAATCCTGTGAGCATGTACTTGGATAGGTGGAAAATATATTCGGTTTAGTGCATTTTCTAAAAAAAAAAAAAAACAAAAAAAACCTCTTGCAGTTTTTCTTGAAATGCGTCAGTAATGGTTAATATGGAATTAATATATTTGACCACACCCTGCCTATCAGTGACACAGCTGTGTTATAATTTCCTTTGGAGTTGCTTTATTTTATTCTCGCATTTTTTACTTACTTTCTTAAAGATTTACTTAACAATCAAAATAATTTAATGATTTATGTTTTTGTTTAGTGGTCCTAGTGATGAATAAAAATTTTTCCTGCCATCTCAGAAGGAAACAACATAACAGTTTAGCATTTTATCTTAGAAGTTTTAACTTTTAAGAATAACGTGTATTTAACAAGAGTCTCAATTTTAACAGCAATTAATTTTTTACTGACAAAATTTTTGTAATAGCAAATTACACAACTGCAGTATTAAAACAGATCATTTGTGGATGATTAATGGTAAATAAAAAAGTTTTTCCTTAGACATATATATCCTAGTGGAAGTATTGTAGATTTAAATTGAGAACTCAGTCCTACCATTTTGGAATAGTAAACAATCACCAGATGATTGAAATTGCAACATGAAATGCAAAATTTAGTCACGGCACTATTACCGATACAGGATTTTAAAATATTTTGAAAGATCCTCCCAGATTAGCACATCGGACTGGAACAAAGCTCCTTTTTTAAAAGCACAGGTTTGTTTAGATGGGCTAGATGATCAGGTCTTTGATTATTGACTCATTTCCTCTGTAGAAGTTAATGAAGAATCATATATATTCTACAGTCTACAAGCCACTTTTCTTCTATCAAAAATGATGAGCATATACTGATTTTGTTAAAACAAGACACATTACTGCCATCTCCTGGAAAATTGTCATAATAATTATACAAATTGCCCATCTTTGAAGTGTACAAGATATAATACACACATAAACAATCCACGATAATAAAGATGTTTCTCATGTGAACAGTTCCTTCTTGAACATGGTGTCCTGTGTAGTGCACAGCTTGAACAACTGTCCGCCTCGTTCTTAGTTACCTTCTGGGTCCAGTCACATGGGTTTTTCTGAACGCCTTCTTTGTTAAAAGTGTGACTCTGAGGAAGAAAGGGGGAGTCTCACTTAGGAAGAAATGTGAGCAGGCAGGACACTGCTGACTCTTCTCATTGGAAATGCATCTGTTCATCTGACCTGTCCCCAGCCTCATCCTGGGCTGTTCTACATGTATATTGACTTGTTCATTTTCTGCTGTGGCTTCACAGGTTAATGTCCTTAGTTTTCAAGCCCTTTAGCACTGAGTCCCTACCTACTGCTCAAGCTTCATCTTTCTTCCTTGTACTCTTGCTCCCGAGTCTTCGCACATGCTGATCCCTTTGCTTGGAAAATTCTTTCCCTTTCCCCCTTGCCCCACAACTTCAAGGCCTTTAATTTTTAAAGCACAGACATAAGCTGTCCTAAATCCCTAAATGTTTTTAGTCCTATATTAGAAGTAAGATAAATATATTCTTATCTTATAAATTGTGAACAAACAATTCTCGCATCCAACAATTTCTGTAGTGAATGGGTTTTGGCAACCCAAAAACATTTTGGAAATCCAACGAAGGAAACTTTTGGCAGCATGCATGGCAATTCTGAAATAGAGAAAAATCTATTGAAATTTGTACTGGGGGCACCTGGCTCCGCTTAAGCCACTCAGTTAAGTGTCTCTTGATTTCAGCTCAGGTCAAGATCCCAGGGTCATTGGATCGAGCCCTGCATTGGGCTCTGCACTGAGTGTGGAGTCTGCTTAAGATTCTGTCTCTCTGTCCCCTCTGCCCCTCTCTCCTATTTGTGTGCTCTCTCTCTCTGTCTCAAGAATAATTTTTTTTAATTAAAAAAAAATCTGTATTGAGTGGATAGAATTTCAAAACACGAAATGACATATAGCAGGACAGATTGAAGCACTCTGACATCAAAAGGCCCGAATACAGCCATGATTACCAGGGGGCAGTGGGCTCCAGGCCCAGAGGAAATTAGGCCAGAGGAAGCTGCGCTCTGGGAAAGTAAAAACAATGATTACAATCCAATTATGAACTCCCTCCTGAACCAGAATTCAGGCATTAACTATGCCCCTCCTTTTTGGCTGAAGCCCACGCCGTTCCCCAACCCTTCACCAAGGTCACCGTGGCACTGACCTGGACAGCGCCCCTGAAAACTTTGCAGCTTACTGACAGTGTGATCTGAAGGTTTTATTTTTTAGATTGATTTATAGGCCAGGATGAACTGCTGAAATCTCTAATATTTTCAGAATTGATGCCAGATTCTAAGAGCAATTCTATTTAAAAGAAGATCAGGAGGTTTGTGCTGGTTGATTTAAATCTCTCAGTATCCCGCCCTTTGAGGCAGTCTAACTCTTTGGGGGAGGGAGCCTCATGGTACCTTGGACGCCAGTGCAAGGCCCTTCTGGGTGGGAAGGTTGGAGGTCCCTCATAAATACACGGCTGGCTGGACAACTGTGCTCCTGACCTACACACGTTTACGGACACGTGATTTCAAGACGTGTGGACACAGACCACCCGCAGAGCTGGTGCAGCTCCAAGACTGGAAAGAATGAAATCTCACGAAGACTGGGAACCTGCAGGTCACATAGCAGCCAAAGAGATCCCAGCACCCGGCTTCGGCCAAAGTGTGCCCAGTAAATCAGAAGCAAAGAGGTAAAAGGGAAAGACACACACTTCCTCTAAGGAGCACATATTCAGGCTACATCAATGAGCAAACAAATAGAAAAACGAACCAGCAGCGCCTTTGAAGAGGGGAGGTAAATTTGTTGCACGAATGGCCTCAGGATCAAAGCTGGTCCCCCAGGTCTCGAGGTCTCAGGAAGCTTCATGTGTATGTCAGGCTCTACAGGTGAATGGTTTCCACTCTCCGTTTCTCCCTTCATTTCCTTTCTCACTTAGGTAGCTTTTATTATTTTTAATCAACATAACATACAGTCATTGTAGCAAATACAATATGTTTTTTATTATTCCCCATTAATGGAACAAATATTCAAAGTGACAAATAGAAAGGTAGAAGTGGAGGCAGGGAAGGGGAGGTGAGAGGGGGAGAGAGAGAGAGAAAGAGAGAGATTTATTATTTAGTGTTTCTGGATTTATCTGCCATAGACACGATCTCTTAACTGTCATGGAAACAAGGTTTAGTGTTCCAACACTCTCCCTGCTTTCCTTTCTCTCTCATTATCCTATACCTTCTTGGGTTAAGTTATACTAATCATAACCAAATTTGGTTAAATTATCCTACTGTTTTCGGTATCCCTGCCTCCCCTGGTCCTGTCTTTTCCTTGATCAGCCCTCAAGTCTTCGAACTCTTCACGGTTGGGAGTCTTTTTGTATTTATCTTACTAATATTCAGTGGACTTTCTGGGAACTATTTCTTCATGTACTGTGACACTATTTCGATGGGTAATTTTTGTTTTATTTATTATTACTTTTAAAACAGTTTATGTATTCCTTCTTGAAAGAAAGAGAGTGTGAGTGGGAGAGGGAGACAGAGAATCTGAAGCAGGCTCCACACTGTCCGTGCAGAGCCTGATGCAGGACTCGAACTCACCAACCATGAGATCATGACCTGAGCTGAAGTTAGATGCTTAAGTGACTGAGCCACTCGGGCACCCCTGGATGGGGTTTTTATTTTTTTATTTTTTTTTTTTAATTTTTTTTTTCAACGTTTATTTATTTTTGGGACAGAGAGAGACAGAGCATGAACGGGGGAGGGGCAGAGAGAGAGGGAGACACAGAATCGGAAACAGGCTCCAGGCTCCGAGCCATCAGCCCAGAGCCCGACGCGGGGCTCGAACTCACGGACCGTGAGATCGTGACCTGGCTGAAGTCGGACGCTTAACCGACTGCGCCACCCAGGCGCCCTGGATGGGGTTTTTAAATCCACACAGGCATAAACCTTCAATTATTTCTCCTGCAATCAAAGAACAATGTTATATATCAGCGTATCGACATGGTCTCTGACCAAGTATATAAAGATACTAAACTTTAATCTTAACCTTCTTTTTTACCCTCCACATTAGAAATTGTACTATCCAGCTCTAAAGTGGAAAGTTCAGACTGTTTAAGCTTCAGTCTATATTGCTGAGTTGTATCACCTGAGTAAATTGCTTGAAATCACACACCTGGCCTCGTCGGTATTATCAGTTCATGAAGAAAAATTTTTATTTTTTTTTAATTTTTATTTTTAACGTTTATTTATTTTTGAGACAGAGAGAGACAGAGCACGAACGGGGGAGGGTCAGAGAGAGGGAGACACAGAATCTGAAACAGGCTCCAGGCTCTGAGCGGTCAGCACACAGCCCGACGCGGGGCTCGAACTCACGGACCGGGAGATCATGACCTGAGCTGAAGTCGGCCGCTTAACTGACTGAGCCACCCAGGCGCCCCGAAGAAAAATGTTTAAATACCTCATTCCTTTTGTTCAACAGCCAGGCAACTCAAGGGCATAACATTTGTCATTAACTTTAGTGTTATTTTTCCCCCAGTCTTCTCAGGAATCCCATGGTTCACACCTGCTTTTGCTATGGGGAATGCAACTTTTTTGGTTTTGTTTTGTTTTAATCTTTTTTTTGTGCTAGAGAAACAACAACAACAACAAAAATTTTTTAACCGGAAATCATTATGTTAAGCTTTTTCCAGGAGAACTCATTAAGTTCTACCAAAGGGATCACAGTCTTAAAAATGATGTGACAGCTTCAGGGGTTGCATAGTTTTCTTTGACAAAGTTGATACCAGATGCCCCACTACCCATTGGATGGTCTTGCTAGGACTTAGTGTCCCCATCTGTATGTGACAAACCGTATGTATGTTCATCCTTCCTGACTCCTCTTAGGGATTTTGTGTTTGCACTTCTCTGCCATGGTTATTTATGGTGCTGACTAGGCTCGTCAGTGGAGGGCAACTATCAACAGGGCAGAAGAGAAAAGATACACATACGATCTGGAAGGCGATGGAAAGTGGGAGGTGGGGCAGAGACACAGAGAATTGAAGAGTCAGCATGGGCTGGAATTCTGGCTGTAAGACAGAAACAAGGTTCTGAAGTTTGCCTTGAAGTTTGGGACTTGGGATCTTTGGATGGGTAAGGAATTCTAGAACATGTTGCTGCTGGGTGTTGTGCAATTTCATTTTCTTCTTTGGAAGTGGGATTCACGTTTCTCATAGATATAACATTGTGCTGAAACAGGAAGCATGGCAGGTTGTAAACATTGCCCCAAATTCTTCCCATTTATGTTAAAACCAGTTTACTGCATAATTTTGCAAACACGTTTGTAGGCACAGCCCCCATTGCGTGGAGCAGGGACCAGCTGTCCCAGCTGAGCTTACCTCAAAATGTTAAGCCTCAAAATTGTGAACAAATTAATGATGGTGGTTTTAAGCTACTAAGTTTTGGAATGATTTGTTATGCAGCAGAAGCTAACTGATACAGGCAAGAACAAGAAGGTTCAGCACTTTGTAAGGATGTTTTGAGATGGTGATGTCTGCCTGGTGCATAGATGTGCTTACCAGCTAGTAGCCTGTAATAGTCAGGAATAGCAGGGATAGTCAATTAAAGGGAGAAAACACTGGAGAATTTTAGCAATGTTAGTGCCCCTAGAGCTATCTACTCCAACCTGCCTCTGCCACCAGGCCCAGCTGGTCGTGTTCTGCCTGTTGGCTCCCCGTGGCAGAGATCCCCAGCTCTATTGTAGCCCATTACATTTAGAGAGCTCTGATTAGTGACATGCCCCCTCTTATGTTTAGCTAAAAGCAACAACGGTGAAAATGAGGAACTTATTTTATTTTTAGAGTAATCCTGAGTCCAGAGAAAATGTAAAGTGAAGGAGGGAGGCCCACATTCCTTTGAACTACCTCTTCCTTGTCCTCTGCCCCGAGAACATCTGCTTGGTTCCCAAACTGTGAAAGCATCTTTCCTTGGGATGGCTCAGTTAGCTGGTCTGCAGTGATTCAGCTAGCACCTCGCCAAGGGTGGAAAGTCTGGGAATCTGGGCTGTGTATACAAGATGAGACAAATATGGCATATCGTATATGGTGTGATATGGTATATGGCATGATATGGGGTATGGTATATAGTATGTTATGGTATATATGTGGGCAGAGGAGGGGCCCTCATACCCAGCAAGTCTGTGATATGACATGATTTTCTGTGCTCAGAGGACAAATTGTACAAGGTTTATGGCTACAGGAAGTTAGTTGACCTGGTGTGGAATCAAGTACCGTCCTCAAAATCAAACAGTGGAATGAGTGGGCTTTTTATTCATTCATTCATTCATTCATTCATTCATTCATTCAGCAAACATTTACTGAATTCCAGGTTCTGGGGATTGAGTGACCAAAATATGAGAACTATCTGAACTCTTGGAGCTTCTATTCTGGAAGGGACCATAGCCGATGAAAAAGTTACTATGCAACATGATTTGGGGGCATAAAGCAGAATGAGGAGCTGGAGAGTGTTTGTGATACCTCTTTAGATAAGGTGGGCAGGAAAGGCCTCTCTGAAGAAGTGAAGTTTGAACGGGATCCTGAGTGGAGTTTCCACCCGCAGGGACTTCTGGAGGAGCACTCTGGCCAAGATTGAGGTGCATTGGCCTCAAGCGGGCACCGTGGGCGGGGCTGAAGGGTGGATTGCAGGGATAGGGATGGTCTTGGGCGGGGGCCTGGGGTGGAAGCCAGGCGCCTGTGTATCACATGCAGGGCCTCCCAGCCAGGGAGAGAACTTTGCATTCGATTTAGGGCCAGCAGGATGGGAAAACTCGGCAGATTGAGGGCAGGGGAGTTACTCGATCTGATTTACATCCTTACGGAATCCCCCTGAATGTCGTATGGGAAACAGAAGATTTGGGGGAGCCTTAGAAAGGCAGAGCTGGATCTGGGAACTAGAACAGTGGTGGCTCTACAATCGGATGACCTTGACATGTAGCTTAACCTCTCTGAGTCCTGGAGTTGTATCCCTGATTGGTGCCGATAATGGTACCATTCACCTCGTAGCGCTGTTCTTAACAACTACTTTTTGAGCAGCTGCTCTGTGCCAGCCACACTGTGAGGTGCTGAGCTGTAATGAGGGCTGGATAAGGGATGCACGTGAGAGTCCAGCATGCTCCTAACACAGCAGAGTTCAAGAAATGGTGTCCGTGGCTATTCTCTTAATGATTATTCAGTCAGCATCCCGGTCCGATGGAGGAAGCAGCTCTGGGTCTCATATCAAGGGCAACAAAGACACGTGCTCCTGGACAGGAATCCCTCGGGGTGTCTCTCATTCCTGAAGACTCAGGCCAGGGGCTATGGAAACATTGGCAACATCCCTGCACCCGGTTTCTCCCCTGCCCCTGGCACCCCGCCATTGCACTTTTACAATTCTAAGACTTGCAAAGTGACTTGCATTAATTTGGCTTGTTTTGGTGCATCTTATCCTTTGAACCATTAATCTTTTAGCATGTGATCTTGACTTTTTGTTGTCGCTCTTATATCACTCACCTCATTGAGTCAAAATCGGCTTTTCTGTAGCTTCCAATGTGCAGATATATAGAAAGAGCGGTTGGCTGGCCTTGGTATCCTCAATCTAAGGGTTACGACAACATATTGTGTTGCGTTATTGTTTATTGGATGTATTATTAACACGGCCTTAGATGAAATCATATTAAGAGGCGCTAGTTTAGAAGGAATATATCTTTTTAGACTCTATTTTTAATTGTGATGAAATGCACACAACATAAAAATTATCTGAACTGGGGCGCCTGGGTGGCTCGGTCGGTTAAGCATCCGACTTCGGCTCAGGTCATGATCTCACAGTCTGTGGGTTCGAGCCCCGCGTTGGGCTCTGTGCTGACATCTCAGAACCTGGAGCCTGTTTCAGATTCTGTGTCTCCCTCTCTCTGTGACCCTCCCCCGTTCATGCTCTGTCTCTCTCTGTCTCAAAAATAAATAAACGTTAAAAAAAAAATTACCTGAACTACTTACTATACTATATATACTACTTAATATAGTATATATACTACATATATTTACTCTATAAGCTACAACCATACTTGATTGTATAGTTCAGTGGCATTAAACACATTTGCACTGCTGTGCAGCCACAGCCACCATCCATCTCCAGAACTCTTTCATGTTGCAAAACTGAAACCCTGTCCCCATTAAACAACAACTCCCCATTCCCTCCTCCCCCAGCCCCTGGCATCAGCACTCTGCTTTGTTTCTCTATGACTATGACCAACTCTAGGCCCCTCATATCACTGGAACCATACAGTGTTTGTCCTTTTGCGACTCGCTTATTTCACAGCGAGTCGACTGTGAAATGGACTTCATGGACTTCAGAATGGACTTCAGGTTCATCTGTGTGGTGGCCTGTGTCAGAATGACTTTCCTTTCCATTTTTCATTTTTTAAGACTTTATTGAGGTATAATTGGCAAATAAAATTGTAAGATCTTTCAAGTGTTCAATGGGATGATTTGATAAATGTAGACATTACGAAAAGAGTCCAGTCATTGAGTTAGTGGACACGTCCATCACCTCACATATTTACTTTTTTTTTTTAGGTGAGAACTCTTTTTTTTTTTTTTTTTTTAATTTTTTTTTTTTCAACGTTTATTTATTTTTGGGACAGAGAGAGACAGAGCATGACCGGGGGAGGGGCAGAGAGAGAGGGAGACACAGAATCGGAAACAGGCTCCAGGCTCCGAGCCATCAGCCCAGAGCCCGACGCGGGGCTCGAACTCACGGACCGCGAGATCGTGACCTGGCTGAAGTCGGACGCTTAACCGACTGCGCCACCCAGGCGCCCCTAGGTGAGAACTCTTAAGTTCTACTCTTTTATTAGCAAATCTTACTTATACAATACAGTTTTATCATGTATAGTCATCACGTTATGCACTAGATTCTCAGAGCTTATTCATCTTACAACTGAAAGTTTGTACCTTTTACTACCTCTCCCTATTTCCGCACCTCCTCAGCTCCTGGAAGCCACCATTCTAGTTTTTTTCTAGAGTTTGACTTTTTTTTTTTTTTAAGAGTCCCATATAAGGGATATCACCTAGTATTTGTCTTTCTCTCTCTGGCTGATTTCACTTAACATGATGCCCTTCAGATTCATCCATGTTGCCACAAATGACAGGATTTCCTCCATTTTTTAAGGGAAATAAAAATTTCCTTCTCTTTAAAAAATGTTTATTTTTGAGAGAGAGACAGAGAGAGAGAGAGAGACAGAGAGAGAGAGATCATGAGCAAGGGAGAGGTAGGGGTGGGGTAGAAGGAAACAGAGGATCCAAAGCGGACTCCACACTGACAGCAGAAGCCTGATGTGGGGCTTTAACTCAGGAACCGTAAGCTCATGACAAGCTGAAGTCAGATGCTTAACTGACTGAGCCACCCAGGTGCCCCCTCCCCCCAAATTTCCTTCTTTTTAAATGGAATAATATTCCATTGTATATATACTATATATTTTTTTTTTAACTTTTTTTTTTTTAATTTTTTTTTTTTCAACGTTTATTTATTTTTGGGACAGAGAGAGACAGAGCATGAACGGGGGAGGGGCAGAGAGAGGGAGACACAGAATCGGAAACAGGCTCCAGGCTCTGAGCCATCAGCCCAGAGCCCGACGCGGGGCTCCAACTCACGGACCGCGAGATCGTGACCTGGCTGAAGTCGGACGCTTAACTGACTGCGCCACCGAGGCGCCCCTATATATTTTTTTTTTATTCATTCATCCATTGATGGACACATTGGTTGTTTCCATACTTTGGCTATTGTGAATAATGCTTCAGTGAACACAGGGATACGGATATCTCTTTGAGATAATGATTTCATTTCCTTTGGATACATACCCAGAAGTGGAATGGCTGGATCATATGGTAGTTCTGTTTTTAATTACTTGAGGAAACTCCGTACTGTCCCCTTAATGGCTGCACCGATTTACTTTCCCATCAACAGTGTACAAGATACCCTGTTGTTGAGAATTCTGCCTTTTCCCCATTAAATGGTCTCGGTATCCTTGTCAAAAATCATTTGATCCTATGTGTGACAGTTTATTTCTGGGCTCTCTGTGGTATTCCTTTGGTCTACATATCCACTTTAGTCTAGTACCACACCCTTTTGATTGCTGTAGCTTTGTATTAAGTTTTGAGATCAGAGAGCTTGGGACCTCCGCTTTGTTCTTCCCTTTTTAAAAGATAGTTCTTGGCTATTTGGGATCCTTTGGGATTCCATATGAATTTCAGGATGAATTTTTCTGTGTCTGCCAAGAACATCACTGGGATTTTGATAGGATCGTGGTGGATCTATAGGTCACTTTGCGTAGTATCATCATCCTAACAATATCAAGTCTTCCAACGCATGAGCACAGGCTGTCTTTCCATTTATTTATGTCTTATTCAGTTTCCTTCAGAAATGTTTTGTAGTTTTCAGTGTACAAGTCTTTCGCTTCCTTGGTTAAATTAATTCCTAAGTAGTACGTTATTATTTGATTCTGTTGTAAATGGACTTGTTTTTTAATTTCCTTTTCAGATTGCTCATAGTGTGTAGAGACACAACTGATTTTTGCATGTTGATTTCATATCGTGCAACTTTGATGAATTTAATAGTTCTAACAGAGTGTAGTGTGTGTGTGTGTGCGTGTGTGTGTGTAAAGAATACAACTTCTTGAATGATTTTAAAACCATCTTCTCCCTATCTATTAAAAGGCTGTGCATGAATGCTCTCACATCTAACAAAGACTGAATGCGGATGTGTAGAGAATCCTGACCACTCCATGCCAGTGTCATAGAAAAAGCATATCACACGATTGCCAAGTGTGCTTTGAATCTGTCAGTTACACAAAACCAAGTGTAAATGGCTGGTATTCCAGGTTGAAAATGTTGACAGAAGAGCGGAATATTCGAGAGATCCTTTTAGATGTTTTCAATTTGCTTAGCGTTAAAACGTGATCTCTGAATAAATTTCAATTGTGCTTATCCCAACATGTCAGTAATTTCACAGAAAAGGGTAAATAATGTTTAGCAGAAAATTGCTTTGCTTTGTGGGATCTCCTGCCACACCATAAATGAGGTGTAAATAGTTTTCTAGTTTAGGAAAAACAGTGAAAAGACTTTCCTCCTTGGGAATGGAAGTTTTACCTACTTTCGAAGTAATTGGAACGCCTGCCTGAAAACATGATAGTCCGAGAACACAGAGTTCAGAGAATTTCTGCGGTGTCAAATTAGAGCTACAAATGGAGGCTGCGTGTACTGGGCGATCCATATAGCTGAAAGGAAAAGGATATGATTTAAAGAGGGAAATAGCTTGCAGCTGCTTCCACCGTTTAGGGGGATGGGGCCAACTCCTCTCTGTTGGGCCAGCCCTTAGGGTGGCAGAAAGGAGGGGAACAAGGTAAGCAACGGTTGCCTGTGTTGCTCTGGACCCAGAACAACCTCATCTAGGCCCCAGGAGTGTGCACTTTGGTGTTATCCCCAACTAAGCTTCCCTTGAGATGGTGAGGCCAGGGATTAGAACGGGGTCAGGGGTGGGGGTGGGGGTGGGGGTGGGGGCCGGGGGGTGCGCGGCGGACATATGCATTACACCCTGTAACTCATCAGAGGCTGCAGAAAGCAGATCAGCAGAACCAGTGGCCTCTCAAGCGCACGGTTGCAGTAAATCAAAACCCTCCCCCTTCTTCCTTGGACTAAGGGACAAATTACCACTGAGCTCTTTCCCAGACATCCCCCATGCCCTGCTCGTGGAGCAACCAGACCCCGCGTGGGCCTGCCTATAATTATTGTTTACTTCCATTTCTTTGGCTCTGTCTCCTTTCAGTCCATTAACATAATGAGAGGGTCCCGTAGCCAGGCAACTGGGGATGGAACAGGTTCAGTTTAGACTCTGACTCACTGTGTTTCATTGGCTCAAACTCCAGTTGTGTCTGCCCTTGGTTTACCTCTCTTCTGTAGACTGCAAACCAGTCCCCAGTTCTGCCAGGTGACTCTCCCTGCCTTTGCTCCCACCTGTACCACTTTATCCCCCAAACCCAAACTCAGGTGGATCTGTGTAATCTTCCCTGAGTATACAGACGACCCTTCTGTTTCTGCTCATCACTGCTGAGGACTTTTCCTTTCTCTGTGCAGTAGATGGTCCCTCTGATCAATATTGCCCATTAACATCGACTCCACTTCGTATGTCTTTCTAGATAGTTTTACCCCTATAAAAGGCAACAGGCTTTTAACTTTTCCCTTGTCTGTTCATCTTGTTTCACTTCTTTTGTATAATTGTTTGACTTCCCCTTGTATTATTCCATAGCATAAAAAAATATGATACCAACTATTATAATTCCCCGTTTGAAACGATGTAAAATATTAACTGTCTTGATCCCTTTTTCCAAAAGGAGACACCCTTTTAACCATGCTAAGCATGCATGCATGATGCATCTGGAAAGATTATCTTTTGACCATCATCGATAACTTTAACCACTTTTTTATCCCGTGGTTCTAAAGGGGGGCAGATTCTTATTTTTCCTAATATATTTCTTCCTATATTTTTAAAAATTTAAAACAATTTCAAACTTAGAGGAAAGTTGTAAGTACAGAACTATTTTTTCCTAAGCCATTTGAGAATACTTTGCCCCTATGATGGCCCATCTCACCCAGATGTATTTGCTATAACCAGTATATCTCCTATGTAACTGTGGCCATTCAAATCAGGAAATTAATGTGATGCATCATTACCATCTAATCCTCAAACCTTCTTTACATTTTGCCAGTTATCCTAATAATGTTCTATAAAGCAAAAGGATCCAATCTAAGTCTTGCATTACAGGCAGTTCTTTATCTCTTCAGTTTCCTTCAATCTCGCATAATTTCGGTCTTTCCTTGATTTTATGACCTTGAGGATTATAGGTGAGTTATTTAGTAGAATGTCCTTCAATTTGGATTGGTCTGATGTTCTCTCATGATTAAACTCAGATTGTGCATCTTTGCAGGAATATCATAGAGGTGATGCTCTGGTCTCATTACATCCTTCCATGTGGCTCATTTCAGTTTCTCTCATTACTGGTGGTGTTTACTTGGATCACTTACTATGGTGGTATTTGTCAGTTTCCCGCTCTAAAGTTACTCTTTGTTTCTCGTAGTAAATACCAAGTATTTTGGAGGAAAGTTCTCTGAATCTATGTAAATATCCTATTCCTCATGAAATTTTCAAGTTACTTATTTTGTTATTTATATTGACATGGACCTGTGGATCCCACTTTTACTCAATGGTTTATAATCCGTCATTATTATTATTATTACTATTTTTATGCTCAGAAATGTGCCAGATCTGGTCAGTGGAAACCCCTTGAGGCTGGCATCTGTGTCCATTTGATAGTTCTTCTCATTCTTTGAGTACCGCCATACTTTCTGGCACAAGAAAAGATTTCAGGGTCATCTTGGACTTTTCCTGCTGCGGTGCTAGAATCAGCCACTTCTCCAAGGTGCCCTGATTCTTTTGAGTGGAAAATGGTATTCAGAAACCAAGATGTGGGCACTAAATGTGCTCATTGCTATTGGGATATTTGGTGTTCCCAGCCCTGTCTGCACAGGGCGAAGGCACGTATGTATGTATGTTCACGTGCACCTGCACAAACCCACATGTACACTTACATCTATATTTATTTTGGTACATATCTTTATGTCTTGAAAACCTCTAATTCCAATCAAGAAACAATGCTCCTGCTGGGCTTCTCCCTTTTCACTTCTCCAATGGCAAGAAATCTGGTTCCCATTACCCTCAGCACAGCTGCTTATTTGGTCAGTTTCCCAAGCTGTGCCCAACTTTGCGTTGCTGCTGCCTCTCCCACCTGCATGCCCGTGCAGATACCCTTCTCACCCTACACCAGGCTGGCCCCCCAAGCACAGGGCCTTCTCATTCTACTCCGCTTTGATACCCTGAGCCAGGTCAGCCTCTGTGGGAGACATGTTCGCCCTTCTCGGGACTCTGGCTCTGAGGGAAACACATTTTAGGCACTCCCCCTACCTCGGGCAGACACCCACTTTGCTTGGTTCAACCTAACGTGCTTTGGACTTTACTGTTCAGAGAGAGAAAGAGGAGAAGAGAAAGAGCCCCCGCGTGTATTTAGTTGTAGTGTCCGCCTGCACAAAATGCCAACTTTCTTGACTCTTGGTCACACGGTCTGGAGGACAAACTCCATTGCTTTTATATTATATACACTTTTGCGTTATATACACTCTGGAGGATTAAGGGTAAAATTCTGACCAATTAAAATGGCCTCTGTCACCTGGAAGAAACAGAAGCCACTTGTGGCTCAAAGCATTGTAAATAATTGACTCCTCTTGTTACAACTTTGTCCTGGCAACATTTGTCAGCACTGCCCTCAGCTTCAGGCAGTAGGGCTCCTTCCCTTCCCTGGAGCTTCAGAGTCTCACCCTCACCTCCTCCCAGCCGTCACCTCCATCTCCCTCTGCTGCCACACGGGGTGGGGTCGTGGGGCCAAAGGCAAGTGCCCACTTGGGGCCCTTGCTTCCTTTTCCTCAGCTCTGTTCTGAGTACCTGGGACCCTGGAGTTTCCCACCCACATAGCCTGCTTGTGGGGCCTGTACCGGCTTCTTTTCCAGGCCAAGGTGAATAGCATCTTAACTGCATGCACCCAGGAGTTAGACAGTAGCCAAGGGGTGGCTGTTTGGAAAGGGTGGATAGAAGCTGAGTGTGTGGGCTGAGATCTCTAGACTGGGCATCCACGAGGCCCCTTTTGGTGCAGAGTGAAGCTGAGGGTAGAAAGAGGAAGGACGGAGCATGTGTGGCCATGTTTCAGGGCAAAATTCTGAGAAGCCCGCACACTCTAAATGTGAAACTGGCCTTCCACGTGTTTAGGACGGAATATTTGTCAAGGTAAGGGGATAGGATATATTTTATTTTCCAGCTATTAGGTTTATTTGTAACATTGGCATATTTAGACCATATGGCACATGCGTCTACATTGTTATTCCTGCTCAAGGTCCATCAAATATTACAGATAGTCCTGGCCCTTGCATGGGTGCGTGCGCGCGTGTGCGTGTGTGTATGCGTTTCTTATGTAACCTCCCTGGTACTCCTTCCATCAGGGGCCATTCTAACATGTTCCCAGGCGTCTGCTCTGATGACCTGTTGTCAGATCTGTCAGGGAGACACCTGTTGTTAGGGTCGCTACTCCAATACCGAGAAGCACTCTAAGAGGGTCGTCTCTTTCCTCGAAGGGGCTCCGGTTAAGTGGCAATAACTGATAATAGCACTCAGACCCGACTGCACTTTGTCGCCTCCACTTCTGTGGGGTTCGAAGCAACCTGCTTGCAACCAGATCCTCTATGCACCGTATCAGGGAGGGCTCCCAAAGTGCGGCTATTTGGGTGGCCAAAATATAAGAAGCTATAGTAGCTTATTTATTAGCATGAGTCACTAAGGTGTGCTTAGAGGAAACCCACATTTCTCAGGGCCCTCTCGTTTGTGCCAGACAGGTCGTAGCAGCGCTGGTCATGGGGAGATGGGCCCATTGACAGCAGGCCGCTTTTCGCACGTGTGTGCGTCTTGCTTGGGAAAGGATAGGAGAGTTAAGGGAGAATTCGATTACCCAGCACAATTCAGAACGAGAACATTTCAATTTCCTCCTGGCAGGTGGAGTTTGGGGACCCTGGTATGCGGGGAGAGAAATGAGGAAGGGTCAGGAGAGAGGAAGGGTGGTACTGGGTAGACGTAAGGAAATCAACCAATAGAATTTAAAGACAAGGATGTTCACCAAATAACAACAACCCTTTTAATACCTATATGGTGTAGGTGACGAGTACAAATCGTCAAAATCATCTTTAGAATATCTCCCTTTCGGAGTGTCTGGGTGGCTCAGTCAACTGAGTGTCCGACCTTGGTTCAGGTCATGACCTCACAGTTCGTGGGTTCGGGTCCCGTGTCGGGCTCTGTGCTGACAGCTCGGAACCTGGAGCCTGCTTTGGATTCTGTGTCTCCCTCTCCCTCTGCCTTTTCCCTGCTTGTGCTCTGTCTCTCTTTCAAAAATAAATAAACATTAAAAAATTAAAAATATTAAAAAATGAAATAAATAAAAGATTTGCCTTTCTGCATTCATGAATGTATTATATGCCATTATTACTTAAAAATTCTTATCTCCTGGCTCTTTTTTTTAAAAAGTTGTGATAACAGGGTGGCTCAATTTATTAAGCATCCGACTTTGGCTCAGGTCATGATCTCGTGGTTCAGCGTTTGGGCCCTGTGCTGGGCTCTGTGATGACAGCTCAGAGCCTGGAGCCTGCTTCACATTCTGTCTCTCCCTCTCTCTCTGCCCTCCCCTGCTCACACTCTGTCTCTCCTTCTCAAAAATAAACACTAAAAAAAATTTTTTTAAGTTGTGATAACAGCTTGCACTTATATCTTTATGAAGAGGCTATACGTTTAGTATGCATGGAAAGTCGAATTTCTATATTACCTTTTAAAGTTAAAGCAACCAATCATTTCTTATTTCACTTGCAAAATAATTTTTGGGGGGTTGGAGGGACCACGCATTATATATATCCAGAGTTGAAGACAATGTGCACAATCATTGATGCTTGTATTAATCATAACAAAATCTGTCGCCTACAGGGTGGCGCTAAGGGTACTAAGCATACTCGACTTAATGTAAGCAAAAGCTCGCAACAAACGTAGTTTCCTATAACAAATGCCCATAATCTCAAGGTCATATGTCAATATACCTTGTAACTTTCTTTCACAAATCTTTCAATGAAACAGGAATGCTCTTTGCTCTTTTAGGTAAACTCAACTCTGTGATGAGAAGATACAAAATCCATATAGACTTCATTTAGACTTGATGGTAACTTGCATGTGAATCCTTCCTAACCCTCTCCTCTGTCTTTCAAAATGAGAGACAATGGGTAACGTGGGGCTTTGCCTTCTCAGAATCGCTTGTATCTACAGCTTAAAGTTCCTGCTTAAAACAAAGAAAAAACAAAAAAGCAGACAAAAACTTGGGACCTCTTGGGTCAGCTACCTTTTTAATCCAGATTGAATAAAAAACATTTGGAGGATCTGTTTCGAGTTTCTCCAAGTATCTCAGGTGATACCCACAACAGGGCTGTGTGGCACATGTCAGGGACATACTCTACAAAGATAAAGTCGGGTTTAGTTTCTTTTGGAAAGTGATGAGCCTGAAGATGGGTGGGCACCCATTACCATGAGTGCTGGAATCAGGAACCCAGCTTTAGCTAAAGCCACTGTATTGTGCACTAAGCCGGACTTCCAATTTGATAAGTATGACCATAAACCAGTTACATAATCCTCAATGGACTGCTACTTTATTTTCATTATATGTCGAAAAATTTCTTCAAAAATTTACCTTTATATTAAACTTAACATCTATAGAACTTTTTTTAAATGTTTATTTATTTTTGAGAGGGAGGGAGGGAAGGAGGGGCAGAGGGAGAGGGAGACACAGAATCCGAAGCAGGCTCCAGGCTCTGAGCTGTCAGCACACAGCCTGATGAAGGGCTTGAACTCACGAACTGAGAGATCATGACCTAAACCAAAGTGGGACACTTAACCGACTGAGCCACCCACGCGCCACTTGTATTTCTTTTTTTAATGTTTATTTACTTAATTTGAGAGAGAGAGAGAGAGAGACAGAGACAGAGAGAGATTGCGAACAGGAGAGAGACTGAGAGAGAGGGGGTAAAAGAGAATCCCAAGCAGCTGAGAATCTTCCCACTGAGAGAGCAGAGCCAAGAGGCAGGGCTCGATATCACCAACCATGAGGTCATGACCTGTATATTCATCATATTTCTAACAATATTGTTTAGATATTCATTGCTTTTAAAAGACTTCAGGGCTCAAATAATGATCTACAAGCAGATGGAATGAGTTCTAGAAATAAGTTACAAATATTAATGCAAAATTCTGCCAGAGAAGTAAACAAAAAAGTAGAAAAATAGATGTTTTTTTCTGAACATATAAAATATTTGTCCTCTTCTTTTGAAAAGGACATCTTAATTTATGTCAGCAAATTGTATGATAGTGTTGGGAAGCGGGAGGGTGTGGTGATTCGTGTGGGTTTGCACAAGCTTCGACCTTGGCCCTCTCTTGGAGATAGATTACCCTGCCCTGTGCAAAGGAAGAGAATTGATCTCAATGAAGAAGCTACAAATTAGACAGCATGGTGCTCCCATAGCAAGATACGAAGGGCAGTGGATATTAATTCCATTTAGGAACTGATGCAAATAAACAGTATCTCCAAGACATTTCAGCTGCCTCCAACAGCCACTGAAGCATGGTTAATTGTTTTTGTTATAATAAGCCTTTACTCTGGTATCAGGTGCATAATTTCTTGACATGTTACATTTGAAACACAATATTACAATTCTACTTAGATTGACACAGCTGGATCAACTTCATTTTTCCATTTCATCCAAATAGCCACAAAATTTCATGATTGACCAGAGGATTAAATTAGCCTAATGGACAAGAACAGAAGAGGCATTTCCCTCTTTTATTTCTTTCTCTAATAGAGTTATATCTAATAAAGGCATTAAATACGAATTTTCAAAAACCCCCATCCTGGAATGACACATTGACATAACTTCGTGAACAAGCGTCTGTCTTTGAGGGTGATTTCTGTGATTATTCAGTAGAGAATTTGGCCACTTTTATTTCATAGGACTCATTTTGTAAATTTCAAGGTTATGTATATGGTACCTAACAGCTGGTTGATTGAGCTAATTCAGAAAAAAGAATAAGCCAATTACCTTAGGGACAAATTAAATTTCTTTCACCTTAACCCATTGTTTAAAAATAGGACATTAGAGTCTGTGTTCTGGTCCTAAAATAGCACAGCCTAGAAAATTAGGCAGGAAAAGGGGTTCACATGCATCACTGTTTTTACTCATGTGACAGACATTTCCTTCTTCCCTGGTCTTTTTAAATTGGAGCCTGTCCCTAAATTTGCCTGTCCCTATGACCATCCCTGCATGTCCTGTTTGCTCCCCATGTGGACTCCTGGTTACTGAGAGGAGGAGATTATAAGGCTCAATATCTTAAAAAAATGATTTTAAACTTAATGATGTTTCAGGTTTGGGTTCCCACAAGCAGTCACTGAGATGAGAATGTCTAGCTGTGTGATTTACTGAGGATGTGCTCCGAGGAGACACTGGGACAGGGGTAAAATGGGCAGAAGCGTGGTGGAAACCAAGCAGGGGTATGATTGCAGCAAGTCTCACAGGAAAGCTTTGGCTATGTGTGCAGGGCAAGGGAGCTGGGCGTATGTGCCCTGGGACTTCAGTTATTGGCTAGGAGCCGCCCAGCAGGATGCGAAGTCCCAACACCTCCAACTTGAGTAGTGAGGGGAAGTCCTCTAAGGAAGAGTCATAGGCTTGGGCAATCCTGAAGCCAGTGAAGGGGGGCTCTGAGGAGACATGTCCTGAGGACAGTGCCCACCACAGTCCACCCCTTGTGCTGCCAGGATCCACCTTGTCTCACATTATGTCCTCTGACTTCTCCTGGTTTCTTCATTCTGGCGCTTGGTCATAGTTTCCATAGCTTGGAGCAGAGTATATCCTGCTGCTGCAGGGGTCACAAGAGCATATATCTATGACCATCACCCCTTCCAGCACTTCTGTTAGTTTAGGTGATTATTTGTGGGTCACTGACAATGTTCCCTGCAAATGGAATTAAAGAAACTGGTCACATATTGTTAGATATAAGACATCGGGAACACTTGGCTATTACCTGAACATTAGAGTCATGGGGCGCCTGGGTGGCGCAGTCGGTTAAGCGTCCGACTTCAGCCAGGTCACGATCTCGCGGTCTGTGAGTTCGAGCCCCGCGTCGGGCTCTGGGCTGATGGTTCAGAGCCTGGAGCCTGTTTCCGATTCTGTGTCTCCCTCTCTCTCTGCCCCTCCCCCGTTCATCTCTCTGTCTCAAAAATAAATAAACGTTGAAAAAAAAAATTTAGAGTCAAGATGATGGCATCCAGAGGGAAGAAAACAAGCTATGGGATATGTATCCCTTGTACCACTTAACAAAGCCCATTTCTTTCCCATCTGCCACGACTTATAACAGGCAAATGTTCCAGAGTTTTTGAAATAGTTCAGCTTTAAACCCCACTTCTGAAATGCCAACATTTGAGCTTCTAAATGTTATATTTTAGTTGCCTCTCCCTCACACACCACAAAAATCCTCCCTTTGACTGTTGCAGGTCATTGCTACCAATTATGGCCAAGCAAAGTGGCCATGTGACAGAGCAGCAGGCACAGGAAGCAGGAGCAGAGCAGGTGGGCACGGTTCGGAGAGCTGAAAACCGGCAGAGTTTGCGGAAGTGAGCATAGCAACATCAGCACCAGTCAGGAAGACACTTGCCCGATGCCAGACAGGGTTTCATGGGAGCCATGGCAGGGCCCGATGTCATCAGAAGACTGGGGAGGAGAAAGGAAGCGTAGGGGGCGCTTGCGTGTTCTAATTTTTTTTAACGTTGACAGAGAGAGGGACAGTGTGGGCAGGGGAGGGCAGAGAGAGAGGGAGACACAGGATCTGAAGCAGGCTCCAAGCTCCGAGCTGTCAGCACTGAGCCCCACGCTGGGCTCGAACTCACAAACCATGAGATCATGACCTGAACCGATCAGACGCTCAACTGAGCCACCCAGGCACCCCAAGGGCACACACATCTTCTAAAGACAAAAGCAGACAAGTTCATGGAGCACCGGGAACTCAGATGTTCTCTGAGGGAGACTCCTTTGCAAACCAGTTGCTGGTACACAGCTCTTGCCTCCTGCCCCCACCAGGCCAGGCTTTCTGCTTTGATAGAACTATGATTCAGCATGTCGTCCTGTCTTCATAGGCTGGAACAAGTCACACTCTTCATCTGTGTTACTTGCACTGGCTTTGTATTAACGACACATCTTGTGTCACACCCTGGACTATGAGTCAGTCACAGGGTCTTCTTGGCCTCGCTCTCCTCCATTCACTGAGGTTGGGACCATTTGCCGGCCCATCTGAGGAGGAGGTGTGAAGCAAATTACCGTAAACCATTAAAAAAATATAAAGGGCCAGCACATGAAGCATTACACACTGTGAATTATGAACAACAATGACTATGTCGGGCCAAGTAAATTGTGTCCTATTACAGGGAATCCTTTCAGACAGATGATTTGTTCCTACTTGAAAAATAGGCTGAATATTTTTTTAGAAGCAAAAATCTGCATTATGAACATCTTGAAGTATCTAGAGTTGTGTGAGGTTCAAGGGTTTCTTTTATATTTATCAGGTCACATTAGTATTTCAGTTAACCAATTTTGTTGAGTACTTCCTATGTGCTGGGGATATGGTAACCTGATGCCATCTCCCAGTAGCGCTACAGAAAGTACCAGAACACAGGCAACGTAAATAATGGCTTCAGAGAGCTGATGGGGAAGCTGTGCACCTCCCCCACTATTTTTTTTAAGTTTACTTATTTATTTTAAGAGAGAGAGAGAGAGAGAGAGAGAGCACGAGCACAAGCAGGGGAGGGGCAGAGAGAAGGAGAGAAAGAATCCCAAGCAGGGCACAGAGCTTGATGAGGGGCTCAACCTCACAAACTGTGAGATCATGACCTGTACCGAGATTGAGTCGGATACTTAACTGATGGAGTCACCCGGGCGCCCCCCCCAACTCTTTTTTTAAAGTTTATTTTGAGAGAGAGAGAGAACACCAGCAGGGGAGGGGCACAGAGAGGATCCCAAGCAGGCTCCATGCTGTCAGTGAAGAACCTGATATGGGGCTTGATCTCATGAACTGTGAGATCATGACCTGAGCTGAAATCAAGAATGATACACCAACCAATGGAATCACCGGGGCTCCCCTGAACATCCTCTCTTAACTTTAAGTCTTCCATCATATGCTGAAAAACGCCCTCTCCCCTTTCCCCAATTGCTCTAAGATATCTTTGCCCCAATCCCTAGAACCTGTGAGTTGAACATTACCTTATTTGGAACAGTCTTTGCAGGTGTGATGAAATTAAAGCCCTCGAGATGGGAGATTATCCTGGATTATCCAGGTGGGCCCTAAATGCAGTCACACGTATCCTTATATGAGTGAGGCAGAGGGAGATTTGTTGCTCCCAAATGACAAGAGCAAGTGAAGATGGGGAAGGGTTGGAGCAACACGGCCAGCGACCAAGGACCTGCCCGTAGAAGCTGGATTCCACCAGCAGGTGAAAGAGGCAAGAACCAGATTCTCTCCTAGAGCCCAGAATATCTCCCTTTGATACCCAGAGTATCCTGGATCCTGAAGAAGCAAGCCTAGAAAAGCCAATAAGAGGGGACATTCATATCTTTAAGGACCTGTAGGGACTGTCCAGGTGGAAAAGGCATGGCGAGGCTGTTTAGGCAAGGGGCCCAGTATGGAAAAGTCGAGCAAATGATCACAAGGGCCATTGCCTCTTCTGGGGAGGCCCTCTGTGTCCCCTCTGCCCACCTCACCCCTCCTTTCTGGCTCAGTGGATCTCAAATGGGGCTGAGTTTTGCTCTTTCCTCCAAGGGATGTGTGACAGTCTCTAGAGATGTTTTAGCCATCATGACCTGGGGGCTCCTACTGGTATCTAGCCGGCAGAGGCTGGGGATGCTGCTAAGTATCCCGCAATGCACAAGAAGCCTCACTACAGGCCAAAATGTAGATTGTGTTGCAGTGGACACACCCGCCCTAGCTAATTGCACCTATTGCGAGGTTGCATCTCACTTCTTGCAGCCCTGACGAGGTCAGAGCTCTCGCAGTAGCCTATACTCCTCCTTTACTTGCTCCCTCACAAGAACAGTGAACTGTGCAGACCAGAAGCTCCTGAAAATAGGGCCTGGGATTACGGAGCTCAGGAATTATCCACTGAGTGGTGGTGAACAAGCAGGGCATTTTGGAGACAGCCAGGAGCCCAGTGAGGGAGGCTAGTAAGTTGGGAAGGAGGGAAGGAGTTCCTGAGATGAGACAGCATGGAAGGGTCGGAGGGCCATGGGATGGGCTTACTCGCTAGTTTCCTTCCATGCCCTCAGAGACTCCTGGTGCAATGGGGCTAGATCTCCTCTGTCTTAGAATGGTGGTGTTTGTGGCCCTTGTTAGGGTGCTCTTGCAGGGGTCTAGGTGAGAAATGATGGGGAGCGTCAGGCACAGGCAGAAATGACGGGGCAGATGTGAGGAATGTGTTGGTGGGAGAGTAGGTAGGACAAGAGACGATCCAGTAGTCATCCCCTGGATTTCAGAGAAGAGAGGGAGGAAGAGAGAGGGAGGACATCTCTGAGTGTGTGCAGAGGGGGATGGTATTTGGAGCAGTCTGGTGGGAGAAGGTGGAAGAGGATGGTGAGGTTATCTGCCTACTTCTCTTCTACTTCTGTTTCCAACAGATCAAGATACACTCCATGGGGAGCTGCTTCCCTGAGTTCAGGAAGCATCATCTGTTCCTCACTGCTGATGCAGGACATTAGATCCTTATGGTGTGGCATTTTATTAAAGCCTAGAAGAGGAAAAGGAAGTGAGCTGGGGGGAGGGGCATGTGGGTCATGTGGACCAAGAAGAGAAAGAAGCTGGGAAGGTACACAGGGTGCACGTCCCATATGGCAGGCAGGCCAGTCCTGGCTTAGCTATGAACCAGTCTTGTGACCGTGGCCAAGTCACCTGGCATCTCCATTAGGATCCTCAACCACAAGGGATAGGCGGGGTTAGATCGTCTCATGGGTCCCTTCAGCTGGGATTGTCTGCCTCTGCAGAAATGAGCCTTGTTCTGACTGCCGTGTTTCTGGGGGTGCTTAGAAATGATACTGGAAAGCCAGGCTTTCAGCAGTCAAGCTGCTGGCAGGGAAAGAATTCTCTTGGTTTAAGCAGAGATTTTGAAAAAGGGATGGAGGGAGCATTCATTGCCTTTGTACCCAAGGGGAAGTATTACTTTCACCTGGAAGGAGAGGAAGGGGAACCGGCTTCAATGATTTCTTTGTCCTCTGAGAAATTTGCTACTCACACCCATGCAGCAGCAGTCAGCAGTCACCGTTGGAATGAATCTGAACAAAAGTTACAAAATAAATAATTATAACCGGCTGCAGAAGGAATCTAATATTGTTAAAAATCTCTCAAGCGAGAAAAAAAAAAATTAAAAAAAAAAAAAAGGGGGGGGGGGCGCCTGGGTGGCGCAGTCGGTTAAGCGTCCGACTTCAGCCAGGTCACGATCTCGCGGTCCGTGAGTTCGAGCCCCGCGTCGGGCTCTGGGCTGATGGCTCAGAGCCTGGAGCCTGTTTCTGATTCTGTGTCTCCCTCTCTCTCTGCCCCTCCCCCGTTCATGCTCTGTCTCTCTCTGTCCCCCCAAAAAATAAATAAACGTTGAAAAAAAAAATTAAAAAAAAAATCTCTCAAGCGAAAACACCATCATGTATTTGGATCTAATTGCCAACAACAGATAAGCATTAATTCATGTGGGCATCTGAAACAATGGTGTCTTGGGGTGGAGGAGGGGGAGAATGTGGTACTGGGAAGCACTGGATGATTATGGCTACTTGGGGTGGCTCTTCTTCAAGTCAGATCAGGAGAAAAATATTGAAGCATCTGAACTGCACACAAGGTCTGGAATCACCCCCAGCAATACTGGTGCCTGGAGAACAGATGCAGTCTGCTTTACAGTGAGGGCCAGTGATTTCCTGGCCACGAGTTGCCTTCACCAGCAGGACTGCCTGTAGCAATTCCACTTCCTGTGCTGGGCCCAGGGTGCTACATCGCACGACCCAGGGGACGCGGTAAAAATTAGATTCCACGCAGGAATGTGTGTTTGAAAGGGGCTCTTGTTTTCCTTTTCTGTGTGTGCTCATCCCATCATGTTAAATATTTGACAGCAGATTATTAAAGTGCATATACTTCGTCACTTTCAATTAGGATTACCATATTTAGCAAATATAAATTCAGATTGCCCGGTTGAGTGTGAATTTCAGATGAACAGTAAATAATTGTTTGTCTCAGATGTTGCATGGACATAAAAAATATCCATCGTTTATTTGAAGTCAAAATTTAACTAGGCATCCTGTGATTTTAAATCAGAAAACCCTGTTTCAACTGTAGTATTTTTTTTGCATGTACAAACATTTGTGTGTGTGCAGATATAAATATATTTTTCCACATAAATGGTAGCATATTGCACACTATTCTGTCTTGATTTTATTCTTTAATAATGTATCTAATAGATTACTATTTATCAGTACACATATACCTACCTCATTCTTTTTCATAGCTACTGAATAGATTACCATAGACACTTAGCCATCGATAGATATTTATGTACAACTTACACATTTTTTAAGTCACATGGGGCTCGACCTCATGACCCCAAAACTGAGAGTTACGTGCTCTACTGACTAAGCCAATCAGATGCCCCCCAACTTAGAATTTTATGGTTACCAAATAATGTAAAGCCTTTTTATTTGTGCTACCTTCTCTAGGAAAGATCTAGAGAGGTCTAGGGAAGACAAATATGGCCTTTGTTTTGCTATCCAGTTGCTGATGGAAATGCATCATTCAGTAAACAGTTAGCAGCAGTCATAATCGTCCCCTTAGAGCCCTGCACAGTCCTGCTTTAACATGGACTGGTTGCTCTCAAGGAATATACACAGCATATTCTGGGTTTTGTCTTCACTGCTGTCATAGGTTGGATCCATTGTTTCCTGGGTCTGATGTCTTCATCTTTCTTGGTTTATACTCTCACTTTTTTAGGAGAGCATTCTCTAGGAGTTTTCTTACAAAAACAGCTTATGGAGTAATATTCTAGGTTTTTGCATGTTTGAAAAGATTCGATTTTGTTCTCATATGTTATTGATAGTTTGGCTTGATATAGAACTGTAATTTGCAAATATTTTTCTTTCAGAATTTTAAAGAAAATATTCCACTATCTTCTAAATTCTGTGTTATTATTAAGAGGCCTGAAGCCATTCTGATTCTTTTTTTAATATATCTTGTTTTTTTTCTCTTTCTTCTTTGGAAGCATATAGCATTATTTCTTTCTGGTGATGAGAAATTTCTTGAAGATGTGCCTTAGTGTTGGTCTTTTTTATTAATGGTGCATGGCTGTTGATAGACCCAATAATTCTAGAGACTTCAATTAAAGTTCATATTTTTTTCTATTTCCTGGGTAGATTAGTCCCAATAATTTTCCCTGTTCTCTTATTTTAGAACACGTCTTATTAGGATATTTGACTTTTGGGAGATGAATCTCTAATTTTCTTATCTTGTCTATTTTCCATATTCTTGTCTATTATACTTCCCAGGAGATTTTCTTGATTTTCTCTCTCAAACATTTTAATGAATTTTTAAAATGTTGAATGTTTGTGCTCACTTCGGCAGCACATATACTAAAATGTTGAATGTTTAAAGTGTTGAATATTTTATCAGTTGGGATAGGCTAGCATATCTCAGTGACATCAAATGACAAAGGTTTCTTTCTAGTTCAAGCTACACATCCCTTGAGGGTCAGCATCGCTCTGCTCTGCATTATTATCCCCCTGAGACACAAGCTGATGGCAGGATTCACACCTGGAACATGGCTAGTCTCCTAGCAGAGAGAAAAAAAAGGAGCATATGCAAATCACACATTAACTCGTAAAGCTCTTTCCTCGACAGACACTGCTGCTTATGTTTCAGTGACCAAAGCATGTCCCATGACTAAATCTGCCATTCATAGGGTAGGGAATTATAGTCCTCCTTCAGGAGGGGAAATGAATATTGTGGATAATAACACATTCAATCACACATGATGTTTTTAAAATAGCAAGATTGCATTCTGGTTTTCTGATTCATCCATTACTTGATTTATGGATTTAATATCATCTCAAAGCTCTCTGAGGACATTATTTACATTTTAATTTATATTTTAAAGTTTTTGCCTGAAAAATTATTTCCGCTGATTCTCTTCTTTTTTCCATTTACTTGTTTGTTTTTGCCTCCATACAGTGGGCTTTCCTTGGATGTATCGTGATCCTTGGTTGCCAAATCAGATTTAAGAGTAAGTCACTCGAAAGAAGATTGGAAGTTGACCAGGAGGCTTCTCTTTTGAGTGGGTAGCAGATATCTTGTCGGGGCCAACAGTTAGTCTATGGAGGTTGTACCAGTCCCATCAGGAAATAGGTGGCACTTAAGAAAGGGACCGGGAGAGAATTTAACAATAGAGTTACGGAAAACAATGGATGGTGAAGCACTTGGTGTTTAGGGAGCCATTATCATTTGACACCTGAAGAGACCAGGGAGATTAGAAGTTTCTGAAATCTGATAAAGCTTAAAGCTGTGGGAGAGGGGTTTCTCAACAGGAACTGTTGCTGTTATGCCCAGAATTCGCGATCCCCAAAGACCGCCAGGGAGCCGAGTCCCATGTAAAAGCAGAAGAGCCTTTATTCGAGCTAGCTGGAGCTCAATCCCCTACCTGCACCGATGCAGTGGTGAGATACCGGGGAGAGAGAGCGAGTTTCAAAAGGACAAAGGTTTTATTGGGGCCTAGGGGCAGTTGGTGAGGTAATGGCTGTGGCGTCAGCCGATTGGCTGGGGAAGGGTCAGAGTCCTGTTAGGCAGGTGAGCAGGAGGTTACTCAAGGGGAAGAGGCGTGGTCAAGGTGAAGGACACAGAACAAGATGGAGTCAGCCGGCGTAGGCCCGCCCTTTCATTACTATAGGTGGGGGGATGCAGCATGCCAACTCTAGCCTGGCACGAAGGAAGATAATAAATACTCCACCCATCTCTCCTTTTCAGTGTTCCATGCTCATGCCAGTGCACCCCTCGCCCAGCAGGACCCGCCCAGAAGTCAGCAGAAGAGAGAGCCCACATGACACAGTGGGTCGGGGTTTTCCTCCTGAAACAGAACATAGAAGAGGGAGGAAGAGGACAGATCTGAGGGACCAAGTGGAGAACATCTGGCACAGAGATCTTTTCTCTAGGGGACAACTCAATGTCTCCAGCAGGGAGTCCTCCGGAAGCCTTCTCAGGGTGAGCACCTGGCTTCCAGGCATTTCTGTAAAAAAGGGTGAGACGGGGAGGCTGGGAGGCTGGGAGACCAGTTATTCTGTATGAAGACTCTCCTCTAATCCCGTCCTCTCTTCTCCATGCCTCAGCCCAGCACTCCACTGCATCTTCTGCCCCAGGTAATAGGCTGCTCAGGGGATGAGCCAGTTCCTTTTCTGTTGTGTAAATCCTTAGGATGGGGCTTCCTCCCCTCTGCTGGATCAGTTACCACTTCTCTTCCAGGCTGTTGTTGAAATTCCTTGGTTCTGCTTACATTCCCTTTTTGATTTCTCTATTTTACTGGGAAATAATACTACTTAACATTTTTATATTTATTTTAACATAAGGACGTTCTTTGACATTGTCTATAATGTGCTGTACAAAAAATAAGTAATTAGAGTAACAAATATAATATGCTGATGTATTACGCTGACAATAGATACTGATATACCCCACTCTCAGTGGAATATATTCTAAGGATGAGGGAGAGAAAGAGAGAGAGAAAGCAAAGAAATTATAACCTTGATATTGTATGGGTTCTTTATAAGGGTGTTGGCATTTTAAACCCAAAACTCTTTGGGTGTGAATTATAGACCGGAACACATGAGGAAACATATCCGTGTTTTAGGAACCTTTCAGTTGAAGAAGAAGGGGGGAAGGTGTGGAAGAACACTGTGTTGGTCGATCTGATACTATGGCTTTAGACACCAACAGTATCTGTGTCCCTGTTGTGAAGTAGTGAGAAGTGCATAAATTCACCAAGCAGGATTCTTGCCAGGGATGTTTGACCTAAATGTCATCACAAGGAAAGAGACAAACACAGAGCGTAGGACGTTTTGCAGGGACTCTTCAGAGGACGCGCCATCATGAAGAACAGAGAGCGGTGAGGCGATTGTTCTATATTAGGGGAGAATAACAAGACATAATACCCAATGCAGGCGTGTGAACCTTGACTACGTTCTGAGTTGAAAGAGAACACAAAGGAAGGACGCCATTGGGACAGCTGGGGAGGTGGTGTTAGATTATTTAGTTGAATTACATTGTTTTTTTAGGGGTGGGAGCAGGGTTGTGGTTGAAACCAATTACACTGGTTTTTTAGGGGTGGGAGCAAGGCTGTAGGTAGCCCACACCCTACTTTCCAATGGTTTGGCAAGAGGAAGGCGAGCGTGCAGAGGGAGAAGTGAAGTGGGCTTGACAAGGTGCCAGCAGGTGATGGATTTTAGGTGTGTTCACTGTATCACTATTTTGAAAGTTCAAAATAAAAAGTGAATGAATTGTAAAAACATGCTAAAAAAACGTCTAACTTTAATATTCCAAACAACTGTAGCAAGAGCATAGTTGTCTATCCCATCCCCCTCCCCCCCCCCCCCCCCCCACTTTCTAGTAACCCAAGTGAGCTTTGCTTTGTGAAATCAACAATACGTGACTGAGGCACACTGAAGGAAGAGAGGAAAGGTAGGGAGAATGTCCTAGAGCAATAGCTCTGGTCAAGAAATGCAACTCGCTCTCCCGCTGAGAGAGTTTGTTCAAAAAGATGGCTTCTTGCAGCTTCACCTTACTGCTCCTAGATGTCAAACACCAAAACCCAAGCCACCTTCCAGTCCCCTAGAAAAGGGATTGTCATACACTTCTCTGTGAGAAGAGGCAGGAAGCCCAGGGACACAAGCATCCCTTCCTGGCACAGGACAATCAGAGCTCCCAGTCAGAGAATGCTGACCTAGAATTCAAAACCAGAAACTCTTCCTATGTGTCTGGAAAAAGGGAGAAGCGAAAAATCTTGCTTGACATGGGGCACCTGGGTGGCTCAGTCAGTTGAGCATCTGGCATTGGTTTCAGCTCAGGTCATGATCTCAAGGTCATGAGATCAGGCCCTGCATCGGGCTCCACACACAGCGTGGAGCCTGCTTAAGGTTCTCTCTCTCTCTCTCTCTCTCTCTCTCTCTCTCTCTCTCTCCCCCCCCCCCCCCCCCCCCCGTCTCTCTGCCCCTTCTTGACTGGGGCGCATGCTGTCTCACGCTCTCTTTCTCTCTCTCTGTCTCAAAATAAATAAATAAATAAAAATCTAGACATGGTTTCAACTTCTGCTTATCACTGAGCGGTGGCAAACAGCAAGGCACGAGATCCCTACCTTCATATTCATTTTGTCAGGCTCCCCGAGGGATGAGAAACAAACGTAAGAAAGGATAAGAACGATGGGTGGTTGGGATATCTAGCTGCTGGAGCAGAAAGTGCCGTCTGCCCTCCTGAACTTGTTCCAGCCATTGGGTTTTCTTCTACCTGCCTGTGAGCCTCTCTCATAAGTGGGCGCTCCAACACCTGGAGGTACTAACACCCGACACACACCCTCTAAAGAGCTTACAGCACTGGGTGAAGTCACTGCCTTTACCGAGGGCTCTAGAACACCCAGTGGCAGCTGACCACGATCACTTCCACTTCTGAATAGATCGTGCATACGAAATCACATTTGCCAGAGATAGGACGGCACTGTGCACATATACGTGTTAATTACCAAGCACGCATATACTTTGGCACATTACAACGGGAAAGAAAGCGTTTGGAGTGGTTAATATTGATCAGTCCCCATCCCTGATCTCTCTGAAGTTATGCTTGCAGCTTGTAGACCCGGCCACTTATTTTTTTTAGAAGTGGTTGTGACAGGGCTGGTATAGACACATATGCCAATTTGCAGATACAGATATGATTAAAATGGGCCTATAGACAGGCTATAGACAGACATACAAGTGCAGGTGCACATATGTGTGTCGTTTAGAATAGTAAAGAAAAATGGAAGTTAGCTCCTGGGTATTTGTCTTTTCCCAGTGTATCTGACTCAGTGCTTCCTCTTAGTGAGGGCAACAGTCTTGAAAAACTATCCTGCACAGAAGTTAGAGAGGAAGGAAAGGAAATGGGGACTGATAACCTCTGTCACCCTAAGTGTTCTTCCGGGTGAACTCCCAGGGTGGAATGGTTGGGTTAAAAGGGTGGCTCATTTTAATTGTAGAGCTGCCAAATTATCCTCCGACAATGTCATAAAGATTTTCATTCCCACCAGCAATGATGAGAATATTCTCTCTCCACACCTTCGCCAACCATTAATACTTATAAAATAACAACAACAAAATAATAATTTCTTTACAATGGATGAGAATTGTATTTCATTTTTTAAAGTTTTCATTTCCTTGATTCCTGATGAAGGGATTAAATAGATATTTAATATATCTATTGGCCATTTATACTTCATTTTCTCTGGTTTTTCTTTTTCTTTCCTTGTTCATTTTCCTTCCTACTAGACTGTCTTTTTTTGATTGACTAGAGGGAATTCTTTACATAGTTGCAACATTAATATTTGTCTGTCATAACCGTTACAAATATTTCATCCCAATTGTCACTTGTCTTCAATTTTGTTTTGGTATATATTTTTTAGTCACAGAAGTTTTAATTTTTTTTTTTAACGTTTATTTATTTTTGAGACAGAGAGAGACAGAGCATGAACGGGGGAGGGGCAGAGAGAGGGAGACACAGAATCCGAAACAGGCTCCAGGCTCCGAGCTGTCAGCACAGAGCCCGACGCGGGGCTCGAACCCACGGACCACGAGATCGTGACCCGAGCCGAAGTCGGCCACTCAACCGACTGAGCCACCCAGGCGCCCCGTCACAGAAGTTTTAAAAATGCTTTAAGTGTTAATCTAGGAAAAGCAAATGTTGCTTCTAACCTTTTTGTTCTATAAAACTAGAAAATTCAAATATGATTGACTGAAAAGAGTCATATCTTCCAGTATAAGCACTGGGAACCTAGAAAGCCAGCATATAACTCATGGCACCATCTTGCAAATCTCAAGAGCATCTGACACTTTCATGTTGTCTACATAAGGCTCTTGTCATTAGTTAGCTAATGAGCGACAGGGGCATGCTTGGCTCCTTGGAAACCCCAGGCTTGTAGTCAAGAGCAGAGGGCTTCCTATGAGAGTCTGGTAGGGATGCCAAGGCACTCACAAACACATGGAGAACCATCCAGGTGGCCAAAATCTGCTGTACCATAGGTCATTGGGGTATGCAAGTTCCACTGTTAGAGCCTACTTTGAGCAGAATTAAAGAAGCGTTGTTTTACTCCGTCTTGGCTTAAACAACAGGCATTTATTTCTCACAGCTTTGGAGGCTTGGAAATCTTTTTCTGTTTGTTTGGTTATTTATTTTTGAGAAAGAAAGAGAGAGTGCAAGGGGGGAAGGGGCAAAGAGAGAGAGGGGACAGAGGATCCCAACTGGGCTCAGTGCTGGCAGCACAGACCCTGAAGGGGGGCTTGAACTCATGAACCTGAGCTGAAGTCGGATGCTTAACTGACCCCGAGCCACCCAGGTGCCTCCTGGAGGCTTGGAAATCTTAAATCAAGGTACCAGGTAATTCAGTTTCTCGCGAGGGTTCTCTTCCTGGCTTGCAGATGGCTGCCTTCATGCTGTGTCCTCACATGGTCTTTCATTGGTGTGAGCATGTGGAGAGAGAGCGCTGGTCTCTCTTCCTCTTCATATAAGGGCCTGCTTCCTACTGGATCAGGGCCCCGCCCTTATGATCTCATTTAACAATTACTTCCCTAAAGGTCCTACCTCCAAATACAGTCACGCTGGTAGTTAGAGCTTCCACATATGCGTCTGGGGCAAAGGGAGAGACACAATTCAGTCCACAGCAAGAGTGGATCTCCTAAGCAGCCTCGCTGAAGACCGCCTATTCATGATCCCTGAATCAGAGGGAGTGGAGGTTGGGAGATCAAATATTTTCCACCACTTCCAACATGGCCATAGAGAAGGGGCACCCGATGCACTCTGATACCTCCTTCAGAGAAGAGGTACACAATCCACTTTGCTTCTTTCTAGGGAGTCTTGACCTTAAAGCACCGAAAGGCTTGCACCTGCCCAGAAAATTTTCCTTTCTGTCTCCTTTGTTCACTTTTTCTTGCTCTATTGGATTGTTTCTCTTTTTCTGATTGGCCGAACTCCTGCCTCACTCCCCAAGTCCAAAGTATAATGTTCACGTGTCACCTAAGACACACTACAGAATTGTCAAGTTGGCTAACATGCGGTGTATACAGTGTGCTCTTGGCTTTGGGGTAGATTCCTGTGATTCATCGCTTACATACAACACCCAGTTCTCATCCCAGCAAGTGCCCTCCAAGGCAGGGCAGTCTTAAGAGTGGCCCCAAGATGCTAGCCTCTCTGAGGCTGCCATTCTCATATTTTCTCGCTTGTGCTAAGCTCGCTACTGAGCCTACTGCTTGGGCAGCCCCCCAGCTTCATCTTGTTACCGGCATGGGATACAAGAACATGCTCATCAAAACAGTGCACCAGTTCTCCTCTTCCCTCTGTAGAGAAATTCTAGACATTAATAAGATATTTTATTTACAGATCAATTGTCTTAGGCTATTTATTCCTCCCTATGTCTTTAAATGAGTCTGACTCCTCCATGCATCATGATTGATGCCCAGTAAAAATGGACCTTGAGGATTCCAGCCCCATTTGGTGAAGTTGCCCCTGCAGCAGAAGCTGTCTGTGCCCTTGGCACTCAACTGTTTTCCAAACATGCAACAGCTTCTTACTGAGTCTTTGTGACTCTGCCTGAGAGTTTTCTCAGTCCAGGGATAGGCTAGACCTGCCAGGGAGTTAAAAGCTGTGGGAACAGCTCTCAAGCAATGACAAAGAGGAGCTCCTTGCCCTTTGGACGGGACAGGGCTGAAGCACAGTCTATATCAGGGTTGGCAAACTTTTCCTGTAAAGTCAGGTAATAAGTACTTCAGTCTTTGGGGGCTAAATGGTCTTTTTTTGCAAAGGATCTCCTCTGTTATAGGGTAACAGGCAGCCATAGATGCTCTGTAAATAAAAGGGCATGACTGTATGTCAAGAAAACTTTATTTATGACCACTGAAATTTGAATTTCAATAACGTTCACATCTCATAAAACAGTATTTGTCTTTTCATTATCTTTCCTTTTTTTCAGTAGGTTAGAAGTGTTTTTTTTTATTTATTGTTATTTAAATTCAACTTAGTTAACATACAGTGTAGTCTTGGTTTCAGGAGTAGAACCCAGTGATTCATCTCTTTCATATGACATCCAGTGCTCATCCCTAAAAGTGTCCTCCTCATTATCTTTCAACCATTTAAAAATGTCAAGACCATTCTTAGCTCATGGGCCATACGAAAGCAGTCAAGCTTTAGTGGGCTGGATTCAGCCATAGTTTCTGACCCTAGGTCTAAAGGATCTTCCTGGGGGCTCCAGTGAGATAGAGCCCATTTGCTTCTATTAGCTTCTATTTGCTTCCTTTCCTTCCCTGCGTCTCTGTGCCTAATCCACTGGAATCACTTTTCAAATAAGCAACTTGCGTTCAAATCCCTCTCAGGGTCTGGCCCTGTTCTTAGATGTTGGATTTTCTCCTCTTTCCCCCTCCCCCAAAGTTACAGGCCATAAAACTGCAGAGAAGGGCAACTGTGGCTCCCAGACGCTGTCTGTCCCTGCCTGCCTTCCCCACCCTCTTTTTTTTCTTTTTTCTTTTAGAGAGAGAGAGAGACAGAGAGCGAGAGAGACAGAGAGAGAGAGAGAGAGAGACAGAGAGACAGAGAAACAGAGTAAGCATGAGTGGGCGAGAGGGGCAAAGGGAGAGAGAGAATCTCAAGCAGTCTACATGCATAGTGAAGAGCCCAATGCAGGGCTCAATCCCATGACCCAAGGATCATGACCTGAGTCAAAATCAAGAGTCTGATGCTCAACCAACTGAGCCACCCAGATGCACCCTGCCCCCCTTTCTAGGTCACCCTGTGCTTGTCCTGCTCATCCATCTGGCCAGCTGCCACACCTCTTCGCTCTGTATTCCATTTCCCCAAGCATACTTTAGTGAATAGGATTAAGATGGTCCTTCTCTGATACCACAGTGCTTTCATTCTGCTGGGGAAGGGAGAAGAGCAAATCTACAATTATAACCAGTGAGATCACCAGGATGGGTGGCAGGGCACAGGAGTCAGGGAGGATTTATGAGACCTTTCTTAAGCCTCGTTTCCTCACCTGAAGTGGGGATGATAACAGCTCATCCCTTATGAGGCTCTCAGAGAACAAAATTGATATCAAAAGTCAATCATGCATTATAGCGCAGAGCGCACAGCAGGCACTCAGGAAGTAACTGCTGTCATTAATAGACAAATAATGTTCTAGGAACTCACAATGGGAGGCTCACAAGTGAAGGTCAGCATAGTCATGGGAGAGGTAGAGGTGAGTGGGGCAGGACTGAGGAATGAGCAGTGTTTGGGTTGATGGGATTGGGAAGAGAAGCACTTCACAGTCGGCGTATAGTGTGAACAAAGAGATGAGCCACAAATGCCCAACAGAGGAAGCCCCAATAACTAATCTAGCCCTCATTCCTGGAAACACAGACCAAAGGAGAAAGTGGACCAAGCAGCAGGGACACACTTGTTGAACATGCACTTAACAAGTCTCTACTTCTATCACAGGCAGTATTCTAAGTGCTTACTAGATAATCTCATTTGATTCTTACAACAATAATTAGACCAGGATTAATACCACCCCATTCTACAGGGAGGAAACGTGAGGTTGCAGAGAGGTTAAGCGGCCAGTGTGTCTACCCGCAGCAACTCTATTGCCAACTGCCATGCTATGATGATTCTGTGGCATTCAGGAGAGAGGCTAAGCTAGACTGGGAGCTCATAGATGGCATTCTGAAGGAAGTGATGTCTATGCTGTCGTCTGAAGAAGGAGTGGAAGTTATCCCTGGAAAGGGAGACAGACAACACTCAAGGCCATATCGTATCCTATGATTCAAAGGCATGTTGGAGGCAGCAGAAATAGTTTTGTCTGGCTGGAGCAGAACACTGGAAAAACATACTGGGAATGAGAGAGGAAATCACAGGCTAGAGGTTGGCTCATGAAGAACCCTAGAAACTCGGTTAAGGGATCTGGACTTTATCCTATGAAAATAGAGAGATTTTGAAGGCTTTTGAAGAATAAAGATTTCTTTCAGTTTCATTTATCAGACTTGCTCTTGGTGTGCATGGAGAGTAGACTGGAAAGGGACAGGACTGGAGGTAGGGGTGTTAGGAGACTGTTGTGGCTTTCCAGGCAGGGGAAGATGGTGCTGCGAACACGGGGAATGACAGCAGGGACTGAGAAAGAATGAATGGGGTGAGAAAAAAATACAGAATTGGTAGGACATGGTGATCGATTGGAAGTGGTGAGGGAAACAGAGTTGAGAGTGATACTTCGATTTCTTCCCTGCAGCTGTGGACAATGGTGTCTTTCCCACTAAAGGAAGAGTCAGGAGCAAGTAGGAAGACGGGAAACACTAACATAGGTGCTAGCAAACCAAAGTGTGCATTCTTCCATTCATCCGATAAACGTTTATGAGTGGTTACTGCATGCCACTTACTGTTTAGAGTTAAGGCAGCTGAAGAAGTGTGGTTTCGAACCTGGGGAAATATGAGCTGAAGAATTGTGTGTGGTGACCCAAGAGTCTAGAACAAATAAATCCTTCTGCTTAATCAATGTGATTTAGCTTTAAGTGAAAGGAGAGTACTGTGGCTATGTTGAAAACATTATTGCATCACTGCTTTGCAAGCATATCAAGGACAAAGCAAAACACCTATCGCATCATGATCACCTTTGGCAAATGTACAACAGTGAAGAAAATGATAAGTGATTTTAAACACCTCTGATTTTGATCAAGGACTGCAGCAGCTGTGGGAAACCTGCTGATGGAGGCAAAGGCTCCAGTAAGGCCAACAAGAACAACCATTTGTGAGGTGGGTGTCAAAGGTCAGGCTCAATGTGCAGATGCTATTCCTTAGAGAAAAGGCATGGCTAATGGTCACATTTTCCACTTTAAGACTAACTTCTGGGCTTTGGAGTGTGACTGTTTGCAGTGACAGAGGACAATCATGTGATCACTAAGAGTCAGGGATTCAGCCTTAGTTATATCTTCTATGCTCTGAAAAGTCAGGCTGGGTGTATTCTCGAAGCCTCTCATGCAGAAGCAAGCATTCTTCAACCACTAGCTGGGCTTATCTATTCAATGGGGGATTTCAAATGCATCTTCTGACAAGTCTGAGCATATGTCTTCCGAAAAATCTGAGGACATGCCTTCTGAGAAAGCTATGTCTTTAGCTATAAGGCAATGCTCAATGATGATATTTTCAGCTCTCAGAGCCTCAATTCCACAGAGAGTGTCTTTGGCCATAAAAGGATCTGGATGCATCACTCTGATATGGCAGAAGACAGTTGCGACTTCTCACAGATCCTGTGGTTTCCCTGCTCCGACGTTATCAACGTTCAAGGAAGTCTCCTTCTGCACACAGGGGAAGTTTGACTTTAGCTTTGTTGGCAATATTCTGGCGTTTTAGGGCCTCAACTCTGTGTAGCTCACCTTGAATTTCAGCAGAAACCATAACCTTTATCAGCGTGAGGAAGTGCTCCTTGGCAATGAATGATGCAGATGGCTTCGTGTGGTTAGGCGTAATCTCTCGAGGAGCTGTCCACTTTGCACAGCCACAGCTACATCAAAAACTGAGTTCGAGTCCTGGTCTTTCCTAAGGGACATGCCCTGAAAGGAACATGGGATAAGGAAATGCCACCTTTTCTTTGCTGGGGAGATCTCTGGGATCAAGAACTTGTTACCTCCTCAGTCCTGAGGATTGTTAAGAGTTGCCCACACTTAAGTGGGAGGGGCTTGCTTGTGACTACTTTGTTCTTTGGAAGTACCACGGTCTTTATTTTAATTCTCTATGGGAATTTACTTTTTTCCATACTGTATATTTGTCTCTTTGTCATGGTTTTAAGAGGCTCACTTCCCACGGCTGTGATGTCAGTGAGGTGCATGTCCAAATCAGAAGGGAGGGTAATCTACGTGTTACCTAGGGAAGCAAGAGGGGGGATAATTAGTATGAAGTCTTCAGAAATGGAGTCAACTTGAAAAGAAGAAGCACTGATAAATAAATTAACATTTAATTCATATATTACAGCAAGTAGAAGATAATCGGGAACTGTAAACTATAAGAAAACTTCATGAGACTTCAAAACTTTTAAATAACTTATCAACAGGATTATTTAATCCCTCCTTTGATGTCTCTTCTTTTTAGTGAGTACTGAAAGGTAAAATAAGAGATACTGGGAACAGCATTCTTTCTAAAGGATGTGGGGTTCCAGAATACGCATTCTAGACAGAACAAATGTGCTCAGTTGGACAATAATAATTCCCTTACACTGTAAAGCTTGAGCCCATTACAGCTAATACAACTTTCCCATCTACAGTCTTCAGTGATTCTCCATTACCTCTTGAGGCCATTAGGGGAACTATTACCATCCCCATCTATAGATAGGAAAATCAAGGATCAGGGAGCTCCTGGAGGAATCATATGACACACTCAAAATGGGCAATTTGAAGAAAGTTTAATAAAGGGACTATTTTTCAATGCATGGACAGTGTAGGGGAACAGCAACATCTGGGAGCGGCTACCCTCCCTTCCTCTGAAGATGCAAAGGAAAGCAGTTTACAGAACCCAGAGCATGTAGCTCTGGGAGAGGGCTGTCCAACTGGAGCTTTAGGTAGAAGAACTCAGCCAGCCACAGCAATTTGTTCAGGAGTACATATTCTGTTCTCCCTCTCTTTGGCCTCTGACCTATGGTGACCTCTCCCACGTCCCCTCCACTTTCTTGGCTGACACTAATCAGAAGCCAGACAATAGCAGAGCCTGGTTGATGCTGACCTCCCAGGTCAGCCTCCGGGGCACAGAGCAGGGTAAAGAAGATGTGAGTGGGGCTGGAGACAGTGGAAGACGTCCTGCAGAGATGGTTCAGTGATTTGCTTGAGGCTAAGACAAGAAGGTGCAGACTCATAGTAAAAACTTAGTTCTTTTTTTTTTTTAATTGTTTCTTGAGTGAGAGAGAGAGAGAGAGAGAGAGAGAGAGGAGACAAAGCATGATTGGGGGAGGGGTAGAGCACGTGAGGGACACAGAATCTGAAGCAGGCTCCAGGCTCTGAGTTGTCAGCACAGAGCTCAATGCAGGGCTTGAACTCACAAGCCATGAGACCTGAGCTGAAATCGGACGTTTAACCAACTGAGCCACCCAGGTGCCCTGGTAAAAACTTAGTTCTTAACACTCAGACGCTCTTTCTATTGCATCTTCTGGAGGAGTAAAGGAGAGTTAATCAGAGTGTGAATGTGGCAGCAGAGATTTCTCTTGCTTAAATTTTCTATGAAGATGAAAATTACAATGCATTGCTAAGCCTACGGTTTTAGGAATATCTCGACATGGTCATTTAAGCCTCAAGAATTCTAAATGGAAAATGGCTTTAGGCAAGTGATAAAGAGAATGAACATAAGCAGCACAATGAGCAGCTGGTCCATCATCTTTCACTCTTTCCTTTTCGGTTTCCATTAAAAAATTAAAATTTGAGAATTATTAGCAGGGAGTATAACCATATGTGTCATTTTTATGGCCAATGGAGGCAATAACACTCTCTTAGCTGGTTCACCTGAAGAATATAGACTGACCCACACTCTTACGTTTTCCGGAGCACATAAGGCTGTAACGAGATCAAGTCAGTTGCTGTAATTCAAAGTAGAAGGTTTGGAATCTTACTAAAATTCGATTGATTCCTGATAATCAAAGTTGAAGCCCATTCCTTTTTAAGGGTTTCCTGTCTAAATATTCATGTACTACAGATGACTTTTGGTGCAATTGTTATACCCAGATCAAGACTTCTCACTGCCTCAGATTTTAGGAATATTTTAGCATGGTCATTTAAATTGCTAGAGAAGGCAGGAAGTTGAGAAGTGAGAATTACTTTAATAAAACTCGGAGTGTTAGCTTAGATATAAAATTCACTTGAAAAACATATGAGACACCATGTAATGGATATGGGCTATTTCAGACTGGATGCATTATTTTTGGGAGATGGTTGAGCCACTCGAAGAAACAAAAACACTAATAAATAAACATCAGATTGAAGGGATACAATGGGGAATGAAAACCAATTTGGAGAGACCAAAATCTCTAAGATGAGAAAGTGTACCCCATGAGTTCCAATGATCAGACCTGCCACTTTGTAGCTGTGAAGCCTCCAGAAAGTCATTTAACTAATGAAGGCATTGTTCTTACCTGTTAAATGAGAATAATCACATTTTGGTCTATCTCACTAGCAGTTATTAAGATCAAATGAATTCAGGGATGTGAGAGTATTATGCAAATTATTTTAAGCTTAAAAAACTAAGATATTATTTATGCTCAACTCAAAGCAGTTTCCCCAGAAGGTATAGAAATATACGCTTCAAATCTGGAATCCCTAAATACCCAAGTGTTTACTAGCATGAGTGAAGTTTCAGGGTGCCCTCTAATAAAAGGTTTCCTGTAATCACACGTGGCTGAGGAATGTGTTTTTGGTGTGTAATACAGACTTCTTCTTAAATCTAAAATAAGCAGAGGCACGTTTTCTATTAATGATCAGTATTTGGGTGCCATATTGGGAGCTAGGACAGACACTCAGACTCCAGTTCCAAATAAGAAAGGACTGAGGAACCACAGTATCCTCAGAGAGGTTGTTTGCACTGAGAAGAGGTAAGGTCTAGACCTTTGGAAAGAACCGTAGAGCCATCCAGTTGGGACTAGAGCGAGGATTTGGATGAAGGATGTGGCAGCCTCCACAGTGGATGTGGCCAAGCTGGTTGAGCCCTAGGCCTGGCCCTAGTCTGATGGATCTTGGATACTTGGTCTTTCAGCTGCTTTCCCAGCATCAGTCCTGCTTCCTAGACAAATCCTAGCCCGTTGGTTGCTATATCCCCTGTCAGAGCCCACCTGGAGACTGAGAGACACATTGATCCCTCCCTTACTAGACAGAGTCTTTGCCTGAAGTCCCTATGTTCTCTAGCCTACCTTGATCTTGGCCACCGACAGGGAACCCTTCTCCATTTGTTCTTTCAGCCTCATCTTTAATTTGAGGAAGAGCAACTCTCTCACATAGGAGATGTCCCTGAGATCAGCCCGTGGAAAGGCTCAGTTCCAAACTCTTCCCATCCTTTCTTATATTCTGTCCCCATTTTATTTCCTTATCCAAATCCTCTTAAGCTCCCAGATGCTGACTGGCTCATGCTGCTGATCGATATTTTTTGCTTTGCTTTCACACTCAGAAAACTAAGCGGAAATTGAAGGTTTGAGTTTTTGGAGGGAGTTGGGAGGGGGCTCTGGGGAGGGGAGGGGTGGGCTTTGCAAGCTGCCTCCTCCGTTTCTTCAGGAATGAGATAATATCAGCAACCCCAAAAGGGGAAACGGGATAGGAGGGCTGTCTTTGATGGGAGGAGGTTCAGGTGACACACGGCAAACACACTCTGTGTTTTGTAGTTTTGTAAATTTTAAGGTAGTTTTGTAAAGGTAGTTTTGTAGATTTTAAGGTTTTAGGTGTGCCCTATGGCCCTGTCTCACACCAATCATCCAACCCAAGATATAAAAGACTGGTTCAAATGCACTGGTATGCTTTATCTGTCAATGTCACTAATCTGGCATCCTATTTTTAATATATAAACAGAATTCATCCTTCTTAGTACAAATTATTGCAGCCCATAGGATGGAAGTATCTGAAGCTGGAGAACAAAAGGAAGAGGAATCTGTTCAGCAAGATTATATTAGAAAGAAGAGATGACATTCAATTTGAGATCATGTCCCTGTTCAGAGAGATGTTTCTATAGTCGTCAATGGTGCATATAAAGCAGCTGTCTATAGCCGGTATAGACACTCCTCACCCTGAGGTCTCCTTGCAACTGGGGGGCCATTGGTGAATCCCTTCTACTACATGCATCACTGTTGGCATCATTCCTCAAAAGATGGAGCAGAACAAGCATGGGGAATGGACAAGAGTTATCGAGGCTTGATGGACGAGTATTAGGGGGTACTCGGTATCATAGTCAGTATGAATACAGCCAATAAACAAAATCGTAGCAAATCAAAGCAAGGCTTCCACTGGAAATTCAATGATTGGGAATACTAACACTCTTGTCCTGCCATGAAGCTGAATTAGTCTTTTACAAACGTTGCCTCCTGGAAGAGATCTTCCAGCAAACTAAATGTTTAAGCCTGCTATAAATTTATGCCTAATAGAATATGACATTTCTTTTCTGCAAAGGAGAACAAAATGATCCAGTCCATGAGCAGATAGAAAAGTGAATTGGAGTTTGGCATCCATGTGAAGTACAAATAAAGTCATAAAATTAATGTGTGGTGAGAGACTGGCCTTTATGACAGTGTATAAGAAAATCCACCAATAATAAATTTGCTCAAAGGATAAACTATTTTTTTTCTGCCTGAAGCCCATCAGTCTGTCACCTTGAAATGAATATTTATTAAGGGAATAAAATAAAAGCATTTTAAACCCACTAAAGGAATGTGTCTAAATACACCTGATGACAAAAATACAATAATAAATGATGAGGTGGATTGGAATTTCATTTTTTTATTTTTATTTTTTAAGTTTACTTATTCTGAGAGAGAGAGAGAGAGAGTGCCAGCAGTGGAGAGGCAGAGAGAGGGGGAGAGAGAAAATCCCAAGCAGGATCTCCCTGCTTTGAGTGCAGAGCCTGATGTGGGGCCTGATCCTATGAACCATGAGATCATGACCTGAGCCAAAATCAAGAGTCAGACACCTAACTGACTGAACCACCCTGGTTCCCCTGGATTGGATTTTTAAAATAACTGAATAAATCATATTCTTTAGGACAAATGTGTTAGGAATATTTTCTTAGCATCTAATGCACAATTTTTAAATCAAGATATGAAACCAGAGAAGAAAGAGATGACCAGTTTTTGGAAATGGGATCTCTGCAGCTACTTCTGAAGAACCTTAACCCGTCAAGGAGCAAGATGCTGAGGCTGGTGCCCCAGCTGTATGGTGTGTTAGAGGTTCCTCATGCAGACACCTCTGCACACCTGCTACAGGGCAGCATCCTCTCTCACACTGTCCGTGATATTGCTCCGAGACCCTCACCTGGCAAAAGTGCCATCACTGAAAAATAGGGGTGCAAAATGAGATGGTCACTGAAGTGTTTTGGAAAAAGGGAGCTAAGACTCAATAGGCAATGCCCTGCTGCCACCCTGGTCTTGGCCTTCCTTCTTGCAAGTGGCTTGCACCTCCTGATGGTGTCCATGGCATAGAACTGGTCATCCTGGCATGCCCAGAACTGGCCCCAGCTGTCCATGGGTGGGAGCAGACCCAGTGAGACCTTCTTCCTCAGGACCTCATAGCTTAGGAGTCTCTTCCCATGACTCCCTAAAAGCCAATTCAGGATAATTTTTCTCTTTCCCTGTGCACCATGGGTAACTCTGCTGTGGAGATGGGAACCAATTTCTGGAAGCAAGAAGGGCTTTTATAGATCGTGTGGCCTTGAGCAACTTGGACAGAAAGAACCATGTTGGCCATGATTTCAAATGGAACAGGATCTATAATAAGTTGGAACTTCCCTGCAGAGAAACCACTAGAAAAAAATGTTCAGTTGGAGCCATTTATGAGTATGTGCATGTTAGTTTTACTGTTATTCGGCTCTCTCTTTTAGCTGCTAAATTCCAAGCACCTTGGTTTTCCTTCAGAATCATCTCTTCTCCATTCCTTACCCTCTGCCCTTATTCAGGCCTCAGCCTCTCTCCTCTTTGCTGCAAAATGGTCAATATGCCTTCAAGTCTCTTTCTGTTTCTGAAAATCATGTGCCATAGATCACATGTCCAAAACGCCTATGGAGGTTTCTGTCGCCCACTTCCATCAGGCCCTGGAGACTTTGATCACACTGCCCCATTGCCCTCTGGCCTTGTCCCCCCGAGCTCTCCCACCACCTGCCTTGCACTAATGCACACCCGGCAGTTCCCTCCTGTATGTGCCTTCCTTCCCTTTCTCCTCTGCCAAGAACGCGCTCTTTCCCCTCCTCCTGTCCCTTCTGGGAAGACTCTTCTCTACCCAACAATCACACGTCTCAGGCTTGCACATTGGTTTTCTCACCTTCCACTTAGCTCATGTCCATGAAACTCTCTAGAACTTTTGAAAATCAGTTTCTGAACCCAAGCCTGTGGTCTGAAGAGGACAGTGTTGTGGTTGCTGTGCTGGAGAGTCTGAGGGATGTCTGTGTCCACAACTCTGGCCACACCTGGGTGTATCTGAGAGCTCTGGAGGGCAGGATAACCACACCTGGTCCCACAGTCATGACACACTAGCTGCCCATGAAAAGTTGGCCGTGTTAAGCCAGATTCAAGGGGCACAAACCAATTAGTGGGTATCTGCAGGCACAAGATGACATTTTTAAGCACCAAAAACTTTGGCCAACCTCGTAATTAGCCCCAAGTGGCACTTTGTTAGTCAACGCTGCCCTGGTCATTCACTTTTATCTTCTATTATCCTTCTACAATACTTTCATCTCGAATAATCAAATTAACTGTTCCCGTATAGACACTGGTTTGCCGCTGGAACACTTCCCCTCCCTTCCTGACAAGAATATCAAGGTTTTGTTGATTTTGTTTTGCTTTGGTATTTTATTTATTTATTTATTTATTTTTTTAATTTTTTTTTCAACGTTTTTTATTTATTTTTGGGACAGAGAGAGACAGAGCATGAACGGGGGAGGGGCAGAGAGAGAGGGAGACACAGAATTGGAAACAGGCTCCAGGCTCCGAGCCATCAGCCCAGAGCCTGACGCGGGGCTCGAACTCACGGACCGCGAGATCGTGACCTGGCTGAAGTCGGACGCTTAACCGACTGCGCCACCCAGGCGCCCCTTGCTTTGGTATTTTAAAACTATCCTTCCCTTCGCTCTCAGCCACGTGGTTTGGATGGGACTGACCCCACCTTCAGGTCCAGGGGGTCAGTTAGCATATTCTTGTCTTCTAGCTACAGTGACTGGAGATGTAGTTCAGGGAGAGACCCAGTAGTTCCCTTTGATGACAGTGACTCATCCAGGAGTGGGTCCATGATCTCAGCTTGTCTGTTCACAGAGAACCTCAGGCCCACTTCCGGGAATCATGGTACCTACATGCTCTATTCCGAGGCTCAATAGTGTGAGGATGGGAGGCTTGGAGCTGCTGTGCCATAAGGGGAGTGCCAGGAACTGTACTAGGGGTTCACTGAAAACCGGAGAAGTTGTCTAACGAGTGGATGTGGCGCTCAGAGATGGTTATTGCAAACAGTGTTTGAGTCCTAGATCAAGCTCTGCCTGAAACCAGTTTATCCCTGGATTCTTCAGTTACATGAATTGAATGCTGCCTTCTTTGGACCAAGCCAGTTAGACCAAAGTAGTTTTCCATTACTTGCAACCACAAGTAACCCGAGGTTCTTCTAATCATCACATTTGTTTCTGTTTCTCTCAATTTTCTTGCTCTCTGAAAGATTAGTCACCAATACTCAGTTTTCTGCCTTAGTTTCTCACTCTAGTGTACTGTGCTCATTCAGCTATATTGCTTACGGGTGCATTTCTCATGCCTGTAAAGAGCTTCTCCATGTACTTGGAACTTTCTTGGATCAAAGGATACTTCCCACATTTATAAAGCCATAATGTTCCCACTCACATTTGCAAAATTCTACAATTCTACTAATTGAGAAAAATTGGGAGAGGTCACTAAAAGGAAACAAGCCAAATAGTAAGTAAATACTTGCACGATATCTGTCTGGCAGGTGTGCTCCAGTGTCTCTGTGTGGATTTCTTGCAGGGATCCCTCTTTTCAGAAATCCTCCATCTACCAGCCCTTAAGCCCCACAGGTTTGGGTACGTGACCCAGGCTAGCCAATCAGAATCCACTTACCTGGGCATAAGTGATTGGTTCTGAGATGGACACACGATCCAAAGAGGCCCTTTCAGTGTATTTACTGGGATTTAATATTCAGTTCCTGGGATTGTACACTAAGGCAATATATGCTAGCGTTGCTCATTACCTTCCCCAAGATGCATAAAGGAAGTTATTTACAGCAGGAGGGAAAGAGGTCAGTGGTAAAAGGAAGCTGAAAAGCAGAGCCAAGAAATTGAGACAGGCAATGGAATGAGAGGGAGGGAGGGAAATGAGATATAGCCTCTGGATTTAGTTAAAACCATTATACTTGTCAACATTTTGTTTACATGCAGTGAATTCCTCCTTTTGCCTTTTCTCATTCTTTCATTCTTTAGTTTGTCTTTTCTTTTCCTTTCTCCTCTTCCTCCTCCACCTCCTCCTCCTCCTCATTCTCCTGCCAGTACTGTTCATTTGCCTGGAAGGGAAAAGTGGCTTAAAAAACATATTTTCCTCACTTCCTACTTTTAAAATTTCGTGAGTGGTGTCATTAAAGCATTAAGGAAACCGAATGGATACTCATCAGGCAGTTCTCCCAGTACAAGGGGAGAGGTAATTTAAATGCATAAGTACTTTTTAAAAAAACAAACATCCATTTACTCACCATTCAGATGAGCACATGCATTAACATTTGTCATGTTCTCTTCAGATCATTATTTTATTCAAGATATGAAATATTATAAAGTCTTTCTTCAGAAGGAATTTCTTCTGGTGAATTCCCCTTTCTACTGAAACCATTTTAAACTGGTTTTCTGTCACTTAAACTGGAAAGAGTTTTTACTAATAAATATACCTCTTGTCCCATGTAAGACAAACAGCTCCAGAGCTGCCATCTGTTTGTATCTCCTGCTGTGATTGTGTCTGACAAGTTGTTGGTGCACAACAGATATTCAGTAATGGTGGCAAATGTTGTTTAACTACATACCAAGTCACATGGTTGAAACAACTACATTTTGAGGAGTTCTTACTATTTTTATGGGGAAAATAAGAATGCTTTTTATGATAACAGGAAATTTTTTGTTGTTGTTTGTTTGAATTTCACAGGTGGGCTTTTTTTTCTGTTTGAATTTTAAAAAGCAAAAAGCAATGTTTCTCCCACCAAAAGCACAGGTAGCAAAAGAAAAAATAGATAAATTGGACCTCATCAAAATTAGCATTCTGTGAATTAAAGGATGCCATCAAGAAAATGAAAAGGCAAACCATAATATGAGAGAAAATATTTACAAATCATATATCTGACAAGGGATTAGTATCCAGAATATATAAAGAACTCCTACAACTCAACAGCAACAACAAAAGAACCCAATTCAAAAATGGGCAAAGGACTTGAGTAGACATTTCTGCCAAGAAGACATCCAGATGTCCAACAAGTACATGAAAAGATGCTCAACATCACTAAACTTTAGAGAAATGCAAATCAAAACCACAATGAGATATCACTTCACACCCATTAGTATGGTTATTATAAAAAACAAATCCAACCATGATAAAAAACCCAGACAGAAAATAGCAAGTGTTGGCAAGGGTGTGGAGAAATTGAAAGCCCTGTGTGTTGCCGGTGGGAATGTGAAATGGTGAAGCTGCTGTGGAAAACAGTATAGTGAGTCCTCAGAAGTTTAAAACTAGAATAAACATATGATCTAGCAATGCTACTTCTAGGTATACAGTCAAAAGAATTGAACGCAAGAACTTGAACACATACATACACCAATGCTTATAGCAGCATTTACAATAGCTAAGAGGTGAAAGAAACCCAAGTCCATCAATAGATGAATGGATAAGCAAAATGTGGTCTATACATATACTGGAATACTATTCAGCCTTAAATGAAAAGGGAAATTCTAACACATGCTACAACATGGGTCAACCTTGAAGACATTATGCTAAGGGAATAAGCCAGACACAGAAGGACAGATACTGTATGATTCACTTATATGAGGTACCTGGACTGGCAGGGTTCATAGCAACAGAAAGTAGAATGGTGGTCACCAGGGGCTGGAGGAGGGGGAAATGGGGAGTTAGTGTTCAATGGATACAGAGTTGCTGACTAGGAAGATGAAAATTTCTAGAGATGGATGGTGATGATGGTTACACAACGTCGTGAATGTACTTACTGCCACTGAATTGTACACTTCAAAATGGTAAATATTGTTATGTATATTTTACTACAGTAAAAAATAAAGCAATGAGAGGCACCTGGGTGGCTCAGCCGGTTGAGCAACTGACTCTTGATTTCAGCTCATGTCATGAGGGTCGTGGGATGGAGCCCCACACTGAGCTGCTGGAGTCTGCTTAAGAGTTTCTATCTCTCTCCCTCTGACTCTCTGTCCTGCATGCACACACTCTCTCTCTCTCTCAAAAAAAAAAAAAAACAAAAACCCAATAATTCTCAAAGCAAAATGATAGAGACAGTTGGAGATTAGTTGTTGCCTGGGCAACAACTGGGGGGTGGGAATGGGGATTAACAGTCAAAGGGCATTGAGGGTGTCATTGAGGGTGATGGAAAAGTTCTAAAGATGGAAAAGTTCTAAAACTGATGATGATTGTACAACTTGGAAAATTTCCTGGAAATCACTGAATTGTACACTTGAAATGAGTAACTTATAAGTATGTAAGACATATATGTAAGATATGCTTTATAAGGCTGTGAAAAACCAACACTGTTTCTAGAAATCGCTCACAGAAGAATCCTAGTTCTAGAAAACTAGGTCTTCCAAAAAGGTTACCTATGTTTGGGAAGCACTGTAGGTATTTCCCCTTGAGAGGCTTACAAGGCACCTGAGAAAACAGAGGTCTGAGAAGGGGCGTGGCAAAGAGACCCACTCAGCCTATCCTCTCTCAGAATGTCCTAGATGTGTTTCTCAGAGCCCCTCTTCCTCCCTCCAGAGCTCTCATTTACATCCCTCTGTCTAACCGTCTTTGGAAGGCACTTCAGTAAAAGCTAATCGACATTAAGTAGAAATCTCTTCGGTTGGCAGGCAGTTGCTTAAAGTCATTGTAATTGTTCTGAGTCCCTGAAATTACTTTCTCTGCATTGCCATCTATGTAACCAGAGGGGATTATTCAGCTCAGCAAGTGCGAAGAACGGAGATTGCCTGAATGCTTCATCAGATTGCGTCTCTCTGTGCCACCAAAGCCAGTAGTTCCCAGACAGATGTGAGGCACCCCACCCCTGCCACGGGGAGGAGACAGGAAGAGGGGAAGGCACTCCCTCAGCCCGGCTTCCTCTAGGCACTGGGCTGCCCCCACTTATTTCTCTTGTAGTACTGCCCTAGCTCTCATCAGGAAAATAGACTTTTCTTGAGAGGCTGATGGATAACAGCCCAACGTAAAATCTTAGGTAGAAACTTCTAGAGGGTCTTGTAAAGCTAGCTAAAGAGAATTTATTACACACCCACTGTATGCCAGGTGCCATACTAGGAGTGTCCCTATGTCTCATTTAATCCTCTTGGAGCCCCTGTGGCAGGTAGTATTCCACTATTTGGCAGGTGGGGGGACCTGAGGTGTGGGGGTTAAGTGATTCTCTTCTCATGTTGGGTCCCACAACCAGGCTTGTGTTCTTCCCATGACACCACATATTGAAACTCTGGCCAAATGCAGCTCAAGAAAGTTACAGAGAATGGAAAATAAGGTAAAAAGATGGTATTTACAGCACATTTTTGGCAGAAGCTCCTGGGTAATGATATATGAAAAACACACACACGCACACACACCATTACACAGTTAAGGTTGTGATCAGGTGAGTGGCCTGGGGCACAAAGAGGCAGGAGAAGGGTGGCTGTCCTGAGAGGTCTTCAAGGTGGGGAGTGGGCCACAGGAGCACTTCTGAGTCAGGCAAGACCCCACAATGAATTCGCACAGAGGCAGGAAGAGCTGGTGACAACCACAGGCCCTTATCTCTAGGGCTCGGAAACTCACAGGAAAAATGAGAATTCCAGAACAGAAAGCAGCACAGGGTGACATCAGCATGTAAACAGGCCAGCAGTGCCTTCAGCCAAGCCAGGGAAAGGGTGGGGTTTCCTGCTCTGTCCCCTGGCCAGTCTGGCGACCCTGCTGCCTTGTTGAGGCAGGAGGTCAAGCACTGTCTGCCCTCACTCCAGGAGACTGCATGCAATGTGCTAAGATCAAGGCCAAACGGACCTTCTTGGTTCCTGGCAGAATGAGATTACTGGGCTTGGTACCAAAGGTTCCAAGGTTACTGGAGCTGGCAAGCCCCTGCACAATCAATGACCTGTGGTTAGAGCTGGGTCCCTGGGAATCACCACCATCTTGTAATAATGAGTAATAAAGCCGTGAGCACATCACATAAACTGCCTCATTTAACGCAAGCACTGAGACATCTCTGAGGTAGGTACCGTTGCTCCATTTTCTGGAAGCAGAAACTGAGAGCATACAGAGGTTAAGTAACATGTCTGAGTCTCAGAGAGAATAGGTAGTAGTAGTGAGCCCAAGTGTCCGTGTGTAAAAGCTATGCTCTCAACAGCTCACAGACGGGGCCAAAGTTCTGTGCTTCACTTCCTCACGATGTGAATGGAAGTACTGAGATCCTAAAGCAATCCTTGTCCCTGTTTTGAGAACTGCCATCTGGCTTTCTGGCTCCTGAAGGACCCCTGCCGAGGACATTGGCTCTCCCACACATCAATGAACAATTCTGAGGGTCTTTTAAAATATATATATATAACTTCGATTGCTGTCTTTTCCCCACTGGAAAAGTAATTATAATGTTCCTAAACAAAAGAAAAAGGAAAAAAGGAAAAAAAGAAAAAGGTAAGCACTAAGAAGAAAATGTGGATCACCTTCAATACCTACAACTCAGCAATAATGAAAGCTTATCTTTGCTTTAGACTCAGAAGTGATTTTGTCTCCTAAGTACGTGTATATATTTACAACAATGGATTCACATTATGTTTTGTAATCTTTCTTTTTTAACGTATCTACATAGGGAACATTTTCTATAATATGCAGTGTTCTACAGCATAAATTTTAAGGCCAGTCTGTATTTTGCCATTATAAGTAATCTCTTATTTGGGGATGGTCAGGTTGCTTTTAACTTTTTCACTATTATGGAAAATTATTTAATGAAGATTCTGTAATGAGATCTATATGCATATTCATGAATATTTTCAGATGATAAATTACCAGATATGGAATTCTGGGTTTAAAAGTGTTTTTAAAAATATGGTTTAAAAAACTTTATATGAAAGCAGCATACTCTCATTGCATATAATGTAGAGAATACAGAAAAGTTGAAAAAAAGATAAAAGTCAGAATTTCCATAGTTACGTTTCTGTCTCCCAAACAACCATTAATAATATTTTATTTTCTCTAGAGTTTTTCTATGCATTAAAAACATTATAATCAATTTCTTTACATAATTTTGCATTCAGTAGTTTTCATTTTATGTGTATAGTATTGTATTATAATGATAGTATATAATTATAGTATAGTATTATGCAGTATAATTAATGTGTGCTCAAAACTTTTCCCCATTCTTTGTGTGTTTCACTCCTCAGTCTCAAGGATTTTCCAAAGGAAAAATGAGAAGCTTCTTGAACGTTATGGATATTTATAATAAACAAACCTCCCAGGACCATTTGAGGGGCTTCCTCTGAGCAAGCCTTTGAGTTTGGGTAGGAATATGGCATACTTATTAAAAAGATCATTCTGGAGGCTTTGGCAGGGCAAACGGAGGAAGAAAGTAACCAGGGGCGCCAGTCAGGTGAAAGTGGTCCAGGCAGGTGAAGGTGATGATCCCCATGGGGATGTAGACAAGCTGGGTTGGCTTTGGAAAATCAAACTTGCTAATAACCATAGCCATGATAGATGTGTGGTGTTGGAAGGGAGACACAGGCAGCAAGGAGTGTAGCTTGAGTTTAGATTTAAATAGCTATATGGGGAGGCTGTCATTTACTGAGATAGGAAAAGCTGGGAAAGGAATAATGTTTGGGATATTAGTTTCCTATTAGTCTGGGAAGATGGAGGCTTGCTTTGGATTTAATTTCACTTTAGAATATAAGGAAATGGGTAAGTCTGACCCACCCTCAAAGTCAGCTATGGTTTCTCTCCCCCCCCCCCCCAGCCCCCCGTCTCCCCTTGTACTTTAGGGCAAATTTATCACATTCTAACTTCTACTGCTATTATTTTAGGACATGCCTATATTATCCCTACTGGAGTTTTAAATTTGTTAGTACAGGTGTGCTTTTAATTTCCCTTACAGTTCTGTATTCCTTTCACTGCATGATACAAAAGTTAAGTGGCTGATTTGATATATTTTTTTTTGGTTTTTACTATAAGCATTTATAGCTATATATTTCCTCTTAGCACTGCTCTTGCTGTGTCCCATAGTGTTAGCATGTGGTGTTTTCATTTTTATTTGCCCCTAAGTATTTTATAATTTCTCCTGTGATTTCTTCTTTGATCAATGGATCAAATGGATCAATGGATCATGGTTAAAAGCATATGTTTGATTTCTACAACTTTGTGAATTTTCTAGTTTTCCTTAGGTTATTGTTTTCTAACTTCATCATGTTGTGGTTGGAGAGGATACTTTGTATGATATCTATCTTTAAAGAAATCTATTGAGACCTAATTTGTGGCTTAACATATGGTCTATCCTGGAAAATATTTCATGTGCACCTGAAAAGAATGTATATGTTGTTGCTGTTGGGTGGTTTTCTGTATCTGATTTGATTTAGTTGATTAAGTAGTTTAAGTCCTCTGTTTCCTCACTTATCTTCTATCTGATTGTTCTATCTATTTTTGTGAGTGGGAATACTGAAGTCTCCATTTGTTATTCTAAAACTGTCTTTTTCTCCCTTCAATTCTGTCAGATTCTTTGATTTATATATTTTGATGCCCTGTCGTTAGGTGTGTAAATGTTTATAATTTTTATATCTTTTTGTTGTATTGAACCTTTTATTAATATGTAATGTATTTCTTTGTCTCTTATAAACATTTTTTTTACATGTAAAATTATTTTGTCTGATATTGATATAGCTACCCTTGATCTCTTTTGGTTACTATTTGCATGGAATATCTTTTTCCAAACTTTTACTTTCAATCTGTCTGTGTTTTTGTGATCTAAAGTGAGTCTCCTCTAAACAGCATATGGTTGGATCAGGTGTTTTTATTCATTCTGCCTATCTCTTTGGATTAGAGAGTTTAATCCATTTACATTTAAAGTAATTGCTGATAAAGAGGGACTTACTGTTGTCATTTTGCTATTTGTTTCCTGTATGCCTTATAGTTTTTTTGTCCTTCATTGGTTGCATTACTATCTTCTTTTGTGTCTAGTTGATTTTTGTAATGAAATGTTTAAATTCCATTCTTATTTCCTTTTGTATATATACTATAGCTATTTTCCTTGTATTTACCATGGGGATTACATTCAACATCCTAAAGTTAAAACACTCTAATTTGAATTTATAGCAGCTTGACTTCTTAACATAAAAAACTCTGCTTCTTTATAGCTCCAGCCCCACCCCTTTGGTTGTTAATGTCACAAATTATATCTTTACACACTCTGTGCCCCAAACCATAAACAAATGATTCTTTTAAATGCATTACTTTCATATTATGTGGAAAACAAGATTTAGAATTACAAAGTAAAGTTACAATAACACAAGCTTTTAGACTAATAATTTTTTCTTCAAATGTATTAATCATATAGAAAACAAAAAGTACCACTACAAATCATTGTTGCAATAATACTAGCTTTTATATTTGCCCATGTATTTACCTTTACTGAGATCTTTAATTCTTTATCTGGATTTGAGCTACTGTCTGTGTCCTTTCATTTCACTTTGAAGAACTCATTTTGGCATTTCTTGCAAGGCACCTCTAGTGGGAATGAACTCTTTTAGCTTTTGTTTATGTCAGAGTGTCTTAATTTCTACCTCACTTTTGAAAAGTTTATTTATTTTGAGAGAGAGAGAACATGTGAGCAGGGGAGAGGCAGAGAGAGAGGGAGAGAGGAACCCAAAGCAGGTTCTGTGCTGTCAATGCAGAGCCCAATGCAGGGCTTGAACTTATGAACCATGAGATCATGACCTGAGCTGAAATCAAGAGCCAGACACTTAACCACTGAACCACTCAGGCACCCCTATGCCTCACTTTTAAGGACAGTTTTGCCTGATGTAGGATTTTATGTTGACAGGGGTTTGTTTGTTTGTTTGTTTGTTTAACACTTTGAATACTGCCACTGCCTTCTGGCTTCCAAAGCTTCTGATAAGAAGTCTGCTGATAATCTTATTGAGGCTTCCTTATATGCAATGATTTGATTCTCTCTTGCTGTTTTCAAGATCTCTCCTTGCCTTTGGTCTTTGAATGATTATAATGTGTCTTAGTGTAAATCTCTTTAAGTTCATTTTAGCTGAAGTCAGTTGAGCTTCTTGGATGATTATATGTATATCTTTCATCAAATTTGGAAAGTTTTTAGCTATTATTTTTTCAAATATTCTTATAGCTTCATTGTCTCTCTTCTTCTGGGATGCCCACAATGAGTATGTTGATCTTCTAGATGATGTCCCACAGGTCTCCTCTGTTAACTTTTATTCAATCATTTTCTTTCTCTTCCTCAAACTCAATAATAATTTCCATTGTTCTATTTTTAAGTTTACTGAATCTTTCTCTGCCTGCTTATATTTGCGTTTGAATCCCTTAGTGATTTTTTTTTTTCATTTCAGTTATTGTATTTTCAGCTCCAGAATTTCTTTCTAGTTTCTTTTTAGGGTTTCTATCTCTTTCTTGATATTCCATTTTGTATATTCATCATTTTCTTGACTTTCTTCATATTTTTTTTTTTAGTTTTTTTGAGCATCTTTTTTTTATTTATTTTTATTTATTTTTTCAACGTTTATTTATTTTTTGGGACAGAGAGAGACAGAGCATGAACGGGGGAGGGGCAGAGAGAGAGGGAGACACAGAATCGGAAACAGGCTCCAGGCTCTGAGCCATCAGCCCAGAGCCTGACGCGGGGCTCGAACTCACGGACCGCGAGATCGTGACCTGGCTGAAGTCGGACGCTTAACCGACTGCACCACCCAGGCGCCCCTTTTTGAGCATCTTTATGACAATTGTTTTAAAGTCTTTGCCTAGTATATCCTCCATCAGGCCTTTTTCAGAGACAGTTTCTCTTGATTTTTTTTTCCATTGAATGGGACATACATTCCTGTTTATTCATATTCCTTGTGATTTTTTTGTTGTTGTTGAAAAGTGGACATTTGAACCTGAAATAATGTTATTACTCTGGAAATTGCATTCTCTCCTTTCCTCAGGGTTTGCAAGTTTTTTAAACAATCATTCTTATATTTGTTTTTTTTTATTATTGTAGGCTGTCTCTCTGCTGAGGGTAAGCCTGACCTGTAAATGCAAGGTCCTCCCAGGTCTTTTCTGTACTTTTCCCTGAGTGTGTGTGGCCACTTTCTTTTTTCCTATACATGCAGTTGTTTTTGAGTGTTTTAATCTTTAATGTCTGTTTCCCAAAAGGAGAAAAAGAGATAAATAAAGGGGGATAAAGGTTGCCAACCTTTTAAATCCCCTGGAAGTCACTTCAGCTAGAGGGAGAGAACCTTGCAACAGAAGTGGGTATTGAAACAACAATGGCTGCCCATTTCTTTGTCTGTACCTCTGTGATCAGAAGCAGCAATCAGCAGTCAGAGCACAAATCCTTGATATCTAGGAGATAGTTTTCCTTTTTGCCCATGCCTACTCTCATACATTGGGTGCAAACTGTCCCAGGGACATGTGCACAGCTGTTTCCCACATGGCTGGGGGTGGGGAAATGAGCAGCTACTACTGTGCCAAAAGTTGAAATTAACCAAAACCGACCACAATTTACCATCTAAATCTTGTGCTGGAAGTTGCAAACTTTCAACAGACTCCAGAATTCCAAAATAGTTCTATCACACATATTCCACTAGTAAAATTGTTGTCTAGGTGGAGAAACAGATTCCTGGTACTTCCTAGTCTGCCGTCTTTCCATACCTTACTCTTCTTGACAGATATACATGTTTCCACCCCATGGATGTACCATGAATATGTATGGTCAATCTCATTGCTTTTTAGATTTCATAGTAGACAATGTTGGTTGCCTTCCTAACATCGCTTTCTCCCTTTTTCCATCCTAACATAATCCCAGATCTCTTCAGTTACTTATCCCCTTCACTGCTCTGAAAGGAGATACTGATCAACCTAAGCTCATTGGAACTTGGCTCTATCCTGGTAACAATTATTGGTCCAGGAACATACATATAACCTAAACTAATCACCCAGATTGAAGATTAGGGCTTAGAGACCATTCTTAGGGGAGAAGGGCTACTCTCTGCCTTGTGTTCTTTCTCTCCTTTGTGAGTAGGTATGAGGGAGCATGTGGCCATCTTGCAAACATGAGAAGAATCAGCTAACCCAAGAAATGGCAGTCCTCAGTGAGGAAAGACCCTGATTCTTGATGACATTTTTGAGTTCCTCCTCATACCATATCAGGGCTTTTCACCTATGGACTTGCAATTATGTGAGAGATGAACTTTCCTATTTTCTTAAGTTGATGGAGTTACAGTTTCTGAAACTTGTGTATTCTAACTGATACAGGGTTGTTAGGAGGATTGAATCTGTTCATATTTGTAAAGTGCTTAGAATGGTGCTTAGCACATGGCAAGTGCTATATTAGTGTCTGTTGAATAAATAAATAAAATACAAGTTTTCCCACTGTCTTCAATGATAAATAATGATACCACAAACCTCTTTAACATGCATGTATCTTGAAGATTTGGGAGGAAGTAAAACTACTCGTTAGGATCCTATAAAAGTGGATACATGTCATTATACATTTGTCCAAACTCACTGACTGTACAGCACCAAGATTAAACTCTAATGTGAACTATGGACTTTGGGTGATAATAACGTATCATTGTAGGTTCATAATTTGGAACAAATGTACCACTCTGGTGCCAGGGTGTTGATAATGGGGAAGGTGGTGCACGTATGAGGACAGGAGGAATATGGGAAATCTCTGTACCGTCCTCTCAATTTGCTGTGACCCTAAACCTGCCCTAAAAATATTCTTTTTTTTTTTTTTTAATTTTTTTTTTTCAACGTTTATTTATTTTTGGGACAGAGAGAGACACAGCATGAACGGGGGAGGGGCAGAGAGAGGGAGACACAGAATCGGAAACAGGCTCCAGGCTCTGAGCCATCAGCCCAGAGCCTGACGCGGGGCTCGAACTCCCGGACCGCGAGATCGTGACCTGGCTGAAGTCGGACGCTTAACCGACTGCGCCACCCAGGCGCCCCAAAATATTCTTTTAATAAAAAAAATTGTTTGTCATGTGTATAACATGTTCTCTGATACTATCATTCTGCTTCCAGAAATTTATTCTAAGAAAGTCATCAGAGACGTAAATAATACTTTACATGTACAGATATTCATTGCACCTTTCAATAATATACACCCAGCATTCAATAATCCGGGACTGCTAAGTAAATGTTGGTATAACTATGTGATGGGATACTATGCAGACATTAAAAATCATGAGCTGACTATTAAATCACAAAGGAAGTTGGTCATGATATACTAAGGAAAAAAAATCACGAGGCAGTGTTGACAATGTGATCTCAATTTCACGTATATGGCAAGGAGTGTGTCTACGGTGTGGAGTGCAAAAGCACCTGTAGAGAAAAAGATTGGAAGTAGGCACGGGAAATGTTGGCCATAGCTATCTCTAGGTTATACAGTTGCAATGGTCTGTATTTCCTTTTCTACTTTCCTGTATGGTTTACATTTTGTTTTAGAACGAGCATGTAAAACATCATTTCCCACAAATAGTAAACACAGTCAAATTATTCTCTATTATATTAGTAATTTTTATAGAACTTAGGATATTCTAGTTTGCAACAAGCCAAAAGGAGTCTAGAAAAATGCTATGCTACAGAAGTTGGATATTCATTTGATTTATTTATTATTTTTTATTATTTTTTATTATTTTTTTAATTTTTTTTTTCAACTTTTATTTATTTTTTTGGGGGGGACAGAGAGAGACAGAGCATGAACGGGGGAGGGGCAGAGAGAGGGAGACACAGAATCGGAAACAGGCTCCAGGCTCTGAGCCATCAGCCCAGAGCCTGACGCGGGGCTCGAACTCACGGACCGCAAGATCGTGACCTGGCTGAAGTCGGACGCTTAACCGACTGCGCCACCCAGGCGCCCCTATTATTTTTTATTTTAGACACACAGAGAGAACGTGAGTGGGGGAGAGGGGCAGAGGGAGAGAGACATATTAAGAGCGAATCTTAAGCAGGCTCCACACTCAGCATGGAGTCCCACATGGGGCTTGATCCCACGACCCTGGCATCAGGACCTGCGCCGAAATCAAGAGTCGTATGTTCAACTGACTAAGCCACTCGGGTGCCCCTGGATATTAGCGTTTAAAAAAGACATCCCAATTCTTTGCATTAGAAGTATACTATACAATGGCTTCTGATACGGTGGCGGATCTGATAATCCTCATTTTGGAGAGATAAACTATGCACTATTCTCATGGATCTAACACAGCTGAAGTTATTTTTGACTTAAGAATAGCAGCAACACTGAGTAGAGTCTGGACAAAAAAAACCCCACAAATCTCAATTTTAAGGTTTTATTTTTCACAGTCACAAATGACTCATTGACACTCGTAGTGAGAGGATTTTCGTGAGCTGGAAGCCGCTGGACTGTTTTTTAGAAACATGTAATTTGAAAATTAAAATGATCTTGTCCATTTTGGTTTAGGTGGCAGTTTGGAAATTAAATGGTTTAAGATGAAAGTGTGTGCGTAAGCACCATGTCTTCCTTTTAATCCTATTGTAGTTTCTAAATTTACTTCTAATATACAAAGGAGCTGAGAATTAGCCTGATACTCAATGGAGCAGAAAACTTACTTATCTTGATGAGAAAAAGAAAGATGCTGGGGAAGCTGCCCAATTTTACATTAAAAAAACGACAGCAAATTGCCTTGTGGATGAATTACATACATTTGGACCTGTGCTCACTGTTGTTTGGGTTGACTGTTTTTATTGATGGTTTCCACGTCTCCCTGTATGTGGGCAAACCCTTGTCATTAGCCTATGTTTGTCACCCTCTGAAGAATTATTGAAGCCCAAACAACCTTCTGTAATTCCCTCTTTCAGAAGCAATTATGTCTTCTATCATCACCTGTTTCCTTGTGCATCACGAACACATTCCACCATGGAACCAACTGCCAAACCATTTTAAGTCATATCTTCAGTTTCCAGTGGTTTTAACAAAAAGGGTCTTTCCCTAAAAACCCCTTGCCTTGGGGGTTGGAGACTCTCTAGACCTAACTGGGTCACTACCCTCACAGATAAAGCAACTTCATGGTTGCATTTATGGTTTTAGGTAATAGTCACCGTCTTTGTCTCTACTTTGCAACTACAGGGAAAATGTGTGCCATTTTAAGTTTTAACGGAATTTCTATTGCTTGCCTACTTTCTTACAGAAATGCTGAAAAACCTGAAGTGATCTCCCTGACCACTTAAGGTGGGATTCCTCAGGTCTCAGGCAGACCCAGGCACTTCCCAAACCTTTGGGAAGGTTTCTTTTTTTTTTTTTTTTTTAAATGTGAACTCCAATTATTTTATTTTATTTTATTTTTTTTTTTCAACGTTTATTTATTTTTGGGACAGAGAGAGACAGAGCATGAACGGGGGAGGGGCAGAGAGAGAGGGAGACACAGAATCGGAAACAGGCTCCAGGCTGTGAGCCATCAGCCCAGAGCCCGACGCGGGGCTCGAACTCACGGACCGCGAGATCGTGACCTGGCTGAAGTCGGACGCTTAACCGACTGCGCCACCCAGGCGCCCCTGGGAAGGTTTCTTCCCCACCCTTCTTCCCAGATGATCACAGACGTTCCCTGGACTGTAAGGACAATCTTTATGTCACCGGGTCCCAAATGCATGTCTTTCCCCTAGACTTCTCCTCTGAGATAGAAACTGACAAGTTCCACTGCCAGCTTCCACAGACGGGTACCCTCCTAGACTGCAGTGTTGGAATGAAGGCTGTTTGGAGGTCAGGGGAAGCAATGGAGATCGTATTTACTCTTTTCAGTTCACAGGGGACAAACCTGAGACGCAAAAGGATTCAGGATTATGCACAACTGTCCGAAACACTGCAACATTAACATGTCTTCGAAATCTCTAATTTCCCCTCCAAAACCAACTCCTCACTCCCCAACTTTTCCTAAGACAGTAAATGGCACCAAGATTCCCCCAATTATTTGAGCTGGAATCTAAGAATCAGGCTGGATTCCTCACTTTCATTACTAACCCATCTGCCAGTCCTGTTGGGTGTCCTGGAAAAGCAACTTGCATTTGTCCACTTCTGTCTCTGGCCGCCGTGTCTACCTTGTCCAGCCCACCATCTGCCTGGACCACCACGGAAGCGTCCTTTCACTTTTGCTTTGATTCCAACCCGTTCACCAAAAAGCGACAAAAGTAACCATGTTAAAATGCAACTTGGAACCAAAGGGGGCCTGAGAGAATGACATCTCACAGGCTCCGAGCACAAAGGTGATGGTGACTCAGAAGACCTGAGGGGCCCCAGGGAGCTGGTGGGTGGACTGTAGTTGCTGATGGGGCATGGGTTTGCAGCTGGGGGAGTGGGGCAAGTGTCCGGGATTTTGCCATCTTTCCTATGCCTGAAGCTGTGTGCTGCCAGAGAATACTCGGGCAGTAAGTATCACCTGTCTGCTGGGGGCGCCAATGCCAGGCATTGTTAGTCATCATGCCTCTCTAGGTTCCAGTCACCATGGTGTCACTCATTACATGCAGGAACCTAGACATAGCCCTGGGCCCCTGAGCCTGGTGATGAAAGGGCTGGATGAAAGATCACTGTGGTTCCTTCCAGCTCTGTCTGTCAGTCTGTGATGCAGGTGGGGCTAGGGCTGGGGCTCACACTGTACTCTACTCCCAGAGCCTTTCCTGGCAGCCAGAACATTTGTGAATTAATGTCTTTCAATTTTATTGGCTGGCCTACTGCATCCTTTTAAAGTAACAGTTTTTCTTTGACACTCTCATCTTCCTTCTTTACTGTTCTTTTTCTTCCTGGCAGCCTCTATCCTCAGTGATCCTTGTGTGTTGAGGCTGCTACTTGGCCATCAAGGACTTCCCTGATTTCTGACATTGTTTCCTGTGCCCTGCATGGGCAAAAACTAATGCTGTAAACTTCTCCTCTTCCCCTGATTCCATTAAAACTCTGACTCTTGGGGCATCTGGGTGGCTTAATTAGTTAAGCATCCAACTCTTGGTTTCAGCTCAGGTCATGATCTCATGGTTCTTGAGATCCAGCCCCACGATGGGTGCTGGGCTGCTAGCACGGAACCTGCTTGGGGCTCTCCCTCTCTCTCCCTCTCTCTCTGCTCCTCTTGTGTGCATATGCTCTATCTCTCAAAATAAAGAAACTTAAAAAAAACCCTAATTGTTAAAAAAAATCCACTTTGACTCTTTGTCATGAAAAGACTCCCATTTTATTTAAAGAGTACAAACAAACAAGAACAGCTCCCTGCCCACACTCTCCCTTTCCACCCCCAGCAAAAATCCACAAGGGAAAGAAAGTCAGGATTGCTGGTGACAAAGCTTTAGAAGGTGGAGAATAGAAGGAAAAGTGCTAACTGACTTAGCAGTCTGGAGAAAGGAGAAAACTGTACCAAGACTCGGGGATATGCAGAAGCAGTCTGATTCAGAAAATGAAACAAAACAAAAACAAAATAAGGAAAGTCTCAGGAATTATAAGTGCCAGGGACCTGGGAAAATAGAGGTACAGGTGGAGGTACAGTGGGGCTGTTTGAAAATTTGCTTGGGAAACCATGAGCCCCCACATGGCCTCCCTGCTCCATGCAGCTGAGGGACTACCTCTCCCCAGCCATGGCAGAAGAACCAGAGTATGACTTGAAGAGAAGTTGGACCAGGGGATGTCTGGAGTTGGGGATACCAGGCGTGGCTGAACTCAGGGCTACAGCGCTGAGAAGAGGTTGGTTAGATAAAAGAATATATGCCAACAGATGAAAGCCTTAGCTTCCTTCCCCATGTGGCTCTAGGGATGTTCACAGCCAGACTCACATCTCCCAGGGCCCCTCCTAAGAGAACTAATCACACCAAGAGAAAAGACCAAGAGATGCTGGCAACTGGTGGGGGTGGGGAGGTGCTCAAATGCATTGACCAACCCAACACATTGCACAGTGAAGCCCAGGGGTCAGTAAATAATACCCCACCCCACCCCAGGGAGCTTCCAATGAATTTTTGACTGTCTTGCCCTCAAAGAAGGCAGCCAAAGATCACCAGACAGCAACATGAAAGACAGAAATCAAAACAAAGAAAGGAAGGAAAGTCAGAGGATAGTGACAGCAAGGAGAACAGAGTAAAAATTTTTCAAAATTATAACTCATATATTCATAGCTTCACAAAGCAAGAACAGTGGGTCCATCCCTCATCAGGAAATATTAAAACTCTGATAGCAGACATGAAAAATTAAAAAGAGGAATTGGTGATAAAATGATGATAAATCTCCCATAATGTAGAGCAACAACAAAAGATATAATATAGGAGGAAAATAATGAGAAACTTGAGTGACCATTTCAGGAGGTACAACAAACAAATAATAGGCATTCCAGAAATGTAGAATAGAGAAAAGGGGGAAGAAAATGATCACACAAGGGATTCAAGATTTATCAGAATTGAGAGATAAGTAATGGTGTCCAGTCTGAAAAAGCTCATTGAATATTAAACACAATGTAGAGGAAAAGGTCATATGTAAAGGTACAGTAGCATAAGCTTTCAGAAAAAGCTTTTAGGAAAAAGAATTGAGTCTTAAACTTTCCAAATTAAAAAACAGGTGGCAGAAAAAGGATCAAGAATTGGGATGGCAAGAGACTTCCCAATAGCAACATTGGATGTTAGAAAACCCGTGGAACAATGCTTTCAAAATTCACAGTGACAATAAATCCTAACTTCAAATTCTATTATCTAGTCAGATTATTAATCAAGAATAAGGGTAAAGGACGGGTGTCTGGGTGGCTCAGTCGGTTAAGCATCCGACTTCAGCTCAGGTCATGATTGCGCAGTTTGTGTGTTCGAGCCCTGCACTGGGCTCTGTGCTGATGGCTCAGAGCCTGGAGCCTGCTTGGGATTCTGTGTTTCCTCCTCTCTCTGCCCCTCTCATGCTCATGCTCTCTCTCTCTTTTTCTCAAAAATAAATGAACATTAAAAAAAAAAAAAGAATAAGGGTAAGGGAGAGAGACTTAAGATGTGAAAGTCTCCAATTTTATTGTGTATGTATTCTTTCTCAGAAAGCTACTAAACGTCCTTCACCAAAATAAGGGAGTGAGCTCAGAAAAGGAAGCCATGGGGCACATGCAGGCTGTCTGTCCCAGGAAAGGCAGTTGACAGGGAGACACCCAGTTTATAATAAGACAGGATGGTGGTCCAAGAAGGAAGTCATATTAAAAAATTAAATTGGGAAGACTATTTGATGTGTTTGAATATACTGAGAGGAGATTATATAAATGACAGAGAATTTGAGGATAAATTAACAAAGGAAACTCAGACAAAAACCACAACAAAATAAGTTGTAAAGGAAGAGAAATGTAACTAGTGAATGCATATGGCTCAGCTGTGAATAATACTTAATTATCATAAGAATGTGAGCCTTAGCTAGTGCCCTGGGCTCCTTCGAGAGAGAGAGAGAGAGAGAGAGAGAGAGAGAGAGAGAGAGAGTGTGTTTATGTGGGTTGGGGTAAAAAAAAAAGTTGTAGTTTAATCTTCTATAACAGAAATCAATAAGTACTATCTAAAAGTTGAAAGAAAAATCGAGAAATCTCTGTACTCACAGTTTATTTAGAAATATGGAAACAAGTTGGGGGGGCTCCTGGATGGCTCAGTAGGTTAAGCGTCCGACTTCAGCTCAGGTCATGATCTCACAGTTTGTGAGTTTGAGCCCCACGTTGGGCTCTGTGCCTTCAGATTTTGTGTCTCCCTCTCTCTCTGCCCCGCCCTCACTTGCTCTCTGTCTCTCTCTCTCAAAAGTAAATAAACATTAAAAAAATTTAAGCAAAAAAAAAAAAAAAAAAGAAAGAAAGAAAATATGGAAACAAGAACTAAAGATAAAGCTTAAGAGGTTGCTTTATATGGAGTCAGAGAAGACTGGAGAAGGGGACTTCTCTGTTTTTGTTACAAAATTATTTGACGTTTTAGAGTGCTTATATACATAAAACTTTGCTCAGCGGGGATGGAGAAAAGAAAGGAGGGATGAGAGAACAACCTGATAAATTAGTTCATATCAAGATAATTATGATCCATAACAGTTTAATGCATTACTGTTATCAAGAGCAGGTGCATTTTAAAGGTGAAAAAAAATTCATTTACACTTTAACCCAAAGAAATGAATTAAGCCCCATAACGGGTAAGTGGGGGATACATGTGGGTGCCACGTAATCTGAGATTACTCTATGCCTTGCAAACCACAAGTGGGAATGGGTGGAGCTTGGATAGCTGGAAAAAAGAAGGGAACTTACTCCAGAAGGTGAGTGAACCACAAATTAAGCACTGCCCTGTTCATCTCCTAATCTTGAGAGCTTGCCCAGCAAAGCTCCTATGGCACTGATAGATTCGTATCATTGGAATCAGATAACTTCTTCAAAGATATCCCAAGATTCTAAGTCCCTTCTAATACATTTAGCTTTCATTTCTAAACACCTATTGAATTTTGAAAAGTTAATAAAAAAATTCAATCATCATAATATCTTTCTATCTACAGAAGTTACTATACTCTTCTTTTTAAATGATTTGATAAAGGTTTTTATTAGATTTTCTCCAGGCTCGGTAGCGGTTGTAATTAACAAACCCAGCTGTCATTCAAACCAGAATACATCAAATCCAAAGGCCACAGAGCGTGTTCACAGGCAGTGCTGTGCATGTCTCCCTGAGAGTCAGATAATGCCAGGCAAGAGGGAGGCCTATACATATCGCATTCCAGAGCACTGACATTGACCTACACTGTTTGACAGAAACATTAAAACACCCAGACATCTGACACATTCTGCTGAAATTTCTTTTCCCAAAGGTAGGCAGGCTTCGGGGCTTGAGAACTGTTGAAAATTCTGAAATGTCTCCTATCTGTTGTTACTGTTTTCTTGTCACCCAGGAAAGGCTACATGGCTTTTCCTCCTGGCTTTGCCAGTAAACTGGTTGTACAGGAACATGGATAGATGGTCATGTGATTCCTAAAGCTTGAGAGATTTCCCAGATGTCAAGCTTTCGTCCTCCTCCTTGCCTGCTCTTTCCATATTGTTCACATCTCCCTACTCAGAAGGGTCCTACAAACACTTACATAGTGGATTTCACTGATCACTAACAAGGATTTGTCCCGGCTGCCTCTTAGCAGTGCTGATGTACTGAGAAACACTCCCCGCGATGCATTTCCTTGTAACAAATGCCACGCAGAACCACAAGATGGCTCTGTAGCTACAGCAAAGGATATGCTAAATCTCTGCACCACCCCCGTCCCCCCCAAAAAAGGTGCCTACTAGGGAATCTTTAGCTGGAAGCAAGTACTTGCCAGGCCTGAGCGTGGTGCTGTAGATAGTGATGACAGGTATGCTCCATCCTGAGTAAGTTCTAGAGAGGTGGTGCTTTTTTTGTTCTTTAATGGTTTTTTAATTTACTAGGAACTTTCATGTGTCAAATAGGATACCAACCCCATATAAAAGCACATCTGTATCCTGATATTTTGTACAGGACTGTTCCAGGAGCCACCATTTTTTTTCTTAAAAACATTGTTTAAAGTGGAGGGGGGGAGCATCAGCTGTACTTAAAACAATCTTTGAACAAAGCTGTACTTTCAACAATCTTTGTCCTAGAAATCCCCCCTCACTGCAGTTTTCGAAATGGGTTGGTTTCTGATATAAATAGGCAAGAAACACACCGTTCTTATGGCCTGACTCAACTGGGAAGCACTTAATTCAAGGTCTCAAGAGCGAAGGCAGTTTCTGGAGGCTCAGGTAGCTCTTCATTTTCACTATGGAAAACAGAGTTTTCCTGAAAAAACTAAGTGCAGTGCTGTAGTGACCTAAGAGTCATGTCTGTGTGGGTTGTTTTTGGCAAAGCTACCTTCTCCCTCAGTGGCCATAATGACGTCTATAACACACGTTTACTCGGGCCAGGAGAGTTAGCCGAGCGTGAAGCGTGAACCCAGGGGTTTCCAGACTGAGCAGGTGGGTGGTCGTCTCTTCAAGTGGGTGTGACATGAGAGGTTCTGCCAGCTTGGCCCCAGAAACCTGTCAACTTTCGCCTGCTCCCTAGGCCATTTTTAAGGAATTATACACACGCCCCATTCAAAAAAGCTCTGCTCACAGTAACTGCCATTTAATGTTCTTTTCATTTGTTTACGCCCCTTGTGTACCGAGGCTCCTATACTCTCTATCAAAAGCCCCACCTCACCTTAGCGAGCTCGCTGTCCCACAACAGTCCGGCTCCCGAGCGTCCCTATGTCCTGAAAGTCAGTGATCTGAGTCTTGATTCCAGGTCAGCCACCCACATCCTGGACCTTTCTAATTCCCAGGTGACTCCAATTCCAAAGATCTTAAACTCTACTCTTCCTATTAAGGTCCTTTAAGCCAGTGGCTTGCAAACTTTAGGGTACATCACACTCTCCCAGAGGAAGACTTGGAACCCAGCTGGCTGGGCCCCATCCGCGAAGGTTCTGATTCAGCTGGTTTGGGGTGGAGCCCATAAATTTGCATTTCTGGGAAATAGCCAGGGAATGCTAATTGTCCTGATGTGGGGCCACACTTGAGAATCACCGCTCGGAGAGTTCTCAGCCCTGACTGCATATTCGAATCACCCAGGGAGCTTTATAAGCCAGCTATGCCCAGGGACCACCTTGGCTAATTAAACCAGAATCTTGAGAGATGGGCATTCCTATGTTTTTTAAAGCTCCCCAGCTGATTTGGAGGCGGAGTCAGGATGGAGATTTACCGCTAAGCATCTCGACTCCACGTCTGCTTCCTCAGTGTTCGCCTTGCCCAGCAAAATTGCAGTCCTAGATCAGTCCAACATTCTGCTGTTTCCACTTCTAAACTTGGGCTGCTGAGCACATGTAATCACGCGGATTCGGACCATTACAAGTGTAGAGTTTCCAGTCTCCATTGGGTACTCAACGCTGCTCAGCCAGTCCTCTGATGGGTCCCCTGTCAGCTCTCTCTCCCAGGCTCCACGACAGCACTTTCTTCTCCAGCCTCCTCAAGCCATCTGCCTCAGTCACTGGCGTCCGCCAGGCAATAGAACCTCTGAGCCTCGGTTGTCCTATCTGTCAACAGGCAGTAATAAGTGCCTGGTGGAGGAAGTCCTCGGGATTAGAGACAGTGGCACAGTGCCAGGTGTATGAGGAACTCACCAACAGTATAGTTATTGTCGAGTCATGGTGGTTGTTGCTTACTGTCCGAAGATGGTCCCATCACCAACTGCATAAATGGCCATGGACCCTTCAAACCTTTCTTGTTTGCCTACTGCCAAATTTTTATTATCTCAAAGTCATTATCTTCTCTTGTCCTTCCTGCTTAGGTCCATTAAATTAGGAATTTTAGCTTTCTGGAAAGATTCAGAAGTTGGGAAGAGGCTCTCTGCCTTTGTCTCCACCTCCTCACTCAGTCCCACCAGGGGGTGAGTTTGGGAGAAGGCATGAGTCCAGGGGTCATGTCCATTTTTCTCTCTCTCTCTCTGGAATGGCCAATCCTGGGAAGCCGGGTATCTCCTCCTTGGTAAGCAGCTTTCTCTGACACGGGATGCTGTGATCTACAGCTTGTCCTGTGCCCTGATGGAGGATGACATAGGTCCTCTTGAGTGTGTGCTGGGTGAGGTGGAGAGCACAGTGGGAGGAAAGGCCGAGTCCCAAAATAAACCAAGCTCTCTTATCACAATAAATCAGATGTGAGTTTCTGGTGTCTCTTGTTCAACCGGTTACAAATAGGGAGGCAAGGAGCATGGGACCGTGATTATCTTCCCCAAACCCTGGTAGAAGTCACATTTTCCCGTACCCCTCCGAGGCTAATTTGTCCATTTGTGCCCCGAATCCTGCACCCTCTCACTTCCTCAGGGACAAAATTCTATCAATCATCCCTTCTCCCAATGCTTCTTTATCCTCTTCCTTTTTTGTAGATTCTTTTTCTACAGCATTTCTATATATTTAGGTCGATTTATATTATTGATTTATATTAGTTATTTTATCGATTTATAAAATATAAATTAAAACCAATTTGCTTATAATTGGTGAGTCGATTTACTTCCTCTTCTGGTTTTCTTTTTGAGAACTGTTTGACCACTCTTTCTCCGACCCTTTTGAAGCCTCCCTTCCCTCTTGCCGCTCTGTCAACGCTGGTGTCCCCTCCTTCTCCCAGCCCGCACCCTTACCTACCTGGAGCACAGCGTCTCCCATGGCCTGAAACCACCAACAGAACCATCTCATCTCTCCCTCCCAGAGGGTACTCTGGAGCCCCCAGGACCACACACCCTGCTGCTGTGACCTGGGTGTCCCACAAGCATCTCAATCCAAGTCCCAAACTGACCTTGCTGTCTTTGGCCCTCACCTTCCCTGAAGTCCTACCATTAATCCCAACAAGGGAGGAAATGCTTCAGTGCTGCCCACCCCTCCATCAGTGTAGGATGGAACCCGAGGGGCTTCATGACCTTCCATCTCACTACCTGTGACCTCTTCTCCAGCCACCCCGACTTGAGCCTACATACCCCCCGGAAATAGGGCCCCCATGGTTCACCCAGAGGCCAAGCTGTTTGCACCTGCCCTGCTTTGCTCGTGTGGTTGACCCTGCCCAGCCTGGCCTTTTGTATGTAGTCTGAAGACTCAGTTTGCCATCATTTCCTCTCTGAAGGCTCCCAGAGCCCCATCCTGGCTGGGCTGGGTGTTCCTTTACGTATTCCCCTGACACCAGGTGTGGAGATCTAACATATTGCTTAAAGCATTGTGTTGTATGTTTCTTCCCCTCCCTCTCTCTCACACCCCCCAACCCCCATAGAGGCTGGGAGCCCTTTGAGCTCCTTGGGGATTCTGCATCTCCAGTGCCCAATACAGAGCTTAGCACTGGTAAGTGCTCAACAAATGTTTGGTCTCACAGATGTTCAGGCTCCACTCAAGGGGTCTGAAGGCCAGATGGGAGGATTACATAACCCCAGCTCTGCAACTTAGCAGTTGGGTGACTTTGGTTTTCATTTCTGTATCCAGAAAACGAGGTGGGGATTTTAGCTGAGTTAGTGTTTGTCCCATGATTCACCAGTGGCTGGCACTCAGTAAGCATTGTTACGGATGGGGGTGTAACCAAGATTCCGTGAGGATCTGTTTACCAGGCCATTAAGGAGAAGGGGGGGAAATGGCTTTGCTGCATGTCAGAGTAAGGAGAGAAGAGGAGGGAGAGGAAGGGACAGGGAGATGGCAGTATAAGGGGAAGTCTGGGAAAGGGGGTGAATAACATACCTTTTTTCATCAAGAAAAGCAAAAGCTTCCATTTCTTTTTCCCAATGCCTTATTGGGGCACATGTATGTGTAAGTGTATGTGTATGTGTGCATGCAGGTGTGTGCTCCTGTGTGTGTGTATGTGTGTGTGTGTGTGTGTAAATGGCACAGTGTGCTTTTTGATATTGGAAGTTTGAGCATGAGTCTGTAAGAAGATATGTCTTATTATTAAACTACCTCAAATCCTAATCCCTCACTTATTAATCAGGGAATATAATGCTTCCTTTATAGAGATACCACAAGAATTAAGTTGTGCTTTTAAAGGTTTTTTTTTTTTTTTTCAACCTCTTTTTGAAGGGTTTTGCAGAAGAATAGAGCATTCTAGTGATATCACGAGTCAGGCCTGTAGGCCTCAAACTATGCATCTTGTTGAATTTTTTTTTTTTTTTAATTTTTTTTTTTCAACGTTTATTTATTTTTGGGACAGAGAGAGACAGGGCATGAACGGGGGAGGGGCAGAGAGAGAGGGAGACACAGAATCAGAAACAGGCTCCAGGCTCTGAGCCATCAGCCCAGAGCCCGACGCGGGGCTCGAACTCCCGGACCGCGAGATCGTGACCTGGCTGAAGTCGGACGCTTAACCGACTGCGCCACCCAGGCGCCCCTTGTTGAATTTTTAATTTACATTTTTCATTCTTGTCCCCACTGGCTATCACAGATAGAAAAATATACAATAAGCAATAATAAAGACCTATGGAAACTGAGTCAAAAACTGAAGCAAATAATAAGAGGTGATATCATATGGCTCTATTATAAAATAGATCAGATATCAGTGAATGTGGAAGTTATTTTACGTCATACAGTCATAACTTTGTGAATTATTTTTTCAGATTAAAAGCATTCTCAGTCCAACAAGAACAAAAAAGTCAACACCGTGTTCTCTTTTAGATTTGCTAGACTACCTTTCAAAATAAACTGGCTGTTAGAGCTGGGGCATGGAGTACTGAAATTACTGAAGAGGCACGGACTCCCTTCGATTTCCTTAATAGGACAATTATAGTGACACATCAGGTTCTGCTACCTTCTGCATGAGGCCAGACCACAGATTGGGGTATGCCCAACCTTCAAGGATGATAGCTTGTCTTATCTCACCTAGACAGGTAGGATTTAAGAAGCCACATGCCTCACTCGACCAGTAACCACCTCGGAAGATTTCATAGACGCGGCCACGCCTTAAAGTCTGTTGGCTTCTCTTTTCAATCGCCAGTACTCAATAAAAAAGTAACACACTCTTTCTAACTCCTTAGCATCAGGTGGACATTGGTGATTATCTTGGCTTCCCTCTCTGGTCATGAGTGCCGTCCTGGTCGATAAGGAAAGTGGAAGTGTATGGAGAAGAGTGACTTAAGTGAATTGCACAAGATGTAAGAAATGGGAGGGCTTTAGCTATCATTAACAATGTTCATCAACGATAAACTTACTATCTAGGCTTGTGGGTCCACCCAGAGAGGCATTCGCTATTCATCTATTTATTCATTATTTTGTCAACATTCCTGAGTACCACACCATACGAATTATCTAGCAAAAACATCAAATCGAATCAGATCAAATCACATCTAAACTCTGGCTGTTTGGGATAAATCCAGATATATTCTTCTTTCCCAGGGCCTTGGGTGTTTTCCCCTGCTGTTATGGCTCTTGCCATCCAAAGGCTCAACCTGGTTTTCCAAGATGATGACAATGGGGTTGGAGATGCAAAAATTCAAAACTAGGTTACCCTAGCTGCCTAACTTGCATATTGGAAGATACAATATCACCACCTCCAGTCCCTGATTAGCTTAATGAATCTGGTCTTTTGATGACTCTGAAGGAAAACGTATTCCTGAGTACAAAGGTGGTCAGGTTTTCATTATCTCCTGGAAACTGGGTGCCCAATGAGGAAGGCTTCATCCAACTGAAGAATTCACCAATGAAGAAAAGAGGTTTAAAAGTTTAAATAGCCTGATACCATGTTTTGTCATCAAAGGTGCTAGAAAAAAATTCAATACATAGCCTCATCCTCAAAATATGCCCCCAAATTTACCAGCTCATTCCTGCCCTCTCTTAGGACCCTGAATGGCAAAGTAACTGGCACTAGCTTTTTTCTCTCCTACATATTCTACTGCTGAAATAGACCTATTGGGATGTATTTGAGCAAACTCAAAGTACAAATATCCTTTATCCTAGAATGAAAGCCAATTTCCTAATTTTCTATAGACAACTGTGTGAATTTTGTATTTGTAAAAAAAAGTAAATTTTATTTTATTTTTAGTATTTTTTTCTTTTTTAATGTTTATTTTTGAGAGAGAGAGACAGAGAGAGACAGAGTGTGAGCTGGGGAGGGGCAGAGAGAGAGGGAGACACAGAATCCAAAGCAGGCTCCAGGCTCCGAGCTGCCAGCGCAGAGCCCGGTGTGGGGCTCGAACTCACAAATCGTGAGATCGTGACCTGAGCCAAAGTCGGATGCTTAACCGACTGAGCCACCCAGGTGGCCCCCAAAAGTAAATTTTAATGTAAAACACTGAAAAAAATATTTCCTGATATACCGAAGCACACCAGACACATTACTTCGATAAGGAACACAAGTGTCCCCTCCAAGAGTCTCAAAAGTAGCTCACACTTTTGGTCAACCAGCAGCACCTGAGAGAACATTGGTGGTTCTATGTGCCGGGAAAGCTGCATCGGAGCAGCTAGCCGCTGGAGGCAAGGGGAGGAGGGGGGCATGTACCCATCACGTCTGAGGAGGGTATCAGCTGAGCAGAGACCAACCCAAGTTTTATAAAAGGGCACATTATAGGTTTTTCCTGTTGATCAGTCAGAGACTCAGTAGTGGCTAAGCTTCCTAAGACTTCAAAGCCTGCAGTGACTCATTTGATCCCTCGGTTCTGCTGGTGGGAACTCTCGAGCTGCCCGTCCTCGTCCTGGGAATTATCCATGCGGTCTGTTCAGAGATGGAAAGACTTCCCAAGCGTGGCAAGTCCCAGAAGATGGCACAGATCCACTAGAATAGTGGTATTTTTCCTTCTGGGGGAGAACAGGGTGTTTGGCAATCAACTATCGTCTGAAGCAGTCTTTAGACTATGGGAACGGGCGGGTCCCATCATGTACATAGACTAACGGGCTACCATTTAATGTGACCTGCCCCTGTGCCGGCCACTGTAGTACACGCTTGATGTGTGTTTTCTCACTTAACCCTCCCAGCAAACCCGAGAAACCGGTGTCATTATCTAGATTAACACACGAGGAAATGGGCTTTGAAAAGCTAAGTGGCTAAACCGGTGATGTGCTCATACACGGACACACAAAAATACGCAATAAGATAAGATGACCCTGGTGTGCAGCGTTTGTGGGTTTCCGTGGTACCGTGTACCAACGGTTCACCCGTGGCTCACAAAACTCATGCATACTTAACTATCAGCTCCCCAAGCTGGGAGATGCCAGCTCCAGCATCACTCTGGCTGCTGTGTGAAGGCACTTCTGAATAATCCCTAGACCCCGCCACACTTTATAAAAGTAAGCATGTGTTTACTGAGGGCAAGGCCAGTATTTGGAGCAGTTCCCGGCTGGATGTAGGAGTGAAGGATTAACGATTCACTAATTCATACAACAAATATTTATTGGTTCTGCAGGTTCACCTGATAACCAAGGCCAACAGGATTTTATTTCCTGCAAAAGGATTTTGCCTCATGTAAGAGTGATAGGTTTCATTGCTTCCTGGAGGGCACCCCATAGCCAGCTACAATGTTGCAGTTGGCTGCTAAGCACAGGAACACAGGGGAGACCCACTAAGAAGTCATCGCTCCATGCTCTGTGCCTTTACCACCTGCCATCTTGTCATCCATGTGTTAATTTCTGTGTCACCCTGTCAGTGTCATCCTCCAGTGTCAATGGAGGACACTGTACCTGGTCCTTAGTTCCTCGGCAGGACTCAGAGAATCAACCCCCTGAGTACCCAACTCAGCATCTTGCACAAAGTACGGGCCCATCAAACGAACGGTTAGGGACCCATCAAACTAAGTATACTCATTTCAAAAAGTGTGCGTCTAGTTTTGATGGTGCCCCAGACAGGTTTTGTGTGGGTCTCAATTTTGCAGCTCAGAAGCGTCATGCACAGAAAAACCCATCTCCGTTGTGATTACAGGGCAGATCGCAGTGTGCTGAGATAATCATGGCCATGAGAGAGCTTGGGGTGTTTGCAAGTCCCATGTCCAGCCTGGCTCCCAGAACTCAGATATCCTTCCCAGGGAACTACCCAGCAGAGCAACAGTCAGTCCACAGATCAAAGTACAGTTGTCCCCCTTTATCTGCAGGGGATGTTCCAAGACCCCCAGTGGGTGCCTGGAGCTGCAGAGTGTACAGAACCCTCTATATACTATGTTTTTCCCATACATACACACCTATGATAAAGTTTAATTTATAAATTAGGCACAGTAAGAGATGAACAACAATAAGATCAGCACAACTATAACAATACATTGCAATAAAAGTGATGCGAATGCAGTCCCTCTTTCAAAATATCTTATTGTGCTGTATTCACCCTTCTTCTCTGATGATATGAGATGCGAAAATGCTTACATGATGAGACGAAGTGAGGTGAGTGATGTAGGCGTGTGACATAGCGTTAGGCTGCTATTGACCTTCTGACAATCTGTCAGAAGGAGCATCATATGCTTCCGGATGGAGGTTGACCGTGCGTAACTGAAACCACAGAAAGCAAAACCACGGATAAAGGGGAGACCCCTTTATGAGGGGTACCCCTCATCAGCAGTGGAGAGCAGCATTCTGGAACTTGGAAGAAGGCTGGTACAATGAGGACTCCAAAGCTAGGCAGAGAGCAGAGCTCCCCAGATCCTCTGCCAAACGCTAGATCTAATGAGCGTGGCGTCAAGGTGGGCGCCCCCTTTTAAAAACCACAAGTGCCGGCAGCTGGTCTCCGTAGAGATCATGGCAGGAGTTCTGCTCTCGGTTCGGAGGACAGCCCGGGGAAAAGCCCTGTTGTTGCTCAGTTTCTACACCAGGTTCTATATTGTGGGGTTGATTTCTTTTGTATCTGGCCACAGAATATCACATTCCTTCTTCCCAGATGACAAGGCTGAACCCACTTTTTTTTCTGGTGACAGCTTCCAGAGCAGTGGCCAAAAGTGCAGAGCTGAGCATATGGAAACCAAAGGCTGTCTCGGGGAGACGCTGTGTGCTTTGGGGAGAGTCGGTTGGGATGTGGGCTCTATTGCCAGGTAAAAGTGACAAGAGCTTTGGGATGGCAGCTGGCCACAGATGTGGTAGTGGTTCCTCTTCCCCAGGTATTTTATTCGGCTCATAACCCAGCAGACAGAAATGTGAGAAGGATAAGTATTAGGTTTGCATTCACACTGAGCATCCTGGGATTCAGCAAATAGGGTGGAGAAAGCGGTTTTGGTGGCTCTTTTTTTTTTCCCAGAAAGATTCAGGGCAGAGCAGAGCATTTTTCTCCCCCTCCTATTTGCTTGATTTAATGTGAGCCCTGATCCCAACAGACAACTAGGTTGGATAAGAAGACATGTCAAATCTGGTAGCAAAGAAAACATGGCTGTGATTCCGTCATATATCAAGATTGGGACCCACTCTCAGGGTCGATATCCTGCCTGCCTCTTTCAGGGACAGCCAGGTGGCGATGTGCTTCTAGAAGCTTCTAATCTTTTCTGGAGACCCCGCATGCTGTCTGTCTAGGCTCTTGTTACCCCTTCCTTTCTTTTGACAGTGTTTGGACCTCACGGAGAGACAAATCACCAGTGTCCCGTTTCCAGTTTATTTGATCCCCTCCCCTTCGAATTAGAAAGAACAAGTTCAGAGGAGAACTTGTCACCAGCTCCTCCCACAATCTGGACTCACCTTAAGAACACTAACAAGCATGCAACCAGCGGCCATGAGGCGAATCATTTCTAAGAATAAAACGTAACTCTGCTCCCTGACACAGGTTTCCAAGCCTAAAGCTTTGCTTCTGGTGCCTGCGAGCGGAAAGCTGCATCCCAGACCAGTGACTGTCACTCTCCCCGCCTGGTTTCATGGCACCGTGTTCCTAATGTGCAGTCTGGGCAGATAACTGCCTTGTTATTGAGAAGAGGCTATTCTAGCGATAATGCTAATATCGAGTGTGCTGGGAGGAACCATTTAGTTGTTTCCCCGCAGGGCCTCCATTCACCTGCTGCTTTACTTTACAGTCCACTTCCATCGTATTGCAATCGATAGACACATCAGCATGTTCTGCTGCAACCAGGCACATCGGCAATCCGGGAGGTGGGCTCCCAGAGGTCCCTGCCATGGCGCGTTAGGCAGTGGGCCAGTGGGTTCACATCCGAGGAAGCTCTCCATCTCATTAGCTTCTCCCTGTACAGCGAAAAGCATGGTCATCTAGGTTATAGCAATCAGGGCAGAATTGCTTGCAATTGTGATGGCCGATGCACCAGATTGCAGAGACTTTAGACAATGCTGTTCTGTGAACGGCCGAGTTTTAGAGCAGAGCTAACACAGGGATGGGGAGGGGATTTATCTGGCACAGAGGTTTTGGTTCTTGTTACCATGTTCTGAAGGGGAAGCAGAGAAACACTTCCAGGTGTCAGCACTAGACCATCAACAATCCCGAGGAAGCTCTTGGCTTAACAGCAAAACATGACATGTTCCAAGAAAAAAAAAAAAAAACACAGAAAAATGTATTTTGCTCTGCTAGGAATCCTGGTAGGGGCTTTAAAAGTCAAACAGGATCTGAGAGCCAAGAAATCCTTTTATCTGTATGGTTAATAAAGTGACCCTGAGGCTAAGGCCGAAAGGCCTGTGGTGTCTGGGCATATGTGGATGGACAAAGGATAAATTGTTTCGCGAGGCGATTATCGATCCTGCCGTTGATCTAATTTTCAGTGGATCATTCATATTCTTAACTGAAAGAAAGCCGGGGAACCAAATGAGTAGGTGACAGGCTTGACATTCATGAACACAGGATTTGCTTTCTATGGATACAGTTCAGTTCAACACACTGAGAATCTGCTCAATTTCAGCCACGGTGCTTTGCCAGAGATTGGTCCTCGAAACCTCCCGGTTGGCGAGAAGGGTAGACAGACACTGAGACACGATTTCAATATAATGGGAAGCATGACGGCAGTATGCGCAGAGGGCTCCATCAGCCCTCATCCCATTCTGGGGACTAGAGACAACATCCTGGGTGGGCGATATCCTCAACTGAAGCTTAGTCTTCATCCACAAAGATTCCCGGCTATGGGCTGGGAACGTTGTTTTCTGGGTGGGCTTGGTTCAGCTGGTCCAGTGACATCCCCTGCTGGTGGCAGAGACTCAACACCACTACATGTTTATAGCAGCGGGTGGAGCGGGGGAGGGGGTGGGGGTGGGGGGGGGTGGGAGGCCTCTGGGATTGGACTTTTACCAGCTGTGAGATCTAGGGCCTGGGGGGCTGGGTGAGAGATTTCTGGAGAAATCTGCAGGGGAAAAGTCAACACACCTGGACGAGATACCCACTAAGCTACAAGGAGCCCGTGTTCTTCCTGATAGGAGCTTCCAACATTGGGGCTACGAGTGAACCATCTACAGCCCGAAGGGCCCCATGCAAAACTTTAGAGGCAGTTTCCCTTTGAGCTTTTGTAAAACATGCAGGGATTCCCAGGACTCCCTCTTTTGCCTTCCTGGCCTCAGGAAGGGGAAGGTTCTGAGCACCCTCTGTGTGAACTGGTTGGCAGGGGGAGACACAGTTCCTCAGTTGTCCTGGTCCAGGTTTGCCTTCCTTCTGTCCCTGTCTTCTCTCTGGATGGGTTTCCTGCAGAGACAGCTTCTGGGATGTAAACCTCGCCCCCGGAGGCCTAAGGAAAGGGCCAGGGCGAGGGCTGGCAATGCCTAAGTCCGGACCTGACTCACTGCACAGCTGAATTGTTGGAGGGTAGCCAGAACTCCACAGGCCCGCTTTCCAACTGATGGCTTATGTCCTCCATTCTTCCCTGCACCACTTCTCTGTCTGGGGGTGCCATGCTGGTGCCCATTTGCTCTTCTCAGAGTGCCTGGTTCTGTTCAGGTTTCCGCCCTGACACCAGACAGGCCCCAAACTTCAGGGAAAGCCCCCTAGATGACCAAGGGGCGGGGCGGGCCGGGAACCCGGACACTGGCATTGGTTCAGGAATGGCCACAGGACTCCCCAAAGGGGAAGTTTTGGGGGGCCCCTGAGGGGGAGGATTTTCCTTGCTCTAAAGAGTGAGCCACGGGGCGCCTGGGTGGCTCAGTCGGTTGAGCGTCTGACTTCAGCTCAGGTCACGATCTCGCGGTCCTTGAGTTCGAGCCCCGCATCAGGCTCTGGGCTGATGGCTCAGAGCCTGGAGCCTGCTTCCGATTCTGTGTCTCCCTCTCTCTCTGCCCCTCCCCCGTTCATGCTCTGTCTCTCTCTGTCTCAACAATAAATAAATGTTAAAAAAAAAAAATTAAAAAAAAAAAAGAGTGAGCCACTGCAGGGATGTTCATTTCCCCTGGGGATGGGGTGGAGTGGCTGAGGCCTGAACTGGCTATAGCATCGGCATCCCAGCTGCTTAGGTATTGGTGAGGAGGAGGCTGGCAGGAGGGCAGACCAGGAGGACCCCACAGGTAGAAAGAAGCCAGAGCCTCCATTAGCCCCACTTTCCCTGATGTGGGCCAATCAATCGATCGTAGCTGTTGTTTCTGCTGATTCCAGCGAGCTTTTGTTTTTTGTTTTTTGTTTTTTTTCCCCAAAGCATTCCAATGGAAGTCATCTTTTTCTCACTGAGCCTTCCAGTTTCATTTAAGGTGTCACCATCCTAACTTACCTGAACCAGCCTGGCCTCCCCGGTGCACCCTCCACACATGGCCAGAGGGAGGCGCCAACACGCACGACTGTCCTAGCCCTCTCCTTCTCCCAGTCTCCAGCCATTGTCCACCCCTGAGAGCATGGGCCATCTAGGTTTGTCTCACCTCCTACACCACCTGCCGCTGACCAGCTCCCCCCTCAGCTCTCCCCGTGCGGGAAGACTTTGGGATGAACTGTACATTCATCCACTGCTTTTCCTGGAATGCCCTCCTCACTCCACCATTTGCGGGGTGACCAGCCCTCCCTGCTTTCCCTGGTTTGAGTGAGGGACTCAAAGTGCTAACGCTGAGAAAGCCCAGGCTCATTGGGATGAGTTGGTTGCCCTATCTTCCCGCCCCGTGGAGTCCTACTGCAAAGTCGACCTGGATGTCCCCTGTTCCATGTAACTAGACAGTGGCCCACCAAACACTCCAACACTCCTCATTCTGATGCCGAAAGCCTTGCTCCTTCTACTCTGTTATGTGGCTCCCTAATGACTGCTTGGCCCAGCTGTGAGAACAAAAAAGAATAAAACAGGGTGCTAGAAATAAATATATGTTTAGAAAGTCCCATCCATCGGAAGGTATTCGAAACTCCCCATCGCGAAGTTGTCTTGCTTAAAATGTGAATATGATTTTCACCACATTGGCAAACTTAATCCGTTTTCTGTCGGGCTAAGGAAAAAAGTGCTGCTACACATTAAAACTAGCAGAGACCAGAGGGGTGCTTCCGCAATTTACACGCAGGTACTTCCGTGGGGGGATTGGAAACCATGGTCTGTCCGTAGTTCCTATACCCCCAATGAGCATAATGGTCACGTCATATTAGCCAGTCTCCTTTGGCACACGCCCCAGTCTGGTGCTGATGTGGATGACTGATGTCTCGGATACAGGTCTATTAAAAAATGCCTAAGCTCTTGGCCAAGAGAATATAAGAACATAAATCACATGTTGCTTTACACAGAAATTGCATGTTAAAAATTTAATAACCACACGGCCCTCCTTCTCCCATTACCTTGTGAGGAGAACGTTCCCACCTACCTACCCTGGGAGGGACTGGAGATTGTTTGTCTGGGTCCCCCAAAGTGATATAAAAATAGTAAAGGCCATCAATAGTGATTGATTGATTTCAATAACATAAATAATGGTTGTAATTGCAATTGAAAGAGAAATGCTTTCCTCTTTGATTAATCTGACCCTCGGGGCCACCATTAACACAAGCACATTAGAATGCTAATCAGGACATAAACCCAGGGAAACAGCTGCAACTCCTCAGGAGTGGACCTCCGCTGGTCTTCCCCACCGCTGCCCCTGCTCTCTGTCCCAATCCTTACGTCTCAGGCACTGTCACCTGAAACACCCCTCAGCCAATCAGGAAACACCACACTTCATCTTCAAAGCTGGCTCCTCTTTCACTAGAGAAACATCCTGGTTGGTACTTTATTTTTTTTTTTTTATTTATTTTTTTCAACGTTTATTTATTTTTGGGACAGAGAGAGACAGAGCATGAACGGGGGAGGGGCAGAGAGAGAGGGAGACACAGAATCGGAAACAGGCTCCAGGCTCTGAGCCATCAGCCCAGAGCCCGACGCGGGGCTCGAACTCACGGACCGCGAGATCGTGACCTGGCTGAAGTCGGACGCTTAACCGACTGCGCCACCCAGGCGCCCCATGGCTGGTACTTTAAATAACTCTTTTGTTTTAAACATTTATTTATTTATTTTGAGAGAGAGCGAGAGAGAAGGAGGGAGAGAGAACCCCAAGCAGGCTCTGGGCTGCCAGTACAGGGCCCCATGAGGGGCCTCATCTCAGGAACTGTGACACCATGACCTGAGCCGAAATTGAGAGTTCAGCACTCAATCAGCTGAGCCATCTGGCACGGCCTGCTTGGTACTTCGAACGTTGCCCTTGACGATTTTAAAGCTCTATGCGGCCATCAGTGGCTGGGTGGGTTGGCTATGTGGCTGAATCATAATCCCCATCTTACAGATTCCTGGGTAGAGATGCTGAGGTTAAGGGACATCCCCAAGCAGCCAGCAGGGGGGAGGCAATAACAGAAGCAAATGTGTTCCCCCACACCCTACATTCCAGCTGTGTCTCCCCTATAAACTACTGTAAGCCCTCCTGGACTGCTTGCCCTGCTGAGGGACCCTACTATTCCTTCTCCCCCTGTTATCCTCAGGGGGGGACCCTCAGGGATCCCCAGGGCTCCTGGGCCACTCATTGCCTTCTTTTGCCATCTCCCCAGTGGGACCTAGCACTCCCAAGACTGCAGAGTCACTGCTTTGGATGAACCATTTGGGTCTCTGCAAGTTCCTTTTCCCTTCTCTCTCTCTCTCTCTCTCTTTTTTTTAGAGAGAAAGAGAGAAAGGGAGAGAGAGAGAGAGAGAAAGAGAGAGAGAGATCACGAGCTATTGAGTGCAGACCCTGACATAGGGCTGGATCCCACAACCTGAGTTGAAATCAAGAGTCAGATGCTCAACTGACTGAGTCATGTGGGTGCCCCTGCAAGTTCCTTTTTCTACAGCAGTAGGTGGGCCTTAAAGTCTGGAACTGAATCAAGGGGACTGACTAAGGAGGTCAGCCAGTTTTCATTGCTTGCGGTCCCACTCAGAAACATAGTCACTCTGTCCCTGCTCTTTGAGAAAGATGGGCCCAAGGGCAGAGTCGCGTTAGAGAGGGGAAACAGGCAAAACGCATGCAGGGGAGACCTGTGAGCTGGGTGCCCTCCCAGGTCCTCTCCCAGCAACCTCACATGTCTGCTCTCAGAGAGTTCCCTCCCATGTGGCTGACGGTGGGACTCTACTTCTGGTTGGCTGCAATTTGAAATGAGAGGTCTGGGGTGCCTGGGTGGCCCAGTTGGTCAAGCGTCTGACTTCAGCTTAGGTCATGATCTCACAGTCTGTGAGTTCGAGCCCCGCATCAGGCTCTGTATTGACAGCTCAGAGCCTGGAGCCTGGTTCAGATTCTGTGTCTCCCTCTCTTTCTGCCTCTCCCCAATTCATGCTCTCTCTCTCAAAAATAAATAAAACTTGAAAAAAAAATTTTTTTAATGAGAGGTCTAAGTGGTCCAGGTTGAAGGAAGACATCTCTCAATGAGAACATTCTGGATCTTAAAGGGGAAAGGGCATCCAGAGGGGAAAAGCCAGGGGTTCTATTTTGAACATGGAGGAGTAGACTGGCCACTGTGGGCTGGTCAGCATGCAGGACCAGGGGAATGTCAGCTCCAGGAACATTTGGGAGCCTATGGCCTTCCAGGCACCCCAGAAATCACATACCCAATGGATCCCGGTCCTCAAAATGCTTTCACAGGATCTAAAAGCACTCTTTGCATAGGTAAACTATTAAAATTCCTTCCTGAGGGAATCCATGCTTGAAATGTCTTCACTTGAGTCCTAGGCACGTTTGTGCACGTGTGGTTTCTTAATCTGTTTACAGAAACTGGAGGCTCCGGATCCTTCTGGAAAAAGAAGGTTAAGGCCACTTGAAAGGAGGAAAGATCTTCCTTTTATCTAATTTTCTTTATATCTACGTACTAGTGCTGTGTCAGTGTCAGAGCTCTCTTTTTATCCCCATGCAGTGAGTAATGACTTCTTTTTGATAATTTGTTCAAAATTTAGCAGCTTATACATTCTGGCACCAACCGTCTTGCCCCTGACAGAGACCCTAACTGGGTTCCAGAGGGTCGGAGAGAGCTGGTGGTGCCAGCTTTCCTGCTGTGACGGAGAGAGAAGACTGTCACATCTGTGTTTTCACTGTCAGGACCAAGTGAAACCAGTTTTTGTTTATTTTTGTGGGCAGTAAATTCTGGCAACCCCACTTTTGTGTGCGTCCATCTTCTTCTTTCTGGGTCCCGGTCCGAGTGTTTCTCCGCATGTGTGTTTACTCCTTTTTTGTTTGTGCTCCTCTCCTGATTTCTCCCTCTCACGACTGTCCTGTTACTTTTCCCTGATCACAGTATGGAGAGGAAATGCATGAACACTTTTTGCTTCATTTATCTCACGTATTTTTCTGAAATCACAAAAGTTGAATGGACTATTTCTACTCCTCTTTCTGTCTCAGAAAACGAAACCCAACAACTCGATAATGCCCCATCATCATACACGTGGCCCCCGACCGGCTCTCTACTCACAACCCAGCAGCTTTCTGGAGACTGTTTCTTCCATTGCTTAGGGACACTTGCTAAGTTCATCTAACAGGAAGTGGAAAGGCTTGAGATTTTCTCAGACATTATTTCCAAACGGAATGGAGTCGATAATACGGCAAAGAACAGAAGAGCAGTTCGTGAGATGTTTTTCATTCTGATGCTTGAGGGTTGCCAGGAGTTTAGAGCACTGTTCAAGGAGCCAAGACAGGATTCAGCTGTCTGCTTTTCGGGCCTGCGTCACAGGAACATACTCATTCAGTGCTTCCTTTCTCGCCAAGCCAGGCTCCAACCCGGCACTGTGGGGAGCTTACTTTCCCAAGAACTGGCTCTATGCAGGAAAACTGGACAAAAATTTATCTCTTTTGGTCTGATTTATTTCATTTAGTGTAATACTTCCTAAGTCCACCTATGGTGTCAGAAATGGCAGCAACTTGTCCTTTGTCATGGCACGTAATATCCCAGAGAGAGTGTGTGTGTGTGTGTGTGTGTGTGTATACCCCATCTTCCTTCTCTGTTTGTCTATAAGTGGACACTCAGGCTGCCATATGTGGAATCTAAACAACAAAACGAACGAATCAACGAACAAAAAGCAGAATCAGACCTATAAATATCGAGAACAAACTAATGGTGGCCAGAGGGGAGGCCGTGGGGGGATGGGCAAAATGGGTGAAGGGGAGGGGGAGACCCAGGGGTCCAGTTATGGAATGAATAAGTCACAGGAATAAAAGGCACAGCATAGGAAACATGGGCAATGATATTGTAATCATGTTTTACTGTGACACACGGTAGATATGCTTCTGGTGAGCACAGCACAACCTATAAGAGGAGTTGAATCACTATGTTGTACACCTGAAACTAATGCAGCATTGTGTGTCAACTAAACTCAAATAAAAAAAATTAAAAATAAAATAACACAAAATTTCTTAGCGATAGGAAAAAAAAAAAAAAAACTAGACAGAAACACCCCTTCTCACCACACCCACACGCATAACTACGCTCTCATCAAAGTTCTCCGAGTCTAAAAGGGGATGTTGTGTCCTTTACCTCAGATCCAGGATGCAGAGAGGCCATCCTCAAAGTTGGTTCCTCATCATTCACTTCAGCTCTGAGGTCCAGGGGTGCAGGATCAAAAATCATTATTATGTCACCTCTGGAGAATGCCAGTGTATACAGTGACCCTGAACATCAGTAATTTGCATGGGAGAGTTATCAAAGGCAGAAGTTACATTCAGAGATTCGTACTTAGTATGTCCTTAAAAAATTTTTTAAATTGTTTATTTTTGAAGGAGAGAGACAGAGCGTGAGCTGGGGAGGGGCAGAGAGAGAGAGACACACACACAGAATCTGAAGCAGGCTCCAGGCTCTGAGTTGTCAGCACAGAGCCCAACACGGGGCTTGAACCCCCAAACCGTGAGATCCTGACCTGAGCTGAAGTCGGATGTTTAACCGACAGAGCCACTCAGGCGCCTCTGTGCTTAGTATGTCCATTGGTAAGTGAAAACTTAAATACACACACACACACACACACACACATAGTTATTCAAATGTGTTCAGTATTACATGGAGGACAAATGGATTCTTCTTGAAAATAAAACCAGAAAAAGGACACTAATTGGGTAATTCGATATCTTTCATAAAAAGGCAGAATTTTAAGTATGTCAGACCGTGTAATTCATCTTCAGATTTGAAGTCATTTGAAATAATTTTCTTTCGAGAAGTGATAACCATGATCTGCCTTACCCGACAGGCAGGTTGGCCACCCCCATCATTTCTAGCAGTCAGCCCCACTTTCCTGTTGTAACAGTGTGGAGAAAGTGGTATAAAGTTTTCTGCTTCACAGGATGCATTTTCACTAAACCATGGGGAAATGCTTCCAGCATCGACATGATTATTTTTTGTTACCATCAAGCCAACAAAAGACAATTTTTCAAGATCACACTTATCTATGCCTTAGATTTCATGTGTCAAATTGCAGTAATTTCTTAGCAGAGTGAAAAATATTCACTGCTCAAAAATAACATTAGAGTATTTTGTTGTGGGTTTTTTTTTTTTTTTTTTTCCTTTCTGGGCAATCACTAAACTTCAAATAGCCACTGGTGAATAGCTTCCCTCCCTATCCTCCTGTCAGATTAAAAATAAAACAAAAAACAGAAAAACACCTTCAACTAGTAGGAAATATGACAACATACACTGCATTTAAATTCAAGCCAAGAGAAAATCTTATTCTGCTCAGGGCTAAGGAAAATACCTTAGTAAATAAATGTCTCCTATAAGTAAAACATTTTTTTCTTCCTTTTCCAATAGTCTACCTTCTTGAGAAAGGGCATTTCCCCCCCCCCCTCCTAAATTTGGGGTACAGTAAAAAGAAATCAGGCCAGGATATTTTCCAGGAAAATCATTCCGGTGAAATGATTTCACAATTCTTTATAGCACAGCATGGCTTTGAAGTTCCCCAAACACCAGAACTGCCTCTCTCACTCTTAGTCCTGAAGTCCCACAACCAAGAATCTCAAGCAGTCTTACATTCCTTCCAGCAACTGATAAGTTAAGTTTCTAGCTGCTCCCAGAATTCCTTGTTGCATTCATGCACTGTCTCCCTTACCTGAAAAATCTTTTCCACTGGTCACTTCCACTTATCTGGGCAAGGAGTTCTGATTTAAGGGAATGATGCAAGGATTCCATGGCAACTGAGATGTTTTTCTTCTGAGGGACACGGTCAGCACCACTCAAGGCAATGAGCTGAGGGCTGAAGCTGTCCCTCGTGGGCCGGTCATCAGCCATGTGACCATGATAAGGAGAAGAGGGAGCAGCTCAGCTTGTCCTGGAGGAGTGCCTCGTTCACGGAGAGCGTGGATGGCTGGGAGGGGCAGGGCCCCCAACTGATCATTTGGAAAATGCTCTCACTCAACTCTGAGACTCCCCTCCGGATCAGTGTCCCAAACTCCAAGGTGCATAAAATCACCCAGGGTCTTGTGAAAATGCAGACTATAGTTCGGTAGGTCTGGTAATTCGCGGTTCTGGCAGGCTTCTGAGTGCTGCTGCTCCTGATTCTTGGACACTTTTTGAGGAGCAAGGTGCCTGAGAACGGAGGGTTGGGGGTGCTCCCTGAGACGTGGACCACAGCATCAACGGGAGCTTGTCAGAAATGCAGATTACTCAGCCCTGCCCAGACCTAGATAGAAGGTTGGAATGTTGGTGTGGGCCCAGCTGTCTGTGTCTAACAAACTGCCTGGGGGAGTCCCATGTGGGCTGAAGTTTGAGAAACTGCTTTAGAGCCATGCCACTCGGATGGGCAGTGTCTCTGTCACCTAGAAGCTTGATAGAAAAGGAAGTATCTCAGGCTCCCATCCAGACATTCCCGAGCAAAGTCTGCATTTGCACAGGATCCTCTATGATCGGTCTTTCAGATAAGTTGTGACGAGCCTGAGCATTTAAGGTAGGGACACAGTTGGAATCTGAGGTTTGGCTGTCATCCAACGTGTCTTGGCTCATCTAAAGCCTTGACCCCCATGTCAGCTGCCTGCAGTCATGACCCTGTGCCAGCCAGGATAGGCTTCTGCCAGAGGCCACAATGCTCAGACCTAAGCCTCTCTGTCAGGCATAACTGGGTCCAAAATGTCACATGCATGCCTGGCCACATGCGTTACACACCACAGCCCCATCAGCACTGGCATCCAGCTAACCAGGCCACCAGGCCATCGGTCAGCAGGCCATGAAGCTTTTCACTCTGAAATTTTTTCTTCTTTCTTTCATTAGAAGAATACACGTCCAGGCATGTGGCTGGCTTAGTAGGTGAAGTCGGTTAAGCTGGCTCAGTCGGTTGACTCAGTCATGACTTTGACTCAGGTCATGATCTTGTGGTTCATGGGCTCGAGCCTCATGTTAGGCTCTGTGCCAACTGCTCAGAGCCTGGAGCCTGTTTCAGATTCTGTGTCTCCCTGTCTCTCTGTCTCTCCTCACCTCACACTCTGTCTCTCAAAAATATATAAATGTTAAAAAAAAAAAAAAGAAGAATATCTATTGTGGGAAATGTGATGAAGTATAAAGGAATGAAAGTCCCCCCAAAATCCCATCACCCAGAGAGAACCATCATTTACATTTTGCTATATTTTCTTCTTTTTGTCCATTTATTGTTAGACAAAAAATGGTCTTTTTGTCCATTTATTGTTAGAACTCCACCTTTTTTCACTTAATATGGTTTTAGGCCTTAAAAGTGTTTTATAAACATAATTTTAATGCCTATAAATACTCAACTGGAATTACAGAAATTAATTTTTCTGTACTAATGTTAGACATTTGGGTCATTAAAAATTTTTCTTTCTATACATGCAAGGATCTCACTTCTCCTTCACAAGCTTTGAATACTACTGTTTCTGGAATATTTGTTAATGTGATGAAAACCAGTATATCGTTCTGCCTTCGTGCTTCTCCACGTGGGGACGAACGCTTGTCCGTTACTGCAGCCTGCTGCTGTGGGATAGAACTTGTTGGAACCATACCTGCTAAGGTAACTTTACTTTCTTCCCTTGTGTGCCCTTAGAAAGCTCCCCCAGGTTTTGGGCATCCAGTGGCCACATCCAGCCTTTTTCTTTGGGATCTCCTCAACCCTCCAGAGCACACCATTGCCTGAGCCAGGTTCACTATTTGACCTGGACCTGGTCATGGGCAAATAGCTCCTAGCCTATCTCTTCCTGTAGGACTTTAGTCCCAGGTGAGTATAAATGTGAGTATGCGTGTGTGCATGGGTGTGGCAATTGAGAAGAGGTCTTACCTCCTGGAAGATGCCACTCCTATAGCAGGGTGTGCAAGGCGTGATGAGGGGACAGGTCTTGATTGTAACTCCCGCTTACCTGTTGATCAGGTGTTTTGGTATAGGTCAACCCACACGAGCATACAAGGGAGCCTTGAACTTAAGCTCTCTAGGGGTTCTTCATGAAAACTAGATGTGAGAGAAGAAAGTACCTCCTCTCTCCCCTCAATGTCTCTTTCCAGGAAACCTTTTTTCTAATCTTTACGTTACAACAACTCTTGCTGCACGTGTACTGAGCTAAGGACAGCATGCGTATAGAATTTCTCCCATCTTCTTTTGGAATGAGGAAGTCCGAGACCGACACTCATTTTCACTTCCTGTCCCAAATGTTTATCATCTATTTGCCTTTTTCATTCTAAAGCTAGATCTTTCTGGGGCGCCTGGGTGGCTCAGTCGGTTAAGCGTCCGACTTCGGCTCAGGTCATGATCTCGCGGTCTGTGAGTTCGAGCCCCGCGTCAGGCTCTGTGCTGACAGCTCAGAGCCTGGAGCCTGTTTCAGATTCTGTGTCTCCCTCTGTCTCTGACCCTCCCCCGTTCATGCTGTCTCTCCCTGTCTCAAAAAGAAATAAATGTTAAAAAAATTTAAAAAAATTAAGCTAGATCTTCCTGCTGACATTTTCTCTGAATGCCCTCCTCCGCCTCCTCCCTCCTCTCAGCTGTTGCTTGTGGCCTTGGAGCTGGACCAACCCACATCTCTCTCAGAAAGGGCACAGCTGCCATAGTATGACGTGTGGAGGTCTTTACTTTGAACCCAGAAGAAGGATGAGGAGAATGGGGTCTGAGTTCCGGCTTAAGGAGAAGAACCGCAGGTGAAGAGCCTCTGCCTGCCTTGGAAGAACAACAGGAAAAAGGGAGAAGTCATGAACCACCAGGTCTAAATGACAGTCATCTAGGGGAGAAACTCAGTAGCAGTTTCTTCCTGGCATTAAAGACCATGAGCAATAAACAGAAATGACAGTCAGTGTTCCAAACCCTGCTGCCGTCATACCTCGATGTGAGAGGGGCAGCTCTGAGACCCTGACAAGGATCTAACAGTAGTAATGGCTATTTTACTACTGCTGGTAGCTAAAAGCAGTACAGAGGATTGTGAGGATTATGCTTTTGTTCCATAATTTAGTTTCGAAGTGACTCTCCATGCTGTTTATCACCATCACCAAAAGTAATGCCTTTTCAGTATCAAACTCATCGGTCTTCTGTATACATCTGGGGTAGGGTTGGGGTCTGCAGGACCCCACTATGAGGAGTGGGGAAGAGCAGCTTCTGGGGGAACAGAACACTCTTCTTCTCTGAGCCACTTTGTGGGCTTTGTTCTAGTTTTCTCTCCCAATGGCACAGGCTTATATGTTGATGATCGTATCAGAAAGCTGGGGGGGGCGGGGGTTGGGGTGGGAAATCTCCCTGTAAACTTCCTTAACACCAAACATACCAGCTCACTCAAGCATCCATGAGCATCAAACACAGGCTCAAGTCCACAGAAGATGCCCAGGGCCATTGATGGGCAGGGTCCAAAAATAAAACAAAACAAACTCTTTTTTTTTTTTTTTTTTAACATTTATTTATTTTTGAGACAGAGAGAGAGCATGAACAGGGGAGGGTCAGAGAAAGAGGGAGACACAGAATCTGAAACAGGCTCCAGGCTCTGAGCTGTCAGCACAGAGCCTGACGTGGGGCTCGAACCCACGGGCCGCGAGATCATGACCTGAGCCGAAGTCGGACGCTTAACCTACTGAGCCACCCAGGCACCCCAACAAACTCTTAATCTGAAGTAGTTCAAGTGACTGGATGGGCTTGATTATTTTGGCCAAAGACAAATGTCTTTCTTTAAGGAGGCAACCTTTAAAGATAAAACCGTTGGGGCGCCTGGGTGGCTCAGAGGGTTAAGCAGTTAAGCGTCATGATCTCGGCTTGATTTCGGCTCAGGTCATGATCTCAGGGTTTGTGAGTTCGAGCCACATACGGGGCTCCATGCTGACAGTGTGGAGCCTGCTTGGGATTCTCTCTCTCTCCTTCTTTCTCTCTCAAAATAAATAAATGAACTTTAGGGGAAAAGAAAAAAGAAAAAACAGGTGAACAAACTGATTAAAAGGAAACTTCAAGCCCTCTTAGTGGCTGAATCATACTTCAATAGGATTTCTGTAGGTGTGAAATTCCTCCACAAACTACCATCCAGTGTTCAGAACACAATACTATGAGTGACAATCATTTTCTCCTAAAGGAGTTTTCCTTGCAGTTATGTTGCTTTTTTTTTTTTCTCCAAAATTCTCAACACAGTCTAGGGAGGTGTGTTTTATTTATGTTTCCTATATCGTCAGGTTTATGCTTGACAATTATAATTCTTTTGAATCATTGTATAATTCTTCCTCACCAAAAAGTAACACTGTGTGTAACACAGAATTATATTCAAGCATAGTGATACAAGCGAACATAAAAGATTTGTAGATCACCCGGTCACTGAAACCGCCATCACTGAAGAGCGTTGATGAGGTATCGTGCAGAGGTGTTGGGTGGCCTCTTATGAAAAGCAGAGACCCATGGATGGGAGGTCAGGCTGAGTATTACCCTCCTCCTGAGAGGCGAGCCCAAATCCATCCATACCGGGGTAAGTCTGGTGACTTCTGTTCTGCTGAAACCCATGCTGAATGGATTTAGACAAACAAAAGGGGGGATAAACCTTTATAGCACAGCAGCCTATGATGACAGAACTGCATTTCTGCCTGTAACCAGTGGGGGCGGATTTTACAAGGTTCTCCTATAATTGGGGCGCCTGAGTGGCTCAGTCAGCACTGGACTCTTGAGTTTGGCTCAGGTCACGATCTCACAGTTCGTGAGTTCGAGCTCCATGTCAGGCTCTGTGCTGACCATGTGGAGCCTGCTTGAGATTCTCTCTCCCTCTCTCTTTGCCCCTCCCAGGCTACTTCCCCCTCTCTCTCACTCTCTCTCTCTCTCAAAATATATAAATAAACACTAAAAAAAAAATCAGTGTGCCTGGGTGGCTCAGTCGCTTAAGTGTCCGACTTGGGCTCAGGTCATGATTTCACTGCTGGTAAGTTTGAGCCCCGCATCGGGCTCTGTGCTGACAGCTTGCAGCTCAGAGCCTGGAGCTTGCTTTGGATTCTGTCTCTGTCTCTCTGCCCCTATCTCCCTCAAGCGTGCACGCTCTCTCTCTCTCAAATATAAATAAACATTAACAAATTAAAAAAAAATCCCAAAGTTCCCTTATGATTGAAAAGACCAAGATTTCAGCCCAACTTGTCATTTGACATGTGGCCAGACTTCACCTGTGCAATACAGAAGTTCCCGCTGCCCAAAGACCAAAGGAAGTGGGTGACAAGCCATTTCAGGTAAGCGACCACCTCAAGTGTGATGTGCGTTTCCATTTTGGCCAAATTTCTTTTCAAGTGCCTGGGGCTTTACACACAATGACTGAATTGTTCAGACACTCAAAGAAGGTCTGAAGCCTCATGTCTCTCTGGAACCCTGGAGTAGGGAAGGGTATCTTTCTCCCCTCTAAGCCAACATCATCCCCAAAGAGGAAATTGCTGCTCTGGGGTTGTCATGTGGACTCTAATGGATTTCTTTCTGTGGTCAGATATTCTATTGTAAGTAACTCTGGATGTCACTGTTCTCTTTCTCTTTTTGACTTAGATTGTTACTTTTTTTTGAAAGATTCTATTCCTTGGCCCTACAAAATATATGCCTACTTCGTCTTCTTTTCAACTGTTTTCGGAATCTTTGAGGATAACCATAATGTTTAAATATTTGCATGTTCAAGCTTAACATATGGAGCTTTCTCAACTTTCCTTCCGTGGCATAGGTTCTGCTATGTGCATTGCAACCAGACAGTCTTGACTTTGAAGACCTTGGGAAAATTACCAATTCTTCTTGAGCCCAAGTCTTCTGTTCTGTAAACTGGGGATAGCAATGCTGTAAATTGATTATTGATTGTTTTCTAATGTTTATTTATTTTTGAGAGAGAGAGAGAAAGAGACAGAGCACAAGCAGGGGAGGGGCAGAGAAAGAGGGAGATAACAGAATCCAAAGCAGGCTCCAGGCTCTGAGCTGTCAGCACAGAGCCCGACGCGGGATCATGACCTGAGCCAAAGTCAGACGCTTAACCGACTGAGCTACTCAGGTGCCTTTATTATTGATTGTTTTTTAATGTCATGGGTAAAAAAACCATTTATTTAGGCTCACAATGTTGATGGATGGGTCTTCTGGTTTAGGTTGAATTGGCTAATCTCAGCTGGGCTTGTACATGTGTGTAAGGTCAGCTGACAGGTTGTCTGTATGCTGGTTGGCCCAGGATGGCCTCATTCATGTGTGGTGGCCAAATGTGACAGAGGTGACTGGGCTATATGCCTCTCAGACTGGTCAGGGTTTGTTTACATGGGCATAATGTTCTAAGAAGCCTGAGTGTGCCTCCCCGCTTTTGAAGCCTCTGCTTATATCCCCTTTACTAACATTCCATTTGCCAACGTGAGTAACATGGCTGACCAGATTCAAGGGATGGGGAACTGGACTCTGCTTCTTTACAGGAAGGGTGGAGAATTGTGGGGGTGTTTACAACCTATCCCGTATGTCAACCCCATAGGGATGACACAGGATTAAATGACAGACAAAATGCAAAGGGCTGAGTGCAGAGCCCGGCACGTAGCAGGCACGCAAAGTTGGTTTTCCTCCTCCATGACACTTCATCACCTGGTGAGGGGGGAGGGCCCTGCAGACCCAGTCTCTACAGAATTTACCTGTCAGGGATGATGATAGGATTAATTAGATCTGAAAATTGCCTGGTAAAGCTCCATTAGTTCTATGGAGATACGCAGGATGTAAATTTAAGGTGTTATTACATTATTATGGCTTTCTCATCCTGGCTGGGGCTGCAAAATCAAGACTATCAAATATTATAGGCCCTTCGTTCTATTTTTACTATCAGAGTACCGGCTAATAAATTTAAATGGGAGAGACGGAAAAGTAGGATGACCTCTTTTCTACCAATTGCATCCGTTGAGAATTCTGGTCTAAACTTTGAGAACTCTGTCTTTTTCTACGGGGAGGAAATGACTTGGTAGTTCAGATTCACGTGTAAGGGTTTCTGCAAAGGTGGTAAAAATAGTCTGTCTATGGAGCTGATTTCTCCTTGGGAAATTTTATCGAAGGAAATTTAATGGCGACCAATCTGAGCTGGACTAGATTTTTTTTTTTCCCTGTCCCTTTCCGTTGTGTCTAAGTACACACATCCCTTTCTTTTTCTCTTCTATTTCAAAACACGATTTTAAAATATTGAAGCAATATTTCTCTTTCCCTTTAAAATGCGTGTTCCAAGCCAACAACTTAAGCCTTCTTTTTTTTTTTTCTCTCAGCATTTAATCTGTAATTTTGTAGGTTACACTCATTTGCAGATTTTAGAAAGTGCCTTTTATTCTTCTCTAAGTGTTAGAGCAATTTAGATTAATGGGCCTCGGACTCTTTGATACCCATTTTTAAGGCATTTCAAAATGTGTAGAAGACGATACCCTTTCATATGTGATAAGTAGAAATCTTGGCAGACGGAAGACTTTTTTTTTTTTTTTTTTGTACAAAAGAGATCTTTGGAACTGCAGAAAAATTGCAGAAAAGAGAGAAAAGATCTTCCATATTGTAATTTCCTTCTTTTTCCCGTGCTTGGGGAACCCCGCCCTTTGCAGTTTATAGGAAATGGGAAAGGATATAGCATGAGGTCAGGTCCACAGAGAGGGGACAAGGGGAGGACCAGCCTGCTGTTCATCGCGAATCACCCCCACACTCTGTCCCTAATGGTCACCACTTGTTCCCAATGTTTACAGAGTTTAATTTCCACCTCATATTCCCTTTATCAGTGCAGGATGGCTCTGTGAGGACCAATGTTCTCTTATAAAGAGAGTGGCCCTGGCCCCTGGAGGGTATGTTGGCTGATAGAAGCCCTGAGTGGTCCTGAGGGCCTGACCTTTGTGCAGCTCCGTGAGCAGGAGCTCAGCTCTGTGGGACACAGAAGCGGCACTGACAACTGCCAGTCACTTCCTTTGAGGAGGACTGTCAGATCTCAGGTCTCCACTGCCCTTGAGGGGGACCGAAGGGAGAGCCGGCCACACTGCTGGCACAGCTGGAGTTCAGCAAACCTCTAGGTCTGTGTGTCTTTGTGCATGCACTTCTGTCCATTTGTCTGTCTGGTAGACAAATGTTGCTCTGTTAGTGGTGAGGAGAAAAAGTGGCAAAGAAGTCGCATATTTGTTTGCTGCACTTGGTCACAGACTCAGCGTCTTTCTTTCTTTCATTGGGACAAATGCCAGGATGTCGGTGAATTATAATTTGGTGCCTATGTGAACAGGAACACCCCAGACAGACACCCGGAGAGGGCTGTAAACAGCGGAGACTGGAGGCTCCATGCTGGGTGGGGGAGGCCTCCTGAGGGACCATATTTATTTGCCTTGTTAGCTCCGGTGACACCTTCCGTCAGTTTCACTGTGGTGTGATCAGAACGATGGCATTTCAGAGCCAGGAGGGGTCACCCCAGAAGTTCCTGACAATAATACCACCGGGGACACATGGTTTTTCCCTCCAAGGACGTCACTTTTTTTTTTTTTTAAATCATCAATTCCTCTATTTTATTCATTTATTTATTTATTTTTAAGTTTCTTCTTTTTTTTTTTTAATTCATGTTCGTTAACATACCGTGTAATATAAGTTTCGGGTGTACAATATAGCGATTCAACACTTCCATACGTCACCTGGTGCTCATCACAGCAAGTGCCCTCCTTAACCCCCATCACCTGTTTCACCCATCTCCCCACACCCCTCTGGAACCAACAAATCATGTCCGTTCTCTATAGTTAAGAATTGTTTCTCGGTTTGTCTCTCTCTTTCTCCCCCCTTTGCTTGTCCACTTTGTTTCTTAAATTCCACATAGGAGTGAATTCACACATTTGTCTTTCTCTGATTGACTTATGTCACTTAGCATTATGCTCTCTAGCCCCATCCATGTCATTGCAAATGGGAATTTTATTCTTTTAAAAACATTTTTAAAAATTTTGATTTCAGAGAGAGAGAGAGAGAGAGAGAGAGAGAGAGAGTGCAAGTGGGGGAGGGGCAGAGAGGGAGAGAGTGAATCCCAAGCAGGCTCCAAACTCAGCACAGAGCCCAACATGGGGCTCAATCCCATGCCCCTGGAATCATGAACTGAGCCGAAATCAAGAGTCAGATGCTGAACTGACTGAGCCACCCAGGTGCCCAATATTTTCTTCTTTTTTGTGGCTGAGAAATATATATATATATATATATATATATATATATATATATCATATATATGTGTGTATATATTATATACATATATATGTATTATATATATAATATATATAATATATACGTGTATATAATATATTATATACATATATATGTATTATATATATTGTATATATACATATATATGTATATAATATATATATAATATATATATTATATATACTACAACTTCTTTATCCATTCATCAGTCGCTGGACACTTGGACTGTTTCTGTAATTTGGCTATTATAGATAATTCTGCTATAAACATTAGAGTGCATGTATCCCTTTGGATTAGTTTTTTATATTCTCTGCGTAAATATGTAGCAGTGTGATTGCTGGGTTGAAGGGTACTTCTATTTTTAACTCGTTGAGGAACCTCCACACTGTTTTCCAGAGGGACCGCACCAGTTTGCATTCTTAACAACAGTGCACGCAGGTTCCCCTTTCTCCAGACAAAGATATCACATTTTGAGAGATTTTATTAAATCTGCATAGTTATGTTGGAACTGAAGACAACCCAGAGCCTCCAAAAAGTTGAAAATCATAGTGCATCTCATTTTGCCGATAGGCTTTTAAACTAAAAAAAGTCAAGTAAATTTTTTTCTTTAATGTTAACTAAAAATATATCAAAGATTCTGGGTGGTTGAAGTAATGGCAGTTGCGTAAATCTGAATCTCCCAACATATCCTCCAAAAGTCAATGGAGAGCAGCCTTCAGAAGAGCAATGCAGGCCAGCTCTCAGCAGAACAGGAGCACAGAGAATTCTAGAACCCGTGAGCAGAAAAGTAAATGTCCAACCTTAGCTACTTTTCATGCTCCCACCTCAAGACGGTGGGAGACAAGAGTACTCTGGGAAAAACAGAATGGAAGAGGGAAGAGGGAACCTAGGGGTAGAATTAAAATTGACCTAAATTTCCCAAAAAGAGTCCTTCTGAAGAGCAGGAATGCCCAGTGAGCAAACATGACTGGAAGGGACAGCCTTCAAAAAAGCATTGCTTTAGGGGCTGGGGTGGGGGGAAGCTGTAAAGGAAGGGAGATGTACCCTTTGGAGAGTGGGTGGTATGGAGGAAAGAAGTCAGAGGAAGAAAAGGTTTTAGGGCTCCGGGCAAGAGGGGAGCAAAGAAACCATCACACAATCCCTCCCCTACTCCCCTTCCAAAAGAGCCATCCATCCACGAAACCATACCGTGGCATAGTGACACAAGAGGTGCCCTCCAGCGAGGAGTCTCGTAAGTCGCGCAGCAGAGTGAACTTGGAAAACAGACTATGTGTCACACGACTTGAAGCCAAAGAACCCTTTAGCTGAGAAAAATCTACTTCCCCCAAATGATTACAAAGCAGAACATAAAGGTATAACAAAGCCCCTGAAACTGACTTAAATTTCATCAAGCAAGCATTTTAGAATACAAGGTCCCGCCTTGAAGCAGAAATTCAAACGCTAAACCCAGAAGCAGAGAAAAATAAGAAAGGAAAAGAGAGATGATTGATCTCAGGGAAGAAAAGGAAAGAAAAGACAAAATGACCTCGGAAATGAAAAAGAAGCTGTAAGGTATGTAAGGGAGAATAGGCTCAAATGAAAATTTAATAAACAGCGTTGAAGAAAGGGAGGAAAGTGGCTGAGAGAATGATAATGGTATACAGAAAAAGGCAAAAAATGCTCAGAGAGAAAGCAACCAGAGTGCAAGAGAGGCCGACGAAAAACAACATACGTGATGGGAAACCATGAAGAAGAAAAACAAACAAACAAATAAACAAACAATGGAACAAAGCTAACATTGAAAATTATAATGCAAGAAAACTTTCCAGAAATAAAGGGAACCTTGAATCTACATATTAAAAGGACCCACTTAGTACCCGGGGAAAATGGCCAAGAGTAACCAACTCTGAGACAGTGTCTTAGGGAAATTATTCAAATGTAAGATTAAAAAAAAAAAAAAATCAAGGCTTCTAAGAAAAAGATAGCATAATTTACACAAGCAGGAGAAGAAGACTTGCATCAGAGTTCCCAAAAATGACAAACAAGTAAGGCAACAAGTAAGCAGTATTTAAAAACAAATACTGGAAATACATGTATTATACATGGAAAATATGAATCAAAGATCTATCAAGCCAACCCATTCTTCAAGTATGAAGGACGTGGAAAACATTTTAAACAAACAAACAAACAAACAAACAGGCTCCATCTGTGAGGCCTTCTGGAAGAACCCATGAGCCGAGGAGCTCCATCCGGTCAAGAACTGGGTGGTGACCATGGGGAGGTGTGGGGAGAGTGGCACCCTCAGAGAGCACACCAGCTCTGCCCCGTCCCCATCCTTGCCTCCAGCACCTCTGCCCTCTGGCTGTTCTGGAGTTACTTCCTTTTACAATAAACTGGGAGTCTAGTCTCTGTTTGGATCCAGCAAGTGGCCAAGTTCCCTGCTTCCTGCTAGGAAATTACCATGTGAAAACATCCAGTCCCAAAGAACATCGCAGGACTCTGGCTTCCTTCGCAAGCACGAGCAGGACCTCCGAAACCACAACTGCGTGCAACTGCACTGGAAATTCGTCACACACCCCTATGGGCCCGAGGCAGCCTTGGAAAATATCCATGCAAAAACGACAAGACTCGTGGCACAGGGTGGCACCTTTGAAGAAGTGACTAGAGTCTTAGGGACAACCCAGAAGGATGTCCAAGGGGCCTGCAGCACCCTCGGAGAATTTGCCTCCCCCTTGCAGTCTCCCCATGTCTGAATGTGCAGCAGCCAGGACTGTATGCGCCAAATGTAAAACAAGGAATATTCCAGGAGTGAGGGAAGGAGAGAAGTGAGGTGGAATTCGAGAGAGAAGGGATCTTCCTCCTGTGGTATCTTGGGGACAGTGAGGCTTGGGGATTTGCTTCTCATAAGACTTGCTCAGGATGTCAACAGCTGCGGCTTGCGTATTTATGCCAGCTGTACTTTTAAATCAGGGCTGGATGGACAAAGATAACCTCAGGGTGTTTCCATCCGTTGAAATTGGAACCTGTGAAATGCTTTCCTTGTTTACAAGTTGGCCAGGTTGCAGTTTGTCTTTGTTTTTAGTTTAGTTTCTTGTTTTGATGCCTGTGCGGTGTTGGTCGCTTTGCAGAGCGGTTGGGTCTCAGGTGACATTGCCTGCCAGCTCCCTTCCTGTCCGTATCAGCAGCTAACCTGGCCTTGGCTTTGCTTCCTCCATCACCTCCCCTCCACCAACACCGAGGCCGAGTTACTTTTCTTCTATTTGCAGGTGCTTTAAAGGTTCTTATTGGCAAAGCGTCAAGTTAAAGCAGCACCACTACCCCACCGACCCTCCACCCCTGGCAAAAAAGGAACTGAAGGGAAAAACTTGAACAAAAGGACTTACAGTGAGCACCTCATTTGTATAATTGTAAGTCCGTGACTCCAGTAAGTCAGAATGAGGGCCGGAGAATAGTATTTCGTATGCTATAGGTTATATGTTATGTGTTATACATATCCTATCAAAAGTGGAGGAGAAGGGAGCAGAAAGGAAGAAAGCAAAATAATTTCACTGATTGTCAAATAGGCAATTAGTAGGAGACAAAACAAAATCAAATAACTGGAAACTAGTGGCAGTTAAAAAGGTGTAAATGCAAAAGGCAGCCACTAGTGTAAATGTTAAGGCTTCCTAAATACCAAAAGAAAATTAAAAGCTAAAAGAACAAAGAAAAGAACATCACACAGGAAAAGAAGCAGAGCCCTTTCAACATAATGTGGTGATTTTAACATAAAAATAATATGAAAGAGTTGAGATCAAACACAGGCTTCTGCCTCCAGAACAAATATTAAGATAACCCTTGTTCTGGGCTTGGACAACTCAGCAATATAAAGCTGTCAGTTCTATTTTAATTTATAAATTTAATACAATCCCAATAAAATACCAACAAGCTTTTCAAACCCAGCCAAGTTGGGGGCGCCTGGGTGGCTCAGTCGGTTAAGCCTCTGACTTCTGCTCAAGTCATGATCTCACGGTCAGTGAGTTCGAGCCCCGCATCGGGCTCTGTGCTGACAGCTCAGACCCTGGAGCCTGCTTCGGATTCGGTGTCTCCCTCTGTCTCTGCCCCTCCCCAGCTTGCACTCTGTCTCTCCTTCTCTCTCAAAAAAGAAAATAAAACATTAAAAAAGTTAAAAATAAACTAAAAAACAAAATCCAGCCAAGTTGACACTAAAGCTTATATGAAAAAATAAACACGCGGGGACAGCCAGAATGTTAAAAAAAGAAATGCGTGCTGGGGCGCCTGGGTGGCGCAGTCGGTTAAGCATCCGGCTTCAGCCAGGTCACGATCTCGCGGTCCGTGAGTTCGAGCCCCGCGTCAGGCTCTGGGCTGATGGCTCAGAACCTGGAGCCTGTTTCCGATTCTGTGTCTCCCTCTCTCTCTGCCCCTCCCCCGTTCATGCTCTGTCTCTCTCTGTCCCAAAAATGAATAAACGTTGAAAAAAAAAATTAAAAAAAAAAAAAAGAAATGCGTGAAGAGAACCAACCCTATCAGACATTAAAACATTCTATAAAACCTTTATAATTCAAATGATTATACTGGTGCATGAGTAGACAAAAAAAAAGCTGTGGAATAGATCAGAAAGACCAGAAATAGACCCCAACTATGTGTGAAAAATCTTGTATGTGGTGAGGGTGGCATCTTAAATCACTGGGGCAAAGGTGAACTTACTGGTAAATGATGCTAGGATAACTGGTTAACATTTGGGAAAAGATAAAAAAAATGAGATCCATATTTCACAACATCCACAAAAAGAAATGGGGTTAGGGGTCCAAATATCAGCAGTGAAATCACACAATAACCAGAGGAAGACATGGACGAATTCCTCTATAACCTATAACCTGGGTAAAGGGAAAAGCTGTCTATCACTCAAAAGCAAAGCGAACTAAAAGAAAACATTGGTAAGTTCAACCACATAAAAATAAAAACGTTTGCATATCCACAGAAAATAAAAATCTGGTAGAAAATATTTTCAACATATATCACAGATGAAGAATTGCTTCTCCATATACCTATGATAGAAAAAATGAGCAAAGACATGAATAGTCACAAAAATATGTAATGATGTTCCTTAAAATACATGTAAGACAGTTTAACATAGCTCTTAATAACAGGAGGGCAAATTAAAATGAATTAAAATATACTATTTCCCGGGGCACCTGGGTGGCTTTGTCATTTGAGCATCTCACTTCGGCTCAGGTCATGATCTCAAAGTTTATGAGGTCGAGCTCCATATCAGGCTCACTGCTGTAAGCACAGAGCCTGCCTTAAATCCTCTGTCCCCACCCCCCCTCTGTGCCTCCCCCACTCATGCTTTCTCTCTCAAAAATAAATAAACATTAATATATATATTAATATATACTGTATATATATTATATATACATATATACATATTATATATATACATATATACAATATATATACTATTTCTCACCTATCAGATTGACAAAGTTAAAGTGTGTACTCTGATTCAAAATTCATATATTAAAACCAACTGCCAGGGTGATGGTCTCAGGAGGTGGGGCTTCTGGGGGATGATTAGCTCATGATGGTGGAACCCTCATGGATGGGGTTAGTGCCGTAATATGAGAGACCCCAGAGAGCTCCCTTTCCCGCCCCTGCTGTGAGCATACAACAGGAAGTCTACGACCCGGACAGGGCTCTCTCCTGAGAACACAGGTATCTACTCTTGGACTTTCAGCCTCCAGAACTTGGAGAAATAAATTGTTATTTATAAGTCACCCAGCCTGTGGTATTTTGTTACAGCTGCCTGAACAGACTAGGAAAGTGTGTGGACAAATTCTGTTGGCCAGACCGTGGGACTGAAGGATCCACTTCCAAGTTCATGAATGTTTGCAGGCTTCTGTTTCTCCTGGTTTTTCATGGTTCATGAGATCAAGCCCTGATTTGGGCTCTGTGCTGACAACATGGAGCCTGCTTGGGATTCTCTGTCTCCCTCTTTCTGTCCCTCCCCTGCTTATGCACTCTCTCTCTCTGTCTCAAAATAACTAAATAAACTTAAAAATAGCTCTATATCGGTTATAAAGGGGCCAGCTAAAATGTGATTATTATATTTAAGAAATTTTTAAGGGGCACCTGGGTGGCTCAGTCAGTTAAGCGTCCGACTTCGGCTCAGGTCACGATCTCACCGTTCGTGAGTTTGAGCCCTGTGTCGGGCTCTGTGCTGACGGCTCAGAGCCTGGAGCCTGCTTCGGATTCTGTGTCCCCCCTCTCTCTGCCTCTCCCCTGCTCGTGCTCTGTCTCTGCCTCTCAAAAGTGAACAAACATTAACAACAACAAAAAAAAAAGAAATAAAATTTTAAACCAATTTTTTGATTTTTATTTATTTTGCAGTTGGGTCAATGGGACTATGCCCTGTAGGATTGCAGGGGGGGAGGGGTGCACGTGTTTTATGATTGTTTGAAGGTCTCTTTCATGGTCATTGTTTGGGGTCTCCACAACCACTCTGAGAAATGCTAGACCACCCCCTCCTCATGTGAGCTCTGCAGGACTGCAGTTGGATTTCTCTCAAACTCCTTCATATTTTTAGGCCTCAGTTTCCTCATCTGTAAAATGGGTAAGGGAGGGGTGAAATTAAAAAGTCTGAGGCCTTTAAAAAATCTGTGATGTCTACATCTGGGCAAAGTGTCAGGACCCTGCCCTCTTCGTCATAACCGGGAGCCGGGTCTGTCTCTAGGCACAGCCAGAGGGTACACCCTCTCCTACAACCTCACTCCCTCCTTGTCCTTCCATCCATTTATAAGATCTTCCTTGCTCCTTCTTTGTGAGCAAACAGGTAAACATTTTTGTGGCCTGTGGCAAGATTCCGGCCACATATCTGGAGGGGCTGACTGTGGCTCTCCAGGGTGACGTCCAGCTCTCATGTTCATGGCCCATTCACTCTGGCTCTGAGCTGCCCACTGCCTGTGTCAAACATATGTTTCAGGGAGATTGAGACCTCAGGACAGATTGAATGTTGAGTTTAATCCTTAAACTTGGTTGTACAGAGCCCATCTGTAAATGTGTTTTCAGTGTATCCCTTTTCCTATTTGGATTATATAAACACACGTCCTGTACATGCACTTGTGACAGGGTTAATCTGTATCATGCTTGCCTGGGGTGGGTGTGCAGGCTTTTGTCCTAACTGTCACATTGTGTCACATTAGTCTGGGGCAGCACAGCACCCAGGCAGGATTTTGTCCCAGCAGTTCAGCTGGGTTGGTTAAGCCTGCAGCTCTTCAGGGCTTTAGAGAGGCCAGACACCCGAGGCCCTTGGCTTCGGAACTCAGCAACTCCCATAAAGACAGTCAGTCAGGATCCAGCCAGGGGACAGGAAAGACACAGAGATTTGAAGGCTGAATGGAAAGAATCATTAACTACTACAGGGGACTGAAGTAATGGGAGAGTGGCTGGGAAGAAGCAAAGAGAACTTCAAAGATCACAGACACAGGAGGCAGCCACACCCCAAGGGCTGAGAAAGAACACCTGTGGAGGAGGCCCTCACCCCGCGAGGAGGTGAGATTCAGCCCTCGTTGGGGGTAGAGGGCATGGTCGCAGCTCACAGGTGGCTGGAGATGTGACTGAGGTGCTTCCCCAGCAGATGGAAATCTGCCTTCTGAGATACTGGGGAAGCTGTCCCCAACGACGGGCTGCATCTCACAACTTGCAGCAAGGTTGCTCTCCAGCATCCTGAGGATGGCTGCTCTTGCTGGCCTTTGGACTGGCAGAGGCCTGTCCTGGAGAAGCTGCCTGCTGCAGCGGCCTCGCGACCGGTGCACACACAACCGGAGAGAAAACGCCTTCTTTAGCCCCCTTCCCTCCAGCGCCCTCTACGGACAAACAGTAGCATTGCACCCGCTGACCCTGGAAATATTTTGCAGGTCCCACCTCCATTTTTTGCAGAGTAGGGCAATACATTTCGAATTTGGAACTGAGACGCAGTAAGTTGATAACTGGTATACAACTAAGTTACTTGAATTCACACGAGTCAAGAGGAGTGAGATACGGGAAAGGCAGAGGCACTTTTCCTCTTCCCGTCCAGGAGGAGGTCAAGATCAGTAGCGGGATCAGGGCTGCTGTGTAGGGCCATCCAGCTTAAGTACCTCATAACTCCGGGGAATCTGTTCACAAAGACCTCACCGGGAATGGCCCCTTGATGTTGCACCTCTTGGAGAAGTCCTAATTTGGAGAAGTAGGCCGTGTTGCCAGACGAGGACCAACGATTCCCAGGGAAGGGAAGGAAGGAATCAGTGGCAGAGTAAAGACTATTGATCTGGGTTGAACAACACCAGGCCACAGTCATGATGACATAGGGTAGCCTCACTTCACCTTGCCGAGACCGACGAGCTGTCTGTTCTTGGGAAAGTTACTTCCTCTGGGCTTCAGTTTCTACAACCGTAGACAAAGGAGCTGGGGCTGGGTACCTTTTTAGGCGCTGTGGGCCCGGCAAGTATACACCTTTGCACTTCATTTATTCATTCACCTACTCATTTACTGATTGACTCAGCAGCAGATTCACTGTGAAGCTATTGACGTCAAAGCCTCAGGGTTTCTGGCCTGCATGGGCCCCCTTCCAAAGCCCTTTTTTGTACCTGTAAGTTTCATTCTTTTTCTTCAAGTGAACCCCCCACATTGTATAAGCTTCAAGTCGCCAAAAACCTGGCTCTGCTCATGCCCTTCAAACCTTTACTGAGCACCCCTCCCACGGTTAGATACTGCACCAGCCCCAGCGATGCCTGCATTAGCTCCTGCCTCTGTCACACAACAGCCGCATTGCCTGGAGCAAGTGCTTGTGTACAAAGCCCAGGTTCTTGTGAAGGAACATGTGCAAAGGCACTGGGCACTGAGCAGGTCCTCTAGCAACAGCAGCTCTGTCCCTACCTGTTGGAGGAAGGGGACACTCTGAGAAGTTTGGGCAGGAGTCTCAGAGCTGAGATGTATGCCATAGCACACGGGGCTGCAACGGAACCCCTGAGGCACAAGTTGCAGAATCAGTTCCTGGGTAATATGTCAAAGGACCTTTGAATTAGAGAACAAGGGTGAGGGCATATGGGCAACCGGACACCCCTCACTGAGGGAAGCTTTCTGTGGAGGCTAAGATTTGTTCCTGGGAGAGTAGGGGGGGGGACCTGGATGTCACTAAGGTGGACAGTAATGCTGCGGTGCAATCTCATTGACGATGAATGAGAACCACATGCCTGGTAGGAGAGGGGACTCAGGGAGGTGGCTGCTAGGACCAAGAGCAGAGGCCAGGCCAGCAGCCGTCTTTCCCAGAAATAACCACCCCTTGGATGGGAGGGTCCTGGGAAAATGTTTTTTATGGGGTCTCTGTCTGTATAAATAATTCTCCTTAAAACATATTAAAAACTCAAGCCCGTGTGAGGTTTAGTGACTGATTGTTGGACATTTGGATTAATGGGTGGGAGGAAATACTTCCTTATTCGCTGTCTAGCATTAGGATTCTTTGTGGTGTCCAGGTGTAATGCCCGAAGTTCTTAAACCTCCCACAAAAGACCACCAGAGTCGTGAGTCAAAGCCAAGCAGCAAGGGGCGTTTATTGCAGGTTCGAACCTGGACCTCTGCGCACTCGTTGCCGGTGACGCTAAGAGGCCTCGATCAGAGTTGGTATAGGGTTTTTATAGACAGGGACAAACAGCATAGGTGAGTGAGGGTCCTGATTGGTAAATTCTAAAGTAAGGACATTTGTGGTTTTCTGATTGGGCGTCCTTTGTCTGTCCTTCGGCGAGAAGGCTTTGTCCGTTACTTGTGGTGGGAGGAGAAAAAGGGGGAAAGGGGAGGAATGTGTTAAGCAAGCAAGATTACAGAAGCGAAGGACGCCAGTTAGTTTGTGTACAATTACTATAGTTACTCATTTCATTACATATCAGACTACATTCATTTAGGGAGATTCATAACCCATTCTACTACACGGCGGGTTACATCCAGGAAAGGTCTCACAATGCTCATAGCAACCAGCAAGCAAAACAGACTTCTCAGCAATTGTATTTCTTGTCAAAGATCCACAATACAGGTCCCTCTGACCCCTGGGTCCACTTGGCCCCCAGGAGGCATGCCAGATGATGACTGAACCTAGTCGGTTAAAGTACAGAATGGTTCATTGGTTCCTAGGTGCACTGTCTGTCTGAGGATGTATAAGGCATGGGTTTCTAAGGCCCTCTTGGCCCCCTTCCTGGCACCTCGGACCCAGGCGAACACTTTTCTTCAAAACCACAAATGATTCAGGGAAACAACTAAGAGGTCGTGTCCCTGTAACTGTTCCACTTGAGGTGTTGAGAGATAAATGGCCTTTCGTGGAAACAGCAAGCAAAACAGACTTCTAAACTAAGGTAGGGCTGTCATTTGGATTGTTCCTTTCACAGGTACTATCTCTTCACATTCTTTCTTGTCTAGTCTCCATTCCTGGCGCATGTCATAGCCCATTTTGAGCAAAAGCAGCCATGCACCCACAAGTCACAATGCCATGGTTCTGGGCACCTGTTTGCTGGCACAATGGAGACCTCCTTGCCCTCGTGGCCCCCTAAGATCATTCCTGTGATGCTGCTGCACCGTCCCTCGGAGCCATGTCCCTCCACCACCCATGTGCTATGGGCTGGATTGCGTCCCCCCGCAAATTCGTATGTGGAAGCCCTCACCCCAGCACCTCCGAATATAACTTTATTTGGAGATATGGGATTTACCAAGTTAAAGTGAAGCTACCGTGGCAGGCTGTACCACAACTTGACTGGTGTCCTTAGGAAAAAGGTGGAATTTGGTGACAGATTTGCATCCAAAGAGAACGCCACATGAACTTGAAGACAGCCCTTGATGAGCGAACCAAGGAGAGCGGCCTGGAACAGGTTTTCCCCTCGAAACCCTCAGAGGGAGAACCTTGGTCTTGTACTCCCAGTCTCAAGAATTGTGAGATAATACACTTCTGTTGTTTGAGCCCTTAGACAGTGGTACTTTGTCACGGCAGCTCAAGCTGACTCCTGTGCCGAGAATACCGCCTTCCAACCATGTCTCTCTTGACCTATTCAGGCAGAAATCCTGAATCCCTAGAACGGGATCCCTGCCAATGTTGACTGCTATCTTAGTTCTTAGTCCTTCTGGAGGGCTGCTATAACAAAGTGCCACAGGCGGTGTGGCTCATAAAAGGCAGACATTTATTCTCAGTTTGGGAGGCAGGAAATCTGAGAGCAGAGCACCAGTGTGGCCCGGTTCTGGTGAGGGCTCTTTTCTGGGTTGCAGATGTTGATTTCTCCTTGTGTCCTCAAGTGGCAGCAAGAGGGTGGGAGAGCTCTGGGCTCTCCTTCGTAAGAACACTAATCCCATTCACGAGGGCTCCACCCTCCTGACCTAATCACCTCCCAAAGGCTCCATCTCCTAACACCCCCTCAGGGGGAGGGGGGAGGATTGAAATATATGGCTTTAGGGGGAAAACACGCAGTCTGTAACAACCGCACCAGGGATGTTAGCCAGGGACCCCACCCCCCCACCCCCCAGAGTGAGAAGATCAGTCCCATCCTGCGAGGAACACTTGTCCTGATGTGGCACACACAGCACAAGACCAAGCAGGAGGGCAAGATGTCACTACATTGATGGGGGCAGGAGAGGATGCAGATCAGAAGGGCGCACTGGTTGCAGAGTGGCAGTCTCTGAAGTGCTGGGGAGAGGGTGTGGGCACCCAGGGGGCCCCTGCGGCGGTGGGGGGGGGGGCACCTGGGTGCTAGCGGTGGAGGTAGACGGTATGGCGAAAGATACTTGCAGCTGCCCCTGCCCCTTTGGCTGCTGTAGTCCAGAAGTGGCAGTGCACAGGAAAACAGTTCAAGGTGAAGTTCAGGCCCAAGGATGGGTGGTAGACTGTCACTGTCCTAGAATTGGAACTCTTCCTGCACCCCATGTGAGAGAGTCGCTCAGAACTAGCTGGCAGCCCGTTCGCACAATCCCACACAAAAATACCATGCAGGCCAGCAGGAGTGATCTCCATTGTTGGCCCAGGCATCTGGCCCAAAGGCATGGGGGAACCCTACAGGCTCCAGTTCTAGAACTCCTTGGGGCACCTGGCAAACCCCCGCATAGGATAGAGGCTCAGAGCGTACCCAGAAAGGGAAGTGGAGATAGGGTCCCAGGGGGCTTGGGCATCCTGCCTGGACGGTCCTGCTGCCCTGACTGGTCCCAGGCACCAGATGGAGACTTAGACGTTTTCCAGGAAGGTGTAGCTACGGGGTCCCTTGTGGAATCTGTTCAGGGTGCACCTGTCCCCCCACACGGCGTGGATGGCCTCCGCTGGCCGCACCCACCAGAGGAGGCTTAGACAGTTTCTAAGTAGGTACTTTTGGCTGCTGGAACTCAGGTAGGACCCACCAAATCCAGGCTTAGGGAGCCCTGCCCAGACCACACCACTGGCCTTGGTCAGTCCCAGGTACCAGAGAGAGATGGAAATTCTTTTTCTTCAGCTTCTAATTTCAACTGCTTCTTTTGTTCCTTCCAGCTTGATTGAGGTATGATTGACAAATAAAAATTGTACATATTTATAGTGCACGACGTGATGCTCTGCTATATGTACACATCATGAAACGATTACCACAATCAAGCTAATTAACATTTCTATCACCTCACATAGTTACCTTTGCGTGTGCGTGGTGGGACCCTTTAGGATTAGTCTGTTAGCAAATTTCAAGTAGTAGTATAGTATTATCAGAGACAGAATTCTTAGAAAGTCACTCTAAAGGGTGGGAGGGAGGGGGTGGACAACCCCCCCCAACCAAACAGCACAGACCTGGGGAAGGGTTTCAGCTTGCCTAGGTGTACAGGAGGTACAGGCAGGTCTGTCTGGTGACCAGGATGTTCTAGGAAGCTCTTGAATCCGAAATGTAGTGGTCGACAGCACGGTCTTGACATTCAGACACGCCTGGGTGGGGACCTGACATTTCTACGTAGCTCTGTGACTTCGGGTAAGTTACTCAGTCTCTCCGAACTTCAGTTTCCCAATGTGTTAACCCAAGGGGGCAGAAATCATCCCATTGGCTACTGGGGGCTAAGTGTGCATGGTCTGGCCTTGACTGCCTGAAACCGAACTCTGGCTCTGTTGTCATTGGCTACCCGTGCTCCCTGGGCACATTCCTTAGACTTCCTATGCTCAGTTTCCTCACCTATAAAGTGAGGATAATAAAAGGACCTATGTAATGTGGTTTGTGAAGATTCAATAGTTAGTACAGTAAAGAACTCAGACCCGCAGCACATAGCAGGCCTCGCACCAGTGTCAGCCATTGTAACTGTTACCTGGGTAGGCTTGCAGGATTCCAGGCCTTCTTGTCTCAAGGCAGCTTACACCATGCCTCGCACAGAGCACACACTCAAAGGTCAGCTTCTGAAGGTCTCTCTGCCCATCCCCCAGTCCAACCCAGTCCATCTCCATGGTGGGTAGAGGGATCCTGGGCTGGAGAAGGAGCTGGGTCATCCTCCCAGCCAGGCCGTGTGGGAGATAGGGTTGACCACATGGGACCTTGCTCCCCTCGCGGCCCACCGGGGGCCCTGAGGTCTTCTCAGCCCAACAGTCCATGCTTTCATTCTACCCGCCCCCCCCCGCCCCCCCACTCCCTGGGAGTACCCACGCCAGACCACGTTAGACAACTCCTCCACAAGTAAATCTCTGGGAGTGAGCCGCCCAGGAAGGTCATCAGAAAAGCCAGAAGAGCGAAGAACACAAAACTGAAGGTCAGAAATGGCAACAAGGAAAGAAAAGCACATACAATGATGTGTTCTCAGAAAAGGAGAGGAGATAAAGAACAGAGAGCCGGGACAGGAGTGCTGGGGAAGGAAGATCCAGAACAACACGACTGACGGAAGCCCTGGGGACCACACTGAGCTGGCATTCTCTGTCCTGCTGGGGAGCATCCACGAGGCCCATTTCTGGCTGCCCAAGGCTGAGGGGAGAGGCCAAGTGTGGTCTCTTGTTCCTCGCTCCCAGTCAGCTGCGGGCGCTTCAGAGAGCACTCGTAGCTGGTCGTGGGCCCCACACCTTTGAGATGAGGATGTGTGTCCAAACCTGCGCTTGGGGAAACCCAGGGTCTGCTTCTCAGGAGTCACACTAGGGAGCAGAAGGCTGGAAACAGATGCTGGCATTCCTAACACCTGATACAGGACAAAGTATTTTCCTTGCTTCCTTCTTCCTTTAGTGTCATTTAAAATATAATAATCAGATGGGGCGCCTGATGGCTCAGTTAGTCGAGCACCTGACTTCAGTTCAGGTCAGGATCTCACAGTTCGAGTGGTGGAGCCCCATGTCGGGCTCTGTGCTGTCAGCGCAGAGCCTGCTTTGGATCCTCTGTCCCCCCGACCCCGCCCCTCCCCTGCTTATACTGTCTCTCTCAAAAATAAAATAAACATTAAAAAAATACAAAAAATACAATATAACAGTAAGAGCAAATGTATAATTCCAGGCAGAGTTCTTTTTTTTTTTTTTTTCAATATATGAAATTTATTGTCAAATTGGTTTCCATACAACACCCAGTGCTCATCCCAATAAGTGCCCTCCTCAATACCCATCACCCACCCTCCCCTCCCTCCCACCCCCCATCAACCCTCAGTTTGTTCTCAGTTTTTAAGAGTCTCTTATGCTTTGGCTCTCTCCCACTCTAACCTCTTTTTTTTTTTTTTTCCTTCCCCTCCCCCATGGGTTTCTGTTAAGTTTCTCAGGATCCACATAAGAGTGAAACCATATGGTATCTGTCTTTCTCTGTATGGCTTATTTCACTTAGCATCACACTCTCCAGTTCCATCCACGTTGCTACCAAGGGCCTTATTTCATTCTTTCTCATTGCCATGTAGTACTCCATTGTGTATATAAACCACAATTTCTTTATCCATCAGTTGATGAACATTTAGGCTCTTTCCATAATTTGGCTATTGTTGAGAGTGCTGCTATAAACATTGGGGTACAAGTGCCCCTATGCACCAGTACTCCTGTATCCCTTGGGTAAATTCCTAGCAGTGCTATTGCTGGGTCATAGGGTAGGTCTATTTTTAATTTTTTGAGGAACCTCCACACTGTTTTCCAGAGTGGCTGCACCAGTTTGCATTCCCACCAACAGTGCAAGAGGGTTCCCATTTCTCCACATCCTCTCCAGCATCTATAGTCTCCTGATTTGTTCATTTTGGCCACTCTGACTGGCGTGAGGTGATATCTGAGTGCGGTTTTGATTTGTATTTCCCTGATGAGGAGCGACGTTGAGCATCTTTTCATGTGCCTGTTGGCCGTCTGGATGTCTTCTTTAGAGAAGTGTCTATTCATGCTTTCTGCCCATTTCTTCACTGGGTTATTTGTTTTTCGGGTGTGGAGTTTGGTGAGCTCTTTATAGATTTTGGATACTAGTCCTTTGTCCAATATGTCATTTGCAAATATCTTTTCCCATTCCGTTGGTTGCCTTTAGTTGTTTCCTTTGCTGTGCAGAAGCTTGCCAGGAAGAGTTCTAAATACACGTATTCATTTCACTGAATCCTTTGCACGACCCTGTAAGTTGCATGATGATTATCCCCATTCCGCAGAGGGAGAAACAGAGTTGCAGGGAGGTGGTCTAACTGGTTACGGTCATTCAGGAAGCAGCGGAGGTAGAATTCAAACCAGGCGCTGCCCCCACGCCCCCAGCCATGGCAGCACTCCATACGTAAATGCAGGACAACCTCGGCTTTGTTATTGTTGTTCTTTTTAAATTGTATTGGCAGTTCATTTACTTTGCACCACAGTAAACTGCTGCTGTGTGATGAGAAGGGCAGCGGAATTTCTGCGCCTCTGTAGTTGGAGACGTTTACTGGTTTGATTGCGATTTAATGAGTAGAAATAAAAAAAAAATACTTTCAGTGTATATACATTATCAGGTAATATATATTCAAAACAGGACATTCGAGAATTAAACATCTGCTAAGATGCATTAATTTGTGTGGGAAAGTTATTGCCTCATTCCGATATAAATTTCCTGACAAAATCCATCACTCTGTATTTACAAATCGGCTTTCCTCTCTGGGCGGGAGGAGCCTCCCTCTGGATGGATGAAGCGTGTTATGTGGCATCAGTAGGGCTAAAATGCCATTAACCACGAGGAAGATAGGAATCAGAGCAGAGCCCTGGGTACAGTGATAAAGTTATGAGCACGTTTTGTGCCTGTTGATGGAAGAGTTGATCCTTGCAGCCTGTCCTTGGTTCCTGCTCTTGACAGGGGATCCCCTCCCCGCCCCAGCTCGCTCTCCCCACCCTGAGGAACTGGATTGCAAATCACACCAGTGGTGTTGTGACAACTGGGTGACGCGGACTGTGTTGCTGTAATTAGTCTATCCGAGCAGGCAAGTTTATGACCGAGGAGGGGGCCGCTCATGTGTCACCCCCAGGATGGCAGGCTGGGCCAGGAGGCACTGGCTGCTGCTATGGGGATGTCCTGGTTCTTGATGTCTGTTTAGGGGCACAGATGTCTGCCTCTGCCACTCGGCTCGGCCTCTGCCACTCGGCTCGGCCTCCTCGTGGGGAGCACGAGGGCCGAGTAGAGGAAGGAAAAGGGGAAGAAAAGAGGAAGTTTGTGGGAGGTTCTCTCTTTCTAAGGACGACAGACCCCAGGCCAGACAAGGATCACTCCAGAAGTAGGTGTGGAGGCCACACTTCTCCAAGAAGACAACACCTTCCTTTACTGGGACATAAAGGCCCAGGCTTCTGCTCGTCCAGCCCAAGGACGGCTCGAGGTGTCCAGTTCAGAGTCTGTGGGGCTTCATGGAAGAACAGAGGCTTCCTATTTCTTGTGCTCAGTTTAAGGGATAAATGAGGTTTGGAGCCAGTGTTTTATATTACTATAGAAATATACATAATCATATAAATAGATCTATAGCTACAGGTAGTAGTTCTTCACCTAATATATCTATATATCTAATATGGAGAGTGATATAAAGAGGTTCATTTATTTTTTTTTAATTTTTTTTAACGTTTATTTATTTTTGAGACAGAGAGAGACAGAGCATGAACGGGGGAGGGTCAGAGAGAGGGAGACACAGAATCTGAAACAGGCTCCAGGCTCTGAGCTGTCAGCACAGAGCCCGACGCGGGGCTCAAACTCACGGACCGCGAGATTGTGACCTGAGCTGAAGTCGGCCCTTAACCGACTGAGCCACCCAGGCGCCCCAAGAGGTTCATTTAATGAGACTCACAATCAATTATCCAAAAGACACCGGGTGCTGGTTATGTGCTAAACATCCTACTAGGCTCTTCAGGAAATTAAAAATGAGGTCAGCACGCCCCCAACTTTAAGGAGTCCCCACAAAGCACCTACATATGGACACCGTGGCAGCAATGCCAGTGATGTGTGAGCAGCACACGGGCGGATGTGGAAACACCTGCCCGATGGCAAGTGCTCTGAGTTGAGAGGAGTCAGAGGTGATGGCCTGAGTGCGCTCGAGGACCCCCTGGAAGAGGTGGGACACATGATCGCCTTGGGTGGCAGGCAGGATTTGTATGGGGACTGGACCCTGCATATGACCTTTCTTCCCTGACCCCAGCCTCGTAGAAAGAGGATGTGCCCTGAGTCACTGACTTCCAGTGTGGAGCCCAGGAGCATTCTGGTTGGCAGAGCAGAGGCTACGGGCCATGTGGTGATGATTTATGGGCAAAATCCTGGAGCAGGCACAGAGGCTCAGCTGCTGTTAGGGAAAGAAGGTTCACTTTGAGTAACAGCCATATTGCTGCAGAAAAGTTAGAAGAGAGGACAAGGGAGGGGGAAGGAGTCGGGGAGACTCACCCTCATTCACAGGATCTGTTTTAAACTCTGAGTTGAGGGGCACCTGCGTGGCTCAGTCAGTTAAGCGTCTGATGTCAGCTCAGGTCATGATTCAGTGGGTTCGTGAGTTCTAGCCCCACATTGGGCTCTGCATTGTCAGCACAGAGCCCACTTTGGATCCTCTGTCTCTCCTCTCTCTCTCTCTCTCTCTCTCTCTCTCAATCTCTGCTCCTGCCCTGCTTGCTCTGTCTCTCTCAAAATAAATAAACTTAAAAAAAACCCCACAAAACTCTGAGTTGATAACAATAGCTACCATTGATCAAGTACTCTTTAGGTACATTTCATACCTAAATCTGAATGTTTTTGGTTGCAAATTCATACCTGAATCTGAATGTTTTTGGTTGCAAATGACAGAAAACACACTTGAAATTTGTTTAAAATTTTTTTTCATTTTTTGTTTTTATTTTTTTATTTTTTATTTTTTAAAATTTACATCCAAATTAGTTAGCATATAGTGAAATGATTTCAGGAGTAGATACCTTAATGCCCCTTACCCATTTCGCCCATCCCCCCTCCCACACCCCCTCCAGCAACCCTCTGTTTGTTCTCCATATTTATGAGTCTCTTCTGTTTTGTCCTCCTCCCTGTTTTTTATATTTTGTTTCCCTTCCCTTATGTTCATCTGTTTTGTCTCTTAAAGTCTTCATATGAGTGAAGTCATATGATTTTTGTCTTTCTCTGACTAATTTCATTTAGCATAATACCCTCTAGTTCCATCCACGTAGCTGCAAATGGCAAGATTTCATTCTTTTGGACTGTCAAGTAATACTCCATTGTATATATATATATATACCACATCTTCTTTATCCATTCATCCACCGATGGACATTTGGGCCCTTTCCATACTTTGGCTATTGTTGATAGTGCTGCTATAAACATGGGGGTGCATGTGTCCCTTCGAAACAGCACACCTGTATCCCTTGGATAAATGCCTAGTAGTGCAATTGCTGGGTCATAGGGTAGTTCTATTTTTAGGTTTTTGGGGAACCTCCATACTGTTTTCCAGAGTGGCGGCACCAGCTTGCATTCCCACCAACAACGCAAAAGAGATCCTCTTTCTCCACATCCTCACCAATATCTGTTGTTGCCTGAGTTGTTAATGTGAGCCATTCTGACAGGGGTAAGGTGGTATCTCACTGGGGTTTTGATTTGTATTTCCCAGATGATGAGTGATGTGGAGCTTTTTTTCATGTGTCGGTTGGCCATCTGGATATCTTCCTTGGAGAAGTGTCTATTCATGTCTTTTGCCTATTTCTTCACTGGATTATCTGTTTTTTGGGTGTTGAAGTTTGATAAGTTCTTTATAGATTTTTAATACTAACCCTCTATCTGATATTTCATTTGCAAATATCTTCTCCCGTTCTGTCGGTTGCCTTTTAGTTTTGCTGATTATTTCCTTCACTGTGCAGAAGATTTTTATTTTGATGAGGGCCCAGTAGTTCATTTTTGCTTTTGTTTCCCTTGCCTCAGGAGACGTGTTGACTAAGAAGTTGCTGCGGCCAAGGTCAAAGAGGTTTTTGCCTGCTTTCTCCTCGAGGATTTTCATGGCTTCCTGTCTTACATTGAGGTCTTTCATCCATTTTGAGTTTATTTTTGTGTATGGTGTAAGAAAGTGGTCCACGTTCATTCTTCTGCATGTCGCTGTCCAGTTTTCCCAGCACCACTTGCTGAAGAGACTGTCTTTATTCCATTGGATATTCTTTCCTGCTTTGTCAAAGATTAGTTGGCTGTATGTTTGTGGGTCCATTTCTGCGTTCTCCATTCTGTTCCCTGGATCTGAGTGTCTTTTCTTGTGCCAGTACCATACCGTCTTGATGATTACAGCTTTGTAGATTAGCTTGAAGTCTGGGATTGTGACATCTCCTGCTTTGGTTTTCTTTTTCAAGATTGCTTTGGCTATTCAGGGTCTTTTCTCATTCCATACAAATTTTAGGATTATTTGTTCTAGCTCTGTGAAGAATGCTGGTGATATTTTGATAGGGATTGCATTGAATATGCAGATTGCTTTGGGTAGTATCAACATTTTAACAATATTTGTTCTTCCTATCCAGGAGTATGGAATCTTTTCCCATTTTTTTGTGTGTTTTCTTCAATTTCTTTCGTAAGCTTTCTATAGTTTCAGTGTATAGATTTTTCACCTCTTTGGTTAGATTTATTCCTAGGTATTTTATGGTTTTTTGTGCAACTGTAAATGGGATCGATTCCTTGATTTCTCTTTCTGTCGCTTCATTGTTGGTGTATAGGAATGCAACTGATCTCTGTGCGTTGATTTTATATCCTGCAACTTTGCTGAATTCATATATTAATTCTAGCAGTTTTTTGGTGGAATCTTTTGGGTTTTCCATATAGAGTATCATGTCATCTGCGAAGAGTGAAAGTTTGACCTCGTCCTGGCTGATTTGGATGCCTTTTATTTCTTTGTGTTGTCTGATTGCAGAGGCTAAGACTTCCAATACTATGTTGAATAACATTGACAAGAGTGGACATCCCTGTCTTGTTCCTGACCTCAGGGGGAAAGGTCTCAGTTTTTCCCCCATTGAGTATGTTATTAGCCTTGGGTTGTTCATACATGGCTTTTATGATCTCAAGGTATGATCCTTCTATCCCTACTTTCTTGAGGGTTTTTATCAAGAAAGGATGCTGTATTTTGTCTAATGTTTTCTCTGCATCTATTGAGAGGATCATATGGTTCTTGTCCTTTCTTTTATTGATATGATGAATCATGTTAATTGTTTTGCAGATATTGAACTAGCCCTGCATTCCAGGTATAAACCCCTCTTGGTCGTGGTGAATATTTTTTTTAATGTATTGTTGGATCCAGTGGCTAATATCTTGTTGAGGATTTTTGCATCCATGTTCATCAGGGAGATTGGTCTATAGTTCTCCTTTTTATGGGGGTCTCTGGTTTGGAAATCAAGGTAATTCTGGCTTCATAGAAAGAGTTTGGAAGTTTTTCTCCATTTCTAGTTTTTGGAACAGGTTCAAGGTGTTAACTCTTCCTTAAATGTTTGGTAGAATTACCCTGGAAAGCCATCTGGCCCTGGACTCTTGTTTTTTGACAGATTTTGATTACTAATTTGATTGCCTTACTGGTTATGGGTCTGTTCAAATGTTCTGTTTCTTCCTGTTTCACTTTTGGTAGTGTGTATGTTTCTAGGAATTTGTCCATTTCTTCCAGATTGCCCATTTTATTGGCATATAATTGCTCATAATATTCTCTTAGTATTGTTTTTGTTTCTGTTGTGTTGGTTGTGACCTCTCCTCTTTCATTCTTGATTTTATTTATTTGGGTCCTTTCCTTTTTCTTCTTGATAAAACTGGCTAGTGGTTTATCAATTTTGTTAATTCTTTCAAAGAACTAGCTTCTGGTTTCATTGATCTGTTCTACTGGTTTTTTTTTTGTTTGTTTGTTTCGATAGCATTAATTTCTGCTCTAATCTTTAGTATTTCCTGTCCTCTGCTGGTTTGGGGTTTTATTTGCTCTTCTTTTTCCAGCTGCTTAAGGCGTAAGGTTAGGTTGTGTATCTGAGACCTTTCTTTCTTCTTTAGGAAGGCCTGGATTGCTATGTACTTTCCTCTTATGACCACCTTTGCTGCATCCCAGAGGTTTTGGGTTGTGGTGTTATCATTTTCACACGCTTCCATATACTTTTTAATTTCCTCTTTAACTTCTTGGTTAGCCCATTCATTCTTTAGTAGGATATTCTTCAGTCTCCAAGTATTTGTTACCTTTACAAATTTTTCCTTGTGGTTGATTTAGAGTTTCATAGCGTTGTGGTCTGAAAATATGCACAGTATGATCTCAATCTTTTTGTACTTACTTAGGGCTGATTTGTGTCCCAGTATATGGTCTATTATGGAGAACGTTCCATGTGCACTGGAGAAGAATGTATATTCTGTTGCTTTAGGATGAAATGTTCTGAATATATCTGTTAAGTCCATCTGGTCCAGTGTGTCATTCAAAGCCATGTTTCCTTGTTGATTTTTTTGATTAGATGATCTGACCATTGCTGTGAGTGGGGTGTTGAAGTCTCCTACTATTATGGTATTACTATCGATGAGTTTCTTTATGTTTGTGATTAATTGATTTATATATTTGGGTGCTTTCACATTTGGTGCATAAATGTTTACAATTGTTAGGTCTTCTTGGTGGATAGACCCCTTGATTATGATATAATGCCCTTCTGCATCTCTTGATACAGTCTTTATTTTAAAGTCTAGATTGTCTGATATAAGTATGGCTACTCTGGCTTTCTTTTGTTGACCATTAGCATGATAGATGGTTCTCCATCCCCTTACTTTCAATCTGAAGGTGTCTTTAGGTCTAAAGTGGGTCTCTTGTAAACAGCATATAGATGGATTTTGTTTTCTTATCCGTTCTGTTACCCTATGTCTTTTGATTGGAGCACTGAGTCCATTGATGTTTAGAGTGAGTACTGAAAGATATGAATTTATTGCCATTATGTGTCTTGTATAGTTGGAGTTTCTGGTGGTGTTCTCTGGTCCTTCCTAGTCTTTGTTGCTTTTGGTCTTTATTTATTTGTTTTGTTTTTTCATCTTTTCTCCCCTCAGAGAATCTCCCTCAAAATTTCTTGCAGGGCTGGGTTAGTGGTCACAAACTCCTTTAATTTTTGTTTGTCTGAGAAACTTTTTATCTCTCCGTCTATTTTGAATGACAGCCTTGCTGGATAAAGAAGTCTTGGCTGCATATTTTTCTGATTCAGTACACTGAATATATCCTGCCACTCCTTCCTGGCCTGCCAAGTTTCTGTGGATAGGTCTGCTGCAAACCTAATCTGTCTTCCCTTGTAGGTTAGGGAATTTTCCCCCCTGCTGCTTTCATGATTCTCTCCTTGCCTGAGTATTTTCTGAATTTGACTGTGACATGCCTTGTTGATGGTCGGTTTTGTTGAATCTAATGGGGTCCTCTGTGCTTCCTGGATTTTGATGTCTGTGTCTTTCCCCAGGTTAGGAAAATTTTCTGCTATGATTTGCTCATGTAACCCTTGTACCCCTATTCTCTCTCTTCCTCTTCTGGGACCCCTATGATTCTGATGTTGTTCCTTTTTAATGATTTACTGAGTTCTCTAATTCTTAAATCATGCTCTTTTGCCTTAATCTCCCTCTTTTTGTCTGCTTCATTATTCTCTGTAAGTTTGTCCTCTATATTGCTGATTCTCTGTTCTGCCTTGTCCATCCTTGCCACCACAGCATCCATGATTGCAGCTCAGTTACAGCATTTTTAATTTCATTCTGGCTATTTTTTACTTCTTTTATCTCTGCAGAAAGGGATTTTAATCTATTTTTGACTCCAGCTAGTATTCTTATTATCGTGGTTCTAAATTCTGGTTCAGACGTCTTGCTTGTGTGTGTGTTGGTTAAATCCCTGGCTGTCGTTTCTTTGTGCTCTTTCTTTTGGGGTGGATTCCTTCATTTTGTCATTTTGAAGGGACAAAGGAATTAATGAGGTAGAAAAATTGAAATTAAAAAAAACTAAAATTAAAAGTTAAACACCCACACACAAAAATCGAATAGATGATGCTAGATCCTAGGTGTGTTTTGGTCTGAGTGTTGAAAGTGGTTTGACAGATTAGAGAAAAAAAAGGGGGGGGGGCAGAGAAAAAGAAAAAAAAGGAAATCATTTGAGAATTTGAAAAAATTAATACACTGAAGTAGACTAAAATGAAATGATGGGGGTAAAATAGAATTTGAAAAAGTATACACCAAAGTAAAGAATATAGTAGAAAAAACTAAAAAAAATATTTTTAATAAAAATTAAAAATGAATATGAATTTTTTCATTTTCTTTATTTAAGAAAAAAGAAAAGAGAGAAAAGAGAAAAAAGATAAAAAAAGAAAAAAAGAAATCGTTTGAAAATTTGAAAAAGTGAATACACTGAAGTAGACTAAAATAAAATGATGGAAGTACAGCAGAATTTGAAAAAATTACACAAAAGTAAAAAATATAGTAATAAAAATTAAAGAAAGATATTTTTAATAAAAATTGAAAATAAAAATGAATGTTTTCTGTGTTCAAGAAAAAGAAAAGAATTGTAAAAGCGAAAAAGGAAAAAGGAGGAAAGAAAATGGAATAGATGAACCTGTTAACAGATTGAAGTAGGACCTAAATTATTTCATTTTCCCCTAGAAGTCAGTCTATGTAGCTCTTTATAGTTCATAAATTAAAACAGCAGTGAGACTTGTGTTCTTGAAGAGCGAAGTTGGCCCAGTTGGGTGGGGCTCAGTGTAACAGCTCCGCTCTCCACCAGATGGCGCTGCTAGCCTACTGGGGTGGATTGTTGCGGGGCTCGTAGGTGCGTAGGTGCGTATGCACATGCGCGGGATTGGTGAAAATGGCGCCAGTCAGCTACCCAGTCTGTTCTGGATCGGCAATCGCGCACCCGTCCTCCGACTTCAGCTTTCGTCCACTCCCCGCTTTTTCACTCTCCGTGACCAGGCCCCAGGCAGTAGCTCTCTCCCGAGTTTTGTCTCAGATGCGGCTGTTTTCCCCGGCCCCTTACTTCTGAAGGACTGCGGCTTTGACCCATTCCGCGCTTCTGTGGGAGGGTCTCACCAAGCAATGGCCAGATGCTGGCTGCACCCAGGAACGCCTGCTGAACCCTGCTGCTGCCGGTGCCCCGAGACTGCAGCCAGGTACCAGCCCGCCCCAGAAAAAGTTTGTGAGACAGTGTACCAGCCGCATTTCAGGGATTATGGAAAGTCACAACACACATCTGGCACCTGGCTTCACCCTTAACGACCTTGCCCCAGCACCAGCGAATGTGGCCGTCTTCCGGGGTCTGCTGGGACCAGGTGGCTTCAACAGTCTCTACCAAATGTCCTTCCAGCAGTGGAACCGCTTTTCCCCGTGTGGCCCGAGAACCTCCCAGACCCCACTCTGTTCCTGGGGATTCGCCCTTCCCACCAGAGCACCGCCAGGTATGGAGCTGCAGAGTTGCAGCCTTTGCGCTCCCCTTGTTTACGGTCTTAATGGAATTTAAACCCTCTCCTTTCTCCCTTTTTAGTTTACTCCCTGTGGCTGTTTCCAATTTTCCACTTTCTCTCCAGCTGCTTTTGCGGAGGGGTGCTTTTCCCGTATTCTCCTCCCTCCCCAGTCTCCGTCCTCTCTCCGCCCGCAAAAGCGGTTGCCTACCTTCTGCAGCTTCTCGCTCCCCAAATTCACCTCTCCGCGCCGTGTACCTGCTGAATTCTGTGGTTCAGGTGGTGCAGATTGTTGTGTTAATCCTCCAATCAGTTTTCTAGGTGTGTAGGATGGATTAGTGTTGGTCTGGCTGTATTTCATGGACGTGAGACACACAAAAAACTTCCACGCTGTTCCGCCTTCTTGGCTCCTCCCCTCTGTTTAAACATTTTTTAGTGTTTATTTTTGAGAGAGAGACAGCAGGGGAGGGGCAGATAGAGAGGGAGGCACAGAACCCAAAGCAGGCTCCAGGCTCTGAGCTGTCAGCACAGAGCCCAATGAGGGGCTTGAACTCACAAACTGTGAGATCATGACCTGAGCCAAAGTCAGACCCTTCGCCGACAGAGCCACCCAGGCACCCTGAAATTTGTTTGAGTAAAAGGAACTTCATGGCTCACATAACTAAAATAGTGTAGGGATCAGATGTGCCTGTAATGGGCTCTTTCCCTACCCTGCCCCCTTCCACGGTCAGCCTCTTCTTCAGGCAGGCTTCCTTGGTAGCCAATGGCTCTCAGGGTTACAGGACTCAGAACCTATACCCTCAGAACACAAGAACATTTCTCTTCCCCAAACCATCCAAGTCCTGAGCTTCACTCTGATTGGACTAATCTAGGTCACCTGTCCTAGGTCCCATGATTGGGATTAAGGCAATCAAGTCCTGACCTGGTCAATCACACCCAGCACCATGGTTGCCACATTTAGAAAAGATGCCGGGGAGCAAGTGTCCTGAAGTGGGGGGGGGGGGGGGAGTCTGCAATGGACACGTGATCTCATTTAATCCCCAGGTCAGCACCATGGCGTGGTGATTAGTTTTCTTCTCTTACAGATGAAGGCAGTCTGGCTGACAGGCAAAGTGAAGTACCACGTGTAACATCACCGATTTATGAGGGAAGAGCTTGGATTGAATCCATGCTTTTAATCACTTATTGTCCCTCATTTTGGAGACGGTTAGGTGCATGGCTGTGTGGTGGAAATAGGCTGGAGTGACTCAGAAAGAGACACTTTAAGAAAGAAGCAGCAGGAGGGGTGCCTGGGTGGCTTAGTCGGTTGGGCCTCAATTCTTGGGTTCACACCTCAGGTCATGATCTCAAGGTTTTGTGGGTTCGAGCCCCACTTTGGGCTCTGTTCCAGTGGCATGGATCCTGCTTGGGGGTTCTCTCTCCCTGCCCCCCCCCCCCCCATGGTCGGGGCGAGGTGAGATGTACCTGAGAGCAGGAATCGGCTACAGAGAAGATCTCTGAGACCTGACAAGCTTGGGGAGTGCAGAGGAGAGCCACAGTACTGGAGTCCAGATGGCCGTGCAAATGGCAGGTCAAACCTGAGGGAATTTGTACCTGCTAGTAAAATATCCCATTTCATAAAAACGAAGAAACCATTGATTCTAAGATACACCCATTTTGTGGATCTCTGAGTAAGAAAAACTGTCAATAACAGACACTTGGCTTTTTTAGCACTGCAAATTTTTTCTTTATACTTATTCTAAGAGCTCATTTGGACTTCATAGACGTAGATTTTTTTTTTTTTATCATATGCCACTCTTGTGCTTAAAATTAGGCAAATCAGTGAAATACGTTGGTTAGAGTATTTTTTATTATTATTTTTAATGTTTATTTATTTTTAAAAATTTTTTTTCAATGTTTATTCATTTTTGGGACAGAGAGAGACAGAGCATGAACGGGGGAGGGGCAGAGAGAGAGGGAGACACAGAATCGGAAACAGGCTCCAGGCTCTGAGCCATCAGCCCAGAGCCTGATGCGGGGCTCGAACTCACGGACCGCGAGATCGTGACCTGGCTGAAGTCGGACGCCTAACTGACTGCGCCACCCAGGCGCCCCTAATGTTTATTTATTTTTGAGAGAAAGAGAAAGACAGAGTGCAAGCAGGGGAGGGGTGGGGTGGGGTGGACAGAATCCGAAGCAGGTTCCAGGCTCCAAGCTGTCAGCACAGAGCCCGATGTGAGGCTCCAGCTCATGGACCTCGGAATTATGACCTGAACCAAAGTTGGACACTTAACTGACTGAGCCACCCAGATGGCCCTGGTTAGAGTGTTTCTAAAACTTCTCCGCATTCAGCATCAACATTCAACATTCAACGACATGGAATCCCTTTTGGGTTCAGGGCATAGGCTGTGTTTCCCATGGTGACTAGGCCTTAAAGGGCAGGAGAGAATAACATTTCTTATAAATGTATTTCTAGGGTTTGGTGATCTCCTGGCCTCCAGCTACATTTTTAATGGGGATCAGCAGTTTGTTCTCACGGATCACCCTTTGAGAGTGCCTTCCTTTGTTTTTTGTTTTTTTTTTTTTCAACGTTTATTTATTTTTGGGACAGAGAGAGACAGAGCATGAACGGGGGAGGGGCAGAGAGAGAGGGAGACACAGAATCGGAAACAGGCTCCAGGCTCCGAGCCATCAGCCCAGAGCCCGACGCGGGGCTCGAACTCACGGACCGCGAGATCGTGACCTGGCTGAAGTCGGACGCTTAACCGACTGCGCCACCCAGGCGCCCCGTGCCTTCCTTTGTTAAGTCACTTGGTCATTGCCTTGCAAGAAAACATGAAATTGCAATGTGAAATATTTGCTTCACTAACATCAAATTCACGCCCCACTGCTCTGTGCCCATGCTCATCACATACACGGTATTTTCTCATTTCAAGGCCAAATCACAGCATAATATTTTTGAGAATATTTTTAAATAGCAATTAAACTCACTGGGTGTAGTACCAATAACACCAATAACTCAAAGTGACGACCACGGGATGAAGGTTGTCATACCTGTCACTTGCCTGACAGTGTTGTGAGAAACGTCCCTATCTGAATCCTATAATGTGCATTATCGAATTGGCTCGGTATGACAGTCATATAAGCGTGCATTACCAAAGTCAGGAGAGCTCATGGAAATAAAAGTGGAAAGGCTGTCAATGGGTCTAGCCTCCACATTAGAGTCACCTGGGGACTTGAAAAATGACCTATGCCCAGGCCACATCCCCAGAGATTCTTTTATGTATATATGTAATAGTTCTGGAATGGGGCTCCCTGCATCAGAATGGTTTAGAAGCTCCCCAGAGGTGACTTTGATGTGCCATTAGGGTTCTGTGTTGGTTGACCAAGAGGTTCTAAGGTTTTGGGGAAGGGAGGAGAATGGCTCCTATCACATCTGCCCCTGCTGCCCGGGTGGGTCCCCCAAGAGCTGGTTTCACCCCTGCCCCAATATGGTGGCCATTTTCTACCAAAGCACAAATCCTTGAAGGGCACATGAGGATATAGCCCTCAGGATTCCCCGGCCAAGGAAAAAAGCAGATTGTCCCTGTCACTTGCTCTGTGGAGCATCTAGGAAGAGTGCCACAAGTGTTCCAGGACAAGAGGTCTTTAGGTTTTGTTTTGTAGCCCTGCCCTCCATGTGGACCAGACACAAAACACCGTGTGGTCCTCTTTCTACTTCACCCCCCAACACACACACACACACACACACACACACACACACACACACCCGGCTCTGTCCCAGATATGCACACCTGAGGACCCATTTCTCATGTGCCAATCACCTTCCATAAAGATGCCCGGAAAACAGGGCACAAATCCTCCAGCACGTGTTGGCATTGGCATTGGCTCAGCCACCAGCTCGGTATTAAATCCAGTAGGACCTTGGACTTCCCGTTCAGACACGGCCGATTTTTAGGAGACACCCCCTCCTCAGATCAGATACTGGCTGACTAAGCTGGGAAGTACCTGCAGCCACGGTCTGTTCAGCTGGCTCTGCCCTTAGGGGCACGGTGTTCCATGCCCGCTGAAGCCCCTTCTGGGGGCATGGAAACTGGGAGAGCAGTTGAATTGGAAACTAAGGGCTCCGACTCCCTGCCTGATTCCTTGGGAAAGTGGGAAAATGCTTGTGCCTATGTGGGGGGTCAGCATGGGGCCCTGTGGCCAACGCTGCCAGTGACCAGAAGGGGAGGGGCAGGCATGGGGCAAGACTCCAGTCAGAATGCATGAGGGGTAAGCTTTCCTCCCCCGCACTTCTTTCTCCGTGCCGCTGTCCCTGACCTCCTCTGTGTCTGGGACGGGAACGTGTGTTCTGCATTCAACCTCCCAGGTCTTGGAGATGAGTTGTAAATCCCCAAGGTCATCTTTCTGCTGTGGTGTTCCATGTTTGGAAAGTTCCAAATACAGACGTTCAGCTTTATATATAATTGTCAAGCCAGAAGTGATTATTTGCTTTACTCAGCATTTCAACCATATAAATCTTTGATGTATAACTTTTGGGGGAAGAAATTAATTATCTGTAGCAGAAATAAACCTGTGGTCTAAGGATGGGCCTCAGGGTGTCCATGGACATGAAAAATGTAATGTTTGTGGGAGTGTGTGTGTGTTTTGAATGAGAGAGTGTTTAAACTTTCTAGATTCTCAAATGGGTTGGTGACCCCTCAAATGGTTAAAAACTCATTTGTATATAGGAAGGCTCATTTGATCTTGTTATCTTCTCTCTGACATTGATGCCAGAACTCTGTGGCTTTGGCAGGTTAACAGAATTTACCAAGGGGCCATGATGGAGTCCACCGTTAGTCACAGGGAAGCATAAACTTCACATGAGGAAACAAAAGGAAAACATAGGGCTGTAGCACAAAACTAAGACCCGCTAGGCCAATCCCAGCATTATTTACCACAGCTAAAAGGTGGAAACAGCCCAATGTCCATCAACAGAGGGATGGATGAACAAAATGTGGTCTGTACCTACACGAGGACATTATTCAGCCTTTGAAAGGAGATGGTGACACAGACTCCAACGTGGATGGACCTTGAGGACATTTGCTAAGTGGGATAAGCCAGTCGTGAAAGGACAAATTCTGTATGATTACGCTTACATGTAGGACCTAGAGTAGCCAAATCCATAGAGACAGAAAGTAGAGCGGTGGGTGTCAGGGGCTGAGGGGAGGGAAATAAGGGGAGTCGGCGTCCAATGGGCGCAGAGTTTCGATATGGGCTGAAAAAATTCTGAAGGTGGATAATGGTGATGGTTGCACATAATGTGAATGTACTTAGTGCCACCGAAGTGAACTTAGAATGGTGAAAATGATCAACTTTACATTATGTATATTTTACCACAACAAAAAAAATGAGATAAGAAGGCTCTCGAGGCCAATGTCAAAATGCCAGCATCCTGTATGTGTGTATGTGTTGCAAATCGGACTCCAAGCTTTTCAGCAGCTACGTATCAAGCATCTTTCCTTGGAGAGTGAGGGGCTTGCCTGACTTATGAAGCAAAACACTTTGTTATAATGGCCACTTAAGTACTGACAATTAAAACCAATACCTATTACACGGTCATTTAAACGTGTGACAATTTGCTAATGCTTTTAGAAGCTAATGGGATTGGAAAGAGAAGGTGAGTTATGTTTAAATGGATATGTATAATTTAAAATGAGGGTAATATCTAATAAATTGGTGTTTTATGAAATAGATGGAGGGCTGCATCCAGAAGACGGGGAGACTTGGGCGAGGGGACACCCACCCTCGTTAAAGCCAGCAGGTGAGCGGGACCCCAGCATTCTGTCTCCGGTCAGGGAGGAAGAACCAGCACTTGGGTTGTAAAAACCCTGATCTAATAGGTTTCCAGCACCAGGAGAACCTCTCTTCAGCCCGCCAACCAGCCAGGGGCTATTAGGTCTCAGGATCTGGGATCTGGTGACCCAGATGCAGAAGCCCTCACATGGCCCGCAAGTTGCACACTCCCTCGCCAGGCTGCAGCCGGTCCCCAGGAACTCACAACCACCTTTGCTGGCCTGGCTCTGGGACAGAGGTGCCCGTGGGGTGGAATCCTACCTGGGGTGCTGGGTCTTCTGGCGTTACCTCCTGAGGGAGGACCAGGCTGATCTCTCAGGTTGTCAGCTCATACTCTCTGGGGGTGCCGAGTGGGCCCCAAACGCCATCCTGAAGCAGCAGTCGCCTGCTCACCCAGGGATGCCAGGGTGCTCCCTCATGCTAGCTGCACTCTGGGACTGAACTCTCAGAAAAGGACCCCTTGCATGTCCGCCTAGAGATGGCTCCCCCAACCCCCATCTCTAGACTGGGCCCACCGTCCTCATTCAGTGCATGCATGGGGACCACTTTCTCAAAAGAGCCATTCTCAGGTGCCATGGCCAAGGCCAGGGCAGGGATTCCTTGCCTCCTAGGAGCTGCGCTCTTTTGGCCTGTGGGGATGGGGAAGAGGAGGGACCGCCCTCAGCCTCCCCACTGGAGGAGCCTCCGTCCCAGTGCTCCCACAGGACCCCGCACTTCCATCCTTTGCCAGGTTCAGGGAGGAACGAGGAGTGGGTGCCGGGCAAGGTGGGTGTGGTGGGAAACCAGGGCACATCAGGTGCAGAAGGTGAAACTGCCAATCAGTCTTTCAAATCCAAGAGGGCCCCTCTGTGCTGCCGGGCTGTGATCTGAGAGGGCAAAGCTGAGCGTCAGAGTGAAGCCTGTTTCTAAGCTCTTTCCAGGTGGCCAGAGAACTCTGGGTAGATCAGAGGCTCAGGAGCGTGTGGGCACACCTCCGCCTATTGTATGTGCCAGGGTCTGAGCTGTCCCAGAGCGGGCTTTGACTCCGCTCCCACTCAGGCCGCTTCCATCCTTGCATGACTGGGCATGGCCCGGGGAGCCAGGGCTCCCAGGAAGCTTGCAGTCTGGTCTGCTCTCCAAGTCCACTGTCTGACTCAGGCTGCAGTGAAAGCTCTTTCCCTGGCACTCCTCATGTGTTTACAGGCTCGCTGCTCTTAGCTGCCTTTTTCTTCATCCTGTGAATTAGCTGCAAATCCACTGTGTCCCACGTGGGAGCAGGTGAAAGGAGACACCTCTGTGGAAATGCCCTGGGGTAAGACTGCCAAGGCTAGGCTAGTCGTAAGACAGCAGTTCGTGTTCAATGACGGGGGGAAAGAAGGGAAGGAAAGAGCCCACGTAGCTTCTCAAAACATACCAGTTGCCAGGAAGCATCCGATTGAGTTGTCTGGATGCGGAAATTAAGACAGAGAGATCTGCCCAAGATCAAACAGCCAAAAAGCCGAGTGGCCATGGCTTGAACCTAGGAAGCTGGCTCCAGAGCCCCAGACCCTCCAGGGAGGGCCCGGGGGACACATGCATGCAGCTGACCTGAGTTCAAGTCCTGCTATGGCCCCTTGGCGATGGTACAGCCTCAGGGAAGCCACACCCCTTCCCCATGATCAGTTTCTGCACCTGCAAAACCAGGCTGGTAAAACCAGCTTCCTGGGGGCATTTTTGGGGAATAAAGGTGCTGTCCACCACAGATCTGGTGCAGACAAAGGGCCCCAAATCCAGTCTTTTGTACATTAGGAGCAAGGGGGCAACTTTCAGGGATGTTCTTAATTAAGTTGCTATGGTAATTACATTTTCATTCTATTATTTATATGAACATAGAGGGATAAAGGGGCATCTTAATGTTGCTTTAATGAACCAAGAGAAAGCCTCTACAGACGCCAAGCAGTGCATCTGTGGCTCCACTGTGGTGTTATCTCTGTTTACGGGCCCAGCCGGCTGCTCTCTGAGCTCTCAGGCCTGGGGGGCCCATCTCATTCGTGGGAACAGTTGGAAGAGCCCAGAGTCCATGCTGGATGGCTGTCCAGATGCCACAATATGTCCGCCCACTGTAGTTAGTTCTGTTAACGAAAATTTTATTTACCGCAACTTTTACTTCTTTCTGTGTGAAAATCTTTCTGTAGATCCTTATGTCTGATAACCTTATCAGCTGCGGTTTACATTCACATGGCTCTTTTTTTTAATGCTTTATTTTTTGTTTGTTTATTTATTTGAGAGAGAGTGTGTGCACACCGCACGCTCAAGCATGAGAGGGGCAGAGAGAAAGTCTTAAGCAGGCTCCACACCCAGCCTGGAGCCCGATGAGGGGCTCGATCTCACAACTGTGAGATCATGACCTCCACCGCTTTGCAGACTGAACCACCTAGGCGCCGCTAGGTGCCTCTTCTAATGTTTACCAAGCCTTCCTATTTCATTTTGTTCCATACCACATCCTTGTGGGAAAAATGGGAAGGACCCTGCCTCCCCGCATGTGGGGGAATGCAGGCCAGGAAGTGGCCAGCCAGGCAGCCCCCAGTGGACGGTGGCAAGTTTAGTTTCATTTCGATCAGACAGGGGGCATGGGGGGCTGTGGAATAGAGTCTCTGCTCTCCTAGGAGAAGAGTAAGTGGTGTGAAAGGCTGTCTTGTTCTTTTTATTATTTATTTGGAGATCAAACCAATTGTTTTTATTTTATTTTATTTTTTTATTTTTAGACTTACATCCAAATTAGTTAGGATATGGTGAAATAATGATTTCAGGAGTAGATTCCTTAGTGCCCCTTACTCATTTAGCCCATCCACCCCTCCCACGACCCCTCCAGCAACCCTCAGTTAGTTCTCCATATTTAAGCCTCTTATGTTTTATCCCCCTCCCTGTTTTTATATTATTTTTGTTTCCCTTCCCTTATGTTCATCTGTTTTGTCTCTTAAAGTCCTCATATGAGTGAAGTCATATGATTTGTGTCTTTCTCTGACTAATTTCATTTAGCATAATACCCTCCAGTTCCATCCACGTAGTTGCAAATGGCAAGATTTCATTCTTTTGGATTGCCAAGTAATACTCCATTGTATATAGATACCACATCTTCTTTATCCATTCATCCATCAATGGACATTTGGGCTCTTTCCATACTTTGGCTATTGTTGATAGTGCTGCTATAAACATGGGGGTGCATGTGCCCCTTTGAAACAGCACACCGGTATCCCTTGGATAAATGCCTAGTAGTGCAATTGCTGTGCCATAGGGTAGTTCTACTTTTAATTTTTGGGGAAACCTCCATACTGTTTTGCAGAGTGGCTGCACCAGAGAACGGCTCCGTTCTCCACTAGATGGTGCTGCTAGCCTACTGGGGTGGAGTGTTGTGGCGCTCTAGGTGCATATGCGTGGGAGCAGTGAAAATGGCGTTGCCCCCCTACCTAATCTCTAGTATCTGAACTCTGTTCTGCCTGATCAGCAATTGTGCACCCGTCGTCTGTCTTCAGCTTTCGTCCACTCCCCACTTTTTCACTCCCCGTGACCAGGCCCCAGGCCATACCTCTCTCCCGAGTTTTGTCTCAGATGCAGCTGTTTTCCCCGGCACCTTACTTCTGAAGGACTGCAGCTTTGACCCATTCCGCCCCTCTGCGGGAGGGTCTCACCGAGCAATTGCTGAATGTTGGCTGCACCGAGGAATGCTTGTGGGACCCTGCTGCTGGTGCCCCAAGACTGTGGCCAGGTGCCAGTCCGCCCCAGAAAAAGTTCACGAGATAGTGTAGCAGCAGCGTTTCAGGGATTATGGAAAATCACAACACACATCTGGCACCAGGCTTCACCCTTAATGACCTTGTTCCAGCACCAGCGAATGTGGCCATTTTCTGGGGTCTGCTGGGACCAGGTGGCTTCAATGGTCTCTACCAAATGTACTTCCACCAGTGGAGCCACTTTTCCCCATGTGTCCTGAGAACTTCCAGGACCCCACTCTGCTCCTGGGGATTCGCCCGTCCCACCAGAACACCGCCAGGTATCGAGCCGCAGAGTTGCAGCCTTTGCACTCCCCTTGTTTACGGTCTTAATGGAATTTAAACCCTCTCCTTTCTCCTTTTTTTAGTTTAGTCCCTGCGACTGTTTCCAATTTTCCACTTTCTCTCCAGCTGCTTTTGGGGAGGGGCGCTTTTCCCGTATTCTTCCCCCCACCCCCACCCCCCCCCCGGCCATCTCCGTCCTCTCTCCGCCTGCAAAATCACCTCCCTGCTCACCACAGCTTCTTGCTCCCCTAGTTCAGCTCTCTGCGCCACGTACCTGCTGAATTCTGAGGTTCAGGCTGTGTAGATTGTTGTGTTAATCCTCAGATCAGTTTTCTAGGTATGCAGGATGGCTGAGTGTTGGTCTGGCTGTATTTCATGGATGTGAGACACAGAAAATTTCCATGTTGTTCCGCCATCTTGGCTCCTCCTGTCTTGTTCTTTTTATAAATACACTCAGCAAACATCCAATGACATTGGGTTTCTAGGATGACTCATGACGTAAATGGTGCATCAGATTCTTACAACTCAATAGCACTGAGGTGGCCACACCATTTCTCTCAAAGGAAAGGGTGAGGGGGTTCAATGGTTCAGTGTTCCCCGCCCCACCGCACATGATTATCCAATCATATTGAAAGGGCTCTGTTAAGCTACATCTATGATTTAGTGGGTTCCAGCTCAGCACTAGCACAGTAGCAAGAGCTGGAGGTTCAAGGCAGGGTCAGAGACAGGCATCTTGTAAAGAGAAGATACATGGAAGAGAAGTCCCGGCAGATGGGGAGTATTTGTCATAAGAGCTACTATCTAGCCTTTCTTGGGCTGACATTTCCATATGCTGCCTGACATGGATGTTTCCTGAAGGATGAGATCCCCCTGAGACACTCAGTGAGGGCCCCAGGGGTGCTGCAGGCTGCGGTGAGCTGGAAGGATCTGGAACTGGTCACGAGGGTCTGGAGGTTTCCACATGCACGTGTCCCAGCCAGGTTCTTACCAGTCATTTGCATTTGTCACTTCATGCTGCTATGAAAAATATAAACACTCTGATTCCTACTTGAAATCCTACAAAGGCAAACCTAAAAACCAATGGGGGATCCATGCAGAGAGGAAATTCAAGCCCACAGAACCCTCGAGGACCTGCAGAGGCAAAGGCTGTGATTGGCACTGGGACCGAGGGGGCAGTGTGGTGGAGAGGCCAAGAGGGATGGTTCAGTGTGAGCAAGAGGCAGAGTATGAGCCCAGCAGGCTCCCCAGCCTGGGGGACTTCTGTACCTGGAGGCTTTACCTGGAAAGGAAAGAGGAAGAAAAAATTTTTTTGGTATTATTGTGTAAAACTATACCAGACAAAATGTATCATTTTAACCATTTTCTGTTTGGTTGGGTTTTTTTAGAAGTTTATTTATTTTGAGAGAGAGAAAGCACACAGGGGAGGGGCAGAGAGAGAGGGAGAGAGAGAGTCTCAAGCAGGTGCTGTCAGCATGGAGCCCTACACAGGCTCCAACCCATGAACTGTAAGATCATGACCTGAGCCGAAACCAAGAGTCAGATGCTTAACCGACTGAGCCACCCAGGTGTCCCAGTTGGGGTTTTTTTTTTTAACTTCTGTAAATTCAGATAATTTTTTCCTATTGTGCTAAAATTGAAATATAACATTGTATTAGTTGCAGGTGTATCACATAATGATGTATATATTGCAAAATGATCACCATAATAAGTTTAGTTAACGTCCATCACTACGTATAGTTGTTATTTTTTTCTTATGATGCATACTTGTAAGATCTACTCTCTTAGCAACTTTCAATAGTACAGTATAGTATTGTTCACTACAGTCACTGTGCTGTACGTTACATCCCCATGACTTACTTAGCTTATCAGCAGAAATTTGTTCTTTTTGACCTCCCTCACCCATTTCGACCACCCTCATCCACGGTGGTGATGGTTGCACAGCAGTGTAAATGTACTTAATGCCACTAATCTGTACACTTAAAAATGGTTAAGGGGCCCCTGGGTAACTCATTCGGTTAAGTGTCTGACTCTTGATTTTGGCTCAGGTCACAATCTCACGGTTTGTGCGTTCGAGCCCTGTGTAGGGATCGTGCTGACAGCACCTGCTTGGGATTCTCTCTCTGCCCCTCCCCTGCTCTCTCTCTCTCTTTTCTCTCTCTCTTTTCTCTCTTTCTCTCTCTCTCTCTCTCTCTCTCTCACACACACACACACACACAATCAAAATAAATAAACTTTATAAAATATTTAAAAGGGTAAAGTTGAGGTTACATATATGCACCAACAAAAAGAAAAGATAAACAATATGTATAAGGAACCAAACCTTGATTTGGGCACAGAGTAGGCAGTTGTACAAATGGTAAAAGAAACAAAAGCAGAGCTGTTGCGGGTCATGGTGTTCACCTTTCTGTGCAGGGGCCCAAGATTACTCCCTGGAACAAAATTGGAAAACGGAATTAGCCCAATCTCCTCAATTTACTTGCAGTTTAAGAAACTTTAAGTCATCAATAAGATCATTCTCCTTTCTTCCAAACTACCTCTCCACTGCCAACTTTAATTCTGATCAACCAACCACCCTTCTGGTTAAGATTGTGCACTGTTGACCGTAAGGAGCAAGTTTGAGGTCTGTTTGGTGAGCCCTGGGCCCACATGGGGCCATGTGCCCTCTATATTTGGGGCACCACTGTCTCCAGCCTCTAAGTCCTAGCCTCTGCTCTTGGTCACCTTGAGTGAAAGGCCAGGCTAGAATGTTCCTCAGGAGATATCTGAGCTATGCTTCTAGGTAGGCCTTTTGCTATGGATTGACCTGTGTCCCTTGACTGATATGTTGAAGTCATAACCCCTAGGACCTGTGAATGTGACCTTACTTGGAAATAGGGGCCACTGAAGATATAATGGGTTAAGATGAAGTCATACTGGTATAAGATTGAGCCTTACTCTAATATGGGTAGTATCTTTATAAGAAGAGAGAGACACACAGACACGCTAAAGAAGATGGCCATGTGGTGTCAGACACAGATCTTGGAATGCTAGAATTGCAAGCCAAGGAGGCAGGGAAGATCCTTCCTTACAGGTTTCATAGGAAGTGTGGCCCTGCCAATACCTTGATTTTTGTACTTCTAGCTCACAGAACTGAGACAGTACACATTCCTGTTGTTTGAAAGCTCCTCGGGGCGCCTGGGTGGCGCAGTCGGTTAAGCGTCCGACTTCAGCCAGGTCACGATCTCGCGGTCCGTGAGTTCGAGCCCCGCGTCGGGCTCTGGGCTGATGGCTCAGAGCCTGGAGCCTGCTTCCCATTCTGTGTCTCCCTCTCTCTCTGCCCCTCCCCGTTCATGCTCTGTCTCTCTCTGTCCCAAAAATAAATAAACGTTGGAAAAAAAAAATTAAAAAAAAAAAAAAGAAGAAAGCTCCTGATCTGTGATGCTTCTCTGGGGCAGGCGCACAAGCCTAATCCACCGTGCTGGGGTGGGGAACTCACACGTGGACAGACCAGTGGACAAGTTCAGAGCTTCACTCATTCACAATCGACACTCAGGGTGTTTGTCTCATCCCAGTGATATTATTTACAATGTATTTTTTTAACTGCCTCAGTTTTTAATGTTGAATATATTTTAAAAGGAAGCTGTATAACCCTGTAGTACATCAATCTTGGGGACAAAGTCTTTTTTTTTTTTTAAGTTTATTTATTTATTTTGAGAGACAGAGACAGCATGAGTGGGGGAAGGAGAGGGAGAGAGAGAATTCCAAGCAGGCTTTGTGGAGCCTGTACCCACAAAACCGTGAGATCCTGACCTAAGCTGAAGCTGAGTTGGACACTTAACCGACTGAGCCACCCGGGTGCCCCACAGTCTCGGTGACTGATGGAATCATATGTTATTAGACAGATCAAGTAACATGACAAAACACTAAATTTGGAATCATCATGTGAATGCATGGATTTAAGAAATATCATAGGCAGTTATTTTGGGGAAAATGTCCCAACCACATCAACAGAAACAGCATTTCTTCCAACATTGGCAGGCTCCTGCACACTCGTGGGGCCCAGATTTTGGTTTCTAACACCCTTCTCCAATGAAAAGAAAATGCTTAAATTGAGGGTGGCATGCATGTTTTGGAGCAAGGATAAAAAGCATTAGGATAGGTAATATACAGTGTAAAAAAATGGAGTTATTCCAAGAAAGGGTGTGTTTAATAGGGAAAGTATTACCTGTGGTCTCTGTGGACATCCTGTTTTGTTGGGGAGCCTGTTTTTATTTGTCAGATATAGATGTGGACCAGCAGGAAGGAGTGACTTGAAACTGGTGAGTCACTACAATACGCCCAGTGTAAAAAGGAATCATGCCATGGACAAGAGAGCAAGTGGAAGGTGAAGTAGCCATAGGCCAGCTTTAGTGATCCCACGTAGTAACCAATTGAAGAATATCCAAACATGCATTCCTAGATAACAAATTAGCCAAATGTCCTTAAAAGAAGAAAAAGCGAACCCCAGACTTACTCCCTTTTTTCTCAAGGAATGAAGCCTCTGGATAACTCCGTTAATTATAACGAGATACTAATAAGACATATGTCCCTGAGCTTCCAATTAGGGGTGAGCCCAGACTAACAAATCTTAATTATTGCACAATAAGTAGATGCCACATACAAAGCCTAGAGACCAGTTCATCACTGGAAAAGACTTCGAATCTCAGAGTCAACATCGTCAGGGAAGATAGGAAGTGAAACGTCCCATGATAGAACATGTACAGCTACTTTGCAATAAAAAGAAACTCACTCTGATGACCAGTGGCTCAGATTTGAATGAACTTGGCCTGTATGACCGTGCACTGACCAACAATCAATGGGTCGCCAGCACAATGTCTGCCATCTCCCAGTGGCATCAAAGCCATATTCTCTTACTGTGGGGTCTGGCACATTTTAGAATCCTAGAAAGGTGTAAAATACCAGTTATTGACCTGATAGAGTTATTGGAATCCTAGGACAACGTAAAGCATATGACGCTGGGAATGTGTAAGGATAAGAGTAAGCATCAACAAAGAAAACAAATTAAAGCCACAGTATCAATATCACTGTAATAACCTCATTTGCTGTAAGGGCATTAGTCAGTTGTGTAGTTTTACATTTCTTGTGTGACGATTTGCATTTAAAGAATCTTTGAGGGGCCTCTGGGTGGCTCAGTTGGTTAAGCGACCGACTTCGGCTCAGGTCATGATCTCTCAGTTTGTGAGTTTGAGATCCACGTTGGGCTCTGTGCTGATAGCTTGGAGCCTGGAGCCTGCTTTTGATTCTGTGTTTCCCTCTCTCTCTTCCCTTCCCCAGCCCATGCTCTCTCTCTCTCTCTCTCTCTCTCTCTCAAAAATAAATCAACGTTAAAAAATAAAAAAAAAAAGTCTTCGAATGTTAAAGGGAATTAATATGTTAGATTCAAGATTTTAAATAACTGTCTAAAAGTGCTGGGTTAAGTTTGTAATCTAGGTTTTTAATTGATTAGGAACATTCATTTTGTTAAATCCATAATTTTTTATTTGTTAGTAGTAAGTAATTGTAAATATTTAGGGCAATGTTGGTTGTTTAATATCTAAAAGAATGCTAATTGTCTAATAAATTCCTAAGATTAATAGTTGGGCCACTGCCTAAGTTACAATTAGTAGTGGGTATTCCTTTCTGTGCATGATGCCCCTCAGACACTAAGAAATCCATCAGCAATGAAAATGGAAAATCAGTACTTTACTAATACATAGTAAATTCAGAAACGTTATAAAAATAAATGTGTATCTTTACACCAGCTACAATCACCTCATGAACCAGCTGTGGTTTCTGTGCCACACTTTGGGATACAACACCTGGGTAGAAGGTTCCAGAACCCAGAGGATAATTAAGAGCATTGACCTAGGTATAGGTCTAACCTACATTTCTAGGTTAGACATTTTTCTGGAAGCTCCTATTAGGTACCCAAATTGGAACCTATGTCAGAGGTACTGAATTTTCCTTAAAAACGTAAGCTAAAAATAACAAATATTTATTATCTTACACAGTTTCTGAGGGTCAGGGATCTGGGGGGAGGCTTAGGTAACTGTTTCCAGCTCAGTGTCTCCCATGAGGTATAGGCTGGGGTGCAGTCATCTGAAGCCTTATTTGGGGCTGGAAAATCCTCTTTCCACTTAATCTGGAAATTGTTGGCTGAGGACTCAGTCCCTCACTGCTGTTGGTTGGAGGCCTCTGCTCCTTACCTGCTGGGCTCTCCAAATAGCTGTTCCTTGGGGCAGCTGGCTTCCCCCAAGATGAGTGGTCAGGGAGGGGGTGAGGACCCTGTAGTGCCTTTTCAGGGCCTCACCTCAGAAGTCACACTTTCCCTTCTACTTCCTCCCGTTCGTAAGAAACAGTCTCAAGATGAGGGGAATTCGTTGCCACCTTTTGCGGGGAGGCTATCAGAGAATCTGATATTTACCTATTTGTAAAGCCACCACAGGGCCTTCTCATCACGACAGCGGGGGACGAAGCTAAGGTTGTTATCTTGGACGTGGAACACGACAGCCTGTGCAGATGTCCCCGCACACTCAGATTTCCTCGCAGAGCGTGTGACGCGGGGCTGAAACATGCTGAATCACCATCGTCATTTACATGCCATTAGCTGGAACTGAAACAGAGTGAAAACAGACACATTGTCTGCTAATTGCCTGAGTTTTAACTTCTCTACTTCAGAACACGCACACTTCTCTCTGCTTTCCCTTTTTCCCCTTCTGTCAGGACCAAGATCAATACCAATGCCTTTCCTTCTAGCGCAGGCAAGCCGGGCTTTCTAGCAGTTTCTCAAGTAAGGGCAAATATTTGTGGGGTTTTGTTTTTGTTTTTGTTTTTGTTTTGTTTTGTTTTGTTGTTTTTGGATGTTTCAGAGTTTGTCAAGTCCCAAAACATTGTCTCCAAGTATACAGGACTTGCCTGTGTATTCCAAAGGGCGGAGCGACTCCTTTATCTGCTACTGATCCTACCAGTCTCATCAAGCATGACGTGGCTTGCCCTGGAGCTCCTGTCTGGTGTGCGATGCACACATCGAATGGGTAGAGAGGGTCACAGAGGGTTACCAAGGAGATGGCAGAGTCCTGAGAGATGGAGCAATCTAGTCTGCAGGGCCAGGGCAGGGCTTTCTGGAATGAGGCAGGATATCTTTTGAGTTGGGGTTTCCTTCCCGTTGGAGTTCTGGTTTCCTTCTCTTTCCCCATGGAAGCAGGGACTGAGGTGCTCCAACCCTGGCCATGGGGTATCCTTGTGGGTGGGAGGAGAGTAAAAGTTGCCTGTGAGACCTTCCCAATTGAAGGGATTTGTTCTGGGTGTCCTGAGGGTGGGATGGGGGGTGCAGAGGAACTGGGAGAACCAGCACCCAGAGGAACGATGTCTCAAGACTGGGTGGGGAGAGAGAGCTGCGGATTCTTGGAGATTCGGTGCAGGAGGCTATGCAGCCATCCGTGGTTGCAAACCAAGGTGGTGGCAAGACCCCAGAAGGGCTGGCTGTGTGATAGTCCTGGAGATGTGACCCTTGATGTCTGGCTGCCCGCTGTGTCCTATGGTTCAGAGAGGTTGACATGGCCTGATGATCCCACGGATTGGATGAGGTCTTCCTGATTGTCATCTGGGCAAATTGTGGGGGGGATCTTGACTACTAAGACTGGGGATTCTGTACAATTTGGGGGGTGGGTAGAATAAAAGCCTCAAGAAAGATTGAGATCTAATTTCTATCTGGTCTGGCATGATGGGGGCTGGAGTCAGATATAAGTTGATTTGAAAACTAGGATGAAGCTTCTTGAATCCCTCGAATTTGTAGTCTGAGCCCTCCGGCTCCATGGAGGGAGAAACATTTAAAACAAAGCTGAAGCTGAAGGTTGGGCCCAGGAGAGGAGTCACAGGAGGGAGTGGCTTTCAAGGCTGAGGGAAGAGCATGTGTGAGCGTTTTGACCTGAGATGTAGGAGGTTGTGAAAGAAGACGGTGGCCCAGAGGACCAGAAAGGCTGCAGGGGATGAGGTGACTAGGTCGCGTGAGGTGGATTGAAGAACCACAGCTTTACCTCGAATATAATGCAGTGGGTGGGCAGGGAAGTTAAGCAGAGGTGGTGGGGGTGATAAGATCACTTTGGCTTTCTAGAAGATGCTCTGGATGAAGCTTAGGGAGTGGTTTGGAAGGGCCATGATCAAACACCAGAGAGGAATTTTTAAGCCATCATAGAGGCCAGAGAAGAGGTGCTTAGAAGAGTGTTGTGTTTGTTTTGGTGGCGGTGGGCAGGGGGATGATGGATATGAGAGATACTTAGGAGATAGTCTGACAAGCTCATGTTTCCTAATGAAGCACCTGGGGGAACAGGATGTCAGACATGGAGGCAATGAGAAGGAGCTCCCAGGAACGGAGAGGAAGCAAACCCACCATCCATCCGCTGTCCTGAGCCCTCAGAACCTATCTCTTGAAGGATTGTTTCTATGAATTTGTTAAAAAGGAAGCAAGGATGGATGTAGAGATAAATACACTTATGGCTGTGAGGCGGCCCATTTATTTTTCCTGTGAATTAGATTATAAAGGCATTGTTGCCCCATGGGTGGCTTGAGTGCAGAAAGTCTCAATCTGCCATGGAGAGTTAGAAGGAAAAGACGGATCCTGAGAATTTACAACAGCAATAATATGCCCATTTGTGTAATTTTTTTTCTGCAGCTTTAGCAGCTTGGGTGTATTACAGAAAGCAGATGGATAGGTTTCTTTGTTTATGTTCAAAGTGGGTTTCTTGTAGGCGGCATATAGTTGGGTCTTGCTTTCTTATCCAATCTGTAACAATCTCTGACTTTTAATTGGGGCATTTAGCCCATTTACATTTTAATGTGATTATTGATATAGTGTAGTTTAAATCTACCATCTTGCTCTTTGTTTTCTATTTGTCCCATCTGTTCTTTGTTTCAGTTTTTTTGGTCTTGTTCTGCCTTCTTTTGGATTAATTGAGTCTTTTTTATGGTTCAATTTTTATCTCCTTCGTTGGTTTAGTAGCCATAACTCTTGTTGTGTGATGTTAGTGGTTGCTGCAGGGTTTATAGTAACTTTACTAAAGCATCTTTACTTATCACTGTTTACCTTTAAGATTCTTGAAGGTAGATATTCTACCACTTTGGGTATTCTAGAAGAATCTTACAGCAGTATACCTCCATTTCTCCCCTCTCTGCCTCTATGTGATTGTTGTCATACCTTAATTTTCTACCCGTTATAAATCACACATTACCTTGTTATTATTAAACAAATGTAAACAGTCCATTATCTTTTAAAGATATTTAAATAATAACAAAAAGAGCCTTTTGCATTTAGCCATTATTCTTTCCAATGTTCTTCATTTCTTTCCATAGATGCAGATTTCCACCTGAGACATTTGCTTCATTTCTTATATTCATGAGTCTTCTGATATGAATATTTTCAGCTTTTGTATGTCAAAAAGTGTCTTTATTTTACCTTTGTTTTGGTAAATAGTCTTGCTGGGTATAGAATTCTAGGTTGACAGTTTTTAAATCCATTCAGTACTTTAAATTATTGCTCTACTATTTTCCGGCTTTTGCTGTGTCCAAAAAGAAGTCTGCTGAAATTCATAACTTTCTCTGCTTGCAGTGTATTTTGTCACTGGTTACTTTTAAGATTTTCTCTCTGTCATTAGTTTTTAGCAATTTGATTTTGATGTACCGTGGTGTAGTTTTCTTTATGTTTCTACTGCTTGAAGTTTATTGAAGTTTATTCTACTGCTAGAATCTGTGCCTTTATAATTTCCATCAAATTTGGAAAATTTTGGTCCTTATTTCTTCAAATATTTTTTATGTCCCTCTTTTCCCCCACTCTGGGGAGACTCCAATAGTTCATTGATGCACTGTTCATTTTTGTTCAATTTTTTCTTTCTTATTTTATTTTGAACGGTTTCTATTGATGTCTTCAAGTTCACTAATTTCTTCTTCTACATTCTAATCTGATATTAACCCCACTAATCTATTTTTTTTATCCCAGGCTTTGTAGTTTTCATCTCTTGAAGTTCTGTTTGTGTCTTTTTTACATCTTTCATGTTTTTGCTTAAATATGCTAAATATTTTCTCTAGCTTTGTGATAACCTGGAATAATATAAAATAATGGCTTTAATGTACTGGTCTACTAATTCCATCATCTGTTATTTTTGGGTCAGTTTCAACTGATTGATTTTTCCCTCTTTTTTTGTGTGTGTGTGTGTCATGTTTTCCTTCTCTGTCTTCCTAGTAATTTTGGATTGCATGCCAGATACTGTTAATTCTATTTCCTTGGGTGCTGGATATTTTCGTATTCTAGTAACTATTGTCGAGCTTTGTTCTGTGATGCAGTTAAGTTACTTAGAAAAAGTTTGATCCTTTCAGTTTTTTCTTTGCTAGGCAGGATTACAGCTGTGTTTAGTCTAGAGATAATTTTGCCCCATTTACCGAGGCAAAATCTTTCTGGGTTCTCTATCCAGTGGGAACAGGAGCTAATCTGGCCTTATGTGAACTCTGACTATTGTTACCTCTAATGATTATGGTAGTTCTTTCTTTGGCCTCAGATAATTTTCTTACATGCTTCTCCTGATTAGTACTTAGTGGAAGACTTGATGAGGGAAATCTGCAGATGTTCAGAACTCTATACAGCTCTCTCATCTCTGCTGCCCTGCCCTGCCAACTCTAACCACCTTTGATTTTTTTCAAACTCTCAGCTCAAATTAGAGAGCTCTTTTTCAAAGGAAAACCACTGGGCTACACTGGATTCCCCTGTCCTGCACCATTGTCTCGAAATTCTCTTCAGGCTGTAAATTGGTACAATTCTAGGGTTCACTTAGTTTATATTTCTGTTTCCTTTACTACTTGATGTCCAGTGTCTTGAGAAACATTAAATTTTTTAAATGTTTATTTATTTTTCAATATATGAAGTTTATTGTCAAATTGGTTTCCATACAACACCCAGTGCTCATCCCAAAAGGTGCCCTCCTCACTACCCATCACCCACCCTCCCCTCCCTCCCACCCCCCATCATCCCTCAGTTTGTTCTCAGTTTTTAAGAGTCTCTTATGCTTTGGCTCTCTCCCACTCTAACCTCTTTTTTTTTTTCCTTCCCCTCCCCCATGGGTTTCTGTTAAGTTTCTCAGGATCCACATAAGAGTGAAAACATATGGTATCTGTCTTTCTCTGTCTGGCTTATTTCACTTAGCATAACACTCTCCAGTTCCATCCATGTTGCTACAAAGGGCCATATTTCATTCTTTCTCATTGCCACGTAGTACTCCATTGTGTATATAAACCACAATTTCTTTTTTTTTTTTTTTTTAATTTTTTTTTTCAACGTTTATTTATTTTTGGGACAGAGAGAGACAGAGCATGAACGGGGGAGGGGCAGAGAGAGAGGGAGACACAGAATCGGAAACAGGCTCCAGGCTCTGAGCCATCAGCCCAGAGCCTGATGCGGGGCTCGAACTCACGGACCGCGAGATCGTGACCTGGCTGAAGTGGGACGCTTAACTGACTGCGCCACCCAGGCGCCCCTAAACCACAATTTCTTTATCCATTCATCAGTTGATGGACATTTAGGCTCTTTCCATAATTTGGCTATTGTTGAGAATGCTGCTATAAACATTGGGGTACAAGTGCCCCTATGCATCAGTACTCCTGTATCCCTTGGGTAAATTCCTAGCAGTGCTATTGCTGGGTCATAGGGTAGGTCTATTTTTAATTTTTTGAGGAACCGCCACACTGTTTTCCAGAGTGGCTGCACCAATTTGCATTCCCACCAACAGTGCAAGAGGGTTCCCATTTCTCCACATCCTCTCCAGCATCTATAGTCTCCTGATTTGTTCATTTTGGCCACTCTGCCTGGCGTGAGGTGATATCTGAGTGTGGTTTTGATTTGTATTTCCCTGATGAGGAGTGACGTTGAGCATCTTTTCATGTGCCTGTTGGCCGTCTGGATGTCTTCTTTAGAGAAGTGTCTATTCATGCTTTCTGCCCATTTCTTCAATGGATTATTTGTTTTTTGGATGTGGAGTTTGGTGAGCTCTTTATAGATTTGGATACTAGCCCTTTGTCCGATATGTCATTTGTAAATGTCTTTTCCCATTCCGTTGGTTGCCTTTTAGTTTTGTTGATTGTTTCCTTTGCTGTGCAGAAGCTTTTTATCTTCATGAGGTCCCAATATTTCATTTTTGCTTTTAATTCCCTTGCCTTTGGGGATGTGTCAAGTAAGATATTGCTGCGGCTGAGGTCAGAGAGGTCTTTTCCTGCTTTCTCCTCTAGGGTTTTGATGGTTTCCTGTCTCACATTCAGGTCCTTTATCCATTTTGAGTTTATTTTTGTGAATGGTGTAAGAAAGTGGTCTAGTTTCATTCTTCTGCATGTTGCTGTCCAGTTCTCCCAGCACGATTTGTTAAAGAGACTGTCTTTTTTCCATTGGATATTCTTTCCTGCTTTGTCAAAGATGAGTTGGCCATACGTTTGTGGGTCTAGTTCTGGGGTTTCTATTCTATCCCATTGGTGTATGTGTCTGTTTTTGTGCCAATACCATGCTGTCTTGATGATGACAGCTTTGTAGTAGAGGCTAAAGTCTGGGATTGTGATGCCTCCTGCTTTGGTCTTCTTCTTCAAAATTACTTTGGCTATTCGGGGCCTTTGGTGGTTCCATATGAATTTTAGGATTGCTTGTTCTAGTTTCGAGAAGAATGCTGGTGCAATTTTGATTGGGATTGCATTGAATGCGTAGATAGCTTTGGGTAGTATTGACATTTTGACAATGTTTATTCTTCCAATCCATGAGCACGGAATGTTTTTCCATTTCTTTATATCTTCTTCAATTTCCTTCATAAGCTTTCTATAGTTTTCAGCATACAGATCTTTTACATCTTTGGTTAGATTTATTCCTAGGTATTTTATGCTTCTTGGTGCAATTGTGAATGGGATCAGTTTCTTTATTTGTCTTTCTGTTGCTTCATTGTTAGTGTATAAGAATGCAACTGATTTCTGTGCATTGATTTTGTATCCTGCAACTTTGCTAAATTCATGTGTCAGTTCTAGCAGACTTCTGGTGGAGTCTGTAGGATTTTCCATGTATAATATCATGTCATCTGCAAAAAGTGAAAGCTTAACTTCATCTTTGCCAATTTTGATGCCTTTGATTTCCTTTTGTTGTCTGATTGCTGATGCTAGAACTTCCAACACTATGTTAGACAACAGCGGTGAGAGTGGACATCCGTGTCATGTTCCTGATCTCAGAGAAAAAAACTCTCAGTTTTTCCCCATTGAGGATGATGTTAGCTGTGGGCTTTTCATAAATGGCTTTTATGATCTTTAAGTATGTTCCTTCTATCCCAACTTTCTCTAGGGTTTTTATTAAGAAATGTTGCTGAATTTTGTCAAAGGCCTTTTCTGCATCGATTGACAGGATCATACGGTTCTTATCTTTTCTTTTATTAATGTGATGTATCACGTTGATTGATTTGCGAATGTTGAACCAGCCCTGCATCCCAGGAATGAATCCCACTTGATCATGGTAAATAATTCTTTTTATATGCTGTTGAATTCGATTTGCTAGTATCTTATTGAGAATTTTTGCATCCATATTCATCAGGGGTATTGGCCTGTAGTTCTCTTTTTTTACTGGGTCTCTGTCTGGTTTAGGAATCAAAGTAATGCTGGATTCATAGAATGAGTCTGGAAGTTTTCCTTCCCTTTCTATTTTTTGGAATAGCTTGAGAAGGATAGGTATTATCTCTGCTTTAAACGTCTGGTAGAACTCCCTGGGAAGCCATCTGGTCCTGGACTCTTATTTGTTGGGAAATTTTTGATGACTGATTCAATTTCTTCGCTGGTTATGGGTCTGTTCAAGCTTTCTATTTCCTCCTGATTGAGTTTTGGAAGAATGTGGGTGTTTAGGAATTTGTCCATTTCTTCCAGGTTGTCCAGTTTGTTGGCATATAATTTTTCATAGTATTCCCTGATAATTGCTTGTATCTCTGAGGGATTGGTTGTAATAATTCCATTTTCATTCATGATTTTATCTATTTGGGTCATCTCCCTTTTCCTTTTGAGAAGCCTGGCTAGAGGTTTATCAATTTTGTTTATTTTTTCAAAAAACCAACTCTTGGTTTCGTTGATCTGCTCTACGTTTTTTTTTAGATTCTATATTGTTTATTTCTGCTCTGATCTTTATTATTTCTCTTCTTCTGCTGGAGTTAGGCTGTCTTTGCTGTTCTGCTTCTATTTCCTTTAAGTGAGCTGTTAGATTTTGTATTTGGGATTTTTCTTGTTTCTTGAGATAGGCCTGGATTGCAATGTATTTTCCTCTCAGGACTGCCTTCGCTGCATCCCAAAGCATTTGGATTGTTGTATTTTCATCTTTGTTTGTTTCCATATATTTTTAAATTTTTTCTCTAATTGCCTGGTTGACCCACTCATTCTTTAGTAGGGTGTTCTTTAACCTCCATGCTTTTGGAGGTTTTCCGGACTTTTTCCTGTGGTTGATTTCAAGCTTCGTAGCATTGTGGTCTGAAAGTATGCATGGTATGATTTCAATTCTTGTATACTTATGAAGGGCTGTTTTGTGACCCAGTATGTGATCTATCTTGGAGAATGTTCCATGTGCACTCGAGAAGAAAGTATATTCTGTTGCTTTGGGATGCAGAGTTCTAAATATATCTGTCAAGTCCATCTGATCCAATGTATCATTCAGGGCCCTTGTTTCTTTATTGACCGTGTGTCTAGATGATCTATCCATTTCTGTAAGGGGAGTGTTAAAGTCCCCTGCAATTACCACATTCTTATCAATAAGGTTGCTTATGTTTGTGAGTAATTGTTGTATATATTTGGGGGCTCCCGTATTTGGCGCATAGACATTTATAATTGTTAGCTCTTCGTGATGGATAGACCCTGTAATTATTATATAATGCCCTTCTTCATCTCTTGTTACAGCCTTTAAAGTCTAGTTTGTCTGATATAAGTATGGCTACTCCAGCTTTCTTTTGACTTCCAGTGGCATGATAAATAGTTCTCCATCCCCTCACTCTCAATCTGAAGGTGTCCTCAGGTCTAAAATGAGTCTCTTGTAGACAGCAAATAGATGGGTCTTGTTTTTTTATCCATTCTGATACCCTATGTCTTTTGGTTGGCGCATTTAGTCCATTTACATTCAGTGTTATTATAGAAAGATATGGGTTTAGAGTCATTGTGATGTACATAGGTTTCATGCTTGTAGCGATGTCTCTGGTACTTTGTCTCACAGGATCCCCCTTAGGATCTCTTGTAGGGCTGATTTAGTGGTGACGAATTCCTTCAGTTTTTGTTTGTTGGGGAAGACCTTTATCTCTCCTTCTATTCTAAATGACAGACTTGCTGGATAAAGGATTCTCGGCTGCATATTTTTTCTGTTCATCACATGGAAGATCTCCTGCCATTCCTTTCTGGCCTGCCAAGTTTCAGTAGAGAGATAGGTCACGAGTCTTATAGGTCTCCCTTTATATGTTACAGCACGTTTATCTCTAGCTGCTTTCAGAATTTTCTCTTTATCCTTGTATTTTGCCAGTTTCAGTATGATATGTCGTGCAGAAGATCGATTCAAGTTCCGTCTGAAGGGAGTTCTCTGTGCCTCTTGGATTTCAATGCCTTTTTCCTTCCCCAGATCAGGGAAGTTCTCAGCTATGACTTCTTCAAGTACACCTTCAGCACCTTTCCCTCTCTCTTCCTCCTCTGGAATACCAATTATGCGTATATTATTTCTTTTTAATGCATCACTTAGTTCTCTAATTTCCCCTCATACTCCTGGATTTTTTTTATCTCTCTTTTTCTCAGCTTCTTCTTTTTCCATAATTTTATCTTCTAGTTCACCTATTCTCTCCTCTGCCTCTTCAATCTGAGCAGTAGTTGTCTCCATTTTATTTTGCAGTTCATTTTTAGCATTTTTTAGCTCCTCCTGGCTGTTCCTTAGTCCCTTGATCTCTGTAGCAAGAGATTCTCTGCTGTCCTTTATACTGTTTTCAAGCCCAGCGATTAATTTTATGACTGTTATTCTAAATTCACTTTCTGTTATATTGTTTAAATCATTTTTGATCAGGTCATTAGCTGTTATTTCCTGGACGTTCTTCTGAGGGAAATTCTTCCGTTTGGTCATTTTGGATAGTCCCTGGAGTGGTGCGGGACTGCAGGGCACTTCCCCTGTGCTGTCTTGGATAACTTGTGTTGGTGGGCAGGGCCGCAGTCAGACCTGATGTCTGCCCCCAGCCCACCGCTGGGGCCACAGTCGGACTGGTGTGTGCCTTCTCTTCCCCTCTCCTAGCGGCGGGATTCACCGTGGGGTCGTGTGGCCCGTCTGGGCTACTTGCACACTGCCAGGCTTGTGGTGCTGGGGATCTGGTGTATTAGCTGGGGCTGATCGGCAAGGTGCACAGGGGCGGGAGGGGCAGGCTCAGCTCGCTTTTCCTTCTGAGATCCGCTTCAGGAGGGGCCCTGTGGCACTGGGAGGGAGTCAGACCCGCCGGAGGGACGGATCCGCAGAAGCACAGCTTGGGTGTTTGCGTGATGCAAGCGAGCTCCCTGGCAGAAACTGGTTCCCTTTGGGATTTTGGCTGGGGGATGCGCGAGGGAGATGGCACTGGCAAGCGCCTTTGTTCCCCGCCAAACTGAGCTCTGTGGTCCTGGGGCTCAGCAACTCTCCCTCCCTTTGTCCTCCAGCCTTCCCACTTTCCGAGCAGAGCTGTTAACTTACGACCTCCCAGATGCTAAGTCCTGCTTGCTGTCGGACCACACTCCGTCCGGCCCCTCCGCTTTTGCAAGCCAGACTGGGGGCTCTGCTTGGCAGGCAGGCTGCCCCTCCACCCCGGCTCCCTCTCGCCAGTCCGTGGAGCGCGCACCGCCTCTCCGCCCTTCCTACCCTCTTCTGTGGGCCTCTCATCTCCGCTTGGCTCCAGAGACTGTTCTGCTAGTCTTCTGGCGGTTTTCTGGGTTATTTAGGCAGGTGTAGGTGGAGTCTAAGTGATCAGCAGGACGTGGTGAGCCCAGCGTCCTCCTACGCCGCCATCCTATTTTTGAGAGAGAGAAAGAGCAAGCAGGGGAGGGGCAGAGAGAAAGGGAGACACAGGATCTGAAGCAGGATCTGTGTTCTGAGCTGTTAGCATAGAGCCTGTTGCGGGGCTCAGTCCCATGAACCATGAGATCATGATCTGAAGTCAGACGCTTAACTGACTAAGCCACCCAGGTTCCCCAAAAAACAATAAAAATAAGTATATTTTCCCCAGTATTAGTTGTTTAGGAGGGCAGTGCAGTAATCTTTGTTACTTTAGCTTGTCTGGGATTGAAGGTCCTGGATGAGTTTCTCTAAAACTGACCTTTTGTAGGATAGAAATGATGGAACTATAAGGAGTCAAGAGTATTGAGGGTGTTGGCAAAACTGGATGAAGCTTAAGTTGTAATGGGAAAGAAGGTAAGAAGGGGACAGGTCATGCTCAGAAAATGGACTGGAGGGCTTCAAAAATTCAAAGCACAAGGATGGTAGGAATAAGACAAAGAGAACCTAGCAGTTGAAGATGTTGGGATCAGAATTTGGCACGTTTATGTAAGATTTCAGAGGGGTAGTTCAAAATGATAAACCACAGGATGTGGTTATCATTTGGCTCAAGTCAAGTTTGAAGGGCAATTAGAGAAACTGACCACGTATTTGAAATGTGGAAGAATGACTTACCTCTTCTTGGGAGAGTTTCAGATGGGGCCATTTCCTTGGGAGTGGAGGAAAGAGAGCCTTATGTTAATCCAGGCCATGGAGGGTGTTTACTGACCCTTGAATAAAGGTTCCTTAGAGCAGTGAAAATGACTAGAGGTTATATCAATAGTAGAAGCTGGTGGGACAAAAATGTATAGCTGCATGGAGAGGACAGCATAGGAGAGTAGTGAACTTGGTTGGTAGGCTAGGCATTCCAGGGATAAGATTTTCTATGTTGCAGCTAACCAACCTGCATAAGTAGAGGTGCCAGAGGATGTGGGAGGTCTGAAGCAGGCTGGCAGGTGGTGGCCAACCTCTCAGATGGCCCCTAAGGATTCTCACATCCTAGGATTTATGCCCTTGTATATTCCCTTCCTGAGGCTTCCTGCCAGCAACCAGCACCAACTTGCCAGGTGCATGAGTGAGCCATCTTGGAAGTGGGTCCTCTACTCCCCCTGCTTCCAGGATACAAGACTAGGGATGGCAAGGATAGGGAAGGATACTTCCCCTTGTATCTGGGAAGTATCTGCAGCCCTGACTCAACATTTGGACAGTCACTTCATGAGTGACCTTAGAGCCAGAATCATCCAGCTAAGCCACTCCTGAATTTCTGCCCCATAGAAACTGCATGAGATAGTAAGTAGCTATTGGTATTTCTAGCAATGTGTTTGTTCAGCAGTAGATAACTAATGTTGATTTTGGCACCTGGAACTGGGATGTCTTCACAAAACCTAAATATAGGTATGAGTTTGGATCCAAACCATGAGCAAAAGCTAGGACAGCAGGGGGAGTGCTGGTGGGCAGCTCATCCACACTGTCACTTACCTGCTGCTTCACCTTCTTGGCACATGGCAGCAGCTGCTTCTGAGTGTAAAAGCCATACAGCTGCTGCCTCATTTCTGCCTTCTGCCTCTTGCACAAAATGACCCCCGAGGCTCGGCTAACTGAGAGTGCATAGAGAATGGCAATCCGGGAAACACAGCACAGTGAAGCCAAGTGAACATAGTGCAAAGCCACCATAACATGCACATGGAAGGCTGTTAAGATGTAGTCCCTGAACGGGACCATGTCAGAAGTCCCAGCTGTCACAAGCATTGACGGGTCTGAGAGGCTGAGGATGACTCTGTGGAGGAGGACCCAGAATACTGAGAGAAGAAAGAGAAGGGATGCTTGGCCAGGGGGTTAGCTTCTTTTGTTGGCCAGGGGCAGAGAATTAACTCTGTGTACTGAAAGAAACGACTCTCAGCCATGCTGCAAGGTCTCATGGGAAATCAGAAAAAGCCACAAAATGTCCCTTTTCTTCTATCACTATTTCTGCTAAGAGGTGAAACCAAGGGAAAGATAAAATCCAAGAGATTCAGAAGTCTAGAGGAAACTATTGGCTTCAATAGGAGATCAAGTTTGATGATATAGGGATTGACGAGGAAATGGGTTTTGCATTGTGAGACTCACAAATCTCAGGCCAGTTCAGTGCCATGTTGAACATCTCTTCTCACCCCACCTAAGCGGATGAAGACCCAAGCCATGACTTTGTAGAAGAGAACTGAGGGTGTCACGCTTCCCCTCCTGTCACAGGCCAGCTGGCACACAACGGGGACACCTTTTCATATGTATTCATCCCTAGTCTTGTATCCTGGAGAAGACATGTCAAAGAGGTACACAAAGAGCAGTTTTTAACATTTTGGGAGCATATCAGACAGAAGTGCACAGGGATGCTGAGAGCACATGGTCTGGGAGAAGCCCAGCAGTGAGGCATTTGGTCTGGATCCCTAGCTCCGCGCGGACCTGCTCTCCCTGCACATGTGTGGGGTCCACCCCCTTCAGGGGCGCTGGGAAATCCCTCCCGTCGGGACAGTATGGATCGTGTACTTGCAACACAGCAAAGCAGTGCAGGTGTCAAACTCAGTCCTCTTGGTAGACAGCCTCTGCTCTTGTCCTTAGTCACGATGGTCCCCCGAGCAGGCAGGAATTACCACCCTCAAGTCACCCCACTTTCTGGAGTGGGCGATGGCTCCCATCTCCTGGTCTCAGCAGGAGGGGCATTTCCTACACTGTGCACTGTAACAAGGGTATCTGTGCTCCTGCTGCTGCCCTCTGCCTCCCCCAGGCCCTGGAGGCACCTGGCACTGGCCACCTGGGGTGACAATGGACAAATTATTTAATCTCTTCCGACCTTAGTCTCTCCAGCTATACGATGGCTCCATTACTCTCTCGGGGAACACCTGCTGCCTCTTGGGAAGGCGCCCTGCACAGTTTTCAGATGTGTAATTGGGTGTTTGGTAAAAGTTCATCCTCATCATCTGTTGGAAATCATTTAACATGGCCTGCAACTCGGTTGGAACTCCTATTGTAAGTGCACAGCATAGCCTCCTCCTTCAGAGGTCAGGCAGCGCCCTCGAGGAGCGAGGAGCAGGCTGTCCTGTGTGATCTTTCCCTCTGGCAGGAACTGTCTTGTTGAGCTTTGTATCCTGCTTAACTGCGCTCTGATCCCTTCAGCCTTCAAAAAGTGTTCTCTCAGCAAGTTTCAGGTTTAAATGAGGTCTGGAGAGGGCAGAAGTTGCCCCTGCTAAGGTGAAGCAGAAAAAGGAAGAGGTTGCCCTGGTCATCAAGTCACAGGCCTAGCATCCACCCAGCACACTCTTCAACAATATGCCCAGCAGGTTAGGGGTCGGGCTGCCCTGTGGCTTGTGTTTCCTAAGACCCAGGGAGGACCCCAGGATGGGCTAGGATATCTCATTGCCAGAATTTCTCTCTCAAAAATCCCATCTCTACCTGCTCCAGGCCAGCAGACCCCATCTCTGTGCCAGGGGTCTGGGGTGACGGGAGCTGCCCCCACCACTGGGGCGCTGGGACACCAGGAATACAGCAAGACTGGTCACGGGTCTTTATTTATTGAGAAAGAATTCACACAAGGTCACATCATACAGTCAATCCATTCCTGCGCTTCATAAAAATGATTGTCACTCACTGTGCTTCACAAAAATTTCTTTTAATGAATAAATAATTTGATGAAATCAAAAATATTTACAATATAAACAAAGGGAAAAGCTTTGGATCCATGAATCTGATCGTCGAGCTTTGCATTTTTGAATTGACTTCCTCCCAAGCTTTTCCCTTGGAAACAATACAAATCTGATAGAAACAACAACTCATACAACATATCTTTGTTCATTATACGTTTATCTGTTAGTCTTGGAAAGGTACATAAGCTTATATTATGCAACATGTTAAAATACAAATATTAACTAAAATAATATATTATCATAATGCCAGGTAGCATTCTCCACAAAACAAAAATGTACACTCAGCTGTAACAATAACAAAGGGTTCACGGGCCACAAAATAATACCCAAAGGTACAAATTTCCTTCATAAGAATATAATTGTGCTCTTCGATTTACCAGATGTCTACGCTGCTCTAAGAAGCCGATGCCTAAGACAGTATTTGACGACTCTGCTGTGTGTGTGTGTTTCTGTCAGGCAGCAGCATTGCTGGGAATTGGGCAGTGCAAAGCAGTTTTATAAACGCTTTCTTGGGCTCTTAAAAAGAGCCAATTATGCAAAGCAAAATAAGCATAGTGAGAAGTCTTCATCTCATCTACACAAATACCATGGAACGTCTTGGCTTTGTGGGATGAAAGGGTTGGTGTGCAGAACTGTTTATGCCGTCAGCCAGAATTCAAGTATTCCAGGGCCACCTCGTAGCAGAACTTGTACTGATCCTGGAAAGCAGAAGTGAGAAGATGTCAGCTCCGCGATTCCCAAATGCTGGGTCCATTAAAGCAATTATGCCAGATTAGGGTTTTAATGGAAAGAAAGCAAACTGGGAAGGATTTGAATCAGACATGAATCAGAAAGTCACGGCTGTGAGCTGCAAACATATCCATTGTCTGGAGATGTTCTGCACAAGCCCTGATGCAAGGTATTTTGACATCTACGTTCACTAGAATTTCTGGAAAGTTCTAGGCAACTGGAACACACATGAAGGTTTGTCCCCATATAAACGTTTACAAAGTATGGGGAAATCAAGAGGTAGAAGGAAAAACAAATGAGGTCTGGGAGGAGAAACATCTTTGTGATTTGCTCATACCAGGGGTCTCAACAAATAAATGTGTCTTCACTCCTGGCCCAACTATACCTTCAACTTTCAGTCAGCAGGATGTCTTTCATAGAGAATTTATCAAGCACCTCTTAAGTCCCAAGCACCTTGACCTGGTCCCTGACTTTGAGAAGTCTATGGTCCAATGAAGAGGTTGAGACTGGTAACCAAGGACAACACATGGCATGGAGCTGAGCAGGGCCTGTGAATGGTACCCCAACATGGGTGCAGTGGAGGAGGGAGCAGAACTTCCCAGGGGAGATCTTCCAAGAGGTAGCAGGTAACTAACTGCAAATACCCAATGGGGGGTTAAAACAGGCATACCAGGTAGAAGAACAGGATAAGGAAAGACCCAGGGGGCAAGTGTTTGATACCCTCTGGGAACCACATAGCAGTTGTTAATCAGGCAGTGAAGTCCTTTTTCTGGAGCACAGCTTTCTCACATCACGGACCTTGGCCTGAGGAAGGCCCGCGTGAGGTCCTGGCCCAGGGAGGGTCTCAGGCGGAGGATGCGGCATTCTGCACCTGTGGTTGTATGATGGACGCTCACCCGGGTGTGGCCTCTGAGCCAAGCAGAGGGACACAGGGGTTGAGCATGCTTCCACCTGCCATCCCGCAGCAGTGCAGTGTCTGGGACAAACAGGCTCAGCAACTAGAAGGCTCTCTTCCCACCTCAGTAAGGAGATTCACTTTCACAAGTTGTAAGAGGGCACACCACTGTCTCACTGCCTGACACAACGGCCGCAACCAAAGAAATAGATCTCTTATTTTTGGGTTTGCCAAGTTAATTCAAACTAAGTCTCCATTTTTTGGATATATGTCTAATTAATTAGTCACGGAAGCTTTGTCTTCACCTGCATTTTGTTCTCTAAAGGCCCCACTCGTCCAACCTATCTGAAGACCAGAGCCATACTTTGTCCCCTCGTGTGTAACACACGAGTCCTTAGCACAGAACCTGACACACAGCTGGGGGTTCAAATGTTGGTTGTATGTGTAAATGACGACACAATATGGGCTTTAGCACGGTGCACCCCGAAGGATAGAGACTAGGGATTTTAAGATGCAGCTTCTGTCCTTCAGGAGTTTACAGTTTGAAGGGGAAGACAGGAAGCAAACAGACCATGTCAATATACTGATGGTGGTGCCCCAAGCTTAATACGTCAATCGCAGTAACACCCACCGGGATGGCTACGATTAAAAGAGACGGACAAGAACAAGCGTCGGTGAGGATGGAGACACTGGCATGCTGGTGGGAATGCGAGGTGGTGCAGCCCCTTTGGAAAACCGTCCGGTAGGTCATCAAAAGGTTCAACAGAAGAGTTGCCCTGTGACCCGGCGGTTCCACTCCTAGGTAGATGCCCAAGAGAGCTGGAAATATGGCTGCACCAAAGCTGATTCATATTCCAGGATCTGACACTTTTATTTTCAAAAGAGTTGAAAGAAATCATTCGCGTTTCAAAACTCTAAAAGGCCAGGTGGTCAGATCACTGAGCCAACGTGAGTGCTCAGTCCTGTTCTCCTGTCTCCTTCACAGAGACCATGTTTTTCATGGAAATCTGAGAGATCCAATTACTTATTGCATAAACATGGTTTTGCATAAACCTGGTTGTGCAATTTTAGTGCCCACTAGAAACCATCCTTTTAACATACGAACATGCATTTAGAGGGTAAGGTAGCTCCCGGCCTCAGGCCACGACCCCTTTCGGGTTTTGGGCTTCATCACTAAGGGGCTGCTTTGTTGGAAGCCCTATCCTAGGCATGACTATAATTTTCAAAATGAATTTGCTATCATCTATCTTGTCCCTCCTAAGCACACTGTCAATCCCAAGAGATTCTGTGATGACTGGTTTCTGAATCAGGAAAATAAGGGGGGCTGAGAAGAAAGACCATAAATTGTTGCATGCCCTCCCCCAAACACCTCAGGAAATGCCTGAAATCCTCCTGTGTTGGAAACTGATTACCCTTGATCGCCAGGTACAGGCCTGTCTTCTGCCGTTTCTTCTCTCAGCTCACTTGCTTCTGAACGGTATAATTAAGCCACACGAGCTACCCTGTGCCTCAGGGGGAAAAAAAGAACATTTCTGCCTTGGTCCCAAGTTCTCCTGATTTGAGTGACATTAACTGGCTTTGGGCATGAGGAAGTGACAGGAGCAGGGGTTATCCTCGTGCAGGACCGTAACCTGGGCGGCCAGCTATTCCCTTCCAAAGCCCTTGACCCCACTTTTGTTGCAGACCTACCGTCCTGTTCTCATGAAGAGGGAGAAAGTGAAATCTAAAGGAGCACCTAAGAGTGAGGTTATGTTTTAAAAGCCCCCCATGTCCCCGCTCTGCTCATTCACTGAGGGCGTCATGAGACCATGAGGCCTGCCAAGTGGCTTTGGGGGGGGGGCTCCCTGAAGGGTTCGAGCTGTAGCCGCGTCAGGGCGTGCTGCCCTGTGTTGTGTCTGAGGAACTAGGGGCCCTGTGGTCCCTCCGGGAACCTCCAGTGCCCCACACTGCCTGCCTGAGAAGATTCAGAGAGCAGTCTGCACGCAGGCTCACCTGGGGTAGCCCTTCCCCCTCTGATACACTTGCTTTTTGAACCTAAAACAAATTTCACCGTTTCATCTGGGTCCTGTGCTAATAGGTCCTACGGTCTGGAAAAACCCTTTTACCCATGTCCCCGCTTGGAGGGTCAGTTGGTCCCCAGGGTGCCAACAGTCATGGGTGGAGCCATCTGCTTCAATGTTTCCGGGAGGTTCCCAGCCAAGGAGACCCCTTGAGGAGACAGCGGTGTGTCTGACAACAGGCAGAATGGGTCATTCCTCTCATTTATGCCTTTAAAAATGTAGGGAGAATGTTCTTCCCTCAAAGAACGTTCTTCCCACGCATGGTGGTTTGTGCCTGGTTTGCTGTTGAGACTCATCAGTGGGTAGCCATTGGCCTCCCCAGGTTCTAAGAGCAGCGAGGGGAGCTCAGGAGGGGGGAGCGTCCAGGTGCAGGGAAGAAACGTGCTGTCACTCAGCTCTGTCCTGGGACCCTCCAGGAGTTCTGTTGGTACTGAGGGGGCAGCCAGCCCCTGACTCAAGGAGGTCAGAGTCTAGGGCAGGGGTGGGGGCACGGAGATTACTTCCTTGAGACTGCAGGAAGACTTGCCATGGGAGGACTCAAGCAGAGTGGCTGCTTCTCCAGGGGCTGTGTGGCTGGGCCAGGGAAAGTGGAATGCCTCCCAGTGTCTCCAGAGATGGGCCTTGTGCCTCTCTGACTCCCCATCTGGGGGCTACATCCTCCACTCTGACACTGACACCCCCAGCCACACCCACAGACACATATACTGACATAGACCCACCCCCACACCCCTATACATGCATATACACCCTTACCTACACACACATGCACACCCCCCCATATACATATACCCACATGTATATACCATCACCCTCTTACATATGCACACGCATCTACCCCTTTACACCCCTACACATGCATACAGATCCACACCTCCACACCCCCCACATCCACCCCTACACATGCACACCCACACCTCCACACACACCCACATATACATAAACATATCTACCCATCCATACATACACCCCACTTACACATACACACACATCCACCCCTACACATGCATATGCACATGCACACACCCCACACACCTCTACACATGTGCATACATCCACGCCTACACCCCCTACATGCACACACACCCCTATACATGCACATGCACTCACATATACATACACCCACAGATACATAGCCACCCACACACCTGTACTTGCGACACCCCCCCCACTCACACACACACATATACCTATACACATACCCCTCTCCCCCACTCCCCACACATCCTCCCCCCACCCCTTCAAATAGCCTTTATGTTTCACAGTTCACAGGTAGACCTCTGGAGGCAGTGTATATGCAGAAGTTATTAGACTCATTGTGTCCTCTGCATGAGAGGGAGAGCTGCAGGCCCTAACCGCATGCCATCTTGCAGGGAGTGCCTTATACCGAATATTATTTTAGCATACAGAAGGGGCAGGTGGGGCTGAGTCTGGTAGCCAGCTCTAAATTACAGATGTTGGGAGATGCTGCAGAGGACTGGGTCTGAGCAGGAGGGCCAGAGGGCTGGAGGTAGGTTTGGAGCTGCCCAGCAGCCGGCATGAGGAAAGGGATGGCCTGTTCACCCTGCTGAGCCCTGGTCTCCCCTGCAGCCCATCGAGCTCACTCGCCTCGGGCTCCATCTGCCATAATTGGTCTGGGGCATGGCCTGGGCCTTGGCATTTGTGACAGCACCTCAGGCGATTCCAACGTGCAGTCCTGGCTGAGAGCCATCCTAGACTGGGCACTAAGTTTCTTAACCTTACTACACATTAAAATTACCTGGGACGCTTTTAACATCCTGCTGCCACAGCCAGACCCCAGATCAACTGAATCATGGTCTCTGGGGTGGGCCCAGGGCTCAGAATTCTTTAAAAGCTCTCATTAAAGAAAGTCAAATTTCACTCATATGAGGGTTTTAAGATACAAAACAGATGAACATAAGGGAAAGGAAGCAAAAATAATGTAAAAACAGGGAGGGGAACAAAATAATAAGAGACTCTTAAATATGGAGAACAAACAGAGGGTTACTGGAGGGGGTTAGGGGAGGGGGGAATGGGCTAAATGGGTAAGGGGCATTAAGGAATCTACTCCTGAAATCATTGTTGCACTATATGCTAACTTAGATGTCTTCAAGCCTACTGAAAAGAGCACGGTGACATTTTTTTCTCCAGTCACCAGATAGTATCTATTATTTTGCTAACAGTCACTGTGACAAATTTATCAGACATTCTTCCAGGAAATTGAAAACTCTCCTTATATTTCTCAGCCACTGACCTTATCCTCAAACTGTGACTGACCCTCAGAAGTTTGGGCATCTGAAGATCCTATTTTCTCTATTAGAGTAACACATCATCACAGAGACACCTAAATTATTATAGAAGAGAGGGCTCCCTGCTGGTCCAACCACCTAGATGTCCATTCAGTTCACAGAGAATCACCTCCATCGTTTAGTCTGCACCACTGATTTGGAAAAAGCCACATTGTTTCTGCACATAAAAATTCGTGAGTGATGAAAGCTGCAGCCAGGGCCATTAGCGGAAAGGCCTGGAAGGGTCTATTACTAATGACCTGCTTAATTCAGGCTGTAGTGAGAGGGAAATGATACATATTTTTTTCATCAAGGTCAGCTTTGCCCAAGTTCCAACAAAAGTCTAGAAGCTACAAGTCTGTCCCTCAGTCTGGGCGGTTAAGTGCCAATGAGGTCGCACTATTTCAATTTAGGCGTTGGCTTCCGTTTTCTGCCAACCTTCTTATCCATCCCAAACTCAGGCCTCCTCTGACTGCCCAACTGCCCTATCTCAGTGGCCCCCAGCCCAGAAGATTGAGAATTCCATGGTGGTACAACTCTTTAAAATTCCCATGGGTGGTGCCAGGGAGTGAGATAGTTCTCTGCCTCTGGGAGGTGCTGTTTCTAGTGAAGCCTGCACAGGGGACAGGCCAGCCAGTCTGTCAGCCCATCCACATGAAATCTGTGCCTCCGTATAAGGCACTGAGCATGGGGTCTGGCACATATTAAGCACCATGTGAATGCCAGCTGCTCACTGCCCCCTCCCCTCCTCTCCCAACGCTAATACATGCCTGCTGGCTGCGGGATGCCCTGTGGACACCTGCACTCTTGAGAACCACTGTCTCACCTTTGCAGTTTTTGCAGTTTTCCAAAAACACTTTCATATATGTTGGCTCACAGGATCACCTCCATAAGCCAACCTTATCCCTGGTTTCCATAACTTGGGCTCAGGGAAGTTACGTGACCTGCCCGAGGGGACCTAAATTGCCAAGTTAATTTGTCTGAGGTCCCTTGACTTGAATTAGTAGCAGAGCTGAGATTCGAATTTGGGTGTTCATGGGTCTCCAGTAGGGAGGAGAGGAGAGGGCAGCAGTTTGCGGGACGCAGTCCTTTCTCCACAGAAGCCAGGGTGCTAACTGCTGATGGTTTGGGAGTCTGCACTTGGCCAAACAGGCGCCCCTCTACCAAATTCCTCAGGCAGCAAGTGCTTCTTGGACGTGGAACAGCCCATCAAGCAGGACACACGTACCTGCAGGAAGCAGACGCCTCTGCAGAGTGACCTGTGGGAGTCGGACGTGTCCTAGGAGTCAGTCAGCATCAGTCGCTGTCATTACCCAGCCTGGGGCACTGCTGTGATGACCAGGAACCATGGCTACTTCCTCAACGCTACCGATCTATCCATCTAGTTTTTAGTGTTCGTTTTTTGATATAGAGTGAGACAGAGTGTGAGCAGGGGAGGAGCAGTGAGAGAGGGAGACCCAGAATCTGAAGCAGGCTCCAGGCTCCGAGCTGTCAGCACAGAACCCAACGCGGGGCTCGAACCCACAAACTGCGGGATCATGACCTGAGCTGAAGTCGGACGCTTAACCGACTGGGCCACCCAGGTGCCCCTACTTCTTCACCTTTACCTTGAATCTCGACTAGCTCTTCGGTGCCTTTATTATATTTTAAAGTTGAAGCCCACTGCTGCAGTACTGTGGGCTGGGAAACATGGGCTTCCTAGGCATGGCGGCACCAGCCATCCCTTCCTCCCTCTCCGCACCCCAGGCCATTCTCCAACTCTGGGATCAGTCCTACTGTTTCGTTCAGCTCCTCCTTCCACTGACAGAGGTACAAATGACTAATCTAAAAGCTTCTTCCTTGATGTTATTCTACTGTTCTCCAGTCTCGGTGGTTGGCATTTCAATAGCTGCACACAAGAAAGAGATTTCCTGAAATACTCTAAGAAAATAGCTGCACATAGTCCTTTGTTTCTCAGCTCCTTAATCCTCTTCTCAGATATGGCCACCAAAATTAACTGCAACATTCTGGGTGCCAAACTGAAATTCACAGCTTTGACCAATGTTAGGTGATGAAGCTATTTATAAAATATATAATTTGAAAATCTGGCATTTCGTGTAGTAGGATTCTTCTCCATGAAGACGAAGTGCTTAGGCACGTGGAAGGCACTGCCAGGAATGGGAACTAATAAGGATGTTCGCTTGTGAGTTTCAATGACTTCCCCATTTCCAGTGTGTGGAGATGAAGCCTCCCCGTGAAAAGCCCAGGGAGAGAGGAAGAGGGGAGAAAAGCCCTCGCCAGCCCAGAGATCACATTATGTTTCTGAAAACGAGCATCCGCCCCCCCCCCCCCCCCCCCCCCCCCCCCCCGGGAATCAATGTCAGCGCAAACTCGGAGGGGGGCGAGCTGTCTTGCGCTAGCTAACCAGGAAAATGCCCCATTCCGCGGGACAGAGGAAGGGTCCTACCAGGAGGTCCACCATGTTGGGCTTGTTGTTCCTCAGCGTCTTCACGGCGTGGAAGACGTCGACCGTCCTCTGGTGCCGGAGCATCTCACAGACAATGCTGATGGCGCAGAACGTCCCGCTGCGGCCTCCCCCGTTCCTGCCGGAAGAGAAATCAGATGGTCCAAGAGGAGGTCTGAGAGCATTTGCTCTCACACTGCATCCTCACGTGCCTCCTGAACCCTGGAGAGCAGGCAATGGTGAAAGCCTCAGAGGCCAGGCGATCACTCCACCAGGGCCAATTATTTTAATTAAAGCAAATGGAGTTAATGAGTCTTAGCACTGGGCCCATGGGTCACCTCACTGGAGGTGATGAGAAACTGGCACATTCTGCTCTCCTGGCTTCACCTCAGATCTCAGTTATACAATCTCATAAAAATTTACCTGTTTTTACTGAAAGGGCCCACTGCAGGAAATTTCCAGCAAACAAACACCTTATCTGCTATCTGCCAGGAAAGCTGGTGATGAGTGTTCAAAGATGGACTTGGCCTTACAGAAGTCCACTATTATTTCATTATTAATCTCTAAAACACAGGAGCTCTTTCTGAATGAAACTTTTCATTTTGAACTAATTTTAAATGTGCAGAATCATCGTAAAAACAGCACGAGGGTTCCCTGGCATACCCACCTCCCCTGATGCGAACATCTTACAAAATCATAGTATGGGATCAGAACCAGGAAGTTACCACTGGTGCAATACTATTACCTCAACTATAGGCCTTAGTCAAATGTCACCAATGACCTTTTTCTAGTCCAGGGTCCAATCCCAGACCCCACCTTGCATTGACTTGTCCTGGCTCCTTAGTCTCTGCTACCTGTCCATCAGGTTCTCAATCATTCCTTTTTTTTTCTTGACCTCGACACTTTTGAAGAGTACTGGTCAGTTTTTTTGTAGAATGAAAAAAAAAATTAGAATGTAGATGTAGAAAGTGGCCATGGTGCCCAGCTACAATTTGAGAAGTCATTACAAAATACAAATTGTAGAATGTGGAAATGTAGAACTATGTCCCCTTCTCATGATTGGGAATGAAGTTATGCATTTTGGCCAGAGAACCACAGAGGGGCTGTTCATCCTTCCAGGGATTCAGGGTGCTGAATGGCTTATTTCGCTGGTGATGTTGACCTTCATCACTTTTTAAGACGGTGCCTGAGAAATGTTTTCCTATGTAGTCGTTATCTTTCTCTTTGTAGTTAATATCTTGGGAGATACTTGGGGATTCTGCAAATATCTCAGTTCTCCTCAAAGTTTCACCCACTGGTTGAGGATCCATTGGTGGATCCTGTCTGCAACAACGATCATTGTGGTTTTGATTTTCTACTTCCCTGTCTCCTTCAACATTCTACTGTGAGAGAGTGCTGTCTCTTCTCCACTATTTGACTAATTTATTTGCTTATATCTTTTATCTTTTTATCTATGTCACTTTATTTTTTCCTTAAATTTTTGTTAATGTTTATTTACTTTTGAGAGAGAGAGAGAGAGAGAGAGAGAGAGAGCAAGTGGAGGAAGGCAGAGAGAGGGAGACACAGAATCTGAAGCAGGCTCCAGGCACTGAGCTGTCAGCACAGAGACCAACACCGGGCTTGAACTCATGAACTGTAAGATCATGACCTGAGCCAAAGTCGGATGCTTAACTGACTGAGCCACCCAAGTGCCCCTATTTATGTCACTTTAGACTTACACATGTTAATTTTGTTCAATGAGCTAAAATCCAATAGTATCAATATTTATTTTTGTTGCTGAAATTGTTCTGGTTTTGGCCATTAGGAGCTCCATCAGGCCTCCATTATTTTTTGAGTACTTTCTTACTCTCTGGGACCACAAGGTGTTCCAAACTCATCTTACATCTTCCCTGCACCAGCTCTGAGATCAACCACTTCTCCAAGGAGCTAATGGATTGAAAGAAAAATAAACACAGTATCATTATTACACCTAAGATAATATTACTGTGTCAATAGATCATTGAATTTCTAATTATTGTTCCAATTTCCCAGACTGTTTCACAAATTTTCTTCTAGTTGATTTCTTCAAATACACATCCAAGCAAAGTAATTGGTTGATATAGCTTGAGAGTTCATTTTAATCTATAGGTCCCTCTTTGTTCTTTTTTTCTGGGGAATTTATTTGTGGAGGAAATGGGTCATCTTTCCTGTAGAGAGCCCCATATTCTCAGTTGTTCTCATTCATTGCATCTCTGTGAATCATTTAACATGTTTCTTTCTAATCCTTATATTCTATAAATTAGGAGTTAGGTCCACAGCTTCCTAAGAATTAATTTTTTTTAAGACAGGATACCTTATAAGCATACTTTTTTAGGAAGCAGGCATAAGATATCACGTTGTTCTTTGTTTTGTGATTTTAAGATGGATCATTGTGTTAGAATGTCAGTTTGGTACATTAAGTTCAAAATCAGTTTTTTTTTTTTAAATAAGTATAACAGACCTACAATTAACAGTAGTTAATGATATGTACCACAAATGGTAGTACATACCTTAGTTAATTTCCAAATTCATGTTCCACGTAACCACCATTCAGATCAAGACACAGACCAGGATCAGCGCCACCCCCCGACCCAGACCTCCTTCAGACTCCCTCGTCATCAATACCATCGATTCCCCAAAGATGATCTCTGTTCTCACTCCTGGCATTGTAAAGGTCTTCGGTCTGTTTTCAAATTTTGTATAAATGGAATATACAGTACATACTCTTTTGAGTCTGGCTTATTTCACTTAATACTATCTCTGTGAGAATCATCCATGTTGCACCACTGGCTTCTTCTTTTATATTGCTGAGAACAATTCCACTGAATGGGTCTACTACCGTATAATTTTAATCACTCAACAGCTGAGGAATATTTGGGCTGTTTCTAATTTTCAACATTATGAGTCCATCTGCTCTAAAAATGTCTCATGGTGCATAAGTGACTCATTTCTATAGTCGTGTACTTGGGAGGGGAAGAGCTCAGAGAATGTATTTATCTTCAGCATTTGGTATTGCCGTCAAACAGATCCCAATCTCTGTGCCATCTGTCCTTCCTGCCAGTGGTGTAGGGGGCGTTCCATTTGCTCTGCATCGTCACCAACACTTGGTATTATCATTTACTTGTCTTTTATTTTTTATTTTATTATTTTTTCAATTTTTCTTAATGTTTATTTTTGAGAGACAGAGAGAGATAGCATGAGCAGGGGAGAGGGCAGAGACCGAGAGAGAGAGGGAGACCCAGAATCGGAAGCAGGCTCCAGGCTCTGAGCTGTCAGCACAGAGCCCAACGCGGGGCTCGAACCCACAAACCGTGAGATCATGACCTGAGCCGAAGTCGGATGCTCAACCGACTGAGCCACCCAGGCGCCCCTTGTTTGTCTTTTAAATGTCACCCATTCCGTTGAGTGTGCAGGGGGCGTCTGGTCCTGGTTTTAATATGTATTATCCTGGAAATGAATGATGCTGAGTACCTTTTCTCTGTTTATTGGCTATGTGCATATTCTTTGTTTAAAAAAATGAAGCTCTTGTCAAGTCTTTTGCTCAAACAACTGGGTCTGTCTTTGCTTCTTTGCTTGCAGTAGTTCTTAGGCATTCTGGCTCCGAGTCCTTTGTCAGATGCATGTATCACAAAACTGTTTGCCCATGCTGTCTTGCTTTTTCAGTCTCCTTGGTGTCTTTTGATGAACCGAAGTGCTTAACTTTAATGAAATCCAATTTTTCAATATTCTCTTTTATGGCTTGTGTTCTGTCTTGGGTATCATCATCTTTGGTTACCTCATGGTCATGAAGATTTTCTCCTGGAAGCTTCATTGTTTTCCTTTTCACATGTTGGTCCATGATCCATCTGGAAATGACTTCTGTATGTAGCATGAGGAGGGAGACCAGGTATGCAGGCTGTTCTCCCCCACCTCCCGTAGTACTGTGGGGTCTTAGTTGTAAATCAGGTGACCCTGAGGTGTGGCTCCATTCCTGGATTTTCTCTTCTGCTCCATTAGCCTACTTTCTGTCTTTGCACTGTTAGCCACACTGCTTTTCCCCCACCAGCTTTTCACCTGATGCTTTCAATAGTTCTTGATGACCATTGTCTACACCCGTATTTTCATGAAGGGTTACAAAATGGTGATATCTTAATTCTATCCATTTCTTCTGGCTTTATGAGCTGGAAGACGTATGAAGAAAAAACAACAACCCTGTTTACTCACTGTGAGTATATGCGTGGCTCAAGGAACCATTCCACTTGTAGCATGTGGAGGTCTGTTTAGGGCAGGGACTGCTCTGCCCACAGCCATTAGGAAGCCCTATGTTATGCTGAATACAACATTCTTACCTCAGAAATGAACAGCAGAGAGCTTTTGTGGTTCAAAGCATTCTTTCCTGGACTATGTTGGAAGATACGACTTCAACTGAACTTTGTTTCTCACAACTAAAACAATCTTCATTTAGATTTATAAATCGAAACACTACACATTCTTACCAGGCATGGGTCTCATGCCCATCCTGATGCCAAGAGAGCCAGAGGCAGCCTCATGAGAACCAAGGGGACTTCAGGACTGGGAAGAATGTTTCCCAAGGAAAGATCAAGGTTCTTTGGGCTGGCAAGAGGGCAGAAACAATGGGATGCCTGCCGCCATGCACTATAAGGAACAGCCTGCTGTAGACATCATGGAGAAGGGCAATGCAATTGCTTAGTTTTGGGGTCACAGCTGGGCCTTGGGAGAGTATAGTGGGTGGCTGTCTATGAGGTGCAGTGATTTAAGGGGTCTTTGTATCTTCCCCTCAGGCCTGTCCTGGTGCCTCAACTTCCCCCGGTGTGACTTAGCCCTTTGGGTTACGGCACTCGCCCCTGTTAGAAAGCTACTAATCAAAGCGGGTGCCATGTACGTATTATACTCCTAGTTCCATATATTGGCCGACTCCAGACACAGAAATGGGTGTCTGCAAACTGTTTTGAGTTTTTCCAAAAACCTAATGGATATAATACAAACCCTAACTAAAATGTCAGTTTTCCCTGCTGGGACTGTATCAACTCACACTGGTGACCCTCTGATCATATTCTGATCAGAAGCTCTATCTGCATTTAGAAGAAATAAATTGGGGGATGTGAGCTGTGACTCAATCCTCCTTGGCATTTTCTTGGTAGAGATGTTTTTAATGAGCTGGATCCAGGAGAAGGAAGGGAAAAGTAAGCGGGCAGGACAAAGGATTGGAGGCTCTGGTCGAGGGTAAGTGTGAACAGGCTCATAAGACTCTTTCCAAGGGCATATCAGTTTCTGTAGGATGAAACTCTGCCACTTTTTGACTCCTGAGAAGCAGGGCAGAGTTCTGGGGTGTCATGGACCCTCCTGGGCCCCTGGGGGAGGGGCACGGCATGAGATACAGGCCTTGAGGGGAGAGTAACCGGGGTCCTTAGGCAAGCTTGTCATTTTAACTAGGGTTGGTCTTCCCAGAGTTAAACCGTATTTCCCCTTCCGTTTGGGTGAGATCTCACTGTGGGCTTGTAATGATACTCCCCTGAAAAGAGACATAAGCTTGTAAGTTTCCACAAATTCTCTAAATACCTTCCCTAACTGCCATGACTTTCTAATTGCCTGCTCCATTAAGCCAATCCCAGCTGGCTGATTAGCTACATATCATCACCAATGAGAAAATGCAGGTGATGGTGCTCTGAAAAGCAAGGCAGTCTCTTTTCAGTGGCTCTCAACCTTGGCCACACACTGAAATAATCTGGCAGTCTGAAAAAACACAGATGTCTGGGGCCCATCCTTAGGGATTTTGATGTGATTGCTTTGGGTATGGCCTGGGCATGGTTTTTTGTTTGTTTTTTTCATTGATAAGAGACAGAGCATGAGTGGGGAAGGGGCAGAGAGAGAGGGACACACAGAATTCAAAGCAGGCTCCAGGCTCTGAGCTGTCAGCACAGAGACCGATGCGGGGCTTGAATTCATGAACCCTGAGATCATGACCTAAGCTAGAGTCGGATGCTTAACCGACTGAGCCACCCAGACGTCCCTGTTTTTGTTTTATAAAAATCTCCCCAAATGATCCTCAATGTGCAGTCACAAATGGGATTCAATGCTCTGTAGCAGAGGTCTTCCCATTTGAGCACCCCCTAGAACTGCAGAACTGCTGGTCTAGAGACCACACTTTGGAGATACGGGCTCTAGCCAAATCTTCCCTATATATATATATATATATATATATATACACACACACACACACACACACACATACATACATATATATTTATATTCTCAGGCAAAAACCAAGACATAAACAAAATTCTCTTCAAAGACAATTCCTTTGAAAGACAGTTCCTTTGAAACCTCTGGCATGATTTCCTATAGAATTACCAGCTAGTGTGCTGATAAACCTGCTGTTTGCCACCACCAGTTTTGCCGAGTCGGGGCGGGGTGTGGGGGGGCCTGATCTGTAACATCTGCTGACGTCAGTGTCGTAGATACTTCCACTGGGGTTGATTGCAAGTTACCAACAGTTTAACTACCAGCTCAGAAAATTCCCTAAACTTACCAATGGACTCTCAGGAGCTGGTAGGAGCCCAGTGAATCCACCCAGGTGTTTCTTTTTAAGGGGGGGGGGGGGCGGATGACCACAAGGTCAGGGCTTATTTTTATAGCAGTGACACCCTATCCCAATGCAAAATGTGCATATGTTGTTTTCTGGAAAGCAAACCGAATTCTTAATGAGGAGGCAGATCATCTCCATTCATCCAGACCTACTTATTTCTTCTCCGTTTATAGAGAGGCAAGGGATGGTGAACCATGGGGGGGACAGCGGAACGCTGGCCTGGCCCTTCTTAGGTGCAGAGCCCTCCTTAGCACTTACAAGCAGTGCACAACCGTGCGGCCTTCGCCCCCGTTGTATTCCTCCTGCCACTTGTCCACCTGGCGAATGAGCTTCAAGAAGGAGCGCTTGGACACCGGCGTGTCCCTGTACATGGGCCAGCCCAGGAACTGGAATTGCTGCACCATCCGGTATCCATCTTGGGGCTGCGGGGAATCAGGCAACAGTCAAGGAGGTGAAGGGACACAGGCATCATTTACTGGTGGGATTCCAGCAGGCTGAGTCCACCTGCTTGGACTTCTCAGCAAAGCAGGCCATTACTAAGGGAGAGGCCGGCCTATAAATAACGAAGGAAGCTTCCACTGGCCTGAAGCGTTAGGCGTTGTAACCCCAAGCCGTTATAAAAAAACAGGTGTTTTAAATGACAGGCCAGACAAATAAAAGCGAAGCAGAATGCTTACAGTTTTGCAAAAGCCAAGTGACAACGTACAATGTGAACACTGACCTCACTGGGCACTAAGGGGTAACATGGGTTTACTTTAATTGCAGGTAATTGGAGGGGAGAGAATAATTTATAATCTGGAGATGTGTGTGAGCTCAGGGTGATAGAGGTTACATGGCATTTCTTGCAAACACAACATGGTTTTGCGTGTTGGTGTGAATCTTGCTAAGATATCAATAGTCAATTAATCTTCAGTCATGATTAAATGGAACTGGAGTATTCAAAGAAAGTGTTAGAGAAGTGGCAGCGGTTTTAATCTGGCTGCGGTTAAATCACTTGGATCACATCTCCTGCAGCCTTTAGCACCTCTGACACGGGTGACTGGTCTTGCTCACCGACACTTTCTTCACCCAGCTGGCCTTTCTCCACTCTCTGCCCTCTGTCTCCCTTCCTCCCAGACCTCTTGCTGATGGAAACCCCAGGCTCAGTCCTTGGGCCCCCTGTCTTCTCTCCCTCTCACCTGATGAGTTTATGCAGTCTTTCAAAACTCCAGTGAGTTGTCAAAGTCATCAACAAAGTCAACGTCATCAAAGTCACCAACATCTCTGGGGTGGGCCTCTTCTAAATGTCCCCCCTCATAGATTTGGGCCTATTTGACACTTCCTCTTAGGTACCTGATAGTCATCTCAAACCTGGCATGTTTCCTGACCTTCTCTCTAATGCGTGTCCCCCTACCCCAAACAGTCCCATTATCCCCACAGCCTTCCCCAGCTTGGTTAATGTCAGCTCCAGTGGTCCATTTCTCAGGACCCAAATCTTGAGATCCACTCCTTATTCCCTGGGATTCAGCCTATTCCCAAATTCTATTGGCTCTGCTGTCGGGATATATCGGCATCTGCCTCGGGTACCTCCAGTGACTGCCTTCATCTTGTTGTCACTTCTTACTTGGATTATGATAATAGCTTCCTGATGGGTCTGTTCTCAACACAGAAGGTACAGTGCTCTTTTTAAAGGTAAATTATATCATGGGATTCTTCTCTACTCAAAACCCGGTAATGGCTCCTTATTTCCTTTAGAGCAAAAGCCCAAATCCTAGAAGTGGCCTGTGAGGCCCTACGCAGTCTCTGTCTCCCACCGCCACACCCCCCGCCCCCCCCCCCCCCCAAACACTTGGCCACTTTCCTTCAAGGTGGATAACTCCATCAGCTACTCTCACCTTGGCTTACTGTGCTTCAGCCATACCAGCCTCCTCACTGTTGCTGGACCTCACCAGACAAGGCCCTACCCCAGGGCCTTTGCACTGACCATTGCTTCTGCCTGTAAAGCAGTCTCCAAAGAGATCCGCATGGCTGCTCCCTCACTTTGGTTGGGTCTTTGCTCACACAGCACCTCTATTTAAAGACAGAGACTTGCTCTCCCTCCTGGCCCAACTGCTTTCTACCTCTCCATTTTTTCCCTATAGCACTTATTGCTTCTAAGATACTGTATTATAATATCTGTTATATCTATTATTTATGGTCTGTTTTCTCTCATTAGAATGTAAGCTCCATAACGTCAGGGAGCTTTGTTTTGTTCACAAACACCTAGAATGTATTCCAAACTCCTAAATGGTGACTGACCAAGTGGGCACTCTAAATGTTTGGTGAATGAGAAAATAATGAAACCAGAACATAAGTGAGGTTGGCTGCGATTCTTACTCTGGCTGCATTATAAATACGGAATATCCTGCTGATGATGTCTTCTTCTAAGTCAGCAGAAACAAATTCCACTTGGATGGGGCCATGTCTGTGAACTCCATTCTCTGGCCAGTACTGCGGACACAACTGAATTCAAAACACAGAAACACGAGGTTAATTATAGGAATAAACTGACTCCTAACAGTTCGGATGAAGTCACTACTGACATTCGCTAATTCTTTTTTTTTTTTTTTAATTTTTTTTTTTTAACGTTTATTTATTTTTGAGACAGAGAGAAACAGAGCATGAACGGGGGAGGGTCAGAGAGAGAGGGAGACACAGAATCCGAAACAGGCTCCAGGCTCCGAGCAGTCAGCACAGAGCCCGATGCGGGGATCGAACTCACGGAGCGCGAGATTGTGACCTGAGCCGAAGTCAGACGCTTAACCGACTGAGCCACCCAGGTGTCCCTGACATTCGCTAATTCTTAACACTTCCTTGATGCACTTTATTTTCTTTCCTTTCTCTCTTTTCCTCCCAGGAAGTAGACTTGAGGACTTTCTTGTTGGCTGATTCCTCAGCTCCACCTGTCCTCCTAGTACTTCCTTCTTCATTTTCTCAGAAAGTATCTTTAAGCCATGAACCATTCTGCTTTCCAAGGAGGCCACATGGATGCTGTTCAACGCATCCCGTTGTAAGATCTCTTCTGCATTCATAAAGGAACTTTTGGCAGGCCCTGGGGAGATGCCACTGGCTGCTATTACAAGAGCTAAGATACTTGAGAAGGTGCACACACCTGTTAACACCCATATCTCCATCCTCCCCCATGTGGGCTTGCTTTGTAACTTGTAATCACTTTTGGGAATAGGGGCCATTCAGTGACAAGATACTGATAACAGTGTTGGGTTGCATTTTCATGCTCTGGTCCAACCCCTCCCAGCTCAGATCTAGAAAACCTGATATAAGAAGAGTCAATGCTTTGCTGTTTTATCTAGAGGTGGTTTTAGTTAAAATCACAAATTTCCTAGAGTCTCAAGGGCCAGGTATTGGTGACACCAGGTAACTAGAACTTTGTGTGAATGTGGCACACAAGTTAGCATGGAAGGAGGGATGCTGGGAAGGGGAGCTTATGAAAGAGGCACCTCGTTTGCTACGACCCCACAGAAGTATTAAGCTTGCAGATAGGTGGGGAGACCACCTCCCGTGACGTTTCCCTCTCACAGACCTTTCCTAAAGCCCTGAGACGCTACTAGGCCTTTAAAGTCTGGAATTAAACTTCTTTTGGGACTTGGTATCCAGTGATGATTCGGGGAGCAGAGTTAAACTTTTATCTTTCTGATTTACATGAAGGACAAATGGCTTGTGGGGAGCCCAGAGGCAATTACTTCAATATTTTACAACTGGTTTCTACTGGGCCAAGCGCAGATGAAAAATGTATCTCATTTTAAGCAGAATGATGTACCACAAAAGGAGAATCCACTCATCGAGTTTCCTTGTTTGGATGACTTTTATTTTCCAAAGTATCTAAAAGCTCATCGTCAAAGGTTGCGAAGGTTGATGAACGCCCAAGACCGCGAGATAGTTTTCAGTTCACAGTGGGGCAATGGCAGCGCAGTCTCTATTACAAATAAGGTGAAGGCTTGAACTTTACGATCGAGAGTGAGCGTCGGTTACCTAAGTGTACTTCCTACCTTAGCTGCATCTGCAGTATTTTAAAAATCACATTTATTTTAAACTAAGGCTTCTGTAAAATGCTCCCTTCCTCCCCAGCACTTGCTGGTGACAAGTTCTAAAACTGCCGTGTCAAATGATAGCATGCTGATGCTCAGTTTCTCTTTGTACCCAAGGGTAACCACTGCGAAAATTAACGAGTGTCGTGATGGGAAGCCCAGATGGTAGTAAAAGTCCTAACATGCACATTTGAACTGTTCTGCCCATTTTTTCCTTCGGACTGAGTTAGCTTTACTTTCTGCTTGCTCTCTCGGTTCAAGCCCTGATCAAAGCTCATCACTTACACTAGAGAAACATGAATGGCCCGGGCCGGCACGTGGTTCTTGGCACAATACATTCTGCACTCAGCCCAAGTAAACCGTGTAGAAAATGGCTTAAATGGTGCATAACACGTCCATGAACCGGACCTATAAATACTTAAAATAGTTGAGTGCTATTCTCGTACGACTGCAAAGACTTTAAGTTCAAATGCTCAGTTTAGTGTTCTCTAAATGACTATGTCCCAGGAGCCCCTTCTTCTCACTCTGAAAATCAGCTCTGTCTGCCGAGCGGAACTGGACTCTTTGTCTCCCCTACCAGGGTCGGCCGAGGCTTGGTTTGAATCCAGACAGTTCGAGCTTAGCATGCAGCTTCAGAATTCCAATACAGTCGTTCAAGAAGAACTTGTGGAAATCACTCATGTCTGGTTCACTAATAGAAACCCCCCCCCCCCCCCAGTTTATCACCACATGTCAGGATTCACATTAGGGGGAAAAGAATGATTCTGAAGAGGGAATAGTCCCTTGTCCTGTAACAGTCTTTCACTGAATCTTGAATTAGTGAAATTAAGCCGTGGCATTGTGAGTCAGAAGATCAGAATCCCTGGTGCTATTTTGAGTTGGGTCTTTGAAGTTCCCTGAACTGTGGTGTCTGCTTGTCTTTAAAAAGTGGCTGCATTCTCTCTTTGGGAGGGGATCACTGTGGAAGACTTCTGAAATATTTAAGCTTCTTAAGCAAAAAGGACTAGATAAGGACAAGGATGATCGTTATTATTTCATCCACTAGCTCTCAGGCGAGAACCCTAACAATATAGTGTAGGGCCTCACACACAATTAAAAACATTACAGAATCGAAATGAATGTCCGTGGAATTCATGGCCGATTGATGACAATAAAATGGATTTTAGGAAGGAAAATTCTTGTCCAGTTTGGATGCCAAAATACTTCTGACCTCTTTTTTTTTCTTTTTTAAGCTGGTCTCTACCAGATAGAAAATTAATTCCGTTTCAGAACACATTTATTCTTAAAACACGAGAAGTCCACAGGTCCCATAATGCCCTCTGTCACGGTGGTTAAGTGGGAGACTGGTGTCGCTGTACCCGAACAGGATAAATTCAGCTCCTAAAGGGACACTGTGCCAATGCTCGCCTGACAAGTCCCTTTAAGGGAATGTTTCTGACCCCATTACTAGTACCCGGTCGTTACTGTCCTGTTCTTTCTCTTTTGGTGTGTAAGGAAAACAGCTATGGGAAAGCCCCATGTATCATTCTGAGCTTCTCTTATGTTTGAGTCCCGGTTTTGTTTCTTTTTAATATCTTTACCCAAGTGTTGACAAAAGTCATTTTTGTCCCTTAAAATCACTGTCACCCTACCATGACGATCTCTACCTGCAAGGCTCCAGGTGAGCCTTGCCAGGAAGTACACGGATCCTCCGGGGGCTAAGAGCTGGGCTCGTGCTGCTGTGCTGTGCTCCCTGCTTTGCTGCCTCCACTTGGTTGCAGGTGTTCCGATATCCCCACCCCCAGCAGCTCTGACTCCGCCCATTACCTGTATCTCTCTCTACTTGGAATTTCCATCCTCCGGGGAACAGCGAATTTCTGACCCTGTCTTTCCCTGTCACTTCCACCATCTATGATCTCTATCTGGTTTTTCAGTTTCAGACAACTTTTGGCCCCGTCCCTAATTCCGTCTGCTTTTGACGTTTGTGTTTCAGCTCCCACTCCCAACCCTCACCTGGCGTTTGCGAGCTGGCACGGGGGCCTGTGCTTCGCAGTGTGCAAGCAGAACGAACAGAAATTTGACCCTGGGCTTGAGTCTCACCTGGGCAGGATCCACATCATTTAGCATAACCACAGACGTGCAGTGATAATCCAGGACCAGTCTCCAGAAGTCTTTCACCGTGTTTGGCAAAGGATGCTGGGTGACTATAAAAGCCGAAGGCTGTTTATAGCTCTGCAAACGCAAACAAGAAAGATCCAGATATACCCAGGAAAGTGTGAAGGGAGGAAGCTTCCGTTATCTTGTGCACGTGGAGGCTTGTGACACAGGACACCGGACACATTTAACAGCTGCTGAATCCTAGCATCACTGTCAACACCAAAACAGACTAAATATAAACTTATCTGTGGAATGATAATGACAACATATTCTCACTTTGATACCCAGAAAACATAATAAGTATCTCTTATAATTTTTTTGCTATATCTGCTAGAAAGGCAATATCGGCCCTATCCGTGATTATTTTAATGCAGAACGTTTAACTTAACTTTACAAAATATGCACAATTAAAATACTTCTACTTTTCCTAAAATCTGTTCGAGTGTCATTTATACATGTGACGGTGTTACTTATTCCTGCCACAGAAGGGTCCACATGGCTTTTACAGCTCTGGAGAGCTTCAAGTGAGTTTAAGTACCTTTTTACTGCTATCGCACCCGTGGAATTAGAATTTCCATATTAGCCCCGCAAATATCCATTTACTTTTCCCATCAGTTGAATCGCAAATGTTCATTCAGTTAGAAGTAAACAGACTGACAGGAAGTAATGAGTTGTGTGCTATCTATCCCGACAGACCATTTTTTCCCCATGTTAATTACTGCCTAAATTAGGAGGAAAGGGAATGAAAATAATGCTGCAAACCGTATTATCCCACTTCACTGCCTTAGAGACTTAATAGCTGTCTCTTGCTCTCCGGCCAGCAGGTTAAAAATTTAAGTGCTCAGAGAGTACCTGGGGCATGTTTCATTTGTCAGTACTTCCCGGCTGGTGGTCTCCGAGAGACCGAGAATGTCGCCCCCGACGCAGAAACATATGTGGACTCTGAAATGTGCTGTTGGGAAAACAGCGTGTGTCTTACAAGCAAGCAAACGAGGGCCAACGAGTCGAAGGAGAAGACCCAGGCCCCGCTCGGCCATGCTCCCCTTGAGGAACTGCTTCCCGTTTCCTTCGGGGCAGGGCAGGCAGGCTTACGTCCATGAGGGCCGCGTTGATGTAGTTGCTACTCTCCCCGTCGATGGTGATGAGGAAAGGCAGGCAGCGGTCCGGGGGCAGGATGTCCATGCAGCGGTTCTTCTCATGGTTCCGGGGCAGAAGCGCGATGCTGCAGTCTTCCACCCGCAGTGTGGGCGTCACCATGTTCAGGGTCTACACGACAGCACACAGGCACATGGGGAAGCGAACGCCGGACGGCACACCGTCTCACCTTCAGACTTCAAGTTTCCTGCAGCTGACTACCACACAGATGCTCCCTGCCCCCTATTCAGACAGTTCGATGTTTACTTCTCTTCTCTCCCCTTGGATCTGGTCCACAGACAGCACCCATCAGATATAAGGGCCACCATGGATCTGCTGGAGTACGTGCCGTCTGGTCTGACTAGGGCCAGACATCTGGGTGCTTGGGAGTAAGAGGTTGGATACGGTTTGACTTAGAGTCAGGTACACTTGGACTGGACGTGGATATGAGGACGGCCACAAAGAACTCTTGCCCAGCAAGTCCCGCGAGCGCATCTTGCCTGGTTTGGCTGCACCCACCTTACCCTGTAGGACCGCCTGGCAAAGGGGAGAGATCGCTAGACCAGGGGTTCTCAACCGGCTCACTTTGCTCCCAGGGGCCACTAGCAATGTCTGCACACGTTTCTGGTTGTCACGACTGGTGTGGTGGAGGTCTCCTGGCATCCAGTGGGTAGAAGCCATGGGTTCTGCTAAACATCCTATAGGACAGCACCCGCAACAAGGAATTACCCGGCCCCAAATGTCCATAATGCTGAGGGTGAGAAGCTCTGTGTTGGCTCAAGGGTCCCAGACTTGACTTTGAGATACTTCTGAAGGAGCAAAGTCATAGGCATCTGCCTCTCCCTTTTGTATGACTTACCCGGAACTCCTCTTTAATCTGGCTGGAGTTAGTCTGTGGATCCAATTTGTTCATGTCATAATACAGAGACCTAACTTGGGAAGCAGGGACGGAGGTGTCTCCACAAAGACAGGCTTCCAGGATGGCATCATGGATAAACACATACTGCTCCTGGAGAAGCAAAGGGGACTAGTTAGGAATGGAGAAACCAAGGTAGATCAGGAGAACTAGAGAGGAAGGGAGGATAGCCCCCCACGGACAAGATAATGTGACAGCGGTCCATCATGGACAATGCATTCCTGGCGGCACAGGGGCACCAGGTGTAAGGACCTGACTGCTCCGTGACCGGGGCGGGGGGGGGGGGTCCCGGGACCAGCAGTGCTGATGCCCACGTGGGATGGCCAACATGTTACTGACTGGCCATGTGTGGAGCGTCACAGGAAGAAGAGACACAAGGGCTCAACACAGAAGCATGAAACAGACTAATCAGAGCCGCTCAGACACTGATAAATACCGGAGTAAGCACGATCATGCCAGAGTAGCTGTGGCTTAACTACCTCTGTAATTCTGATTCCACGAGTTTAGAACTCAGTATTTCAGGTGAGCAAATGAGCAGAATCTTACCTGTATATAATGAAAGGAGGAATTTGCTAACCAAATCAACAGTGCAAAGAAGGTCCAGGACGACTTGGTAGCACTATTGAAAAATAAATAGTTCTGAGCACTTAAAACTACTTGTTTTGAAACATTAATGTGATAATGACAAAAGTCTTTGTGTGTCCCGAGAAGAGTTTTTGATGTATGTACAAGTCCACAGCTTACAAACTCTAATTCTGAATGGGCACTGACTTTCCCTATAATCAGCAGTTTTACAATATTTATTATTCATCTTTAATTACGTGAGATGTGAAAAGAGTTTCATTATTTTTTACTTTAATTTCTATCAATAACTAGGACTCTTTTTTATGTTTATTTATTTCTGAGAGAGAGAGAGGGGAGAGAGAGAGAGAGAGAAAGCAAGCACACAAGCTGGGAAGGGGCAGTGAGAGAGGGAGACAGAGAATCTGAAGCAGGCTCCAGACTCTGAGCTGTCAGTACAGAGCCCAATGTGGGGCTCGAACCCATGAACCATGAGATCATGACTTGAGCTGAAGTCTGACATTCAACTGACTGAGCCACCTAGGCGCCCCAATAACCAGGACTCTTAATTCCCAGAAACAACACCTCAGAAACGGATCAAGAGAGACAGGGGATGTGGCGACATTTAATCAGTTGTAAAATCCATTAAAAAATACATTATTATCTCTAAAGCTAGGAATCCCTCTACTAAAGAAAAAAAAGACCATGAAAGTATTAGAGTTTTTGCTATTTTTATTTAGGCTATTTGAAAAAGGAATTAGGTTTTTGTAAACTTTAAATGGGTGGCTTTTGTAAACTTTAATGCAATATCTAAATGGAAGGGAATCTTATTTATTCTTCATTCTGCTGGTCTACCGTGGGTGTAATGCCTACTTAAAACAAGCAAATATCAACTAAGACTATGAATTCTTTTTCTCAAACACTTAAATTCCTGAAACACCTTGAATTCTAATTTATTGAAGTCCCAGTCAGTATAGAGTATTTCTACAAAACACGCAAACTCCCATGATGCCAAGCCACTGGGCAGAATTTTTAGGGACAGTAGGAGAGGAATGAAATGTACAGAGATTACCCTTAAGCCATTTGGCAAATGCCTGGCTATTCTCAGGAGTGGTCTTGCTCTGGTTACCAGCTAGTTTAAAAGACATAATAAAAAGAAATAGTACTGAATCCCTGAAGCTTAACGTAGAGACTCTACTGGGGCCCTGGATACAGAAGTAGGGGCTAATTTAGGCTTCTGGCTGCAGATTCTGTTCCCCGGGAGAAGCCCTGGCCTTTTTTGTTTATGAAAGGAGAAGAAAAAGAAGGAAGGGAGGGAGGAAAGAGAGTGCCAGGTGTATGACTTTTTCTTACGGGGACTTTTGGAGACAGAATTGCCGGACTTTCTTCCCCCCTCGGCTCTGGGAGGTGGGGTGCAGGAGGCATGGGGGACCAGACCCTGAGGATGGGCGGGGCGCAGCCGTACCTCTGTCTGTACCATGTTCACTCTCCGTGATCGCAGCTCCCGGACGCAGTTATAGATGTCTACCACGCCTTCCCTTTCCGCCATGTCCAACATGATATCGATGACGATGAAGCAGCCGGTCCTCCCCGCACCAGCACTGAGTGAAAAGAGGGCTCTGTCAGCTGAGGAAAAGGGATCCCTGTGCTTCTCCTTCTTTTACATCTTTACTGTGGTGGAAGTCACATAACATGAAATGAACCACGGGAAGGAGTACAGATCCGTGGCATTTAGCACCCTCACAATGTATCACCTCTATTCAGTTCCGACCATCGCTTCTCGGCCTTTTGGCTAAGATCAAGTGTAGTTCCGACCACCACCTCTATCGAGTTCCAAAAACGTTGTCATCACCCCAAAGGGGACCCCACGGGCTGCCCACCGCACTCCCCCGGAGAGGCTCCGGGCTCTTGGCTTACCTGCAGTGCACCACCAACGGGCCTGCGTTGGGCGGGCTCTTGGATTTGACCTGCCGGACGAACCCCAGAAGCCCTGTGGCATGATAGGGGACCCCGTGATCTGGCCAGCCAGTGAAGTGAAACTGTCTGATCTCTCGGATTTCATGAACACCTCTCTGCCGTCAGTCGGTCAGCACAGCAAGGAAGAGAACAAAGGAAAACAAATGGTGAGCGACTGGGAGCGTCTGGTACCCTTAAACAGTCAGTGGGCCTAGGGCCAGGAAGCTGTGCCTTGTGGGGAAGAAGGTCATTCTTAGCTGTAACACACACCTGGAAAGCCTTATTGTAGGCAGGGGGATGCTCACGGGGGTGAAAGGGAGGTGATGTTTGGGGAAGGCGCTAATTTACAGGTGCAACCACAGCAGATGGCTGCATCTCTGGTTCCTTGAAATTCCTTTCTACAAAGTAGGCTCTGTTCACAGTTTGTGTCACTACGGTGTGAAGTGCAAGTCCACAGGGATAGAGAGGCACAGAGCAGGGACCTGAAGGACATCAAAGGTACTTGTGCGCTCAAGACCAGCTCCTGAATGCGGGAGGTTTGTTTAGCTCTTCCGTGTGCTGGTATGTCTTTGTACCGGGTGCCCGCCGCTGTGGGTGCACAGAGAACGTCACTGGAAGAATGAGCGAGGACCACTTTCCAACTGGATAGGCCAGAGAACTCATTTCCATTTGCACCTCAAGTTTGTGAGGTTTCTAACTGGGGCAAACATTTAATCCACGCATCCAATCACCAACAATCTGAGTGGATGAAATGCTTCAGGCATGACTCAAGATGCTGGGGTCACAGAGATGTGAAGACAGCGCCTCCTGCCTTCGAGTGGCCATGACAGTTGGCTTGTGGGAAACAGGGAGGGTGGCAAACGTACACCCTGGAAATCAAGAGGCATTTTGGCTGCAATTCTATGTTAGATCAGTAAACTGAAAAAGGTGGGTTGACTCCAAGTGAACTGAAGGGAGACAGAAAGAAAAAGACTCTAAGTGTCTTTTTTTTTCAATTTACTCTTGTTTTGAAAATAATAAAGTTGATTTAGATGCATCAATTTTTTTCTAACTATGAACCTACGTATTAAGGTTCTGTTGTAAAACAAAAATCTGTTTTTTGTGTTTTTTTTTTTAATGGTTATTTATTTTTGAGAGAGACAGAGACAGAATGAGAGTGGGTTAGGGGCAGAGAGAGAGGGAGACACAGAATCAGAAGCAGGCTCCAGGCTCTGAGCTGTCAGGACAGAACCCGACGCGGAGCTCGAACTCACGAGCCGTGAGATCATGACCTGAGCAGAAGTCGGACACTCAACCTATGGAGCCACCCAGGTGCCCCAACAAAAATCTGTTTTGAAAACAAAAATTGCTTCCAGAATCAAGGCTGGATTGTAAATCCAGGATCAAATAAGAGACGAGGTCTCTTGATGACCTCGTCTCTTAGTTGATGACCACTTACTGAATACCATCTCTGTGTTGGGCCCTGAGTTTCGTTTTCTTGTATCTTAACGTTAAGTACCCACTAACCTTGTCACATTCACCATCGGTCATTGTTCACACATACTTAGCAAGCAGAGAAGAAATTCAGAATTTCTAATGTGTTCGGAAAGACTAGAAGAGGCAAGCAGTTACAGGTTTTAAAAGAAGACTTGTATGCCATCAAGGTGTTCACATGTCTCAGTTTAATAACCCACAAATGCTGAAGCTTTACTTCTCTTTGAAAATTATGCTATTCTTTAATGGAGTTTAAGCATTAAGGAATTAATTAAACCATCAGGGATTCAGAAATGAAAATCAACAATGTCATCTACTGAATATGCCCTGTGACTTGGAGCGCCTGGGTAGCTCAGTCGGTTGAGCGTCCGACTTCGGCTCAGGTCATGATCTCGCGGTCCGTGAGTTCGAGCCTCGCGTCGGGCTCTGTGCTGTCAGAGCCTGGATCCTGCTGCAGATTCTGTGTCTCCCTCTCTCTGCCCCTTCCCCGCTCATGTTCTGTCTCTGTCTCTCAAAAATGAATAAACGTTAAAAAAAAAAAAAATCTAAATATGCCCTGTGGCTCCAGAGTAGTATCACTCGGTGGTTGGGAGCCTACATCTCTTATTACTGAAACCATGTAATCTGCACCAGTCCCTAACTCTCTACCAGAAGACAAATGGTTGAGCCTGTATCACCCACCAAACCCCTTAGAAAGCCCCCTTGGGCTTTACATGTGACGACTGGGGCAGGGGTGGTCCCATGAAATGGGAAAGCCTATAATATACATGTATTTATTCCAAAGAGCACAAGAGGGCCTTTATTTCTCCCATACACGGTTTATTTTTAGTTTTTGAGATCTTCTCTTCCTGACTTTGCTAAATTTCAGCTCCAGCATCCTCCAAGTCTGGAACCCCAGCCATCAGGAGATGTGCCCCCCACTGATCTATGACTCATTTTCTGAGCCAGGCAAATGCCAGTTTCTTGGATGCAGAAAAAATTTTCCTTAAATAAACCTCTACCCTCTAATATGTTTACTATTGACGAGATTAGCAAAGGTGATTGCTTCTGAGCCAGCTCTCATTCTTGTTGATTGACGTGGCAATTTCTCCATTTGCTGTTTTTTAATATATTTTGAGGGGAAAAATTACCAAATGTGATCACTGATGGCAGCCTCAATATCCCAACTTGGTATCAGTTATATTTTTTGTTTACTTTTCGTTATAACAAGGATTAATGTTACGTAAAATATAAATGATATTTACTTCCTTTTCCACGTAAATACAATAGGAAGGAAGAACCCAAGACGTAATAGTGCCTAGCCCAAAGGGGGTGCTTAAGAAATATTTGTGGAATGAATGAATCACCAACTACATGTTCTGAGTGTAGCAGGTCAAACAGCAGGGCAGTATTCCTACTGCCTTCTCTGAGTTCCAGGCATCTCCAGGGTAGAGAGACTTTGGTGGCCATTGTCAACTTCCTTTCTGCCAGGATGGTCAGGGCAGGGCATAGATTCACCCGGCAGCCTAGATCCACGAGACTTTTGAGCTGTCTTCCTCCTGACAGAATGGCAACTTTGTTATTTAAAATCTATTTAGCTTTGAGTCATCAGCTGCAGGAGAAAGGAAAGATGACAATCCCATGCATAACGAGAACTCTTCAGTTTCAAATTGCAATTGTCTGCTAGTTTTGCGGAGTAGAGCCCAGATCCATTTTTCACCTTGGGTCCCTTGATGCAAAATACTCTCAAAATAGAATCAGAACTGCAGGCCTCTCAAAGAACATGCTTGACTGTTTTTTTTTTTTTTCCTTCTTCTTCTTCTTTCTCTTCTAATGAGAAAGTTTAAAATCTACAAGAAATACTAATGATTTGTTTTCCTTAACGATTTCAATTGCCCAGTTAGAAAATCACTAACATGTCATTTTGATTTCTCCCAAATCCTTAATAAGCTCCTCATCCTTCCCTTCCTTCCACTGATTCTCTGCTGGTTGTCTGATGACGAAAATAACTGGGTATTTCAGAAACATTTCTGTGCAGCTGGGAATGTAGGGGAGTACAATAAGAGGTTAAAAAAAGAGCAAAGAAACAAACAAACCCTTCCTTTAGCAACAGAGATGCATTTTCAGCTTATTAGAGAGCCCACTATTGTTCAAAGAGCTCCATGTTTAAGTGATGGCTTTGGATGATTTTTTTTTAAAGAAAAAAATATCGAGGGTCTTTTATCACTATCTGTTTTAATGCAGTTATTCATGAGTGCTCTTGCCAAGAGCCATACAAAAATTCTCCATGTTTTTTTTTCCGATCCTGCCTAAGAAGGAAAAAAAAAAAAAACCCCGACATCAAAGCGTGAGGTTCAGAACTTGAAGAACTGAGTCAACCAGAACTCCACATTCTTTGAAGTCTCCAAGCCTCCTGCCTGCTTATTAAAAAAGACAGGCTAAGGAAAAGAAAATGCTAAATAGTATGAGAAACAGATTAAAATAAACTAAAGTCTTTTCAGCCTTGTGATTCTATGACAAATACGGATTTGAAAACCGGGATGGGTAGTTCAAAACATCAGGGTAAAATTAGCCGAAAAGCAGATGTGGCAATTTCCTTGATTTTCCAAAAAGGGTCTCGTTAATCTAAAAAGTGCACTTAGATGTGACGAAAATTAGAGTAAGGAGGAAGGCCAAGGGCCAACTGCCCAGCGGTGTACTTTTAGCCCAGGTCCTCCAAGGCCACCTGCTGTTATTAAATCAGAACAAACTTTCACTGAACAAATTCGCGACAAAACTGTTACTTCCGGCGCAGGGCTCAGTTACGGACAATCAGCTCTTGATGGAGAAGTCTGCGGACCTCCGAGACAAAACTGTGTGTCCCCTTCACCAAAGGCAAGATGAGGACTGGAAGGCAGAATGTTTCTCAGCCACATCACCTCCACTCTCCCCACAGCCTACCTGTGCCACTTCTGTGGATGGACTGCAGTTTGCTTCACTTCCGGCCCCTCCCTATGTCAGCAGAAAGAGGGGGAATAAGGAAATTCCCTGTTATGCCCTACAGTGCTTCCCAGAGAAGAGGCCCCATCCATGCACATGGGATGAGGCAGAGTTGAGCCATAGCACAGCATTCACGACCCAACACCAGCAAGTACAGAGGCTAAAACCAGTATGACAGTGAGGATGAATGAAGGGGCTGGTTCATGCAACACGTCCCACGTCTACTTCTGTTTCCAGGGAGGTCACTTCCGCTTGGAAGATCCAACAGTCCACACGGAACTGTAGGCTTGAAAAGCCTCAAGGAAGCAGGGGGGCGGGGCAGCAGGGGGGTGGTTCCAGGAGGGGTTAGGACCTGTGTCTCAGCACTGATACTAACTCACTACTGGGAAACCCATATGGACGTACGACATGAAGGACATTTATCAAACTGTGAACAAAGAAAGAGCGATGGGCCGAACAGTATCAACCAGGTTAAATGGAAGAGGGAGATAGACAGATCGGCGTTATCTTTTGGTTTGGTAGCAAAACATAGATTCTTATGAAATGGGCATGATTCGCTTCAAAGATGGAACTGAGCTATTATAGAATCCAAAGGCAAGATGCAATCTTGAGAAATCACTAGATAGAGCCTACCTGCATTCAGGTGTGACCAGGTATAAATTATCCTAGAGAAGTTAATGAGGCTAGCACCACTAACATCTGACCATAGCTTTTCAAAGTAGTGTGAAAACTTACCTTTTCAACAGCAAACGTTCTTATCACATATTCTGCCAGTAGTTCTGTTTCTATTAGGGTCACTTTAATGTCTTTATATATCTCTGTGTCATCTGGCCAGTATTTGCAGCATTTGACCTTTAGAAAACACAAAGGAAATGAAGGCTTTAGGGTTGTCTTCCTTTCTTTCTTTTTTTTTTTTTTCTGTTTTGTTTTCTTTTTTGGAGTTCCCCAAATGATGGGCCACAGTATGACGTACGGGATAAAATTTGCACAGGAAAACAAAAGTTAAGTTGTCCACCTAAGAACAAGGTTTATTTTTTTTAGATCACCTGTGCTTCTTTTCTTACCCCAGAAGAAAACGAAGTTTGAGTTCTAAGAGTAGTAAAGCCTAGGAAGATCATCTAAAGTTAACAAGTTATATTTATACTGCAAATATCCCAGGTACCGTGACCATTCATTTCCTGTTTATCTCTATTCAGGGAAGCGCCTGGAAAAATAAACGGTAAAAGGTAGTTTACAACATTTTTTAGCTCCTCTGAATTTAAAATTCCTTCTAGGTCAGAAGTTACCTGAACATTTTTGAGGAGGCGTGCGCAGGAAAGAGCCGACTGTAAAGATTAGAGATTTTTTTTTTTCCTGAAGAAGAAAGTCACTATGTGGTTTTCCCAAGTTAAAATTACACATTCATTTCAATCTAAGTAAATTCTATATACAAAACTTGGTAAAATATGAGCCGTCTTTCCATATTACCAGAAGCCTGTAATCTAAAGATATTTCAGGGGGAAGCAATTTGTTGGACTTGGCCCCTTGTAGAAATTGATTTTTCATCCTGTAGCTCTCCCAGAGCTCATGGAAGTCTGGAAGAAGAGTAGGAGGTTGGGCCAGGCCAAGGGGGCTGTCCCCGGGGCTCTGTCCTTAGCCACTGCAATTCTGTCCTGAATTCCCGACAGCTTTTATCCATTCCTGTCGCTGTTCCTCCGTGGATGACTTCTGTACCTCTGGCCCTGTTTCTCCAAGTGCTGAATTCAATTTCAAACTTGTTTTGTGGGCATTTCCCATGGAGGTGCTGCCAGCACCGCCACAAAGGCAATGTGTCCAAAAGAGGATCCCTGGTCCCCCATCAGCTGTCCTCCACGGACTCCCCAGGTCAACGACACCATGATTTCTGTAGTTACCCAGGCACACAACCTGCCTATTCCTTCTCCAAAACCAACGGCCGAGTCTAAGAGGATTTTTGAATTCTCTCTCCAATATGTTTTCTGACTTTTTGTTCCCTCTGTCACAATCTTAGTTCGGGCTCTGGTACTTCCTACGTGGACACTCTCCCCATACCAACCCAGAAGAACCTTTCCAAAGTGTAATCCCAGTGGCATTCACTCGCTCTGCTCAAGAAGCTTCTATTTCCAATGACTGCTCGGGAAATTAAACAGAAATGAAATTTAGCCCGGTATATAAGGACCTTTTATTTATTTGGCCACAATGAACATTTTCTGCTATATCTTTTACTACTGTCCTTTTTACCACCATATATTTGATGTCTAAAGACAAATGGTTTGCCCAGATCCCAGCTACTCATCCCATTCCTTCTGCTTGGACTATTCTCTCATTTGTACCCTCCCAGCTGAAGATTCTATCCATTCTTCAGAGTACATCTCAAATGCCACACCCCTTCAAAGTGTTTCCTCTAAAGATGTGAGCTCCTGGACCTCTCTCTCTTCTTGATCCTCTGATAAAGCATGCCTGTTCTGTTAGTAGGACCCCCTTCTTACACTGCCTGGTCCTGCTTATTACTGGTCAGCATGCAAAGGGTGTTCAATTGCTTATTTTTGCAAGTCCTGCAAAATCTGCCATTGTATCCCCTACATGCTAAACTAGATCCATGTAGAATTGATCTCATGGAGCAAATCATAGGATCAGCATAGGAAGGAAAATCCCAGATTGGGAGAGTTTACAAACAGAAGTGTGGGCTGAGATGGCCTTTTCCAGAATGCCAAGCACCTTGGTATACTCATGTTTCAAGTGCGGGACAGGAGTGGTCATTATCTTAGCTGCTTCCTCAGGAAACTTTCTGGCAGCTGATTCAGTTCAGTTCTACGTAAGCTTTATTAGCTTTACTTGGCAAGATGTAAGCCAGACATGTTCAGGGCTGGGGACACAGTGGAGTGTTAAGGCAAAGACAGTCCCTGTCCTCATTAAATTTTTAGTCTTCTTTGGGAGTCTTTTTTTTTTCCTCCTGGAAACATTATCTGTGACTTTATAAACTATAGATGTAAGTGTTATGGCTTATATATAATATGTCAAAGATTTACATTATGATACTTTGCTGCATTTAAAATACTCCAGAATAACAGGGATAATTTCTCCAGTTCCTCTCCTACACGTAAAGTGAATCTGGGCAGACCATGCATATTTGCGGTGATGTCTAATTTGACGGCAACCTTAATTTCGCACACAGAACACACAATTACTTCACGGTGCTTCACAGCGCTAATGAACAAAGACACTTATAAGGTACATACGGGGGGGGGGTCCCTTCTATATTGGGAGACTTGCTTTACCCTTTTGTGATTCCAGTTACGCAAGCCTAACGCAGTGGATAGCTACAAATGGAGTATATATGTGCACTTCTAAAATTAAAGTTTTCGATGTTATGAACGTACAATTAAAAAAAAAAATACGTATTTCTCTGAAAATTACAAGAGAATAAAAACACTCACACCTGCATCCTATGTGTACTGGGTGTATCTTATCTAATAAAGACGCCTTCTTTGAATGCAATCGATGTAGGACATATCACAAGGTCATCTTGTATTTTAGTCTCTTATCCTCCCCATCTAAAGATTTTCAACAGATACGGGTGCCAGGGGCTTCAACACCTTGGAGGCGGGGACACCAAAAGCCCCTGCAATGTACTGAAGGCTTAGCGTTTCTTTTTGGGACCGTTCTTCCGATTCCCTCGGGTGAGCTGGGGTTCCACAGGGAATGTCACCCCTATGCGCCCTCCGTGGCGGGCTCTGCCTGCTCTCCCCTCCACATCCCCTGTGCCTCCCATTCCCCTCTCCCCCCGCCCCCACTGGTCAGATGCAGCCGGGGCGCCCCACGCGTCTGCGGCAGGAAGCGGTCCTGGGGGCCAGGAGGTGGCCCTGGGGCTCTGGCTACAGCGGCGCCCCCCAGGGACAAGTGCCGCTGCCTTCCAGGTGACCCGTGAGAGACCCCGGCAGCTCTGAGTGCTCCCCACGCTAACTCCGCACCACATGCATCACACCACCCGTGACTAGCAGAAAGGAAGCCTTGGGGTTGCTTCCTTCCAGAAGGCATTACGGGCAGAGCTTTGTCCTGTGCGGAGCCACCTGGCTGGGCGGGCCCAGAAGAGGCCCAGGAGCCATTTCCAATCCCGCCCTCTCCATCTCATCTCCCGCAATATCCTGAAATGGCTTGCCACATCTGTTTTTAGCCTACTAAAAACCTTTCTAAATTGGGTTCCTTTTAGTGTCTTTTTCACTGCTTGGACTGGTGTCAAGTTATTATTTTGCTACCAAAAAAAAAAAAAAAAAAAAAAAAAAAAAAGGTAAGAGGAAGGTATGCTTTTCTAGATGCAGCCTTTCCATGCCTGGGGAAATCTGGGGCCTGAGTCACCTCCTGGCCTCTAGGGTCTGCATACAGAGATGTTAGGCCCAACGGTTTGAGGGGCACCTGTGGAGCCCAGGGACCGCAGAACCAGATGCTTCTTTCCTCTGATCTCTCGCCAGGCTTGGCTGCCTTTTGCAGCGGGCGCTACCTGCCCAGCTTCTAGGACAGGCTGTGCCTCCCATGCACTCCGATTATGGAAGGCAACAGTCTCCATCCTGGAAAGCAAGGCTCTGATCAGGCTCGTCTAATTACCTGGGCGCCCCAGGGCTGGTTCCACCGGGTTATCAACCAGGCATCAGCCTCTGGGCGCTGCTGCCCGCCCATCACCAGGGAGAGCTGCGGGGGTGCAGGAGGAAATCTCTGCCTCCAAGATGATGTGGGCGTGTCTTTGTTGGCTTTAAAATTCACAAACATGACACAGGACAGAAAGCAGAATAGTTCTGGCATTTCTAACTGCCTAAAATAAAGAAAAAAAATCTTCGAAGCTGATCATTTTCAACCAGCAGCCCAGATGATCCCATATACAGTCAAGTCAAAGGACCCCTAGGGGTTTTATGCTCAGTAGGCTGGCAGCGCATTACCATTACCGACGGGGCATCCTGACATCTCTTGAGCAGGTTCTCAAACTTCAGCAGGCAATGGAATGCCCTGGAGGGCTTGTTAAAACAAGCAGGGCGCCACCCCAGTTTCTGATTCTGTGTGGGGCCCCAGAATTTGCATTTCAGACCAGCTCCCAGGTGGTGCTGCCGGCCTGTGGACCACACACCGAGTAGCCCCATTCGGACAACAGGCAAGTTGACTGCAGAGTCTGGCTCTCATTAAGGCTGATATGGGGCTGGGTAAGGACTCAAGTTTGCTCCACCTTTGGCTCTTCGTCTGTAAAGAGGGGATGATTTCAGTTCCTATGTCAGTCATTTGAAGATTAAGGGCGGGATTCCCAAATTTGTCTGCACATTAGAATCACTTTATTTTTTTTTTATTTTTTATTTAAAAAAAAATTTTTTTTTCAACGTTTATTTATTTTTGGGACAGAGAGAGACAGAGCATGAACGGGGGAGGGGCAGAGAGAGAGGGAGACACAGAATCGGAAACAGGCTCCAGGCTCTGAGCCATCAGCCCAGAGCCCGACGTGGGGCTCGAACTCACGGACCGTGAGATCGTGACCTGGCTGAAGTCGGACGCTTAACCGACTGCGCCACCCAGGCGCCCCTGCACATTAGAATCACTTTAGAGGGTGGTTATTAAATTCCAGAGCCCAGGCCATGCTCTGTGCCAATTAAATCATTATTTCTGGGGTGAGACAGAGGCATTAGTTCCTTGTAGCTTCCCAGGCGACTGCAAGTGCAGAGAAGTTTGGCAACCACTGTATTAAGGGATATAATGTAGTTAAAACATCTGTTCCAGTGATATTTCATTCAAATAATGGATATTCTTCTTTTCTTCTTCTTCTTAAGCTTATTTATTTATTTTGGAGAGAGAGAGGCGGAGAGAGAGGAGAGACAGAGGATCCCAAGCAGGCTCTGCACGGTCAGCACAGAGCCCAACGTAGGGCTTGAACTCACGAACCGTGAGCCGAAATCAAGAGTTGGACACTCAACTGACTGAGCCACCCAGGCAGCCCTTTTCATTGTTAAGTGATAATTTTGTGATCTGGACTACAGGTGATCACGGGACTTCAGAGGGCAAGAAGTCCACAAAAAGTCTAGAGAGGTGAAGTGGGTTCTCCAGAGAAGGAAGAAGGAAAACGCTTTGACATGTGTGTCTGGTTTCTGAGGGGAAAACAAAACCAGTAGAGTTTCCAGTGCTTCCTTTACTGTTCTTTCCCTGCAAACAATATTCTGGGGACCAGGAGGATTGGGGAGCAGTCCAGTCTTCCACGAGGGTGGTTTGATGAACTCTCAACAGAATTTAGGAAATGGTGTCTGTGATTTGCAGGGAGGAGATTCCTATCCAACAGAGCTGGGAGGAGTCCCAGAGAGAGCCAGCTTCCAAACACTCATTTTCAAGACCATTACAGCTGCCGCACAGAAGGCTTTCATGCTTGGATTTCAGCACTGGAAATCACTGCGTTCTCCTGACTGCGGCTGCACAGAGTGGCTCAGGGAGGGCAAGCGACTGGCCAGAGAGAGAGAGAGCCAGCACGGGTCAGGGCCGGCCTTCCTCCTGTCCTCTTCATTCCTTCCATTTCTCCTGTCTGAAAATAAAGAAACAGAAGAAAGGCAGGCACAGGGAGGGCTAGGGACTTGCTCCAGGAAATGAGCTAGATGGGCGGCGGGTGAGGGAGAGGCTACAGACCCAGGCGCTGGCCCCAGGTTCAAGGCTCTCTGCGCGGAGGGAACTCAAAGCGGATTATAATTTCTGCCAGGTCTGGCTTCAGGAACCGATACCAAGTGGAAAGCAATAATTTTAGCTACCTTGCCTCATCAGGAGCAAGAGAGGGTATGCTGGGCGGGTGCTGGGGGCTGGAGGGAAGAACAGAAACCATTGCTCATTTTTATCCAGGATCACAAACTGCTGTGTTTCTGCTGGTGCCTTCTGTATCACCAACCCTAGCAGCTGGCAGGAAGGAGCCTGGGGCAGAATGGGAAGGTCTATTTACGTGCACTGTGCATGGGTCCCAGGACTCGTTTTGCTAAGAAACTCATGAGTAAGAAGGCTTACGGAATTGAATGTGAGCTCTTAAACTGGGGGCACCATAGTGTGATCTAATAAACACATCTGTAAAGGGGTAGAAGAGAAGAAAAAGAAAAAGTTACTGTTTAAAGTTTTCATTTGTCAGGAGGTTTTCAACAGCCTTTTTTTAAAAAAAAACAAAAAAACAAAAAAACAAAAACAACAACACAAGGGCCATCCAAAGACAGAACGACCACAGTCCTATGTTCAGGGCCAGCTGAGTACAGCTCTGATAGAGATCTGGGATAGCAAGAGCTAGAACACTGCTACAAGCACAGTTACCAAAAAGAGCCCTAGCCAAGAACAGCTGGCAGCCAAGATCCCAAGAGAACAGATTTATTATGACCCCTCCCCCAATTTTATATAGTGCTCTCGCAGCAATAAAAACATTCATTCATTTAAATACCCTGAAAATACAGATTGCTTAGGTCTCAGTGTGATGGAGTCATATAGACATATAGACAAGCTTTATTTTTCTTGCCAGTGAGCTTGTGGTGTCGTAGCCAGTGACTTACGCTCTGGGAGCCCCAGTTGTCTCCCGCGGAAAAGAAGACAATAGCACTGATTTCTTAGGGAGGTTGGGAAGATCACCTGAGATAACACATATCAATACTTTGCACAAGTACCTGGCTCATAAGAGGGTCTCTAGTTCCTAGTTCCTAGTTCCAGACCTGCTTCCGGCCCTGGCTTCCCTTGGGCAACATCCTTGAAAACCGTTTGGAAACTGGCACTAGATCGTGAACTTCTGGAGGTCGGGAAAGTTTGAATTTGAGAAAAGCACTTCACAGCCTGAGTAAATCCCCCTTTCACGCCTTCAAGCCCCTGTTGAACTCCCCTCCCCACCCGCAAAGCTTCTGGCTTTCTATCTGGTTTGCCAACCACACCCATTAATTAATGTTGCATACACTGCCTATAATGACGCACAAGGCCACACCCATGTCCGTAACGTTTGTTTTCACCAACTGCAAAGAAACGCATGGGCTGATGTGACTCTTGTGGCATTTTAAATGTCCACTTGTAGACCACCTGAGGAATCTGTCTTGTCCCTTTTCTCTCTACTTCACGTGGATGAATAGCGTCCTAGATCTAGAGTCCAGCTAGACCAGTAAGCATCAGCTCTACATATATCCAGACGGCTTGTCCTCATCTTATTTAGTAGATCTGGCTTTGACTTTTAGCTATTCCCCGAATGTAAGTCCTCCCGCCATAGGAGGGACATTCCCCACTGCTAAGGACAACAGAAAGAGCGGGTCACGTACTCTAAAGATCATTCTGAAAGATGAGTTTCAGAAACCATTTAAGCAATGATAACATCACGTGCGTATCTATGTCTACATCTGCATCTATATTTATATCTATGTATCTCCCGAGGCGATTATTTCTTAGAGTGAAATCTGATATATTTTTTGAGAAAAAGAATCCATATTTTTGTCTCTCATTGGGAGTCTTCATTTGTACCAGGGTAACAATTTAGATCTACACGGGACTTCTCAGTTCATAAAGTTTTCTAACTGTTGACTTGGTGCGAGTCACAAAAAGAGCTCTGGCTAGACCATACGGAGGTTACCATCATTCTATGTTCTAGAATGATCTGATTGCATGCCACCTTGCACTAATTTTGTTGGGCCATAGCATTATATCTATTTTATGAATACATAATCTGAAGCTTGGAGATATGAAAAGATGGACTTAGAAATTTAGGTGGTCGACACTGTGCCTTCGATGTAGCCAAGCCTGTGTCTGAGCTCACGACAGTGGCATCTAGGCTGTCCTGCCAATCATCCAGACAGCCTCAAAAGCCCATGATGAGCAGAACCCAAACCAGGCATTGCTGGGGTAAAGAGAGGAATGAGCTATGGTTCTAATGCTTGTGAAGAGACAGATATGTAAATTACAAATCTGACTCTGACTCACAGCAGAATGAGAGGCAAGCTTAGTAGTCATGGATACATTCCCCAGAGCCAACTGTTTGGGTTCAAAGCTTGGCCTCTTTTTTCGGCTGTGTGACCGTTGGCATGTTACCAAACCTCTCTGTGGCTCCGTTTCTCCCTTTGTAAAATGGGGATAATAATAAAGTTTTATCAAGATTAACTAGATTCTTGTTTGTAAAGCTCTGAGAACATGCTTGGCACAAGTGAGTGTTTGTGAAAACTAACAAATAAAAACTGCTATTGGAAGTCAGAGGAAAGAATATTAATTCTAAAGGAAGAGATTCAAACCTGTACAAGGGAGACTACATCACAGATGAGAACAGAAAGATGAAGTTCAGTTTCCATGGGTGGTCGGACTAGGGAAGGCGTTCTAAATGGTGAAAGTTGGCAGAGGCATCTCCAGGAAGCCTGGGTGGTCCGGAGTCCCTGTCGGGCTGGCGGGAGGGGGTGGTGGTGCCGGGAAGGATGGGATTCTCCCAACAGCAGTAAGGACAGTTCCCGTTTCATGGTCTCCAGTTGTTCTGACACTGTCCTGGCTAACTTTGGTGCGATGATTTAAAATAACAGAAATGGTGTAGGGATAGAAGGTGTGTATTCGAGCAGCGGAGGAGAATGCAGAAAATGGATTTCTGCAGGACCCACATTTTTAGAGGGTACTTAGTCCCTTTGTGTGAGCGTGCATAATCACTGGAACCACCTCGGGGCTCTGTGCAGCCGAGCCAGCTGCCGTGCAGGGTGGACTGCTAAGCGCAGAGTGCAAGCCGGACGTTGGGATGCATGTATGAGTGGGTTGGGTACAGGGGAGCTAGGGACAGGTGATTGCCCAGGTTCACGTGTCAGGCATCTCTGTCACCAGCCGCTGGGTAGACAGCGGACAGCGGCCTGCAAAAGCCAGATGGGCTTTGATCACCATAACGGATGCACCTCAGGGTTCCTAGAGCAGGTGAGCTCAGGGACTTGGCCAGATGCCTCTCCTAGGCTCCCAGGATGTGACCTCTTGGGATTAGTTACAGACCAGAAATGTTCTTGAAATCACACCCATACACACATTCTGTTAGGCAGAGTTATCTAACATTTTATTTTTAAGGACCACTGATAAAAAAGGCTTTTCTAACCTCTCTTGAAAAATATATTTAATGATGACACAGCATAGTATAATGGCAAGAGGCCCGGTTGGCATACAGGAGGGCTTGGGGCTAATTCTAGCTGTATTACAATCTAGCTGTGTGACCCTGTGAAAGTCACAGGAACATCCTGGTCCTCGGTTTCCTTATTTGCAGAAGAAGGTAAGTAGATTACACGACTGTTAAAATGATCTCAAGTTTGAGAATGATCCAATTACATGACTCTAGAATGAATTTCTTTGGAAGCCACATTGCATTAATGGTCAAGAGTGTGGTTCTGGAGTTCCAGTCGTGAACTGACAGTTACAAGCTGTGGAACTTTGGGCCAGTTTCTTAACATCTGAAGTCTTTAGTTTATTACCTGGGAAATGGGGACAGCACAATGCCTGTATCACAGAGCCATGGTGAGGGTCTAGAGACCCACCACATTGGTTAGCCTGTGAGGAATTTCCACTAGCTCTTAGTGGGGGTTGGCATTGTGCCCTCTTACCATTGTGTCAACACCTCTATTATTAAAAAGGGAACAGCTCATAGTCTAGCACACCGGGTGCTCTATTGATTACAACAGCTCGCACTCTCTAGTCTATGCCAGGATAAGGAAGACAATGAGTTTTAATTTCAGAAGCATGGATCTGGGGTAAATTCCTCTGAGATACTCTGGGATATACTCTTGTTCCAATGAATCTCTTTGGGAAGGTAAATAGCTCTAAGGGTTAAGGAAGCACGAAAGCGGATCTTCTATGAGTCACCGGCCTCCCTGGGGGCCTCAGTATCTTCATCTGTTCCTTTGCACTCTTCCTTAGGTTATCACAGGAATTGCTAAACAGAGCAAGAGACTTTGAAGAATGTAGGCACCTGCCTAATTCTTGACTGTACATTATATAAGTGTATCCTAAGTTTGGGAAATAGGTGATTCAACCAGTTGAATGGATCGAAACGTCTACAAACTCACTCTTGTTTTTGGACTCTCTACCCTGTAACATCAGAAATGAATCTATCATTGGTGAGATGATGAATGTACCATGCTTTTCTAGAAGAAAAATTCTCTGTCCTTCTATAATTTTAAGTGATAAGGGTTCTGTTTCTATTTCAAGGTAGAGAGTCTGAAGCTAAGAGAGGTAAACCCCAAAAGAATGAAGTTGTGCATAGTCACAAAACCATTCACTGAACTATTTCGCGTCTTTGGCCCTCTTCTCTGGGAGGCCCCCAACATTTACTCACATATTTACTTGGCCAGATAACCCCAAGCCTTAAAAGGCAGAGCAAGGCCTCAGAAGATGAAGTTAGCAGGTCAAAAAAGTAGACGTGGGAAAAACTTTTTGCATTCCAGATAGGACACCATTTACTGTGGGTTTCAACAAATTATTCAAGAATAGGATATACCTGCTGTGTGCAAAGTAGGGGAAAAACCAATTTCCGAGTGCTCATGTGAGCAGAACAAAGGTGGAGGCCTATTGCAGCCTTGAGATCATCCCATATTTCATGCAATTACACTGCCAACAAACTACAGCTGTATGCTGCCTGTGCAGGTACAAATGTGACTGGGGCTGTGCCATAAAAGCCTCGGACTAGGATGCTCTTGTCCCAGGTGCACTGTCCATCTGCTACACACTCGGGGCCTCCACACTCTTAAGCATTTTATAGACGCCAGGGCAGGTGACCACCTCCATGCACCCCGGAGACAACTGCAGATAAAGTTCATAACAGAGTGAGACGAGAGAGGGTCTAAGGCCAGCCCGGTAAAACAGGGAATATGGTGGAAGGACCGACACAAATGAACACGAGGATTTTCCAGGACCTGCCAGTTCAGCAATCGACAGGGCTTGACAGTAATGACCATAAAAGCCAGCACTCCGACAAAGTCATCTCCATGGGTTTGGCCACACTGAAAGAGCTGAACTGCACGCAGCTGGCAGTTACCCAGGGGCAGGGCAGTGTATTTAGAGAAACACTTATTATTCAGACCTGCAAATTTGCTTTCATCCTATAATATCCTGCCGCTGTGGCAATATTGGAGATGGCTGATAGGAACGCATCAGATAACTTAGAGCGGGTAAAGCATTGGCTCCAAAGCCTGATTTATAACTCATCATCAGCTGGGTAAAAAAATCACTTCGCTTTTTTTTTTTTTTTTATTGAAAGGGACATAATGGATTAGGACGAACTGTTAAGAACTTAATGCAAAAGGGTTCATTAGGTGGGCTGAATGTATATTTATTTCTGTCATAACCAACAGAGCTGCAGTGAACTTCATTCACGTCCATAACGAGCGTGTTGTACGCACACGTGTGACTTAAGATTTCAGCCTGTTCTCCCAACATGGAAGAAATCAAGGGAAGGAGATCAATAAAGAGAAATCTCCCTTGTACCAAATAGGTTATTTTGCATAAGCTTATATTCTTTTGTAACTATTCTTCCACTTCTTCAAAAACATTTACTGACTATTTTCTAGTACTTTCTATGTGTCTGGCCTTTTGGGACTCACAGATGAGATAGGCTAGTCTTTGCTCACAGAGGCCTGGGGTCTGGTGGGGGAGGGCAAACTGGTACCCAAAGATGTGCTGTTCTCTCTTGCGTGCAACTGTGTGTCATGCCTTTAATATTGGATTGTAAATGTCTTTTTTTTAAACCTTTTAAAAATTTTTTATTTTTTTTTTCAACGTTTTATTTTTGGGACAGCATGAACGGGGGAGGGGCAGAGAGAGAGGGAGACACAGAATCGGAAACAGGCTCCAGGCTCTGAGCCATCAGCCCAGAGCCCAACGCGGGGCTCGAACTCACGGACCGCGAGATCGTGACCTGGCTGAAGTGGGACGCTTAACCGACTGCGCCACCCAGGCGCCCCTTTTATTTTTATTTTTAAGAAAGAGAGAGAAAGAGAGAGTGCTAGCAGGGAAGGGACAGAAAGAGGAGACACAGAATCCAAAGCAGGATCCAGGCTCTGAGCTCTCAGCCCAGGGCCGTCCATGCAGGGCTTGAACTCACAAACCGTGAGATCATGACCTGAGCTAAAGTTGGACACTTAACCAGCTGAGCCACCTAGCCGCTCCTGGATTGTAAATGTCTTAAAGGCGGGGATCTTCTCTTCTGTTTTTCTGGCCCTCACCTACAGCAGGTTGAGAGGTCATCTGATACCTGCACGTCAAGGAATTGTCCCAGAAGAGCCACAGGAGAGATGGACAAAGACTCCAAGGGGTTAAGATTTCTGCTGTGGATACCATCAGAGAAACAGGAGGCGTGTGAAAAAGATAGGAGCCTGATCCTGTCTTCCCCACAGGAAATTCATTAATTCGCTGCGACAATGCATACAGAATCCAGAAGACACAATGGTCGGCACTTAGAACGAATGACAGCTGGTTGTTCCCAATAAGGCAGAGAGCATTTCTGAAACTGAGGTAAGGATGTGCAAGTAAGGGAAGGAGGGAGGCAGAGAGAGAGAGAGAGAGAGAGAGAGAGAGAGGGGAAGGTAGAAGGAAAGAGAGAGATATGAATATATTTGGGAAGAAACTTGGATCAGGTACAGGGATTGCGGCAGTTCTGAAAGAGGTCTAGTCTAGTTACCCAAGTGAGCAAATGTGGAGGAGGGCAATAGCTAGTCTTAAAAAAAAATGTAGGTATTACACACACGCACACACGCTCATATAAACACGCATATTTATTTACAGGCACACTATTAGAAATTTTCTGGAAGTTGGGGTTAGCATTAGAGGTATCATATTTTACATAAGAAACTTCATTACTTTAAGCCCTAAAATGCAGTACTTAGAATTTAATTTAAAACATGGGGTGCCTGGGTGGCTCAGTTGGTTAAGTGGCCGACTTTGGCTCAGGTCATGATCTCAACAGTTTGTGACTTCGAGCCCTGCATTGGTCTCTGTGCTGACAGTTCAGAGCCCAGAGCCTGCTTCAGATTCTGTGTCTCCCTCTCTCTCCCCCTCTGCCACTCATGCGTCCTCTTTCTCCTGCTCTCAAAAATAAATTAACATTAAAAAAATTTTTAAAAAGGACACAATAAACCTTCAGTAAGACTGAAGAATACAGTTACGTGGTTTTCTCCTTGCTTTATTCTGAGAGTATCTGTTTCCAATTTTTCAAAATTGTCACTCAATTTAGTAGTCAATGAAGTGTCTCCTAGTGAAATGAATTTATTTTACAACTGTATCCATTTTTGCATGTCCTTTATACCACAGTTTACCTCTCAATTAAATAAATTGGCTATCCAAACTGGGTTGATGGGCCTTAAGTAACAATCAGGGTTCTCTAACGGATCTGGGGAGAGCAAGATAACTATTTCCGTGCATAAGGAGATAGTTTTCCAGATGCAAAAGTCACACTTGCAGCTACACAGAACATGATGGGGTGTACATAGATATGTCTATTAGATGACTGCAAGAGTTCTCCAAAGGAGCCACATTCTCCCCAAACCCCCTTCCTGCGGCATGCAAGGAGACAGATGTGGTGCTGCTGGTCAGAAATGTGTGTGGAAGGGAAGAGTGCTTGATTGTGCCAGTTGCTAACCCAAGGCATCGTTATAGACATTGTTGAGAACTTTCGAAAAGTACCTTCTCTCAAAATCCTAATTTACTGTAGTCAGATTAGATCATTTTGAAAAGAAAGTTTATAAATTATAAACCGAGCATCTTTACGGTCTGCACAAATTAAATATACATAGAACACCGACAGAATTCATCCCGTTGGTACTTAATCACCCACTGCAGTATTCTGCTCCAGACCTACAAAATTCATGTATACTAGTGCGGAATAAATAGGAGTGGACAGCTCTGTCCTGAGGAAGCGACCCTCCTGTCCTTCTACTGAATTCATTCCCTTTTGAGAATCCAGACTCCACACTTTCCTCCCCGCTGCTGGTGTTCAGAGAGGAGGCAGTGAGCGCCAGGGAGGTCCGGAGGCCACGGGCATTAAAACAGATCTGAGCTGCAGATGCCATCTGTTATTCAAATGGGTCTCCAGCCAGAACGTAAACAAGAAACATACAAACGTTCCTCATATAAACACGGAATTTTAGAGGTCACTGGGCCCATTTCTGTTCATTGCGAGGATGCGTAAACTAAGGCCGGGCAGTGAGAACCCGCTTGTTTTAGTCCCTGAGAGATGCCCCCAAGGCCCTAGTGTTCCCCTCTGTCAGTTCTGCGAGGCCTCTGGCTCCCAGCGCCCCAGATTCCCGTGCAGCTTGGTCCTGCTGCCACCGACCTCATCTTGCTGACACCCTCCCCGATTCGTACCTTCTTCCTAAGACAGGAGCATGCCAGCTCCTACTCCAGGCTGACCCCCTTCCCCGGCGTTCCTGGGCCTCCCTAAAATAGCGATTTGTCCAACTTCCTTAAGTCTCTCAGCCCAGGGCCTTGCTCCTATCGTCATCGGGGAAAACGGACACCATCAGGAAAGGGTGCTGGTTCAAGTTTTCTCTTTATGTTTTGGTTCCGTTTATTTAAATGCACCCTCATCTGTCTCTGTTCTCCTGGCTCAGAGGAAACACTGTCATCTCTCATAAGGATGAACTGAAGACCAGCGCTCTGGATGCCCTGCTCCTGCCCCCTCGGGGAGAAAACTCCCTTGGCTGTCCACGTGCTGATGTTCAGTTTCTCTCCCTCTCCCGATTCTTTCCTCAACCCATAATACTTTCAAAGGCCTTCCACCTTTAAAATAGCCTTTGATTGTTCAATGGTCCTCTGTGTGCTGCCATATTTCTCTCTCTCCCTTCTCAGCTAAGCCTCTGACGAGCTCCCACTCCGTCTGTGTGTTCTCGTTTTCTGCTGTGGCCTTGACTCTGCAGACTGCCTTCCGTCCTCCCTGTCTGTTGTGCCTACAGGTCATTAGGTCACTCAACCTCCGTTTCACCCACTCATGCTCGCTAATGTGTTCTTGACTTCCTTCTGGGGAACTTCTTCCTCCCTACGGGGTGGCTTGCCATTTAGGGGCCCTGGCCAGCGAGGGATGAGCATGTGAACCAACCTGGAGGAGTCAGATGCTCTGGTCCCTGTAATGTGAATCCTGAGCACAGTGAAAACGGGCCGGAAGTTGTCAGCACGCGTCCTCTCCGTGCCGGCACCTTGACCAGACTGGCCATGAGGCCCCTCCACTCACTGGCCCTCTGGAGTTGGTGCCTTGTTTCCTGTCTGTTTGCAAGCCGTATTCTTCACATCAACGTGCTGAGCTCCTAATGTTCTTCCAGTAAATTTCCCTTTGGCTTAAATGAGCCTGAGTTGATTTCTGTTGCATATAATTGAAGGGTTCTGATGGGTCTTCCCTCTGAAGCTACTCAGGCAGAAGGTTACCAAAGACTTTTCCTTGTTACATCCAATGGCTATCTTTTTCTGCCTTACATACTCTCCTTCTGCAGAACCTCCACTATGTCCCCTTTTCCATGTCATTCTGTCACTCAATCCTTCAGGGGCTGGCTCTCTGCTTCCCACTCCTCAAGTGCACACCCAGCTCTCTGTGATAAAGCGTCCATTCTTGCCATGTTCATTTTGAACACATCTCCGCAGTCTCCCCTGGGGAAACTAAGGGAAACTATGTCTCTGCCTAGAGCACCCTTTCTTCCCTTCCTTTCTTCCCTTGCTGATTAAACCCTAGTTGCTGCCCCCGCACTCAGCTCCATACACCACATTCCTCCAGGAAGCATTTATTAGCAAACCCCTCCAACGTCACCTTCCAGTCTGACGGGAGGTGACTCTTGTATGAACTACCCGAGCATTCTGAAACCTCTGTCATAGAATTGGGTCCCCATGTTTGCCTCCTCATTCCTGTGGACATGCTTAACGTATCTTTGTAGCTCTGGCCTCTTGTGTCTACATACATTGACAGGTATCCTGCACTGGCTTGTTCCCTGAAGGAACCCTCCCCCCTCCACCTTGTCAGTGATTTCCCTCTGTCCCCTTGCCCCTTTCTCTACCTGTACCTTCCATCTTTGCTTCCAATTACATCTTCTTTTCAGACCCCCAACTCTGCTCATGTCACCGCATCACCACCACCACTGCCTGCCCACATGGGTGCTCTCCCCATTATAGTCACATCCTGACCTTTTCTCACCTCTACGTACCAAAGACGGGGAGCGGGGGCCTTGTGGAATTGTGGAGAGAGCATGGCCTTTGGAGTGAGACATTCTAGACATTCCAGCTCTGTGCCCTTAGCCAAATTATTTAACCTCACTGAGCCTTAGTTTGCTAACTTTGAAAATAGAAATCTTTCTATGTATCTCATAGGGTGGCCATGATAATTCAAAGAAATAAGGCTTGTTCAGTCATTTAGCAGAATGCTTGGCACAGAATAGGTCCTCAATATATTTTGCTGACCTACCTTTCCCTAGAGGTACCTGGCCTCTCTGCAGCTTTTGTCAACACTGCTTACCTTCTCCTTCTCGTTGAAACTGTATCGTCTCTTAGTCACGACTGTGGAGTCTCTTGGTTCTTACCTTATTTCTCTCATACGTCATTTTCAGTCTCCATTCTGAGTCCTTCTTTCCCCGTCTGCCCCGAGATACAGATATTCACTGGTACTCTGTCTTTAGTCCTTCTCTTCTCCCTGTTTTTTTGCCCACGAATGCCATGCTTCTGTTACAGTGGTTATCACTTTGCATTATAACTTTTTGTTTGCCGGTCTTTCTAGCTCTTAGATCATGTCATATCTTTCCGTCTTGTTATCCTTTGTCTAGTCCAAAGCCTAGCACACAGTAGATACTCCGTAAACGAAGAGAGAATCACACATTTAATAGTCTCTATGTCTTCAGCACATGTATCCCTCCAGAACTTTCTGGAAAGCCCCACATTGTTCATTCAGCATCTCAAAGTTAGCATGTCCAATATGAATCATGCTAGTTTCTTCCTAAACTTGCTTTTCTTTTTGGGGGGCTGAGGCAGAGAGAAGGGATACATACTCATTCTTGGTCAATATTCTTTATAGCATTCCAAGTCACAATGGTAGAAACCTTGTTGCATAATTCAGTTCTTTTCCCTTACTAGCATCCCCAAATAACACCCAAATTGTGTGTCTCCCATAAATTCCCAATGCCACGGCCACAACTCAAGTGCACATCATCTCTCACTGAGAGTCTGAAAGTCTTGCTCCAACCTGACTTTGTCTCCATGCCTTCGGTCACCTTTCTGCAGTGGCTGCTAGAACTACCTTTCAAAAGCACTAATTAGAACACACAATTCACCAGCTCGGTGCCTTCTGTTACAACAAACACAGCACTCACTTGCTGCGTCTACCTTTGCCTCTGCCTTGGAAGGCCACAACCAGCCCTCCAGACTCAGCTGTACTTCCCCATCAGATCTCACAGCTGTGTCAGACTACTCGCTCCTTCCCATCTTGCCATCTACTCCCTTTCTCTGTGTTTTCCTTTTTTTAAAAAATCTTTTTAAATGTTTATTTATTTTTGAGAGACAGAGTGCACGCAGGGGAGGGGCAGAGAGAGAGGGAGACACAGAATCCAAAGCAGGCTCCAGGCTCCGAGTTGTCAGCACAGATCCCGACATAGGGCTCGAATGCACAGACCGCGAGATCATGACCTGAGCCGAAGTCGAACACTTAACCGACTGAGCCACCCAGGCGCCCCTCTGTGTTTTCTCTACAGTGGTTGCCTGTTCCTTGAGGACAAGTGCATCATAAACATCTTTGTATTTCTTAAAGCCATAGATATGGTAAATATATCCCTAAATGTTGGAGACGCTGGGCTGAAAAGGGAGTAGAAAGCCAACCTTTGGGTTTAATTTGTGAACAAGACAAACTGGGCTGTTTCATGAATTTTCTAACTTTTAAAGAGGGGAACTGAGAAAATCTTTGGGCAGAGAAAACCTCAAAGGCTCAGTGGGGCAGCTAGGGAAGCATCCTTCCCGGAGGAGCTGGCTGGCATGGAGGGGTCTATAGAGGGTCCCTCTCCTCCTGCTGATAGCTCAGTCCTTTGCCTCCTGGGTGATATGCTGGGGGTAGGTGATGTGAAGTGTGGCAGTGCCTGGGTGGGAATCATCACATACTATAGTGCCAACTACCTCTTTTCCCCCTAGTTTTTGTTAAAGTTACAGAGGGAGGTAAGGCTTGAATCAGCTACATTAATGCGATCTTTGACATGGTTGATGGTAAATCGAAATGGAGAGGAAGGTTTGTTGAACGAGTATAAATTAATCAAAGGCTAGTACTATAATTATCCAGGTCATAAAATATCCATCTTAAATATCCAGTTCATTAAAAAGATCTATAAAAGGCAATGGTGAGAGTTCAAGACAGAAAAATTTTAGTTACGTCTATAAAAAGAACTTGTCTCTTCCCTTTCAGGTATGAGTTTGATGTCTTGGAAGAACTCCAGAGATTTTATACAAATATTGTTGGTATTTTGTACCTTTAGGCATTACCTATGTTATTCTTACTATTAAGCAATATTTCCACATTTTATAAAGGGGCAACCTTGCCTCTCTCTTGCTTCGTTCGTTGATCCTAGATCTGGTGACTTTTGGAGAGAAGCAGATGTTCTTTGTTGTACATGACCGGGGGCACTTGGAATCTTAATATACCTTCCTTGCATGTGAATTAGAAAGTTAATTCTGACATGAAGCGCTCATCTTACACTTCTTTCTTTTGTTATTCTTTTAGTGACAAATGTTACGAAAGAAATCAGAGGTCAGCCTCTTTGGTTTGATAACAATCTTTAAAGCATCCATTTAGGTGGTTCTGTGCATCCTCTATATTGAGAGAGGCTAACACCTCTGGCCTTCACTTCCCTTAGTCCCAAAACCCTTTATCACCTGTTATCAGAACTATTCAGAGCAACTCAAAAATAATTTTCCTATATGACTATCAGACCTCATTTGGATTTTTAATAAACAGTCACATTCTAATGAGGTCTTCATAAAACTGACTAAATATGTTTAGAAATCATTAGCTTAAATTACCAGCGCAAAAATCTCCTTTGGGAGTCCCGCAGATTTGGTTATAAGACTTTTGGCAGATGGATTAGCCCAACAGCACAACAGAGTTTCTGAATCTCCACACAAACGATGTAAATGGGAATGCCTGGGAAACAGGCGACTGGATAGAAAGCGAAATGTCCCTCAGGTGGGTTCATTAAAGAGGGAAAACAATCACAGCACATTCCAGAGCAATTGAAATGCCAGGTGTGCAGCCGTCGGCAGGTGCCAGGCAAACTGACAAGGGTCCCTCCCCAGAACACACCGGCTGAAAGGGGATGCATGGCGGTGACAAGGAAGTCTCAGATAATGACAGGTCCTGGCAGATGTACCGGGGACCCCGCTGGAGGGAAGTGCAGCGTAAGTGTCTTCTGCACCAGGTGTGGCAACCGGGAGGGCTTCCCAGAGGCTCCAGCACCGGCAATTACAGCCGCCTAATGCAGAGCGCTTCAGGGCAAAAATCAGGGGAAAGCGGGTCCCCAGCTCTGACTTAATGAATCAGCAGCAAGTCTGTGTAAACAAACAGGCATCCGCTTAGCTCATGCCTAATTCATGAAGGACACACCATGTGCGGTAAACATGTTAAGTAGGTAGTGGTGGCCCTTAAAAACCGTGTCATTTTGATTTCTTCGGTGGTTTGTTGTTGCTGTTTTTAAGCATGGAGAATGGGGAAGTAATCTCTAAACAAATGTGCAGGATTGACAACGGGAAGTGGCTTGGAATAAAGGGCAGTGCCTTTTCCCGGAGGGAATGTGACCTCTTGTCAAAACCCCCCCAAATCACACCTGACATTTCAAGGACAGATGCCATTAAATTCATTACTAACTGAAGACAGACCGATCCACCGGGCTGATGGTAACAAGGTGAGGATTCTTCAGGGCTAACCGCATCCCTACAAACCTGGTAGGGATGTGGAAGGATTTTTTTTTTTCTTTTAAATAAGCTTACCAGACCTAAAATGATGGGTTTCTTTACTCCTGTGGGCTTCCATTTATGGGTTAATCTGAAACCCAGTCACCCTCCCCCCTTTTAGCTGCATATTTTTCGCTGGAATTTCCATGGTTACTTGTCCGAAGGAATTGTTTCCAGCAAGAAAACCAACAGTGACTGCCCTGAATGGGATGGGTCCAAGTGCCTGATGGAAGGAACAGACCATCACCTCAGGGCCTTTATTTTTTATTTTTCCAAAGCCAGGTAACTCAGAATGAAAACTAGCTCCCTGCAACATGGGCCATGTCCACGAGACAGTGGGCTTTAGTGTGTGAGCGGTTTTGTTTTGCCTTTTGTCATTGTAGTAATTTCACGGCACGGTCTTCTTTTGACCTTTCCGCCAAAGAACTATACTGTCCTCAGCCCTCCTTAAAGTAAAAGGGTTACATGAAACTAGCTCACTTCTTCAGTCACTGTGTCTAGAGGAGAGTAACCTTGGGAATTTCAATTAGGCGAGAAAAGACCATGTATGCCTTTATTTATCATTTTCTTAAAACCCATAGTACTTGTTATTTTAAAATGATCTACTTTTCAGACTAATTTACCTTGGGATTATTTTCAGTGAGCTCTGATGCAAATATGTAGACTCTGAGGTGGTGAATAACTTTCAAGGCTGTGACAGCAGTCTGCAGATCTTTTCTTATCAGGCACAGGCAGTCAGCAAATATTTGTGAAATGAAGGATTCCGAATCCATCATACATTTCAGGGAAAGAAACCCAAGTTCATGAAAACAGGAAATCTGTAGCTTGGCTGTTTCACATTAACCTAGCATAGGCTAACTGCTCTCCGACACTAAGGGAGGAGAAACCTCCCTCATTCATTTCTTTGGGCAGTTACTGAGTGCCAGAAGGCAGAGACCAAAAATTCTGGTGGCGTTGAACTTTTTTTTTTTTCTTTAGTAATCATTACTGCTTTCATAGGAAAAGAATGAGACAAAAAAGGTAAATATAGACATCACTGTAGGTCTTAGGTTTGTTGGTGGAAAGGTAAGGGTGTCACGAATACCTATATTTATGAAGTCCTTAGAATGGGGCGGGAAGTTCTCTAACCACCTGACATGTCGAAACTCACTTTATCTTTACAAGAACCCTAGGAAGCAGGTGCTGTGATATCCCCACTGCCCAGGTGAAAGGTGGGTGACAGAGACATGGGGTGGCCCCTTTTAGGCAGGTACATGGTGAGCACCAGTCTCTAAGCCAGCTCCCCTGCTCTGTCTCCCAGCAGAGGGAACTGAGACAATAAACAGTTTTTGTATTTTCAGTACATAAAATTCTGCTTTGTATGTTTTTATACTTTACATAATGGTCTCAGAGCGTCTACCCAGTGTCTTGTCACTTTATATCCTTTACGTAGAGAAAGTTTTACATTTTTATACGGTCAAATTTCCCCATTCTCTTCTTAACACGTTGAGCTTTAGGTATCGTTGAAACATTCTTTTAAAAAAAGGCCATAAATATTTTCCTTCATATTTTCTTCTACAAGGTTTAAAGCTTAATTTAAAGCTACATTTTGGGTTTAAAAAATTTTTTTAATGTTATTTATTTTTGAAAGAGAGACAGAGACAGAGCATGAGCAGGGATGGGCAGAGAGAGAGAGAGAGAGACGCACACAGAATCCGAAGCAGGCTCCAGGCTCCGAGCTGTCAGCACAGAGCCCAACGCGGGGCTCGAACTCACAGACCGAGAGATCACGACCTGAGACGAAGTCAGACGCTCAACCGACTGAGCCACCCAGGTGCCCCTACATTTTGTTTTTTATTTGGCATTTGTTTTTGGTGTTTTATGATTTTTTTCTTTTGTCCACACTGATAAGCAAATTTCCTAGCTCGGTGTATTGAAAAGCTCGTGCTTTCCCCACTATTTACACATTTTCCTACATATGGCTATAGTCAACATCTGGGCTATTTTGATCTGTTGGTCTATTTCTCTCTTCCCAATCTGTGGTACCTATAACTTTCTATTTTCCTATGTCCTCGTCTGGTTTTGATATCAAGGTTATACAAGTCTCTTAAAGTGGGGGAGAAGTCTTCCTTTTCTCTTCCCTTCGAATAATTTTCGTAAGATTTGAATTCTCTATTCCTTGAATATTTAGTAGAACACACCTGTTAATACTTTGGGGACTGGTGCTTTTCCCTGAGTCAATTTTTAACCATTGTTTACTTTTTAATTAATGTCTACTCAGACTTTTTAAGAAAAAAATTTTAACGTTCATTTATTTTTGAGAGAGACAGAGAGACAGAGATGAATGGGGGAGGGGCAGAGAGAGAGAGGGAGACACAGAATTGTAAACAGGCTCCAGGCTTGGAGCTGTTACCTTGGAGCCCGACACAGGGCTTGAACTCACAAGCCATGAGATGATGACCTGAGCCGAAGTTGGACGCTTAACTGACTGAGCCACCCAGGTGCCCCGTAATTTTTGTCCCATTTTGAATCAGTTTTGGAAAATCATACTTGTTAAGAAAATTACCCAACTTCTCTAATTTTTCAAGTTTGTTAGCTATTCATATTATCTATTATGATAAAAGAATCTTTTTCCTATTTCAAATATTGAGAGTTTTTGGCTTTTTTTCTTGTACTTCAGATTGCCAGATGTTTGTCTATTTTGTGAATCTTTTCACAAAACCCTTTTGATTCTGTTGATTTTCATGATTGTTTCTTTGCTTTTAATTTAATAATTTTCTGTTCGGTTATTTCCTTTTTTCTTTAGTTGTATTCTGTTCTTCACATATCTTTTTTATTAATTTTTTTTTACATTTACATTTATTTTTGAGAACCAGAGTGAGACAAAGCGTGAGCGGGGAAGGGGCAGAGAGAGAAGGAGACACAGAATCCAAAGCAGGCTCCAGGCTCCAAGCCATCAGCACAGAGCCTGACGCGGGGCTCGAACTCACGAACCATGAGATCGTGGGCCGAAGTCGGATGCTTAACCGAATGAGCCACCCAGGCGCCCCAACACATATCTTTTTGATTTCGATGCTTGGTCTTTCTTCTTTTCTAATGACACTTAAAAACATATACACCCTTTTAGGTACCATTTTATCTGCATCCTACAAGTTTACTCTATGATACTATGATTCACAGTTCTCAGTAAGTTCTGATTCATATCAGGGCATTTTGCTTTGACCCATGAGTTGGGGGAAATGCTTTCTCATCTAGATCCTCAGTGAAGACTGATTTGTCTCTTTCTCACTTCCCTGTTCCGGTGCCCAGCTGGCTTCCCTCTTCCACCTCCCTCTGCGTCCCCCTCCACTGTCCCTTCTCTGAGTGCCTACCTTTTGTGAGCTTAGGTGTCAGGTGGCAATCTCGAGTTCAAATTCCTCATATTACACAGGCCTAACACGTTATCTCCTGTTTTTGGGTGGGTGTAAAACCCAAGATCCGAAATCATGAAGTCTGAGGTCCCCCACCCTCCCTCCAAGACTGACACACCCCACCTGCCCAGCCTCCAAAGAACAGTGGCAGTGTCCGCTCTCTGTCTGGCCTCTAGCTCTCACTCTTCTGGTTTCTAGTAGTTTCCTTTCTCGAAAGCTAAGCCAAATATTTTTAACGTACATATTTACATATAATATACAAAGTTATTAAAATATATATTTATATTTTATCTAGAATTTCTAGATGTTTGTAGGAGGAGGGTTTTCAGGTTATTTAGTTTGCTATTTTTGCTAAAATTGAAAGTACCTCCCACTTCTGAATGTCTCTCGATTTGCACCTCCTGATACTTCTGAAAATCCTTTTTTTTTTTTTTTTTGGAAACAGCTTTACTGAAGTATAACTGATACATGATTACAATATACAATGTTTATTTTTTAAAAATTATTTTTATTTTTGGGCACCTGGGTGGCGCGGTCGGTTGAGCCTCCGACTTCAGCTCAGGTCATGATCTCACAGCTCATGAGTTCGAGCCCTGCGTCGGGCTCTGTGCTGACAGCTCAGAGCCTGGAGCCTGCTTCGGATTCTGTGTCTCTCTCTGCCCCTCTCCCACTCGCGCGCTCTCTCTCTCTCTCAGAAATAAATAAAAACATTAAAAAAATAATTATTTTTATTTTTTAAAATGTATTTATTTTTTTGAGAAAGAGTATGAGCAGGGAAGAGAGAGAGAGAGAGAAAGAGAGAGAGAATCTCACGCAGTGTGGAGCCTGATGACACGAGGCTTGATCCCACAACCCAGGGATCATGACCTCATCTGAAATCAAGAGTGGAATGGTCAACCTACTGAGCCACCCAGGTGCCCCTAATATACAATGTTTATGTGCACAACTTGATGAGTTTCAACATATGCATACACGTGGTATCATCACTATTTGCAAGATAACAGACATATCCAATGCCTCTCCAAGTTTCCTGTGTCCCTTTTTCTTTGTTTTTGTAGTAAGAACACTTAATGTAAGATCTACCATCTGAACAAATTAAGTGCACAAAACTGTATTGTTAACTGTATAAGCATTATTTTGCATAGCAGACCTCCAGAACTTATTTATCTAGCATAACCAAAACTTTGTACCCATTGAACATCAACTCCCCATTTCTCCCTCTTCCCAGCCCTTGGAAACCACTATGGCATTTCTCTGCTTATATGAATTTGACTATTTTGGATAATTCATAGAAGTAGAATCACGTATTCTGTGATTGGCTTATATGATGTTCTCCAGGTTCATCCATGTTGTAAATGGCAGGGTTTCCTTCTTTTTTAAGGCTGACCAAGAATCTTAAGCAACAACCCCTTTATGGTTTCTGCCCCAGTATTTCACTTCTAGGCTAATCTCCAGGCTACCTTTGCTGCTGAGGGTCAATCTCACAATGTCAACCTTTTCTACGAAGTAATGAGTTGGGGCGCCTGGGTGGCTGAGTGGATTAAGCATCTGTCTCTTTCACCTTGGGTTGTGATTCCAGGGTCATGGGATCGAGCCCTGTGTCAGGCTCTGTGCTGGTAGTGTGGAACCTGCTTGCGATTCTCTCTCTCCCTCTCTTTCTGCCCCTCCCCACCCCCTCTCTCAAAATAAATTGAAGGGGCACAAGCACCACGATGTTTATAGCAGCACTAGCAACAACAGCCAAGTTATGGAGAGAGCCTAAATGTCCATCCACTGATGAATGGATAAAGAAGATTTGGTTTATATATACAACGGAATACTACTCAGGGATCAAAAAGAATGAAACCTTGCCATTTGCAACAATGTGGATGGAACTAGAGTGTATTATGCTAAGCGAAATAAGTCAGAGGAAGACAAATATAATATGATTTCACTTATGTGGAATTTGAGAAACACAACAGATGAACATAGGGGAAGGGAAGGAAAACTAAGATAAAAACAGAGAGGGTGGCAAACCATAAGACACTCTTGAGTATAGAGAACAAACTGAGGGTTGCTGGAGGGGAGGTGGGTGGGGGGATGGGCTAAATGGGTGATGGGCATTAAGGAGAACACTTGGGATGAGCTCTGGGTGTTACATGTAAGTGACACATCACTGGGTTCTACTGAAACCAATACTATACTGTATGTTAACTAACTTGAATTTAAATAAATAAATTTAAAAAAACCTAGGAAATTATACCAACTTACTTCATAAGGTTAAAGTGACAATTAATGAGATGACACATGCAAATCAAAGTACATAATAAATTATAAACTTTTACTTAAAAAAAAAAAAAGAACTAACGGATTCTTGAGTTGAGCAGAGCCATGGAATTGACCCTCTTATAAAACAAAGCAATTGCACCCTGTGTATTTCTCATTTATAAATTTCACTTTGGAAATAATCCTATAGCGTACCACTACCTAGGTTATAACTGCTTAAGTATTTCCCGCTTTAATAAAAACAGCTCTCGTGACCAGTTCCTACAGATAAAGTCATACAAGACTTCAGGGGGAAGACGACGATCTCTATTTCACAGGTTCAGAAACAAGAGGAGCAGGAAAGTAAAATCTAAGCAGGAGGAGATGCTGGAATGCCAAGCTCAGGACTGCATCCAGTGGCTTACTCTGTTTTCAGAGTCAACGTTCCGGAGTTAGGGAATGCAGTCGTGTCTAATGCAGCACCCATTGTGTTTTGACACCCAGCAACAAGTGTTCTCGCGCTTAGAGGTGTTTTCATGTGCTCAATATAGCCAGATAACAACTGCTTTTAAATCCTGAGTGCCTTGCCTGTCTGTTGCTATCGCAACAAACGAAAGCAATTCAGTCTATGTTTACTGATAATTTATAAGCAAGTGCAGCAAGCGACGGGAGGAGGTGTCGTAGTTAACGTTTGCTAAAGTACACACAATACTTCAAAAGCCTATTCTGGCCTTACTCCACGTTACCAACTGAGCAAGGAACATGTGGCCCTGGAGGCGGACGGCCGACTTACCCTTCCCACTTCCACGAGGTTGGTCACCATTATGATGCTTGCGGTGTTTTCGTGCCACACCATCCTCCAGAAGTCATAGATGGTCTCCTGCATTGGTCCTGCAGCAAAACAGAACACAGACTTTTTTTTTTTTCTCTTTGTAAGTTTGCAACTGGCCAATTTCTGGGGCTTGCAAATAAACCTATCAAGGCTCGCATGCAGTCCCCTCACTTTTATAGACGGACTTAGCTCTCCTTTCTAGTACCGATGCTAGTGTTGATGGGTGCCCTTGCTCAAACAGCACCTTCAGAGATACTGAATTTTTCATGCATGGTTGAATTTTCGCCTGTCATCAAACGTCTCTGCATTTGAGCTCTTTTTACCTCTCTTAAACGACTGCTGTGAAAGAAAGTTATTTCTCCATCATTTAGCTATTTATCTCCATAATACTCAAGAGTGAAATTTTAAAAGATGGATAACATCACTCTTCCTGCTAACAATTGGCAGATATCCCAGGGAAATGGTATATAGAATGAAATGAGCCTCTGTAGGAAAAATGGCCTCTTCTTGTTTCTAATATTTTTCTTATTCTGTGCCATCTGTCAAATTAATCCTTTTTTTTTTTTCACCTGACTTCCAAAAGTGAGAGAGAAATTAGACTTTTAAGCAGATGTACTTCCTGTCACTGAACGTGATCAGTACCTCCTTGCTCAACTCCCGGGATCTGAGTATGTCAAAGCTCTTTCTTATGGACCCGGGAAAAAGGGGGGGAGGGGGGAGGCGGGCATTACAAAATGCCAGTTCTATAGAAGCAGGTACAGGAAGTTGGAATATAACATTTCTTCGAAACCAGATTTGCAAAAACCCTAATCTCTACTTGATGCTCATGCATGTCTGAGGGTGTAAGCGTAACAGTACAAATCTTTAAAGAACAAGGAGAAATGCAAGGAAACGAGAGGAGCGCAACGTCAAAGGCACAAGAGCCACATGATACGTGGGGAATCATACAAATGGTCAGGCACATGCTGGGACCAGGACCCCGTTGTACTATAGGATCTTGACAATGCAGATTACTGGATCTGGAACTCAAATATCTGACTTTGAGATCTGCCTCTACCTTTTCACTGGCTGTGTGATTTTGGACAAGTTAGCCACTGTAAGCTTCAGTGTTTTCATCTTTCTTGATCTACATACTGATTTCAATGACACATCTCAGGGTTATTTTGAGGAGTCGTGGAGTTAATGCATACCCAGGCATTTTATAAATAGCAAAGCATGAACACGAAGACAAGGTGTGTTCAAAGATATTTATAAGTGGTCCTTCCTTGGCTAAGGCTTGGGCACTGAGTAATGGTGGCACACCCGGGGCCCCCCTTCAGGTACCTCCCATTCATCTTGACCAATTATCAGCTGGTTCTTGGGTAATTTTTCTTCTCCAGTTTCACCATCAAAACCTCCTTGCCTTCTGTCTACAACACAAGCTTCTATCATTCCTCCTTGCTGCTCTGACTACACGCTCACCCTTCCCGTGAAAACTGACTCCACCTCCTGATGTCTCTGTGTCTTGTCCCCTGATGGGTCCAGGCCCGCCACCTCTCATGAAGCTGTGCCCCACCATTTCAGCCCACGCACGTGCCATTCTCCTGAGGTAAGGGCTGAGGATTTCAACGACTTCAATCTAAGGTTACAGAGGGGACACGTAAACACTGGATCCCATCCATCACTACGTTTGTAGCCTGTGGACAGGAGCATTCATTGTGTCCTGAACCGCTTGTCGCTTATTCACAAGAACAAATATACCCTGAGTCTATCTTTGTATACACAGATAGCCTTCGCAACATGACTCCCCTCCCCCTCCGCAAAGAGGCGGCCCAGGCACTTTCTGCTTCCTTCACTAGATACACGGGCCTGAGCCAACTAGTCTGCAAGTTGCAAAAAGAGTTCTGATGACCATGGCTGTAGTGGATGAATCAGATGTTCCAGCATTGTGGACGGCATGTGCCTGCAGAAGAAAAGCCACGTCTCCCTTCCGTGCCCAACAGGAGTCACTCCAGAGATATTCCAGGCTGTGGGCCAGTTCCCAAGTGCAGCTCACTTCCCCTTTCTGAGCTTTAGACTCCCTTGTGATTATTTAAGATCCCCCTGGAGGGAAACATGGCTGTGGCGGTTTTACTACAATTTCCTTAGTGCCTTATGGAACACCTGGGACATAGCAGGAGCTCAGTGAATAAGTCAATCAAGAAGTGAGCCTATATGCTTATGTATAAATTGTATTATTTACTATTAAACATACTAAAACATATCTCAGGATTAAGGAATATTAATAGATCATATTTACATGATTTCCTTCCTCGACTTCTATTTTGGAGACTATCTATAGAAGCTGGAAAGCACATTGGCTTCACTCCTTTCCAGTTCATTGAAAAGGGGCATCTTCTGCAAGGGTCTCTTCGGAATGTGTGAGAGCAGTGATCAGGAAGGCCTCAGAGTGCTGTGACTGGACTACTGCTCCCAACCACCAACCAAGTCCCTCCTCTGTTTCCCAGACTCAAGGCTTTGCCTCTCAACTTAACTCAGTCCATTTCCCTAGGTAACCAGAGTGCCATCCTGGCCTCCAGTAACTGTTCCCTACCGAGGGCAGTGGTTCTCAACTCTAGCTGCAGGTTACGCTTATTGTGTAGCTTTTAAAAAATTCTGAGATCCGAGGTGCCTGGGTGACTCAGTCGGCTGGGCGTCCGACTCTTGGTTATCGGCTCAGGTCATAATCTCATGGTTTGTAAGTTTGAGTCCTGTGTCCCCTCTGCACTGACAGCGTGGAACCTGCTTGGGATTCTCTCTCACTTCCTCTGTCTCTGCCCCTCCCCTGTGCTCTCTCCCAAAATATTTAAATGTTTAAATTTAATGTTTAAAAATCTGTTTTTATGTTAAAAAAACATGTTTAAAAAATATGTTAAAAAACATTATGTTTAATGTTAAAAAATTTTTTTAATGTTTAAAAATGTTTAAGAAATGTTTAAAAATTTCTGAGCTCTGGGAAGCTTGGGTGGCTCAGTGGGTAAACGTCTGACTTCAGCTCAGGTCATGATCTCACAGCTCGTGGGTTCGAGCCCCGCATCAGGCTCTGTGCTGACAGGTCAGAGCCTGGAGCCTGATTCAATTCTGTGTCTCCCTCTCTCTTTGCCTCTCCCCCACTCATTCTCTGTCTCCCTCTAGCTCAAAAATAAATAAACATTAAAAAAAATTCAAAAATATTCTGAGATCCTAACCCAAAAGACTGATTTAATTGGTCTGGGGTGAGGTTAGGTCTGGGTGTATTTTTAAGTCTCTCCTGGAGGAGAACCACGGATCCAGAGCATCAGGAACATTCGGCTCTACCTTCTGACCTATCAGGTGGTCTCATATGGAGGAGGTGAATTGCGGAACACCAAAGATTTGTTTTGAATCTACTAATTAGTCTAACTCTGTGTACCAGCAATTTGAATGGAGGAATCCCATTTCTCTCTGATTTAGAAGGAACTTCGTACATAAAATGTCATCTAGGAACATGGCTGTATCACTTCACCAAGGGGGCTCAGAGGCTATGAAGGTGATAGGGGTTTTTAATGTTTACATAACTACACATGGGTTAACTTTAAAATCAAGGGCATTTATAAGCATTAGTGGTTCGCTTGGGTGATTATATAAATGCTATTCTTGATGATTTTCTTACTTGCTGCCTTAAAAAAAAAAAGATTGGGATAGACTAAAAAAAAAAAACACAATTAGGATAGAAAAATTAGACTAAAAAAAAGACTGGGCTAGAAAAATGAAATAGGTGATGTTCTTTTCCATGCTAAAATTAGAATCAGTATCCAGAGGAACTGTAACAGTTTGGGCTAGTATCTGAAAATGAATTTGAACACAAAGATTATTCTGAGTTGATCCCAGGAAGAAAAAAACATGCAAGGAGAGGGTCCCCATCTCCCCCGGTGTAGTTTTGGCTTGGTTTCCTGGTCTCTTCTCCCCTTCACGTGTGTGCCACTGTGCTGTCATTTGAGAGCAGCCCCCTTTCTGACACACCACATGACCTCCCTGATCTGGTGACCATGGCGGTTCACCAACAAAACTGTTCGGGGGTGGGCACTGGAGAGTTTTGTCCTCTTGCCTAATGATACAAGATATTTTCGTGAATGTTCATTCAAATATTGGTTTGTGTTTTCATGCTTTTTTTGGAGGGGAAGGGGACTAAAGGAAGAAGGAAGGCACCTGAATTTAAGGTTTTTAAAAAAAAAATTTTTTTTAACGTTTATTTATTTTTGAGACAGAGAGAGACAGAGCATGAACAGGGGAGGGGCAGAGAGAGAGGGAGACACAGAATCTGAAACAGGCTCCAGGCTCTGAGCGGTCAGCACAGAGCCTGACGCGGGGCTCGAACTCACGGACCGTGAGATCATGACCCGAGCCTAAGTTGGATGCTTAACCGACTGAGCCACCCAGGCGCCCCGGAATTTAAGGTTTTTAATGCAAAATTGATCAGTCCTGTTTTTTTCTTTTTGAAATTATTCCAATTATACTGAATAATGTATTTCAAATTATTTCCCGAGACACGAATAAATTATGACTCAGAGATACATGTCTTCTAACAAAAATCAAAAAGCATGCCAGAGGCCAGCACAGGACAGGCTTTACTGATACCAAGATCCACTCCCTTTGATTTTGGTAGCTCCTGGTGGGGTCTGAGTGACCCTGGTCACCATGAGCCTCCAGATAAATGCCCGGGATACAAGGCGGTTATCCCTGGCACCTGTGCCCTGACAGAGCTGAGATTTTGGGTGGAACACCAGGGGAGAGTCAGCATTCCTCTGCCTCTGATGTCTGTCACCCAAAAGCTGGTGTGGCACATGCCCTTACCACGAGGACAAGAATAGAGAGGTCACTGGGGATTGCTTCCAGGGTGGACAAACAACTAAACTCCTAAGACAAGGAATCTACAGAGGTAGACGAAGGACTCCGGAAAACCTCCCTCGCTCGAGGGACGAACGGCTGTGACCAACAGCCCCAGGATCTGATTTCCACAGTTTGTGTCTGGGTGGGAGCCTCTGAGATTGCTGTGGCTGCATTTTACAGATGTTTGCACAACAGGCAAGAAAGTTCTTCCCACCAGTTGTCCCCCTAGGGACTCAAGCAAGTGCAAGGGAAGGTCTCAAAATTTCAAGAATATCAGGCCGATAATACATTGTTTCCCTCACAATGGTGGACTCACGTGGACCTCTGCCGGGAAGAAAATGTGTGCAGGGGCCATTCCTACCACCACCGAGCCCGGAAGGAACAACAACAACAACAACAACAATAAAAAGGTCAGGAGGGACGAGAGCACAATAAAAAAAAAAAATTAAAAGCAATGACAAGCATCAATGAAAGACATTCAAGGATGGGCTCTATTGAGTAAGGTGAGTTCTTCAGTTCATGGAAAGTGAGCGATATTAAAAAAATCGTAATTTCAAATCTTGAGAGAAGACTTGTATCCCTTGTCTTCATGTTCTAATTTCTATATGGTGTGTTTTCTGTGTTAACCAGAACTGCCAAGAAATCGAGGTCCTTAAGCTCACAGTGGCATATTGGAGTTTTTGGAAGAACGATAGTACAAATTCAAAATGTGATCCCGTCACGAACAGACTAATACCTAACCTCTTTTGGGCACCTGCTGTTTCTCAGGTCCCGTTTGAAGTAGTTTAACGTGTAGCAACTCATTAAAAAGTAACTCATTAAAAAAGACTGCATTCCAGTGTAAGAGGTGCACGTTACTGGAAGGAGAGGAGCCCCGGGGAAGTCAGGCAGATTGTCTGAGGGCACATGACTCGTGGGTTGCAGAGCTGACATGTGAGGCCTTACCCCACTGTGTGACGGTGCCTCCGTGGCAATGTCAAAAGCGACTCAGAAGGGTTCTAACCGACGGGGGCGTGCGCGCAGTCATCATGATCCCGGCAGGAGGATCACAGAAGAAAACCCACGTCGACCACCTGAAAATACCTCTTCAAACACGCATAATTTTAATCAGGGTGATTCCTGCCTTCCAGCCTCCCATGGTCCCCCTGCCACAGAATCAAATCCAACTTCTTGAGTATGGCCAGCCGCGGTCCCCTCCTCCACTGCCCCTACTTCTCTTAGGTCCTGAGCTGCCAGCAGTCGGGAGCATTTGCAGTGCAGAAGCCCTCCTCCGATTGCTATCCGTCTCGGCTTGGCCCACTGAAGGTCACCTCGTCGGGCAAGCGTTCCGAGACCCAAACCATGGCTCCCTGTTTCTTCAAACATTTACAGTCAGTTGCGATGCCAGTCTGTTCTTAATGTACGTCTTCCTTGGAGGTCTGTGAACGCGGACCTGCCCATTCGGGTCACAGTGTCTCTGTGCCCAATGGTCTCATACCTAGCTTGCTTCCCTCATTCACACCCCCTTGCTGGCCCCTGGTGGGAATGTGAGCGTGCAGCCTGTATCTATAGGTGAGCGCCCAGCCTGCTCTGTGCCAGGCACTCTTTGAGGTGTAGAAGGGGTGCCAAGGTGAATTACAGAAGAATAGCCCCTACTTTCAAGAAGCTTGTAGTTGTAGAAGGTAGAGAAAAGTCAAGGACATATTACATTCTCATTTAAAGGGAAGTAAAGTAAGAATCCTAAGATACTTGCATTTCAAACTGAGCTATGCGCACTTCTGGAGACACATGGAGATTTTCCATGGGGTACATGATTAGTTTTAAAAGGATTCATTTCTAGATACTTAAGTCTATACGGACGCCATCAACACTGATCTCCCCGAGAAGGAGCCCCCATGCACAGTGGGCTTTCTTGCACTTGACAAAACTCTCACCCATCTCAAAGACTACTGTGGGGCGCTGCTCAGGTCTGAAACAAAGCAACTGACTGAAATACTGACTCTGAAACATCACAGGGCTTCCTGCCTCCTTTGTCTGAAACAAATTTCTATTATGGGTAAAACTTGATGTTAGAAATGGAGTATTTTTTTTTAAATAAAGAGAAAACTTTACTTGTTAAACAATGCCATTGAAACCTGTATTTGATCATAGTAGAAGTCGGGGTGGGGCGCCTGGGTGGCCTAGTCGGTTAAGCGTCTGACTTCAGCTCAGGTCACGATCTCATGACTCGTGAAGTCTGAGCCACATGCTAGGCTCTCGGCTGACAGTTCAGAGCCTGGAGCCTGCTTCAGATTCTGTGCCTCCTTCTCTCCCTCTGCCCCTCCCCCACCCTCGCTCACTCTCTCTCTCTCAAAAATAAATAAACATTTAAAAAATGAAAAAAAAAATCGGAGTAATTTGGTACGTGTTGGGATGCTCTGAATTCAGAACACTTGAAAGCAGCAGAGGCTGGTAATACTTATTCTTTTAAATGGAAGTGGAATGTCTGGCTTGAGTGCCGTATTTTTCCGGATGAAACCCGTGGTTGGAGGTTTCATGTGTTTTCTTTCAGGTTAGATATGCTTAAGTCTATAAAGCAGTCAAAATATATTTATCACATATCATAAAATGTTTATTCTAATTACATCAATCCTCATTTCATCTTAGAAAACATTTAATACTATCTCCTTTTAACAAGTAGGGAGTCCAGCTACCAGAAGGTCAAGTCCAGAGGGAGCCGCTCAGCTCTCCCGCAGCAGGCAGACAGATGTGTGCCCATTGTGGAGGGACCTGTTTTATTTACTGAACAAAAACTCTCAAGAAACACGACTATGTCGAATCTGACAGCAAACAAAGAGCAAATAGAGAGATAACGCAACGAGTAATGAGAAAGGCAGATTTTAAATATCTTAGTCTAGGTGTATCAAAATATGTTGAACTGTTCCAAGGATGGCTCCCTGGACATGTAGGTGGCTGGCAGAGACCAGCAGTGGAAATGTCCAGGCAGTGTGGAAATGTCTGGAATCCCAAAGACAGTGGTGGCATGGCTCCACATGGTGATTCCTCCGCAGTGTGTGGAGTATGGGGGTAGGGAGGTCAGAACAGTGGTGGGCAGGGTGACCGGCCTCCGGATGGCCTTGTGCAGCTGGCACACTCAAGGTGACCTAGTGCAGAGATGGGGATCCCATCTGAATCAGATCGGGGAGACGGGTTGCCCTTGGAGGGCGGTTGTGGACAACACTGAGCTGGATTCTTGCTGTGCCCGGTGCAAAGGAGCTGAGGGCCTTGGGCTGGAAAGTAAAGGGGACTTGGGAAGCAGGATGACAAAGATAGTGAACAATTAAATGAGGCGCAGTGATGAGCCCCTCGGGCCAGGTGTGTCTTATGTGTACTGTCTCGTTTACGCATCTCTGCAACTGTGTACTTTTCTATTAAAAAAAAATTTTTTTTCAACGTTTATTTATTTTTGGGACAGAGAGAGACAGAGCATGAACGGGGGAGGGGCAGAGAGAGAGGGAGACACAGAATCGGAAACAGGCTCCAGGCTCTGAGCCATCAGCCCAGAGCCTGACGCGGGGCTCGAACTCACGGACCGCGAGATCGTGACCTGGCTGAAGTCGGACGCTTAACCGACTGCGCCACCCAGGCGCCCCTGTACTTTTCTATTTTAAGATGAGAACCAGGCTTAGGAGAATAAGTGCCTATTTGTTTGTTTGTTTTTAGGTATTTTTGAGAGAGAGAGAGAGAGAGAGAGACAGAGCATGATAGGGGGGTCGTGGAGAGAGGGAGACACAGAATTGGAAGCAGGCTCCAGGCTCTGAGCTGTCAGCACAAAGCACGACATGGGGCTTGAACTCAAGAACCACAAGATCATGACCTGAGCAGAAGTCGGATGCTAACCGACTGAGCCACCTGGGTGCCTTTGAAGCTGGGATTCCAACTCAGGTCAATACAATTGCACTTAAAAAAAAAAGTTTATTTATTTTTGACAGAGAGGGAGACAGGGCATGAGTGGGGGAGGGACAGAGAGAGAGAGAGAGAGAGAGAGAGAGACAGAGAGGGGGAGAGAGAGAACCCCAAGCATGCTCCACACTGTCAGCACAGAGCCCAATGTGAGGCTCCATCCCATGAACCGTGAGACCATGACCTGAGCTAAAATCAAGTACTGGATGCTTAACTGACTGAGCCACCCGGGCGCCCTGCACTTTTTAAATTTCAGAATGACCTCAACAGACCGGGGTGGAAGGCTCGTTTGTGAACATCAGTTCTCCACCTATGTGACATGACTGGTCCTGGGCGTGGGAGGGGGGCTGTGTCTGGTGTGGGGTACACACCGAATGGTGGAAGTACAGAGGGAGAGGGCAGAGAACCTAAGGGCAAAGTGGCTGCAGAAAACCGAGGAGCCCTTGCTTTGGGCACTGGCCTGGCTTGGGCTTGGTCAAGTCCTTCAGCATCCAGTTCATTCCATTAGGACAGACGGCCACTGAAGGTGGAATACGAATGTGGAAAAAGACAAGCCTAGGATTTATGCATTTATTTTAAAGCTCTTGCTCATAAATAAAAGTGGTCCTAAAGTTTTGATCCATTATTGTTATTGTTGCTGCTGGCAATAATCTAGAATAAGTATTATGGAGTCAGTTATTCAACATTCAGAGCATTAGATGTCCCTTCAGTGGTTTCTGAATAAGTTTTTATTCGAAAACTTTATGTGATTTTTCAGTATGATAGTTCTGTAATACATCTATAATTTTACATTGAGTAGCTTTTCATTTGTAGCCGTAGTGAAATGTAAAAGGTAAAATATGCCACCATGTCTTACGGACTGAATCTGCCTCGTGTATCACAAAAACGATAATGGTGACACAGAAAACAGTCAGCTTCTGCATTAATAATCCTTAACAATACTTACTTGATAGGTGCATTTGCTCTCCCCTGAGGCTACTTATGTTAAAATCATGGAATTTTTATGAATAATTTTTGGTTTCAGCTGCAGAAAGGGGAAACCGAAGTTGAGACGGCTGGGTGCATGAGATGTGATTTGCTCATTTTCCTGAATTGCTAAGAATATCGCCCCCTCCCAGATATTACCATTTTAAAGCAACAACAGAAATCAATGAAAAAATTAGGAGCAAACACTGAGGACTGTTGTGTGATGGGGAAAACTTGGGAATATTTTCTTTAACTAAATTCAAAAATATAACTGGTAGCAATGATAAAATAGGATTTCCAAGGATAGCTCTTACGGGAAGCATTCTCTACGCCCAGAATTACAGGGTTCGGAATGTTCACCAGCCTACTGGAATTTTCACTTAGTGACAGCAAAAGAGAAAATTGGCATAAAGTACACCTTTTTAGAAGTAGTGTCAAAAGCGATGACTTAAATCACGCTGTTAAATAGCGTGCGCAGCTACTGATTTCGGTGGTTCTTGCGCAAAGACAGATCCCTTCTTACCCTGGAGGAGGCTTCCCCACTGTGGGTCTTTCCCCTTTGCCTGGCCCACTCAGGTTAGCAGCTGCTTGCCAATTACCCTGTTTCTTCTAGATTGGCTCACAGGTGCGTGCTCCTCTTACAACCTAAAATGAGGCACACGCTTCCTGCCATATCCATGAGCAACCATCCCATTCCCTGAAATTGGCCTTTCAGGCTGAAATCAGAGAGTGTGCCAACATTCACTGTGCAAATATTCGGGGCTTTCCCTAGATGATAAGCGTCGTGGAATGTTGGCTTCCAGGTGCATTACTAGAACATATGCCATCCTGACTGGACCCCAAAAGGTCACGTCGGGTTTAATGAAGAGAAAATTGGTACAAACCAAACCCTAATGGACAGGCCGCACGCAGATTCCAAAACAGCCCGGGAAGCCTCTGTCTGTGGGTCATAAACCTTCCACCATCATCTCTTTATTTTTGGTTAGTAATGTGTCTTTTGTCTTACTCACTCGGTTTAAAGAGTTATGAAATATTTAACGACAAAAAGTATAACGAATGATACAGTAGATACTCTTTGCTATGTCTTAATAAAGAGATACATTTAATCGGTCCCAATTTTCTTCCTAAGAAATACAAGGCACTTGGTATTTTGAAATTCTAATCTCTACCTTCCCATTTTTCATATTCGTATTGTCTAGTACCTCAGTTCCAGTATGAGCCCATCCTACCTTCTTTAGTCATTATTACAGTTCCTTTCTTTTCTGTTGTAAATTTTTTACATACCTTCACAGTTTTTATTGCGGTTTTCCTTAATTTATCCCTGCTAGGATACAATTCCTGCATTTCCACACCAGTCTTAATTATGTCACAAGTCACAGCAAAAATAAAGCAGCACTTTTTTTTTCAAAAAAAGGAAACTGAAAACAAAATGAGTCAGGTATTCTGAGTGCTTTCTTCCTTTTCCCCTACCAGGCATTTTAAGACCTGGAAATAAGGAAATAAATGAACATAGTGGCTTTGTCACCTAAGTTTGTCATAATATTTTTAGAAATTTTCTTTCCTTAATAAAAGCCACACGTGTTAAAATTAACCTAAATAAAGCATTTCAAAAAAAAAATCTATACGATCAGCCTTGGGAGTCTTCAAATAAGTTATTTTCGACACACAAGCATGTACACACTTTTAACCATTTAGATAAATTTGTGGAATGCTAAAATCCCAAATCAGGTTTAAAGAATAACTTTGGCTTCTCTCATACCACATATGCCATATGATGACTTAAATTACAATCTTGGGTTTTGCTAAAGAAAAAAAATAGCAACATATTTTTCTCTATAAAAATGCTGGCACACAAACTCAAAACTAAAAAGGTTTCGAAAGTGATCAAAGCGTTCTAAATGTGAAGCAAGTGTAGAAAAAAAATCTGTCTATATGTCAAACCTAAGTGGAATAAGGTTGGTCTAATTGTGTTGCTAGGAATTTTGTTTTGGAAACGTGTTAATACATTATTGGTGAAAAATTTTAATATCCTGTTTGCTTTCCCTGGGTAAGTAGTGAGGCTTTGGGTGTGGGTCAGGGTAGAAGTCACCTTTACCTGAAGCCATGGGAAGGATTATTGGCAAGTGTAGTGTTTATGGTTTCTTGCCTGCATATAAATATTTCACTGGGTATCTCCGTATATTTTAAAGAACATAACCATGGGGTGCCTGGGTGGCTCAGTCGGCTAAGCGTCCTGACTCTTGGTTTCGGCTCAGCTCATGATCTCACGGTTTCATGAGTTCGAGGCCCCCATCAGGCTCTGTGCTGACAGGTTGTACGTTGCTTGGCATTCTCTCTCTCCCTCTCTCTCTGCCCCTCCCCTGCTTACGCGGTCTCTGTCTCTCTCACAAATAAATAAACTTAAAAAATATTAAAGAGCATAATGATACTGTTATATAATTTAAAAAGAACAGTAATTCTTTAAACTCATTGTACACCCATTAACTATGGACTCCTCAGTCCTTTTCCTAAGCTGACACGCAGTGCTTGGGGACACCTGCATTTCCTGGGAATTTGCTGTGTGAAATGGATCTCAGAAGTGGTCTGCAGGAATTCCTTTTGCTTCAGCTCCACACTGCTCCTGGCTCTTCGGTGTAGATTGTAACTGACCACTTTTAGGCATCCGGTTAACCCCTAGCCAAGCAGAAGATGGTACCCGTCTAACCAGCCACCCAACGCACAGGTTGAAGGAGGCCAAGAGCACCCATCTTTCCCTTTATTTCCTCCCTCTGCTCCTCTGTCATTGTTATTCTCTCTTCCACGAGATCATTTCTCAGCCCCCATTGTTCTCCAGGAGTTTCTCAGCCTTACAAAACTCCTCTCTAAAATATCCTTGTGTATTCTTATCTCAGAAAGTGGTCTGGACAAAGCCTGTTGCGAAGAAACCTGTCTGGCCTTTGCAATATGGCTGTTTTCACTGATTACAATCTGACCCTCTGTGTGCTTCAGGGAAGCCTTCAGAACACCAAGGCTGGTGTCCTTTGCTGCTATCGGAGCTGCTCAATTTCTGCAAGACTTCAAAAATGGAAGGAAAATAGATTTCTCCAAGCTTGTGATACAGCTTATCGTCTTTCCAACCCATGTCTGTCCTTTTTTAAAGATGATGATACTCTTTGCACTTTGGGGGGGATGCAGGATATTGGTGAAAATATAAGTGGTTCCCTTTGAGACATCCTTCTGGAAGGAAGCATTAATTCATGTAGAATTATTCATTTTTACGAAAACTTATGGGTACACACTATTCCTGGGTTAAACCTGAACTGCCTATGTGTTACTGAAAATGTGTCTCTGGGAATTCACGTAATGATAATGATAAGATAAGAATCATAGCTCATATTTATTGAATGGTTGCTCGCAAAGCTGGCATCTGAGCCTAGCCAGCCTAACTCTGGTATCCATGCTCGTTAGCCTCTCTTTTCCACTGCCTCTTGGACGGGAGAAGTCTTGTCCTAGTTACTGACATAAAAAGTGTTAGTATATGGATGGAATTTTAGGGCCCCAGTTTCAAAGATTTGATTGTGGCCATACTGCATAAGCAAAGGAATCTGTGTGAATAAAACCAGCAAGGGGGTGACTCTTAGCGTGACTTGTACCTAAAACTAAAATGTTCCAAAGCATTTCTGGAAACTCCATTTACCTAGATGGAACCATTATGTGGATTTTGTTCTTTTGGGATGATAGCCAGCCCTCCTCTAAGAATCATGCCTTCCTAGCAGGTGCATAAACATTTTCGGCTCCCGGTGGTACCACTGTGAATGGGAAGGCAAAGGCTGCTATCATTCCTGACAGGGAAAGCTGAACGCTAAAGGCAGACAAATCAGATCTGAGTGACAGGGGTAAAGATTAGGCCTCCAAAGAGAAACTCTTATATAGAAAAGAAGGAAAGGGTTGGTAGGCAGCGTGTGGCAATAATGCGCTCTACACTGCAGAGATAGAGGCCCCGCTACCGGAGGGACCTTCGGTCCTTGATCCCTGGGAGGGCTTGTATGGCAATATTGCCTGAAGAGCTGGGAAGAGGCGCATGAGAAAGTGTTTGTAGCCTCAGAAGGGAGGAACATGACAGATGTTCACACCACAAGAGCCTCTTGCTGGCTGAGTCACAGAGCATTCATCAGGCCTGTCTCCAAAGAGAACCCTCATAAACTCATCTTGAGTACTTGTTCATTCTGTGAAGAGGGGAACAGAGAGAAGGCAATCAAGGAGAAAAAAGAAGAATGGCGGCCCTCAGAATGGAGGGGTTTGGTGACCCACAGGATCTGGCTGCCTTCTGTCAAGGAGACATAAAGCAAAGGGAAAAACCTATGTTCATATGCTTCAGGGGCCACTGGCAGAGAAATAAAAGCTTTCATTAGTCTCTAAATCCTTTAATTAAGCTTTTCTCAGTATACAAGTGGGATCTGCTTTTATTTAAGAAAAAAGAGAGTAACTCTAATAAATGAATAAAATAGAGAGACGTTGATTCCCTAGACATAGCTCAGTGTAGGCAATCTCAAATTTTCAATGGCAGCATGGGGCACTGCATGAAGAAATTTCCAGAAGCATCCTTTTGAGTAAGAAGGCAAGAAACAAAAGCAACTTGCGATGGCCAGAAACTTCCTAAATTGTCTGCTGCAAACTTCTTCAAAACTGTGTCGCTGTGTGACACAGGAACCTGATCGTGACAGGAAAGTGGTTCCAGTTCTGCACTGGGTCTCACTTTTTCACCTGCTATGGAGGATGGGTGAGGGAGAGAAATAGCCTAAAGTCGTTCCCAAACCTGGTGTTCTTACAAAATCACAGAGTAGCGACAGTTGTTTATTTATACACCAGCACTATGTAATTCCTGAGGTCACTGCTGTATTCCCAACACGGTTGTGAGGCAGACACTTGGTAGGTTCACAGAAATATTTGTACAATTTTGGATAAATTAGGTCTGAGAGCAATGTCTTTGCTTTGAAAGGGTCCATGATGTTGCAGGCCCAGGAAGGCAGCACCAGGGCCTGCAGCCCTGGGTATTCAGCCAGAGCTCTATATTTCCAAAGGGCTGATCCTGGAAGAGAGATGTGACCTCCTATTGTTTCTTCGCTGTTGAACAAAAAGGCCCTCAGGAGATCAGAAGCACATTAGGTTTCTCCCATGTTGGACACTGCATGTAAATGTATGTCATCTGCATGTAAATCCGCATGTAAATCTATGTAAATATGAACGTCAATCCACACAGTTTGCAAATACTTTTGTATACATGACTCATTGGGACAATATGGACGAAAGTGACTTACATCAATTTTTGCTTTAAGGTCTGTTTCAATGACAAAATAGGGGAGCTGGGTTTCAAGACTTTTACAGTTTCTATCAGCTTGATAAGATTCTGGAATTTTCTACCTCAAATGAACACCTGTAAATTATTCTTACAGATTTAAAAGGCATTTGAAACAATCCAAAACTGAGGGCTTGCTTGACAGCAGCATCATTTTTCTTCAAATTATTCTGTGTTAATTTATGTTCCATTACTCAAGGGACCTGTTTGCACTAAAGCATCTATAACAATAGGGTGGATGTCACCTACTGCAATCTATTTTTGGTTTTATCTTTTAATTTGCAACCTGTCTTTAAACGTTCTCACTACTAATGAGCGAGTTTATTAAGAGCATAGGGTGAGAAATGTCTATGGTCTGACCTTTTGGCTAATTGGCCAGTCTCTGTTGAAATTAATCTGGTGAAGAAAAATTATAGTTTCAAAGGAAGTTTGTAGATAGGCTGTTAATTGCAATTGTTCATTTTCCCTTGGAAAACTATGCATGGAGAGTAACATGCAGTGGACCCCTGCCTGGAGAATTTGGCACTGGGAATATGGAATATGTAGACCTCATGAGGGGTCACTGTTTGCCCAGGTATAAATGACACATCCTCAAAGTCTCCCTATTTCAAGCTGACAACTAGAGAATCCTGCATTTTACCAGGTAATACTTTTAAATCAACCTCAAAGAGGATATAGTAAGTCTACAACTCATTGGCAATATGGGAACAGCTTAGCTGTGCAGAACAATGTCAGGAAATGTACACACTGGTATTTGAAAGAATAAAAACCAAAGTTGCTTACTGAAGGCTTAGCTTTTGATTAAGACATTTTTTTTCCTCTTTCAATGGTACTGTGAAATAATTTCAAGGGTTCATCTGCATCTGGAGGCCAGAATGCAGGAGACGAGAGCTTATTCATAGAGTGTGTAGAACTTGCATCAACACTGGGAAGTCTCTGCCCCAAGTATGAGTTGCCAAGGAGAGTTAAGTATACCTATTCTAAGCACCATTACTGACTGCTTCAGAGGCTGGAGGGAGAATTTGGAATTGGAAAAACAGAAACCATATTTATCTTTCTGAGAATCCTTATTTAAAATGTTCAGACCACATGGAGTATGTGGCAGAAATGTAGAAGAAAAACAGATCAACGGCAAACAGAAGGAAGTCACTAGAGCAAAGCTTCGATTGTAGTGCGGTAGTTGAAGATTGGGTGCTGTTTCTGCTATAAACCTTCGTTCTCCACATTTTGGTTATTTTCATGTAGAAGTTTGCTCCTAGCTCAGTCTCTGAAGGACATTATTCTTAGGCTTCTCTTTTTCAAATTATCAGTAAATAATAATCATGGACAAATAAAATTGATTATATAAAGTGCTTATGGAAGGTGGGATATGCAGAAGTAGGGTCAGGGCAGAGAGAAACTAAGTTGTTTAACAGAATGGACTATCTCCAGAAACACTGCCTTGATTGGCTGGCACATCGGAAGAAAAAGTGTTCATGAGAACTGGAGTTGACCAGCTGTAACTCTGGAAAGAAAGAGTCGCGGACGTTGGAGATCATGGTCCCCAAATCCACCCAGGTCAGTAGAAGCTGTGTCAGGCTGACATGAGATGTCCTTCTTGCCTGGTTGGAATGTTCTACTGCCTAACTGGTGTCTGGCCCAGTGACTCCCAATTCATTCGTTCATTCATTCCTTCCCTCACTCACTCATTCTTGTATTCTCACTGGGCATCTGCTTGGTGCCAGCTCTCCAGGCAGTGAGTATGTGCCTGTTGAATCAACAAATGAACTCTGTGGCCCTTCTTCTGATGCCAGGACACGAGGTAACCTTCTGGCAAGGCATCTTCCTCTTTAGCTGGCCTGCAACACAGTTCTGTCTGATGGACGGTTGTATCTCTCATGGTAAATAACTATCCGGTAACTGGTTTTCTATATCAGTTCTTGTGGTCTATGCCAGTGTGACTGGCATCCTGAAATATGACACTGAGCATCCAGAGTCTCTGTGAACAAAAGATGTGCTAACTTCAGGTTGTTAAAATCCATGCATTATGCTCTTCTTGAGTATAGGTGCCTTGACCCCCAGTTTATCATTTATTTTGTCCGGGATTGTGCTAATTTGACAGGCTTGGCTATCTCACTGGAGCTCTGATCTCAGCCTTGATCTTGCTGCCACGTAGAGTCTCTTTCTCTCACCATCAGTGTTAGCTCCTGGGCTAGCGGGTCTTCAAACAGGTGCCCAGAGGCCTGCTGGGGAACAGGGAGACTCTGGACTCTCAGTGTCCTATTTCAGGACATCTAAGAAGACAGTTTTAATGAAGAGATATTTTCAGATATGACTGTATCACAGGAAATTTACTTTTTTGGGGGAGGGGGAGCATCATAACTTAGAAGGAAGGTTCTCGATTACGAGGGGTGAGCTTCAGTACGTGAGAAAGAGCACAAGCCCTGAGCCTCTTCTTGAGGGCAAGAATCACACGGTATTATGCAGCTCGAAAAGGAGGAAAAACAGCCAGGACCCTTGTGGGCTCACTGCAAGCACTCAACTACATGTGAGTTCTGTTTTCAACCCCTGCTTCTCCCCAGGGCCCTCTTTCCTCTATTTGTGAAATGAGACGAGTAATACCTAAATTAGAGGATAGAAAATTAGTTATACCACAAAGCCTATACTTAATAGGCACTTAATATTTATTGAATGAAAGGACAAATGAAAATGCTGAGTTTCTAACAGTATTATATGAAGCAAAACTACTGATATGTATTTATCACTTTTTATTAAATGAGAAGGAACACACTTAAAAGCCAACAGTCTTGACACTACAATATATTTGATATTAGAAAAGATGTTTTAGTTGTATGCAACTTAGATTGTTGACTAAAATAAAAGCTACAATTGCAACACGGCCCTTATTGTTGTCTGAGTCATTTGTTTCTACCCCTAACTGTTCCCTTTGTTTCCAGTTTTCTCTGCAGGCTAATTCCATACTAACTAATCTTAAAGCACTGCTTTCACCACCACGTGGCTCAGAAACATCCTTCCTTTCCTTTCTCTGCCCTTCATTTCATTAAATAATACTCCTCATTCACAGCCTTTTAACCAATGTCCTCACCTTACTTGTCATTCTTTCTTACGCTTGTAACTCAGGGCTTTTTTTTATCTCGGGCGTACGGATTTTTTTCAGGCTGGATTTAATGGTTTGTGAACACCTGCATGTCTGTGTAAAATTGTGTGTATGTGGGAGTTCTTCCTGAGAGAAGATCCGTTTCAAGAAGCGACCAAGGAGACCCAAGATGTCATGGAGGTGAAGACCCTTTCTATCCACGGTCAGGTCTCCCTCGTGCCCTCTGCCAGGGCTCCAAGCTCCTCCCTGACCTTGGTAGCCTACCTGTTCATCCTGTCCTCTTCCTCTGACAAAGGAAACTTCTTCAAGTATGACTGAAGACCTGCCTCCCCCACTCACCCCACTGATGCCCTTTCTCCTTTCTCTGGCTCCCAGAAATCCCAGCCAAGTGCTAGTGCACCACCACATGACTAGGAGGTGCTCCCCAGATTTCATGATGCCTGTCAGCTCTCCTGAAGAATTAAAGGCAGGTTCTTCTGGCAGGATCCTCTGATATTTGGGTACACCTCCAGCCCACAGATGAGCCGGGTAGTGAGGAAGAGGGACAGGCCATATCCATCACAGACTGACAGCATTTCCTTCCCCAACTACCTGACATCATCTTTCCTGAGTTTCTAAAGCAAGAGTCTTGACGTCAGTTTTAAAAATAAAACCAGGGGTGCCTGGGTGGCTCAACTGGTTAAGCGTCTGACTTCGGCTCAGGTCATGATCTCATGGTTTGTGAGTTTGAGCCCCGTGTCAGGCTCTGTGCTGACAGCCCAGAGCCTGAAGCCTGCTTCAGATTCCGTGTCTGCGTCTCTGTCTGCCTCTCCCTTGATTGCGTGCACTCTTTCTCTCTCTCAAAAATAAACAAACATGAAAAAAAAATTAAAAAAATAAAACCAAACAATAATAAAAAGATACTTCTCCAGGCCTCCCTCATTTGCATACCACATAGCTGGCAGGTGTTCTCCTGAATCATTTTGCAGGAGCAATTCTCAATGTGTAAAGCTTCCTCCAGCTCATGGCCCACACTGTTGTCTCCATGGGGTATCCTTTGATAGTGAAATATGATCAGTTCTGGGTAATCCTACCCACCCGTGTGCTCATCTGCCCCTCACTGACAACCCTGCTTTTGAAATCCCAACTCTGCCTTGGCCTTGAGTACAGACATACAGTAACAGACATGACTTACTCTTCTGATTCCTGGTATGCCAAACCATAGATCCTGAATGTTACAATTATATTAATGGATTGTCAGGCAGATCTGATGAAGTCAATACTGGGTCATTAATATATTAGTTGCAGATGGAAAACAATTAAACGGAGTGGGGACAGGAAGAACATACTGAAAAAAGCCACAGATCTGGCTTTTTTGTGGTCCCTTCACTTTGCAGAAACAATACCGTTATCATCAAAGGTCAAAGTCAGTTACTGGTACAAAAATCAATAAAGTGGAAGCAGGGGAGGAAGAGATCGAAGAGATAAATTCATGACATGTCTTCTAGACTGAAGGGACTTGGTGAAAATCTACATATTTTAAACTCATGGGAATAAAACTGGTTGTCGCTAAATTGGAACATTCATGTAGTTTCATGGGTTCCTGCTATGAACAGGTTTTAAAGAATTATATCAGCACACAATAGGAAAAAAAAGAACAAGGAGAGTTTTTAAAATTGCGTCTGCTTGTTAGACTTTATCATCCATTTTGTTGGATTCTTAGAATCAGACGCTTGTGGGTTTTTCTTTCTGTCTTTCTTTCTTTTTTTATGAAGGCGATCCATAGGCATGTTCTAACTGTCCTTGCCAATTACTGCAGAGGATCAGAAATCTTTATTACTGGCAATCTGAGGCTATCAGTTACATTACGTTTGTGTAATATACTAGAAGAAAGCCTCTAACTTTCTAACCTAAACATCATGGTCTGAATACATTACTCTTAATATGATGCGTACTGTCTTGATTGAATGTTAGACTAAAAACATTTGCTCATTTCTGCCCCTCGCCCTGAGCCAACAGCAGTGATGTAAGTATGCCAGTTTTCAAAGTGCAATCTGTAGATCACCCCGCACTGGCAAAGGTGCCATGCTCTGGTAAACAGGGCATCATATAGCATCCTCTCCATTAAGGGCACTTGGGTGGTCTACTGCAAAGCGATTACATTTGCCATTTCTTAGCCGCCAGCAAATATATTTACTCATTAACACTTGATGGGTTGAATGCTCCTGAAGAGGGCTACTGAGCAATTACGTATGATTCCAACTAATTCCCAAGGTACCAGAAAGTGGCTTCTCTAATGGTAGTTTTCTGCAAGAATGATCTCCCTCAGAGAGAGAGAGGGGCAGAGAGGAAGAGCAAAGGAATGCCAGGTGAGGGGCCACATGTAGGACTTTGGGGGTTTCAATCTCTACTTTGGCTAGCTGTTGAGTAACATTAATGTAGAGGTCCTTGACTTTGAAAATTCAAATAAGATTTAACTTTACATTCACGTTATTTATGGAAACGTGGGCTGAGAATCAAGAACTCAGTAGTATTTTGTATACTTTATGATCAAATTTTTGCATATATTTATAAACACTGTTAGTTCCAAATTATCAGCACATTTACTAGATCAGATCTGTTACGATCCTTACTTTGGAATATTCTGGAATCCATTAGTAGGGATTTAAGGAACTAACAAAGGGTTCCTCTAAAAGCATCAATGGACTCAGCTTAAAAGCAGCAGGGTATAGGAGAAGGCAACCAGGACTGGACTCAGAGCCCCTGGACACACGTTCTTGTTCTGTCCCATCAGGTGGGAGTTTGTGCCAGGTATTGCAACTCCTTAGCAATTCCTATGTAAAGGTCTGTCTCCTGCCAGTTCAAGATGGGCACTCCCCATGTGACCTTTCTTCTGACTAGCCAAGTGACCTTGGAAGGAGCCATTACTGACTTCATTTCAGGGAAGGAAACATATTGAAGGTTAAGTAGGTCACCTAGACCCAGGCATAGAATCGAAAATGGTGACATGAGACTGCAGACTCTATGTATGGTGCCACCCAGGTACTGGCCAAGGCTGTCGGGATTAGGACAAGGTCCCACAGTGGCTCCATTTCAGCCATACTTGGAGCTTTTCTAAACCAGAGCCCTGCTGTCCAAAACAGCCAGTAGGGAATAGCCAAATGAAGCCATTTAAATCCATATTAAAATCTAAAATTTGGTTCTTCATTCATAGTAGATACTTTTTGAGTATGTATTAGTGGCTACCATATTGACCAGTGCAGATACACATTTCCAGCAGTAGATAATTTTACAGTGTCTACGTCTCGCTACCAGTTTGATCAGTGCAGATACAGAAGATTTCCACCAGTAGATAATTTTTGAGTGTCTATTAGTTGCTACCATATAGACCAGCACAGATACAGAAGGTTTCCACCATTACAGAAAGTTATACTGGATAGTGTTGCCCTAAGTGTTGGAATTCTGCTCACTGGCTACAACCTATGACTCGTTAATTGAACCTGACCTCAGTCTTTAGCTACTTCTTTCTCCTCATGGTCCATCAGACACCTCCAACTCTCCTGCCTCCAAACCTAGACTTTCCACAATGTTCTTGCCATCCTTTATTCTCTTGATCCTTGATATTCTGTTGGGGTACCACCTGCCAATCCCTGACCATTGGCAAGTCATATCCTTGTGATTTCCTGGCTCCTGTTTCTGGGATATGATGCAATACTGGAAACAATGATAAAATAACAAAATGAAGAGAATGCATGCTCTCAACCCTAACTGGGTCCTTCCTGATTCTCGGCATTTCTTCAGTTCATTTAACAGATGCAATAACTCATCCCTTATGATGCCTCGTTCCCAACAACCTCAGCCCTCTCACAATCCTCATTCTCCATAGTCAGTGTCCTGGAAAGACATCACAAAAGCTCTTGCCATGAGCTTCTCCAACATTTTCCTCTAGGTTTCTTCTTGTTTCCTTTAGCCAGTGCTTTTCACCTGGGAGTACTGATTTCCTACTTTCAGATCTTTGCTCATGATGTCTCGGCCATTTAGAAGTTTTCCTCCCAAACTCACCTTTACCACAAAGCAGTTTATGGATCATCCCATCTGAAAGTAACTTCTTTCTTCTCCAAGTTTCCCTAACATTTTCTCTGCACCTCTCGCATAAATTTCTAACTGGTGTTGCTTATCATAATGTACAGGTCACCCCGTACCTTCCCCATCAAACCACAACCGATGTGAGAGACAGTAATTGATGAATTCAGCTTGCACTCCCGGCAGCAATTGGCACAGGTCTTTGTATAGACTGTACTCAGCACAGATTTATTTAGTGATTATCTATATGCCTAGTTATGAAGATGTCAGATTCACTCTGAAGGCAGACAGAATTAATCCAATAATGAATTGATGAATACACTTCTAAAGATCACAACATCAGGTTCTAACTAAATGATCACATTCTGATGGGAAAACAAGGGTGTATGTGTTGATGACTAGAACTGCAATAAATGGGGCTAGAGCAGTGGGGAATATCATTCTGGGGCATGACATAGGGACGAAATGACAGAGAGTAGACAAACAACCAAAGAAAGGCATCAAGGCTCTAGCAGACTTACCTTGGGTAGCGATATAATGATTGGGTCGATGATAACCCTAAAAATAAATGAGAAAGAATATTTGACAACCTTAAAACGGTAAGCAGCACAGAAGTCACCCACTAAGTTTGCCAAAATGAATGCACATACAAATACCAACAACCGCACCGGTTGAAAGTGAAATGGCCAGACCCAGTACCGCTTAGTGCCTTCGTGACCCTTAGCGGATCAAAGCTAACAGTTCTGTGGCTCACACATGGGGTGGGAGTAACTTAATCATACGCCGGCTATGAGACGATGGGTGAGCAATCAACACTAACAACTTATGGATTCTCTGAAATAACACGACCACGACTCTTATTAGATTGCAAACAGGCTGGGAATGTGCAATAGGATTTCATGTGTGTGCGGGATGCTATTGGCAACGTGCCAAGGCTTTAACACACACCCTGTTCTACCCGTATAGGCAGCTACGTCAATAGTCATACTGAACATCATTCTTAAACACTGCTAATGCCATGACACGCTGCTGTGGCAAGGGCCAGAAACGCAACGAGGCAGAAATTCTGCAAGGCCCCTTCCTTTTATCGTGACCCTGTGAGGAGGGGAAAAGATGAAAATTGAGACCAAATACAGAAGGGAACAAAGAACGTCACAGGATCAATATCTGGGGAAGATAAAACCAATTTAGAGAAAATTACACACAGGTAACATAATATCGCCACGGACCTTAATATTTTCCATTTCTGTTTCCCGAGATTACCTAATATAGTGTGCCTGAAGCCAGATGGGAAACAGGAGAAACTTGGAGAGGAAATACAGATTTCTCAGACCATTTCAATGTGTATCTGGTAGATTTTTTTTTTTCTTTTAAAACAAGTCATTGATAATGAACAGCAAAAGCAAACACATTCTTTTATACAACTGACCTGCTGTGGGTATAGACTCTTGACAGATATTAAATAGGATTATGAAGATAATCACTCATGTCTTGCCAGCTGATAAGTTTCACAAAGCAAGACCCTGTCTGATGTGTGGCTCCGTATGTCAGTTCTAGCAAGGCGCTAGGAGATAGGAGGAGCTCATCTATGAAACGGAAATAATCCACACAGTCCACGAATGACCTACGTTGCTAAACGCAGTGGTCATTTCTCAGTCCATTGTTTTTGTTTGTGGTCTGAATCACACACAGTTAACACTCTAATACGTACAACAGCAACTGACATATAATACAACACGTGGCTCAATAAAATCTTATTGACTAAGTGAATAAAAGGGCCCTGAATATTGACTCTTTTCTCTGTTAAAATTAAAACTAATTAATCTGGTATTTTCATTACTTTTATGTCTTCCCTCCTCTGTAGCTCTACCTGCCCATTCTTTAAAGCTAAGTTAAAATCACTTCTGCCACAAAACCTAATCTGATTACATTTACTCCTTCAGGCAGTGATTCATCAAACACTTATTAAGTGCTTACAGAGTTTCAGGCCTGTGCCAGGCGCAGGGGGTACAAGATGCATAGGAAAAAGCCCCTGTGCTCAAGAGCCCCCAGGGGCTCTAGGAGCTGGGACTGGAGCATGAACAGGATTCCCTTGGAATCTCCCAAGGGAAGGAGTGTTACAGAGAAGACATTTCTTACGTCAGCTTCTAAACTCTGAAGTCTTGGGGAGAAGGCAACAGGTCTTGGCCACCTCTGAATTCTCCCACAAGGGACTCACTAAACATCTACTGGATAAAGGAATAAGTGCAATGTATTTTAGGAAGGAACTTGGCTTTAACAGAAAAAGATATCTAACTTGGGCCGTGTGTGTTCTGGACCATCATCCAATGTGGCAGCGTAGGGGGCTTCATTAGAGGAATGGGATACGAATTACCCTTCAGACAGTCCTCCTGTAGGCCCTACCCTCAGATCCATCACCAAAGTGTCACAACCTTTCCAAGCAGTACTATAAATAACATCCTTAGGTTTATTTTTTAGGTAACTCTTAGAGATTGTGATGCTAGTACTTTTAGTAGCATCTGAATTATACTCAAGTAAGAAGACGAAAGAACTCACGTGTATGGGTAAAGCCTGTCCGTGGAAGTACTAATGGACTAGAAGGCAGTGTGATGGCCAAGGCAAGCACAGCGTGCCCTGGAAACTGCAAGGGAGCAAAGGTCTGTTTCACGTGAACCTGAGCCTTGAAGGTAACAGTGACTTTCCCTTCATTTTCAGGCTACTTTTGAGTTCATTCATTCTTTCAACTGAAAACATGCTGTCTCCTCAGGAATTTATTCTAATGTAAGACATTAAGTTAACATGATGCAGGATGAACAAAGAAGCAGTCTTCAATAATTAAACAGCCTACATATTTAATGACATGTCTTGTGTGCATTCGATGTCCTGGTTAAACAGCTGCAGACTACTTTGAAGGCAACTTAAAAGTGCAGTAATGACGAGAGATCGCAAATCATCGAATTAGGAATTAAGAGAGTTTTATCTTATTAATATGTAAACAGATTTCTTTTAAAGTGTCAAATAATCTAAGTTGTTGACAAAAACATGGAAACGCTATCCTTGGTCCACAGCAGCATGGAAGCCACGGAATGTCACAGAGGAGTTCAGCAGCCAGTAGGCCGACTTGAGAACAGGAGTGGCCATGTCTCCACCGTAAAGTTCTGCAGGATGTGAAGTAACGTTAATGTGTTTGCTTCTGGATTTGGAGCAGTGAGTGCCCACCAGTACCATAGCAGACACACGATGTGGAATGTGGCAGAACAGTTGGGTTTACTGACGGTTTCAAAATACATACATCGATATAATTTCCATTGATGTAGTCGGAGTTGGTATCTCCTTCTATGGTCTGTAGTCTCACCCGCGAATGATCATCTGCAAAGGGAAAATAAAACAATGATTTTTAAAAATGTTTTAATGAAAAAAAACCTCCCTGCATGAGCAGGGGAGGGGCAGAGAGAGAGGGAGACACAGGATCCTTAGCCGGCAGGCTCGAACGCACCAACTGTGAGATCATGACCTGAGCCAAAGTTGGATACTTAACCGACTGAGCCACCCAGATGCCCCAAGAAAACAATGAATTAAAAGCAATCTGTTGGGATGCTTAGAGCCCCAGAATGCAAGCACATTACATAGAGATCATTCACATCCATGCTGCTTTACCGATAAACAAAGAATTAAACACCACACACCTATTACACTTCCTATTTTGCTCTTGAAGCTGGGAAGGATTTAGAATTATTTGCATTTTGCAGCAAATATCGTGAAGTTATTCTCTGATCATTTACAGACGCGCTGTGTGGGTAGAGGTTTGAAACTTCTACATGGAGTCCTATGAATCACAACAGAATTATTTCTTGGACTGAACGTAGAGCAAGTTCACTAAATCACATACTAACCCTGAGATTTTGAAGGCTTCCTATGGCACCCACCTTGACAAATGATGGCTATAAACCACGGCCCAGCCCTCTGGAGGTGCGAACATGGACCTAACCTCAGTTGTTGTCCCTGAATTCCCTACACCACTCTCTGCACCATGTGTGTGAGGTCCAGAGTCAGGCATGTGGGTCAGAATCTCCACACTTGTGATTTGGGACAAGTTACTAGCTCTCCCTGTGGTTTAGTTTTCTCATCTGTAGAATGGGGATTAACAGTGCCTGCCTCACGGGATCATTGTGACCATTAAAACAAAATAGAAAAGAAGGTTAGAAAAACACCTGGTATATAGTAAGTGATGGATAAATGTCAGTTGTTGCCCTTGTCATGTGCTGTGGAACAGACATGCAGACGGTTCTCACGATCTGTACCGCTGATGCCCACACAGATGGTAACAACCCAGAAATGGACCCACATGCAGGCCAAGTTTCCCTCCTGGTGACCTGCTCTAAGATCCAATTTCTCAGAGTACATTTTGCTTAAACCAGAGGTCCCCTATCCATATTTTTGCAGGTGGCAATGGGGGAGGCGAGTCATTGGGGTGCTAGGTATGTGTGGATTGTCCCGGCTTTTGCATTAGGAGAGCCAGTGCTCACACACAGCTACAGCAGGGCTGTAAGTAATTCAGGCAGTAAAGCCATTTGAGCCTCCCGAATGAAAGATGCTCCAATAGACCTGAATCATGGCTGTTCTGCACACATCAGGCTTTAAGTCAGCTCCTCTGAAGGGAGATTAGGTCTGCCTCCCTGTACTGCTTGACTTTCCCTGGGCAGTTTTTTTAAAAAGGCAGGCATCACATTAGAGCCTCCCAATCTTCAGAAGCAGCACTGTCTTAGGATCTATTGTATCTCCTGGTCAGAATCGCCCCTCTTTCACACTTTATTTCTCTTAGAATCTCAGGATGAATGCCGCCCATTCCCTGTGATTTATCACCCCTGGGCCTCTCAAATTGTTCTGGAATGTTCTACATGGGGACTTCAATCTCTGATAAGACTGCACTCTCATCTCCCATAAACAGAGCCTTTGAAATAAAGAGTTTCCCCATCATCTCCTACTGTTCGGTTGGTTACCTCCCTCCCTCCCTCCCTCCCTCACTCTTTTTTATTTTATTTTATTTTATTTTATTTTTAACTTGGCAGCTATTTCTCTAGATTTAATCACTTTACTCTCCTCCTGATGGGGAAACCCACAAGACATATGTACAGCGTATTTCCTAGGCAGACTGAGATTGTTTTTATTTCTCTTTATGTGCATGGTAGTATCCTTTCTTTATTCGAAAGTTGATTCTACTAGGTTATGACCTTTTGGGGTCAGAGACCTCATCGTATTCATTCCGAATAACCCTATGAGTACCTTTTCCCGAGGCCACAGTGCCGGGCCCCAGGGCCTCTCTTCACAGCACTGTCTGCAATGCACAACCACTTGCAGTGGCCCTAACACACAGCAGGTGAGCATAACGCATGGAACTCTTCACCTCACTAATGAATACCGTGTCTTGATGGTCACTGTCTCCATGGAAGAAGGGGCAAGTTGTGGTCAGGCGAGGTTCACTGGGGCTGTCTGGAGTACTAGAATGGTCCTGAATGTTTGCTTTACAACCACCTATTAAACTGTATTTGGATGCTGTATGCCCTGTTCTGTACCTATATTTCACTATTTAAAACTAAAAGAGTCCAGGGGCACCTGGGTGGCTCAGTCGGTTACGTGTCCGACTTTGGCTCAGGTCATGGTCTCACAATTTGTGAGTTCGAGCCCCGCATCGGGCTCTGTGCTGACAGCTCAGAGCCTGGAGCCTGCTTCGGATTCTGTGTCTTCCTCTCTCTCTGCCCCTCCCCTGCTTGCATTCTGTCTGTCTCTCTCTCTCTCAAAAATAAATAAAAATTAAAAATAAAATAAAATAAAATAAAATAAAATAAGATAAAATAAAAGAGTCCACCTTGAGGGTATAATGCTATGTGAAATACGCCCAACACAAAAGGGTAAATACTACATGATTCCACTTATATTAGATATTTAACATAGTCAAATTCATAGAGACAGAAATAACGGTGATTGCCAGGGGGCGCAGGGAGGTGGGGAGTAGGGAGTTAGTGTTGAGTAGGTATAGACTTGCAGTTTGGGAAGATGAAAAAGTTCTGGCAATGGGTGGTGACGGTTGCATAACAATGTGAATGAACTCAATGCCACTGAACTGGACACTTACAAATGGTTAATATGGTAAATTTCATGTCATGTGTATTTTGCCATATTTTTTAAAAAAGGGGGAGTCCACCTTCTCCACCCCTCCCTTGTAGAATATGTCTCCAAGTTCCACTCTAAGCCCGGATGTCCTGAGAAACAGCACCTCCCAAGGTGGGACTTATAGTCTTGAGCCCTTGGGAGTTCCCCTGCTTCTTCCTTTTCCCTGATGAAATAAAGGCGGTGGTGGCCGTGCCTCGAGAGCTTGCCGCTAGAGGACAACTGTCAGACATTATTAATGTGTACTCAGGAGATGGTTTAAGAATTACTGAAATGAGGTTTAGGAGGTATTTTTTCTTTCAGTGATAAAATGTGCAAGTATGGATAAGTCAGTGTATCTTAAGGCAGGGAGAGAGATGTTTTAGCAGTGGGAATGGGCTTAATATCTCAGATGAAGGAGTTGGCTGTGGAGAAGAACAAAAGAACATGAATTCTGCCCAGCCAGATTAGGCTGGGCATGGCATGATTACCCTCTTGGCTATAGTGGGTGAGCCCTTATCAAAGTAATCCTTTGCCTTCTGGCATGCCAATGAGAAAATCACCTTCCCTCAACAGCAGCAATAAAATGAGAAGGTCTCACTATCACTCATACTGAGTCAGTGAAAGTGAAGGTAAAAGAAGAAAGTTGATACGTCCCTCCAGTCAGGAGAGCCTTCCCTAAACTCCTGCTGGATATCTGAAAATGCCTCCGTGAAAGAGACGGTGATTCTCAGGTATCCTCTTTTAGATCAAGCTCTCAGTTGGCTAGGAAAACAATAAATATAGACTGTTGAGGGGCAAACAAGTCAGTACATGGAGGTTCACTGCCATCTTTTCTTGAAATCTCATTCACCTTAAATCACAAGCCAATTAAGAAGGCTATCATATAGCAAACATTCTTTTAGGAAAACTCAATTCCTTCTCCTAGGGCACTCCTGAGGTGAAATAGTATCAAATGACAATGAAGAAATGCCTGTAGGACATTTCCAGCATGTGACAAATATGGGAGGCTCTTAGACAAAGGATCCACAGAGATAACCACTGCCCACTGGTTGAGTCCCTATCCCTACTTTGTTTTGGAGGCTGACCAGCTGGGAGAGGGCCTTTCTCAGTACCAGAAACTACCATTTGGGTTGAAAGGAAGACGTTTGGAGAATTCACCTGTTTGGATATAAAAGTTCGAAAAATCCAATGGGATTTGTGGCTGACAAAAGGTCAACTATTCATGAAGGCCAAGGAGTCAAGACTATAAGGACTTGGTATTTCAGGAGACAGAGTCTAGTAAGGTAGAAAAGACCTGAGCTTTAGAGTTATAAATTACCATCCTTGTTTCTCTCCTGGTATGGGTGTTTTTTCCTTGGTTATTCCAAAGCCATTTCATGTTAACATTGTGTAGTGTTTAGCTTAGGTGGCCCAGAGACCTTGATTTGAATACTGGATGTACTACTCCCCTGAAGCATGAACTTAGATAAATTCTGAACCTCGCCGCGCTTCATCTATAAGAAGAGGTTGATGATTGGCTACCTTCACAGGATTGTTAGGAAGACCAAGTGAGAAGTACGTGTCCAAGTGCATGGACCATAGGACAGTTTCCATCAAAAAGGAATTATCCCTCTCATGTGAATAAAAGTGACATCGTTATTGCTTAGCAATTCGAACCACAAAGAGCCCAGGATGCTTGTTTGGAGGTCAGCAGAGCAGGGGAAAACTGCGCACTGAAAGCAGCCAATCTTTGGGAAAGATGAGCTTGAACTAGTTTTAAAGAGGACATAGGAAAAAAGGTTTGGAAACAGGACAGATATGCCTAAACAGCTCCTACAACTTAGTCCCCTGGCATCTATTCAGCAACTTATCTTTTTATTCAAAAAATATTTTCCTAAATCAAGGTATGATTGACTTATACTAGTTTCAGGTGTACAACAGAATGATTTGATATTTGTATATGTTGCAAGACAACCACCACAATAAGTCCAGTTAACATCTGGCACCATACAAAGTTAAACATTTTTTTTTTTTTTATCATGATGAAGACTTTAGGATTTACTCTTCTGGCAACTATCATATATATACGACAATATTGCTGACTGTAATCATCGTGCTTACATTATTACATCCCCAGGCCTTGCTTACTTAATAGTTAGAAGTTTGTATCACTTGACCTTCTTCCTCCATTTCACCTACCTCCAACCCCCCTCCTTCTAGCAACCCCAATATTGTATTAGTTTCAGGTGTACAATATAGTGATTCGATATTTATATACATTACAACATTCTCGCCATAGTAACTCGAGCTACCATCTCTCATCATCATATTATTGCTTATAGTCCTTAGGCTGTACCTTTTATTCCCAAGTCTTAATTTATTTTATAACTTGAAGACTATATGCCTTATTAATCTCCTTCACCTATTTTGTCTTTCCCCCCACCTCCTCCCCTCTGGTGATTCAGAGTTTGTTCTCTGTATGGGTCAATTTTTGCTTTGTTTTGCTTTGTTTGGTTGTTTTTTAGATTCCAGATATAAGTGAAATCATCATCTGTCTTTCTCTGTATAACTTATTTCACTTGGAATAATATCCTTTAATTCCACCCATGTTGTCACAAATGGCAAGATATCATTCTTTTTTATGACTGGATAGTATTCCATTATCTATCTATCTATCCTCTATCTAATCTATCTCACATCATCATTATCTATTCAACTACGATGGACACTTAGGTTGTTTTCATATCTTAGCCATTGTAAATAATGCTGCAAGGACATAGGAGGGCATATGTCTTCAAATTAGCATTTCTGTTTTCTTTTTTTTTTTTAATGTTTATTTATTTTTGAGAGAGAGAGAGATAAAGAGCATGAGCAGGGGAGGGGCAGAAGAGAGGGAGACACAGAATCCAAAGCAGGCTCCAGGCTCTGAGCTGTCAGCACAGAGCCCAATGCAGGGCTCGAACCCATGAACTGTGAGATCATGACTTGAGCAGAAGTCAGATGCTCAACTGACTGAGCCACCCAGGTGCCCCTAATTTTTTTGTAATGTTTATTTATTATTGAGAGACAGAAAGAGACAGAGCGTGAGCAGGGGAGGGGCAGAGAGAGAGGGAGGCACAGAATCTGAAGCAGGTTCCGGGCTCTGAGCTGTCAGCACAGAGCCCGATGCGGGGCTCGAACTCATGGACTGAGATCATGACCTGAGCCAAAGTTGTACACTTAACTGACTGAGCCAACCACGTGCCCCTAGTGTTTTTTTTTTTTTCCTTAGATAAATATGCAGTAAAATTGCTAGATCATATGGTAGTTCTACTTTTACTTTCTCGAGGAGGCAGGCTCCATAATGTTTCCATAGTGGCTGCTAACTTACATTCCTACCAATAGGACACAAGGGGCCCCCTTTCTCATAGCTTGCCAACACTTGCTATTTCCTGTCTTTTTGATAACAGCCATTCTCACAGGTGTGGGGTGATATCTTATTGTGGTTTTGATTTGCATTTCTCTGATGATTAGTGATGTTGAACATTTTTCATGTGCTTGCTGGCCATCTGTATGTCTTCTTTAGAAGAAATATTTATTCACATCTGCTGCCCATTTTTAAATTGGATTGTTTTATTTGCTGTTGGGTTATGTGAGTTATTTGTATGTTTTGGATATTAACCCCTTATCCGATATATGATTTGCTCATAGTTTCTCTCATTCAATAGGTTGCCTTTTCATTTTGTTGATGGTTTCCTTTGCCGTGCAGAAGATTTTTATTCTGATAGTAGTCCCATTTGCTTACTTTTATGCTTTTGTTGGCTTGGCTTTTAGAGTCAGATCCAAAAAATCATCACCAAGACCAATGTCAAGGAGCATAGCACCTACGTTTTCTTCTAGGAGTTTAATGGTTTCAGGTATTACATTCAGGTCTTCAGTTCACTTTGAGTTAACTTTTGTATCTTGTGTAACATAGTAGCCTACTTTCATTCTTTGGCATATGGTTGCCAAGTTAATAAATATAAACACCATTTATTGAAGAGACTCTTCTTTTCCCATTGTATATTCTTGCCTCTTTTGTTGTAAATTAATTGACCATATACATGTGGGCTTATTTCTGGGATCCCTATTCTGTTTCATTGATCTATATGTCTGTTTTTATGCCAATACCATACTGTTTTGATTACTATCACTTTGTAATGTAGTTTGAAATCACGGAGTGTGATGCCTCTAGCTTTTTCTCAAGACTGCTTTGGCTATTCAAGGTCTTTTGTAGTCTCATACAAATTTTAGAATTATTTGTTCTATTTTTGTAAAGAAATGCCATTGGAATTTTGATAGGAATTGCACTGAATCTATAGGTTGCTTTGGGTAGTATGGACATTTTAACAATAATAATTCTTCTAATCCATGAGCATGGACTATCTTTCCATTTATTTGTGTCTTCAATTTCTTTCATCAATGTCTTAGAGTATAGGTCTTTTTCCTCCTTGGTTACATTTATTCCTAGATATTTTAATCTTTTTAAAGTAATTATAAATGTGATTGTTCTCTTAATTTCTCTTTCTGAGAGTTTGTTGTTAGTGTATAGAAATGCAAGGGGCAGGTGGGTGGCTCAATTGGTTAGGCATCCGACTTTGGCTCAGGTCACAATCTCACAGTTTATGGGTTTGAGCTCTAGGTTCAGCTCTGTGCTGACAGCTCAGAGCCTGGAGTCTGTTTCAGATTCTGTGTCTCCCTCTGTCTTTGCAACCCCCCTCACTTGTTCATTTTCTCTCTCAAAATAAATAAACATTTTAAAAAAAGAAGTGCTAAAGATTTCTGTATTTTGATTTCGTACCCTGAAAATTGTATTCATTTATTCTAATGTGTTTTTTGGTGGAATCTTTAGGGTTTTCTATACATGAAATCATGTTATCCACAAACAGTGAGAATTTTACTCTTTCCTTTCCAATTCGGATGCCTTTTATTTTTATTTCTTTTTCTTGTTAACTGCTGTGGCTTAAACTGTTAATATTTTGTTGAATAAAAGTGGCAAGAGTAGGTGGGCATCTTTGTCTTGTTCCTGATCTTAGAAGAAAATTTTTCAGTTTTTCACCATGGAGTGGGCTTTTCACCATTATGTTAGCTGTGGGCTTGTCATATCCGGACTTTATTATGTTGTGGTATGTTCCCTCTATACCCACTTTGTTGAGAGTTTTTATCATAAAAGGACGTTGAATATTGTCAAATGCTTTTTCTGGATGTTTTGAGATGATTTCATGATTTTCATCCTTCATTTTGTTAATGGGGGATGTCACACTGATTGATTTGTAGATATGGAGCCATCTTTGCATCCTTGGAATAAATCTCACTTGAGTATGATGTATTTATCCTTCTACTATATTGCTGACTTTGATTTGTTAATATTTTTTGAGGATTTTTGCATCTAAGTTCATCAGGGATAGTAACTTTTGTTTTCCATCCTTGTTTCTGTGCAGTGTAGCATGGGGGTTAGGATCACAGGCTTTGGAGTCAGAATCCCTGGGTTTGAATCCCAATTCTGGCACTTTCTAGTTGTGTGACTTCGGACAAGTTATTTAACCTCTCTGTGTCTTAGTTCCTTTAATTGTAAAATGGAAATAAAAATAGTGCCTACCATGTAGAGTTTTTGTGAGAACTGAGTTAATATTAGTAATGCATTGATAAGTGTTTGGCACATAGTAAGAACTAAGTAAAAGCGAGCTGTCACTTGTATCATTATTGCCGATAATTTAATTCAAGACTTGATAATATTTTACCAGCAATATTTCACTTTTGCCTCCAGACTTTCCTTCTCTAGTGAATTCATGCTGTGAGCTGCTTTTCTAAAACACAATTCATTCTGTCCTCACCTAGTTGAAACCATTCAAGGATATCAACAGGGAACTGATCAACAGTGGTCTCTGTTGGGAAAGATCACTGAAAAGATGTGATCAGTGGATGACCCATGAGTTGGACCTGGGCACTTGAAGTTCCTCACCCATCTCCCCCTCGGAATGTGGGTTCTGCTTGTCTTTCCTGCTCCCAGAGGCTACTCCAAGGACATAGCTTTGAGACAGTGATATGGTGCTGAGAACATTTGCTCAGTATATGCGACTAGTAAGGCCTCTTCATAAACCTTTCAGATTTGGCAGAGGGATGCAAGGATCCACTTGCCTTGCTGCCGTCCAAGACAAGCCTTGGAGGTAAGTTCCCTTTACTTGTTAAAACTCCCAGCTACCATACTAGAGTGTCCTTCCTCTTCTGTGGTCGCTCCCTGCCCTCTGTGTATGGGAGTGGTTTCAGATTAACCCAGGAAGCTCCCAAAGGGTTGTGAAGCAACAGTCTTCTAAAACAATGGAATGTGATACAATCATTAAAAAGTATTACGATAGCTTTAATTTCCTTACCTGGAAAGATCTCTGTGACAGACTGCGGAGTGAAGTAGAGTGGGTTACAAAGCAACGTGTCTTGTAAGAGTCTGTTTATATGAAATAATTGCATATGTGTGCAGAAACGCTTGGTGGGATAAGTGAAGGTGGGTGGGATTTCTGCAGGGTGGGAAAATTTGGAGTGATATTTATTTTCATCTTGATGATTTTGTGTACCCCTTTGTGTACACAGTTTATACTGTCTTTTTATTAGTTTTTTTATGTTTATTTATTTTTGAGAGAGACAGAGAGAGAGAGAGAGCGTGTGTGACCAGGGGAGGAGCAGAGAGAGAGGGAGACACAGAATATGAAGCAGGCTCCAGCCTCTGAGCTGTCAGCACAGAGACTGACGTGGGGCTCGAACCCACAAGGGTGGGATCATGACCTGAGCAGAAGTTGGACGCTTAACTGACTGAGCCACCCAGGCGCCCCTATACTGTCTTTATAATCAGCAATGAAACAATAAACTTATTTTTATTTAAAAAATAAAGCCAACGAATTCAAGGCAGAGAATAGAAAGAGATGAAGGAAACAAAATAAAAATATTAGTAGGGTTTGAACTTAGTGGGTGAGGTTCTGAGCAATTTTCCCAACTTTTTGTTACTGTGTAATTTTTCTTGAATGTGTATGAATTGCCTTTCTAATTGGGGAAAAAAAGTACCTATTTAGCCATGGATGACTGGAATACGATCAAAACCCAACTAATGTTTATATTGTAATCACAACTCAATGTTCGCCCATCACAAAAGGGAACAAACTGACATTCTGAGAAAGTCTGCATAAAGGCCTTGTTAATTCCTCTCATTCCTTTCAAAAAAGCCTTCACCGTAAGAAATAGGGCAAAAATAATTTTTTTGGGTAAGAAATAGGCACATAAAGACCTGGTATAAACCATAACAAACCACTGCTCATTACTGAAAAATTATAATCTGCTGGTGCTTTTCCCCATGTACATATGCTTATGTATACATGTGTGTGTTTACGGATGTGTGTATGCATGCATTTATGTATGTGTGAATTCATACATTAGAGGTGGGGTAATTGACATTTAAAGCAGGTCTCCATGCTTTATTCTAAGCCCCTAAAAGCGGTTAATTATGCCCTTTTGTCACATCGCATTATATTTAAAACACCTCTAAGTAGCTTCAAATATTTTAACATTTTCATTTTAAACACAATGGATATGGGTAATAGCCTTGCAGTTGTAACTCGTATGTAATGAGATCTCACTACAGCAGCGGAAGTGGAGTGTGTCATTGATAATATTTCACCTCCAACCACTTCTCTCTTTCTGCTAAATCTTGATGACATATTTAAGGTAAATCAGAATCACAATGATTTAAGTAACATTTGCCCTCTGAGAGGAGACTCAAAATTAATTTTAATTACAACTGATGGCTGCAAATAATGGCTTTGCTCCTCCTGTGGTTACATTCTTGCCAAGGACCGCTGCTGCATTGGTTTCAAGGTGCAAGATGCAGGAGGGACCAGTGACGGATGGGAAGGGCTCAGTGCCCTACCCCTGCGTGACCTGTACGCCAGTCTGGTGTCCCTACTTGTGCCCACCACCTGGACGCTCAGGCCACGCCAGCTCTGAGCACCAAACAAATAAGGAAGCTTCGAGTTTAGTGGTAGGTGACTCAATGTGCATCTTTGCTCTTGCTGTTGGTTTTATGTGTTACTTAGTCTTGCCCGTGTCCTGTTTTCACCTAGACCCTCTATCAGACACGCTCAGTCTTTAATCTTCAGCATCCTGGTAGGACCCCCCCTGACTCTTCTTTTGCCCAATTCTTCTAGATTTTTCTCTCTGCTTTCCTAAACATGGTGTGTCAATTTGTTTCACCCTGATTCTCATCCATCTAAATGTTAATGTCAAAGGCTCTCCATGCCGGCCCATCTTATCCAACTAAACCCTTGTTCCCACCATCCTCCCTTCACCTGCCTTTATTCCTAAACTGGATCATGACAGGAGTGGATTCATCAGAAGCGACTGTGGGAGAGGCTCATCTGGCAGAAAGAAGCACATTACTGTGGAACAAAACCCTGGAAGAGTGGTCTTCAGCATGAGCATCAAGATTGGGTTACTTGTTGAAAGAACTGGGTGGAATAGATGGGGTTACACGTTTCACTCTTCTCTCAGATACCCCACTATGAGCCGGGAAAATGGGGCAAGAGGGCACGGGGAACACAGTGAGGATGAGAACCAAAGCTCAGAAGGGACCCCCTTCATGGAGGTGTTGCCCCTCCTGTCATGTCCTCAACTCATTGCCTCCTTACCCCCTGCCCACTCCATTCAAAGCACCGTTTGCTAATTTCAGGAGTAATTCTCATGTTGCTACATCAGTCTTCACTGCACTGGAGTCTTCAACAGGATGCTCCTGATACCCTCATTGTCTCTAAAGGAGACAATGCTCCTTTCTACACGTTAGGCAGCCTTGCCTCAGCCTCACTATTTCCCATTATTGAAGCTCCTCCAGGCTGGGTCCTAGGCTCTCCATGTCCTCCTTGCTTGCTCCACAGATAATCTTATCATGCCAGTGGTTTCAGCCACCATTCCATGCTCCAAGATTCACTAGTTTATATTTGGGCCCAGACCCGTGTCCTTTGGATTCCAGAGCAGTCCATACAACTGGCTACTGGACATCTCATTTGAATGTTTTGCAGGCATCTCAGTGTATCCTCAGATCCCCAGATTCAATTCATACACTTTCCTTGCTACTGCCAACATCATGCCTATCCCTGAGCTCCCTGCCAAATGTGCTTCTCTTTCAGTGTAACCCACTGGAGTAAATGGCCCATCTTCCCACTTGTCCATCTGTCCGTCCATCCATCCATCCATCCAACCATCCATCTGTCCTCCTGTGAGTCAGAAACAGAAACATCTCTGACTCCTCTGTCTCCCTCACCCCACATCCTGTCCATTCCATTTGACCAATTACTTCTCTGGAGTCCCTCGATTTCTCTTCTTTCTAGTCCACATTATCATTGCTTCTCACTTGGGCTACTGAGAAAATCTCTTAACCAGGGTCCCCTTCAAATTCATTTTTTACTTTGCAGTCAGATTAAATTTCTCAAATGCAAATTTGATGAACAATCCTCACCCCTCTCCTCAAAACACCCTTTGATGAGGTTTCCCTTTGCTTTTATAACAAACATTAAAATCCTGAATCTTCCCTAGAAGGCCCTGCAGGTCTGGCTTCCATCTCCCTCTACCCCTCACTGGCCTGACCCCCACTCTCACCCTGCCCACCTCCGGCCACCTGCCCTTCCTTCAGGGCCTCAGACTCAAGGGGTCCCCTCGTGTGGAGGATCTGTTCATGTGATGCACCCCCTGTCTGCAACATCCCCTTGCTCTAACCCTTCATTCAGTGGTTCTCCATTTCACATCCTCCGGGAAGCATTTCCCCACTGCCTCAACAAGTCAATCCTCACACGACAGAGTCTCATGGTACCTTGTCCCTCTCCTTCGTGGCCCTTAACTTTATTTCATTAATTTGTATAATCGTTTAATTCCTTTGTATAATCACTTAAGTCTCTCCTCCCCTGCCTCCCCTGGAAAATGCCAGTTCTTCACATTTCTATCTTTCCCCTGGCTCCCCCTCCCCCTGCTCCAGTGACACTGGCCTCCTTGCCATTCCCAGCACCGCACCGCACCACACTGAGGCAGGCCTGCCCCTTCAGGGCCTCTGCCTGCACCTGGCTCCCCTCCTTACCTGTCTCAGGCCCTGGCTTCCATCTTATCCTCTCAGAGAGGTCTTTCTTGACCACAAGGTAAAAACTACAACCTCTGGGGGCGCCTGGGTGGCGCAGTCGGTTAAGCATCAGACTTCAGCCAGGTCACGATCTCGCGGTCCGTGAGTTCGAGCCCCGCGTCGGGCTCTGGGCTGATGGCTCAGAGCCTGGAGCCTGTTTCTGATTCTGTGTCTCCCTCTCTCTCTGCCCCTCCCCCGTTCATGCTCTGTCTCTCTCTGTCCCAAAAATAAATAAACGTTGAAAAAAAAAAAAAATTTAAAACTACAACCTCTGCCCTAACGCGTCTCCTTCCCCTGCCCTACTTCCTCTGTTACACACGTCGCTATTATTCATATTATACAGTTTACTTAGTGACTTTTTCTGTTGCCCCCATAAGAATGTCAGGTGCTGTACAAGCAAGGAATTTTGTTCTGTTCCCTGCTCTGTCTCTGACACCTAGGATAGTGCCTGGCATGTAACAAGCACTCAATAATATCTGTTGAAAGAGTTCCTTTAGCTTGGCACAGAGCCTGGCCCATGGCAGACCAATATGTCTTTGTTGAAAGGACCACAGAAAGGGAGGAGGGAGCCTCGGAAGGGCCTGCAGATTCTGGCTCCTTATCTTCAACTGCCAGTCCCCAGAAAAGAGGACCCCAGGCTCCAAGGGGCCCCCTTAGCCTGGAGATTTGGTGTGTATCTTAAGCTCAGAGTTAATTATAAGTAGGAACCGTGGAGAAAATTGCCACGGCTGTTTTTGTGGTATGGTGAAAGGGGTATTTGTTTATATTTGAAAAGGACTAGCCCAGCAAATTTACAGTGTAAATAAGGAAAAAGCTTAACTTAAGAGCAAAAGCCAATCAACAGTTTTTAAGCGCCATTAAAACCATTTTATATGCAAACGATGTTACAAAACAATGAATGTGATCATTAAGAACACTTCTTATGTTCTCTGAAAAGCACTAATGAGAATTTCTAAGATACATTGACGGAACCCTCAGTTCCTCATCATAGTCAGTGGTCATTCCCAGGGCCTGGGCGCTAGGAAGCAGACTTCTTTATCCGTAAAACCAACTTTTCAACAATTATATCATTCCTTAGGGTGCAGGGTGGGGGGTAATACTCTTCCCCAAGTCTATAAAGAAACTACTGATATGAGTGCCTATGTAAGCAGGATTTGGGTAAGTACTGATTTTATAGGAGACTATAAATTTTTCTTTCAATAATGTTGGGAGGCAGGTTAGGCCATGCTTATCCTTTGTTCTGTTTCCCTTCCCACCCCATATTCCAATGTGCTGGCCAGTGCCCTCCAGCGAGCGGTCCCCTAGACCAGGCAGGATGCGGGACAGCCATGTCAGCTACTGCCTTCCTCACACTTGGCCTGTTATTAAATGTCCTCTGACATCCTGTTCCCCTCAGAGCTCATTCAGAGCTAGGTGACAACTAATGAGAATAGACGGACAATGGATACACCCGTTAGACCCTGTCCCCACTATCCTTCTTAGACAACAGACACGAAAGCATCAAAAAAGAGCTTCTCAGAAGACCCTCAACAGTGGCAGCTCTGGAATTTGTCTACAGGGGTCTGCAGGGGTCAGCCTGGGGGCTGGAGGAACAGCTTGAAACTACCTTTGGACGGCAGGTACCCAGCTTTTACTTAGTTGGTATATTTATTTGGGGTGGCCTGGGGAGACCGGGGAGAGGGCCTAAAGCCTCCTGAAGCTGCCTCTTGTCACCCACACTGGCCCCTTGCAGACCATGACGCTAATGGAGAAAACTCCAAAACGGTAGGAAGCCAGAGGGGACCAACCATCTAACCATGCACCGGACAGTGGTTATAAGAGATGCTCCTGGATTGGAATCCTGCCTCCACGTGTTATTAACCTAACCTTTCACTCAACTGCCTCATCTGTAAAACGGATACAGTCACATTACCCGTTTCATGGTATCGTCACAGGAAGTGAGTTCACATGAGTTAACACGTGGGAAGTGCTCAACAAGTGTTCGCGTTTATTCTTTTTTTCCATTGATCATTCAAAACTATTCCTCGAATGCCCACCAAGTGCAGGTATTAAGCTCTGCCTCAGGAAGGAGCAGGTTCAAAGTTATACTGGACAGCGGCCAGCTGAGCACCCCTACACTCACACTCACTGACACAGCCTTCTGGATGCACAGCGGGAGGCCCACATCTGGGATATTGTGGGGACGGCAGGACATAGGCTCACTGACACCCCCTTCCACCTGGCATGGAGGGAGGCCCAGAGCATGCTATCAACTCCCTATTTGATCTTGTGACTCCTCCTTGGAGCTTGTTGTAGAGCTGAAGGAATTCCTGGAGAGAACCCCGAGAGCCATTATGAGAAATCTGCATTCTTTGAACAGTACAAAGCTTTAGCGGCTCCCTGAGAATATGAAGGAACTTGGAAGGATCTATAATGGTCAAGCGATTCTTCCCATGGCAAGAAATAATGTTTTTCTTCCCTGAGCCTTGACATCACCACACCCACGGCTCCGGCACATTGCCGTGTCACTGCAGGGTACTGGTGTCACAGGGCTCTTGTTACCTGCCTGGTCTACCCTGTCCTGCGGGCGGGGACATCATCCCTGTCACCTGGGAATCCTCACTGTGGGTCCGGTGTCTGGTGCTCCCTAAGTGTTGACTGAATCCCCTGAAGGGCAATGAAGCCTTGGGTCTATCGGAAACATCTTCTCCCTAAAAAGGACTCTGACAGGACCACTGGAAGCACGGAGTAAATGAACAGACAGAACGCTCGAAGCTAGCACGTGTCACCCTCAAAACCGGTGGTTGGGACTTATGAGTGGCCAGAGGGAGAACAGAGCCAGCTCATGCGCACTCAGGATGCTTCGTTCCTATTATGTGTAAACCCCACCCCCTCCTTTCTCACAATAAAACACACACACCGTTGCTCTGCACTGTCCGATATGGGGGCCGCCAGTCTCGTGTACCATTTAAATTTGAGATGATTAAAGTTAAATACAATTTAAATCTCAGTTCCTCAGTGGCCCCAGCCACATTTCAAGTGCTCAGGTGGCGTGTGGCTACTGGTTCATAGAGCGTAGACACAGAAGACTTCTACAGTCACAGAAACTTCTATTGGGAGGTCTCTCCTGTCCTTCCAAGAAACGTTAACTTAGACGCATACAATGTCACTGTACTTTCACAATCAATAAAGCTAATGCATTGTTCCCTGGACTGTGCAAACGTTTCCAGTTGGTTCTTTCGGTAGCAGCAAGGCACGCGCTACACGCTCTCCAGTTCTATTTTCACATCGTTTGTTTGTTTGAATTTACGTATCTTCGGAAATAGCGTTAATTCTGTTAGTACTTGTCAGTACGTTGAGGCGGTCCTGTGTGACTTGGAGCAGTTTAATGCAGGGGATGGATGGCTCCAGCCCTGGGAGAAGGAAACTCATCAATCCACCACGCGTCTCAGCATCGTTACGGCACATTAATGAGGCTGGGCTCCATTTAAACACCGTCCGAGGCATTATGGATTGGCAACATTCAGCTTCACAGGAACTGGGAATTTCTGAGATAGAATCCTCACTCTTTTGCTAATGAGTGTTGCGATATGGGGACTATCATTTAACTTGTGAGTTTCGGTTTCCTGTCCTTAAAACGGGGCCATTACTGACCTACCTAACCCAAGTGTCTGGAGGATTAATGAGTTAATGCTTGCTGAGAACTCTGAGCCCCGTGCATTAAGGCTTGTTGCACATCATTATTTCCATTCATCCTCATGTAGCAGCTGGGAAACATTAGACTACTATGCTTACTCCTAAAATGCATTTTCTTCCTCAGCATTTTCACATTACCTACATCACCCAAACCTTAAATCTGAAAGTAAAACTAGCCCCACAGCAAGACACATTGACGGAGTGGGGGTATTTAGGTAGTTTTCCCTTTCTTGAATACAAGCATTACACCGGCTTTTCCAGAAGGATGAAGGCGGTAATTGCACTGTAAATTCTCACTGCGTGAGGCTGGTGGTCAATCTTAGCAGATGCGAAAAGAAAGTTATACCACAGCCCAATCACGCTGTCAACACTTACATGCAATGATATTCCCATATCTGTTCTTCATTCTGTTCTCATCTTTCTTAGCGGAGTCCCATGGTGCAGACTGCCCTTCAAAGAAGCTCTGGAAGAAAGAGAAAAGTGACACGGAGAATTACAATTTGGTGCAGTAAACACAGGATCTTAATGATGGAGGATGTTCTTAAAAAATGTACAGCAAGGGTCAAGAAGGGAAAAGGATGTTCACAGAAAAGAGAGAATGGATTAAATACGTTAACTTTTTGTTTTCCTTTACTTGCTACATTACATACATGGATGGGGGCTCATACAGTTTATCGCACAAGCCATTAAAATGGTCCAGTTCACCCTATCCGACTTTAATCAATTTAATACAGAAAAAGAATGAACATGTCCCTCAATGTCTTAATTATATTACCATTTCTCATTATTCTCTTCAGAGATGCAAAGATGTCGTTTTTCTTCCCAATCACTAACTGAAAGAAGGTGATTTTTGGTTAAAACTGTCAAGGTGGGTAAGCTATGACTTCATGCCTTCAAGGCTAAAATCCCGTAATAAATCCTGCCAGAGTTTTCTCTTCCTTTTTAATGGAGCTTAGATGTCCATTTATTTAAGGATTTGGCACTATTATGCCCAGGGTCTTTAATCTTCATGTTATTAGTCAGATATATATATTTTCCTGTTCAAATTATAACGAATATATCCTTTGGTATCAGTTGACAAAGTGAAAAAAAGTCCGAGACTTGTATTTCCACTTCAGTTCACCTTCCCTTTTATCCTTGTGTAGCCAAGAGTATAGAGAGGGAAGGGGAAGAAGGAGGGAAGTAAGAAGCGGTTAGTCAAACTGATTTCTTCTCTTTGCCACAGCTACTCTTCCACTTCCTTCTTGGTACCGACTGGGAAAGAAGAGGAGAGGAGGAGGGAGAAGATAGAAAGGTAGAGCGGATGGATGAGAGCACCATTCTGAGATGCTTCAGGGCCAGAGGATGTGGTTTCAGGAACTCACACCCTCAAACATGCCCAGGGTGGCTTTTCAAGTTCTCTCTTTAGAACTGAAACTCCTCATCTGTCCTCCTTACAGTGTTTGGCCATCTTGTCCATTTCCGACCATTACCAATATTTAGTGATCAGTCTGTGGTTCAATGGGACCTACTTAGTATTACTTTCGATGGGTCCAGTTCTGGCTCATTAGTAAAACTGCATTAGTATTGCTGCAGGGGGTAAGGCCCACCTGCTCAGAGGCCCCATGAGGGAGCCTCACCTCCTGGCGTGTTGCACAGACCTGACCACGAAGTGGATGGTGTGCAGCTCATCCTACTGTATCTGCTGCCAGACTATAAACTCCCTGAGGGCAGGGACTGCGTGGTTTCATTGCTGTCTGTGCACAACCTCTGCCTCATGGCAGGAATCCAATAATTGGCTATTAAGTGAATGAGCGATCACAGTGTTTGGTGATGGATGAAGCTTTACTTGTGTAGCTTAAGTGTGCGAGGGGCTCAAATACCTGGGAAACCTGCCTATGTACCGTGTGTGAAGTCCATGCCTTTTCTTGATGTGTATTGATCCTGCTGTTAACCAAATAGCTCATTGACCACCGGAGACTGGCTGGAAAAGAGCCCCATCCCAGCACTGAACCACTGGTATCAGTCCCTCCATACAACAAAGAAGCAGGGACACTCCATTTTGTAACACGCAACAGTGAAAAAATAACACCGCGAACATAAGCATTACAGTTTTGAATTGCCTGTCTTAATTTAAGGTACCTTAGTCACGATCATCCTTGACACCTTATTACCGTAATAGTTCTTACATTCTATTTGTCATTTTGAAACAACATGGCGGCAGACGAGGATCAGACGTACTATTACCTATAGTTCTATTAACAGAGTCACAGCATACATTGTTAATTGAAGGGTGAATACCACATGATGTAGGACAAATTACAAGGAAAAACATTTTCAGGTTATTAATAAATTAAGTCAATAGAAATACTAGCAATGAAAATCACTAGTTAATTCCCTCAGGAACAAGGCTATCATATGATAAAGGATTTATTCAGACATGTAACTTCTATTCTGCTATGAAATACACATTTAAAAATAGCTTCAGGGCTTTTAGAGTCAGACTCTTTTTCTGAATAGTGTCTTTGTTACCCTATGAATGACAATTATTTTACAGTTGAGTAATAACTATTATCTGACTGCCCTCATAACAGTTTAATTCTACTTTGAGTTTGTCATGATGTAATTGCCAATTTCAATCCCCTTTGCCTTTTCCGCCCATTTAAAAGTTTTCAGGTTTTGTTTTTTTGTAGGAAGATGAAGAAGGGAAAAGTCTTCCAGGAGAGTCCATGGCCTCTGGTGAACACTATCCTAGGGCATGTGTGCATGTATGTGTGTGTGTGTGCGCGCGTGTGTGTGTTGGGCACACCCACGTGCACACACACACACACACACACACACAGAAAGAGAGAGAGAGGCAGAAAGAGAGAGAGAGGAGTATCAGCAGTGTACGAGGGGGACAGGTACTTGTACAACTAGTAAAAATAATGCTCCTAGGTCACCTGAGGCAAAGCCACATGAATCCTTTCCCTTTCTAACAAGAAGATGTTCTCCTGTGGGGAAGGCGGGCACATCACAGCTATTTCTTTAGCATTTGTGACAATCACAGGCCTTCCGATAGCCCTTGCTTTTAAAAACAGTTATTTTAACCTCATGTTTTCAGGTAACTGGTGGCCAGGAAGCAGACAGAAACAAACAATGAAACGATAACCGATCCCCTTACATTTGATCATGGCATGTAGCTCACGGCATGTTTTCCTAAGGTGGGGCCCAAGTCCAAGCCCACTTGGGGCCCACTTCCAAGCACTTACTATTGTGTACTTATTAAGTGCTTGCAGAATGAACGAGTCCACTGTCTCAACTAAAGCTCAGGAGAGCGGTAAGGCACGGAGGGGCGTTTCCCTGCTCTCAAGTTGAGGGACGTGAGATGTAGAAAGAACACAACCAGCTCATAACACACAGGCCTGGGTCAGGCCTTAATTGGTTTTGACTCTTAATCCACGGATTTTTCTGTTCAAGGACTTGAAACCCTCTTTCAATATATGTGGCCAATGATTGCTTTCTACATCTTGATCACATCTCCTTGTCTCTAAATGAAGGTTTACAACAGGAGAATATAAGAGATGTCAAGTAAACTTCATTCACTCTTACAAAAACAGAAATTTTCCGATCTTGTAGGATAATGTGATCATGGCAGGGAAGGAACAGCAGGCGAGCAGAAATGGGAGGGCATTCTTGCAATAAGCCTCTTCACCTTCCTATCCAGGAATTATGTGAATTACTTTTAAGCAGACAAGTGTATTATTTTCTTGAAGGTGAAACAAAACACAACAAAAAGTGCTGCTCCATGAAAAAGATGAGGTGACTCGTGTTATCCATTGCGTCCTGACTCCTTATGGACATTGTGACCAGTCTTGCGTTTTCTGGAAGAGTTCTGATTCCATTTACATAGCCAATCTCCCCATGAATACATCTGCAATTATTAGAACCACAGGTCCTTGTCTTTGGCTTAGAAAGTAAGAAATACACCTATGGGGAGTACAGAGAGAGGAAAAAAGGGCTTTCTGGATTGACTAACTTGGCTTCTGTTTCCTTTTGTCAATGGTGATGATGATTTTTTATTTCCTGAGATGGACCCAGTTTTAAATGCTGTGGCTTTTTGTTAGCATACATCACCTGTTTCAATTTCTAGTTAGAAAATAAAACTTTATCTATAGCTCTAGGGCCATTGGGCGTTCCAAGAAACTGTGACATGATATATAGGTCTTCCACACTGTGAGCCCCTGCTTTCCTGGTTTGGGAATTCTAAGCAAGAATCATAATCAAAGCAGGAATGCAGTTCATCAAGGCTCTAGAATATTGCATCTCATCTGGTCCATAGCGAGGCCTGACACAGACTCCTCATTCTCCCAAGCGCCCGAGCCTTTTTGACCACTGAGACGCACCCTTTTTTTTTTCAGACCATGAGATGGACCAATAGTCCCCAATAAACCTACCAGTGAAATACACCCGAGGAAAATGAAGTAATTTTGCGATGCAATCATTCTATCAAGTCCTATTTCACTTAACTTCTGACTTTTAAATACATTTTCTCCAGTTTTACTGAGATACACTTGACATACAGCACTGTGTAAGTTTAAGGAGTACAGCGTAATGGTGTGAGGTACAAATCTTGTGAAGTGATTCCTGCTGTAAGTTTAGTTAGCGTCCACGAACTCAGAGAGGTACTTAAATATCTTCTAATAAATTAAGCAAATCAACCCATATTTCATATGATTTTCTTCTGTGGATTTTTTTTTTTTAATCTGGGCAAGGTTCTTCAGCTATCCTTTTTCTTTTTTTCTCATCTTCAGGAAGGTCAAAAGTTAGGTGTCCCCTTAAAATTACATAAATTGACTGCTTTGAGAAGACCTCTACTCTGAACCAAGTATCTTTCGGGAGGTGAGTAGTCACCACGTATTTTACGTGGTATCTACTAAGGGCTGCTCCTATCAGTTGAAAGTAAAGCCAACGAGGTTTTGAACCCTTCTGGTGCTGAGAAAACAGAACTCTGTTCCTTGAAGGAATCAGAGGATTCCTGAGCACATGCCAATGTCTGGCGTCTGTTTGGGGGCGGGGGAGGGGGTTCTCTGCTTACCACCCCTTATGTTTCCCTGTATCTGAGACCAACTGTTATGTTCAAGTTCAAGTACAAACTCCAACTCCTTGATCTCTCCTCTCATACTATTTGCTTGACGGTTACGAGCAGGTTCATTAAAATCAAATTTAACCAAGGCGCAGGTGTGCTTTTGAAAAAGCGGTCCGGTGAGAGACAGTGGGACAGCCACATAAGGACAAGCTTGGGAGACCGACGATGACGGTCCACATTCCCAGGACACTTTTTTATAGGAGGAATTTAAAATACAGTATGGACATTTAGGCAATATTTAGTGTTTAGCACAGATTTTTAATATGCACATACAATTTAACACGCCAACAATGGACTTTTTATTACGAAAAAACATTTTATGTATTTTGGGGATTTAAGTTAATGGTCTCACTGCACCTTCTGTTAGAATTTTCATAAATATACTTATGCTTTGGCTCTACTTAAAATGTAATTAAAGTGTTTCCTCTGACTACCTTAGCTCATATATACTGAGAAAAAGGCAGCAAACCTGGGAACCACTCTGAAAGAGTAATAAGTCTCAGAAACAATAAAAATGAAACCAGGCAAGCTCCAGTGAATACCAATGACTTCTCCACTCTAAGATGCTGTGCTCTCCATGGGCAGAGAGCAGAAGGAAATTGAACATCCCGCATATAGTCATTTTTTTCTGAATGGGGAACATGTCTTTGTGATTCAATAACCTCCTCCCCCACCCCACATACCACTATCATTTTCCATGAGATATAATTATACATCTCAGTTGCCCACCTCAAGAGAACGTTACTCCAAAATGATGCAGTCTGTTACAAACGCCACAGCTCCCAGATATTAAAAAAGGAGAAAAAAAAATCCTATTCAACTGAAAAGCTGCCAGGAAGAAAGGGATGCAGGTCAAGGCTGTGCATAATGTACAGTATGTTTTCAGGCAGTGCAGGGTCAAGTTTTTTTCAGAAAGCTTCTGAAATGGAATTTTTCCTCCCTTTCTCATATGAATAAAACCGGGCACATAAAATGACTAAAGCCATCACCCTGAAAGAAGGAAGATGAACTTGCTGGGGCATGCAAAGTCTCTGAACTTTCTTTGTTTTCTGCACATACTTCTTCTGCTTCTTCCAGGCACTGCATTTTATTAGGGCCATGTAAACCAATTATTGCTATCATATGAAAGCAGCTGAAGACACCTAAAAATGCCTGATGGCTCAGAGTGGAGTGGTGATGGGAAGGTGGCCCCAAGATGTGCTCCCGTGTGGTCTGCAGTCACAGCCATTCTCCTGTGTCCTGGACAGAGGCAGCCGGAGGGAGCATGTGATGCATTATGGGCAAATGAGGTTGGGGCAGGGTAAAAGCCCAAATCTAGACACACAAACTGCGTTATGGCTAAACCACCTGAAATCTAAATGTGAACACCGCTTGGCATTTTTAAAGAAGCGGCTAATCACTCTCAGCGCTTCAAATGGCCATGTTTCACTGAAACAGAGTCCAATTCCCAATTTTGCAGAATTTTTCTATTTTGCAAGAGGATCCAGGCATGCGATGATCTTGGCAATAGTCATACTGCCTTTCTTTACCTAACGTCTCTTTCTCTTTTGACAACGGAATTGAGGTTTGCAGCCTGAAAATATTATATGATGTTTCCATGCCCAGAAACAGTCAGCAAGCAGAAGCTAGGACCTAGACCCCAGCTTTGAACCCTGTGATGCCCCTCGCTGGCCACAAAGCTGGCAAGAACACGTGGCTTTGTGCCCACTGCATTGCACTGTGCACGCAGCAGTCTGAAGTCACTCTGGTCGTGGGTCATAAGCCACCAAGCGTTTCTAGTTTCCGTTCTTTGTGGAATAAGCCTCTTCGATTACACACAGCTCTGCGCCATCCACGCAGCAATTTCCTCAGGGGATGTGAAACCATGTACACTCTGGAGGGATCCTCAGTCTACCTGCTTTTCTTGAAATGGGCCTAATGCCAAAATCTCCTTTCTTTCCACCTTCAGAATCACTGCGGTAGTAAGCTCCTGCTAATGATGTGACATATCCCTCAAGTGTATGGAAGCAGAAAAAAATCTGAACACCACTGATCAGAGAGAAGTACCACTCTTGAATTGAGTGGCGGAGGAAAAGTGGGGACAATGTTAGCTGCACAGCAGTGGCTCTTGCTGAACCTTCAGTGGGCGGGGCCAACAGCCCATGGAATTACAGAGACTGAGGCAGGTAACACAGGTTAAAAATTTCTTTTTGAATGTTTATTTATTTTTGAGACAGAGAGAGAGAGAGACAGAGAGAGACAGAGACAGAGAGAGACAGAGAGAGAGAGAGAGAGAGAGAGAGCCAGGGGTGGGGGCAGAGAGAAAGGGAGACACAGAATCTGAAGCAGGCTCCAGGCTCTGAGCTGTCAGCACAGAGCCCGATGAGGGGCCCAAACCCATGAAGCCATGAGATCATGACCTGAGATGAAGTGTGATGCTTAACCGACTGAGCCACCCAGGCACCCCATTGTGGCTTTAAAAGGGGGGCTACTTTGATGTATCTAGAGTGAGTTTCTGTTGAGCATTAATTTTAAGAGGCAGAGTGTAGCTGTTTGGGGATGCTCAGCCCTTTTGTGTCCCGCATCCTTCTTCTCTTTGAACTCTGGAAGAGCGCTTAATGATGAAGTTCTACGTTCTTAGCAGTGCCCAGAGACCCCTCCGGTGTGGGATGCCTTCTCTGGGATGGACGCCTGTCCTCCCGCACACATGATAAAGCTCGCACCCACTGATGATGCAGAGGCCACTTAGAGTTTTGGGGAGTCCCTGATTCCCGGGCACTTGCCCTCAAAGTGGCTTTCAAGGGTCAACCACGAGGATGAACTTTCTCAGTTTGAAAACTCCAGGGCTGCTTTTGCACGTAAATTTTTCTAGATGGTCCTGATGGGTGCTCTGCTGCTTACACGCAGGGAGGACAGGCATGGCCCACGGATTTTATAGCACTGTTTAATTCAGTATATACAAGTTGGCCAAAGTCTACGTCTTTGAGTTCGGCATTGCCTATCTCTTGGTTATGGGGGACATCATAAGATCAATCAATTTTGCAAAGATTCTGGAACTGGGACCTGGCCCTGTCCTCACTGTGTTACCCTCGCAAGTCCAAGGACGCCACGGTAATTGGATGGAGTGTCAAAACAGTGATGCCAGTGAGTGCCCTGTCACAGCAGCACCAACAAGAGGACTGCTTTATTTTAAAAGCCGGTGGAAGCACCGGGTTCAACTGTTTTGTTTTTTTTTTTTTTTTTAATTTAAAAAAAATTTTTTTTAACGTTTATTTATTTTTGAGACAGAGAGAGACAGAGCATGAACGGGGGAGGGGCAGAGAGAGAGGGAGACACAGAATCGGAAACAGGCTCCAGGCTCCGAGCCATCAGCCCAGAGCCTGACGCGGGGCTCGAACTCACGGACCGCGAGATCGTGACCTGGCTGAAGTCAGACGCTTAACCGACTGCGCCACCCAGGCGCCCCGGGTTCAACTGTTTTGTAGTTTCTCTAAATCACTCTGGGCCAGAGTCCTTCCTCCAGGATTGCCACCCACAGTTCAGAGAGAGAGCAATTTTCATTTCCTCTCAGATGCAGATCTTGCCAGGGTTTGAGGTGTTAATACCTCTCCAGAACTGTAATTTCCTCTACCTCCGCACCTGCCTTTGTGGTTTGTCAGGAAATCAGAAAGAGTGTCAGAAAGAGTGATTTGTCAGGAAGCCTGGGCTAAAGGTACCCAGATCTTCCGAGATGAGTAAGAGCCCCTTTTGGGAAAAAGGAATTTCTAAGACACCGAGAGAACAAATAGTTGCTTCTGGAGAAGTCTAGCTGGCTCCTTTCCTTCTGAGACAGTCAGAAAAGTTGAGTTCGACTTATCTCTTGCCTGCATGATTACAGAAGGAGCTTCTTGCCTGGCTGCTTTTGCGGCCCACGAGTTTATACACTTCCTCCAGAGTGAGTTTTTAAAACACACTTGGGCACGTGGCACTTTCTTGTTTGAAACCCCAGCCATGTCTCCCTACTGACAACATGGCAGTCATAAAGACTGACAGACTCCACATGTGCAACACGCTTAATGCACAGTGAACGCTCAATCAGGGTGCTGGCAATTACTGCTCATGTTCTCATATGAAAGCTTCAGGCTTTGATGGCAACAAATCCTTAAACTGACTCTGCTGCTATTTTTGTTACTGTCTCTCTGACAATAATCCTTCCCATTTTTTTTCCCTCCAGGGGGTCTGTATTTTTCCTCCATGGATTCTACGAAGTACGCAGAAGTGGGGGGATTACTGTTTTGTTCTTGCCCCCTCTTAAAAAAAATTGAACGCCCTTTCCATGGTGTTTCTTGGAGAGCTGTAAGTTTGAAAACGTCCTCACCTCAGAAATCACAGCACGTAAACTCCATCAAATGTGACTGAAAGTCTAAGGATACATTTTTAGATATGACAGATTTGGAAATGAATAAGGGTAGCAGGAAAAGAAACTTTAATGAGAGGTTTGTGGCTCTTTTTGACATCTATTAATTTACAAAATCTATCAGAACAATTCCCAGGCTCTTCCTGCAGTACCTAAGTCATAGGCGATTAAAGATAAAAAATTTAGAAGGGAGAATTACTTTAGAAATTTGGAAATCAAGATTAGAAATACCTTTTCAAGTAGCTTAGTGGAGAATGATTGCATTTTAATTTACGCTGTCAAAAGTTCAATTTCTACTCTTAAAAGCAAACATTTTTATTGAAAATTATAACCCATGATGAAATTAGAGTCCTAGCTGTTTTCCTTTACTGGCTGATGTTTTATCAAACATCATTTCTTATCGAAGACTGGGGACACTATCACTTTAGAGGTCCGCAGACTACTGCTGGTGAGGAAAGTCTTAGCTTTCAGCCCTGGTCTATGGGCATGAGGAGGAGATTCCAAACAGAATCAAAACAATGAGCCTGCACCAGGCACAGAACAGAGATCCTGGCATGGTAGAAATTTCCAGGAGTTGCTGACCGCCACCCCTCACTCTCCTGCCCTGAGAGATGGAGCCACTCACAGCCTCCATGGGGAATCCTCAAATAGTTACTTCATCTTTCAGAACAGATCAAACGTTATTGGTTACAATCATCCTACCATAGACCTTGGGTGGAATTCTTTGTTCATCTGACTGTACTCCCTACAAACTGTTGTCATTTCATCAAGATACCTTGGGATTGGGAAGTTGCAAGTAGGTGAACGCAAAGATGAAACAAGAATCCTGGGGCTGCCTGGGTGGCTCAGTCGGTTAAGCATCTGGCTCTTAATCTCGGCTCAGGTCATGATCTCATGGCTCGTGAGTTCGAGCCCCATGTCGGGCTCCACACTGACAGCGGGGAGCCGGCTTAGGATTCTCTCTCTCTCCCTCTTGCCCTGCCCCTCCCCTACTCACTCATGCTCTCTCTCAAAAATAAATAAATAAACATTTATTAAAAAAAAAAAAAAAAGAAACAAGAATCTGGAAGGCAAGGGATGCTGGCTAGCCGCAATCCACAAGTTCTTAGCAATTTGAGTCACTGTGTACCACCTTCACGACTTCCCTCGCCCCGACCACTTTCCTCTAATTTATTTAGGGATTTAAATTTAACCCATATATGTAAAGACAGTACACTTATGAATGAAATTTCATATCATTACAGTAAATGGAAAGCCAAGATACTCACTGCAGGTAAAGATAATAGAAAAAGGAAATAGAATGAAAACGAAACAGTGGGGTTAATTTCAGCCTGGCAATACTGCTTGGATGTCTTCTGATTCTTTGTTGGGTTGAGAGAGATGGAGAAGACACTCTAGCTCCAAATCAAAGCTCACTGATAATTCAGGACTGAAGAACTACCTGGACAGGAAATCATTTTCTCACCCTGTAATTCAGTGCTGTGAGTAGACCTCCTAGAAAGGCACCTTGTACACCATTCGTTGCTTGCATCTCATGCCTGGGGAGAAATCTGAACTCACCGTCGATCTTGGCTCACAACACAGGGTGTAGAAGAGGAAAGAGTATAGGATCCAAGACTAGAAGACTTGGGTTGAAGGCCCAGCTCTGACTGATTCCTAATGTGATCACAGGTCAGGTACTGAATGTGATTTTCAGTTTATATAGTAGGAATACTATAACAATTTAAATCACTTAACAGGATGGCCTTTAATATTAAAACCAATGAATTTCAAGAAAAAGAACATGTAAGGAGCTTGTACACATGAAGTGCCATACAACTGTCACGTTGCCAGTATAATGTATGTAACATGTAGAGCTTTAACAGAAAAGCACAGAGCACAGGTCTCTAACCTGACCATGAGCCTCACAGGGGAGGACTGAGCCTCTGCATATATTCAGCACTGAGCATGTCCCTCCCACATAGGAGCAGCTCCATAAGCACTAATGAATCAAGAGGTGACAATTACAAATCAGAAGATTCCTACGTCATAAATTTGAATTTAATATTTTTGAGGCCTGCTTCTTAAAAACGTTTACAAAATTATATGCTCCTATCTAGTTTTAAATAAATTACCATCATGACTGAGAAAGCAATACTGAAAAGGCACAGTTCAGATGGAGGGCACTGTACGAATTTTCAAAATCCCTCTAACGTCCTAATGTATATATAGCTTTTGTTGTTGTTGTTTTTTAGAATTACAATCTGCTGAAAGGACAACAATTAGTTTAAGTGAATCAAGGTCAGATGCTAAAAGGAAGTTGCCAAAAGTTGTATTTAGAATCTGCTGATGCTTTAAAAAATGAAGTCTTGGCCCATATTCAGGGAACCAGATATTAGATTAAAACCTTGGGGGCACATGGTTCAATTTTTTTTTTTATTTAAGCCTACAAGGTTTGGGATTGAACTAAAAATAAGATGTTTCATGTCATTAGAAGTACTGCCTTAAAGTATTTTAGAGAAGGCAAGAGACTTGAAAGCAAATTAAAGTAAATTTGAGGGTCAGTTTCAAAATGCAAACAACAAAGATCTAATGCCCTCAGAAGACCTGTTACCATCCCCATCATAAAACAGAATGAACTTTCACACAATATTCAGAGACTGTTGTTGCAGCAAAGAAAATTCCTGAAAGGGAATCTGAATATTTGCCAAGACGTGTGACAAGGAAGAAACTTTGGCTTAGAAGATTTTGATTACATAAGTATTCTTCTAGTGAAATCACAATAAACTATCCATTCAGTAGTATTAATAAGAACAACGGATAATGGTAAGAACAGAATAGATGACATTAATAATAGCACAAGATAGTGCAGCACACTTGCTATGTTCCAAATACTATTGTAGGTTCTTTACCCATAACATCTCAGACGTACTATTGTCCACAAGAATACCGATGTTCTTTAAGACATTGTTGATTCTCGGTTTATGGCTCAGCCAAGCTCCCTGAACAACCCAAAGGGATTCCAAACCTACTGCCCAGTTCCCAGTCACCTTAACCACACCAAGAGTGCTCAATGGCTCAAATGGCTAGTGGCCACGGTACTGGATAGTTCAGATTGCTTACAGAAAGTGTCACGCTCAATCGATTTGGCAGTCATGAAGGTAATCTCTGCAGCATGCACTCTGCTGTGGGTGAGGCAGACAGAGCGGTCCCGGGGACAGACAGCAGAATGGAGGATATCATTGTGGACCTGCCAGGATGTTCCAGAGCCCAAGTTTGTACTAATGAATGACAGGAAAGGCTGAGAGAGAAACAAGAGAAGCTAAGAAGCTAAGCTAAAAAGGAGGAAACCAAAGCAACGTTAATGCAGGTCCAAGAAGAGGGCACCATAACAGCTGTCGTCAGTGTCTTCCCATGTCCCAATTCTGTGGGATATGATGCTGCTCTAGGAGGGGGTCCTTCCTTTCCTTGTCTTGCCTTGAAAAGTTGATCTGTTGTAACTCAGCTCAAACCCACCTCTTCCATGAGTTTTCTTCTCTGGTTCCCAATGATTTTTTTTCCCTTCCAAAATTCTATTGTAGTTATGAGTATGTGCTACTTAACTTTTCTTTACTGATCTGATAAATAACCTTTTATTGCTTTATCACCACAATCAGATTATGTGTTGCCTGAAGAGAGGGTCAGTGTCTCCACTTTTAACCTACTTAGCACAGAGCTGGGTACAGAGCAGGTGGCTGTAGGCTGCAGGGTTTCCTTAATGACTACCAAAGCTAGTGAGCAAGGCGCTACCAGATGTAGAAGATCATGGTGGTCCCATGATGATGGAAATATTCTACATCCGTGCTATCCAATACAATGGTCACCAGCCACTTGTGGTTATTGAGCACTTGCAACAAGGTCAGGGTGACTGAGGAATTGAATTTTGAATTTTAATTTAAAATAATTTAGATTTAAATAGCCACGTGTGGATAGTAGCCACCATATTGGAGAGCTCAAGTTAGGATTTATAGGGACAAACCAATGGGGCTGATGGGCAGGAGTTGCTGGAGGATTCCTTGGAGGAAACTCTCAAGGGAATCCCCTTGGTTGGGTCTCAAATTTCAAGATCTCTCAGACTTCCTGAATAAGACATGTGATCCTATCAGTGTCATGAGCTGAACTGTGCACCCCTCACCCCCAAGCAATTCACATCTTGAGGCTCTAATCCCCAGCACTTCAGAATGTGACTATATTTGGAGGCAGGGCCATTAAAGGAGCAGTTACTTTAAAATGAGGTCATATGGGCGGGCCATAATTCAAGATGACTGGTGTCCTTATAAGAAGAGGGCATTTTTACAGAGGGATGACCATATGAAGAGGCATCAAGAGGCTGGCTATTTGCAAGCCAAGAAGGGGGGCCTCAGAGGAAAACAAGTCTTCTGGCACCTTGACTTTGGACTTCCAGCCTCCAGAGCTGCGAGAAAATAAATACCTGTTGTTTAAGCCAGTGGTATTTTGTGGTGGCAGCCTTAGCATTCTAAAATACCTGGCACGCTTCGATATGAATTGTTTCCAGTTATGGAGGCAAAGATATCAAAATGAAGTGATTCTGATGTGTAACCCAGAATTCCAATGTACTAGTTTAAGATGGGGATATTCTCTTTCCCAGTGTCGGTTCCAGCCACGGTGCCATATGTGACGACACTGCCTGGAAAACCACTTGTTACGCTCAGGCTAGCTCGGTGCACACCGGGTTGGAGTAAAGCAAGTGGAATGCTTTGGGAAGATAAGTCACCTCAGCGTAGGAAACTGAGAAAATCTGGTTCTGGCAGACAGTTCTCCTTCTGTGGGCTGATGCTGAGTGCTGGACGCGCCCATGCAATTTCTGCTTCTCTGAACATCTTTCCCGGAGTGAGCATGCATAGTCTTAATTTTTTGGAGGTCTGTTGTCCCTGATTTCTTAGTCAAGCCATAGGGCACGCAAGCAGGGAGACGTCCTGTTCCCAATACCACAATCCTGTGATGTATTGATTAAAACAGACCGACTCACAGAGGCAGACACACCCCACTGCCACAACCTTCAAAACACAGCATCAAGTGAAAGGCAATGTGGTCCGCTTATCATGGCTATTAGCCCACTCGTCAGGTGAGGCTTATTTTGTCACGATGGGCAACTCCGGCAGCTAGACTTAATTAAGAACTATACGGGGATGCCAAAGGGTCCTGGCAGTTAATTAAGCGAGTCAGAAAACGGTCTTCTTGCTTTCTCCAGTCTGCCTGTTACGTCGGGTCTCAAAGCTATGAAGTCTTGCGTGTGCCAACTTTTCCATTTCGTATTCCTAGTGGCAGAAGATGACCCACGAGAGGTCATTACTGCATGGCCATCCTTACAAAATGCTCACATTTAGATCATCCTTGACAGATGAGAACATTTTCCAGGATATATCTTCTTTGAAAAAGGCGATTTCACAACCTTCCTAAAGAGTGTGCCTATGTAGACACGTTTTCAAATGAGGCAGCTGCAAAACCCTTTGAAAAGAGGAGTACGCAGTGTATATCATCTGCATAAATTCGTCTCCGGGTGGAAAACCAGGTCAAGAAAAGGAGTGAACATCTCAACAGATAGAGTTTGGGACCGATCAAGATAGACAGCTTTGAGCAGGTGCGTCAACAGTAAGCCTGTGCCTTACGTCCCGTACTCGTGTGTGAGGGTTGTATTCAGAGTTCGGCAGGATGTGGTGCGGCATGGCCCTTTTCTTATTTTCAGCGGCTTTTCTGCACGTACCCGAGAACTTCAAACGAACTTCTAAGCAATTACATTTCCACTGAAACGTACAACGTGATCAGGTCTTTCATTTATTTATTTTTTCATTTTGCCTCTGCTCTCACGACAGCAGCAATCCCTCGATCAGAAGTGAAGGTGGAGGTTTAATGACTTTATGTATAATTTAGTTTTCTGCAATATGCCTCTTCACTTTCTGTTTTGCATAAGCTGAGGGAAATATGGCAGTTTATCAGATCTGCAAGGGCATTGAAGATACACATTTCAGCTCTTCCTTTTTATCCTACAACGTCCTTCATTAGAACTGTGCAGTCAAGTGAAATTAGCTGCTGTAAAGTATGACAAAAGTTCAGCCCAGGAGATAGCAGGTGTTTTTGGTTTTGCATTGCTCCCCAAACAAAAATTTTTAGGAAGCTTTGGCTGCTATATAAATATTATCTTTACAAAGACGCCAGGCCTTTCTAACATTAGGTCCACTGGACATTGATTTAGGTGGTTTCTCAGACTGCAGATGGAGTGTGTATTAAGCATATATAGGAGGACGGCCAAAAAAGAGATAATGGGGTCCGACCTATTCAGAATGCCAAAACCAAGTATTTTATATTAAGAAACCAAAATCCCACTGTGCAGACATCTTCACGTTTTTCCATAGTTTTTAATTTTTTTTTAAAGTTTATTTATTTTGAGAGAGAGGGAGAGCATGTGTGGGGGAGGGACAGAAAGAGAAGAGGAGGGAATCCCAAGCAGGCTCGGTCTCGAACCTCAGTCTCGAGGGGCTCGATCTCAGGAACCATGAGATCATGACCTGAGCTGAAATCAAGAGTCAGACACTTAACCAACTAAGCCACCCAGGCGCCCCAGTTTTTTCTTTTCATATCCTACTTTTCTTCCTACTCATGTGAAGTTATAGGCACACAAAATATATTGGCTTTTCCACTTGAATCATTGTTATATGAATACTTTAAAAGCAATTACGGTGCTAGAAACAGAAAAGAATTTAAAAGCTGTAGTTATTCTAGTAGCATACCTGTGATAATCAGTGGAACACTTTTCAGGTCACCATGCCAAGAGAACTTTAAAAATACAAAAACACGTATGTGTGTGCACGCACACACATACATACACACACACACACACACACACACAGGTAAAACAGCAAGCTGTTAAAAATCTTGATCAATGAAAGCTTTGCATTTACCCTGGAGAATTTTAATTAGTTAGATTCTGAAAGTTTGTATAATTGGGAGATGGGCTTTTGAAATGTGTTTCTATACTGAACATTGACAAATAATTTCCATGTCTTCTTTCCACCATTCCTTTACTTGATCACACATACTGTCTTTACTGGAAAAAGCATTACAGCATTTTGAGTGGGACATGCATCCACCAGCGGCCAGCATCAAAGGATGAACCCACTTCCCTGTCTTTAGCCTTTTCCTACATTGCCTCTTCAGTGTTGACTGGGCCAAATCTACGCTCAAGTCTGACTTGCAACACTTTCAAATAAAGTGCAAAGTGTCTACACATAACAAATAAAACAAGATCAGTTTGCAAGATAAAAATTCTTAAATCAATACCCTGCAGTCATGCAGTCAGTAAACTTAATTTCTAACATTTCTTCCCTTTTGCTTATATTTTAGGAAATCGCGACCTGCCACTCACAATTGAAAGAAGGTTGCCAAGTGGTGCTTGGATGGCCCAGTCAGTTAAGCGTCTGATTTTCGATTTTGGCTCAGGTTGGATCTCACAATTTGTGAGTTTGAGCCCCCAGTGGGCTTTCTGCTGTCAGCACAGAGCCCACTTCAGATCCTCTGTCCCCCTCTCTCACTCTCCGCTCCCCTGTGCTCTCTCAAAAATAAAGACACATTTAAAAAATATTTAAAAAAAATAAAAGAAGGTTGCCAGGTATTCTGGGTATCTGATGCACACAGAATCCCTTTTCTAACTATCTCCTTTTCTCCACCCCTTCAGGTTTTCCAGGCCCAGAGTATGTGGGAGATGGTGAAGGAGATCCTACTTCCTTCCTGTAGTCAGAAGCTGGCATGGGCCCTAGGGCAAGCTGTGCTGGCTTCAAATTCCACACTTCTCATGAGCGCTGCAACATGGGTAAGAGATGGAATCCTCTAGGCCTTGGGTTCCCCTTGTCCATAGTGAGGATGGTGTGGGGAGCTCTAAGTAAGATAATACATGGAAATGCCTGGTCCATTGCCTGGCCCATGGCTGATGCTCAACCAACGTTAGTTGCTATTATGATAAAAGTGTTGATTAGTTTTACCACCACCATGAAGATGCCCACTACCTGGTTCTAATGATTTCTAAAACCATGAAATTATATTGATTAGGTCGTTAAACTTCAGCATCACAGGCCTGTGTTGACAAAAGACGATCGTATGATCGTAAAGAGTTCCTTGCCCTGAACAGTCAACCACTGTGGCTACCAAGTGCTATGCAGAGTGCTGGACACTGCAGACACACACCAAAAAGGAGAAGGCCTCATCCTTGGGGAAGATACAGCTCAGGTGTTAACACTCATGAAACAGAACAAACAGGGCAGAGCAGAAAATAGAGGCTAAATTACAGGGCCCAGACTTACTTATGGTAAAGGTTTGGAGAAAGGAGAGATCTGTGAGTTCTTGATGGGTGGGTGGGGGAAGGCGTCACAGAGATGGGACTCCAGCTGGTCCTCAGAGAACCAACCAGAAGAATCTGGGAAGGGAGAGGGGAGACAGAAGTGGGCTTTAAGCAGAGGCAAGTGATGCCAGCTACGAAGACAGAGCTGCGGCAATGTGGGAAAGGGAGGAGGTGATCTGACCTGAGTGGAAGATTTTTACTACAGAACAAAGGCTACCAGGAGAGGTGGGGCAAAGCTCACTGATGGGGGGTCGGAACCACCTAGCGCCTCAGACACTGGAGGCTGCTAAGCATGAGGGAGTGAATAATATCTCAGCGGGTGACATATTATTCAAGACAGCGAAGACTTGTCAACTAACTCAATTAGGGATGGTGACCAGGTGGTTCTGGCGGTGACCCAAGAATGGAGGGACCCAGTTTTGGAACACAGTAAAAAAAAATCTATTTATGCTTTCACAGAAATGTGTATACCAAGCACCATTCTCATGACAGCTCTATGATGGAGACATCAATTCCCTTTGTAAATGAGGAGTTGGAGGGTTTGAGGGGTGTGCCAGAAGGACAAACATCGCAGCGCCCTCATGCAAAAGGCAGCACCGGAGGATGCCGGGAGATGAGAGGTCTTAAGACATTCTGCCCTCATTTAAGCCTCACCTAAACATCAGAACCATTTCTCTACTTACCTGCTTTCGTATTTGCTTTCCTGCAAAGGTCTGAACACATGAGAAACTCTTGGAACCATTAGAGTCTTATTATTAACCTCCTCATAAATCAAGTGGACGTATCTGAAAGAGGATGCTTTGATTTTTATTAGCCACTTAATCACAGTTTTAAAATCTACTACTAATTTTTTAAGCAGTCACTTTCTTCCAGCGTCTACTGGTTGCAGATTACAGAAGAAACATGCTTTCCACAATGACTGTGGGCTGAAGGATGATCACGTATGTCCCATAAATTAAGGGGAGACCCTGCAAGTGAGCCTTCAACACGTGATGCTGGAATGGCATCTGATGTCAATCAAAATCCCAATGAATTCTTCCTTGATTAATAATGTATGCAAGCTCTTGCAAGAGTATTTCCTGAGGACAGAGAACTTCTAGACCATTATTTACCCTTGCCTTAAGTTTTCTAACTTTGCTTAACAGGGTGTTCTGGCACTTATAATGGTGCATAAGTTCTGTCCCCAAGGTTCTGAATGTCTAATGGTATTTGTGAGGGTCCTTGTGGGAAAAGTGTTTATAGGTCTAATTATTTACCAAATGCATAGAGGAATGTCACAGTGAAAAATGGCCTTCCGAGAGCAATGCCAGCACAGCTCAAGCACTGATTAGATTGTTTTGACATAATTGCCAGTTCACAAGAATCATGACAGCCACTACTCAAACAATTTTGGAGGGAAACCTACTGGAAAGAATCAAATGGGGAAAGCACTGGAAAAGCAATTATAGAGAATCATTTGTGTATTTTATGGGAAGACTGATGTCAAATATTGGCATTAAAAAAAAAAGCATTAAAATTATCTGACCAATGCAGTCATCATGGCTGAACTCAAATACATAAATTTAAAATTTTTATTTAGTGCAAAATAGATCAAATTCCATGTTCTCCAACCCACCCTATGCTCTCTAAAATGTTGAAGAGGTCAATAATATTAATAAGATCTGTGCCAAGCTATAAACAAAAATTTGGACAAGCAATCGGACATCGAGACGCTGAACAAAGCATAAACCATGGAAGGCTCCATGAAAGATTTACTCCCCAACGAAGCACGGAGCTGCCTGACAGTGAGGAATGGCAGCCAGCTCCCTCTGCCAGTGACACCGGTGTTCGGAGCACAGTGACATTGGTTACAGGCACACTGGGAGTGGGTCAGTCGCCGTGCCGTGCAAGTGCTGGGTGATGAAATGAAACATTACCGGACCTAATGCCAGCAGTCAAAACTAACGTCCGGAGGAATTTCCGAAGGGCGAAGGAAAATGGGCAAACTACATGGGGCTCTTCAGCAAAGTACTTTTCCATTCAGTTTAAATAGTTTATCCAGCTCCATTTTTTCCTCCTAGCTGCTCATCAGACTTAGGGTGCAGGCTGCATTCCGTTTAAATACAGGCAGCCATGGGGGGGCGCCTGGGGGGCTCAGTCGGTTAAGTGCCGACTTCGGCTTGGGTCATGATCTCATGGTTTGTGAGTTCGAGTCCCGTGTCCAGCTCAGAGCCTGGAGCTGGCTTCAGATTCTGTGTCTACCTCTCTCTCTGGCCACCCCCCACTCATGCTCTATTTCTCTCTCTCTCTCTACAAGAAAAAAGAAATAAAAAAAAAAAGAAAGAACCGTGAGTGCAGCTTTGTTTAAACACAGGCAGTCACGAGTTGCAAACACGAAGAGTGACAGACCCACATACTCCTGCTATTACTATTGCAGCTGCTGATTCCCTCCAGCCTCTGACCATAAAGATGTTCCCACGAGGACGATTTTGTTAGAAAATGAGAGCTTGTAGACAAGGATCTGAGCAGTGGAAGGAAGAGGTGGAGGGATGGCAGCTGCAGTGGGGGACTGTGGCCCAGGCTGCGGTCCTGGCTGGGGGCAGTGACGAGAGAGAGGAAGATGAATGGTGCGCCCCAGGGAGGCATAAGGGAAAGGGTAACTGAGCACATGTGGTGGAACATATAATCCCTTTTTTCAAAACCCTTGCAACCACAGAGGGAAACTGTGCTGGCAAGGTGCTCACACAAATGATCAAGACAGGAGCGATCCATGCGATAAAGGAAAATGAGGACCGTTCACTTCGTTTCACACGCATGTCCTACGTGGAAAGGCGAGGAACAAAACCAGCGGGCACAGAGGTCAGGAGTCTGCTCTTGGACGAGAGAAATGCCGTATGAGGCTCCTGCAGAAAATATATGATGGAAAAAATATATGATGGCGGCCAAGTGTGACAGTTGTCATCAGTACCTAACAGCAAAGGCTAGCAGAGGCCTAGGACGTAAGGGAGGCATGGCCAATATTGCTATGTGCAATTGTCTCGTGCCACCTTGCAACCTGCAGCCATTGGAACTATGTGACAACCAGGCTGAAAACATGATTGTAGGATATGAGGAAGATACGGGAAGGGAGGCATGGCCAATATTGCTATGTGCAATTGTCTCGTGCCACCTTGCAACCTGCAGCCATTGGAACTATGTGACAACCAGGCTGAAAACATGATTGTAGGATATGAGGAAGATACGCAGTCCAGGGTAGGTGCCTGGGTACTCCTAGAGGGAAAAACAAAAAGGAACTGTCTTAAGTACAGAAACCCAGATCTATTCATCTCTTTCACCCTCGGGGCTAGCTTTGAGGGTCCTTAGTAAACACCTGCTGGGGGCATGAATGCACAAATTAAAGAAATGCTACCTGGAGATGCTCCAAATCCCAGGTAATCTTGGTTGTCAGGAATTTCCTTACCATGAGATATTTAGAGGGGAAGAAAGAGATCGATGAGGATAAGGTTAAACGATTACATGCAACCTAGATTTTGAAACTTAAATATGCATGCTCAAATTTCTATAGTGACTAATAAAACGAGAAGACAGTATGTAATTTTCAAACTAGTAGAGTAAAAATAGAATGAGACAAATAAAATTGCAGTGAATTAAAGCTAGGCAAAGAAAGCTGATGGGGAGGAAGATGTGTAAGACGAAGTACAACAAACGTAACTCACAAAACAAGGTGATGGAAAGGAATTCGCATACAGATCAGGGGGCACAACAAATTAAAGCTGTACTAAGTGGTAAACTGGTTGAGTGTAAAGGTAAAAGCGTAAGGCTGGGTTGCCATAATAAAATACAGCTCTATGCTATTTAAATAGAAAGGTTGAAGATATATACAGGAAAATGCTAATTAGAAGGAAGCTGGCATACTTCTATTGAAATCAGACAAAATAAACTGTAAGGACAAATGTATTATGAAAGACAGTAACATCGCAGACTAATGATGAAATGTTCAATTCACTTGGAAGAGACTACAGTTCTAAACTTGTATTTATGAGAGAGCTTAGCTGCAAAATACATGCCTTCTTTTAACATGCCTCTTTCAGTAGCTAATAGATTGCATAGGCGAAAAGCTAGTAAGTGTACAGAAAATGTGAACAAAATTTCTAAAAGGCTTGACCTGAAGACTGTATGGAGCACTGCACTCAATGCTGTTGTTAAAATACATAAAATAGTTAAGAAAATCAACCACGTGTAACGTTCTAAATAGTGTCCACAAATTTCGATGAATTTCCTCCGACCACAGTGCAATTAAGTTATGAATCATTAATAAAAAGACAACAAAAAAGATTTCCTGTGCACTGATAAATAAAACACATACTCATGCACCCACATGCTCTAAATAACTTATGGGTCAAAGAAGAAATGGTAATGAAAATTAAAAAAAATTAAAGGGATAATACTCCATGATCACAGTACTCAACTCTTCAGGAAAAAATGATAGCCTTAAATAAATGCTTACATTAGAAAAAAGATAGAAAATTTATGTGTTTCACACTCAGTTTAAGAATAAAAGCAAAATAAACTCAAAGAAAGTAGAAGGAAATTAATAAAGAGCAGGAACAGAGGAAATCCTTAAAAATGCAATATCCAAAATCAACAAAGCCAAAAGTTAGTTCTTTGAAAAGGCTAATAATAAAACTAACAAATCTCTGGCAAGAATATTCAAGAAACAAGAAAAACAGAAGGTGCAAATAAACATTAATAATGAAAAAAGGAAAAAAGGAACAAGAGTACAAATTAAAAAGATCATAAAATATTAACAGATACATGCCTCTACATAACAAAGTTAGACAAAATGCACAAATTCCTATGAATGTATTAACTATAACTATTGAAAAATTAATTAAAATTTTACCAAGAGGAAAATGCCGAATCTAGTCACTACTACAGGCTACTTCTAAAGATAATTTGGGGACGCCTAGGTGGCTCAGTCGATTAAGCATCCAACTCGTGATTTTGGCTCAGGTCACGATCTCACGGTGTATGAGTTTGAGCCCTATGTTGGGCTCTGTGCGGACAGTGTAGAGCATGCTTGGGATTCTCTCTCTCCCTGTCTCTCTGCCCCTCCCCTGTTCACATTCTCTCTCAAAATAAATAAATAAACTTAAAAAAATAATTTAAAGATAATTTGAATCTTTCAAAAAAAATACGGAGTGCTAGCCCATTCATTTAAAAAAGTAGCTATACTCTTCATTCTAAAATGTAAAAACGGAAATTGAAAAAGGATAAATAAGGGGCTAGTCTTATTTGTGAACACAGATGCAAAAAATCCCCAGTGAACAGTGTTTAGCAATGTTTCATACATATCATGGCCAAGTTAGGTTTATTCCATGAATGAAGAGTTGGTTCAATATTAGGATATTAATTATATTAACGAACTCATCACACTAACATATTAAAGAAATCAAGTAATTATTTTAGATCTCAATAAATGCTGAAAGACATTCTATCAAATTCAATATTTATCTATGGTAAATAATAACGAATCAGGGATGGAAGGCAATATCCTTAACCTAATCACAACTAATTATTAATCATCACAAGAATTTCCTCTTAAAATCAGGACCGAAACAATGATGCTTACCAACCTAAGCTTTATTCAGTGTTGTACTGAATATGCTAGTCAGCTTTATAAACTAGAAAAAAAATAGATAAGATGTATAAGGACTAAAAAGAAACATGGTTATTAATGAGAGTTGGCATGATTTCCGCACAGAAAATTCTGGAATAATCTACAGACAAATGATTGAAATAAAGATAGTTGAAAAATCACAGAAGCAATATACAAAAGGCAATAGTGCACGCGCGTGTGTATGTGTGTGTGTGTGTGTGTTTGGGTGTGTGTTTGTGTGTGTGTGTTTCTATACATAAACATATATACACACCCACATACACCTCTATATATTTATGCATATACTCTCTATACTTGCAATTAAAAGAAAATGTAACTTTAAAAGATACTATACTACTGCCATAACAAAAAAGTACGGACAACTAATAGATGTAAAAGATTTTATGGAGAACTTTTTGAAACTTTACTAAAAAATATAAAAGACCCAAATAAACAGAGATACAAACCATATTAACAAATAGGAAAATCTAGTATTGCCAAGAGTTCAATTCTCCCAAGATCAACAAATAGATCCCATGCAATTCCAAACAAAATTACACAGAGTTCTTCATGAAGCCAACTGTATAAACGTCCACATTTTTCATGGACAAGGTGATTTGCAGATTATGGAAGCACAAAGCCTAAGGATTGCCAACACATTTGTAAAGAAGAACAAGGTAGGCCATAGTAGAGCTCCTACAAGTCACTAAGACTTGAACACGGTGGTGAAAAAAAGAGGCAAAAGGATATGAACAATTCACAAAAGAAAATTCTCAAATGGCCAGTAAACATATGAAGACATATTTAGTTTCAAATGGAACAATAATGAGATACTCTTTTTTCACTTGTCAAACTGGCAAGGATTAAAAATAAAAACTGACTGGGGTGCCTGGGTGGCTCAGTCAGTTAGGTGTCTGCCTTCGGCTCAGGTCATGATCTCGTGGTTCATGGGTTCGAGCCCTGCGTCAAGCCTCCCTGACAGCTCAGAGCCTGGAGACTGCTTCAGATTCTGTCTGTCTGTCTCTCTCTGCCCCTCCCCTGCTCATGCTCTGTCTCTGTCTCTCAATAATGAATAAATATTAAAAAAAAATTTGTTTTAAATAAAAACTGATTGGGATGCCTGGGTGGCTTAGTCGGTTAAGCGTCTGACTCTTGATTTCAGCTCAGGTCATGATCTCATGGTTTGTGAGTTTGAGCCTCCCACATCAGGCTCGATAAAATAAAAATAAAATAAAATGAAACTGACTATTGCTCATTGTAGTGCAGGTAGGTTGAAGTAAGCATTCTTCAAGCATTCTTGAAGGAGACTATTGATGATTAATGTGATTTGGTACAAACCTTTCTGGAAAGCAAGTTGTCACTATGTATTAAGAACCTTAAGCACCTTATACACGTTTAAAAAAAATTTAATGTTTATTTATTTTTGAGAGAGAGAGACAGAGTGTGAGTGGGGGAGGGACAGAGAGAGACACACACACACAGAAAGTGAAGCAGGCTCCAGGCTCTGAGCCTGGTCAGCACACAGACCGACGCAGGGCTCGAACTAACGAACCGTGAGATCATGACCTAAGCTAAAGTCAGAAACTCAACCAACTGAGCCACCCAGGTGCCCCACACCTTATACACTTTTTTTTTAAGTTTATTTTGAGAGAGAGACAGAGACAGAGACAGAGTGAGAGACAGAGAGACAGAGAGAGGGCGCGCGCGCACTTGGGGGAGGGGCAGAGAGAGAAAGAGAAAGAGAATCCCGAGTAGGCTCTTTCGTACCCAGCAAGGAGCCTGGTGCAGAGCTTGATCTCATGAACTGTGAGATCATGACCTGAGCCAAAATCAAGATTCAGATGCTTAACCAAGGGAGCCACCTTGGTGCCGGGCACCTTATACACTTTGAACCAGTAATTCCATTTATGGGAATCTATCTATAGAAAATAATGGCAGTAAATGCATAGAATAACTCAGAGCAGTGTTCAAGACAAAGACATAGGAAACATTTGTAATACAATATTAAGTGGGAAAACATGGTATGAAACTATATAATGATTTTAATGCATTAAAATATTGGATGAAAATGTACTGAAAATTAATAGTGGGTTTATGGGTGATTTTTATTATTATTATTTTTTTTTACATTTCCAAATTCTTTCAAAAATTATGTGTTGCTTTTAAAGGAAACCAACAATAACAATAAAATCGGGACCTGGAAACCTTTAAAAGCATATTTTGTTAGTGTGTCTCCTCCAAATGTTTTTCATCATTAAAATGGAGAAAAAAATAAAAAAAAAGTGTACTCTTTAGGCAGATAAATTACGTTAATTGGATTTATAGTCTATTCTCTTCATGTTTCAAGAAGTAAGCTTAAAATACATGTAGTGATCAGTCAAGTGGAATACTTTGGCCTTAGAACTGGAAAACACATCATTACCCAAAGCACATAAGTACAATACATATAAAAACATATACTGCATATTTATAATTAACACTGACTACATTTTAATTGTTCAGTATCTCTTGTATAATTTCCCAAAAGTAAACAGATAAAAGATTTTCCATGTATCCCTAAAGGGAAACAATAAAAGATAAAAGGAGTGAGAAGTTTTTTAAATGCATAAGATACTGAGTAATATGGGCGAATTTCAACGTGGATGTAGAACTTCTTTTATTTCAAAAGACTCCAAAGAAGAAACCAGAGAAGTCAGCACTTTTTCTTTCTTTTTAGTGATACGGCAGGTCGAAAAGATTATGGGCTCTCATTCAATATTATATTTTGGTCTGAATAATACATGTAACAATAATGTGAGTTTATACCACATGAAACGTGGAATAAATTAAGTAATTCAAAACATTTACTCTGTAGATTTCCTTATTATTCATGATCCTTAAACACTGGGACAGTAGGGATTAAAGATAGATTGGAATTACGATTGTAAACACATTTCAGACATTGTGACGGCTTCATACAAAAATAGTGGACTGATATTATTAGCATACCCTCTCATGCCAGAGTTCTTAGTGTTTTGGAGATGGGATGGGGTTTAGAAGTGAGACTGGAAAGGGGTTGAGTTGGAGAAATGGAAGGGAGGAAAAGATAGAAAGTTCGTATCGGGAAGGAAACCACCCCATTCGGAAATACTGAATAAATTCACCGTTGGCAAGGGAGAGCCAGAGAACGACCTGTGGATCCTGAGTGCTGGCACTCTACACAGCAGTGACCGCCAGGCTGTGGCTCTCAGTGTGCCCGCTGGAAAAAATCCCATCCGTGGAAACATGTCAACCAAGTGGGAAGTCTGGCATCCCTGAGGGGATCACTAATATCACATTAGTGGGCACCTGGTGTTCACAACTGACTGGGCTGCTTCAGGGAAGTTGAGTGAGTTGCTCAAGGACCCAGCATTAGGGTCTGTCTCAGTAGACTCTTCAGCGACATGACAGGTTGAAGACTGGGGACCCAAGTCTTCTGCTTGCCCATCTATTGTCCTTTCTACTACACAGCAGTACTGTTTGGAAAAAATGATTGATTTTCCAACTAGTTATTTTTTGTATCATTCAGTCAAAGCTTAAAGGTGTTGGTTCCGCCTGAAGGTCAGAAATCCAGTTAACAACACTGTCATCCTTGTGTTGTATCATCTCATTGAAAAGAAATTTAACACCTTTCAGAAGGGATCTTTTAGAAGACCTTGGGCTTTCACACACAGCTCAAGTTCACACATTCATTTTCTCCCTCCCTTCTTCCCTCTACTGGGCTGGTTGGCAGTAATAATCGAGGGAAGCAGCATATAGAATCCATGCTCTCCAAGGCTGTAGCTTGATTTTAGCTTATAACTGGTCCTGGTGAATTTCCAATGAGCCAGGCTGGCTGGTATCTACAGGATGAGTCTCCTGTATATTCCTGACAACAAAAAACTAGAGCAGGAGAAAAGCAATGTTGGAGTGACCTCACTCTCAGATCTGGGCGCTGAGCGAGATTAATGGGTAGCATCTGCTGCTGCCGAAATGCTGAAACGTATCAGCGTTGGCACTGACAAAGGGACCCCAGGGCTGGATGGGTCCTCTGCCAAAGGACAGAACACTTCAAAGCAAACAAAACCACAGAGAGGAAAAATAACACTCCTGCCATGAAATCACAAGTCATATCAATAAAACACAAGGTTAATTTCCATAGGTTTGTAGCTCTGTGGTGTTGCAGGAGGAAGGGATTGGCACAATGGAAAGAACACAGGCTTTAAAGTCAACGGACATGGGATAAATTCTACCATTCAATAGCAGCATGGCCTTTTGACATCATTTCCTCATCTGCACAATGGGTATAATAATGTAATAGCTTTGTGGTTAGAAATATCCCTGAGCACGCGCGTGTGCGTGTATGTGTGTGTGTGTGTGTGTGTGTGTGTGTGTGTGTACGTGAATCTCTGTACGGTACTGAACACATTAGGTATTAGAGGGAGGTACCATCAACATCATCATCAAAACGCTAAGAGCAAGTAAGACTTTATGAAAAGTCTACCCCTCAAAACCTTGCTCCCAGATGAAATATGTCCATGGAAACACAAATTGCTTTTATGAGCTCTGAAACTTTGTATGATGATATACAGTATCTCTCCTGGAATAGTAATGTTAAAGTCTCACCTAAATAATCCTACATTGTTTCTATTTATTTATTTTTAATTATTTTTTAATCTTTATTTATTTTTGAGAGAGAGAGAGACAGAGTGCGAGCGGAGAAGGAAAAGAGAGAGGGAGACACAGAATCGGAAGCCGGCTCCAGGTTCTGAACTGTCAGCACAGAGCCCGACGCGGGGCTCGAACCCACGAACTGTGAGATCATGACTTGAGCTGAAGTCGGACGCTTAACCGACTGAGCCACCCAGGCACCCCAACATTATTTCTATTTAAATTAAATAAGAAATTTAAAGCAAACAAGGGTCACAAATATTCATTCTAAAATTTTTAAACACATGGTTGACGTTCCGTGAGTGAAATGAACAGCTGGAACCATGTCCATTGGTACTAGTTTTAAATAATTGGTTACTGGTACAGTTCTACTTGGTCAGCACAATTTTTTTCTGGTTGGCTGTTGCTAATTCGCTCAATCCTATATGATGATTTAAATCACTGTGAGCATATATGTTGTCATCATTCTTTTTTTTTTTTTTTGAGTTTGTTTATTTTGAGAGAGAGAAAGAGGGAGGGAGAGAGAGAGAGCATGAGTAGGAGAGGGGCAGGGAGAGAGAGAGAATCCCAAGCAGGCTCCATACTGTCAGCACAGAGCCCGACATGAACTCACAAACCATGAGATCATGACCTGAGTCGGATGCTTAACCGACTGAGACACCCAGACGCCCCTATTTTGTCATAATTTTATCCACCCTTAATTTAATCTTCCCTTCTAAGGGTGTATGTGTTTAAACACACAGAAATCAATTTAGCAAATATAATGTAACTTCTATTTAGCAGTATTTGTCAACTATCTATTGAATAAGTCAATTAATATATAGCCTGCCACCTTATCAGTTAATATATTGCCCACTGTATTATCAATTAGTATGTTACCTACTATGTCACTTTAGCTCAGAGATAGGAGACTACGGAGGGTCTGGTTGTTTCTGATTGGGAGATCCAGGAAAGTGCCAGGAGGAGGTAATATCTGAATTGGGTCTGAGGGCATCAGGTACATGAAGAAGGAGCTGGAAGTCACTCTAAGCAGAGGCCACAAGGTGAAGCACCACCCAGAGACATGAAAGTACTTGGGAGTGTGAGAAATGATCGTAAGGCACATGGTGGAAAGTGCCTGCAGATAAAATTAAAGCCTGAAATGCAGGCTGACGTCATGTCGTGGAGGTCCTACTAGTACGCTAAGGAGTTTCTAATTTATGGAAGGAACCCACAGCACAGTTTTGAGCATCACATGTGATAACACGTGTGTTTTACAAAGAATATTGACTGCAGAGTAGAGAAGAAGAGAGACAAGTTAGGGGACTCTTGTGATGGTTCACACAAGACATGAGGACCAGGCAGTGGGGTTGGGGAAGAAGGGTTGGATGTCGGAATGGTGGGGAGGGTAAGCATTCAGGACTTGTAACCTGCTGATGTGGACGTGAGGGTGAGGGAGTGGGCAATGACGACCGAGCTAGACCGAGTTAGTGGGTGGTGACTCCATCCAACTGATTCTGACACCCATGAGGTCAGTGAGAGCTAGGACACATGCACATTTACAGCCCCTTCTGGGACGGGTCCTGCAACTAATGGCATATTACACTAAAAGCATGTTAACAAGTGGGAAAAGTACTCAACTTCTCCCAGGGTAGAAAAGAAAATTCTAACAATGAGCTTCCAAATGGGAAACCAGACAGTTGACCAGAGGCGCTTCTAACAAAACTGGCAAATGTCTACCACCATCAACGTTCATGGGGGAGCGGTGAGGCAGAATCACAGGAAATAACAATTTTTAGTCAAATTTTCTGAGGTTTGAGCTTGTACATGATATTATCAGGGGTACGGGAAAAAGGCAACTGAATTAAAAAAACCAGCTTACACATACGAGGTCCTGAAAGCAAGTGTGGCAACATGAAGCACGCGACAAATAGAACAGACCCTTTTCGAGTCACGGTTTAGAAGAAAATAAACCAAGTACTCCCACTAAAATCAACCCTCTCTATTGCATTATTTAAAAGTACGCAGAAACTTTTATCTATTAAGACAGGATCTATAAACACATGCAGTCCTCTTGTCCCAAATAGCTTGAAGCAGCTTCAGAATTTCAGATAGAAGTTTTTTATCATTTTCTTGTGGACCGGCTGAGCATCGCCGTAATAATTAAAGCAAAAAACATGTCAAAACTCACTTGGCTGCTACAGCCATCGGAGGCACAGCTGTTGTGATTCTTAATGCATTTACAGTGCTTGCCAATGCTTCCCCCGACTCCCCATCCTTAAGCTTTCAGTGGTTTTGCTTTGTTTGTTTTGTATCCTGTGGAACAGAAAATAACCTGCACTGATTGTGGCAATTGATTGACTCAGCTGGTGCCTCCGAATATGAAATGGGAACTGAAAAGCACATCTGAAAAGTGCGTGGGCTGGAGGTGAGTGGAGAGGGGGTGCCTCCACCCTGGACTGCGCACAAAAGCACGGACCAGCCGTGCCAGGCAATGGTTCTATCAGCTAAGTAACACACAGTAGCTTTTATTCCACCTGCCCCTGCCTCTGTTTTCAAAACCCAACAAAGACGCTGATGCGCACTGGTCTTAAAACTTTTCTAGAAGTATGTACGATTCTCCCTATGCCAACCAACCTCCAGCAGGGGAGAGACAGGCACCACCAGGGAGGGCTGTTCTTCCCCACTCTTTGGTTGTCCCCTCAAAGGATCCACATCTGTCTTCCCAGCCAAGGACGCCTCCAATCTTTTTTTTTTTTTTTTTTTTAATTTTTTTTTCAACGTTTATTTATTTATTTTTGGGACAGAGAGAGACAGAGCATGAACGGGGGAAGGGCAGAGAGAGAGGGAGACACAGAATCGGAAACAGGCTCCAGGCTCTGAGCCATCAGCCCAGAGCCCGACGCGGGGCTCAAACTCACGGACCGCGAGATCGTGACCTGGCTGAAGTCGGACGCTTAACCGACTGCGCCACCCAGGCGCCCCATGGACGCCTCCAATCTAAGGGACATCTAAACCTGATCAAGGAATTATAACCGCAATGTCCACAGACTGTGGGTGGTTTTCATGGGGTGGTTTTCTTTTAGATTTCTTCGGCTTCCCTGAGGTGGGAGGCAAGTTAGCAAAAAACAGACTTTGAAGGGCAACTGAGATGTTTAATAAGACTTCCTTCTGAACTTGGCCACAACTTGGAACAAAAGCATCAAATGTTAACGTTGTGCTTCCACGTAACAAAATCAGCTATTTTACTTAGAAAAAAGGTGGGGGGGGGGGAAGGATGAGAGGGGAAAATATCCAATCCATACATTTCGTTTTAAAGCGTTATAAGGAGATAAATGCATAGGCTGTACTTCAGCCTGTAGATTTTAGCATAACATCTTCAATTTCCCAGTTTCAATCGAGCTGAAAAACATTTTCCATGTTCAATTATAAAATTAAAAACCAGTGCTTGTACACTTGAGAAATATATAGGAGAGAGGTAGGTGGGGGTGAGAATAATAGTTTTCTAAACAGATTTAGATACATATGTACACACTGATTTTCATTTCCAGAGCAGGCTGCAAAGAGTTACTTAGGTTTATAAGTTTTAGCTCCAGTAATTGGAAAATAAATTTTGGTGCCCCAGAGCAATATTGATTATTAGCTAACGAAACAGTACCATCTGTGTTTTTCAGGATGCCCTATCTGGGAGTAGTTTTAAATTGCTGTCCTTCCTTTATCTTAATTTTATAATGATAGCAAAATGTGCTCTTTCAGAATTAAATGACTGTGGTCCTCCATAAGGTTAATGTCCTTCCTGCTTGGATCCCCAAAGGGATAGAAATTCGCTCTCCAACCCCACGGGGTCCCCAGGGAGGCTCTCTGTGGCAGTAAGGAGCATGCTGCTAGCTTAGTAAGTGACAGGGCCCAGGAAAGCCATGTCTAGGATGGGGCCTGTAGGTTCAGGGAGGAACAGCAGAGTCACCTTGACTCCAGCTGCTAAAGCCCCATGTCTGCAGGGGCAGGATGGCTCAGTCCTACCTCGTGATCCTTGTGCACAGCTATCTCCTTTCTCCTATTTTTGGCACAGAAAACCCACAGATTTTCCCCCAAGGGGTGAGCGCAGACGGCTCTTTGCTTGCTGGGAAAAAGAACAGTTCCTCTTCGGCAGCAATGTAAACAAACTTGCCCTTTCTGCTCGGTCTTTCTCCGGAGATCCCTGATCCGCTCTGTGATGACAACCTGCCATTTTCTGTCCAATTCAGCATGTTTACTTTTTTATTGGGATTCATGTCTGAGTTTCTTTTGAATCAAATTACTGCATTTCCCTGGTGAGATACACCATATGACGATCTTGTTAGAACAAAATCAAATATAAAATTTGCGCTCAGTGCTGCTCGGTCTCATCCCCCACCACATGTTTTCCCTGTTGTTTGGACACACTTCTGTCAGCTACTTGAACAGTAATGAATCCTCCTCATGTTTAGGACGATTTTCAGACATTGCTGTCTTGGAAAAGATAAAGGCGAATTGGTTCAAACAGTGTCAACAGAGAGCAGGTCACTATTTCAAAACTATTTTACAACGTACATCGCTGGTCTTCCCCAATATTCATGGGTTGAAGAAAACCAGAAAGACAAACGGATTCATTTTGTTGAGTCAAAGCCGCAAGTGAACACTTTCTTGACGTTTTATCCCCAGAGAGGTATCGTCATTCATGGCTTCAGTGAGTCCTGAAGCCAAGCATTCCATAGCATCTTTTTGAATGGGAACGGGGCGTTGTAGTTCACGTTACATTTTCTGTAAATAGTTTCCCTCTCTCCTTTACTTTTCCTGGTACTGATTATTATCTTTCGAGCAATTCCTGTGTGCCTCGTACAAATAAGGTTTACAAACTAGGTTGTGCTAAATAGTGCAGAAACAAATCTCCCATCCAAACACCGGAGAGACTCATGTTACCCGAGTGTTTCTTCGCTTCTCATGGCTTTCAGAGTGACGTTCAAGCTTCTTGGTGGGACGCTTTGTGATCAGACCCCTAGCCCTTCCTGGAATTCGGGTTCATGGCACTAATTGCCATTTCTGAGTATGCCACTTTGTCTTGCTTTTGTGTCCACCTGGAGTCTCCCTCTTCCACTTTTTCTTAGTTAACTCTCACTTCTTCCTCCCTCCCTTCCTTCCTCCCTTCCTTCTTTCCTTCCTTCCTCCCTTCTTTCCTTCCTCCCTCCCTCCCTCCCTTCCTTCCTTCTTTCCTTCCTTCCTCCCTTCCTTCCTCCCTTTCTTCCTTCCTTCCTTCCTTCCTTCCTTCCTCCCTCCCTCCCTCCCTCCCTTTTAAATTTATTTACTGTCAAGTTAGCTCACACACAGTGTAACCTTGACTTCAGGGGTAGATTCCCGTGATGTATCACTTATATACAACACCCAATGTTCATCCCAACAAATGCCCTCCTCAGTGCCCATCACCCATTTCTCCCTCCCCCCCACCCCTCTCCTCCATCAACCCTCAGTGTGTTCTCTGTATTTAAGATTCCCTTATGGTTTGCCTCCATCTCTGTTTGTATCTTATTTTTCCTTCCCTTCCCCTATGGTCTTCTATTAAGTTTCTCAAATTCCACATATGAATGAAATCACGATATCTGTCTTTCTCTGACTTATTTTACTTAGCATAATACTCTCCAGTTCCACCCATGTTGTTGCAGATGGTAAGCTTTCATGGTTTTTCATCACCAAGTAGTATTCCATTGTGTATGTATATACACATCTTCTTTATCCATTCATCAGTTGATGGACATTTGGGCTCTTTCCATAATTTTGCTATTGTTGAGAGTGCTGCTATAAACATTGAACTCCCACTTACTTTTTGAAGAAAGAGTCATTCTAGCCCAGCCTGGTACCCCTAGGCTCAGCAGCGTGCCCCCAGTGTCAATGAAAGAACTGTTGCAAGTCTATTTTGTGGGGTTTAACCTGATGGCCGTGCCACGGTCCCTGCATGGCTGCTTCCTCCAGCGCAGTGAGCTTCCCATTGGCAGGGCAGAAAGTCTTCCACATCCCCAGCACCCAGCAGCAGCAGATTCACAGCACTGGCTTAGTACACGCTGGTGAATTAATGAGGGCAGCAACTTGTTGAATTAACCGCCCCTCCTCCATCTTTGGCTGCCAAAGACACCACCAGAAACTTTCTTTTAAAAATAAAGAGCATTTTGTGGTCTGTAGTCACACCATTCCCTAGGACTTTCCTAATTTTGATATGAAAATACTCTTTAAGCAACAAAAGGTGACAGCATATATTTTGAAATACTTATTTTCTCCAAGTCTTTGTCCATAGAATCAAACCTACCTACTTCCTTAAGTTACTTTTTAATGGGAACTTTTTTTAAAGTTTATTTATTTGATCGCTTCTCAGCCTTTTGGCTAAGATCAAGTGTAAAGTTTATTTATTTGAGAGAGACAGAGACAGTGTGAGCAGGGGAGGGGCAGAGAGAGAGGGAAAGAGAGAATCCCGAGCAGGCTCTGTGCTGTCAGCACAGAGCCCATTGTGGGGATTGAACTCAAGAAACCGTGAGATCATGATCTGAGCCGAAACCAGGAGTCGGACACTTAACTGACTGAGCCATCCAAGTGCCCCCATTTAATGGGAACTTTTGATGATACCTCAAACATGATAAGGAATCCACCTAGTGCTATAGATGAAGCGAAAATGTACTGTGCCATAAAGTGACTGGCTCATTCTATCCTCAGAGTGCTGACCACAACAAATGACAGAGATGGAATGAAGCCACAAAAATGACACAGTCTCCCTGTAAAGCCCATTGTGTGAAGTCTTCTCTTGGATCTTACTATAAGTTAGTATGTTTCTCTTTTACTAGTTAAACCTTCAACTAAGTGCCGGATTCAATTCTAGTACTTATGATGCTAAATGAGTTAATCCCCACAACAAACTTATGGGGTTGACGCTACAGTTATTCCATTTTATGGATGAGGAAACTAAAGCCCCAGAGAGGTTACGTTGCTTGCCCGAGGTCACACAGCCAAAAAGAAGCGGAGCTGGGCTGGAATACAGGCAGTCCGGCACCAGAGCCTGTGCCCCAAACCACAGCCTCTCAGGACTCGATCTGTGAGAGTTGACACCACACCAGGCACACAGGGCACTCCTGACTTTCGGAGTCGATAAAACGAAAGAATGCATACTTGACCACGTGGTTCACAGAGGTGTGTTGCATTAGAGTTCTAAAAGCCAAGTAAACTCAGGAAAATACACGCTTAAGGGTTTTCCAGGTTCACGCTAGAGTAAATGTCCCCTGAGGACTGAGAAAGCAAAGCAAGGTAACTGTAACCGGGACCTTGCGCTGCCCTGTTGATTCCTGTCTGTTCAGTTGTGCCTCTAAAAACATGAGGGCACGGGATTCAGCGGTGCACCAGGAAGGGTGGCCAGGGCAGGACTTCAGGTGGGACGCCCGGGGGGTGACCCTCGTCCCTGCAGCACCCCGCATATGGGTACCCCTGCACAAGCGTCACACGCCTTGTGCGTGTCCTGCCACGGCCCCCTCTCCTATGTCAGCGCCCCACCCCCACCCCGCGCCGCCCCATGGTGGCAGCGGGAGGTGGGGAGACTTAACCTGAAAGTTACAGAGTGCTAGGATTATCCCCAAGAGAACTCTCCATTTTGCAACTCTCCCCATAATACCTTCCTGTTTGTTCCTGCTTCCCTCGCTAGTGTAGGTTCTTTTAAATTTTCTTCCCTTTCTTCTTCCTTCCTTCTTTAAAAGAACCCAACAAACTGGTAATGGTTTGGGTGTTTAAAAGTATTTGAAAGCATCTCTACCCCCAGTTTATTGAGATATAGTTGACATGTAACATTGTGTAAGTTTAAGGTGTGCAGTGGGATGATCTGGTATACATATACGTTACTTTTCAGCAGTCTTCTCTGATCCACTGAATGTAGAGGAAAAAAAAGTTCTCTGAAATGTAATTAATTAATACAACATTTTATTTCAGAGTGTAGCAATCCTTAATAAATCATCAATTATAATAGGTTTAAAATGAGTATCTGCGGTTTTAGTTTGCACTTATAAATCATATTTCTTCAGGAAATATGAATGGGAAATGATTTTTTTGTGCACTTTCAAATAGGCATCATCTATAGTGTGTTATAGGAAGTCTCGAGGTATTTTGATACAGTTCATGAAAAACTGGACTCCGGTTATTTTATGAATTGTTGTTTGAGCCTATAACTAATCTCTTTGACATTAACATCTTTAATAAACATTTGAGCAACGAATGCATTCAGAATATTGGAGAGAACTGAGACATTATCTCTGTTTGTTAGGCTTCTATTTTCTCCCTAACCTAATTTTGTCTTTCATAAGATATTAATGCTTTTGGAAGCCTTATTCTTAATCCTATTAATTCCTAAGCTAGCCTTGAAAAGTGCATGAGGAAATATGCAAAGGCAGTCAGTTTCACCGAGTTAGAAGTTAAATTGCTAAAGGTAGATGTAAGAATTTCAGGGTTGCTAAAATGCCGAACTTTATCTGAAACTACTGCCTGGACTTAAATCCAACCCTCAAGGCCTGGTTTGCATTAGTCTCTGTGGCTCAGCAGCCTTCTGAGCCGAGGTCACTGGGAACACACGAGGATGCCCTTGTCAGTAGAGCGGAGCGAGTGTGTCTGTCCACTTGTCCGCATTGGCCTGAAGAGCCAGTCTTAAAGAAGCAGAGCAGTGGGGCAGCTCTGGCAGCTGTAATGAAATCTTTGGCAACTCAGCTGAGAAACGGAGCTAAACTCAAGACAACGCAGCATCTGGGGCATGAAAGGAAGTATCATGAGGTCTCTGAGAGGAGAGAGAAGCAGAGTTTGAAACTCGTGTAGGGCAAGAGGCGGGAGGAAGTGATGTTTAAAATACTCTTTTTATTTTTATTTCAGAGAGAGAGAGTGCAAGAGTGAGGGAGAGGGGCAGAGGGGGAAAGAAAGCATCTTAAGCAGGCTCTTAAGGACCATGCGGGGCTTGGTCCCATGACTCTGGGATCACGACCCGAGCCAAAATCAAGAGACAGACGCTCAACCCACTGAGCCACCCAGGCGCTCCTAAAATACTCTTAATTCCAGACAAAATGTTTCACAGCTTTGAGGTGGTTAGGTAAAGACAGTACCGGAAACACATTCTAAAATGTAAAAAGCTACGATCTATATATAACTTTGTTTTTATTGTATGTATGCTGCTACTTTTTCTTCACCAATGAGTGTGAACTAATTTTACTCACTAAGGTACACAGAGAAGTCCTCCCCCTCACCAGCCCCCCCCACCCCCCGCCCTGCCCAACACACACTCCAGTGATGGTACGCCTCTTTGAAACAGACTTCTTCAGATCAGTTAATTGTCTCCGGTTCCTGAATGACTTGCCAACGGAAGGAATTAGCTAACGACGGAGGTGGTAAAGAGAGCCCTGCGTTTCAGGTAAGGTAGGAGCACGTCACCATGCCTGGAGATGCTCCCGAAAGCTGCCTGCCCTAGATCCCGCTACAGCCACATGCTCTCTGGGCTGGAGGGACTACAGCTGTCACAGCCGTGACACGAGCCAGTCCCTTCACTGTGGTCTCGTCTCCAGCACATGACATCACTGGTTGGCCTGTAATTGTGTTAAGGGGACAGTTTCTTCCCGGACAGCCAGCACAACAGCATTAGGACTTCACATCATTCTTAATCACACAAAAAGCCAAGAAGGATAATCACGAATTGGGGGAGAGACCCTGGCAGGCCTCTGTTCTTGCTGCGCTTCTGGGGAATAAGGGAAAGGGATCCTCCCTCCTCTCTGCATTTTACGTACATTACCTTCCCAGCAGTAAGTCTCATCGCCAGGTCGAAATGGGTGTCTGGATGAAATACAGGGTCCCGTCGCCCCGCTGCAGCAGTGGGGAACACAGTGCTTGGCAGTAGGCCCGGGGGGCCAAGAAGGAGCCCCGCGCGCGGAGCTGGCTCTCACCTCGTATTCCTCCTTGAAGCCGTAACCCTCGGCACACTTCATCTGCGTGATGTGTTGGAGCAGGTCTGCCACGCGGATGGCGGGGTGAAGCTGCCCGGTCTGGTAGGGCACGTCGGCCGGCTCACGCTTCTTGTAAGTATGGGACTGCACCAGGCTGCTGGTGTCGCTGGCCATCGTGTGGCTTTCGTCTGGGAAGAGAAGGCCATGAAGGGCATGAGGGAGGCCCAGCGGGGCCCCGAGAACGCGAAGAAGCTGCTGGCGCCATCCCTTCCACCTACGGCCACCACAGTCCCTATGGTGGTGGCCCAGCCAAAGAGGAAAGTTAAATGTTTAGAAACCTGAATGGGATTGGCGATACTGATAGGCATGAGGCAGAGATCTCCGTTTTTACAAAGCAGTCCAAACGATATATCGCTTTCACAAAGCTAGTTGGGAGGAACCCTTCAGCCTTTGGGTGCTGAGGTTTATGGAAGTTTCAGCCTGAAACTTCACCAAGGCCTGGCGCGAAGCCAGCCTTGTCTTTATTCTTCCAAAGATCCGTTGACCAGTTTGTATGATGAAGTAAACAAACTCCGTACAAATGTTCCGTGAGCAAAATAAAAGTGCACAGAATGGGTTGGCTTATAAAGCTAGCGATGAAAACATGAACTTGACACATGAAATCCAAGGAAAGCGGAAATCGAAAACGGAACTGGGTCTGATGGGTCCCTTGCATGCGCCAGTGACGGAAGGCTTGACAGAAGACTGTGGACCAGCACATCACACATGGAATGTTCTACAAGAGCTAACATGCAGGCCGGCACGCAGCAGAACCAGCTGGCTTTGTCCGAATCTACAGATAAGACACACACTCCCGATCCCTCCACACCTTTTCCGTGGGCGAATGGGGGAACTTACCATTTATTGGCACTTTTAAGAAGGTACATATCAGGAGAAAAGAGGAGGAGAAAAAGGAAACAGGGCATAAGCAATAGTACTGTGTGAATAATTACAGGTCGTTTTAATTCTGTGCTTTACTTTTATAGTTAAGTTTTCTCTTCGTAGGTGATCAGAGGTCAAAGCCTCAAGTCTCCCATCACGTTAGGATGGGGGTGTCTTATTTAAACACTCAATAACAAAAAGGAGGCTAAAATAGTATCATAATCGCTTTTTTAATCCCCCATGAACTAAGTAACGACTAGATAAAAGTCTTATTTGTACTTGACACATTTTCTCATTTAAATTCCTCGAACAGGTCAAACCAAATGGTACGACAAAACTAATGTCAAAATTTGGTCAAATAAGCCTAAAGAGGCTATATTTTAACGGAAGACTCCTAGCAAATTAGATTAATGAACTGCAGAAATTGTAGCTTTGGAAAAAAAAAAAAAAAACGTCTTACGCAGGAAGGTGCTATTAGATTAAGAGTTGGACGTGCTACAGGTTAGCTCATTATAGTGCTGAATCCCTTTAGCCGTTTTGTGACTGAGGATGTGTCTCACAAAATACAATGCTCCCTTCACTTAAAACGAGAATGTTAAATCAAAATTGAGTTCAGGTATAAAGAATTAAAACATCCATAAAAAACGGGTATGTTCATTTTTTAAAAAAATTACCAGATTGTTTATCCATATAGGGAATTCAGCCATGGGTATTCTTTCTTTCTTTCTTTCCTTTTTTATTTTTTTTAACTGAGAGATTCAGCTCCAAAGGAAATTTAGCTCAAGGACACTCGGTTAGCTGGGCCTGGTTTTCAAACCTCAGTACTATCTGCATCGCAAAGCACCTGGGGATGCATGGTATGAAAGGTGGGACACAAGTGTAGTTATGTTGCTGTTGCTGAAATGGCACCTGGGTCACTACAAGGTGGCTAACGACACAAAGACAAAATAAAAAAGGGTGGTAAGTTGATTTTATGAGTTGGTCTCTCATTTGGATTTGCTTTGAAATGTAGCCACTCGGATGTTCCCATTTTATTAGGACAGCCGCGAGTAAGCCGGGATGTTTTCACATCACATTTGCTTGCTGGCGACTGCCAAGCTCATCAAGGGGGTGCAGGGTCCCTGCTGAAGTACTGAGCCCGGGGAGCTTTTAGCCACTCCAGCAGGAAGTCCTGTTCTTTATACTAAAATAAATGGAACATTAATTAGTTTCCCCCCTGTGCATCTCTCCTTCTCTCAGTTCTGTACCTTTTGGGAGGAACATAATTAAATGGCCTCCATTGTGAACTGACCTTCTAAACTTCCCACACAACTCTGGTCCTAGGGCCAGGCATTCTTGGAAGGTTTAATTCCCAGAGCGACAACCACTGTTACCATTATGCTCGTCACCACCCCGCCCCCACCCCCGCTGCATTATGATCTCGGCCTCATAACTAGCGTGCGGACCCATCTTTATGCATTTAAATGCTACCGAGGCCATCTAAGAAATGAGTGCTATTATCGAGTACATAGATATCGAGGGGGGAATAGAAGGTTTCTCGTGCCATACGTGTTATGAAACTGGGTCACCTACCCTGTTAGAAATTTTTGACTCCACCAAAATTAGTGATTCGTGATTAAAATTAGCGATTTAATTAGTGATTTTTAAAAAGAATGATCATTGATGACATATATATCATTTGTCACTGATTTCCTGTGTTTGTCTAAAAATTATCCACTAACAATGTTTTTCAGTTACAAATTTTGCCTAAGAGGAAATCAGGAACACAGCTTCTCACTAACAGTTCTGATGGTTTTTGAAGAACTGGGAATTAATTCTACCTATATCCTTTAATAGATTATCTTGAATTCTCAACAAACCAGCTGAAAGAACTAGAATTGAAATGAGTGCTATGTTTCTGAGTGCTATTATATCTACTTATCCTGATATCAGTATCTATTAGCATTTATTTACCGAGAAAGACCTATATCTATCAATCGTTATCTATCTGTCTACCTACCTATCAATCTCTCTCCCTCTCTCTCCCTTACTCTCTCTCTGTCTCTCTTTTTGTCTTGGCAAGACAATGATGTAAAGGCGTACTAAAACTCTGTACGTTAAGCTGGGCACCTCAGCACATAAGAATAAAAGGTGGAGATAACAGAGGATCTTAGAGTGCCAAGCTCCAAGTCACAAAAATTTTGTGAGCATTTGCTCGTCTTAATTGTAAACTGCAATAGCGTTGTTCCCCAAATGTGCCAGAGTAAATGTACAGCTTATCTTCTTCCCATGGTGTCAAGGGATAACCTCATTAATGCTTACTATGGGATATACAGACTCACATTTGCACCAAACTCGTGGGGGGAACAGTTCGCAAGCACTGCCGTGTGCTGCGTTGGTACATATGTAAGCCAGACGTGATCACACTTACTTGTCAATCTGGCTGACTTACTTTTCACAAACGTACATCATGTTTGCTACTTGAATTGTCTGTTCAAGTGATTCCCTTTTGGTAGAGAAGCCTAACCAAGTTTAAAAGATGTCATTAGTGTTTGTAATAACAAAGCAGCGACTTTAAAAAATGATATTTGTTTAATAAGCTTATCTTAATCCTGCTGTGCAATCTGAACGTTTTCTTCCCTCTGACGGTGCACAGCTCAGCCCTCCCTACTCCAGCTCCCCCAAGGTCAGAACGTCTACTGGAGGAGCTGCAGGATGAATGCCACGGCACACAAAGAAACCGCAAATCTTCGCTTCTCGAAAGATTCTGCAAATGTCATCTGCATGTAGATTACATTGTTCGGGTGCCTAAAATTAGCCTGTGCCCCTTACATATGAAAAGAATAAAAATGCAGCCTTCTCCCCATATAGCTGGCACTCTAAGGGGGGAAGGGGGGTTGGTGAGCTCTGTTTGTTAGCCCTCAAAATGATGCAAATTCAAAAATTTGGGTTTATGTCCATTCTTAAACTTCTGTCTGAGTTCCTATGGAACTCAGGCCACAAACTTGCTTAAGCCCAGAAAACACCGTAAGGAAAACAAATGACCCTCTATGCGAAAATCGTAACAACTCAGAGAAAAGAGAAGCACAGGGGGAAAAACTGTATTGCAAAGATATCAACCCTTGTAAAGAGAATTAGGAAGCAGAAAGTCGAACAGCTGTGGATGAAAGTCTTGCTACGGTGAATTGGTATATACCTTGAAGTCGTTTGTGTTGTGCTCCTTTTCGGTAAGGTTAGTAGTAGAAAGAGAACACAGCTGTGATACACTTGGGTTATTTATGCATCTCAAATGCAATAGCAGCTCATGTTGGTTTGGTTATAGCCAGGTAATGCCATTTCTCCAAAACCCTCTTACATGGGACAAACGGGATTTTTTTTTTTTTTTTTTTTTTTTTTTTTTGCAGCTCCTGGCTGGGAACAGCTCATATTTTCACTGCATTCTGCCCCACTGGGCTAACATTTTATTTCATTTCTCGTGACATCTGACACATAATACACCATGTGATTATAAAGTGCCATCTTGTCACTTTGCTGCTGAGAACATCAGCTCCTTTGAAATTCCAGCATGTGACAGACACTTTGGAATGCTGGGGCGGGGGCCGTGAGTGGCGTGGAGGAGGGGTAGGGGGCCAAAACTCGACTGTGATCATTTTTCTGCATAACATTTGGCATAATCAGAAAAAAATGCTATTTTTGAAATTGAAGTTTTTAGTGCTTAGTGATAAGTGAAAATAAGAAGTGATTTTTACTTTTACGACCTCACATTACAGAATTTAGCTCTTAGAAATACACAGCTGAGTGATGACATACTGTGTTTTTCCTTGGGATCAAATCTGACTTGAAGTTCTGAACACAGAAAGGGAAAATACTAGAGCTGGGATCTTTCATTTGAGTCTTTTGGTATCATTTCCAACATAACATGAGGCTAACCCTTCTTATCAATGGAGACTGTTTGGAGAAAGTCTTTTTATCTCTGCCCTCCCCCCAGGCCACCCGCCACCCCCTTGTCCTGCTTACAATCACTGCATCATATAGACTAGAACTCCAGGCTCCTACAGAGTGGCCACTGACTTTGTAAATTACTCCTGCAATAAACTGTGATAAAGGGAAATGTTCTCACCTAAAATTGCAGTTGGCACAAATGGGTCTGTCATACATCATAAGCAGGTCAATGCAGAGAAAGTAAAAAGAGAGAGAACAGTAAATGACTGATGAAAGGCCCCCCACTTTTCCCGCAGAAAGCCATAGAAAGCATCGGGTTACAACACATCACACATATTAAGCTCCTAAAGCATCATGGACAGCAAAGTGAGAGCGTGGACTGATACTGATTGCTAAGGGCTTATGCACGGATGCAACAGTGGAAGAATCTGTTACCTGGGTAGTAGGAATTGGGCACCGATGTGCTCAGTGTATTCGTTTTCATTGTGAAGGATGATGGTGAAGACACAGCTGTAAAGGAGAGAAGAACTAGTCAGCAGTTGCAGGAGGCAAAGCCTGAAAACACAGCCCTTCAAGGTCACTCAGAAGGACAGCATACTGGTAGAGACTTGACTGAAGAAACGCCAGACATCTACTGAAGCCTATGTGGTCAATCTTATCATTCCCTGCTGTCTCCAGGGAATCACTTGTATTTTAGAGGCAGGTACGCTTTTATCGCTTAAAAGGTTTTCTTACCCCACAAATAAGGAAAAATCCCCATAACCTCTGCCGCCATTTTGAATCGAGAAATTCATTAGACTTTTATTTTGACTTCTAGCCTTTGCTTGTAGAATTCTAGCACCACACCAAGTTGTTTTCTTTTTTCTTTTTTTAAACTAAGGGTATGAGAAGGTGTCTACACGTGGCTTTTGAAGAATTTTAATGTCAATTTTTGCAGTTTGCTAGCTCCTCTCCTTCCTCCTATTTTGGATATTCTGAGAACTTTCCACAAAGTTATGACCTGGTTTATGAAAAATAAAGGTGATGTTTCATGTGCACTATATTTAAGACGAAAGCTGCATGCCTGTATATCGCTCTATTAGTCTTTTAAATCTTTATAAAAAATGCTTATTTTTCTTTGAAACTTTCCTCCGAAAGATTGAGGATTTAACTCTTAGACCTCTTCTCTCTCCCTGTTATGGAGAGGGGAAGTCAATCCCATCCAATTTATCTGATTTCATTTAAAGTGGATATTTCCTTTTCTAAAAGTAGTTTGTGAACTCCCTTCAACATCTTAATTGATTAGTGCTTTACAATCACTTTAATTTCATTAAAGTGTAAAGATAAATGATTTGACTGTGCTCAAGTGTTTAAGCTGGTTAAACGTAAATCTAAATCTTAACTTTCTGATGTAGTTATATGATTTATTTGATGCTAAAGTTTTGGATCAGGACACTAATACCCAATTACATCATTTTATTATGGGAAGAAGTACTAAAAACCTGTGGATACTGTATGTTATCTTTATTCTGCTGACACGTTAATATATTTTAGCTCTCCTAAAGCAGTTCCTTCATGACGGTGTTTTTAAACTTCTGTTTATATTTTTAAAATGTAGAATTAATAAATGACAGACCAAGAACCAGAATCCAGACTGCCTGTCATTTATAAGATATTTTTCTAAATTAAAGAGGTATCATATTTATAATGCATGTTTATGGTAAACTGCCAGGAAAAAAGAGAGCAACTGATGAAAATAAGAACAAAAAACCTGGAGTACTTATAAAACGTGCTAGGGTCAGCGAGAAGAACGCCTATTACCTGCAGACATTTTTATGTCATTGGTAAACATGCGCAAAGCAGATACAAAATAGCCATGTTTATTTTCACTTTAAAAAAATGTATTTTAAATATTCTTGTCTTTTGTAAAAATTAAGCCCAATCCCACCACACACATTTATTTTCCCCCTGGTATAACATATTAAAAGAAGATGTACAGGGGCACCTGGGTAACTCAGTTGGTTGAGTGTTCAACTTCAGCTCAGGTCATGATCTCACGGTTTGTGAGTTCAAACCTGGTGTGGGGCTCTGTGCTGACAGCTCAGAGCCTGGGGCCGGCTTCGGATTCTGTCTCCCTCTCTCTCTCTACCCCTCCCCTGCTCACACTCTGTTTCCCTCTCTCTCTGCCCCTCCCCCACTCACGCTGTACCTTTCTGTCTCTCAAAAATAAATAAACACTAACAAAAAATTTAAGAGAAGACGGTACAACTCCCATTTGCTTTGGTGGACAGATCCCCCGTTCTCATAAATATTCTTGTGCTTATTTTTAAATTTCCAATTTCATGTTTTTTCAGTGTCTAATTTCTAAGAGCTACTTGCCTCATGACCCTAAAAGATGTCAGACGTACCCAGACTTGCAATTGGTTTGGGGCTGGAAGCCTAGGGGTCTAATGAACCCCTCTCCTGCACATTTCCTCCCTCAGCAGCTCGCCTTTTATTTTGAAGGTACTAAGAGAGCACTGCGATAAAGTCTGCTGTCAGGGTCACTCCTGATGGTTGGGGATTCGATGGCACCTTGTCATTGCTCAAAGAGTGGGGGACAAATGGAACGCCTACTGCTGTGTTTCCTCCTCCACTGGCTTTATTGACAGGAGGCACAAAATAATGGCTCTTGGCAGATGAGCCATGGAAGCTGATGCTGGTTTCTGCAGCAACCTCTTTGCCTGAGCATTTTTGGATTTCTACAGATACTCTCACTTTTTGAAAAGTAACCGCCAAATTAAATTTCCTGTCCAGAGGCAAATATCCCCTGTTGTTCAAACTTCAAAAGCCTAGAAACTACTCATGTAGGTTTCCACTCTGGGCAGGTAATTCCTAGTAAATTTATGCGTGAGGAGTTTCACCATGAAATAGGAAATTTGGAACATTAATGGGTTATCCTGGAAAGTGAGAACACCTTTCTGTGTGGCCTCTTGCATAATGACATTGAAGAAATGATCACTACTACCAGGATTCTGACCCTGTTGGTGGTAGGCGGGACTCTTCCCATCCCAGCCCACAAGAGTGCATCGCAAATTGTTTTTATTTGGTCACTGAATGCAATATACATATATATACATATATATACATACGTATGTATATATACGTATGTATATATACGTATGTATATATGTATATATATGTGTATATATATATGTATATATATATATATAAACTATTTGATACAAAAAAAGAGAAGATTCTATGAAAAAAGGGGATGTAGTTTGTGGGATACTGGAGTACTACAGATTATGTCACCTGCACTGAAAATGACACCAAAGGGCAAAGAGCAATGACCGAGGGTGAGGAGAGCCACCCTCCCCACTGGGGTGACAGCTGACAGACATGCCTGCTGAACCCTTGCTCCACTGGGCAAGGTGTGCATATAGAAGAATAAATGTAGTGCCTCTAAGCAGGAAGAGGTAGGCAACTACAGCCACCATAAACAGAAAGCAGTCAGCAGCAGAACTCTCTGGAGCCTCACTGAATGTAGGAGAAAGGCAAAGTGTGAGAGAGGTGGATACTGACTGCACAGTGAGTGGAGAAGGGGCTGGGAGATGGGGGGAGGCGCCTGGGAGCTGCAGAAAAAGAACAGGCCAATTGGGTGGTCAGGACGCGGCATACATTGTCCACGCTGGTATAAGGCCTCTCCCTGCTCCCCAGCCCCTGAGACCCCAATTCTGTGCTTCCCAGTCACGGTTCCAGCCTTTCTACACGGTGATAGCTGCATTTTTGTTCCAACCTCTTGCTGAATTTTGCAGCCAGCATCAGCAGCAGTCTGTGGGCATGGATTTCACACAGGAAAGAAACCTCTGACCTTGAACCCAGCATGGCCATGCACTACAGAATCAGGCATCCAACGTGGGACTTACTTCTGGTCTCTGAGAAGATCATCAGGGACACAACAACTGCTCCTTTTTGTTCTTCATATACTCAATCTGATTGGTAGCTTTCTAAAATAATGCCTTGTACCTAGATCACAGGTGGTAGTACGGGATGGTATTAGCTGAAACTCGGTTTACCCACCTGGTGTGAGATGTAAGACTTGTGAAGCGCAAATACAGTTTAACTTATTAATTGCCGCTAATAGCCCTATAATAAAGGCAGAACCTGTCAGCTAAACAAATAAACAACTAACTTGTTACTCAATTTAGCGAACTGTTTTAGAACAGGCTTCACTGTGCAATTCCACACCTGGCTAGCTTACGAACAGGAACTCAACAACAAAAAGGTTGATGAGAAGCATGTGCCTTCTCCTTCAAGAAAAAAAAAAGCCTTCTCATTAATGCTCTCTAAGGCTTTATAGAAACTTAATTGTGGCTACCTGTGCTCCCTGCTCTGGTCCTACCATCTTCGCAGTATCATCCGTTCCTAGGCAATCCAGCGCTCCCAGAGAAGTCTTCGGAATCACTTAAGGGGATGGTGAAACCAACAGGGCATAAGGATTCTTCAGGGAGTTTTATTTTTTTGTTTGTTTTTTTAATTGCCCAGGACTATCCAGTATCCTGAAGAACCACAGAAATGTATTAGAAGCTAAGAAATGTAGGTACTTACATCTCCCGTTCAGATTGTGTGTGTCCATGAACGAGAACGCCTCGTCGCAGTTGGTGCCTTGCTCGGCATAGCTCTTGTCCATTGAGTTCACCATCACGGTCATCTCCTGCCGGGTGCTGCTCATTGTCTCCTTCCGCTTCTTGGCTAGTTTCCTTAGGACAAAGAGTTCATTATATAGACATGCAATGTGAATGGAAGATGGGGCCTTGACATGTGTATTCAGTCCAGGAATAACTTCTATGGAGTTATTGGTATTCATTCAAAACATCTATTTATGGTGGCTTTTAGATGTCAGGTTCTCTGCCAACTGCACGGACACAGAGATGAAAAACATCCTCTGCCCGTCCTCAAAAAACCTACAGCGACATCAGGAATATACAGCCTAAAATATTACTTTCTGTGTTCCTGCTATACGCTAAATTAAAATGACCAATGGCCGTAGCACAATACAATCATAATCCATTTTACTGAGAAGCTTCTAGAGTTACTTTTTACTGTATTTTTTTCTACATTCAGTGTCAAAGAGTAGATCTCCTAGTAAATATCTGCCAAACAAAACTGAAATAATCCAGGGATGGATCTAGGAGGCGTATTGTAGAACTAAAAAACAAAAGTAGGCAAGGAATGAAGAGAGGAGTGCAACTGGGTGATGTGCAGAAAGGGAGAAGGCATGACACACAGCCTACCCAGGGCAGGGGAGCTCAGGCCTCGGGTGCATCGGATGGCATATCCTGACTTCTCAGATGGCTGTGACATGACTAAATTCCCCATGACTCCAGACTAGTTCCTCACCCAGGCAGGTCAACAGAGCAAAGGGTAATGAAATTTCAAGGTGTTGGCGTCCCATGGAGAGTTTAGCAAAGGAGTAAGTCCCTATGTCCCCTCCCTCCATGGAAGAGAATACAAAAAGGTCAAGGAAGTTAGAGAGATTTCCCATTATTTTAGAGACACGGTTTAATTCTGGCCTCTGCATCCTGCTCAGTGACCGTCAAAAACTCATAATCTCAAGTTACAGATACCTGGACAAAGCCATAAAAACGTAAGGGAAGTGACACACAAATAAAAAGATGAAGCAAATTTTTACAGTTCTTACTACTGGAGGTTGTTTTATGTACCTGGGACAGCCAAGAATAGAATGAGAGATGCTTAAGAGAAAGGTATAAAGTGAGAAGGTTTAAGACTATAGCACCATAATGCCAAAGATATTACGTCCTAAAATATTCTAATTCCGCCTAAGCACTCAGCAGCATTTACAAAAGAAAATGGCAGCTATTTCTAGTAAATCATCTTGACTCTGATTGACCTAGGACACAGCAGAATTTAAAATGAGTCACATAATCAAAATCACGCCCATATTAGGTGATTGCTAATGCAATGTAAGACATTGACAACATTAGACCATATGGATAATCTTTATTGTCATTTCCAAATGCCACATAATCCAAATGCTTTCTTGCCTGTAGTTATAATAATCTTTTAATTTCATACTTTGAAGGCAGAAGGGTTGCATTAATAAGTTGCCCTTTTTATGACTAAAAGTTGTGGGAGAAAAAGATCCATTTTAAACAGAAAAATGAAAACCATCCATAACTTCTATGACAGCGTTAAAGTTGTAAAGATTTTAAAAAGCAACCCGGAGTGGCTTCTCTGGGAGCTGGCATTCTTCTCTTGCCAGCGTGCAGACCGTGATGGCCTTCTCTGAAGCCCACCCTACTCCCCACCCCCGCCTTATTTTCTAGCCTGCCATGCTAGTCTGAGCTTGGTTGTTCTCAACAGGTGTTCTGGACAGAGGCAGCAACCGGGCTCAGGTTCCGCAGCTGCGGGTACAATAACACATTTTCTCTGCACTTCTGAATCTGGCAGCTCATTGGGAAAGCATTCTTAAGCCAGGTCCCCCCAGGAACACTGAAGTGGAGGACTGAGATAATTAGCTCCATAATTCAGGCAAAACATCCCCTTTACAAAACATCCCCTTTATGCTGGAATGTCTTTGATTTGTTTTGGACTGATTTATGCAGATACCTGCCTCAATAGTCTGTTTCGTTCTGCCTATGAAGAAGGGCATTGCCAAGTTCACCAACTTTCCCTCTTTGTCTTTTCTTGTTTGTGTTCTAACCTAATCCTTATAGGTTAGAAATGACAGCGAATGTGCTTCTGGTGGTGAAGGGGGTTGGGGGATGTGTGCACCAATAAAAGCTAAGCTTTGGACTGGAAAAGATCTATCTCCTTGCTAGTCCTCCATCTGTGTGGATGAATGTCAGTGACGTCAAGCTACGTACTTCATTGCTGATCATCTTCAAGCACAAAAGAAACCCATTAAGGACCCATGAGAGCCAGCTCGAATCAGAGGTCCTGTCAGAGACCCACAGCTTTAAGTTTATATTAAGCACATACTCTGTTCATGAACCTTTTTCAAAACCCAGCTCACAATGCCCTTAAGCTCTAGCAGGTGGATCCTCCATGGAGGTCCCAGACACTGTAAATTTCAGGAAAAAACAGAAATCCAGGTTTTATGTAGACTCCTTTAATTTTTTTAAATGTTGTCAAATCATTCAAATTCGAAAATTAAAGCACAATGTGGCCCCAACAAAAGAATACTTCTGCTCTCCATTAATGTAGCAGCACTTATATACGTATTAGAATGGAAGGGAGTGGAACTAACATATAATGCCCAATAGAAAGTGTGTGACAGTACTTTACAAGTGTTATCTCATCTGATCCTAGTAATCCTGTAAGAGCTCTTACTTCCTAATTTACACATGAAGGAGAGGGGCCTCAGAGAAGTAAGGTGACTTATCCAAATGTCACAGATGGCACCCCAGATCCCTTGACCCCAAAGACACCCATTCCAGAACAATATGTTATTTCTAGTGAAGGATTTCATTACATTTCCTTACAAGTTACATTAAAATTAATACCAACTTGTATGAATACTCTATCTTCTCATAAGTAAATATAATGCTTTGGAAAAGTAAGATTAACTTACCGGCACCTAGCCAATTACACAAAGAGATGGTGTTCAATATGCTTGTTAATGGAATTAATCATTATCATACCACAGTATTATTTTCTACAACCTACGTATCAAAAGTAGCTTCCTTCATTATGGAGGTTTTGAGTTATTGCTTGGAATTTTCATTTTTTCTTATACATAGACAGCTAAATGCTGTGGTCCATAATTACAGATTGCTGAGGAAGGTTGGATTTAGAACTGAGGCTTGGAAATGACTGTGGATAAATGGAAGTTTTTTTTCCTCTTTTTTCTATTTCTCTTTTAAGCTTTGTGTTTCAGATCTGGATTTTTTTTTAAGTGAAAACTTCTAAAACTGTCAGAAAAACTTTGTGAACATAATGAAATAAAGTGTTTTGTGCAGGGAAACCCTTAAAGTGAAAGGACTTTTCTCTGCAATCTTATTTAAAGACACACGGAAATTTATTTCCCATTTTGATTTTTAACAGATTGTTGCCTAAAATATTTTTAATCTCCAATCTCCAAATGTAGTTCCATTAATCTCAAAGGCCCATAATAATAATAACAAATTTCTAACAACATCTAAAAATGGATCATAAAAAATTAGAGAGAAGACTTGTTTACAGTCCAACATGTAAAGAGCTTGGAAGTCATCAGTCTGTTCTAACAAGTAAAAAGCTGAACAAACTGAAAATCAACAACTCTTCTTAGCTTTTTTGTCAGATAATTGAGGTTACAGGACAAACTGCGGCTCCCAAAACCACAGAGACAAACAGGTGAATACAAAGAAACCTAACCCACCAGAACAGAAACTGATGAGCAGAGAGCTCTGTGAGAACCAGCACCAGAGTAGGAAAGCTTAAGCCATAATTAATGAATTAATGAGGCTCAGGTGGACAAGTCTGAGACTTAAAAAATCTAGAGGGGTGTCTAGTCTTAGGTACCCACACTTTTGTGAGTTGTATCCCTAAGAGCCCTACCAGATCATCAAGGTAAAGATTGGAGGAAAAAACCCCTAAGCTTCCAGCAGAAGGAGACGGAAAGCAGCCACTTTGAAATACACCCAGAGGGGTGCCTGGGTGGCTCAGTCGGTTAAGCGTCCGACTTCAGCTCAGGTCACCATCTCGCGGTCCGTGAGTTCGAGCCCCGCGTCGGGCTCTGGGCTGATGGCTCAGAGCCTGGAGCCTGCTTCCGATTCTGTGTCTCCCTCTCTCTCTGCCCCTCCCCCGTTCATGCTCTGTTTCTCTTTGTCTCAAAAATAAATAAAACGTTAAAAAAAAATTAAAAAAAAAAAAGAAAGAAAGAAATACACCCAGAGCAGAGCATTTCTGTGCTTCTTGAAAAAGATCGCCCTCGAGAAGAAGAATTACTAGAGCCTAACCTGTTGGGGTTTTATCAAAGCCTAACCTATCTGGGGGAAAAGAAATCTCCAACTCCAGCTCCCTACAGTCATCCTGTCCCACCCAGTGGTGGGTTACTGAGAAGCACTAGAGAAGGTCACAGCCTAGAAGCACAAATTCACTAAGAGACTAAGACCTAATCATAGATCTATAGAATGCCTTCCCTCCCCCAGTACCCACTATTACATTACTAAAGATCTATTTACAGCAGTTCCTTTTATCCAGTACATCAAGTCTGGACGTCAGTAAAAAATTACAAGGCATATTAAAAGGCAAAAAACACAGAAGAGACAGACCAAGCATTGGACTAAGACTCAGATGGCAGGGATGCTGGAATGATCAGATAAGGTATTTACAATAACGACGATTAATATGCCAAGGGCTCTAATGGAAAAAGTAGACAACATGCCAGAACAGATGGATAACATAAGCAGAGATGGGAATTCTAAGTAAAAATATAAAAATAAATGCTAGAGATAAAAAAAAATCTGTAACAAATGCAAACAATGCATTTGATGGGATCATTAGGAGAGTAGACATGGCTGAGGAAAGAATCTCTGAGATGAAAGACAGGACACTAGAAATTTCTAAAACTGAACAGTAAAGGGAAAAAAGACTGAAAAAAGATAGAATACCCCCAAACGATGGAACAACTACGAAAGGTGTAATATACATGTAGCGAGAAACCAGAATAAGAAGAAAGGAATGGAAACAATATTTGAAGCAACAGTGACGGAGAATTCCCCCAAATTATGTCAGACACTGGAATAAATCGGAGAAGCTCAGAGTATACCAAAAAGGATAAATGCCAACAAATCTACACCGAGGCATATCATATTCAAACTGAAAATACGTCAAAGATAGAGAAAAAATCTTGAAAGAAGGCACAGGGGAGAAAACAGCTTACTTACACAGGAGCAAAAATAGGAACTGTATCTGAATTCTCCTCAGAAACCATGAACCAAGAAGATAGAAAAGTGACATGTTTAAAATAGTGAGAGAAAAAAAACCCCAACAACCTAGAATTCTGTCTGTACCCTGTGAAATTATCCTTTCAAAGTGAAGGAAAAACAAAGATTTTCTCAGACAAAAATTGAGGGAATTTGTTGTCAGTAGATCTGCCTTGCAAGAATTTTTAAATGGAGTTCTTCAGAAAGAAGGAAAATGGTATAGATCAGAAATTCAGATCAACATGAAAAAGGAAGAGGCCTAGAGAAAGAATAAATGAAAGTAAAATAAAAACTGTTCTTTTCTTATTCTTAATTGATCCAGTAAATAACAGTTTCTTCAACATAATAATGGCAACAATATAATTGATGATAGTTTAAGTAAAATGAACTATCTAAAATTACGCTATCTGTGATGCAGAATAATGTCATGTGAAGGTAGAGTTGGATTAGTAGTAAGTGTATATTGCTAAGTACAGGGTAACACTAAAAAAGTAAACAAAAAAAACACAGAAAGGAAAGAAAATGAAACAATATAAAATGCTCAATTAAAACCACAAAGTCAGAAAAAAGACTGAAAACCAAAAATAGGAAGAAGGGCAATGGATAGAAAGCATAACAAACATGGTAGAAAATAATTCAACAATATCAATGATCGTTTTATGTATTAATGGTCCCAACACCAATTAAAAACAGAAACCATCAGAATGGTCACAAAACAAGACCAAAATAATATGTTGTCTACAAGGAACTCACTTTAAAAATAAAGATACATACAAATTCAAAGTAAACGGATGGAGAAAAATATACAATATTAATATCAATCGAAAGAAAGCAGGGATAGCTACATTAATTTCAGACAGAGCAACGTCAGAGCAAAGAAAGTTATCGGAAGTAAAGAAGGGCATTACACAATGATACAGAAGTCACTCATCCAAGAAGACCTAATCCTTAATGTGCCTAACAACAGAGCGTCAACCCACGTGATGCAAAAACTGACAGACTGGCAAAGAGAAATAGATGAATCCACTATCACAGTTGGAGACTTCAACACCCCTCTATCAGAAATGGACAGATCCAGAAGGCAGAAAATCAGTAAGGACATAGTTGAACTCAATAGCATCATCAATCAACTTGATATAACTGACAGCTATTGAATACTTCAGTTGACAATGTTAGAATACACATTCTTCTCAAGTTCACAGAGAACATTCACAAAGATAGAACATATTCTGGGTCATAAAACACACCATGATAAATTCAAAAGAATAGAAATTATGCAGTGTTTACTCTGAGACCACAGTGGACCTAAATTAAGAATCAGTAAGAGAAGTTAGCTGGACAGTCCCACAATGAATAGAAATGAAACAACACTCTTTTCAACACATGGCTCAAAGAAGAAATCTCAGGAGACATTAAAAAAAAAATTTACCCAAGGGATATAGGAGTGCTGATGCCTAGGGGCACTTGTACCCCAATGTTTATAGCAGCACTCTCAACAATAGCCAAATTATGGAAAGAGCCTAAATGTCCATCAACTGATGAATGGATAAAGAAATTGTGGTTTATATACACAATGGAATACTACGTGGCAATGAGAAAGAATGAAATATGGCCTTTTGTAGCATCGTGGATGGAACTGGAGAGTGTTATGGTAAGTGAAATAAGTCATACAGAGAAATACAGATACCATATGTTTTCACTCTTATGTGGATCCTGAGAAACTTAACAGAAGACCATGGGGGAGGGGAAGGAAAAAAAAAAGTTAGAGAGGGAGGGAGCCAAACCATAATAGACTCTTGAAAACAGAACAAACTGAGGGTTGATGGGGGGTGGGAGGGAGGAGAGGGTGGGTGATGGGTTTTGAGGAGGGCACCTGTTGGGATGAGCACTGGGTGTTGTATGGAAACCAATTTGGCAATAAATTTCATATTAAAAATAAATAAATAAATAAAAATAAAAAATAAAAATATTTTAAACTACATGAAAATGTAAACACAACTTATCAACATTTGTTGGATGTAGCAAAAGCAGTGATTAGAGGGAAATTTCTGGCATTGAATGCAAATATTAGAAAGGAATAAAGATCTAAATCTAAATATGCAAAGAACCCTTAGAAGACAACAAGAAAACAATCTGATTAAAAAATCCTTAAAAGACCTTAACAGCTGCCTCACCAAAGAAGACTAACAGAGGGCAAATAAGCATATGGAAAGATGCTCTAGGGGTGGCTGGGTGGGGTTGAGCTTTCAGCTCAGGTCATGATCTCAGGGCCCATGAGTTCAAGTCCCACACTGGGCCCGGTGCTGACAGCAAAGAGCCCACACCAAATCTTCTGCCCACCCCGTCCCTCCCCCACTCGTGTGCTCTGTCTCAAAAATAAGTAAAAAACATTAAAAGAAAAAGAAAAGATGCTCCACATCATACTCATCAGGGAGTTGCAAATTAAAGTAACAAGATATGATTACAAACCTATTTGAATGGTCAAAACCCAGAACGCTGACAACACCAAACGCTGACAGGGATGTGGAGCCACAGGAACTCTCACACATGGCTGGTGGGAGTGCAAATTGGTACAGCCAGTTTGGAAGGTAGTTTGGCAGTTTCTAACAAAACTGAACATACTCTTATCATATGAGCCAGCAATCACACCCAAAAGAGTTGAAAACTTACGTACACACAAAAATCTGCACACAGATGTTTATAGCAGCTTTACTCATAAATGCCAAAACTTGGCAGCGACCACAATGACTCTCAGTACGTGAACGGATAAATACATGCTGTGCCACATCCAGACAATGGAATGTCATTCGGCACCAAAAAGACATGAGCTGTCGAGCTATAAAAAGACACGGAGGAAACAAATGAACGTTATGAAGTGAAAGAATTGTCAATCTGGAAAGGCCACACATTGGCCTTTGTCAATGTAGGTTTATCAGTTGTCTGAAGGGTGCCAACATCGCGCAGGGTGTTGGGAGTGAGGAAGGGTTGTGTATATGGGGCAGAGGGTATAAAGGAACTCTGTACTTACTGCTTAATTTTGCTGTAAACCTAGAAGTGCACTAAAAATAAAAAATTACAATAATGCCTACAATAAAATCAGAGGGGGGAAAAGTTATAGCCCTAAATTTCCAAACTTGAATAAAGGTGGGGAAGGAAAGAAGTGCTGAGATGAACTCATGTTAAATGTGTGGTACTTCATGTTCATTACATTCCATGATTTCTCTTATGTTTCTTGGTGTAAAAAAAACATGGGATGGGGGTGAAAGAAATGGGAGAAAACTTCCTGGCAAGTTATTAACTTTGTGATGGTTATGAATCAGAACTGGTAAAGAAGCATGGTGAAGAATGAACTCTTTAGCGTTGGTGTCTTACACAATGGCTGCCAATCAGGACCCAAGTGCAGGATGGTGGGAAAGGAAGCAGGGTCGCCTGGGTGGCTCAGTGGGTTAAGTGTCTGATTTCCGTTCAGGCCACGATCTCACGGTTCCTGGGTTCGAGCCCCACACTGGGCTCTGGGCTAACAGTTAAGAGCCTGGAGACTGCTTCAGATTCTATGTCTGCCTCTCTCTCTGCCCCTCCCTTACTTGTGCTCTGTCTCTCAAAAATAAATAAACGTTAAAAAAAATTTAAAAAACAAACAAACGAAAGGAAGCAGAAAGAACTCTTCCTCCCCTCTCCTCTCTGAAACCGAACAGAGTGGAAATTGTGAGAGGATCGGGTTAGAAGAACATATTGTCATGAGTACCAAGCAAATTCAAGGGAAAGGAATCCAAGGCTCAACCTCCATAGGGATTCTAGTCATTCTGCTTATCGAGACTCAGGGTGATAGGACGTGGTTCACCAAAGAGCATGGCTGCTGCCTCCTCACCCCTGTTAGGGATCCTGCCATGTTGGGTTATATCAACAAAGATAGTGATTGAGAAATGACTTAGTAGCACTGACCTGAAGATCAGTGGTTGGCTATAGAAAAGGTGTCTTCCCTTTAAAATTATTTGTCAGAAGTCTACTGCGATGGCAAAACTTGAGGATTTTCAAACTGTATATAGACATAAGAATGAAGAGGCAAATGGCTTTCTGGTCCTGGCTTCTACAATTAACTGTGTGCTCTGACTTAATTAAGGACTGGGGCGGAGGCTGGAACCGAGAAGAAGTATTTAATTTTTCTCACAGTAGGGTTGAGATAGATATTGGCTGAGTCAAAGAATGCATACATTATACCAAATTGCTAAGATTCAGCTGAATAAACCTAAGTGAAAAAGGGGCTGTCTCCTTAAAGATGGATCTGAGAGAATTACCAGATAATGTTGTTTTTAAAGGTAAAATTTTAAGGGAAAAAACAACAGTGGTCTGACATTTAATTATTTCAATTCAAAAGAACTAGCACTACAAAAACTAATAGAAAAACAACGACAATAATTATAAAACCTCATGTAGAACTTCAGATACACCGGGAACTTTACGTTCATTAACTTCTGTTTGTGCCTACAACAGCCCAGTGAGGAAATTACTATTATCACTCGTATCTCAGAGAGACGGAAACTGAGGCACAGTGGGATGAAGTTTCCCAAGGTCACATGGCTAGAGAACTCCAGACACCTGTCTTTGGTTTCCCATGTTGAGATAAAATCATCTCCATGAGAGTGTCATTGGCATCACTGACGAAAATTTATCAGATGCTTAAATCTGGATGCCAAAAACAATGGCTATTGACCCTGCCGGTTGGGACTTTAATAGTTATTGACTGAGGTAAGAGTGTTCTTTTATCATCACTGTTAACTGTATCATCATTTTAGAAATGCACTCCTTCTGTCTCTTACAGACACATTACTGTAAAACACACTATCTGCCCAGCTGCCTCCTAGTTTTCACTGATCAGTAAATACTGACTAGTAAACATGGTGTGTGTTTATCACAAAGAATACAGCTTCATGGTAAGACAAGTCAAGATTTCGTTGGGTCTCTTTCAGAGTTTACCGCTTGACTGTGTGATGAGATAAAATGATAGGCTGATGTGGCAAAAGGAAGACAGAGGAGGGCTGAGATGCTTGTCTTCCTACCCTGCAACTGAGAAGTGGGGACAAATTGTACTAACACATCCCTTTAGGCCACAGCTTTATTTCAGGTGACCTAGTGATGCAGATGTCCTGGAATGCCTCACTGGCAAGTCAGGGCATCTGCAAAGGAACACACTAGCAAGAGAAGTGAAAAACAATGGCAATCTTGTAGGCAAGTAGCTGCCAGAATCTCTCTTTGTACACACACATACACACACATGCATAACCCTGTGTATTTCATGTTGAAGAGGCTCAAAGAACAGAGTTCTAGTATACAAATTTAATAAAAAAAAAATTAGTCTTTCTCTCCCAAACTTAGACATTGAATAGGAAGTATTCGGAAAAAAATGACTTTCCTCTAAACTAACTTGAAATTACATGAATTACAATCTCGGATCACTTCAAAATCATGACATACATCTTTTGTATGACTGTGATGACAGTAAATAGTGTGAGTTATAACAAATAAAGGAATTGGAATTCTAATGTTATTTATTACAATGAAAGACATTTAAACATGTGGGAACAAAACCAATTTCAATATTCTCACATATTCAACACTATTTTGGGGATTAACAAAGTTATTTATAGAAGAAGCTGCTATTTTCTGAATTGGGTCTGAGTACCTAAAGCTTCTGAACAGTAGAGGTTCAGCTGATGAAAAGTAAAGTTTCCCCCACCCTTGAATTTCAAAGGAACATCTGATGAGAAAGCATCACCCATATATGGTTTGGGAGCCATTGTTTTCATAACTCAGCCAACAGGTATTTTACTATGTTACTTGGCCAATGTTAGTGTCAGCTGCATGAGAACAGGGCTTTGCTCTGTATTTCCTGTCCTAGAACTGTCTCTGACATGTGGTAGGCACTCAACAAATATTTTTACTTGTTCCTAAAATTCTGAGTATCTGATTAATCATGATACCTTATTTCCTGATCATACAAAATACAGGAAGACCATAAATGTGTGTGTGTGTGTGTGTGTGTGTGTGTGTGTGTGTGTGTGTGGTGTGAGAATGATAGAGAGAGAGAGAGAAACTCTGACACACACGTAAGACTTTGAAGGTACCTCGGTTAGAGCTTGCAGATGACATGTATTTCTCATGGCTTTAAATACACAGCCAGTTCATGTTGCTGCAAATGGCATGATTTCATTCTTTCTCATTGCCAAGTAGTATTCCATTGTATATATAAACCACATCTCTTTTTTCCCCTCTCTTATCAGCTTTATTAAGAATTAACTTACATGCACTAAACTGCATCCGTTTAAAGTGTATGATTCAGTGAGGTTTGGCAGCATATTTGCCCTTGAAGCCATCACTCCCAGAAGATGCCTAGTATCCTTTGTCCATAGCCCCAGGCAACCACTGCTCTATATTGGTAATTGCTTACATGGTCACCAACCAGTAGGTTACATTTGATATAAATGGAACCATGCAGATTGTACTCTATAGTGTCTGACTTATACTCCGTGTAATTTTGAGATTCATCCAGATTGGGTTTATCAGCAGTTAACAGCAGCAGTAAAGTGCTGCTATAAACAACTAGAAGGTATTATGCTCAGTGAAGTCAGGCAGTCAGAGAAAGACAGATATCATGTTTTCACTCATATGTAGATCTTGAGAAACTTAACAGAAGACCATGAGGCAAGCGAATGGGAAAAAATAGTTACAAACAGAAAGGGAAGGAGGCAAACCATAAGAGACTCTTAAATACAAAGAACAAACTGAGGGTTGATGGGGGGAGTAGGAGAAAGGGAAAAATGGGTGATGGGCATTGAGCGCAATTGTTGGGATGAGCATTGGGTATTGTATGTAAGCAATAAACCATGGGAATCTACTCCAAAAACCTAGAGCACACTTTACACACTTTATGTTAGCCAATCTGACAATAAATTATATTAAAAAATAAGAAATACACAGTTTGTGGGTGTAGATGTTTTTACCTTTTTCTAAGTGGTGACAAGGAATTAAAAAAACACAACGTTCCAAAAATAATTTGAATTTAACATTATTCCTATACCCACCTGGGAGGAAAAGGGTCAATCCTGAAATGCACTTTATTATCACTCGCCTCCATTTTCATCTATGTGCTCAGGCACCTTTCCCCCTTCCCTAGGTTTTCTTTCCCACCAAAGAGAAATTCCTTGGGAGCCTCTCAGGCCCCCATGTGCCCCTCATTCTATATTTGGCTCTTGTGCCTGGACAGTGAGAGCTCCTGTCTTGTAATCATTTGACTCATGATTTAAGCTGAATTGCTCTGACCACATGCTGTAGCAAGGACCCCCCCCCCCCACACACACACACACATTCTTCTCTCCAAAATCCACCTGCAGACAGTGCCCTCTTGACAAACATATCCTCCTCTTGGGAGTAACTCACAGCTCATATGAGCACCTAAGGTAATTTCCCAAACCAGCCCAAGATTTTTAAACACTAAAAAAAGTCAGTAGTAAAAATAATGGATGCAGTATCTGTCATCCTTAGTAATATTTTGTTTAGTTTTATTCCTCATATCAGGGCAATATGGATCCAGAGGGACTGGAACCAGCCACAGCACAGAAAATATGAGACGGGTACAATCCATAATAGAGCAAAATGGGAATAAAGTGACATTAGTGATGGCGGGTCCCTACTCCTGGGCAGCTTATGTTGCCAAATTCCATGTGTGCACATTAACTTGAAATTCAATGGTTTCAAAAATGTCACTCTGCAGCGAGACTAAATTGGTGTCCTGTTGATCCTCTATCAGACTGTAGGTACAAGTGGGAAAGGAATTTTTAATGCATGCCACGTTGGAATGATACCTCCAGTTTCTTCTTGATGAAATTTGTTAAGCTCACTAAGAAATTGGAGTGCCTGTGTCTAACAAAAACAGAGCAAGTTGTTGGTGTCCACACATAGGGAGACTGGAGACCAATGAAAAAGAAAACTGCATGTTCTGTATTCTAATTTAAGCAGTGATAATACCATAAAATCCAGATGACCCCTTGGATATGCAGAACTAAGTATCCAAGAAGCTCATAAACAAATAGGATGAAAGTTTTGAACAAAATCATTCTATTTCAAGTTTAAAATATAGCTGCTGGTTAATTTATCTTGGAACAAATACAACCTCTTTCTTTAGGGGCTCTAGCAATCATCATGGAACAGAGCAACTAAAAGAGATTATTCTAGAAGCACTAGCTTTCACCCACAAAGGGATGTCCCCTTGTGCTTGGATCCAGAGATCATTCACTAGGCAGAATATGGCCCCTTGAAGATGTCTACCTCTTAATCTCGAGACCTATGAATATGTGTTACACTACATGGCAAAAGAGAATTAAGGTTGCAGATGAAATTGAGGTTGCTAATCAGCTAATTGTAAGATAAAGATATTATCCTAAATTATCTAGGTGGCCTGATGTACTCATGGGGCTTCTTAAGTGGCAGAATAATAGGTCAAAGATGTGGTATGAAAAAGACTCAACCCACCTTTGCTGGCTTTGAAGGAAGGCGTCACAAGCCAAATAATTGAGTGGTTTCTAGAAGTTGAAAAAAGCAAAGAAAGAGATCCTCCCTTAGAGTCTCCAGAGGGAATGCAGTCACGCTAACACCTTGATTTGAGGCCAAGGAAATCTGTCAGACTTCTAACTTATAGAACTAGAGATAATAAATTGTGTTGTTTTAGTCACCAAGCTCGTAGCGATGTGTTATAGCACCAATAGGAGGCTAATATAGCTGCAGTTAATCGGTGCTCAGAATTTTAATATTATAAATATTATTAAATTATTAAATATTCAATATTTAATATTACAGGCATTTATGTGGACATTTGACTGACCGTTTGGCTTTTCTAAAACATATTTATCAATCATTCTTCCCAACCCATGCCTACAGTTTCTCATGAACATATCCGAAATGATCACTTTTTGGTCAAAAATATTCCTTCCTTCATGAAAAAAATATAAAAATCGCACTTAAAAATTTTTACCTGTGATTGTGAATTTGTAAGTTTCTCTTTCTTATAGATAAAGGCAAAACAAAATAGATTTCTTATAGTATTTTGGTATGCTGGTAGTGCAAAGTTCTTACTCGTTAATAAAAACGTGAAAAGCAAATAATCTGGCCTTCACATGCTGTGTGTGTATATGTGGAGTGTGTGTGTGTGTGTGTGTGTGTGTGTGAGTGTGTGTAGGGGGGATAATGGGAAACAAAGGGAATTTTTTTCAAAATTAAAAAGAAATCTTAAAAGTATCACCAAAGTTGTTCTGAGTTAGTATTTTTAACAAATTGTGTTTTCCAACATACTTACAAAAGTGTTTGCTAATCTGATGGGTATAAAAATGGTATCTCATATTGTGTTGATTTCCATATACTTGATTGTGTGGGAGGCTGATTATCTTTCAAATGTTACTTAGCTATACATTGCTATCTATAAAATGCCTATGTGTATTTTATATCCATTTTTCTATTTGGGTTGTCTTTTCTTATTGATGTCCGGATGTTTTTTATATTTAGGCCACTAGTACATACTTTGATATATAAATATTAACATTTTTTCCAAATCTATAGCTTATTTTTCAATTTTATTTATGGTGTTTTTGGTTTACAACAGTTTATAATTCTGATATATTCAAGTGTATCAATTATGTCTATTACAGTTTGGAAGTGTTCCCTACCTGAGGTCATAGAGGAGAATATCTATATTTTATTACATACTAAGGACCTTTTTCTTCCTAGTGACAAAGACAAAGGGGATGAGTTAGATGCTGGCTTGTTGCATATGGCAGAAAGATAAGCTGACAACAGGGTAAAAGATGCCGGTGAAAGTAGTTGCTGTAGGTCCACAAGCATGGCTGTCTTGCTTCAGTGATCACCCTTTGCAGCCAGATTGTGGTCTCTAACTGCCATTTTTTACTAAAAGAAACCAGAGTTTCTGGAAGCAATGGCTGGTTCCAGTCATGGGGAAGACAATGCACAAGAAGCACTGAGAACCTTCAGTCGTGCCAGGAAATAGGGAAGCTCTCAAAGATTTCTGGAGTAATGTCAAAAGAACACAAGGACAACCTGAAGGGGCTCCTACTGACCAAAGATTAGATACTTTGAACACCCAAACATGCATTACTGTAAACTATTCCCAAATATCAAACATGTTAACATCTCTGAGCCCATCGTGATATTGTTGGCCAATGTATAAAGTTGTTATGGCACCAATTCATTCTGAAATTGGAAAATAAAGGGAAGAAACAAAACATTTATCTCAAGTTCCTGTATGAACTGTATTTTAAGGTAAGCAAATAGTTAAGTAGAGAATGGTACTTAATAAATACAGATGGAATGAAAGAATTAGGGTGTCACCATTTTGAAATCCCTAATAGAATAATAGATCTAGGCAATCATCATCAGTAGCTTAAAAAACCATTAAGTGACAGGCTGATGTGGAACTTTATAATGGATGGATCGGGTTGACAAAACCACCACCCACTAATCAATCTGAGTATTATGCACTTCCTGATGCAAGGTACTAGGAAGTACAAAGCATCACCTATGAACAACTCTTACCAAAATAAGAAATCTGAATCTAATGAAGAGTCTAGCTCTTGCCCCAGTTAATAGAAAATACAGATAATAAAAGGACATGTTAAATGACACTACAAGAATGCATCAGCCAAGTTCACAATGTGAGAAATTCTATAGGATGAATGGTTTACTCAACAAACAAATAAGGTAGAGTACAAAATATTATTCTATGTTCTGAATGAAGAATCATGTATGAGAAGTTAAGTGACCAGGACAAAATCCAGGCCTCCATTACTTTACTTCATTGTTTCTAACACATTTTGACCAAGACCTCTAGCTTGACAAGCTCATAATCAGAATGAACTTTCATACAGGCGTTTTGAGTTTTCCATGTTTTAATGGAAATTCATAGAAATAAGAACTGAGATGCACATGCCATATGAAGTCGGTGAATGGACTGTTCCCAACGCAGAGTTCAAAAAGTAACATAAGCCTGATTTTTGAAATAAGAAAACTAAATTTCCTTCTAATTGAGAATTTTGTCTTGAAAGGGCGTTCTCCTTCTCACTGACTATCTTTCCCCTTTTCCTGTGATTGAAGAGTCACAGGACTTAAGTAAAAAGAGAGAAACTGAACCCTCATCAGGTGAAAGCTGTGTGATTCTTTGGAGCAAATCACACAGACATGAAAGACATTTCCTGCAATGTGTAACAGACTTTCAAATTATCTTTCTCTAACTAATTAGCATTTTAGAAAAATTGGGTTTAATCATTAAAGAAGACATCTGTTTATCTGGGAGCTGTCTCGTGGACAGTGTTGGCAACTTTCAGGGGATATGTACCCAGCAGGTACTGCATTTTCTTTTGATTTCTGATGCAAAGAGAAAAACTCTACCATCCCCCTCTGCACCCCCAACTAATTCAAACATAATGACTTGTCTGTGTCATGCGATGGTGGCCTTCACTCACATCAAAAGAGTTAAAGGGGTACAGGCACTGGGTAGAAGGTATCTGAAAACTTCTCTTGCACATACTATATATACAGAGAAGAGATTGGTGACTTTGTTTCATTTCTAAAACCACTGTTTGTTCCCCTCCATATTAAATGGCATGACAGCAGACGTGCATTGACGTTTGACATAATTCCCAATCGTATGAGGCGTTGTCTTGAGCAGTTTGATCGTTAAGGCTCCTGGGGGTGGGGGAAAACAGCAAAGATGGGGCCCGTCACATGCAGATTTCTTTTTTTAGTCACGTAAGTTTGGATTGCTTGGGAGTTGTGCCAGGCCATGTTCTTCTGTGAAGGGTCTCCTCACTGAGGCAAGGAGGATCCTCACTATGTCACTTGCCAATGATGTTTAGAACTACAAAATGTGTGCAAAAAGGATCTGTAGTATTTGACACTTGCATAGTGAGATTAACAGGGTTAAAAACCTTTTGCTAAACAATCCACTGGAAAGATTGGTTGAATTTCTATCCATCAACTCTAGGCCACTGATACGAAGCCCTGTTGACATTTCATTCTGACAAGATACAATAATCAATTCTCACAATTGCTGCATCTGGCTATGCATGTCAGAGCTTATTCATAATTAGCCAAACGACTTTCAGAAAAAAGATACATAAGGTATGAGCTGCCTATGGTGCAGTCCTGGTGTCACTCTGTGGAAGGCTTTGGAGGTGAAGCTGAGAAGTTGACAAATAATTCTGAGACAAGACGAGTTATGCTGAGCAGGAAATAATATATTAGGGATTATATTTTAGGAAAATGAACTTTCCATTTTCTCTTATCACCTCATACCTCCATTACCTCTCCCTCTCCTGTCAGATGAATACTTCTTTTTAAAAAGACTTTTCTTAAGCATTTATTTATTTTTGAGAGACAGGGAGAGACAGAGTGCAAGCAGGGGAGAGGCAGAGAGAGAGACACAGAATCAGAAGCAGGTCCAGGCTCTGAATGGTCAGCACAGAGCCCAACGTGGGGCTTGAACCCACAAACCGTGAGATCGTGACCTGAGCTGAAGTTGGATGCTCAACCGAGCTACCCAGGTGCCCCCAGATGAATACTTCTTATTTTACTGAGCAAAGAGCAGCAACCAGAGGAGAGCCCCCTCCTCCCCTCCTGCACATACTTGGCCAGAGGCTTTCTGTATGAAAGACATAGAAATTTTGTCTGGGTCTCCCCATATCCAGTGGGAAGAGCATACCACCTCCTTTCCAGGGTGATTAGGGGGGTTAAGTGAGAACACACGTAAAGCACCCTTAGTAATACTTGCTAAAAACTCGATAGATAGGAAGGGAAATGAGACCACATCCTTTCCTAACAGCTGAATGCTATTTATACAACACTGCTGTTTCTTCTCGGGTTATCTGGGTATCCATAAGAGATGTCTTTCTCTCTTTCCCAGTATTCATTCATTTAGCATTTTATGGGCAACCTCTGTGAGAGGTGCTAGCAGCTTAGGGTATATATGGGGTGAAGATGACAGTCCTTGCTTTGGAGAAACTCGCAGCTGCTAGGATAGATGGGCATGTGGGAAAAGCCGAGGCAACAGCCAATAAAGCGTGTTTAATATAGCCTCCAGGGGCGCCTGGGTGGCGCAGTCGGTTAAGCGTCCGACTTCAGCCAGGTCACGATCTCGCGGTCCGTGAGTTCGAGCCCCGCGTCGGGCTCTGGGCTGATGGCTCGGAGCCTGGAGCCTGTTTCCGATTCTGTGTCTCCCTCTCTCTCTGCCCCTCCCCCGTTCGTGCTCTGTCTCTCTCTGTCCCCCAAAAAAATAAAATAAAAAATAAATAAACGAAAAAAAAAATAATATAGCCTCCAAAAAGTATCAGGGCACACAGGAAAATGAGGGAATACACTCTGGATTATCATTTGGATAAAGCTTTTCTTTGTGTCTATTCCTATCCTACTCTGCTATGACAAATTCTCCTGATAGCAGTTTACACAATAAACATCCTCTCAAATCAGCAATAGCTAAGGGGAGAAAAAAAAAAAAAAACAGAGGGAAAAGAGTTCAAGTTCATGGTAAGCAAAATGCCTCAATTTTCCAAGGGCCATCACTTGACTATTACTTCACCTGATTATTCTCACTTTGTACTACCCTAAGGGTTTGGTGCAGTATTTGATGAGTAAACTTTCATTCTGATGGTTCTCATTAATGACTATAAACGTGATGTAGTGTTTAATAACATCCATCAGCACATAAATGCTTACATTTGATCCAAAATAAAATTAGGTATTAAAAACATTAATGATCTTTGGATAGGTAACTCAAGGGATGATCAAGAAAACACTCCTATTATAAAGTGAACCAGTAATTATGGTCACAGGTGTCAAAAGAGATATGCAAGAGCTAGATTAAGTCTTAGCTCTTTTCCCCAAATGCGTCTTATTCAGGAGAAACTATAGCTTTCCTAACTCAAAAAAATGATGTGGATTTAGTGGACCCATTTACTATACTTTGTGTTTTTTTCCCTGATTCTCTGTTGACAGTTACTTCTAATGGGACAGGTCTCCATGGGGAATGTTGCAACGTGGCCAAGGGGAACATTTGGTGTAAATTTCTTAGCTTTTTCAAGAGAAAGTGAAAAATGGATCCCTTTGCGTGCATGCGTGAGTGCGCGTGTGTGCATGCATGCGTGCGTGTGTGTGTGTGTGTAATGAAAACAGGAGTATTTTATGACTGCCCTGTGCTAGATAAAAGGATTCTGATAAATGGCTTGCATTATGTAATGTCTGAATGGCCAAAAAAGGAAGTTGGTATGCATATTTGAAGGACATGGGTTCAGAAACAGCAGAACCACTTTAAAGTTTCTGAATTCATTACTTTCCCACGCTTTCTTGGTCTTGCTCTTCCCTCCCTCTGCCTTTAATCCACACTGTTTCTTTAATAATTTCATGTTAAGTTTCGCAGTTCTTCTTGATAGCAAACTAATGATCGTACCGTGTAACGCTTCCACAAGCATTGTGAGCTGGTAATGCTCACAAGCTGAGCATCAGAAAATTGGAGTGTGCGTAAAACTGAAATGAGAATGCGTGCCTTCACTGGAAGCAAGGTTGACTTCAAACATCCTGTGAGGCTCCATACTGCTGTGATGAGGGAAGGAGCCCCACTGCTCAGCACTCCTTCCATACTCCTCAGCATGAGAAAGGAAACCCTGGCTTTGATCATTTATGGACAGTTTTTCCTCTTCCTGCATTCTAAGAGTCATGAGTCATTCCTCTTTTCCCAAGGACAGGTTCACAGCGGCCTGAATTTCCATATATTCTTTGGAGGGCATTATGCCACTGTTGCACACGAGAACAGCCAAGAGAAGTTCTGGGGTGTGTGTTGCTCCTTGACTGCTCCTGTTCTGCTCCTCAACCCTTTTCCTTTAAGCCCACAGAAGGCTCTGACAGCCACTACCGCTGCTTCATGTACAAAATCACGAACACGGAAGACGGAGAAAAAGAAGAATCGGAAAATTTTTCTTTGCGTTGAGCACCATACTGCCCCTTTGCCATGGCTCCCCAAGTCCCCCGTAAAAGTGCAGCGGTTAATCTGTTTATTCGCAACCACCCAGAGAAGTTTAATAGACAGTTATGAACTAATTGAGTGCGTCTGTGGTGCTGTCTCCTCATTCATCTTGCTTATTCAATTTAACTCCCTTAGTCTTCCATAAGGCACAGTGTCCCTGCTGCTCAAAACAGTCGCTTGCTGCAAGAAAAGCCCTGGAACAACAGGAAGCTAATAGTTTAACTGTTCCTCTAAATTTGTTTGACAAAACTGACATTTAGTGCATTATGTCACGTTGTCGGTAATCTGCAATTTACCCCTGGGCGTGCAGTGGATGCTCATTTTATTTACCTCTCATAGTTAAAAGCGTAATTAATATTCCACTCTGTAACAAAGATTAGAGATTTGACAAACATTGTAATTTAAATTCTCCATTATAGCAAACATTAAAATCAAACATCTTCCACACGCCCCATTGCATAAAGGACACGTGTAGCTGTAATTTAACTTTTTAGTTTTTAATACCACAAACTAATTTCTGCTGTCAGTTTAATGAGCTGGAAAACACAAATCTTGCTCTCCGTGTGGGCATGGGCTGTGAGAGATGAACCGAAGGCACACCAATTTCTTTCAAAGCATATTTCTAAAAGCACCAAGCAAATTGTGTATGTGTAATCTAGTAAATGCAACGTGATACTATGGATTCCTGAAACCCTTTGGTAGCTTTAAGAAAAGAGCCACAAAAATAAAGCATTTCAAGAGAGAAACAGAGAAATTACTCTGATATTTTCTAAAGTAAAGGTGTGTGTGTGTAAAGGATATATGGAAATATATGCAGATACCACTTACGAAACCAAACAATAACAAGGCCACCCTTGTGCCTCAGGAGACTCAGGAATGAGCAAGGTGGTCGCTATGATGTCCCTCATCAACACAGAGCGCTTTCCAGAACACCAAAGGTAGAACAAGGTGGCCAGCCTGCCGAAGGAGTTCTAGGAGAAACACTATTCTAATTCATGCTAATTTTCCCTGGGATCTCAGCTTCATAAATTTTATGTGACTGATTAAAATTATTGTATGTAGAATACCTTCAGGCAGCTAAAATGGCTCATTAAACAAGGAAGCTAGCTGGGAATTATCAGTAATGTAACAAATTTGTATACTATGAATTTGATGTCTTTAGAAAGAATGTAGGAGGAATATTTAAGCCCCCCTCCCCCCATCATAGCCCAGCTCAGAGGGAAAGGAAGAAATGCCTGGATCTCCAAGAGGCTCAGGCTTCTCCTGCTCTTCCTCCCTGATATGCGGAAACCCACTGGCTTGCCAACTTCTGCACAAGACTTCATTAGTCACTGCCAACTTCAATCTGCTTCAGTTATTTTACATTCAGATCCCAGGAGGAAGCGTACTCTCTGGTGCAATTTCAGGCTAAACCAAAGATAAACTGATTCACTTTAGAAAACGACAAGCCAGCATGTCCCAACTTATACTAACATCTCACAACACAGAGTAAAGTATGTGTAAATATCATTAACCTTGCCAAAGTATTAAATGAAAGAGATACATATATTGCCAAGGAAGAAGGTTTCCAAATGGCCTAAGAGTCAAACAGTCCACACAAGGCCGTTTCCATAAACAACTCAGCTCTAGAGCGAAGCACTTCCATTTCCTTTCTCCCAGGGTGTACGTACGCAAGGGCCCTTCTAATCGATTTTCCAGAGAGAAGTCGGTTATTCTCCAAAGCATCCCATCTTCGCTATATTGAAAGAGTTACTTGATAACTCCTGATGAATATCAACAGCATATTGGTTTATGCATTTAAAATAAAAATCTTTGCCAGCTCTTTGTAAAAAAAGAGAGAGAGAGAGAGAGAGAGAGCAGCCATTTCTATGAAGTGCCTGTAATTTCTTTCAAAGTGCTTAGGCATGCCTGTGGAAATAATATGTCACCTTATGACTCAGGCACAGTTTGTAAACCAGTTGGGCAAAAAATTAAATCAAAACATGCTTTGTATCTAAAAACAAAATTTTGAAAGAGAGAAACCAAATGAGAGATTTGGTCTTTTAGGAAACAATACAACACAAAACAACCTCCCTCACACACAAAAAAACATGAAAAATGAGTGAAAACAAACTAAAACAGGTAGACTATCAACACAATCACACTGAATCAGAGAAAGAGTAGCAGAAAAAAAGGAATCAGCAGGATGTGTTTTCTTCACTGTATAGGATATTGTGAGGTTTTACAGATCTGAACTGTTATTGCTGTTATGTGTAGATATGACCTGTGGTTCTAGAAATAACTTATTTATTTATTGAAATGAATTAAGTGATAGCCTTTCAACCACAAATTCTCTTTATGCAAAATTTTAGTTCACCTAAAATGTCTATCTCCAAATACCTGAGGTCATTGGGAGAATGTACGAGACAGTGGATATGAAGAGCCAGACAATCCTATTGGGATAAGTTTTAAAAAAAAGAGAGAGAGAGAGAGAGATAGGGTCAGAAATAGAAAACCAAGGTAAGGTAAAAATGGAGCAGAAATAGAGGTTTTTGCAATAAAACCAATCAACATGAAGGAAAATGAGGAAGAAAGCAGGGCCACAGAACTGTGCTCTCTGTGAGGGGGCACCCTGGCATGTGTTTTAGCAGAGGCTAAGTAACCATGGTTATCATTGGTGGGGAGGAGGTCATGGGAACTACGTTGTAGGTTACATAAAGGTTATTCCAAGCTTTTTTCATTCAAAGCAGCCAAGTTACCCTGCATCTCAGGGAACCAGATAACAAGTGGGAGGTAAGGATAGAGGAAAGAATTAAAATAAGGAGGGAATAATTGAGTCTTAAAATCAGAAGGGCTTTGAACAATTGTGTGTAATGCCCAACAATGGGACAATGGCTCTTACTATGCATATTCTCAGGAACTAGGGAAAATACTTTTACAAGCATCTTCATGAAATTTTGGGGGTGGCAGATCCTGAAAAGTTCCTGCCAAAAAAGACATGGTAAATGACAATTATTGCCTAATACTGGTTATTACCATTTAAAAATATTTGTGCAATTCATGGCCTGTTTGTGTGGGGCTTCAATCTTTATTGTGTTACAGAATAGAGATATAACTCTTAAGGATCATAGGTCACCTGTTCCTACTGCTTCTCAGTCTTGTTCCTTAACCATAGAGGTATACTTTTAAAGAGCATTAAGTTTCAAATTTCATTCTAGTTGCTAGGGTTCATGAAGTGGTCAAATGGTACTAGTCAAAGAATATTAAGTTTGATCCTACACATGTATCTATTTAAGTCATTAACAAAGATGGTCTGAATTTTGTAGGAAAAGTACAAATAAACCATTGAAGGCTCAATTGGAGTCTGGATTTAAAAGATCAAAAATACAGAGTCACTGAAGATTTAAAAAAAGGATCAACTGAAAGAAAAAGAAAACACAGAGTGCTAAAAAATACAAAATTATCACTTAATGCAGTCTGTATTTTTTTTAATTTATATCCAAATTAGTTAGCATATGGTGCAACAGTGATTTCAGGAGTAGATTCCTTAATGCCCCTTACCCATTTAGCCTGTCCCCCCTCCCACAACCCCTCCAGCAACCCTCTGTTTGTTCTCCACATTTCAGAGTCTCTTATCTTCTGTCCCCCTCCCTGTTTTCATATTATTTTTGCTTCCTTCCCTTATGTTCATCTGTTTTGTCTCTTAAAGTTCTCATATGAGTGAAGTCATATGATATTTGTCTTTCTCTAATTTCGCTTAGCATAATACCCTCCAGTTCCATCCACATAGTTGCAAATGAGAAGATCTCATTCTTTTTGATAGCCGAGTGATACTCTGTTGTATATATATATATATATATATATATATATATATATATATATATATATACACCACATCTTCTTTATCCATTCATTCAGCGATGGACATTTGGGCTCTTTCCATACGTTGGATATTGTTGGTAATGCTGCTATAAACATTGGGGTGCATATGTCTCTTCGAAACAGCACACGTATATCCCTTGGATAAACACCTAGTAATGCAATTGCTGGGTCGTAGGGTAGTTCTATTTTTAGTTTTTTGAGGAACCGCCATACTGTTTTCTAGAGTGGCTGCACCAGCTTCCACTGCCACCAACAATGCAAAACAGATCCTTTCTCCGCATCCTCACCAACATCTGTTGTTGCCTGAGTTGTTAATGTTAGCCATTGTGACAGGTGTAAGGTGGTATATCTCATTGTGGTTTTGATTTGTATTTCCCTGATGATGAGTGATGAACATTTTTTCTTGTGTCAGTTGGCCATATGGATGTCTTCTTTGGAGAAGTATCTATTCATGTCTTTTGCCCATTTCTTCATTGGATTATTTGTTTTTTGGGTGTTGAGTTTGGTAAGTTCTTTAAGGCAATCTGTACTTTCGTTGTCCTAAAGTTTGGGTAATAACCAAATCTTTTAACCACAGTTTAATAAACAAAATTGGAAACAACTCCAACTTCCAAAGCTGTGGTTCAAAATTGGAAATCACTCCAACTTTCAAAGCTGTGGTTCTGCTACCTAATGTTATTGCTGATTCATGGTGTCACTGTATCCTTACAAATGCACCACCAAACAGAAGTAGACCCCTTCTGGGGCACGTGGGTGGCTCAGTCGGTTAAGAGTCCAGCTTCGGCTCAGGTCATGATCTTGTGGTTTGTGAGTTCGAGCCCCGCGTTGGGCTCTGTGCTGACAGCTCGGAGCCTGGAGCCTGCTTCTGATTCTGTCTCCCTATCTCTTTGCTCCACCCCTGTTCACACTCTGTCTCTGTCTCTCTCAAAAATAAATAAACATAAAAAAAAGCAGACCCTTTCTTATAGGACTTCAGGGGTTGTAATATCATTCAGTGATCACAGGAAGACCAACTTTCTGAATTACTAAGGGTTTCTGTATGCCTTTCATGAAAGGCTGGGCTCATAGGATCCTGGCTCCTGATGGAGAAAGTGCCACCACCACACTCTCTGGGGAGGGGCTGGTATTTTAAACGGGGGAGAATCCCAGTGGCTTTGGGAATCCTTTCGGTCTCCACCATCGTCTGGGCCTGGATTTAGAGTGTTACATGACTACTCTCCATTTCAAAGTTTAACCCGGTCAAGAGTAGTACAAATAGCTGAATCCCAGGACTCTTGTTGATGACCTGCCATTTGTGAACTATCAAAAGCATGCTGACCAGGAATCCATTTTATGAAATCCCTCGTCAAAGTCCTGGCCACAGAATGCTAGGTGAGTGTGAATCCGACCATGCCGAATATTTCATGTTGAACACAGCCTCCTCGGTATTAAAGCTCGTATGAGGCCGAGAGTAATCATCAGTCATTTTTTTTTTATCCTGTTAATCACCTTTCAGTTTTCTGCATGCTACGTATTTCTTTTACACACTCATTTGTTTTATGTTGCCGCCACTAGAGTGCAAGTTTCTCTAACTTGTTCACTACTGCAGTCCCAGCCCCTATGACAGTATAGATGTCCAACAAACATTAGCTGAGAAAATGAATGAATGAAAAAGGTGGAACTCTGACAACCGTCTCCCTCTGAGTTTCTATAACCTATTTATCATCTTATCAACAGGGTCCTATAAACAACTGCTGCAAACATGCCACTTTGGGTGAATGTGCTCCAGTCATAGAGCACCTGCTCTCTTTGTTTCCCCAAACCCAAACATGGTTCCACCCCAGGAGCTGTGTTGAGCCCCCCTTTCCAATAAAACTTACCTTGCCCATAAGGGTTTTGATAGGTGGGGTTTCTTTAGGTTTATAATTAGTCAGGAGTAGTGATGACTGGGTACAGCATCCTTTACCATCTTGGGTGTGAGGTTTCAGAACACTGTAATCAGGACGCTATAGATCCCAGAGGACTTGCTCATGTTAAGGTTACCCACTGCGGCCTGTTGAGCTTTACTATACTGAGGCTTTGCCGCATTAGGTCATGTCTCAAGCATTTAAGAAAACACCTATGTTTCAAAATACCTCATTTTGCCTGTCTTTGGAATGTCCATGTCTGTGTGGACTCTCCATACGTATGAAACTAAATTTGATTTTCTCCTGTTATGCTGTCTCTTGTCAATGTGATTCTTAGTCTGGCTAGAGGGACCTGGAAAGGGACAGGAGATTCTTGCTTGCTGCCATTTGAAACCCAAACTAAACGTAGTAGAGTCTGCGTGTTGTATCTTCAAGTTGGCCTTCTGGAATATTGGCAGACAGAATAGCCTGAAGGCCAGAAGACGAGAGATTGGCCTGAAAGTGGCTAGCAAGAACATTCAGGAGGTCAGAGAAAGGAAGCTGGAATGAAGACAGCTGTTGGACAGAGGGGGAAAGGGAAGCAATGTATTTTTCCTTTGTATTTATAAGATGTGCACGCCAATTAAAAATCTTATACAGAATTCATACAGTAAGTTTTTATCTATAAATTACATATAACAAACTATACACATAAACACACACATACTAGGAGTGACAGGAAGCATTACATTTATAATTAAGAAATACAGTAGCTATTATTCGTAATCCTGGAGAGCGAAGAAAGTCGTTCCTAGGTGTGTTAATGAATGCATTACCTGCAGTCCACACAATCATTGTCATCCTGGGGATCACATTTGCACATGACGTTCTCTCCTTGTACCTGCTCGTTCCTCACCCATCCATCTGTCACATTTCCATTCCTTGTTTATAATTTCCTTTCTGAAGTTGCTCCTGGTCTCCCTCCCCTTGGCAGAGGTGACCTTTCCTCCGCTGGGAATGTTCCCATTGCCTCTTCCATGGTTCTCTTTCATAGCACCAACTGTTTTGTTCTTAAGACTCTTTTCTTTACTGGACTGTGATTTGTTTGAGATGACAGTTTCTTTTTTTCTTTAAAAAAAATTCTCTACCCGTTCGTTCAACAAGGTCTTCATATCTTCTCATGTCCTCACTTCTTTTCTGACCCAGGTCATATCCCACGGCCACATGACAATGGCTCCCTCATGCACTCAGCCACTAGGCCCCCCACCTCGTCCATCACATCAAAAAACTCAGTACTGGATTGCCACACCACTCCGGTCTCTGCCTCTGTTTCCCCAGGGCCTCCTCCCTGTGTCTGTCCACCTTGTCTTTCCACTATATGTGTCTGTGCCCATAGTTCCCTTTTTTATACAGACGCCAGTCATACTAGATTAGGGCCCACCCCAATGGCCTCATTTTAATTTGATCACCTACCCAAGGATCCTATTTCCATGTAAGGTCACATTCTGAGGTATGGGGAGTAAATACTTAGGAGTAAACCTAACAAAGACAGTGAAAGACTTTTATACTGGGAACTACAAAACACTGATGAAAGAAAGGAAAGCAGAGACAAATAAATGGAAAGACATTCCATGTTCATAGACTGGAAGAATTAACATTGTTCAAGTGTCCACACCGTCATGGTCTATTCATAACATAGCAGCCACATTTAGCTTTTTAAAAGAAACTGAAGACATATCTAGAAAGTGCTTCTGTTTTCAAACAAAAATGGAGTCTCACTCCTTTTTTCAAAGTTAATAAAAGCTAAGGTCTTTATAACACCTGCTATGCCCTTCATGATTCCATCAGCTTGTGCATTGGCTCTCAGATCTTGTCCCCAAAAATTCTTCCTCTTGCCCCTTCTGTTGCAGCCTCACTGGCCTTCCAGTTCCTTCCTCTGCCTAAACTCTCTTTCCCCTGACATCTGGGCTCACCTACCCTCCCTCTTCAGTCATGTGCTCAAAATGGAGGCCTTCTCCGGCCACTCTCTATCTATGTCTAACCTCTTCCAACTTATCTCCTCTCCCCTCCCCATCTACCTTCCCAGCTTTATGTTCTTGAGAGTACAGGTAAGTTACTTATTTTCTTTATGGTCTATCGTCTCTCATCAGGAAGCAAGCTCTACAAGAGAAGGAATTGGTTAGTTCTGTTCTGCAGAGCTTAGAACACTTCCTGGCTCGTTCTAGCTGCTCACTTGCTATTTGTTAAATGAATAAAGAACACATAATTCAGCATCTACACATGCACTTGCCAACGTGAGTGTGTTTACTGTAGGATTAAAATGACTCACTTGCATCCCAAATGTATTGTATACTGAATGGCGTAGCTGCACATGTACATGGGCACGCATGAGGTCAGGAAGGGCATGAGTTTGAAAAGACCCCGGGTCTGTGATTGTGATTGCTGACAGTGTCTAACATTTGTTGTACCTTTGGTTTCTAACTCCTTGCTCACTTCCTCTGAACCTGGCATTTCCTGTTTTTCCTCCCACGGACGCTTAAAGACTTTAGACATAATATCTAACTTAAAAATATTTGTTGACCAAATGCATACCTTTCAAATTGCTAAACTTTTTTGTTTTTTGGTTTTTTTTTTACAAAAATTCCACGTATGAGTGAAATCATGATATCTGTCCTTCTCTGACTTACTTTGCTTAGCTTGGTATATTCTAGTGCCATCCGCGTTGTTGCAAATGGCAAGATTTCATTCTTTTTGATTGCTGAGTAGTATTCCATTGCGTACCACATCTTTTTTATCCATTTGCCAGGTGATGGACATTTGGGCTCTTTCCATAATTTAGCTATTGTTGATAGTGCTGCTATAAACACTGGGGGAGGAATGTTCCCCTTTGAATTAGCACTTTTGTATCATTTGGATAAATACCCAGGAGTGCAACTGTCGTAGGGTAGTTCTATTTTTAATTTTTTTGAGGAACCTCCATACTGTTTTCCAGAGTGGCTGCAGTAAATGGTAGAATTTCAACCAAAAGAGCCCCCAAAGGGATTTTCACTTATGTGTCATCTAGGATTTTGCTGATATTTGATGGTAAGTATTTAGAAGCAACCATTGTATCTGAAATATAGGCCTGAATCACTTCACCAGTCACCGATGCTGTCAAACTGATGAGATATGATGGTGACATGTTGACATATTGGCAGCTCAGGCCAAGTGTGGGGGGGCCAAAAAATGACTCTGAAAAGGGCATTTAGTTCTTGGGAGTTACAAAGCCATTTGAAAATAATTGTGTATAAATACATGACTGCAAGTTTCTTAGAATAATTTCTCCCCTTACTATACAAGATGGGTGCCATTATAGCTCTCTGTTCTCTATAAAGTTTTCATTATTTTAAACAATGCTGTTTCTTGATAATTGTGTGCATTGATTCTTATGCTATTCCAACCCCCATTCACATTTTTGGCCCTGGGTATGTCAACTCCCTTCTAAGTGCCTCTTTAGCCCCCAGACTGTGGACAATACCCAGACCTTCCTCAACACAGGCTCCATCTGAACACTGTTCTTCACATCAGCGCGTGCGCGCACACACACACACACACACACACACACACACACACACACGCTTTTTATTCAGCAACTTCATTTCATTAGCTGGTCCAGGGATAACACTGGCATTTACTGATTTATAAAATCATCTCTTTGGGGCTTTGCCCTAACTATATTATTTGTTCTGTTTCAATAAATTGCTAAAATAGATGAAAGTTTACTATACTTTTTCTAAAGATAATTTTCATTAAACCGAATACAGAAAGTAGAAGATTAAAAAAAATACAAATCACTCATAATTTTACCACTCAGTATACTAAGTGCTAACAGTTTGTGATATTTTAATTCAGTATTTTTTAACATATGTTATTTTTTTAAGTTATTTACTTATTCTGAGAGAGAGAGAGAGAAAAAGGGAACAAGTGGGGGAGGGGCAGAAAGAGAGATGGGTTTAGAGGATCCAAAGCAGGCTCTGTGCAGATAACAGAGAGCCTGATGTGGGGCTCAAACTCAGGAACTGTGAGATCATGAGCTGAGCTGAAGTTGGACACTTAACTGACTGAGCCACCCAGGCGCCCCTTAGCATATTTATTAAAAAATGTGGTTTTTTTAATGTTTATTCATCTTTGAGAGAGAGGGGAAGAGAGAGAGGGAGGGAGTGCGGAAGGGAGAGAGAAAGTGAGAGAAGGAGTGAGAGAGAGAGAAAGAGAGAAGAGAGAGACCCAGCATGAATAGGGGAGGGGCAGAGAGAGAGACACACACAGAACTCGAAGCAGGATCCAGGCTTCTCACTACCAGCACAGAGCTGGATGCAGGACTTGAACCCACGGACTACGAGATCATGATCTGAGCTGAATTTGGATGTTTAGCCAACTGAGCCAGCCAGGCACCCCTTTTTAAAATAAAATTTGCATATTACTGTTCCACTTATTTCTATGACTTCCACATGTCACTAAAATTATTTTGAAAGCATAGGTTTTAATTACTTAATGATATTTAATAAAATAACATTCATTCATGCTGTGATTAGAAATTTAAGTAGCTTCCAAATTGTTCACGGTCATATGTAATCCTGTGATGATCATCTTTATCTCTAAATGTAAAAATTCCCTTGGAAGAAATTCCAAGCAGCATTGGATTAACTGGAATTCCCATTTAAAATAGTACTGATGCAAACTACAAATTACTTTAAAAGACTTTTGTACCAATTTCTACTCTTGCCAGAAAATGAACGAGGATGCTCTTTGCACTATACCCTATTGGATTTTAAAAGTAGCTGTTGGGGCTCTTGGCCGGCTCAGTTGGCTGAGTGTCCAACTCCTGATATTGGCTCAGGTCATGATCTCATGATTCATGAGATGGAGCCTCACGTTGGGCTCTGTGCTGATGGTGTGGAACATGCTTGGGATTCCCTCTCTCTCTCTCTCTCTCTCTCTCTCTCTGTCACTTCCCCTCTTGCACACCTACGCTCCCGCTCTCTCCCTCTCTCAAAATCAATGAATAAACAGTAAAAAAAAATTTCAAGCAGTTGTCAATTTTATATGAAAAATAAAGAGGGGCGCCTGGGTGGCTCAGTCGGTTGAGCGTCTGACTTCGGCTCAGGTCATGATCTCACGGTTCGTGGGTTCGAGTCCTGTGTCAGGCTCTGTGCTGACAGCTCAGAGCCTGTATCCTGCTTCGGATTCTGTGTCTCCCTTTCTCTCTGCCCTCCCCTACTCACACTCTGTCTCTCTCTGTCTCTCAAAAGTGAATAAACATAAAAATACTAAAAAAAAAAAAATAGAGTATGTTACTTTCTACATTTGTATATCCTTGCTAATTAATGAAGTTGAACAGCTTTTAGTACATATACTAATCACTTGCATTTCCTTTCTATACATCAGTTTCCTATTGAAGTCTAAGTGTGTCACTCATGGATGTGAATGGATTGCAGTAAGGATACCAGCCATTTGTTGCTCACAAAATATTCAGCTTGGAAAGGAGTCTTTGTGGCCTCCACTGCCCTCCCTCCATTCATCTCTTGGAGCATTTGCACTCTACCCCCATAACACCTAATCTCTCCCATCCTTCAAGGCTCAGTGCCCTGCCCGACACATCTAATCTTTTGGTCCCTGGTGACCTCATTTATCGCTGACCTCCAAAGCGACCAGCATCCTCGCCTCATCCTATCTTATTTAATTAATTACCTTTCAATATATAGGATGTCTTCTGAGATCCATGAGGTAAAACACCATTTCTTACACTGCACTGATTTCAGCACATTGACACTCAACAACAGTGAGCCTAATCTCTGGACAGTCAAACATAATGTCATGCCAAAAAAAAAAAAAAAAAATAGCACTGATTTAAAAAATGTTGTAATTTTCCTCTCACTGAAATATATTTTCCCGAAGAAGGAAAACATCATCAAATAGAAACAACTCTTGGATAATAGAAATTTGTTATGCATCTAGATGAGATTATTTTATGTTACACAGTACAAGCTGACATTATGTCCTGAGATGAACAAGTAAGTAATTATGTATGAAAGCTAGCAATGTGTAAATGGTAATATTTTTGGCAGACATGATATCCACTGAACAGAGTGGATGTGTCAAATTATTTTTATAACTCAGGCATAACATATCACTCCAAATAGAACTATGTATGGATCATAGAAATATAGCATATTGCTGTATTCTAAAATGCCAAAATATTTCAAGTTATAAAGTACATAACTAATTAAACATATAATAAAGAAATCAAATCCAAAGAACTTAGTGTAGTTTATTCCTAGTAATGGAAACCATATGCGTGTTTGGTAAACATTTCTAAAACTGAAATATAAACATAACCTAAGGCCATTCATGCATGTAGGAAAAACAGGATGTTTAGAGAAAAAAAAAAAGGTGACCTAATGGAATTTGTATTTAGTATCAAATAGCCAAGCTTGATATATTTTCCTTCATGGACAAGAATGGAATTGGTAGCATTGAGAAATGATGGTTTCTTTGCAGACTAAGTGCATAGCTCTTAAAGCTTTCCACTAAGTCGTTTAATATTTCAGCTTTGAACTTTTGATCGCATTCTTAATTATTTTTATGAGGAACATACAGCTTTTTCCCAGGGCTAGAATGTTGTCTAACTATCAAGCAAATTCAATGAACTCCAATCATTTAGCCATACAATATTTTGGCTGATAACAATGTTAAGAGCAGCTCTACAAAAAAAAAAAAAAAAAAAATCTAAACACTTAACCGCAACGTACACAGTAGAGTATCACTTTATGTTCGCAAATGCCTATGAGACAAATACAATGCAGACAGAATGCGGCACATGCCGATAGCCCAAATTCTTTCCACACTCTGGGCAGAAGAGTCACAAAACCGGACACATGAGAGAGAAAACAAGAAGACGTAAAATCTAAAAAAAAAAAAAAAAAAAAAAAAAATTCTAGTTTCATGATGGGAAGTGTTACTTTTTTTAAAGTTACCACATAAGGATTACTTATGAAGAAGAGCTCTCAATCTAGTCATTTTCTGTATGAAGTCCAAATGCAGCTTTGGACAAGTCTTAAGTGAAGCAGAGTACAGGCAAATGGCCCTCCTGCCACATGCCCTTCACCTTGGCCCATTAGTGCTGCCCTGCACGGAGGCAGTTAGCAGGCTGTGGGCCATTTCCCCGAATTTCCTCCCTAAAGCTGTAACTGACACCAAGACATAAGCTTCAGTTTTCTTCTCTCCCTTTTTTTTTTCCTTTGGTGTTTTCTAAGATGGCATTATGCTTCCCAAATGAATCTTCCTTTTGTTTATATACCAGTGAAAAAAATCCCACCGAATTACTTTGCTAAACAATTAGGGGGATTTACAAAGAAAACAAGCCAGTTTAATTTCAAAATGTGAAGAGCCCATTCACCTTCCCACACAATATAACACACACGGAGAGGGGCAGGCTACACCCCAAAGCATGAAAAGTGATGACAAAGAGTGTCCCGTTTGGGGGGCTGCTCTTCTGAAAGTCCGAGAAAGTAAGGGGCGAACAATAGTGCAGCTCACCCATTCCCCCTCCTTTCCACTTAAAGCAAGAGCACGACACGGCAAAAGTTGGCAACTCTTTTTGGAGGATTTGGCATCAAGTGATTTCAATTTCTTGGGTTCATTTTGTTAAGAAATAGAGAAGAACCTCTTACAGTTAGCTGGCAGTTTGGTTTAAGTCTGCACGCACGCAGGGGCGCCTGGGTGGCTCAGTGGGTTAAGTCCCCAACTGTTGATTTCAGCTCAGGTCATGATCTCAAGGTTTGTGGGTTTGAGCCCCACATCGGGCACTGCGCTGACAGCACAGAGCCCACTTGGGATTCTCTCTCTGCCCCTCCCCCACTCATGCTCTCTTGCGTGCGTGCTCTCTCTCAAAAATAAATAAATAAACTTAAAAAAAAAAGTCTGCATTGGTGGAATGATCCACAGTATGGAGGATGCAGGGGAAGGCCAGTAGGATGGGTTTTCCACCCACTCCTTGAAAGGGAAGGTGTCAGATATGCTCGCCTCCCCCACTGCCCATACTCTTTATTCCATACAAAAAAAAAATTCTCGTATTTATCATCAGGAAAGTTCACTTAGAAACCTATCTTTCCCTCATTTAAAAAAAATAAAGAATGACAAAAATGTCTGTGTAAGAACATATGTATAAGCATATATGTACACATGTAGGTACATATATACATTTATTTTGCTGAACCATTTGTAAATTGGTTGAAGACATTAGGACAACATACCCTAATACTTCAGCATGTATCACCTAAGAACAAGGAATTTTACAAAACTATAGTATCATCACTCTGAAGAGATCTAACAATGATACAAAAATATTATCTAATATATATGCATATTCAAATCTTCCAAATCATCCCACCAACGTCCTTTATAGTTGTATTTTTTTGTTTTTGTTTTTTTGCTTAGAATCAATCAAGAATCATGCACCACATTTACTGTCATGTTTCTTTAGTCTCTTTAATCTAGAACAGGCCCTTGAATTTTTTCCTTTCACCACGCTGACCTTTTTGGAGAATACAAATATTTTTTTCTTTAGAACAATTTTTTTTCTTGTTTATTTATTTTTTGAGAGGGAGAGACAAAGAGTGTAAGCGGCAGAGGGGCAGAGAGAGGGTGACACAGAATCCGAAGCAGGCTCCAGGCTCTGAGCTGTCAGCACAGAGCCCAATGCGGGGCTCGAACCGTTGAACCGTGAGATCGTGACCTGAGCCGAAGTCGGACGCATACCCGACCGAGCCACCCAGATGCCCCCAAATCAGTTTGTTTTATAAAAACTTCCTGGAATCTGTTTTTTTTTTTTCTGAACATGACATATATTGAGGAATTCAGTCCATAGAAGTTTGTACCACACTTTTCTTAGTTCCAGTTATTGTAAAGAGCAAAGGAACATTATGAATTGAATATATACAGTACCAGTTACATCATGTGGCCTTCAAGATCTAAGAACAGTGTTATACTAGGCACTGCACCACATAACTGCATTGGATGGGAGTCCCTCTCTGCCTTTCCCTATTAATCTAAACTCACGGTAATTACACAGATATGCATTCAGTTTAATTCACTGTAAACAAATACCTATATTTCGTATTTGCAAATGAAGTAAGTGCAAACTCATTTTTGGGGGTGATGAATGGGAAAGTAATCACAGCTGCGTGCGGACAGAGGTGAGCGGGTCCCTCAGGCAGGCGGAGGAGCGTGTGCGGGGACCGGTGTACAGGAAGGGAGACAAGTGGCGAGCGAGACGGGGAGATTTTTCAGGTATAAATAGGAAGACCTCCTGGAATTAGGTGCAGCTTTAGTTCTATTTTATTAAGATAAGGTGATTGCCTAGGAGAAGGGGAACAACAGCACAGCAGAGACAGTGTAAAGGAGAAAAATACTTAAAATAATAGGATGATGCTCTTGAATCCCTGAAGAAATAAAAGGCTGTTAGGAGACAGGGATCTGATACGGTGGACAGGTGACATAAATTACCAGCTGCTTGCTAAACGCCGCAAGTTCAGGAAGAAGTCTGCCGATTTCTTATCATTTCCGAAAAAAATAAGAGGAGAATAAATGAAGGCGTGAAGGAAGAATTCTAAGTTTGACTGAAATGAAACAAGCATTTTAAAGGGCAGGGCTATTCAAGATATAGACACGCCTGTGGTTTATGGTGTGTGTGTGTGTGTGTGTGTGTGTGTGTATGTGTGTGTGTTTGCATACAGATTCATGGATATGAACTAAAAGGTAGGCAAAAGAGTAGACGTGCTTAATTACTGAATGGACATTATTCAGTCTTCTTTGGGCTCATATTGGATCCAGAATAAACAGAATATGGTAAACATAACACAGCACAGAGAGGCATCTCCTCTTTTGAACACGGCTTCAAAATATTTATTGTAAAACACACTTGTATAATATTTAAAATTGTGACCAGTAGGCACTGCATGGGAGAGTTGGAAAAGTGGGATTATCATCATTATTATATAGAAAATAATCAAGAGAGTATGCAGCTGGGGGAGGGAGAGGGTAAGATGGCTGGAACTGGAGCAGGTCCGATCAAACCTCTCTTTCCCATGCTGCCTGACCTCTGGGGGCAGAGGTAGGGCTAGCTTCCTGTTCCTCCAGGCAGGTTCTGACATAGGCATCTCAGATCCTCTTTTGCTTATCATCCCTACACAACCCAATAACAATTGGTAAGTTTGGACAAGTCAGTCCAGCCACCCTGGGTAAATACATCAACTTAATGCTGTGTTTATAATTGATTCTGGAATCTGGCATTTTCAGAGGCTGTCAGAATTTCAGCCCAAGTAACTGGGCAGGCAGTGTTGTATTCAACAGAGATGATGAGGAAGCAGGCTGTCAAGGTGGTGACAGCCGCAAAGCCAAGGCAGAAAGCACTTGCTTCCTTATCCATAAGACATAACCCCTCCGGCTACTTTACGTATAGACTGTTGGTCTCACCACTGTTGAACCAGCACTAACACAGTTCCAAGCCCAAGTAGGTGCTCAGGAAACATCTGCTGAACGAATGATTATTGCAGCTGGTTTATTTTGTTATAAGTTGGGGGAATGTCTTTAATTAAGAAGACACAACTTCAGTTTAAAATTAAGATCCAATTTCTAACCATCGGTGGCAAAATTTTCCGTTATTGGAACGAAAGCTCATATCTCCCTAATTTGCAGTCTAACCAAAGGACCTGATCTTCCAGTGGATATCCAGTGACTGAAAATTCCAGAAGCAGAGTACACGTAGAAAAATGGGGGCAAAGAGCAGGGCTGACCTGTTTCCACCCAACGGACTTGGAACGTTCTCGTTCTACCAGGCTTCTTAGGGAATCCCTTAGAGGCTGGAATTGCTGGAATGAGCTTCCAGCAACTGGTGAAGTCCTGCGTGAAGTTTCAATGAGAATGTGTTTGGCAGCCAACCACCTTGGCCCTATTTTCCTGTCCTACAGTTAGAGAACATTATCTTGTTCACCAACCATAACAGAAAAGCTAAACTTCATCTTTAATTATGTCTGAACATTTGCCTGTTAGGACTGCTTACATACTGCTCCGTAAGGCTTTTTGTGTGTGGTGTGAAAGAGAAAATGCTGATATAACTCAGAACTATATTAGTGAAACCACAGGACAGCATGTGGCCTGATTAATCTTATGAACTCAGCATTAACATATTGCTGGAACATAATGCAGATTATAAATTTATGAATGTTCAGTACCAGCTCCCAACAAACAGAAAAGCTTACTCCTAAGCAACTTCCTAATTCTGCTTCTCTTCACCTTGTCCTATGAACAACACTAAAGTGCCAGAGTAGGGGCTCATGAAATTCCACAAAGTGATAGAAAGCAACAGTTTTTTTTTTTTTAGTTCTCCCATCTTTTCATTGTAAATACCTCCTTCCAGCAATTTAAGTGTTGCTGACCACATTACGAGTTATATGAACAGTCAGCTGAGTGATTATCAGTTATACTCCATAGATGCCTAGCTTAATGACACAGCATCTGTGGAACACCCTATCTTCCATTGAAACATACGCTGGGTAGGTAGGAGTATTATTATTAAAACAATACATAAGAACCTTGAAGGATTTGCCTTGTTAGATGGAACACTGGCCTGAGCTAACAAAGACCATGAACGCAACGTTATCTACTGCCTTGATATTCACTCAAAGAGTCAACACAGAGGATTTTTTTTTAATGTTTATTTATTTTTGAGACAGAGGGGACGGGCAGACAGAGAGAGGGAGAGAGAGGATCTGAAGCGGGCTCTGTGCTGACAGCAGGGAGTTCGACGCAGGGCTCGAACTCACAAACTGCGATATCGTGACCTGGGCCGAAGTCAGATGCTTAACTGACTGAGCCACCCCGGTGCCCCAGTCAACAAATAGTGTTTAGCGCTTGCTGTGGGCACAAACTATTCTAATCTCTCAAAACAAACCAGAATCAAATACTGTCCTTACCCCAAAGCACTTGGCATGGGCATGGGCATTTATTTGCCTCTCTACCTACCATGCTTCCAATCAACTACTTAAAGGCAATCGAAATTTAGAGTTATTAATGGCCCTCCTGTTTGCCTGTTTGCATACACTCAGGTCAGATTGTTGTCCAAGGTGTGAGACAGGTTTTGTCCCACCACGTGCCTCATGCAATTCTGAATCTCTGAGGGCCCGTGGCGGTCCCTGAGTGTTCTGTGAGTGATGTCATGGTTCAGAAGGACAGTGGCTTCTAGCCCGAGTTCATGGAAACACGGCAACATCACACACCATTTACAAATATCAGTGCTGGAGTCCCTCCAACTGACAAGTTTCCCCAAACTGCTTTCTGACATAACCTCATGGTCTTTCTCACCATAATTGCTGTCAAAGATGAAAAACAGTATGAAAGGCAACTACAGTGAGGATTTTCCTGTCAAACCTCATACTGGACACGCATCCTAGACAGCTGAACGTTCTAGGCAAACGTCACGTGCAAACTGGACTCTTTCTGAGCACTGCAGAAACCAGTGTGCTGAGGTGTCCCCCCGTGTGACTGACATTCCCTTGTATCGACCGAGCACTTTTCTCCCAGTAGATAAGCACTGCTCATTTCACTTCCTCCTACCGGCACCTGGGCACAGTCAGAGCATTCCAGAACAGAGGGGTGAAGCTTTACCTGAAAAAAGAGATGGGGCCTGATGGCTTTGGCTACGTTTGTGGTAAAGACCTTTGACTGAGCCGAGCACCCGAAGGCAGGCTTCCCTACACACCATGGGAAGGACTCACATGGAAGGCCTCATCCCAGAGTTCTTAGGAGGTGCTGGTGCAAGGTGATCCCACAAGCCTCCCCGACCACCAGTGCCATCCACCCGAACAACAGGGTGGACTCTGGAGGACAGCTAACTCGATGCAAACAGAGGAGTTTGTAAATCTACGTCCTGAAGTCTTTCCCCCTCGTCTGCCACTGACAAAGTACTTAACTGGAAAGGAACACGAGCAAGTAACACGAAATCGCTCAAGCTTAGGTAAAGACTCAAATGTGCCCTTTTCACTTTTTCTCCTGCGATGTCAAGACGGATTTTACATTTTTCCCCTACCATCGCACGGCCCATTCAGAACAGATAGCTGGTGAGGTGCTGGTAGAGCCTCTCTGTGGCACAACAGCTGCTGAGCCCTGCTCCAGGGCAGTCATCCCTCACTAACTTTACACCGATTTCACGTGTGAGGGAGTCACAAAGCAGAATAGACACTTGTGCCAGAGACCAGAGTCCTGTCCTGGGGCAGCCGGAATCTCAGGTGCCGGAAAGGCGGTCCTCCCAGGAGATCTCTGTCTCCTGAGAAGAAGGATTTGTATGCCTGACCCTCCCTGTGATGAAAAGGGCCCTTGCAGCTCAGATCGGATGAAACCGAGAAACACAGCCCAAGTCTTGGTTTGACCGACACTATTTCATCCTGAGCACGTGGCATTTCCAGACAGGACTGCATTGAACAACACGGTATTTCAAAAGCAAGAAAAATAAAAAAGCAGCACAAAAATGTCATTGAGCAGTGGATTTCTACATTTGCTTTGAACAGACAGGATATGTCAGATGAAGGCAGCCGTGGCTGTACTATTTCCTGCTCACATCATTTCCAGAGGCCTACATCATAAATCATGCCGCTACTCCTGCAATCACAACAATAAATACGGCCTAATGAAGGAACACCCATTGCTACCACAGACCGATCAGGATGTTCCTACTGGTAAAGGGCTGGTCTGTTTCCACGCTGGAGCCTTCGTGCTCCGCTGTTGCTCATATAGGGCCCTGGTTTCTTTACAAATGAACTTCCACAGACGGAACTTTCTGGAGACAGATAGAACGTTGCTATTTAAATGTTTCTTGTTTTCCGCATGTTATCTCTTTGTTCTGAACAATCTTCTCACACTTCCTCCACCGATGACAAAACACTGCTGGCAAACAGGGTAAGTCTATCACGTTGGTCACCATTGCTTATTACGTTGGCTATCTGGCTGTTACGGATGCACGCTGCCTTGAAAACAGACAGAAAGTGCCAGAGGAGGTTTGGGGACAAGGCCAGAAAGACGAGGGAAAGGAGAGGATTCAGGAGTTTTAGTGCTGAACCGAATATTCTAAACCTATTTTCAACTGTGGTGTTTAGACGTGTAAATAAGGGGGAGAGGTTAGGAGGTGGAATAGCTGGAAATAAAAGTTGTTGCTTGGTTTCACAAATGTCCTTGTGTAACAAAGAGGACCTTTGTAGGGCTGTGACATTACACAGTGTCCCAAAGAGAAGATTATTCGGCATCGGTGCGAACCAGATGTACCAGATCAGTATGGCCTGGTGCCTTTTCTTAATATGGCACCCACGAGAATTCAAAATTTAAGACGTGGTATGTCTGAAACAATTTAAAAACCAGCACTTTTGTAAGACAGGCCAAGACGTAGAGAGTGGCCACAGGCTGAGGGCCCTGCCCCCACAGCCAGTGAGCTTGGAATGGAGTCAGTGCAGGAGCCTCCCTCTACACCTTGGCATGCAGCCCTGGTTTCTAACGCAGGAAGCCCTCTGTCCGTCCCTGCCATCCTGCATCTTAATCAAAGCAGAAGGCTGTGTACTGCTGGTCTCCATTCCCTGCTCCCCACACGCCGGGCCCCATGACAAAAGCACCCGAGTCTGCATAAGAGGACACAATGGGGAGGGCAGCTGGCCACGGGCCCCAGGGCGGGGGTGGGTGTGGGTGTGGGTGTGGGGTGCTGCTTATGCTCACTGCAGCTCCCCATAATTCACCTGGAGAAGGAAACCCTTGTCCTGTCATCTGGTCATATTTTTTAAAGGGGTTTGGGAGGTACACACCTTTTGCTGACTTGACTTTTAAACCGGAAAAGCATAAAACTGGAAACAATAGAAATAATACAAGATCAACTTCTAAGCAACGGGAAGGAAAAATGCAGCTGTATGAATGTACTACTTATGGCCTTCTTCCCCCACAACTTTTTACCTTGAAAATTCTCAAGTCTACAGTAAAGGCAAAAGAATAGTACAATATACATCTGAATATCCTTCACCCAGATTCAATAGTTCTGAACATTTGCTTTCTCTCTCTTTTTCAATATCTGTGATCATCTACATATCTTATATGGTTTTTTTTTTCCCAGAAGCATTTGATAGTTTTGGATATTACTTAAATCCCTAAGTACCACTCCAGCATGCATCTCCTATATTAATTACCACAATCCCACCATCACAACTGAGAAAAATACTGATTCTATAATGTCATTTAATATGCAGTCTGTATCATTTCAATATCCCCAACTGTCCCCCAAATGCCTTTTTAGGAAAACTCTGTATCCAGGCTCAAACACTGCTTTTGGTCTTATCTCTTTAGCCTCCTTTAATCTGGAACAGTCTACCTGATGTTTTTTATTTCCCCTTTTAAAAAAACACAGTTTTTGAAGCATCCAGGCTAGTTGTATTGCACAATGTCTCTCCTTCTAGAGAGGTATTTCTGATTGTTTCCGGATTAAACGTTTATACCATAACTGCTACACAGTTGATTCTGAGCCCTTCTAATCGCATCACGTTAGGAAGCACGTAATGTTAAATGGTGCCACTACTGTCTTTGCTAAATCTGATGAGTGGGCCATTGACCACCAGATCTTTCCATTGTAGAGGCTCAGTTCCCCCTCATAAGATAATCTACAGGGTGACAATTTAAGATCGTGTGGCTATTCTGACTCCCAGAGTCTCTCTCCTCCAGTCTTTTTAACAAGCACTGATGACTCTCATCTCACTCAATTATCACATTGGGTTTTGTAGAATGGTGATCTTGTAACTCCTCTCACATCCACATTTATTCACAGGTATTACTCTGTAAAGAAAAACTTCCCTTGTCCCTTTCTCTCTACTCCTTTGTAATTTTTTTTTTAATTTTTAAAAGTGTACTAAAGATACATGAATTTTAAAACCTGTGACATAGGGGCGCCTGGGTGGCTCAGTCGGCTGAGCATCCAACTTCAGCTCAGGTCATGACCTCGCGGTTTGTGAGTTCGAGCCCCGCATCGGGCTCTGTGCTCACAGCTCAGAGCCTAGAGCCTGCTTCATATTCTGTGTCTCTGTCTCTCTCTGCCCCATCCCCACTCATGCTCTGTCTCTCTCTGTCTTAAAAGTAAATAAAACATTAAAAAAAATAAAAACTGTAACGTGTTATCATCAATTACTGCCATTACTCTTTCGGATGTTCAGACTGTCCCGAACTTGGCCTATGCCAGGCCTTTCAAACTGGCGCCAGTGTCCTTTTGACATTATCCCATTACTTGTTGAATAGAACCTTGCTTCCTGGCAGAAGATGCTACAGGCTCACCTGGTTTTTCCTTGACCTAGACCTGGAAATAGTCACTTCTCTGAGAAGCCCTAGTTTTTGGGGGGGAACAGAAATTAGAAATTAAGATCTCGGTGTTATGGATGGCCATTGCAACTGGAGTTTCATGGTGACTAGCTCACTTGAGCAAATGGAACGCGTGATATGTTGTCTGCATTATAGATTGTATATATTTAAATTATGACATCATACTAATATGACATCATACTAATATTTCCAACTCAAATTTACAGAGATTTTTCTGTTTTTTTTTTTTTAAATATTTGTTTCTTTTGTCTTGCAGGGAAAACTTTGGTCCTAATCATATTCATACATTGGCTTCTTTGCTTTATCCTCCTATATATAAAAATTTATAAAATAACAATAGCAGTATTACTATGAAAAATAAATCTACTAAAAAAGCATAAGATTTCATTTCAGATCTTTTTGTCCTCAGAATATATCTAAGAATATACAGCCACAGTTGCCTTCAAAGTTACTTGAATTCATTTTTTTCTCTGGATGGTAGAATTATTGATTTGATATATGCTTAGCTCATCTGTTTCCATCTACATTCAATCTCAGGACTAGTTTGTTTCATATTTTTAATTAATTAAGTTTTTTGGACTATGCAAAACAGTTACATGAGTCAAAAGTAAAGACTATATAAAAATTATATTCAGAAAAGTTTCTTGCTCATTATCTTTCATACCCTTTGCGGCATTCCAATTCACCTATCCACACAGGTAACCATTTTCAGGTGTTTTGGGTTTATCCTATGTAACAATGATATGTGCGTGCGTGTGCATGTACACACGGTGTGTGTGTTTGTGTGTGTGTGCTGTGCGTTGTGCTAATACAAACACACACATATATTTACTTACTCCCCTTTCTTTCTTACTCAGAATGTATCACTCCATACACAATCACTTGAGCCTCATATTTCACTGACCTTTTCAAAAAGGTGGCATTCTAATCCTATCGTCCCTTCTTCACTTATTAGCTGGAATCCTTCTATAGATTTTCCTTTGTCTCCTTCTCTGGCTGTCACCCCATGGTACTTCTGTTCGGAGCAGTGTTTCTCCATTGCTTTTATAGATGTGTACTGCTGTAGTGGGTGGTTCCATAGTTTTGCAAAGCTTTTCTTTTTTTTTTTTTTTTTAACGTTTATTTATTTTTGGGACAGAGAGAGACAGAGCATGAACGGGGGAGGGGCAGAGAGAGAGGGAGACACAGAATCGGAAACAGGCTCCAGGCTCTGAGCCATTAGCCCAGAGCCCGACGCGGGGCTCGAACTCACGGACCGCGAGATCGTGACCTGGCTGAAGTCGGACGCTTAACCGACTGCGCCACCCAGGCGCCCCTCGCAAAGCTTTTCAATAAGATGGGCCATTCAGATGGTTCTAGGGAGTTTCGCCATGAGCGTCTTTGCTGTAAGCAGTTTTTGCTGCATAACTAATTGGCCTTAAAGCAATTTTGCCATAAAAGATAAAAAAACATAACTGGCTGGCAGTTTGCCTTGACTGTTGGTTTCATCAGCCGGTTGACCATTTGCTTTTATTTCACTGTTGATGCAGCACTCCCATTTTTCCATTACATAAACAGCTATTGTAATGGTCTACACAGTGGTGCAGACGTCTGAACCCACGTTTTCCACACAGCTTGGGGAATGTCTATCAACGGACATGTGACAATACGCCAAGAACAAACAATAGCGAAGAAAGCTTTCACAGTGCAGTGCAAAGCCCAGTTACAAATATGCATCCTAGCATCTGGAAACTGGTATCTCGTGTAACAAAGGAAGAAATTTCAGTGAAAACAGAAGTGCAATGATGAATGAGGAGATGGACCAGCAAACCAAAAAAACCAAACAAACTGTATAACACCATGAAGGAAAGACTCTGAGGACAAGTGCTAAGGTACAATCTGCAAAATAAAATCAGGTATTTGCACAGGATTGCCATGAATCTGTATACATTTCAAACACAAACAGTATTCAAATGTTGTGTATTCTGCCACAGTCTTTTGGTTTTGTTGTTCATTTTTCTAATTTCATTTAATGAAATGTCCCTCTTTTTTCATGATTTTATCTTACCCTATTTTATTTATTTATTAGATGTTCATTTTTCAGAGAGAGAGAGAGAGAGCGAGCGAGCGAGCGAGCGTGAGCTGGGGAGGGGCCAGAGGATCTGAAGGGGCTCTCTGCTGATAGCACAGAGCCTGATGCAGAGCCTGAACTTAAGAACAGCGAGATCATGACCTGAGTCAAAGTTGGATGCTTCAACTGACCGAACTACCCAGGCGCCCCGATATTATCTTTTACAGCAAAAATGTCTGATGGCCAATCAGTTATGTGACGAAAATCCTGGCACCAAAAATGCTTGCAGCAAAGATGTTTACGGTGAAAACAGTGGATATGCATTCGGACATCCTCCTGTGTTCTATCCACCTTAACCTTAAACTCAACCTCCAGGCACACTGGTTCAGTATTAAGTGGCACAGCCTACTCTAAGAGCTATCAACCCGAAGAGCATCCTACCAAAGCCAGGGAGGCAGGTGAACTCGGTGACCACCGTAGCTGGCTGGCAGAGCTGGAAACAGTCTCAGTCTCACTGCAGCCTCCCTGGTAAGTCCTTCCATGGCAAATGCACACCTCTCCAGAGGCCAGCTTGCTTTCCTAATCCTGTTTTTAGTAGGTGTCCACTTAAGAAGACATTAATTAGTCTTTTAAAAAAATTAAATAAAAAAAAATTAGAAAAAAAATAGGGGCGCCTGGGTGGCTCAGTCAGTTGAGCATCCGACTTCAGCTCAGGTCATGATCTCACAGTCTGTGAGTTCGAGCCCTGCATCGGGCTATGTGCTGACAGCTCAGAGCCTGGATCCTGCTTCAGATTCTGTGTCTCCCTCTCTCTCTGCCCCTCCCCTGCTCATACTCTGTCTCTCTTTCTCTGTCAAAAATAAATAAACATTTAAAAAATTAAAAAAAAAAAAAAAGAAGGCATTAGTCTTTTCTATGCCAGCCTACAGCAGTTAAGGTACGACTTATTCCATGTGACATTTTCACGACCGCACACAATTTTTTTTTCATGAAAAGTAAATTAAGTCTGGTTGTTAGGAAAAAAAATCTGCCATGACTAAGTAGTTTTCCACATTTTTCCATATATATTCACTGGAAGTAAAACTATCTGCCCTCAATAAAGCCATCATTTTGTATGTTACCTTTGATATCTACATATTTGAAATCTAATTTACCTGTACATTGACTGCATTTTATATGAAATTACTACCTATAAGCAGAACTTGGATTTATTATTTCCAAACAGACTAAAATATAAGACATTCAAATATATTTTAGTTACTGATTCTTTCTTTTAATGTTTGTTTATGTATTTATTTTGAGAGACAGAGAGAATCTTAAGCAGGCTCCAAGCTTCCAGCACAGAGCCCAACACCGGGCTTGATCTCATGCTTTGTGAAATCATGACCTGAGCTGAAATCAAGAGTTGGTGGCTCAACCGACTGGTTCAATTGACTGAGCCACCCAGGCGCCCCTTAGTTACTGATTCTTAAATATACTGTATTATCTTTGTGTTTTTGAAATGCAAAGAAGTCTAGAGCAAAGATTAGAAAAAGCATGTTAGTGGCTGGAACGGTGCTATCACTTGAAAAAAATGAGATAAGGCAAACCTAGTCTAACACGGTATTATGTGTTTCAAATGTGGTATTATTAATTTTAATTTTTAAGTAAATAATTAAAAGTAAAAAAGCAGCTATAAAAGAGGGACATAGTCATAACAATTTATAATACAGCCAACTTATATGCCAATAAATTAAGTTTACTAATAATATCTCATTGTGGGGCACCTGGGTGATGGTTAAGCGTTGGTGAAGCATCCGACTCCGGCTCAGGTCATGATCTCACAGTTTGGGAGTTTGAGCCCCGTGCTGGGCTCTGTGCAGACAGCTCAGAACCTGGAGCCTGCTTTGGACTCTGTGTCTCCCTCTCTCTCTGCCCCTCCCCTGCTTGTGCTCTCTCAAAAATAAAAACACTGTAAGAAATTTTAAAAAGTAGTATCTCATTGTGTCTTAAAAGATGATTCTTGGGGCGCCTGGGTGGCGTAGTCGGTTAAGCGTCCGACTTCAGCCAGGTCACGATCTTGCGGTCTGTGAGTTCAAGCCCCGCGTCAGGCTCTGGGCTGATGGCTCAGAGCCTGGAGCCTGTTTCCGATTCTGTGTCTCCCTCTCTCTCTGCCCCTCCCCCGTTCATGCTGTGTCTCTCTCTGTCCCAAAAATAAATAAACGTTGAAAAAAAAAATTAAAAAAAAAAAAAAAAGATGATTCTTTACACTGTCTTGGTGGGGCGCCCGGGTGGCTCAGTTGGTTAAACATCTGACTTTTGATTTCGGCTCAGGTCAGGATCTCACGGCTCTTACCTTTGAACGCTGCATCAGGGTCTGTGTTGACAGCATGGAGCCTGCTTGGGGTTCTTTCTCCCTCCCTCTCTGTCACTCCCTCCACTCTCTCCCTCTCTCAAAATAAATAAATAAAAATTACGAAAAGTTAAAGTGTCTGGGTGATGAGCCACCCTGTGATCTCTCTGGGGTCAGGGCAGCTGAAGAGGTGACCCATGGGCAGTGACCACCTCCGCACGTCTCATGCAGTGGGTTACATTCCCTCTACTCCACTTCAAGGAAGGAATAAAACGAAGGTTTCACATCCCGGCTCTGAAGAATGCCAATCCAAGGCACAGATACATAGTTCTCAAAAATTTCTTTGTCATTGTCTCACTTTGGGCTGAAGGTCCAATAAGAAAACTGGCTGACTTAGCAGAAATAGTTTAGCTTTTCAAGATACTGTCCACACTGATGTGCTGCAGAGTTAGTATGTCCTTGTCTTTACCACTTAGAAATACCAGTAACCACCCCTGATACGAGCTGATTGCTCTAAAAAACAAGAGATGCTTTCTCCATTTCCCTTTGAATCCCTAGGTCTTTGAATGAATAAAACCAAAATGATATAGACCCAGTAATCTTTAGAAAGGCATTTTCTGAAAAATTAGTTGACTGTGGCCACGACCACTTTTATGAATCCAATGACTTTTAACTGGGAGAGGTGTCACTTTTTTTTTTATGTTATAAACGTTCAAACACATTTGTGCATCACCCCGGAAGATTCTTAGTAGGTCTGGGGTGGAGTCTGAATCTTTGGATTGAAGACAAGAAGTTCTCCGGGTGTCTCTGATGCACACTCCCTCGTTTTTTTTTTTTAATTCTTTTTTAACGTTTATTTATTTTTGAGACAGAGAGAGAGACAGAGCATGAACGGGGGAGGGTCAGAGAGAGGGAGACACAGCATCTGAAACAGGCTCCAGGCTCTGAGCTGTCAGCACAGAGCCCGGCGCGGGGCTCGAACTCACGGACTGTGAGATCATGACCCGAGCCGAAGTCGGCCGCTTAACTGACTGAGCCACCCAGACGTCCCACACTCCCTCATTTTTAAGAAAAGTACATGTTGTCCATTAAACTGGCTGTAGTGTAACCAAGCGAAATTGCACAGTAAAGACCATCCACTTAATGGTCTTTCCTGTGAAATCATTTGTGCTTGCCAAATTTCAACAAATAGAGCATTCCTCGGTCACTGTCTTTCAAGAGCTCAACGCAAACACTATATATGCAAACCGTGACAACCTGGGACAGATCCTGAAGACGGACATTTTCTTTAACGTTATGGTAATGCGCTGTCATACACAGGAAGCATTAGACACCCTCTTTATTATAGAACGCATTATTCACTTAAATATCTCCTACAGAGTTTGCTTCAAAATTATGAGTTGGTTCAGTGTTATAGCGGGCAGGAAAATGTTGGCTCCTGTTATAATAAAGGACTGTAAAAATTCCAGCTGTGTGCATCCTTTGTATAAAGCGCAGAAGGAGCCATCCTCTGACTACACAGTATTCAAATTTTATGCACAACCATGGCTAGCTTTATGCTGTAACTGTGTGCCTTCTGGATTTTGTTTTGTTTTGTTCTACCTTTTTAAAAATGAGACACTGTGCTGAACATTTCCTTTCCACCTCTCCGTCAGTATCTGAGAAATAATTAATGTTAGCAAGTTTAATTTATTTTTGGATTTAGGAACCTACACTTTCTGACGCTGTTTCTTCTGTTTACGGAACGAAATCTATTTTTAGGCTCATGGGATGGAAAGCTTGTATACTTTCAAGAATGGCTGGAAAGACACAGAAAGAAATATAATATTAGATATAAGCATCTGAAATTGCCATCTGCATACAAATCTCCAAGAGGCAAATGGAATGAAGCATGATGTACTGTTCAATGCCCACAGGAGAGCTGCTCTTCAAGGGTAAAACAGCTCATAAAGAAATGTGTGTGCTTCTCATGACAACCGACCCGAAGTCCACATGCTCTCCAGGTGGGTGCAGATGCCACACCTGGTGTTTGGCTTCAAGTTCAAGCTGCCGTATTCTGGCCAGCTTGGTGTACAGCACTGCCATTCTTTCTGCGAATGCCTCCCCCTAGCTGCCTTCTATCCAACTCCTGTTAATTTCACCTCTTAAATCTGTCCACTCTTCTCCCTCTCCTCATTGCCAACTGGTCTAGGCTTCCGTTTTCTTTTGCAACTGCTTCCCTACACGTCTCTTGAAGCCAGCCTGGCCCCACTCCAGTCTGCTCTCCATGCTGTCACCAGAGAGCTTTGAAAATACAAACCTGTTCACCTCATGCTCTGACTTCAAACACAACAGCAGCTTCTGTTCCTTCTGTTCCTCCCAAACTCTACCCCCTGACCTAGAAGACATCCTGTGGTCTAGTTCCAACGTGCCTCCCCAGCCTCCTTGCCTGCCAAGCTCTGCCTCCCTCCCTGAGAAGCCTTCTCTCCCTGACCTCTTCCTGGTTACTCAGACTTGGCATATTCCCTCTTGACCCAGGGTCCATGGCAGATGTTTCCACCGCTTAGAATGCTCTACCTTTAACTTCATCTAATTAACTCCTTTCAACCTGTAGATTTCACGGGTGTCTCTTCCTGAGAGAAGGCTTCTCTGACCATGCTAAGTCACTGCCCCTGTTAAGAGGTTATATAGACAGAATACCCTGTGCCTCACCTTCTGGTACACCAGTCATAGAGCATTTTCACATTCACTCTGTGAATATTTTATTAATACCTGGTCTTTTCAACTACAGCGTGAGGCCCAGGAAGGCAGGCTTGAGGCTGCCTTAGGTTACCACTGTACTTCACCTTGCATTGTGCCTGGCCCACTGAGTGCAATATGGTGGTGAAACAAACATTCTGGAGTTGGCTGGCTTCAGTTCAAATGCTATGGCCATCATTGGTCAACTGTATGACTTTGCACATGTACCTACGTTTCCTCAGCTGTAAAATGGGGTAAAGAGAGAGTTTGAGGGGACTAAACATGTTAATTACATAATGACCTTAGTATGGTGCCCAGAAGGGGCGCCTGGGTGGCTCAGTCGGTTAAGCAGCCGACTTCGGCTCAGGTCATGATCTCGCGGTCCGTGAGTTTGAGTCCGGCGTCGGGCTCTGTGCTGACAGCTCAGATGCTGTGTCTCCCTCTCTCTGACCCTCCCCCGTTCATGCTCTGTCTCTCTCTGTCTCAAAAATAAATAAACGTTAAAAAAAAAAAAAGAATGGTGCCCAGCATACAGTTTTACGGAAGCATTTGCTATTACTGCCCCACTGCGACTTCCCTTACTGTTGTTGTTATCATTAAAGGCACCAAAAATACTGAGTGAGCGATTTTCGAGGGAATTCTAAAGGCCACACATGAGAGTGGTCATCGAGTAAGATCAAACTATTAAATATCAAACTACAAAACAGGGGCACCTGAGTGGCTCAGGCCAACTCTTGATTTTGGCTCATGTCATGATCTCGGTAGTTTGTGAGTTTGAGACACGCGTCGGGCTCTCTCCCTCTCACTATGCCCCTCCCCCCCTTGTGCTCGCTCTCTCTCTCTCTCTCTCTCTCTCTGCCTCTCAAAATAAACAAACTCAAAAATTTAATAAATAGATGAAAGATGAAACTGTTAAATACAACCAGCTGTTGGTGTGGCAAGATGTTTGTGACCCACCATGAAAATAATGAGCTACACACACATACACATGGAAATGTATGAAAAGATGATCATCAGAATGATGATGGCGGGGAAGATAGGAAGTTATTTTCCTGTTTTCTTGGTGCTTTCCTGCTGTGATTGAATATTTTATAATAGACATGGATTAGCTTTCCAAAGACAAGAAAGCTATCAATGCTATCATTTGATTCATTATTTTATTCCTCTGGCATGTCCTTTTGAGCAGAGTATAGCAGTTTCCAAATAGGATTACCTGTGATGCTTTTTAAAAAATAAAGTTCTCTGCTTATTCTCTATTTGGGGCAGCATAAGGTAGGGGCTAGACATCTGTGTATCTAAAAGTTTCCTCAGATGGTTCTCATTTGGAAGTAAATTTAGCAACAAGGGAGTTCAAGAGAAAAGGGTACTCTAACTGTAACTGTCCAGTGTTCCTAACAGGTCTCTTTACCTCTAAAATATTTAAAATACACTAAAGCTTAGCTAAAACAGTATCTTAGAGCCGTAGCCCTGCCTTGGAGGTGAAAACTTCTTTCAAGTAAATGAGATTGGGGCTCCTGGGTGGCTCAGTTGGTTGGGTGTCTGACTTTGGCTCAGGTCATGATCTCATGGTTTGTGAGTTCGAGCCCCGTGTCGGGCTCTGGGCTGACAGCTCAGAGCCTGAAGCCTGCTTTGGATTCTGTGTCTCCCTCTCTCTCTGCTCCTCCCCTGCTCAAGCTGTCTCTCTCTCTCTCTCTCTCAAAAATAAACATTAAAAAAATGAAAAAAAAGTGATAAATGTGATTCTTTAATATATTCAGCAACTATAAATACATCCACACCCCCATTCAATTCTGTTCTGCAGTGAACAATCTGAGGGACTTCCTTTCATGATGTAATCACGGCACAGGAAACATAATTAAATTAGAATAAGAACTGAAAATATCAAAGGCAGCTGGTAAGGTGAGCCAGAGACCCATTATAATTAAAGCCCCCAAACTAGTGCTGCTCGTTTTCATTCTAAAACCGAATCAAAACATTTTAAAAGAACAAGCTCCCTTTGATTTGCAGTTTTTTTCTTTTTTAAGAAGTATTAACACGCTGAACTACTTTTAGGATGCCCGGCAACAAGAGCTATGTTTGCAACGTTGGCGGCTCTGACGAAGGAGAAGTGGGTCCTGAACTAGTAACCTGGGGAAAAGCCGAGGCGGGTTCACCTTCCCTCAGGGGCCCTGGGTTTGTCTGAGTCAGCCAAAGGTCATGGGGAGTAGCCAATGGAGATATTTCCTAATGCAATTTTACTTTTCTAAGATGCACGAGCAGCAGAAAATAACTAACTCAGGCAGAATCGCAGCTGCCCAAGGCAGTCACCTTTCTTTCACTAGGTCATTTGCCTTCTCCACTTAGTCCGGTTCAGCCTCATTGCCTTTCAGTGCATCAGCCCCGGCTTTCGTGCACTTGGGAAGGACAAAGCGCTCACTCTGATCCTCTGCGAGGCCCCCACATCTTCTAGTGAGGCACGGCTCCGCTCTGGTCGGTCGTGCTGCTCTTACCTACATCCCTTTCACAGAGGTCTCTGCCTTCTTGTGACAGGCTCAGCGGGGAGCAACTCTGCCAGAGGATGCCTGCTCCTCCTGCTTCCCCTCTTGGTCCCTGCGTTCCTTCCCAGTCCTCAAGAAGCTCTAATTCGTCTTCGTCTTGGTCACTGCCATGGGCTGGTCTTAGCAGACTGTGATCACTTAACCAACAGCATCCAAAATGAAGAAGATTGGGGTACAGATGGAGAAAGACAAAAGCACTCTTAACTCTTACGCTTTCCTCTCCCAATTACTTGCTCATTATTGCAAAATTCCTGATGCAATTTTTGAATTGCCAGAGAGGTCAAGATTTCCATTTATTTTGCTCACTGCTATATTCCCAATGTCTAGAACAGTGTCTGGCATGCAATGGACTCCCAATTTGTTGAATGAATACATAAATCAAGAGGCATGGAAAACTTTGTAAAGAAATGCTAAAGAAACTGCTTATTTTGTTGAGTGGATGATGGGCTGAGAAGGCAAATACTGTGAGTCTAAGAAAGCTTTTCATGCATTTATTTTTATCTTTTTTAAGTAGGCTCCATGCCCAGTGTGAAACACCAATATGGAGCTTGAACTCACGACCTTGAGATCAAGACCCGAGTGGAGATCAAGAGTGAGATGCTGGGGCGCCTGGGTGGTGCAGTCGGTTAAGCGTCCGACTTCAGCCAGGTCACGATCTCGCGGTCCGTGAGTTCGAGCCCCGCGTCGGGCTCTGGGCTGATGGCCCAGAGCCTGGAGCCTGTTTCCGATTCTGTGTCTCCCTCTCTCTCTGCCCCTCCCCCGTTCATGCTCTGTCTCTCTCTGTCCCAAAAAAAATAAATAAACGTTGAACAAAAAAAAAAAAAAAAAAAAAAAGAGTGAGATGCTTAATTGACTGAGCCACCCAGGCACCCTGCTTTTCATACTTTTAAGAAGGTAAAAAATACCCCAAAACTTATAATAATTTTGCTTGTTCCCAAAGCCTATAGGTACTTGAATGAGTAAAAAGAAAACACAACTCCTCAGAAAGGTGGGAGAATACGGAGTTGGAAGAAAAAATACAAAAAGAAGTAAAAAAAATAATGAAGAAATCACCATATGTACAAAGAAAGGACAGACAGGAGAAAGGGTAAGAAGAAAAGATGGGAAAGAAACAGATGTATTTCTGTTCAATCTGATCCACAAATAATTAGAACTAAAGCCGTCAAAAAGGCTTTCCAGCTATAGTGCAGGATATTCTGAATCAATTCTGTGTGGGTTTGCAGTCCTTAGAGATGACAGCAGCTCTTGTTCCTTACTGGGGCTGACTTCCCTTTCGGAAGGTTACTGGCCTTGATCTTTTTCCCCCTGACTGGCCATTGGTATTTTGCTAATCAGAGCAAAATCCTTCTTGAGTAACAATGGGGTATGTCTGAAGCTAATCTTCACATGACCTTTCTCTCAGCCCTTCATGCAATAGTCATTTGGAAGTTCAAAAGACATCACAAATTACCATCCTGTTGGTGATGATGTGCACTTTGGTTCCCTTTATTATTATTGGTGTTAAGCTTAATAATTGACAGCAACATTCTATAATGGGAGTACTCATTTTGAGATTTTTTTTTTCCACACCGTGACAACCAGAACAAAGAAAATCATGTTGTCTGTATTTATATTTGCAGAAGAATTATGGGAATTACAAAATGGAAGGGCCTTAAGAAGTCTCCAGATCTAACTCCCTGCCTCCAGGCACATCACTCTGAAATCTCTCAAGATAGATGGTTATCCAACCTATTTTTAGAGACTGCACTGGATAGAGATTACACAGCCTCCCTTGTTAGCTTGTTTCCAAAAAGAACTTCTAGATTATGTCTAACTGTACTCTTTCTCTCTATTATACTGCCATACAAGAAGCAATTCATTAATTGCTCAAAATACAGGATGAATTTGCCCTTAGGAAACTGTTAACAATATAAGCTCATAAATTTTTAAATTTCCCAATTTGACCCTGGATGGACTAAATCTTTAATTTTTAAAACGCTGTGAATATTGCCTCTCTTAATTAACATGCAGAGCTCCAAACTCTTAAAAATGCTGCTTCCCCCTTTCTCAGTCATAGAAATAACACATGCTTGTCTTTTTGGTCTTTGGCATTACAGAAACGAGAAGCAAGTAAGAAAACACGTAGCAGCAAGGGCAGACAGCTCACAAATAAATCTGCTTTACGTTTTCAGTGAGAAAATGTAATTCTCTGCCTGTGAAACAATCCACACTAAAATATGCAACGTTTCAAAGTGGAAATCCCTGCAATTCTAATTCTAAACTATGTGCAGCCAAAAAAAAATTACCTTCAGATACCTGTTTCATTCAGCATGCTAAACCAGGCCACCTTGCTTAAGGCTATTAGTTCCTTCATGGAAGCTGAATATAACCAGTCACAGTTCGCTGGCTTTCAACATTTGGCCCAATGTATTAATAGGTCAAGACCTTAAAACAAGAAAATTATACACTAATTAAACTCCCAATTGCAAATGTCACAAGTTGGTGTGGTATGTGGGTATTTACAGATTGCTAGTGTGATTATACTATTATATTGGCATAGTAAAAAACAGCATCTTCCAAAAGCAACACAAAAATAAAGACAGAGTGATTATACACTGAAGTTTTTATAGGAATTCTGGAGGCTTTTTTTTGGGGGGGGGTAAAATTTCAAATATATAACTTTTATTTCTAATTTCTCATGGGACAAATATTTATTAACTCCAGTTGTAGAAATCCTGCTTGAGCACAAAACATCACTTCATTACTTCAGATTTTAGGTCACTGAAAAGCCAGAGAATAATATTACAAATTAATTTTTCTTGACGATGGTGTAACAACCGTAATTAGCAGCAAATCCTTTTGCCCTATTTGCATGTGCTGAATTTGCCTTAATTACTCTGCAGTCTAATTATGAAGCTCAATCCAGAGAGGAACGCACAAAAGCCAGTGATGCAGAGAGCCGAAGACTGCTTATTCCACCTCATGGATTTACTGCTTTGGAACCCTACTGCAAACCAGTTGGAACAGACTCTATTTGGGAGGGCATTAACATGTAAACAGTGTCAGGGACAAGATGCATGGCGCAGAGCGGCCATGCTAATGGAAAGTGATATTGAGTTTACTAATTCAGATAAAGGCACCCAGATTGCGTTCTCTCCAAAGCACAGGGCCTGTCAGAGAAACAAATGCGTGGCCCATGTTGCAATTAATTTGATTCTTGTTCTTTTAAGGCTCTCCTTGTAGATTTAATTAAAGCTTTCACACACTGGGCACATTCAAGAAGTATGTGAGTTTAATGGCTTCTTTTGAATGAAAGCAGCAGTTGGAAGTTATGATTCAAACAGTAACAGGCAATCATAAGGACAAACCTATTTTTAATAAGAAAGCACGCTCATTCTTACTCAAGTAGCAATTCATTTTTTTTTATTTTAAAAAGGGACGGCAAATTGTACTTTCTCCTTAGGTATTTTTCCCCTCTTCTTACTGCCTTAGTATTTCTGAACTAAAAGAGTTCTCTACACTCTGTTGGGATCACACTTCTGATAGGTCGATAGCTTCTTCTATCAAGTTAACTGTATTACCCATTCTTATGTGGCACAATCCCAAACCCACTTGGCTTTGCTTTGATCTTTAAGTTCTCTTCCCAAATCACACTCATTTTGCTTGCTTGGTAAATGGATTGATGTCCCCTGATGGAAAGCAATTCTCTTATGACCTGACTTGTTTCGATCACTCTGCACACATACAACATGAAGGAGCAAACTAGGCACTCTGTTACACCAAGTGCTAAGAAACATTATGAAAATGATAATTATTATTATCATTTGCAAGAGAGAGAGAGAAAGAGAGAGAGAGAGCATGAGTGAGCAAGCATGAACGGGGGAGGGGCAGAGACAGAGGGAAAGAGAAATCCAAGAAGGCTCCGCACTGTCAGCACCGAGCCCAACGCAGGGCTTGGACTCATGACCCTGAGATCATGATCTGAGCAGAAATCAAGAGTCGGACGCTTAACTGACTGAGCCACCCAGGTGCCCCGAAAATGATAATTATTAATAATGATAATACTCCAACACGTACTGTTTTACATTTTGTAAATCTGAAAATTTCAACCTAATTGCCACTTCCTCCTAAAGTTTTCATAATTCCTGCACCTGAAAGGAAATTCTCCTTCTGAACTTGCAGAGACTTTATGTATATATCCTATGGCGTTTTAACATTTTCAGTCTAATATTATCTTTATGTATGTGGCTTCTGTTTCCTATCAGATATAACGTTCTTGAGATTCTTGGGTTAGTCTGATATGTGTTGTTCCCACGACCCCTAGCTTAGTGCCTTGAATAAGCACACACTCAAGTATTCACTGAATGAATCCGTGTGTCACCTGGCCTCTCTTAAACCCTGAACTGAGCACAGTTCCTTAGTAAGAATGATAAAACAAGTGTATCATAAACTGAGAAAAAAGTCTGTGTGCTTGTGTGTCTACATACACACATAGCTTTGTTTTCTGTACCATCACACTCAGATACAATGAATGATAGTGTCTGGTGAGTCCATCTGGGCCCCATTCAAGACCAGCAGAGGACGGTCACACAGTACCAGGAAAATCAGAGCCACAGAATAAGGTTCCCTTGAGATTTCCCTTCTGCTCCCATTGGCTATCCTGAGGCTAAGCACCTTGTTCTTGTGGGGTGTAAGCCAACACTCTGACAGAACTTTCCCCATAATTCTTTCACACACAAGGAATATTGGAAGCTGGCCCAACCCTCTAGGGCAGTAAGGATTTCCGTATCACCTGAAAACATGTCATACACTTTCCCTCCACCCTCTATTCTGGTCCAGTATGTCTGAGGTTATGACCCAGAAGTATTCACTCTCATAATCTCCAAGGTGAGTCTGAGGCAAAGGTGTCCTCCGGCCACACATTAAGGAACACAGTTCGGGGCGCCTGGGTGGCGCAGTCGGTTAAGCGTCCGACTTCAGCCAGGTCACGATCTCGCGGTCCGTGAGTTCGAGCCCCGCGTCGGGCTCTGGGCTGATGGCTCAGAGCCTGGAGCCTGTTTCCGATTCTGTGTCTCCCTCTCTCTCTGCCCCTCCCCCGTTCATGCTCTGTCTCTCTCTGTCCCAAAAATAAATAAACGTTGAAAAAAAAAATTTTTAAAAAAAAGGAACACAGTTCTGTGCCCTGAAACAGCTCTGATCTGTATAATGCCGAGTTGCCCAATGTGCCAAAGAGCCAGCTACCAATTGGCTGTGAATGGCAGTAAGACCATAAAACAGACTGGATGATCTATATCTTCCATGTGTTGCAGGAAATGGGTTAACCCGAGGTAAGAACGGGTCTAAACTTGAAATGCTACGCAGGAGTAGTTGGGTTTGTTTACACTACTTGCCATTATTCATCATGTAAATGAGTGACATGAGGGAAAATATCTGAAAATGTATTTGTCAATCTTTGTTTATTATTTTATGTTTTCCCTTAAGCCAATGGCATGACATGCATGAGGCTAGAACACTGATTAGTCCTTATTTCTCCAAAAGGAGTAGCTGAGGGCAAGAGCTGGTGCATGGAGAGTATATTCAAGAAGTTCCAAACTTTATTTATAGCCAAAATGGGGACTTTATAGAACAGGAAATAAGTTTCCCTATTCATTTGTGGCTACAGATCTGACAGACTGGAGTGAGTGTCATGGAAATGAACACAAGTGGACTAGAGTTCTCATAGGAGCTATTTGTGTCTTTGTTTAATCTATTTCTTTGTTGTGAAGATCAGAGCTGCTAATGTTCTCCAATCAGTTATCAGTCGTGCTAAGGAACCAGAAGCATTATCTGCAGTTCTTGACCAGATCCAACAGAGAGCAAAAGAGGTCCTACAATTTGCCAGAGGTCACGGTGACTTAGTGGCCCTGCTGAGACTAAAATCCAGTCCCCTGGACACAGATGAATGCCTGTTCGTCCAAACCAGGGTGAGCTTAATCATTTTCAGAAGCACCTTAACATTTTTTATCCAGTAGGATTCCCTTGAATGATCCGGAAAGACAACTCCTGTCCTATAATGGGTACAAATAAATCTATGCAGTCACTGTGGTTTTAACATGACAAGAAATACCTTCTTTCCCTTAGCTTTCAACCTCTTTTCTAGGATCAACTACTAAGGATTGTCCCGGGACTAGAAAGGATTACATAAACGAGATTTCCCCACGACGTCCTCAACTCCTATCCAAAAAAAGTATTTAGAGGAAGCTGATGCCTTTTAATTTCATTTTGTTAAAAGTTAATCTAGGTTACACGGAACCTTTAGTTATTTAGATAGAGAATGTCCCCGTGGACATGAATCTTTATGGGCTTGACTATCCATCTTTACACACACAAATTTTGTTTTAATTGGCACGTACATTTGCAAACTTAACACAGAACTATTCTAGGACCCTTCTTATCGAGTGTGGCTCTCTGCGGAGTGCTCTTAGGCGCTGGTTAGGATAGGCAACGCAGAAACAGAAAAGCTCTGTAAAAAAGGACAACTAGAAGGTTGTCTTATTAGGAAAAGGGATACAGAGATCCAAACCTTCAGCTGTAAAATAAACAAGCCAAGGGGATAAAAAGCACAGCACAGGGAACATAGTCAATAACATTGTAATAACTTTGGTGACAGATGGTAACTAAATTTACCATGGTGAGCATTTTGTAACGTATATAAATGTCGAATCATTATGTTGTGCACCTGAAACATATTTTTTTCTAGAAAAAGAAAAGAAATGAAAAAAGAAAATAGGACCACTTCTTAAGCGAAATAAACTGGATGATGCTCAAAAAAGTGTTTAAAGTTGAAGTAATTACTTATAGAGAAAAAATCTCTCTAATAATTGTCTTTTCTAAAGAGAAAAATAAACATTTGAACTCACAAGTTGAAGATTTCTTTTTCTTCTTTTAAATTTTTTTAACGTTTATTTACTTTTTGACAAGGGGTGGAGGGGCAGAGAGAGAGGGAGATACAGAATCTGAAGGAGGCTCCAGGCTCTGAGCTGTGAGCACAGAGCCCAACGCGGGGCTTGAACCCACGAACCGTGAGATCATGACCTAAGCTGAAGTGGGACGCTTAAACGACCAAGCCACCCAGGCACCCCAAAGATTTTGTTTTTCTTTGAGAAACAATCTCTTGCTCTGACATTGGTTAAAAAAAAAAAAAAAAAAAAAAAGGTGGGAGTCCTAAAGCATTAAGAAGGAATCTAATTGTCAGGGCCCTCAAAATGACACATAAGAATTTCATTCTGAGGAGACTGTTTCCTTTGCAACACTCTGCTAGTTCAATCCTGATGACCATTATCTGATAATACTATTGAAAATAGGAATCCAGCAAAAACATATCCAGCGGAATTATAGGGCTATTCAGAGGATTAACACTGGACAACAATAATGACCCAGAAAAACTTCAGCCCCTATTCCCCACCTCCAGATTCAGACAATTTTTCTGGAAAATCCAAAGGGCCCTGGGCTAGACACAGCCTCCTATTATTCTAAACGAGCACAGGACATGGGTGCAGACACATTTATACGAAACCTGCCATGTCTTCTCTTGCCTGCGATTCGCTTTCACTGAGGCCCCAACATATTCCTCCCCCCCCGCTCACAGAGGACTGAGCTGTTTACCAAGCAACATTTCCTCATTTCTCATAGTCTCACATCCATGGCAGACCAGTGGCATCTGGTTCAATATTTCATTAAATCCTCCTGAAAACTAACAGTTCAATCTATTAGAAAACTACAGTCCCTAAGCAACATAAATTACCTAGCAGGCTGGGGTTGCAGCACACCGCACAGCCCGTTTGCTGCAGAGACATTTATAGCTGTAGACTTTCTGCACATTCTAGATGCAGGAAGCATAGCCTTCATAAGCCTCTCTCGGACAGTAAACACTGAAACTTAAAAAAAAAAAAAAAAGTTTTTAGCAAGAAAAGGTTATTTAGGTCTGGAATGAACAGTTTTTGTTTCGCCTTAATTGTCCAGGAATTTCATGTTGAAACTTTTCTTGGGAAGGTGAGTGTTTTGGCCCTACTGTAGCCCCAGGACCTTCCACTTCTTTCTTAGCCCTGAGCAAAGTGACTGAGTGACTCAGAAGTCAGAATGGATGAGCAGGTTCATTCTGGACCAGTCTTGGCAATCAGCGGCCTGTCTACACCACCTTCAATTGTAGTTGGCCCTTGAAAAGTCTAGAAGTGTGGATGCCTTTGATGGCTGTCGGGAGGGATGGAAAGGCTTTCTACCCCAGTTATAATAGAAATGCCAGGATGGACACGATTGAAGTGCCCAGACTGGCCCAGAGATTAATTTGTCAGGAATCTTCCTGTAATCGTCTGCTTCCATGAGCTTCTCCCCCTTACCCTCGGCCACGAGTCTCAACTTTCATTTGTGATCATGAATGAAAAGGTAGGCAAATCATTGTGTATCACTTTTCAGGGCCCCAAACAAACTAGCGTTAGCCCCAACACTGCCAGTAGGTACTTTTGAGGGCGGCTACTTTTTTTCGTGAGTTTAATGTTAAATGTTTGTCGCACCGAGGAAACGGTCAACCGAAGCTTTGAGAACAACGGATGCTCAGCCCGCATACGAATTTACTGCGTGGTAGTTTGAGGGAGCCGACACTGTAACTGACTGTAATTGTGTGGCTGGCACAGCCATCAATCACCGCTCGAGCTTTTCTGGGCTGAGCACTTTCTCCAGGCATCTAGGGCCTGTCACAGATTAAGACTTCCTGCTTAGTGGAGCTCACCTAGCTGCACTAGAAAAATACAGACGTTTTCAAATTAATCTTGTGGCCCCTGCATTGTCAGTGACATGTCATGAAATTAGCATAGCTGACATCATTCAGTGAAGCAGTCCCCAGAAAAGTCACATTAAAGCAATCTGCAGAAATTGCAAATTGGGATTCACAGCTGTGGATTTCCCTTCCCCCCTACCCACCAAAGCATTTAACTTATCTGAGCTTCTGTTTTTTCATCTATAAAATGAGAGGTTAGGAAGGGATGAGCTCCAAGGCTCCTTGTGGCTCTGGAAATTCTATGCATCATTTAGTTTGAACAATCTTGTGTATTAAATGCATTCCAACTGATAGTAATGTAAAGCGAATACTTGCATACTAAATCATGTTTCCAAATTACTTACACTGTTGTTTCAGGAATAAGCACTTGCAGAAAACAAAGAATGGATTCAACAAAAAAAAATTCACATTTCAGGGAATTAGTATCCATTCAGCCTATGTGAATATGTAAGTTTTGCAGGAAAAAAAGGCACATTCGCAATCAATCCGTATCATTCTGCAAGACTAAATAAAAGTACATGCATGTGCCACACTAAATTCCTGCCCTGGGTGAAATTCTTACCAATCCTGTAAATTATATGGAATCTCATGATAGCTATAGGTTAGGCAGTTAAGATATGTTTCTTCTTCGTTGTTGCTAATGTTGTGTCTAGGTCTACATTTCTGCTATGTGGGAAAATTACATGGAGATACACTTTATAAAGTGTTCAGAGAATGCACTCAGCAGCAGGGAGGTAGTTCTAAATAAATCCATTATGTTTACCCTTCCCTCACCCCCTCAACACATGAAAAGTTTTTGTCTTATTAATTTGATAAGCGATAATGGCCTTCTTCAACATGGTATTTTTGCAGATGTGACTTTTGGGGCGGCCACTGCTAACATGTATCTGTCATATACCACAGCAGGACTTTCTAAATTAATTTTTCTGGGGAAGGGAGAAAAAATAATGAACAGAAAATGGTGGAGGAAAATGGGACGCTTGTCTCCTGTGTTTCTCACTGTGATAGGTCAATGACATTTATCCTTCTTAGGCTTCATTTTCCTTCCACATGCTGACAATATTTCTTAAAGGAAACTATCTCTAAGGGGGTTGATGCAATATTTATAGAGAAATTTAATTCCAAAGTCAAACAGGAATGTAATATATTTTATTTAACTTCTTCCATGGAGACTAGGCAGAGCTTACATGTATGATATTGAAGTGAATCTGGATTATGGGTAAGCAAATGTCCCTGTCTATAAACTACCTGTGGTGACAGGGGATCTGTATGACAGTGAGGTGGGAGGTACAACATCAAGCTCTACTTGGGGGGGGGGGTTCCAACGCGATGAGATTTGTCATTATGTAGATTGGTGTTACTATGAGAGGGGTAAGTGGCCCACAAATCAGCTTTGTTCTGTCCAATTCAGCACTTTCCCCTTATATAAACAATTTATGATTATCTATTGTTTTATCTGGATCTTTTCCCTCCTCCATTAACACAAATAATTGAGTGTTGATTCTATTTGTAAAGGGAACTTTAGAAAATAGTTATTTTAAGAAAAATGACTATGGAGCTAACTTATTTTTCTCACTAATGAAGAAGAAACAGTCTGCAAATTACCAAATTCAGCGAATTTGCAAGTGAGAGGAAAAAAAAATTAAAACTAAGAGTACCACATGCACTAAACGTAGCCTACACATTTGTTTTTGCTAGGTTTAATTTAAAAGAGTTATGATATTTCCAAGTACATTTTGTAAGGATTACAAAACATGTTATGAAGACCTTACCATAGTTTCCTATTACTTAGTCTTGGCCATAAGGCAGTCTGGGGCTGCCAGGTTTAATGTGAAAACCAAACAGTTTAGGGGCACCTGGGTGGCTCAGTCGGTTAAGCATCCAACTTCAACTCAGGTCATGATCTCATGGTTCATGAGTTCGAGCCCTGCGTCAGGCTCTGTACTGACAGCTCAGATCCTGGAGCCTGCTTCGGATTCTGTGTCTCCCTCTCTCCCCCTCTGCCCCTCCCCTGCTCATGCTCTGTCTCTCTCTCAAAATAAACAAACATTAAAAAAAAAAACAACAGTTTGGCATAAAATGGAGATTTAGACGTGATCAAAGATGAAAATATACCCTCATCAAATTCATTTGAAAATAGTTAATAGCGCTCAGGAAATACCTTTCAGACGAAAATAAATACTATAATACAATGTTGAAATAGATGAGAAAAAAAAAATAACAGCATAGAGATGCCAGTAAATATTTTTAACTGAGTGCTAGAAACATACCCTGCGCTGTCTGGCACTGGGAACCTGAGACCGTTTCCTGCCCGGCAGAAGAGAATGCAGATGGGAATAGTTACAGCTGGGAACCAGCAAGGAAGGGCAGGAGGGCTGGTAGGAAAAGCAGGTTAGAGCCCAGTGCCGCCCAAGGGGCAAGGTGTGAGTCACTTCAAAGGCTTAACGTCCCATTTCCCTACATCATTGGAAGGTAACGTTTATCTCGGCATCAGATGCCGCATTAGGTCAGCAAAGACAAAAAAATAAATAAAAATAAAGAGCTGCTGGAGCGCCTGTTTCTGAAGGAAGCATCCGCCGGCCTGCGCTGAGAGTCTGTATCTGTCTTGCTACAGTTCAAACCTCACGCCGCATGGCACCTTTTCGGCCAGGACACTGAACTTGAGGTCACGGGTGCCTCCCCTACCACTGAACTTGAGGTCACGGGTGCCTCCGCTAACACTGAACTTGAGGTCACAGGTGCCTCCGCTACCACTGAACTTGAGGTCATGGATGCCTCTGCGAACACTGAACCTAAAGGTCACAGGTGCCTCCACTAACACTGAACTTGAGGTCACAGATGCCTCTGCTAACTCAAACAAGTGAGTCGTCCTCAAGAGGAGGCCCAGCAGAGACGAAACAAAGAAGCCAGAGTATGTTCCGTCCACAGCCCGGCAGCCTTGCCTTCTCTCAAAATCTAACATGTCCACATGTGAGAAAAGGCAAGGGGACTGCTGGAAGTTTCAAGTTCCACGCTTTTCTGTGGGTTGGAAATGGTACAATTATGGACTTCGGAGTCCTAATGGTGAGCCAGCTGATCAGGGCAATGCTGAGAAGCAGCGAGCCTGGCTCTCTGGGGCAATGTGGTGTATACACGGCAAAAAACAAGCCTTGTTCGTCATGAGTCATGGACTTAATGTCATATGTATGGGCTGGAGGTGGGTGAATTGTCAGGATTTCCATACCAAGTAGTCCCTGCATTTGGGTGAGACAGACTGCCAAATCACCTTGCATTTTCACAACGTGGGTACCATGGGGTTTGGAAATTAGTTATGCATGAAGAGGGCCATTCATTTGCTGTGCATTTCAAGGCTGCGGAGATGCTTGATGCATCGAAGGCTTCTGAAGGAGCCCCAGGGGCACAGGTGCCCTCTCTGCTTCCCGACAGGAGCTCACGTCCAGGGGCAGCTTCAAGACTGCCCACCTGGCTCTGCAGGGTTCCTCTTTCACATGCGGTGCGATTTTCTTCTGTTGCAAAATGTGTGAGGTGAGAAATATGGGAATACTGGCCAATATAGGTCATGGGATTCTCTTGTGGCTTCTTTCCAGCTCTATGGGTAGGTACAGGGTCCATCTTTTCCTATCTCTATTCCATTTCGATGAAAGAGCCATCATGGTTCAGAATGACAGCTCTGGAGACAGGTGGCCTGACTTCGCCTCTTGGTTCTGTGGCTTACTGACCTTGCTACTTTAAACAACTTACTTTTCTCTGTGTCAGCTTCCTGGACTATAAAAACAGGGTCCCGGTCCATACGTCACAGAGCTGTTACAGGCCTAACGGTGCCAATACTCATAAATAACTTATCACACGTTGGTTAATAATCATTGCTATCATCACCGTTGTTGTCATTATTATTATGTAAGTAACAATATGGATGGAATAACTATTTAGAAGAGTTAAGCTACTTCACTCATGGGTGTGTTACTAGTAATCTACATATTTGAAGGTAAATTGCTTTTATCTTTCTTGGGGTCATTATCATCTCTTTTGGTTAATAAAATTGTTTCCAGGGAAGATGGGCTGTGTACGAAGTTTCTCACAGATGTCGCATATCATATATACAAACATATAGTGTCTCAAAATAAGATGGTTGAGAAAAATCCCATGGGTAGGGCTCTGTCTTCTTCATGGTGACTCCAGTTACTAAAAGGGGTTCAGGCTAAGGAATTTTGCAGGAAGAAGAGAGTGGAAAGCAAGAATAGGCTTTGCTCCTTCCCTGAGGAATGACAGGAAGTGAGTGTAGAGTCCGCCAAGGCTCTCTTAGAAGCTGTGCGGATGGGCCATACGGGTGGGAAGAGGACAAGGGGGCTCACGTATGATACGACCTGCTGTTACTCACTTTTTCAATGACCCACAAACAGTTCTGTAGGCTGGGTTACAGGAGATAATTAAACCATAGTTCCTGCCCTCAGAGAATCTCCAGTCAACTCAGGGCCACCAGTCTGCTCCATATAAAAAGGCTCTTACAAATAGTCAAACCAGAGGATAACACAGGATCCACAAATTGAGGCTTCATTCAACCAAGAGGAACCCTAGTCGTAAGTTTTAGGCAGCATATACTGAATTGATTTTGTTTTATTTTTTTAAACCAAATCCATGAGACTGAAATTATACAAAGTCTGAGGCCTGCATGTGGGGTGCAATGTGGGTTTCATTTGAAGCACTGCTAGCTTCTAGAATGCTGGACACAGTCACGTTCTGTTTGTAGACGATTTCTGCCATAGCCACCATCACTCGTAAAGAAAAGGAAACAACAGCCAGTCGTGTAAGCCACTGACCTAGCACTACCTGTATTTCATTCTTTGGTGTCTAAAGATAATGCAGAGGGACAGACTATTTTCTTCACTTGGGACTATACTCAGTGCATCAGCAGTGATCTGGCCACACGTGTCCTGGCTGGTTCCAGGTTGATGGCCAGCCTGCCTTGCTTCCCGGGTATGCTGGTACCAATTCAGGAGGTGGTTTTCAGAGGCACCTATGGTTTTCTCACTGTCACCACTGTTAGTAAAACTTCTGGGATACTTCAGGCTGCACTCTTTGAATATGGCTTGATGTCTTCCTGCGGTCCTCCTAGACTCAGATAGCCATGCACCAGCACCATCAGTATTCGCTTGGCATGAGCTGCACAAAGAAACGGTCCTGGACAGCCCAGGCCTGGCAGCCCACAAGGCCGACAGTCCATTACAAGCCCCGTCTGCAATACTGTAGGCTGGGCTAGTGCTCTGAGGCTGAGCGTTGATTGATGAGGGCAGAGCTGAGTGCAAGACCTGCCTAAACATCATTCTGTCCACCACTGAACAGTAAAACATTTTGTACTGTGGTCAAACATCTATAACACAAAATTTTCTAACTTAACCATTTTCAAGTGCATAGTGCAGCGGTGTCACGTGCCCTTGTATCACTGCGGAACCATCAGCCCCATCCATCTCCAGAACTTTTTCATCGTCCCAAACTTAACTTTGCACCCTTTAAACAGTGACCCCCCTTTCCGCCTCCCCTCAGCCCCTGGCAACCACTGTACTAGGAATGTGACCACCCTAGATACCTCATATAACTGGAATCAGACAGTATTTGTCCTTCTGTGACTGGTTAATTTCACTTAGCAAAAGGGCGTGAAGGTTCATCCATTAGCAAAATGGCGTCAAGGTTCATCCCTGTTTTAGCCTGGATCAGAATTTCCTTCCTTTTTAAGGCTGAATAATATCCCACTGTATGTATATACCACTGTTTGTTTATCCATTTATCCACTGGTGGACATTTGGGTTGTTTTCACCTATTTGGGTATTGTGAATAATGCTGCTATGAACCATATGGGTGTAAAAATATCTGTTCGATTTCAATTCTTTCAATTCTTTTGAGTATATACCAGGAAGATGTTTTTATAAATAAATACAATAAATAAAAGTGCTGCTGCATTTCTGGATCCCAGGGTAGTACCTTTTCCACTTCATGCACAACTCAAAAAGGGATTGCCTGTTGCTAGAGAAATCAGTTCAACAGATTGTGTTTGCCAAGTCACAAAATTACCTCAGGAAGAGACTTCTTTGAGTGGGCTCAAGTTATCATAGTAAAAAACATTTCAGAATCCACAAATTTTTTTGTTTTCTAAATTCTTAGTTTCTCTTTTTAAAAAAATATTTTAAAAATACTTTTATTTGAGAGAGAGAGAGAGCAAGTAGGGGAAGGGCAGAGAGAGAGACAGAGAGAGAATCCCAAGCAGGCTCCACACTCAGAGTGGAGCTGGACGCGAGGCTTGATCCCACACCCTGGAATCATGACCCGAGCCAAAATCAAGAATCAGAGGCTCAATCGACTGTGCCACCCAGGGACCCCTTCTTAGTTTCTCTCTTACTTTATGGGTCTTCATTATGGCTATTTCATTTACCTTAGTTTAACTTTATTTGTTACTTGTTCAGAACTCCAATTTCATTGTTGTGGGTTCTTTACACATTATCGGTAAAATCAGCAACGTAAGTTCTGAAAGAGAAATGATTGCTGAGTGCCCTCAATTTAAACTGAAAATGCTAGAGCTAATGCTCTGGTCAGGACACTAATTAAAAGATATTTGAGAATTCAAAACTTCGTAAGTCATACAACACATGGTATTAAAGTAATTGTTGGTAATGTCCTTTAGCTCTGTTAGCAAAAGGACCTGAACATCAATAAAGAGTGTCACATTGCACATAATCAGATCTATAATTTTGACCTTTGAAACTGAACTTGTTAATGATGTTCATTAATCAGTCACATTCTTCCTCTAATCGGCTTCTCCCTTCACATAATGATTTATCATTTCACTTAGCAACTTACAAGTTCAGTTAAATTTTGTTTCCCTGTTCTTCCCAGCAGTGGTGATCAAAAAAGTAAAAGGGTGCACAGAATAAGAACGAATCATTTAGGTTGCATTTCTTTGTTAAAACGTTGTCTGGGCCTCTGTGCTTGGCACACTTCCCTTGGGAGTAATCGCTAACAATCTGGTATCAGCTGTGGACAGCAGAGGGGCGTTTCAGACTGATGGTGGAGTGACAGAGCCTTGACCTCACCATTGCAATACTGGTAACTATGTCGCGACTTGAGGGGACACTCAATAAGCTAGACTTGCCGAAGTTCCACGTTAAAAAAAAAAAAAATCAGTTTCAGAATTAAGGGAGAAGTTTGGGGACAAGAGTTAGAAACCGTCTGGAGACCCAAACGGATGTATCATCTGAGTCCATGAACCAGCACAGCAGTTAGGGTGTAGAAAATTAAATTGTTCTTGAAGCGAAGCCGGTGGAGTTCAGGTACCTGAGCAATTTCCTGCCAAGGAATGAAAGTGGGTTGGTCCGGCCTGACGAATGAGCCGCATCATGGTCGTGACTTGACTCGTAGGCTGCTGTGGGCTCTTCAGGAGGTGCTAGCTGCTGGCTGAGGATGGGGTGGCAGGGCTGTGGGGCACGTCTGTTAGATGTGCCCCGAGGGCTCTGGAATTTGCCGCAGATAATAGCAGCAGACCATTTTCATAACTGTAGCCTGCTGTCAAGACGAAGCGGGGTCACCATGCTGTGGATTGGACACGCGGGCAGCTCAAAGCTGCAGGGCACTGGAAACTGTTTAAATTTGGATTCTCTTTCTTAAAGACAGGTTATAAAGGTGTGTGTGTGTGTGTGTGTGTGTGTGTGTGTGTGTGTGCATGCGCGCGCGCACTGGGGTGGGGAGAAAGGAAATATTGAGAGATATACTCTTTCTATTCTCAGATTACTACAGACTGGTAAATATTACTCCTCAAGCTCAGCATAAGGAAATCAATAGCCATAGTGTTATAGGGCCACAGAGCCCCTGTTCTCACGTGATCTCCAATTTTTGCTGGCTTTGTCACCCAGGCTAGACTAAGCAGCAGAAGAACCCAGGCACCCAGGGCACAGTCCATCAGGAAGTCACCTTAGGAAGGAAGGCCTTGCTGGTGTGGGCTGGCGTCCCTCCCAAGAGCCCATCCACAAAGATGAGCATTGCTGAGCGTAGCCTAGTCCCCTCTTCTACACTGGGGGAATTTTTTTTAATGTTTATTTATTTTTGAGAGAGAGAGACAGAGACAGAGCATGAGCTGGACAGGGCAGAGAGAAAGGGCGACACATCATCCAAAGCAGGCCCCAGGATCTGAGCTGTCAGCACAGAGCCCGATGCGGGGCCTGAACCCACGGACTGTGAGATCATGCCCTGAGCTGAAGTCAGACACTCAACCGACTGAGCCACCCAGACACCCCTGGGGGAATTGTTTTAAAGGGGCAGAAAGATGATTAAGGTGACATCTTATCAGTGAAAACGCTAGAATAGAGATTACTACCAGAAGTTCGTCTATAGTCCAAAGATCTCAAACTTGGACTAGAAAGAGAGACAGGAGTCAACAGTATCTCTAAGTGAAGAAAGTGGGGACATGCCCCAGTTATAAACTGGAGGCACACTTAATCCAAGCCACCTGGCAACATCACCCACAAGCTAAGTGAAGCTCAAGTTGTTGTGTGTTTCCGAGTATGAACCACCAATTTACAAAATGCTTTGCAGGCCAGTTTTGCTATATGAGGGCATCACAGGTATTAATGAGAAGCTGGGCAGAGAAGAGGCATGGGTGAAGAGTCTATTGTCCTTGTCTGGTATAAGACAAAACCTATAGCCAGAAACATAGGTGATAGAAAATTGTAAAATGTGGTCCTGTAAATGTGTCTTGCTTGGTTTATCTTAAAATAGAATTAGGAATCACAGATTGGTGACTAGAGACCCATTTTATTTGGCCAAAATTTAAATTTAAAAATTGACTGATGGCCAATAATAAAAAACATTACAAGATTTAATAAAACCAATTGAGATTTCTTGCTTCCCTGAGTGGAGGGGACAGGAAGATCTGTGACAGCATAGTGTACCTGACCGAAACTGAATGGCAGAGGCCTTCTTGAGATACGCTCTCCACCGGGGCCTCACCTTTACTCACCTGGGTCTTTTTTTTTTTTTTAAGTTTATTTACCTATTTTGAGAGAAAGAGAAAGCACGAGTTGGGGAGGGGCAGAGCAAGAGGAGAGAGAGAGAATCCCATGCAGACTCTGCACTACCAGCATGGAGCCAGACGTAGGGCTTAATCTCATGAACCCTGAGATCATGACCTGAGCCGAAGTCAGACACTCAATCCAGTGAGCCATCCAGGCGCCCCTCACCTGGGTCACCTTTACAGGCCTCACAGGCAGATCTGATTTGACCCTACTACTGTACCTACTGTACCTACTGCCACTGTACCTACTGCCACTTTTAAGACCAGAATTCTGAGTCAACTCTAGCTTGACAAATCATAAAGGAAAAATCTCAAGTATTCTATCTGCAAAACTATACAACCAACAGATGCAAGTTCAATTAAGCAATTCTCAACAAAGACACCCTCATGAATTTGCAAGTGTCCCCTAAGGGAGTAATACTACTCCCACATGATAGTCACTGAGCAAAGAATTTCAGTTAATACTATGTCAGCACTTCATTTTCAAAATCTTAGTATATTTATGGGTCGCCTGGGTGGCTCAGTCGATTAAGGGTTTAACTTCAGCTCAGGTCATGATCTCACGGTTTGAGAGTTGAAGCCCTACACTAGGCTCACTGCTGTCAGCGCAGAGCCGACTTTGGATCCTCTCTCTCTCTCTCTCAAAAATAAACATTTAAAAACACATCTTAAATATTTCTGAGATTGCTCTCTCTTCCTTTTAAGTAAAGGTTAAGGCTGTACCCAAGAGTTAGGCACTGATAACTGACCTATTCTCTTAGGAGTGGCTGATTTCTTCAATGACTGAGCTCAGACTCTGGATCCATGACCCAGGCTTTTAGGCAAATTGGGAAAAAAAAATACAGGCCATTTTGATAGTTCCCAGTAACTATATCCTTACACTGAGCTGTTGGGTAAATGGCTTTTTCCTGATTTTGTTTCTGTTAATGTTTTCTTTCTGACATGAGGACAGTGAACCAATGTTTATCATACACTCCAATCAGCACACACTCAAAGGAACAATTTCCTTTGGTGGAAAGAGCTATTAGTGGCCAAAGGGCTGGAAATGAGAAAACCCGAATGAATTTCAGAAAGCCCAGGCGTAGCTACTGAAGACAGGAGTCTGAACATTTCCATCGTAAACCCACTGAAAGGAAGACCTGACAAACTGGATGTTTTAATTTATTTAGGGCCTATGCTCACGTGTAAAAAAAAACTCATCCTGAGGCTGTTTATTCATTTTTTGAATATGATGATTTTTATCTAAATTGATGTTGGTTGCGAAAACTATCCAAAGGAGTACACACTTTATAAGAAATATTTCAGAGGTGGTTTAAACATAAATAATAATTTAAGTAAATCATAGTTATGAACCCATTTTTCTTTTAATTGAGCTGTATCTCAATTTAAATTTATTCCTATTCATTGAAACTGTTTCAATATATTAAATTAACAATGTAAATACAGTAAAACCTTGGTTTGCGAGTGTAATTCGTTCTAGAAACATGTTTGTAATCCAAGGCGTTCCTATATCAAAGCGAATTTCAAGAACTATTGGCTTAGTTGTGATCACGTGATGTTTCGCATCATGTACTACTCGTATTGCAAGACATCACTCATTTATCAAGTTAAAATTTATTAGAAATATTTGCTCACCTTGCAGAACACTCGCAGAACAAGGGACTCATAATCCAACATTTTACTGTAATTGTTACACAAACTTTAAAAAATCACGCTATTCAAAATAGGGAATCTGTCCACCAGAAAACTTAAAAAATATCTTTTTAAAAGAATGTTTTATTTATTTATTTTGAGAGAGAAAGAGAGACAGACAGACAGACAGGGAGGGGCAAAGAGAGAGGATCCCAGGCAGGCTCTCAGCTGTTAGCGGTGAAGCCCAAGGATGCAGGGCTTGATCCCATGAACTGTGAGACCATGACCTGAGCCTGGTCTTAACCAACTGAGCTACTCAGGTGCCCCACAAAATATCTTATGCTATTATAAAACATACATCTCCCAAATAAATAAGAAGCCAAAGCAATTCAAAGTCCAGTGTTGCAGTGAAGGGCTTGCATTAAAGAAGAGTTTTTGTCTGTAATTGCTAAATAACCTACATGCCTACTACCTGCAAAACACCCTGAAGGGCATGAGAGCAGAGTGCCAGAAATGGTTAGAAAAAAAAACAATCACATCACAGCCTTTAATATGCTGTAATCTAACAGAAAAGAGAGAGGAGACCCAGGTAACTCAAGAGCCTGCATGCAAGGAGAGTGTATGTGAGTGCTGTAATGAGGGGGTGAGTAACGAGAGCACCAAATCCTAGCATCCAAATTGGAATTCTGGTGTTCAGGCAGGTGCTGCTTCAAGTCGCCTGGGGAACATAATTAACGTCCGGGAGTTGTGTTCATGCCTGCTCTTACGCCTGAGTGATAAAATGGGCCATTCTTAGACACGATAACCAGGGCTACATTTTTGCCAATTTTATGCTTTGTGTTGTTTTCACAAACAAATAGAAGTATGTTGAATTTAATAAATAAGTCAAGTTTTGCTTGTTGCAGTAAAAGCCATAAAAATAGCTTCACTTCAGTTCTACCACAGCAGTGTCGATGGGGAAACAGCATATATGAAAAAAAACAACCACTACTTCCAATGGATCTAGTGAAGCCCTGGGCACCTTAAAGGCAAGGGCATTGGGCAAAACCATGCCTTTCCTATTCACCTCAATACACTGTTTAATAGACTATTGCATCTGGAATGCTGAGATCTGCTAAGAGAGAGTGAGAGAGAGTGAGAGAGAGAGAGAAGGAGGGAGGGAGGGAGGGAGGGAGGGAGGGAGGGAGAAAGCATTCTTCTCCTCATTAGTATAGTGGTCCCTCTCTATCCTCTTTAAAATTTAACTATATGTAATATTCTATAAATGAACATAAGTCAAAGATTTCAGATATAACTCCTTTCCTTGTTAAAAAGAAATTTAGATCTATGTTAGAAGAAGAGGGATCACAAATGTTGCCTAAAGAAGCAGGTTAGACAATGGCCAATTTTAAACATATATATATATGTATATATTTACATGTATATACATATTTCTCCTATACTCTTTTTCATTACTGTTTCAGTCACCAATATAAAACAAAAACAGAAAAAAATGATTATTTATTTATTTATTTATTTATTTATTTGCAAGAGAGAGAGAGAGAGGAAGAGGGGCAGAGGGAGTGAGAGAGAGAGAATCTAGAATCTTAAGCAGGCTCCACACTCAGTGGGGAGACCAATGCGGGGCTTGATCCCACGATCCTGGGATCATGACCTGAACTGAAATCAAGAGTTGGACGCTCAACCGACAGAGCTACCCAGGCGCCCTGAAGAAATGATCATATCAAGTTTGAATTCTTGGATTCACTAACCAAGATGACAGATTTAAAGTCATCCTCAGCTTTCACACCCTGGGCATTTCCCACTCTACAAACTGGAAAGTGAAGTCATGTCCACATAAATGGAGACATATACTCTTTACGAAACAGGGAGAGCCTGGGTGGGACTGAGATGGAAATATCAATGCATACAACGCACATCATCTGGGGAGATCACCTGTGGAGAATGGTCAATTTTGGTGGTAAATATCACCTCCCTCTTAACACCCTCTTAGGTACTGTTAGACTTAAGCTTTAGAGGTAAGACAGACCAAAGAACAAGTTTTAAGAAGCTATGCTAATGAGTATAGGATAAAAATGAGCTGTGTTAGAAAGTTACAGGCACTAACAATACAAATCAGCAGGACAACTGTACCCTGAGATGGCTGCTAAGAACCCCGCTCAATGTGTGCAGGCGGGGAGCTGGTGCCGAGTAACAAGGCATGAGGGTCCACACTCCAGATAGTTCCAGAGGTTGATCCTGACCTGTGGGAGTTGAGGTAGTTGGCTGAGCAGGATCTAAGGCAGGTGCAGGGACTCCAAATAGATGTGTGACACTGCTGAGCACACCAAAGAGAGAAATGCTGCCCTTTTGTTCTGATCCCGGAGGAGGACTGCTCGGCCCCTTATTGGATCTGGGTCTCATAGGTCTGGATACACAAAGTATTTGTGCTGACTGCCAAGACCATGACCGCTCTGGAGAATTTGGGGCTTAGAGGGAACTCCCCAAGAGCAGTAGTATCGATGCCCCAGGACTCTGGCTTCCTTCCTTCCCTGTAAGCCATAGTTCATCCCTCCCCTTGAGTGAGCAGTGGCCTGTGCAGAAAACACACTGCTGGGTGAGTTTGGCCCAAGAGTGGTTTTCCCTCGTGCTCGCAGCTGTAGCACCTGCCCCAAGGCCTGGCCTCCAACTACAGGAACCGTGAGCTGCCTTCCTTGTAGTAGCTATGTTCCTTGCTACCCTCACAGTTAAAGACCCATGTTCTCCATGGGCAAAGGAGAGGTGGACTCCCTCTACAGGAGAGTCAGCCTTTTGTCCTGCCTCGTCTCTTGAGTATGGAAACAAAAACTTTGAGGCATGCGTGCAATGCACATTGAACCTAGGGTCAGCTACGGCTCATATACTGAGGTAGCAGATTATGTATATTGTCAACGTAGGTAATATTTATTGGGGCCAGCACTTTGACAGTAGAAACTCATTTTCTTCTCCTAACACTCCTATGAAGTAAGTACTCTTATTTTGCCCTTGGTATACCTGGGGGGACCGAGGGACACAAAGCCAAGCGACTTGCCCACGGTCACACAGCTTGGAAGCCACAGGGTCAAGGTGTGATATAGGTAGGTGGCTGTGCCTAGGGATGGCTGGTAACTCCACTCTGCTCCCAGACTCTAGAGTTGGTCTCTGATGAGGAAGGCCTGGAGTGAAACACTCCCTTCCTTCACGGCTTACTATAAAACTTAACAAAGTTCTCTCAGTCACTAAACCGGACGAGGATACAGCACCCTCAACTATTGTGAGTTACCCGAAGGAATCCTCCTGTTCCAAAAAGGACACAAAATACACACACTTGAAAGGATTTAAAAAACACTTCTATAAAGGAGGAAGTGGAAAAAGCTTTTAGTTAGCTGTTTTCCAAAGCATGCTGGCAGATTTCAAATCTTTGCAGACTTAGAGTGATGGTTAATTGTGGTAAGCTGATGACTACACTGTGTTTCCAGCTAATGGATCCGGACAGTACCGGAGTTTGAACAGAGCAGGAGGCATCTCTGAGTTTAATGCTGTGGCCGTAAGCAGTGGAGCAGAGTGGTTAACAAGCAGACACATTTGATTTATGCCAGGCTCTGCCCTGTATTACCTGCATCACCTTGAACAATCTCCCAAACTTCTGGGCCCCTATGCTATTATTTATCCAGCACCAGCTATGTATATGAGTTATCTTATTTAATCTTCATGCTCCCCTGTGAAGTACACAGTAGCCTCATCACCACATTTCCCGTTGCAAAAGTTCAGAGATGGTAAGTAACTCATCTGCATTTACACTGCTAACCAAGTAGGAGCTGGGATTCAAACCAGATCTGTTAAGGTTCAATAAGCCCAGTGGCGGGGCGCCTGGGTGGCGCAGTCGGTTAAGCGTCCGACTTCAGCCAGGTCACGATCTCGCGGTCCGGGAGTTCGAGCCCCGCGTCAGGCTCTGGGCTGATGGCTCAGAGCCTGGAGCCTGTTTCCGATTCTGTGTCTCCCTCTCTCTCTGCCCCTCCCCCGTTCATGCTCTGTCTCTCTCTGTCCCAAAAATAAATAAACGTTGAAAAAAAAATTAAAAAAAAAAAAAAAATAAGCCCAGTGGCTGCCCCTTACCATTCTGACACTTTTCTCCTATAAAATAAAAATAAAATAAAAAATGAGTGCCTATATTCCCCACCCTCCTGTTTAAAATAAAATCTTCCGTATAAAGAGCTCCCAAAGAACCCTTAATGGAAGGTAATAGAACATAGTCAAACCATTTAGTTGAGTCCAGAAATAGTGTCTAATATAGGAGCTATTAGAATAATCCCATAAAGTCCAGGTTAGAGGAGGCCTTGAGAAAGGTCAGTTTGTTTAACTTACCTCTGTACCACAAGCCCATCCAGTTATCATCTAGAAAACTGAAGGACATTAGCTGATTGACAGATTAGGATGACATACGCATCCTTCTTTGTGTACCCAGATATCCTGTCTCATGCGTGCCAAAGCTTGTGCTGGAGCAGAAAGTCCCAGCATCTGGTTATTTATACAGCTGCATATCAAGTACACATATTCTAAATAATCATCACAAAGAAACTTTCTCAATGTAGTTTCAGAAAGTGTGATTTTGAAACAATAGAGCATCCAGGCTTAAGACATTTTCCACATACGACTCACACTGAGCTATAGAGGGAAAGAATTCCTATCTCATATGTAAACAAGTATAGCAGAAGAGCTATAGATAATGTCAACTTGCCTCCAGCCTCATGCTGCAGGCATCCCTTTGAAAATAGAGCTTTCATCAAATTTTCTCTCTTATCTTTTTTGTTTTATGGTGTCTTCAGAAATACTTCCTATTTTTTATTGAGATTTCTTTCTCAGTATCAGTATTGTTTAAATATAATAGAATGGGCTCTAAATATTTAATGACATGCGCTGCATGTCATTTGCAAAATGTACACTTGTTAAAATATGTTCTGGAAAGAGATAGAGGTAGAGTGCTTCAGGATTAAAACAGTTACATTTACCTAAAACAGGTGTTGTTGTAGTTGAATAGCTAACATTTGCTACTTTGACTAAGAGTGCATATTTCCTTAATTATTTTCATATAGCCACAACTTCTGTAATTTCTACTTACCTCAATAGCTGAGACAGGAATATTACCGTAATTAATATAAATGTTCTCAAATTTCTAAAAGATCTATATCAACTTTAGAAACAATAGTAAATATAATTAAGCAGGGTAAAAATTGATGGTGTTTGTATGCTAAATTCTGTCAAACATGTTATTGAGATAAATTATTCCCTATGAAAAATGTTGAAAATGCAGGTATTTTCATTTATAGAAATATATTTAATTATACATGGATGAAAAATGATAAATACTAAGTATCTCCTACTCAACTTATTTCATATTAATTTTGAAAATACAATTGACCTTTGAACAACACAGGGTTGAGTTGTGTGGGTCCACATGGATTGTTTTTTTCAGTACTGTCGTGTAAATGTATATTCTCTTCCTCATGATTTACCAAATAACATTCTTTTCTCGAGCTTACTTTATTGTAAGAATACAGTATATAGAACATATGACATAAAAAATATGTGTTGATTGACCATGTTGTCAACTGACAGTAGGCTAGCAGTAGTTAAGTTTTGAGGGAGCTCAAATTTATATGAGTTTTTGACAGCGGGGGGGGGGGGGGGAGGAGGAGGGGCGGTCAGTGCCCCAAACCCCAGTGTTGCTCAAGGGTCACCTCTACATTGTTATATGACTCTGTATGAAACTTTAATTTCATATCCATCTTCTACCCTTTATCAACATTTGCTGCATCAAAACACTGCACCCTCCGAAGAAGACATATTTTTGCGAAAGAGAAAATAAGAAATTGCTTTGTTTATAGGATAAAATAAAAAATAAACGTAAAGGTTTTGCTAACAGTTTTCAAGGCAAAGGTGGTTTCATAGTACATTAGTCCAGGTAAGTTTCCAATAAATTAATATTCATAAACAAGTTAACAATTAGTCATTCATTTGTGGTAAGTTTGTAAAACATTATAGCCAAATAAAACTGATGGTTATCTCAGTTTTTAGTCATTATTGCCTCGATGTGAAAGAATTCCATGAGTTAGCATGAATCGAATGGATTTTATGTATTAGGGGCCTACCTTCAGCAACTACTTTTTTTTAAGTTTGTTTATTATTTTGAAAGAGAGGGCGAGAGAGAGAGAGAGAAAGAGAGAGAGGGAATTGCAAGCAGGCTCTGTGCTGTTAGCGCAGAGCTGGAGGCGGGGTTCGAACTCAGAAACCGTGAGATCATGCCCTGGGCTGAAACCAAGAGTTGGAGGCTTAACCAACTGAGCCACCCCGGCGCCCCATCAACCACTTTTTATAAAAGGCCTACCCTTCAGAAAGCAATATGATCTGAGCTAAGCTAATAATTGGCAATGCCTCCTAATTAAATTTGCTGTCCCCCACCGCCCAGGGGCTCAGGCCCATCTGGCCTGGCGTGCTGATAAACACAGACGGTAACTACTGACTTTTCCTTAGCAGGACAGACTTCCAACTGTATTTCCAGAAATATTGATGAGTTTGTTTCAGCACCCTTTCTCCTGGGCCCAGTCTGTCTTTATGACCAATGGCACATATTTGCACGGGCTGTGGCCGAGCGCTGAGGGCAGAAGCAACGTGGACTAACTCGCCCATGCAGGAAGGACTCCGACTCTGATTAGCATCAGGCTTTAACTGCACCTGAGGCAGTTCTTTTCCTTCCCTCTCTCTCCTTCCCCGTTTTCATTCCCCTCCCTGCTCCTTCCTTTTAATTGAGTGCCTGCTGTGTGACAGCAGGACACGGGGGCTAAGAGATAAGCTCTTCACCAAGTAACACTTCTAGACTTGAGCCAACTGAACAAAGGCAGTCTTTGGAAGAACTATGGAGTATGTTTAAATAATGAAATATGGCAATAAGCCACCCACTGTATTTCCAGAATAGCAAACGTACAGTGTCACCATAGGCCACTACATATGGAACACCTGACCAACTGACTGCAAGTGGGAGGAACTACAGAGATCATCCCATGTTAGGCTCTCAATTCACAAATGAGGACTCCAAGGCCCAGAGAAGCTCAGAATCACAAACTTAAAATAAAGACGTAGGGATTGCAAATCTAAATTCGGTGTTCTTCTGCATGTGGTGGGAGGTGAGCAGAGCGGGTGAAGGGGGTCAAAAGGTACACATTTCCAGCTATAGAATAAGTAAGTCGGGGGAAGTAATGTCCAGCCCTAGTTAATAATACTGTAGCATATATTTCAAAGTTGCTGAGAGGAGACCTTGAAAGTCCTTACCACGAGAAAAGAAATTTTGTAACAATGTGAGAGGGACATTAACTAAATTCATTGTGCTGATCAGTTCACAGTATATACAAATGTTGAATCATGATGTTATACACCTGAAACTAATACAATGTCATATGGCAGACCTCAATAAAAACAAAAACAAAAACAAAAACAAAAACAATTCAGTGTTCTTCTAACCAAAGAGTGTGGCTTATTCCCTACCAATGATACATCTGCAACTTATCCATCGTTAACATGTTGTTTTAGGGGTGCCTGGGTGGCTCAGTTGGTTAAATGTCTGATGTTTGATTTCAGCTCAAGCCATGATCTTGTTGCAGTTTATGAGATCAAGCCACGCATTGGGCTCATGCTGATAGAGTAGAGCCTGCTTGGGATTCTCTCTCTCTGTCCCTCCCCTGCTCACATGTGTGCTCTCTCTCCCTAGATAGACAGATAAAATATCATGTTTTAACTATTTAAAAATACAACTTAAAATTTAGACTAAAATTTTGGAGAAAAACCCTGAACACTTAGAATTTGTCAGAATTCCTATTAAATATGACATGACTATTCAGGTCTAAATCTTGTAAGTTTTATATTTATAGGAATGATATATTGGTAAATTTACCCCACAGAGAGCATATTCTGTATTTCAGAAAAAACAAATACAAAAGTGGCACATGATATGAAAACAGCTCTTTTAAGATCATTACCTAGTAAATAATCATGTAAATTTGATATGAGTTATTGGTATTTAGTCTAATGTTGTATCAAGACCATATGTTACCGGAGGCAATCTCTTCAAATGCATAATTTATAACATAACCTCCATGACTACCTGAGAGACCTAGGTAGAATAATGAATTAATCCAGCAGAAATAGACCCTTGGAGGATGAAATGACATTTAGCTAAGGTCACAAGGGCAACTGGATTAGTAGTTTCAGGCTATTCCTCATAGAGAGCTTGCCAGATGACACAGAAATGCAACATATTCCCTCAACTAAAAATAAATCCCTTCAGAATGTTTAGTTTGAATATCCAGGCATGGAAAGGCCTAGTATTACTTTGATTTTATAGCGAATAATATTAAAAAAAAAAAAAAAACGGATTAACCACTGGTAGCAAAGATAAGTCTTCTGAATGAACACTGAGGTGGGGGGGGGGCAATGGAAAACATCTGGGAGAAAAATGCATAAGAGGTGATGGAAAAGTAAGAGAAGAAGAAATAAAAAAAGAGAAAATGGACAAGAGAAAGAAATAAAGAGATAAATAGCTAGAGAAGAAGAAGGATAAAGAGAAGGAAGTTACAGGGAAGTGAAATGAAAAGAAAAAAGAAAGAATTAAAAATGAGGAGACTTCCATTATAAAACTAGTAAGTCATGGGACATAATGTACAACATGGCGACCATAGTTAATAATCCCAGGTTGCATATTTTAAATTTTTTTTTTCAACGTTTATTTATTTTTGGGACAGAGAGAGACAGAGCATGAACGGGGGAGGGTCAGAGAGAGAGAGAGGGAGACACAGAATCGGAAACAGGCTCCAGGCTCTGAGCCATCATGAGCCATCAGCCCAAAACCTGATGCGGGGCTCGAACTCACGGACCGTGAGATCGTGACCTGGCTGAAGTCGGACGCTTAACCGACTGCGCCACCCAGGCGCCCCATCAGGTTGCATATTTTAAAGTTCCTAAGAGAGTAGCTCTTAAAAGTTCTCATCACAAGACAAGAAAATGGGAAGAAAAATAAGAGGAGAAATTAAATGATGGGTGGAAAAAGAGAGAAAGAAATTGAGGATGTAAAGCAGGTGGGAAAGAAGTGGCAAACTATGGGGACTCATTAGTAACATGTGCAGCTGAGACAGAGTGATGGTTTGTCCTGAGGCCTATGTAGAACAGTAAACATAAAACAAAGGACAGAGCAAGAAAAGATGCATGTGTGTGTGTGTGTGTACAGATAGATAGATAGAGGGGCGCCTGGGTGGCTCAGTCGGTTAAGTGTCCGACTTCGGCTCAGGCCATGATCTCACGGTTCGTGGGTTCTAGTCCCACATCGGGTTCTGTGCTGAACACTTGCTCAGAGCCTGGAGCCTGCTTCGGAGTTTGTGTCTCCTTCTCTCTCTGCCCCTCCCCCACACATGCTCTGCCTCACTCTGGCTCTCAAAAATAAATAAATGTAATAAAAATTTTTTAAAAAATAGATAGATAGATAGATAAGAACTCACCCCTTAGATACTGGGTTACCCAAGGTTTACCCTTCATCCTTAACTTCCTTCTCACTCTACAATGACACTGAGTGATCTCCTCCAAATCCAGGGCTTCAGCCCGGCATAGGGTGCTGACCTGACTATGGAAATTGTTATTCCGAGTCCACACCAGCACAACCAACTGTCCCGCGGACATTTCCACTAACCTTAATAGGAACAGTGAACTGAAAAAGTGACATGCCTACCTCTCCAAACTTCGTGCCTGCCTCTGTCTACTTCCCATACTCCGCATTTTCTGACTTGGGAACATCTTCCCTAAGTTGTCTAAGTCAGTAACGAGGCTCTTTCTATAATTGCTCCTTTTCTCTGGGCTTCTGCCTTCAAACTACAACTTACCACCTAATAATTCTACAACTTACCACCTAATAATTCTAAGGCTGCCCCCTCCTCATCCAACTGGTCTTCCTGGCTTGAGCTCTTTTCCTTCCTCATGGTGCTCAACCCTAACATCAGAGTGATCTTTCTAAGACAAAAATTACATCACATTACCACCTGCTTAAAGGCCACCAGTGGATCTCAGGACCAAGACCAGCCTCCTTAGATGACAGACAAGATTTTCAAGACCTTGCTTTGCTGACCTCTCCATCCTCACCTCCTACTATCCATGACTTACTTCCAGTCTATAATTGTTTTTAAACTACAGAGAAAAGGATTAAGACCTAGCAGTATCTCTGGAGGGGAGAATTTATGCTACTGCTTACCACACATTTTTATGTTGATAATTTTTGCATAAATTGAACATTGTATCATTAAGTTTTTACTCATTTCTATATACAATAGACACAGTATATTTTTTAAGTGTGGGGGGTGAGGATTGCTTATTATAGCCACAACGGCTATAGCCACATTTTCTCCTCCCCCACACGACCCCCCAGCTAGACAGAACCATGTGACAACATTTAATGAGTTTTAGCTCTTATTTTCAGTCACACCATGGCCTGGGCTCCTATCAGGCTGTTTTCTAAGAGTCCCTTTGTCATGGGGTGTTGTGCCGATTAAGCCCCTACCATGGTGCCTACACGAAACATGGGCTTGATAAATTCACCATTATCTTCATTATAATGAGAAGGAAATCTCTTCTTTCTCATGTCCTTGAGACCATCCACTACATTAGTACGTCACTAATCGGTAATAAAAATTCCCTGACGGATAGATGTTTTTAAAGATTTTGTAGAGCTTTACGTACCAACGTGTGGGAAGACACAGTCTTAGGTTACCTTGGCATGATATACTTTGCATATTCATACAACTCCACAGCCATTACTCTAAATTTTGCCTCGTAACCTTCAACGCTATATGATGAAAAATACCAACAGAGTCACAGATGTGTCTTAGCCATGAAAACCAACCACACACGCAAAGCAAACTGGCACACGACGGGGTAGAACCACATCTCTGGCAACAGCTGGGAGCTCACCTTTTCTTCATTACCAACACAACTCCAAGGAATATAATGACGAACAGCAAGATGCCGGCAATGACTCCAGCAATTTTGACCGTGTGGTCTGTTTCCTTCTCGGGTTCTGGAACTGGCTTCGGGGTGGCAGCTCCTAAAGATGAAAAGGAAATGAAAAAGGACAGACGGTGGGTAAGAGAATAAAGATGTTATGTTTTAAAAACAAACAAAAAAAAATCGCTGCATTTAACAGAGTAATACGACTTATCAGAGCCAGCAGACAGACAAGCTTTTGATTTTTTTCAACAGCTTTCATATGCACTGAAAGGAGGGTAATTGTTCATATTGTTCTTCAATATTTTACTAAGCCATAACAGAAGTTGGGTAGCACCCCCAGCTCTGACCCTTTTAGAAGAGACTCTTCTCAAACAGTTTTTTATATTTTTATTATCTCTATTGGCTCCCTGCCCTTTCTGCCGTTTTGAAACTTGCTAACAACACAATAGCTATCCTAAGCCTTTATCCAAATTTGATTTGCTGGAACATTTTCCTCAATTATTTTTCGTAAGTGAAGCAGTAATTCTATAACATATTAGCCCAAACACCTGGAAAAGTGAGATAAGCTCATTTTCCATGCATTTTACCAGCAATTGTTTTTTTAACACAATAGAGATTTTTCCCCTGCCTTTGGAATTCTAAATCTAGGTCACATCTGGTAGGCAAAAGACTCCTTCTAAGCAATTTATTCACAAAGTGGGAAGCAGCTGATGATCACACTACTGGCACTCACATTTAATATCTGTTTAAATGAGATAACCAGAGCCTTCCAGTGACTACTGTCTTAGCTCGCCTGCTTTCCCATTTCCCAAACGTTTGTCCTGTTTATGGCATAATGCGATGGAATGTCAAATCCACGTCTGATGAAATATCCATTTCCTCAGCTAAACGAGTTCAGGACGAGAAAATACTAGGAATGTAATGTTCAACTCACTACGCAGAATCCATTTTTTTTTTTAAGGGCTTCTACTCTCTTAATCAGAATGTGACAGTGCTGAGCATCTTAGCCATCAAGCCACTGTCCTCACCACGTGGTCAGGACAGATCATTCTGAAAGCAGGAATTTTATGGCCAAGTCTCTCACCTTAGAATTTTCTTCTGGTGTTCCTTGGTAAAAAAAAAAAAAATGTAATTGAAACTGAATATTGATATCGCCCTCTCTACCCTTTCACTGGGTTTCCCGTTCACGCTTCACCTGATTCTTGGAAAAACTTAGCCCTCCCTGTGTCTGGTGCATTGCAGGCTGGGCTTATTCTAAGATGAGTCGACACAGGGAAACAGGGAGTGTCTAGCTAGAACTTTCCATCTGTTTCCATTGGAAACATATAAACTATGTTTCTTTCAAAAGGTATTCATATTAAGATTTTATAAGAGATTCTGCATCTTGAACCCAGCTGTGGCCATCAGACAGATGAAGCTAGTCAAGACTGGGGACAGACACAAGGCAGAAGATAAGTTTCCATCCACGCATGCTTTGCGATCAAAGTGACAATTGTAATGAGAGCAGGCATGATGTAAAAATCACCCCTTATCAGATACAAACCCTTCTGCATAGCCTGTTTCAGGTCATTTTTCTTTCTGACAACTTCAGGGGGATGTCCTGCTCTCTTGTTTGAATGGATATCCCTCAAACTAGTTATCCAGATAAACCTTAAAACTAATAATGCTTACTACTTTTTAGTGTAATTACATCTTAAGTATACCCCTCCAATATGTCACTGGAACATACAGCCAAGCAGTGGGTTTGCAGGATATTGTAATATTAAATAAATTGCTAGGAAAGATTTAAAGATAAAATATGTATGTTATAAAAAGATGAAAATTTTTAAAAATCCGTGTAAAAATAAATAACACGTAAAATTCACAAGAGGGAAAAAGGGTGCCATGCTTTTGAATTTTGGCTTTTTTGTTCAATTTAAAAAAACTTAACTTTAAAACAATAAAATTAAATTGGTTTATTCTACCCAATGTTGGCATATTGGCATATTGGGAGTCATTCTATTTATCTCAGTAGTTAATAGATTTCAAACGCTCCAAATGTATTTTCTAAATAACTGACTGGCGGAGTTTCTTTGTAACTAAATTATGCCAGTAAATACAGCACTTGGGAAAGAGATTTAGAAAAACTTTATTTAGCCTAAAATACTGAAGTATAAAAAACAACACGGATACAACCCATACATTGTAAACACTCAGTAAGGGAAGAGTTTGTCTTGTCAACGGTCATGTCTGTTTCTGTGAATTAAACAACTGGTTGTGTTTGACTTTAGCCAACACTTTGGCCTGCTCCATGAGAACTGGTGAATACTCTACACATCTTTAGGACAGGAAAAGAGTCTCCCTCGCTGCCTTTCATTCCCTTTGGAAAGCAGACAAGCCCATTGCTATGCAGCTAGCATAAGCTCCGTATTATCATTCTTTAGCACCTACTTTTAACTCATTTCACATTGCAGGTCAAGAAAATGAAATGTTCCATCTTCGCAGGACACAGTTGCAGTGAGATTATGGCGGCAATCACGCAAAATGGGAGAGCAACTCAGAAAAGGAGAGGAGGGCTGCCCCGAGCTGTCTGGGAGCGACCCTCCCTTTGCCCGCAACAGGGCATGGCCACCAGATCATTGTGACAGTGCCAGAGTGGGTTGGGGACTGATCCGGGAAGCAGCAACGTGCATACAAGTTGGGATGACATAAGTCACCAGGCTGAGGTAATCTCACAGAGGTGTGCATCGTGAATCTCAAGTTCACGCTGGGTGTCTGCCATTCCTGCCTTTGGCTGCCTGCCCTGCCCTTTCAGTCTTTCCTGAAATGGAGATCTTTACGATCCCTTTCCACAGGATGCTCTTTTCTCCACTTTTGTTTTTTTGGAACCATGTGGTTGTGAGCTGTCAGCCTGGGACAGAGAATAATTTGTGACAGAATGTGGTTGCAATGGATAGCTTCTTCCCACCCCCCCCCCAAATCTATGAATTTAACAGTATAATTTACAAACTGCTTGGCAAAAGAGTTGTTTTCATAATATTTTCCCCTCTGTCTTGTTATTTTCTTGCCAAGATTCTAATGGTATGAACTTTCATTCTTTTTTTTTTTTTCAGTATCAATTCTAATTCTTCGTGGAAAAGCATTTTTTTCTCTTCCACTGTGTGTTCCCTTTAGAGTTAGTTTACTGCATGTTTAGATCCTTTTGAAGGGAATAAATTCTAATGTATGCATTTAACGGGGGCATTATCTAGGCTTGAACATATTCATTAAAATGATGAATAAGCTAAATATTTCAGAGATTGAAGGTGACAGGCTGCTAAAATCGTAGAGCATAATCTTCACAGATGCCCACTCTACTGACTCCTCGTGACGGCTCTGGGTTTTCCGTGTTTTGTTTAATGGCCAAGAAAATGATAAAGGGTGGTATTCCAGTAGACGTGCATTGTTTAAGGTTTCAGATAAAACACTTAATGGGAGAAATCTTATAAGAAAGGGGATTATTTTATCCCATGCAGTATTTGGTTGGTTTTCAACTTAGCCGAAAACAGTGAGTCTTGGCCCAGTGTCCGATGTTAAAAAACAGCAGCACGCCAGGCTGAGAACACGATGTACTCAGCCACTGGTTTGAGGTTTGGGCCCAATTTGGACTACCAAACTGGCTGCAGAAATTTTTCCAGAGGACCCAAGGATGCCAGCCCAGAAGGCCATGAAAGCCACCACTGCTTCCTGGAGTTACTGATCGCGTGGCCCACAGCACTGGGACTGCCTCACCTTGAGAAAACAGGAAGCCTTCCTCAAAGCAAGAGTGAAGAATAGGAATAGCCCAGGGCCAGCTTAGCTCCCCGCAATATCTGCATCATGGGGACTAGTGCTAGGCTGTCCTTCAATGTGGGAGAAAATCAGCAATGTCCTTCATTTATTCACTAAGTATTTATTGAGTACCTCAACGGTGCCATGCGCTGTTTTAGGGATGTAACAGTGAACAAATGGGTATAATAAAAGCCTCTGTCCTCATGGAAGTTATACTCTTGTGGGGAAGGGCAGACCCGGATGGAAACAGATACTGTCTGCAGGATGTTAATCGGGACCAGTCTCCAGAGAAGCATGCTCTTCGGGGTGGGGACTGTGAGGGTCGGGCAGGTGCTACTCGGCTCTGTCCGAGACAGGAAATCGGAGAATGACTGAGAAAACAACATTTGAGCAGAGACTTGAAAGAGGGAAGGGAGTGAGCTCTACTGACAAGCAGGGAGGAGGAGCATTCTAGGCAGGAAGAAAAAGTTAAAAGGTACAAGACAAGACTGTAAAATACCGAGGTGGGTCTGCAGTGGACACACTGGCAGAGTTGGGGGCACCTCCACAGATCCCCGAGGGGACTTGGCTTTTTCTCTGCATGAGATAGGAGCTATGGGAGGATTGTGAGTGCTGGGGTGATGTGACTTGGTTTGTTTTAACAGGATCATGCTGGGAGAGGGGTTTAGAATAGAGCATAGGGGTCAATGGTGGGCACAGGAAGATCAGTTATGAGGCTATTGCAATGATCCATGCAAGAGATTAGGATGGTTTGGAATAAGACTGTAGCAGTGGAGGTGGTAAGACACGGTCAACCTTGAGGTGTATGTTGACAGTGGAGCCTTCAGTGTTTGCCCATGAACGCGAAGTAGACTGTGCTGGTAAGACATCCAGGTTTCTGACCCGAGTAAGATGGAGTTGCCCTTGACTGAAATGTAGGAGACTGAGAGGAGCAGTTTGGAGAGGTAGGTGGGGAAATGAGGAATTTGGTTTGGGGCTAGTTTTGAGGCATCAGCCATCCAAAAGAGACCTCAAGTAGTCAGCTGGCAACAAAGGGGAGAGAGAGATCCAGGCAGATAAGGGCATAAATGTTGGAGTTGTCAACAAAAAGATCTTATGTAAAGCCATAAGACTGAATGAGGGCACTTAGGAGGGGAATTGGGGGGACAGGTCACAAGGAGGAACCAGTAATGGAGACGACAAGGAGCAGCCAATTGGCAAGGGATGGAAACCAGCAAGGAAGAGGTCAGTGAGAATTCACACAGAGGGAGTACCAGTGTGGACAAGCCAGAGAAGAATGTAGTTTTTTTTTTTTTTTTAATTTTTAATGTTTATTTTTGAGAGAGAGAGAGAGGGAGAGAGTGAATGAGCAGGAGAGGGGCAGAAAGAAAGGAAGACACAGAATCTGAAGCAGGCTCCAGGCTCTGAGCTATCAGCACAGAGCCCAAAGTGGGGCTCAAACCCACAAACTGTGAGATCATGACCTGAGCCAAAGTCAGACGCTTAACCGACTGAGCCACCCAGGCACCCCTGTTTGTTTTTTAAGACGGGAAAATGTACAGCATTTTTGAATGCTTATGACCCAACAGGGAAATTGTGACGAGGCTAGGGAGAAAGGAGGACCACCGGAGCTTGAAGGGGCAGGAAGGGATGGGCCCCAGTGCCCAAGGGAGGGACTGGCTTCAGCCACCGGGCAGACGCTTCACCCAGACAAACAGGAAGAATGGCAAGCACGGGCACAGAGGTCTGGGGGTGAGCGGATGTGGGTGGCCCAGGGGCAGGACATTTGAATGGCCTCTTCTGATTGCTTTGTTTTCCCAGCAGCAGAAGCAAGATGGTCAGGTGTGGCTGCGGATGAGGGAGGAGGTGTAGGTAAAGCGGGGAGAGAGCATACGTTTTGAAATAGTTGCCAGTAGCAGTGGTAAGGAGAACGGATGAGGCTGCAGATATATGGGACTGGCCGGTGACTAACCTTGAGTCCCAGAGCACACTGAAGGGTTCTGAAAACAGAGAGAGGAAAGAGGCAGGGATGCACTGAGTGGTATGGGGGTGAAGGTCTAGGGGAAGAAGGGAGAGCTAGATACCTGGGCTTGCTGAGAAAGAGGCATCATGAGATCAATCCTGAGGGTCTCAAGGCAGAGGGTGATGGGGAGATGTAAGGCTTGGGGTAGAGGCTGTGGGTTTATCCAGGAGCACAGAGCTCTAGGGCTCCCTCCTCACTCCTCATAACTAGAATGAAGAAGAGGAAGAGGAAGAGGAAGAGAAAAACGCAGAGGATGACACTACTCGGAATTATATCCCAAAGGTGGGGAGGGGCAGGACAAGTGGTCAGAAATTCATGGTGGAAACATTCCTGGAATGGACACTTGCTGGAGCAATCCAACTCCTGTGATAAAGCTAAACTTGGTTTTCACAATCTGCAAATTAACAACTCCTTCCTGAGTACCTTTTATGCTTAAAGTGCTGTAACTAGGATCTGCAGGGGAATTCAAGGTGAGTAAGAAGGCTGGTACCTCATTCTTCAGCGCACAATACCAGAAGCCTCGTGAAGTGCCATGAGTGAGCTACAGAACACAATGTGGGGGAGAGTGGATAGGAAGGCTTGGAAAGGCTCCTTGCCAGAGGTTGTAATATGAATGGGCTCAAAGGACGGGTTGGATTCCAAAGGGAGAGGCCTCGTAAGCCAAGACGGAGAGGTGGAGGGCACAAAGATATCTCTGTGATCAGATACGCACTTGGCTGGGCTGAAGCCCGGGTGCAGGTTGGGGAGTAGTGGAGGACAGGCTTGAGAAACTGAAGCTTTATGGTTTGCTTACTGGCTTTGCTTACTGTCTAGAACAGCCTGTACCGAATTTAAGAAACAAGAAGCCGCAGAACATAACAGAGCTGTGCCTTGAGAAGACGAAGTGGGCAGTTCTATGCAGGTTCATGGAAGAAAGGAAAGGTCGGGCTTTCAGGGACCATTGGAAAGGCTACTGCCTCACACGTCTGAGGTAAAGGGGCGAGTGGAACTGACAGGGCACAAGGGACTCACAGAGGGCACCCTGCTGGCCGCACACTGGTGCGCTCAGGTCTCAGACGCCCAGCATGGGGTGGATGCTGGTGCCATTTATGGAAAATAAGCGGTCGGCTTCCTGCCAGGGAAAACGTGTGTGTGGGTTCAATGTTTAAATGGAATCTAAGCCACCAAATGCTCCATTCCCACCACATGTGAATGGTTTCGGTGGCAAACCAAATACCAAATTACCACTCTTGGCATTTGGAGGGAAAGGGGAGAAAAAAGTTGGGGGCAGCAACTATAGGAACCGTTGGCAAGTGAAACCGAGGAGGTGGGGCCGCCTTTCAAGAGGAGACAGGAGGCAAAACAAAAGTAGAAAATAAAATGGCAGCTGTGGAGACATGGGAGATGAGAGCACTCGGGTCCCCAAAGATACTCTAAAATGTCAACTGAGGAAGCCACAGCCACTCTGTGCTGGCACTTCTATGACTTCACGGACTTTGGAAGCTATTTTAGTTACTTTTCATAGGGGTTTGGTTTTCACCTTTTGTGGAGGTAGATTTCTTTTCTTTTTCTTAAAAATAGCAACATCCCAGCTTTAAACATGACTGCGAGGCAGTTCATTCACGTCTTGTTGCTCAGAGAATTAGAATTCCTTGCAGTCTGTTTTTCATTTTTCTCAGCTGTACCTTAACGTTATACATAATCGCGAAGCATCTCCAAGATTTTTCATTTAAATTACATATCGTTGTTTTTCTTCCTGGGAATATAGAGTCAATCACTACTCTGGAATAATCTCCCTTCACACTTTATGTATTATTTGTAACCTGATTATGCTTTTGAATTTATAACTCTTCCTTTGTCCCTAATTTCCACCGTAGGGCATGCAGAACATGCATGGCTTACGAGTAATACTCAGAAATATAATTTCTCATATAAAACTGAGCTACGGGATTGTTTGATATATACTGTCTCTAAAAAATTAATCTACTTTTTTATTTTTGTTCTAATTTCATGACAGTTACTGCTTTCATTTATTGATGTGGCCAACACCCTGTGGGTAAGATGATCTATCAAAGCCTTATCACTTACTATCTGGGCACTAAAAGTTTCAAGAGAATTATTAGTGCTGTTCCTATTCTGATGAAATAGCTTTATTTTTTCCATTTGCATTTCTCAAACCATGGTCAAGTAATAAAATGAGGACACAACTTGTCAATTATAAGGTATCAACTGTGTTCACTTTTCAGACAAAGTGGATAATCCATAAAGGGAACGTGAGTGGGTGTTTTTGAGGATGCACCTGTTAAGAGCCCGCTTTGGTTGAAACCAAACTTTAAAGGCATTAAAATAAAAATGTGCTGTCCCTCAAATTTTCCTCCAGACGATGTGTCTAGGGTCATGATCTAGCTTATGTTTTTAGCTCTTAAAAATCATTCCTGTGGGAGAAAGAATCCTCATAGCTTCCTGCACAAAGTAGTAGCTGTTTACCCAAACCCTTTGTAGCTTTTGCTGCTGCCTAAAACTGGTCATTCACTATTTTATCAAAAAATAAGTATACTTAATAAATCCTACGTGGTTGCTAGAAGAAATCATTATTTCTGAGATTCAAAAAATGTACAGAGTCTAGCGCACTGCACGCAGAAACGTGAGGGGCTTTGCACATGGCCAGTAAGCTATCTGCACCAAAGGTGACCCTCAGAAACATAATGAGGATCCTTGGGCTCTTAGGAGAGACTCGGGTCACATAATCTGCGCCCCCCCATATACTCATTTAGTAAGCATACAACTTTTCCTTAAACAATGAAGTTCTTTAATAAAGGAGGCTTCTATTAATTGTGCCATTCTGTTCAATATTTTCTAGAACAGAAGTTCTCCATGTATAGAGAGTTTAAGAAACATTTGGAAGTGTTTCTGAAACATGCAGATGGCTGGATTCTCCAGGGACTCAGGATCAAAGGTCTGGGGTAGGACCTAGGAATCTATATGTACCACCCTAGGTGATTCCCTATACAACATGAAGAAAAATTCCACTTGAGAGCCTCATCGGTCCTAAATATTTGGTGAGGAAGGTATTCACAGACAATGGCAAAAAGGGAAAAATTTTAATTGGGTTTTGATTTTAAAAACACCTCCCAATATATTCATGTCTCACTTTGTCAGCAACTTTCAGTGCACTATTTTATTTTTTAAAAATTTTTAATGTTTATTTATTCTTGAGGTGAGGGAGGGGCAAAGAGAGGAAGACACAGAATCTGAAGCGGGCTCCAGGCTGAGCTGTCATCACAGAGCCCGATGTGGGGCTCAAACTCACCCCGAGCCATGAGATCATGACCTGAGCCAAAGTCAGAATCTTAACCACCTGAGCCACCAGGCGCCCCAGTGCACTATTTTAAATGATCTTTTGACACAATTAAAAGGCTAACTTATGGAGGCATCTGGGTGGCTCAGTCGGTTAAGGGTCTGACTCTTGATTTGGGCTCAGATCATGATCTCATGATTCGTGAGATCAGGCCCCATGTTGGGCCTTGTGCTGACAGCATGGAGCTTGCTTGGGATTCTGTCTCTCTCTCTCTCTGTCCCTCCCCTGCTTGCTCTCTCTCTCTCTCTTTCTCAAAATAAATAAGCATAAAAAAAAAAAAAAGACAAACTCATGGAATCAAACACTAGTCTTAGGAGTAGCCATAGGAAGTAGAGATTGAACGATATTGTTAATTGTAAAGGAATTTAAGGTATGCCAACTGATTGCCCAAGTGCTACGGCTGACCTTTTTGAAGTCCTACTTTATGTAAGATATACCAGGTATCTTATATAACTTTATTTAATATTATATCATGAGGTGTAATCAATACCATTTTAAACATGAAGAAACTAAGGCAGCAGGAGCGATCAGGAGAAGTAGCTTGTCCTCAGACAGTGAGAAGTGCCTGGGTCCAGGCAAGTCTGTGAGACTATGCCTGCTTCACTGCATCGCAACTTTTCCCAGTAACACGGAAAACTTGGGCGACTCCTGCTAACACTCTGAATGATAACACTCAAGTTGAAAATTATCTTGATCAGCTGTAAAGAGGAGAACCTCAGAAAAGAATGAAAACATACTACCGAAGTGCAGAACAATGCAATAAGGAAATTAAAATCCTGCAAGAAGAGGAAGATAAATATATGAGGACATGGGCGTCCTGGGCCTAAGTGCAGAAAAGAAAGGTGTGGTAATACAGTCCGTGTGATGTTGAAAATGCCCCAGAGAAGTGACAAGCACATGACCCTGCCAGAACACAATGCACTGCTCAAGGTAGAGACGCTAAAAAGGAATCGAAGAAAAGAAGCACCAGTGATCAACAGGGTAGAAAAGAAGGACCATGCAAAAAGAGACAAGGAATTAAGATCATTTATCTAACCAAGGAGGAGACCAGCAGGTGCCCGGATGCAGTCTTCCACTGGAGCTTTTCAAGAGTAAAGGAGTATTTCTTACCCACCTTTGACTTCTGGCGATTAGCACAATGCTTTTAACACAGTGGTCACTTAGTAAGTCTTTACTGAATGAATGTCTTAAAACCTACAGCCGGTATTTATAAAGAGAGTAGTGACCACATGGGACCTATGTCTGTATGCAGGATATTTTTGAACACGTAGGTTTAAACAAGCATGGGAGCTCTCGTTTTTACAGAGAAAAGCTGCGTCTTTTCTTCTCTATATTCTTAGTGCCTAGAATGTAGCATGTACTCAATAAAAGTCAGAGCCAGTTAAATGACTTTTGGTTGTCCATAAAAGGGCATCTGGAGCCTCAGCACATAAAAATGAAATGTATTACAAAGGAGCGTTTATTCATTCCTATCCTTGGGTTGAAGAATAGTTACCTGACATGAGACAGGTCAGTTCTCACCCCCCAACCCAATCTATAAAAAGTAAAAAAAAAAAAAAAAGAAAAAAAAAGTTATACTCTCTTTATCTCTTCTTCATTCCTGTCACCATGAACCTGGCTTATTTCCCTTCTGGACTTTTGTACTTGACTCCCAGGTAGACATCCCTTCCAGTCTGTTTTACACACTGCAGCTATATTGGTCTTCCCAAAGAACTGCTCTAATCAGGTCACTCTTTCATTTAAAAACACAACAAGAAACCCAAGAGTTTCCTAATGCTTCTTTCAAAAGGCAATCAAGGCCTTCCATGAGCTAGCTCCAACCCCTTTTCCTAACTATATATCCTTCTTCTTTTCACTTTCCTTTATCTATGTTCCAACCCAATGGACATGTTCAGTTTTCTCCATACATCCAACATTTCCCCTTCTCAGGGCTCCTGCTGCTCCTTCTCCATGGGAACATCGCCCTATTCACTTTTGATAGGTTCCAACTGTGCCCATTTTTCAAAGGCCACCCAGCCCAAATACTGTTCTCGACTGCTTTGTAGGAAGTACTCCCCATCCCGCGGTACCACTATAGAACCTTGCTTTACCCTTCTTGCATGGAACTTATTTTTACCCTCAGTTCAGTCATTTTGGCAAATTCCTTCTATCATCTGCTAACATCAGGGCCTTGAGACAAAGCTGTTTTGGCTTTTTGGCCCTCATCTGACCTGGCCCAATATCTTATTATGTATCCACAGTACATGTGAGAATACATGTGCTGAATGGAAGATCTGTCGTGATTAATCGCATTCTGAAATTGTGCTCTTTTCATAATCTACCTATTCTTTTCCCATTTATGTTCTTAGGTAGCACGATGGATATAAAAAGAAACAAGAGACAAAAATGGAAGTATAATTAAGTAAAGATGACAACAGGCCTAATTTTGTGGTCTTTCCTCTACTGATCTCCAGCATGTAGCAGGGCGATTAGGAAGATAAAACGCATCTGTAGCGATCTCCAGATAACCTTACACGGGCATCCAGACAATATCCAGAGAAAGAAGGAACATGTCTGAATGCTGGTTCCACGGAGCACACCAAGAAACAGCCAGTACACGGAAGAAGCCAGTAAATTTACTGGCCAAACTTTCATCAATGATAAAATGCGATTAATAGAATAAAAAGAGCATGGAAATAAATACTAGTGACAAAATGTTATATTTTCAGCGCCAAAGCAGTGAAATATATATCCATCAATGACGAGAAAGTTAACTGGGTACGTATCAGAGAGACAGGAAATGAGTATCTGTCAAGAATAAAGTGTTATGAACTCAATAATCGTAATGATTAAGTAGCTATAGACCATTTTTCACCATCATATATGGAATTTGTTTTAGAAGTCTTTCAACTGGCCAAAATTTCTGCTGGAGAATAATGACAACGGTCTGGGCCTTTTTAGAAAGAAAAAAAAAAAGAGAGAAGCTTATAATAAGATCATGCTAACATGATTTAAACTGTTAAGAATAATTTGATTTAATAAAATGGTTATGTCATTTCTATGACCATGCTCTGGGAGTATTTTTTAACTTCCTTGTTAACAAAAACAAGGAAGAAACAAGGTAGAAATCTGAAAATTCTCTTTATTAATCCCCTGAACTGTCTAAAAGACACATGTAACCCACTTTGACGAGGTCTCTATACATGTGTGCATGCACGTATTTGCACATAAATATACACCAGTATCTAAAGAAATTATTCAAAGACATAAAAGGAGAATCCACTAGATTGGCAATATCAAAGGTAATTTTGTTTATCATGTTTACTGTGAAGTCATATATAATCTTGGGTAGAAAGGTAAAATTAAACCCTGCAAAGACAGGCGAAATCCCAAGTAATAACTGATATGCCGGTATATGTTCTGACCAAGAGCACCAACTGAGGAAGCTGTTATAATTAATAATAAACCACAATTAATAACTGCATCATTAGCAACACCAATAAGTAAATTAGACTGAACATCAATTACATTGCTGAAGTGATGTACTGCTTGAATATTTACTAGGAGTAAATGGAAAAACTCATCAGAGATACTGATAGATGTGCTGAACAGGTGCCATTTATTAACTCCGAGACAAGTGCCGGGCTTACTTACAAAGATTGTTTCTCAGGGATAGTTATGTACTCTCCTAAAGGAAAACAACATGTGGAAGAAGACTCGCATTGCTTCTCATTCCCTTATGAACTACTGTGTATTTTTCCAACTTCATATTCAATGTCTAAAAAAGTTATTCAATGAGATAATCTAGAAGCCTTCTTAATGGAGTGCTATTAAAGTGCATCCGCTCATGCTCCCTTGAGAACTGATGTAACTGAAGGGCAAATCAGAGAGAGGTGTCCACATATACACCAAGGACAGTGAGGAACAAAGGAACTCCAAATGGCCAGGATGACAAAGGGAGCCTGGCATTTTATTCTATGGCACAGGGAAGAGCAGAATAGGTTATACACTGCTTTGGGCTATTCCTGCTTCAAATAAAGTAGTTGTCTTTGAAAATGTGGTAATGTTTTCATCATTATCATCATCACCATTATTGCCAGTAGCAAGATAATAGCCTGGGTCATGCTGATGCAGTTTATATCCCAAAGATAGGCAAATGGAGAATATAATATCATCTGTGGGGGACTCATTACAAGCCTTGACATATGATAGAATAATAACGTTCCTCTCACGCTCCAGTGCTCCTGGAGACCACAGTATGTGCATGGCGCTCATGTAAATAACACCCTCCGCAGCATCAAGAAATCCATTCATTTTCCCATAAGTTCACATTTGCACCTTTCAGAAGGGCTGCAGCCCTCAAATTTGGGAGTGGCGGTGGCCCAGGTTAATGACCTAGTTCTCTTGAAAGATCAGAGAGCCATAAAACAATCTTCTATTGGGATAAGAGCAAAGCTACCAAAGAAGTTGCTAGCAATGGCCAATTCCTCCTCTTTACCCTGAGCCAGCTTTGTGCAGGTCCTTTCTATCTGTCATTGTATTCATTCTCCCAAAACCTACCAAGAAGCTAAGAAAAGTAATCTCTCTGTTATGCAGATAGGGAAGCTGAGATTTAGAGTTTAAGAGAATCCAAACCTGGACTTTGGATTCATTAACTTCTATCTAAAGTAAGTGTAACAGACAAATAAGCAGAAAATAAAACAAATTCTTTCTAAATTATGTGCATTGAGAGCCAGAGTTCCTGGGTAAACCACTCTACTAAAATCCGATACAGAGACTCATTAGGCCCAGATTCCTGTCGGATATGTTTGAAAACTGCCCTAGGAAATCGTGTGATTTTGAAAATGATCTTGGAATCTAAACCTGAGGGCCCTCAATTCACTGTTCCCCATGAGCTGGTCAAAGAGACGCGTAATTCTTACACCTTTCTCTCACTTGTACTCACTGGGCAGACGAGAGAGGACAAGTACCATTGCAAACCGGAGGTTTATCCTAAGCAGCCCTACTACTGGCATGAAATTTCTTTGAAGTCTATTGTTCAATCTTTTCAAAAAATAAAGATAAAAAAGCATGCAAATGTTGCATTTTACTTCATGACATGTTGATTTTTAACAAAAATATTGTTTTGAATGATTTATCAAGTAAAGTGAGACTCCCTTGGCCCTATATCTTCATGATGTCATAGATTCACATTCGACAAGCACATGAGATGGGAAAGTAGCCAGACAAATACAATTCTGTAAAGGAGAGCAACCTCTCTTCCTCCTGTCCTTAGGACAGCCTTCCTGGAGAGAGAATGGCCACATGGTCAAGAATATATGATGGTTACACTAAAGGAGGCTGACCAGGCATGAAAACCAAATGACATAACTGACCTACCTAGACTAGATCCTATAGTGGAGGAGGGAAATGTACTAAGGGCATGTTAGGTTAACTGACAAATGGGAATAAGAACAGTAAAGTACTGAATTAATGTGAATTCATCAAGTTGATCACTGTACTATGATTACATAATAGAATATGCCTATCCTTAGGAAATATGCACTGAGATATTTAGGAGGTGAAGGGTCATGACATATGTCAGTTGTCCTTGAATCCTTCAGAAAAAAAAAATTGATGTATGCGCGTGTGTGCAGGCACGCACGCATGCAGAGAGAGAGCAAATGATACAGCCAATAGGGTAAAATGTTTATAAGAGGGAAATCTGATAAAGGATATACCAGTATTCTCTGTGATATTTTTATTTTTGCAACTTAAAGTTTGACATTATTTCCAAATAAAAAGTAAATGTGTTCTGTGTTTAAAAAAAAAAAAAAGTAAAAGAAAAGAAAAAAGAATATATGGTGGCTAAGCTAGAAATGCCATGGTTTGAGTACGAATCAGATTATTACCCAAGATCCTTTCACCTTGGTAATGAAGATGACAATTCTAAAAGTAGCGTGAGTGTTGGGGTGAGGTGGGGGGGCGGATTTTAACATGTTGGAATTTTAAGAAGCCTCCCTCTCAGGGGTGCCTGCATAGCTCAGTTGATTAGGCCTCTGATTTCGTCTCAGGTCATGATCTTGGTTCAGGTCATGATCTCAGGGTTCGTGGGTTCGAGCCCCACGTTGGGGTCTGTGCTGACAGCTCAGAGCCTGGCGCCTGCTTTGGATTCTGTATCTCCCCCCCTCTCTGCCCTTCCTCTGCTCGTGCTCTGTCTCTCAAAAATAAATAAACATTCAAAAAAATGAAAAAAAAAAATAAAAAAGAGGCCTTCCTCTCAGTCCACTAGAGTCGCTGAGGACCCTGTCTGGCACTGACTGATACTGTCAAGAGGGCAGATGAAATGAGGCAATCTCGTTGAAGGGACTGTGCTTTTTCTCTTTTCACTTGCCCATCCTGACTGTCCCCTGACTCATTTACAAGGTCAGTAAAGCAAGTGAAATAAGAATTCTTTCTCTAAAAGGGGAAATTTGTTTATTCTAGATCTATCCTTGATATTTTCTTGATCTGTTGATTCTTCTACATCCTGTTGGGTCACAGTCATGAAGGAATTTCTGACTCCTTCCCATCCCGATTACGTATATGGGATCATACCCATAAATACTTAAAAAAAAAAAAAAAAGAAAAGAAAGTCTCTCACAAACACTAAGTATTTCACAGGATTCTAAAAATACTCATTTATGAAGGAGACTAGTCTAAAGCCAACCAAAACAGCAGAGCATGGCCCTTTGCCTACAAATTTTTGAATGAAATTGAAGGATTTCTTAGACATAAAACTGTCACAATTAATCTTGATGCCTCATATTCTAAATTGTAGTGACTTTTTTTCTTTTTTTTTAATTTTTAAAAATGTTTTTCATTTATTTGGGGGGTGGAGGGGCAGAGAGAGAGGACGACACAAAATCTGAAACAGGCTCCAGGCTCTGAGCTGTCAGCAGAGCCTGACGTAGGTCTCGAACTCATGAACCATGAGATTATGACCGGAGCTGAAGCTGGATGCTTAACCGACTGAGTCACCCAGGCGCCCCTGTAGTGACATTTTTTTTTTAAAGCAAGGGATGAATATCAGCATGTCATGAAGGATGGTATCTACCAACAAGTAGATACCTCTGAATAGCTACTATGTATCCAGTTCCATGCTGGGCACTAGGGTGAAGAGAATGACCTAGAGAAACAGATAGTGCCATTCAATTTTGATAAATATTTTAAAAATATCCAGGTCCTTTCCACATTTACTACTATCAAGGATGAACTAACTTAATTTTACTATAAAATTTAAATAACATCTTCCCATACTTAAAAAGGTAAGAATAATTCAACGGATAAACATAGTATCTTTCACGCAAAAATCTTATTTTTCCCCCACTATGCTGAATCTTTTCTCAAAAACTTGGTTTCTTTTGAGCTTGAAACTTCACTTGCAGCATCCATGTTGACCATGTACAATGCACCAGATTAATAGTGAAATTAAAAGGTAGATTTCCTAAAATATAACATTTTTCAATTTGTGCTTTTCAGGCCAGAAAGCTCTATGCCTTAAGCAAATGAAAGTTAAATACATTGTTTTATTTTCCTTTATCATCCTGCTGATAGAAGGGAAAATGCAAAAGGATATTTAAAACTGAAGTTCTTTTATATTGAAAACCGTTACACAGAAATTCTTAAGTTTATGTAGCAAAAATGGAAAACAATACTGTTTTGGTGCAATATACATCTTTTAAAATGTATTATTTCTGAAATTAAATGCTTGACATTTGACTCAGTATTTCCTTCCCCCAAATGACAAGGAAAAAGGAACAGACTCTCCCATGGCAGTCCTGTATCCCCTCACCATTTTCTTGTAACTATACTGTTTTATAGATGAAACTGCCATAGCAAAATGACAAATATAACACATAAAAGAACAAAAAGGGGTAATAAATCACCAGTGACACTACAGCCCATTAAAATGCATTCAGCTGGTGTTGCAGAGAGAATAAAAATTTCCCCTCACTTTACATCCTTTGTAGCTGAAAGGGAAATTTTTAGAATCCTCAAGCAACCCTTTTAAGAGATGCCGAAATTCCAACCAAATTCTCCTCTCGCTAACTTTCTCTGTTGGCCTCCATGGCCAAAATATATAGCGCTGATGCGTCCTTCATTGTTTAAGAAAAATTGCCTAACATGAGGCAGCCTGTGAATTACTAATCACCCATATTGATATGATAATGCACCTGAAAAATCAGGATATGTAATTAATTGGAAAATGTTTGTTCTAATTCAGCCACTGTTTCCTATAAATAGATTATCAGCTTAAATGAAGAGGTTGGCTATTTTTATTTACGAGGAAGCCTAATGGAGGCATTATCTTCCCTTTATTTTTACCCCAAATTCTCTCAAGATATTTATTCAAAGCTCCGGACACTGAGAAGGACTCTGGTGTCATATAGATAGTATGTTTTTAGAGCACAACTGAATATATGCTAACTTACTTCATTACGCATTTATCATTGTTACAAGTGGTTCAAGAAATTGGTGGATTTTGTTGACGCAGAATATTTAGTCAACTGTTGATGTTGGTTTTAACAAAGATCCTTTCTTGAGAGCAAAGAGTACACATAACACTTCTCTGAATTCTCTGCATCTCTTAACACAGAGCTAATTACACATCAAGCTTCCCGAGAGGCAAAGGAGATCTTCATGTAAGGGATGAATGGGTGACACTTCTCTCCTAAAGTATGGACAGTGAACATGTTTGGAGCAGTGCAGAGCCTATGTCCCTAAAGCTGAATATTTCAGTGATGGCAAGGCTGTAACAGTTCCATTGGGATGGACCTGCATGTCTGAACACAGAATGTCTATGTGACCCTGGTCTATGACCATGAACGTCTATGTGACCCTGGTCTATGACCACGAACGTCTACGTGACCACGGGACGTCTATGCGAAACGGTCTAGCCCACACCTCCCTGAGTCACAGTTGGGAGCTCCTCTGTGATGCAGATACTATTTTTCTTAAAAAAAGGGGTGTGGAAATCAGTTCACGCCTTTAAGGGAATTTTATCTTCTACAAATGAATTCATTCCATCTGACATTTATAGCTGGTCTCTGAGGGTCTTTCAGGTGCCCAGCACTGAGTGGCAGGTTGTGGGAGATATCAAGATAAGTGAAATACAGCCCCTGTAGTAGTAGATAAAAACATTTCTGCACATATTTCCTAGTAGACAAAAGGAACTCTCTCCAAGACAACACTTTATGAATCTAATGACTGAACTCTTAAAAGGGCAAAATATAACTGTCTGCAGCTAACAGTGGTGAGATTTTATCCGAGTGACCATATATTCAAACAGCATTGCTGAGTTTTATTACCCTTTATGTTCTTTGCCAGTTTTAATTCATACGAATACCCTGGTAAATAGCTCTCAAAATGAATAAAGTGGATAACTCAGGCAAGAGGCTGAATGAAAGCATTCCATCTCTAAGGTACTTAAAGTGTTCCTTTGATATGTTTGAACCTGTCCCTTAAATTCCCTATCGTGCACTCTTCGATGCTGATCAAGGATCATCAGGACCCCAGAGCTGGCACTTAGGCTGCATCAATTTTCTGGCATTTAGCTCTTCTATGCATGCTCAATCCATTTCTACTCACTATCCATTTTTCTCTAGGCTGGCAGACATTCCTCTATTTCTTAGTTTTACTCCAGTCTTTTGGCCTAATTTCATCTGCCCTCCAACGTTTCTAGTGTGCCTAGCCAGAGAAGCGTGGCCTCTGATTGTCTGTACGACCTGACCGCTCATCACACATTCGTCTCACTCTCTGCTCTCCCGCCATGATGGCCTTTTTGGCAATGTTTCAATTTTGGTCATGCTACCTCTCACCACAGGACCTTTGCACTCACTGTTTCTGCCCCAGATTAAGCTCAAGTTCAGTAAACAAACACACCATCTTCAAGCTGCATCCGGTCCTCTGTGCTACTCAGTGCGGCTGAAATCTGATTTTAGTTATGTCTTCATTTTATAAATAGAGAACCTGGGTCCACAGAAGGGCAGATGATGTCTACTTGCACTGAGGTCTGTCCCAGCTTATTGCTCCTAAAGATTACCCAAGACCTACTGGCTGGGTCTGACAGGCGGAGGTAGAAAAGTGGCCAGATGAGGTCTGGGGAGCTGGAAGAAACAGATGATGCTGGTGCGAGTGAGTAGGCCACTCTCGAAAACAATAAAATGAACATTAAAACTTTCTTATGGTTCTTGCTAAAATAAATGGTTGGTTAAAATTGTGCTCTTTCAAAATGGGTTGAGGGGCACCTGCGTGGCTCAGTAAGTTAAGCATCTCTGACTTCAGCTCAAGTCATGATCTGATGTTTGTGGGTTCAAGCTCTGTGCTGTTAGCGGAGAGCCTGCTTGGGATTCTCTCTCTCTCTCTCTCTCTCTCTCTCTCTCTCTCTCTCTCTGCTCCTTCCCCATACACACACATGGCCTTGCTCTCTCTCTCTCTCTCAAAATAAATAAACATGAAAAAAAAAACAAAAATAAAAATGGGTTGAAAAACTATGGGTTTGTTTTATTTGCAGTATAATGGTCTACTGACTCAAATATATACACATATATATATGTATATATTCTAAAGAAGACATGAATTTTGCAACTAACATAAAATCAGTCAAGTGTAGGGGCGCCTGGGTGGCGCAGTCGGTTAAGCGTCCGACTTCAGCCAGGTCACGATCTCGCGGTCCGTGAGTTCGAGCCCTGCGTCAGGCTCTGGGCTGATGGCTCAGAGCCTGGAGCCTGTTTCCGATTCTGTGTCTCCCTCTCTCTCTGCCCCTCCCCCGTTCATGCTCTGTCTCTCTCTGTCCCAAAAATAAATAAACGTTGAAAAAAAAATTAAAAAAAAAATCAGTCAAGTGTAGGCAAAATAAAAAGATTCTAAAAATTCGTATCCTCATCAAAATTTTTCAAAATTTACTAATGATATAATGAAAGCTACAGAACGCCTGGGAATAAGTTTAACAAGAAAGGTCACCAACTGTTCAGTCATCTGGTAAATACAGTGGACCACCCGCTAGGTGCCCATGCGGCTACATCGGGAACAAGACAGAGAGACGAAGCCCTGCCTGCCTGGGCTCCAGGAGGAGACACACAGTCATTAGGGCACTTCAAAAAGAAGCAGAGGGGTGCCTGAGTGGCTCAGTCGATTGGGTCTCTGACTTCGGCTCAGGTCATGATCTTGCCGTCTGTGGGTTCGAGCCCCACATCAGGCTCTGTGCTGACAGCTCAGAACCTGGAGCCTGCTTCGGATTCTGTGTCTCCCTCTCTCTCTGCCCGTCCCCTGCTCACACTCTGTCTGCCTCTCTCTCAAAAATAAACATTAAAAAATTAAAAATAAAGCAGAGTGATGAGTGGGACAGTGGTCTGGGGGCCAACAAGGCACTGACTTCAAGACGCTGGTCTAGGGAGACTTTTGGGGGGGAAATATGTCTACACTGAATCCTGAATGTTGCAAAGAGGCTGAAAATACGAAGACGAGGGGAAGAGTTTCAGCAGAGGGTGGAGGGAGTGCAAACTACCAGAGCAGGATCTGGCATGCTGCTTTGAAGAGAAAGGAGACCAGCACTGAGCGTGGGAAGCGACAGAAGACGAGGGCCAGGTTTGAGAGGGGCCAGACCGTGCGGGACCCTTTGCTGGGCGACAACTTCTGAAGTTGATGCTAGTGCAGTAGGAAGCTATCCAAGGGCATTAAGAAGAGAAGTGATGGAAAGGGACTTCAACTTCCAAAAGTCAGTCCGGCTGCCATGTGGCAAATGAGTCAACAGGGAGCCATGAGAGTAGTTAAGACACGTTTGCACTGGTCCCGGCTGGTGTGGTGGCCACGAGAAGGTGAGACATCATCGAACCTAGAATACATTTTAGAGGGAGACCTGACAAGGCCGGCCCTTACAGAAAATTCCAAATTTGTATTACAAGTCTTATAACAAGATTTGAAATTGATGGAGAAATCGATCATATTCCTAAAGTTGTGGTAACACATAGATTTGATAAGATTCCAATGAGAAGTTCAGTGGCATTTTTGGAACCCAACTGCCTGGGTGCACTGGAATATAAATCAGAACACGGCAGATGAAGATGTCTGCCCTTAGGGGGCTTATATTGTAGGAGGGGGAGGAAGACAGAGCATGTAAGGTGAGAAGTGCTGGAAAAAGGAAGAAAGCATAGCAGCCTAAGTGGGGGAAGATTGTATGGAAAGGATGGGGAAAGGTCTCATGGAAGGCTGCAGCATGAAGACGGGTTAAGTATTCATGGCAGACCTCGTGGAGAAGCTAGATTTGAGCCAGGACTACAGGAGGTAGGGTCAAGTGGATATGTGGGGAAGAATATTCCCAAGCAAGGGGAAACTGGGAGCAAAAGGTCAAGGAAAGGAGCATGTGATGTGGCCAAAGAACCACAGGGAGGTCAGGGTAGCTGGTGTGGAATAAGGCAGAGGAAAGAAGGTAGAGAGTGAATCAGAGGAGTGGGGCCATCATTTAAGGCTGTAAGGACTCCAGGCCATTGGAAGGACTGATAAGCAGACAAGGAGGGATGTGAGGGATTCTTGACAAAGAAGATGGAGAGAATTCCAGTTTTATCACATAAGAAAATATCCTAAAAACCCAGTATAATAAAAAAAAAAATTATGCTAATAATGTAGGAAGACCCAAAGAGGACCATAATATAGTGTATATACATGTATCGTAATATACGACAAAATGGCATTTCACTTCTGTGAAGAAATAATTGTTTATTTAATAATAAGAGCCGGTCTAGATGTTGTCTATCTGGAAAAGCTAGCCCTCTCCCTTGGCAATACACCACACCATATCGGTGGTAGTTTCTAGATGGATTCAAGAGCTAAAATTCAGGTGAATGGCTGAATAATCAGAGATGTGAATACCTTCTCCAGCAAAACAAAAACCTTGGAGAAATAGAGGAAAATGGGACCATATTCATTATCTGAAAATGAGAATTTCTTTATGCCAAAAGACACAGTAAAGTCAAAAGAACAGTGATTGCAGGGCGCCTGGGTGGCTCTGCCCAGGCTAAGCGTCAGTTAAGCGTCTGACTTCAGCTCAGGCCATAACCTCACGATTTGTGAGTTCGAGCCCCGCGTCAGGCTCTGTGCGGACAGCTCAGAGCCTGAAGCCTGCTTCAGAGTCTGTGTCCTCCTTTCTCTCCACCCAACTCCCCTGCTTGCACTCTGTCTCTCTCCCTCTCAAAAATAAACAAACACTAAAAATATTAAAAAAAAAAAAAAAAAAGAACGGTGATTGACAGGAATAAGTATGAACAGATGCAGAAGTGCACATGGCCAGTAAACACAGGTGAAGATAACCAGCTTCAGGAAACGTCAGGAGACGTTAGCGCACCATACAGGAAACATGGCGTGGCAGACATCCAGTGCAGGGGGAGCACTTAGCAGGCACTTAGCGGGAGAATGGGGGAATGAATTGCTACAATTGGGAAGGAAAGGAATATGGCCCTACATATAAAACAAACTTGCCCTTTGACCCGTATTTGAGAATCATTATGAAATAAAGTTACAGGGGCCCCCCGGGTGGCTCAGCCAGTTAAGTGTCTGATTTTGGCTCAGGTGGCGATCTCACGGTTTGTGAGTTTGAGCCCCGCGTCGGGCTCTGCGCTGACAGCGTGAAGTTTGCGTGGGATTCTCTCTCCCTCTCTCTCTCTGCCCCTCCTCAGCTCTCTCTCTCTCTCAAAATAAATAAATAAACATTAAAAAAAGCAATAAAGTGACAACGGAAAGAACATGTACAGAAGGTTATGTATTCCAGTTTCTGGTGGTTGTTGCTGTAAGTAGGAAAAAATCTAAAAGTGGTGAAAATCTGAATGCCCATTAACAAGGGACTGGGTGAACAGATCTTCACCTATCCCTATAGAGGAACAACTAGGTAACAGAATGTCCTAGATTGATATATATTGGCCTGAAGGAGAAGCCTAGTAAGTGTACTTTACTTAGTAAGTGCAAAATGCAAGTGACGGAGTTAAGTAAATACACGGTAGTGGGAAAAAAAATCTGTATATATTTGTATATATTTACATAGAGAGAAAGACGGCTATCATAGGGGCTGGGGATGAGGTCAGTCTAGACTTAGAGTAAACGTTTTCAGTATATCTGAGTTTTTATATGCTTTGTTCACTGACATATCTCAAGAGCCTCACTCAGTGCCTGACATATAGCAGTTACTCAGGAAATACGTGCTCGGTGCATCAGTGAAGGAATAAAAGGGTATACATCATTCCCATACTTTAAAACAAGGTAGAGAAACGATAATAGCTAACATTTACGGAGTGTGTACTAAGTACTTTACTTGTAGACGTAATTCTGACAACTTTACTGTGGGTAAAGCTGTGGCTCCCACTTTACAGATGAGCAAACTGAGGTACAGAGATTCAAAGTAACTTGCCTAAGGTCAATCTGCTGGTAGGCGACACAGCTGAGATGTGAACCCGAGCAGTTCAATTCTTCACCTGCCCAACAGTTATGCTACCCATAATGGTTTAAGAAAAAAAAATTTTTTTTTACATTTTTATTTATTTTTGAGTGACAGAGCACACATTGGGGAGGGGCAGAGAGAGAATGAGACGCAGAATCCAAAGCAGGCTCCAGGCTCTGAGCTGTCAGCACAGAGCCCGATGCAGGGCTCGAACTCACAAACTGTGAGATCATGACCCGAGCCGAAGTAGGATGCTTAACTGACTGAGCCACCCAGGCGCCCCTATGCATAACGGTTTTTAAATAAGTTGCTGCCCAGCCCAGAGGCCTGCATGTGAATTAGCTCCCTGAGGCTTTCCCGTGGAACCCCACAGAGCACTGTTTGAGAACCACTTGACCAGATAATTTATAAGGTTTCCACCCCTGATGGTCTCCGGCAACCAATTAATGAGCATTTGTGGAACGGGGGATTTGAGATCGTCACCTTTTTTTTCCATTGTACCTCCCCCTACACAGTCACCACCAAACTTAGGTCCTCACTTAGGCTTCCATCTGAGTCAGCCCTTGACTCGAGCTCAAAACCCATAGGCTGAGACATACAGAATTTAGCACCCTCCTTCATTCTTTGTAAAGATGGAGGGACACACTTGTGTTCTGCAAAGATGGTATTTGCCATAGGCCCGCTCCTCAGCGAGAGTCTGAGAAATTTCCTTGGGCTGTTGCTGGTGAACCTCAGTTTTGGTTTCTGTTCCTAAGGAAAAGGTGTCCTTCTCTGTGACCCAATGGCTAGGACCCCCAGGGGTAAAGGGCAGGCCTAAAGTGCCATGGTTGGCAAAGAGCTGCCCACCCAGGAGAGTGGGCACAGCGATGGGAGGGGAGGCCTGACCAAGCCAGCTTAGGGCTCAGGCTGAGGGAACCGCTGGGTAGGAGCGCTACCATTTCGTGTGCAGGGGACGTTCACTGATCAGCAGAACATATCAAGGCGGGATTCAACATACCTCTAGTTGAATTAACCTCTGCTGGTTGTCAAATAACACCCGGAAGTATGAAACCAGGAGCCAAGAAAGCAGGCAACGAGATTTTCTCAGGCTGGGGTTAGTGTGATGTGTGGTGGGGACAAGGGAGCAAGGGGCCAGGAGGGCCCAGGTGTTAGTGAGAACCCAACTTAAAGGGCTGCATGGGGTGTCAGGGCTGGGGGTGGGGGAGCAGGTGAGGCCTGAAGGGCTCAGGAGGGGAGAGAGGAGAACACGGGGCAAAAAGGGAGAAGTTCAAACAGACACTGAGGTCAAAGGAACCAGGGCTCAAGTCACAAAGGCTGGGATCAGAGTTCTGTCCCTGACTTCCCTGCGTATCAGTGCTCTGAGGCCTGTGTACTTGAATCTAATGCCTTTGAGCTTCCTTTTCTCAACTGAAAAGTGTGATGATGTTCTCTCAGGTGGCCATTGTGAGGCCTTAGCGAAATAAGGCCTGTGGAGGTTTCTAGCACAGGGTCCAAAACACAGGAGCTTCTCTGTATACGCTCAGTTGCTTGACTTCCTCAGCGGGGATCTAGTTCAGTGACTTCCATGTTTTATATTTTACATTAAAAAAAAAACAACAACTCTATTTGCTTTAATTAATTTTTTTTATGTTGTATATATTTTTGAGACAGGAAGAGACAAAGCATGAGCAGGGAAGGGTCCGAGAGAGAGGGAGACACAGAATCCAAAGCAGGCTCCAGGCTCTGAGCAAGCTGTCAGCACAGAGCCCAACGTGGGGCTTGAACCCACAAACTGTGAGATCATGACCTGAGCCGAAGTTGGCCGCTTAACTGACTGAGCCACCCAGGCACCCCTAAAACTCTTGCTTTAAGAGCCACATTAGGGAGAAAAAGAAATTCCTTGGGATTCATTTCATGATCGCTTTGCAAAGATTCTCTCTGTGACCAAATTGGCAAAGATGACATTGGCAAAGATTCGCTCTCTGACCAAATGCCAGCCAGCCTCCTCTGAGCCCTTCCTCCCCTAGGCCTCACCTTGGCCTGTAAGACTTGAGCAAACACTGATGGTTTTCTAACTGCTCAAGGCTGCATACCTAGGTGACCCATGTCCTTTAAAGTGCCTGCCTGAGAAAACTGAAGGCTGCCCGAAGAAATGATGGTTTGTTCCAGTGACACCTGAACACAGGGCTCCTGTGTCCCAGCCCTGGGGGTGGAGGAGAGGGAAGCAGCTTGACATTGATAAGCGCCAGTTGGCCAACCAGATGGGTGCCTCCTGGACCAATACACCCTTCCTGCTTTTTATAATTTTTCACTACACTGACTCTACTGAGCCCCTGCTCACATCCCCCCTTCATTCTCCCTTTAAAATGCCAGCCCCTCAGGGAGCCTGGGTGGCTCAGTTGGTTAAGCATCCCACTCTTGATTTCCACTCAGGTCATGATCTCATGGTTCATAAGTTTGAGCCCCACTTCAGCTCTGCACTGACAGAACAGAGCCTGTTTGGCATTCTCTCTCCCCCTCTCTCTCTCTGCCTCTCTTCTGCTTGCTCCCCCCTCGACTCTCTCTCTCTCTCTCAAAATAAATAAACTTAAAAAAAAAAAGTCAGTCCACTCTGCACAAATCAAAATGGAGCCCACCTCTATCCCCTATAGTCAGGAGTTACTGAATAAAATCTGTTTTTACAGCTTTAATGCCCAGCTGTATTTATCTTTGACAATACAGATATGCTACATATATCTTTTTTAAAACTTGGAATTTTGTGGGAATAGTCTTTGACTAGTTCTCTATTTTTTTTAGTACTAATTATATCTAGCAAGTAATTCTACATGCTCTGATATATCTGATTTGTACTTGAATCCCAGAAGCCATTTTGTTTATAAATATTCTAGGATACAGATCTTATCATATTAGATGTATGGGTTAACCAAATGGGATGATAAAAAATTTGTTTAAGGAAAACATTCTCCACAGCATTTCAGAGCTAGCTGGGTTATTAAATCATAAACAGAAATATCTTAATATAAAATAAACAGCCTAGAGATATTTATAAAATTAACTAAAAAATCTTAAAGAGAAATTTCTAGCATGTACAGCTTTTAATTTTCTTCCTAAAGCACTTCTGTATTACAGACAATTAATCACATAGTAAAGGGAACAAAGTAGAAACCAGAACCATTTCCAATTTCTAGAACTTTTTCTATGTGTACTCTTTAGAGTGCTTTTGAGGTAGATGGGACCTTTATTCCAGTTATATATCGTTTCCTTTCATAATCTCCTATATCCAGTGGTTTAATAAAGCATTTTTTTTTTTAAATCTGTGGGTTGCAACCCAATAGTGGGACATGAAATCAGTTTAGTAGGTAGTGACTGGAATTTTTTAAAGAATGAAATAGAATGAAATGGAACAGAATGGAACGAATCAGAGAGTGTCTTATTCAGCATGTAGTCTTGGCAGTGAGGTTTCCAATGCTTTCTCTTCAGCTAAACTTCTGTGTATGTGTATGTGTGTATATTGGATAATGATGTAGTTCACCGTTGATTGAAGACAAAAAATTTCAGAAACACTCCCCAGTGCAATGACAGGCCTGCTCATCAGACACACCAGCATTCTGCAGCCTGATCTGCCTTCGTTCAGTGAATCAGATCAGCTAGTATTCACGAGCATTTTGCTGTGTCCGGAAGTCCTGGCACGGACACCAGGTCACCAGGAAGCTTGTTTACTTTGGTGTTAGACGAGCGAGTGAGGTCCCATCTGGGCCAAGGAAAGCCCAAGCGGCATGTGCCACATTCCGGGACAAAGGAACTATGCTGCGGAGGACAATCTCATCAGAGCTTCCTAGTGTCAGTACAGCCTTGAACAGCACTTGTAGGAGTAGGAGGTCAGCACAATTAAAACAAAGTGAACAAAAACACTGCTGAGGGCACTTCACAATGTATCCCTCATGCATCTCCTGTTGGCTTCTGGAAGGCACCATATTGATCTAATAAACAAAACCACAACTGGCCAATCGGTCACAGATGTGCAATGTTCAGAATTGTCCCACTGACCATTTCCTAAGCTGCTGCACACAATGAGAAAGGTTTTAAAATACATGTCCTGTCTGCCCATTAGTTACCAAACTATTGTCCTTTCCTAACTGCTAAATGACCAGCATGATAGTGATTTTTCATTCCTAAGAACATGTGGGTACGTAGGTTTTGATGTGACTGATGCAAAATGCCTGATGCCAAGAGCCTGGGCAACCACACAAAGTAAAACTCTTTATAAGACTTAGTAGATCTATATCTTGGCACACAGAGGGTGCTCAATAAATGTCAGCTAAGTGATTGAATGCATTAAGTCTCAAGCTTGCAGTATGACTCATGAATAAATCTATTAAAAAAGACAGTGTTACTGCTATCACAGTTGATGGCTGATGCAAATGGAAAATGCAAAAGAAATATTACTTGATTTTGAATTTATCTGGGTAAGATTACCCATCATTAAAACAAGCAGTAAATACTAAAAAAAGATCAGGAGTAGTTTTTTTTTTGTTTGTTTGTTTTTTTTACTGTTTTTTTTTTTTTTTTTTGAGGCTTATTCTAACACTCCATCATTTTAATCCCTAATAAACCAAAGTAAATGATGGAGATCGCCTGCAGCCCTTAAAAGAATGGCGGCCATACACTCGAGCAATGTATGTGTCCTTCACAGACTAGTTCCCAAATAACAAGATACCCGGGATCTGAAAGCACTGTGAAGGAGGCTGATTTATGAGCTATCTTCTTACTTATGCAAGTTTTGGAGAGAAATCTATGTTCAGAAGTTTCACTTACTTCACTGGCTAGTCAACAGCATGCTTAATATGAAGGTTGTAGATACAGCTAAAGCCTTAGAAGGGGGCTATTTAACTACATTGCCCATAAGCACTTGTTTTTGGATAGTGGGGCCATTTTTATTCGTTTGCTACAACCATAGGGCCAGTTCAGACTCAGCTGGTAGTCAGACTTGAAGGTTACTTTCAAGATGGACACCTAACCCGACCATGGGCCATGGGCCAGTCCTTAAATACGAAGGTTTTAAAACAGAGGACTTAAGAAAGATGCTACACTACTCCATAAGTACTTCTACTGTTGGGAAGAGAACTTCAGAAGTTCAGGATAAGAAAGGGTCTGTAACAAGCAGAACTTCAACCCGTAAAAGAAATATGCTTAGAAGAACCTTGAAAACAAAGAGAAGCAGAACTATCAATAATAACCTTATAGCTTTTAGGCCCCGAAACAGAGGACTGAAAATATGTGTCGAATTCCAGTAGGGAAAGAACTAGAATTAGCCTCCATTTCGTTACCTTCCAAAAATCAGTCTGTAAATTTGCTGAGTCTCGGTTGCTTTTATTTTTCCAAAATAACAAGCTCACAGGACAACGTAAACATTTGTGAATTCTTACCATGAGTTGAGCTATACTTTTTTACTTTCTTAAATGTTAGAGTATATTCCCTTGTTTCATACACTCAAAACAATTGCTGGAGTGGAAATTCTATGGAAAACAGCTGAGTTTTAACCATGCCTATATTACATGCCATAAACTACAATGTTGATGATGTCTCTGAAACCAGAATTTGAATCCTGCCCACGCAATTATGTTAGAAATCTTGACAATGGCTTGCTTTTACTGCAGGACAAAAATTTGTCTCCTGGGGTTCTCTGACCACTCACCTTCCATCTGGAGTCATTTACTGGACTCTTTTCCTATAGGAGTTTATGCTGATGTCCATACACCTTTAGAGAGAGTACGGAACGGACAAGCTAATTTCTCTTGGCTACGTTCTCTTTCTGTGTGCTGCTTCTTCTATATAGAAGCACACAGTTTAACTCCATGACTCTAAGCCATTCGATTTTTTAAAAACTTCCCTAAATTATTCAATGCATTTGACTGGCAGATGTACCACTGCTCTATATAAACACTTCGAAACAAGGCTCTATAAGGAACGTAGACAGCTCTGCTCCAGTTGTACGTACACGCAAAGCTGTTTGAACAGCGTCACCCCAAACGGCTCTGGGTGGCTTCATCTCAGGACTGTGTATGGCTCCGTGCGCGTGCACACGAGACCCTACGAGGTGGGAAGTAAAGCTCGCTCACCCTGACACCACAGGGCCTTTCTAGGTGAATCTGCATAACTGGGCATACATCTTTATGTACTCTGATGGAAATCCTGTTTGATGGCATTGCTATCGCAAGTCCAGCAAATTTCATTCTGTACAACATTAGGCTGGAAAGGAACACACCGACAGACAAACACACAATGAGAACATGCAGTGGCGTTGTGCTTAATGCATGGGTATCAATGTGCACACACAGAAGAGGCCAAGCACATAACTTCATTTAATGCGGGCACAGGTCTGTACCAAGAGCCTGACACATTGTAAACAAGCCTTAAGCAGAGGAGGAAATGTAGAGGGGAAACAAAGCTGAGAAAAATGAGCAGGAAATGGGCAAGATGACTCATCTATACTTGAACATCTGACCTGTCAGCTGGTCGTCGCCTGCGGCAGGGGCGATGCGAATGTAAGGTGTTGTAAGCTGAGTCACGATTATCGCAGCTATGGCAAAGGAAGATTCCCAGGTCAGCATGCATGAGGGAAGAAAAAGCCAGACTGAAGCTAGGCTAGCAAGGAGAATCTCGATCAGTATATCACATTGTCTCAACTTTGTTCCAACAACAACAAAAAGAGAAGAAAAGAAAAAAGAAAAAAAAAAAACATAGCAAAGTGTTGAATTTTCTGGATTCTTTTCCCTTAAACAAGTTTTTGTCAGGCAGTTAGATTTCTAACTATGACACAGTTGCAAGCTTTGGCTGATATTTTGGGTAGGTCAATCGAAGATGTGGGGTGGGGGGGGCAGGTAGTAAAAACAAAACATACGCTCTAAATAAGGCTCTAGACTGAACAGTGTTTCCAAGTGCTGTTGAGTGTGGTGTATAAGTGATTCGCTGCTAATTCTGATGATCCAAACTTTAGGCTTTTAACATTTATTAGGTTACTTGAAATTCTGCTGCTGAAGTCACAATATTTTCTCTTCTTGCTAAAATCACCTTTGTGGAGAACATGATCTTCTTTCATTAAAGACATTTTTCTACAGAGGGATTTCTCTGATAACTAAATTTCGCGGAGAATGTTTCCATTTAGGAACCTTATTTTGTCACATTAAGGGACTGGGGAAAAAATGCACCTCAAAGCATTGGTCGGTTCAAAAAACAAAAACTAGTAACTGCCTTTGCTGTAGTCGTCATGGTTAACATGTGACCACAGACACGATTAAGATTCTGGAGGCAGACCAGTCGAGCTTCTTGGTTTGGCTGCACAGCTCAGCAGTTGTGTTTAAATGGTTAACATTCATGACACACAGATATCGGGGAAAAAAATAGAAAATTAAAACGTCAGTTCTAACATGATACAGCTGGAAAATGATGCAAAGAAAAAATATTGGAAAATTAAGGACAGGCTTACATGAAAGATTACTAATTTATATGGAACAGCCTGGGTGCTATTAGAAATGTGGCAGCGAGTAAGGAAAATAGATCATCTACCATCTGCAGACAATTAAACCCAAAACTGCTGCTGCATAATATTTTGAAATATCCCTCTGCACCATTCAAACGGTGCTGCTTCTTGTAACTAGACAATTGTAGCAACTGGGTTCAAGAGTGGGATAATCGTCTTTCACACGTTATTAATGAAAACTTTCTAGTCTTGCTAAATGAGATGAATAAACTACCAGTTGGGTCAGAAAGTGGAGAAACCCCAGGGTACTACGGAGATAATTTTCTCAATAGGATAGAGTATGCAGTTGTGCATACTGAGATAGCAAACTGTAAACAGTAAAATGTTATTTCTAAGCCTTGTTACAGGGTCGGTACCAAGTTTATACATAAAACATTTGCTGGGTCACAGACTGTTGTCCAACCAAAGTTCCTGTGTGGTGTTCTGCTACTCACACGAGAATGTGACCTACTCTGCTTTTTGAGAAAAAACTATATTGTCTTATCAGAAACAGAGCACCTATCCAATACTGAAAAAGGTAAACAACATGGATGCAAAGTTACTTGAAAATGGCGAGGTTGGGCAGCCATGTCTTCACAACTAAATGAAGGGCAAATTGCAGTCAGAGGCTCAAAAACCCCATAGAAAAAGTACATTCTAGGTATCAGGAGGGATTTTTATATGATCTCTAGGTTCTGCATGGTAAAGTGTTCATTTGTGACTATTATTTTTAGTTACAAGGACAAAACTTGAGTCTGTTACAAATTTCCTTAAAATAGGAGTCAGCCAGGCCACCGCCTACTTTTGCAAATAAAGTTTTATTGGAACACAGTCAGACTTAATTGTGCACACATCACCCACGGCTGCTCTTGCACAGCAATGGTAGAGCTGAGTAGTTGTGGCAGAAATCACATGGCTCACAGAGCCTAACATATTTACCATCTTCCCTTTACATAAAAATTTGCTACCTTCTGTCTTAAAAGGTCAATTACATTGTATTACGAAAGAGAATATTGCAAAATTTGGTAAAATAAAGTCAGATATTCCAATCCTATGCTATGAAGACAGTAGCTAATAGTTGATAAATTCAGGGTCTCTTTTGGGTCCAAAAGTATGTATGGAAGAGTAAAAAGTATATCAGACTTACAAAGTACCATTTCAGTTGCATGCAGCGGGGTCTTGTGGAATCTGATGAACCAGTATTTACCAAACTCTTTTGCGTGACTTTCGTGTTCCTTGGAAAATTGAGTTTGGGTCAAATATTTGGGAAACGTAGCGTTGAACAAAGTTAAACAGGTTTCTTTTCCTTGGTAACTTCTCAGGGGCCTGGCTATATTCATGATGTATATTAGGAAGACCATTTCAGATCAAGCAAAGAAAATACTTTCTCTCTAAAATGTTGAATGACAAATGTAGATCATATCTATATTTCTATTTCTAAATCCATAGCTAAATGATAGCAGATTTGCATAGATGAGTGGTCTTACTATATAATTTGTTTTCTCCTGTATTGAATATGAACAATTAAAAGGAATCTTAATTAGCTGTGCATGTCAACATTCTTTTCAGCTCTTTTATTGGTGTGCTTTCGTCTGTGAGCATTGTGGCCTAGAAACGATGGTATTTCTTTGAACAAAACCGTGAACAGGAAAACAGTGTAGAGAAACTTCTCAAAGAGCCTAGTGATTAAAAAAAGAAACATTCAAATTTCTGAGTCTAGTTAGAAACTGTATTGGGACAATGGAAGTCCTTCAAAGTTTTCTGAAGGTCTTCCAGCAAAGTATATGTGCATTGGAGTACAAATGTAAGTTAAATAAATTACCGAGCTTAAAAACAGTGAAGCGTATTTTGCACAAAAAATTCACCTTAAAATATGACACTAGAATAATAGTTTGTATTCTTTCTGTTTAAGACTTACAGTGTAACTCCTATAATGCTTTTGGAAAGAATTTAGCATGTGTTTTCATGAGGTTTTTGTTTTGATTTCTAGTTACCCTACCGTCAGCCAAATCATAGCAAAGAAAGGAATAAGTACACACATCTGACTCCAGCCCCCGTGCGCTAAAAACAAACAAACAACAACAACAACAAAAAACCCCAAACGTTTACGAACTCAAAATCCTCAAAAACTTAAAAGTGATATATTTATGTACCTAAGAAGTCTCACAGATTATACTATGCCTAACTTTTAGTAGGCGCTCACAAATGTTTTAAAATGAATGTGAAACAAGGAAGATGCCAAATGACTACACTGTCTAGGAGAAAGATTACTGGCATCGTGTTATGGAAAATATTATTGTATGGAAGATCGATGCAAAATATGACGTTTAAATTGATTACTGTATCAATTAGAAAGAATGTGCCTCATTTAATATGAGAAATCTAATTTACTAACAAGAAAGGTTTTGATATTTTAGTGTATCCTGTCCATTTAGAACTGATAATCAACAAGGCCTTCCAGAACTAGCATAAAAGGAGTTTTAGCCCTTCTACTGACCGAGAGGCAGCCGTTAGGTATGCAAAAGTCAAAGAAAACCCATATACTAACTGCTAAGACACAGTCGGACCAGGTGGTCTTGAAAAGAATCCAACTATAAAAATGTGAATGTGATTAAAAATCAAAATAAAACTAAGAGGATCTAAAAACAGTTAAAAGCTATTCTGTTAACTCCACCATACAGGTTGAGGGTAACATCCAAACATTATGCATATCCTATAGCTGTATGGTGTCTTTATCTTTTAACTGAAGAGACAGAATATTCTGTGATGAGTTTGCCTATAGCCAACAATCAAAATACAGTCACATATACCTATGAGGAATCTAGATATATAAATGAAAGGATACAGGAAAATACAGGCAATCCCCCACACATTTGGAGATAGGTAAGAACATACCTTAGGTTTTTCCCCCATGTCTAATTTTTATAAGGCTTTATATTAGTGTCAAAATATACCCTTGGAATAGGATTAAAATAATCACAACATTAAATTTATAAAGAGTATGAAATATATCTTTAAGAGACATACCCATACTTGAAATTACAAACTAGCTTCCTGTGAAAACAAATCCACCTCCATACTTTCTCTATAAAGATACTTGTCAACAGTTGTTTCATGAGAACATCAACATCTCTGTAAATTCAAAACGCTGCTTAGGAGTGTGGCTTCGTGCCTGAAAATGCAATTAAGCCACCACACTGTCAGCAATATGTGGCAAAAACACAGAAAGTTTGAACTTTTTTCAATTGCAAGCATCCTTCCTGCAGGGAACCAATAAAGTTATTAGAACTGCCTATTTCTCTGTTTTTGACTACGTAGTCAAGACGGAATGGCTTCCTGCACCACTGAAAGAGCTTTTAGCATGAATAAAGAAAAATTATCTGACTGTAGCAGTGGTGAAACATTAGACTGCGCTATAAAGGAAGTTCACTGAATCTGTACACGTAGAACATAGTAAAATAAAATAAGACCAGACAGTTCAGTTTTAACCTGCAAGGAGAATATCTCCCAAGGTTACCTCCTATACTATGCTTTTACGAATGGAAGGACAATGTTACATAATGACTATTAACATTGGTTTCCCTCTTCCCCCAATAGAGTTTATTTGGATAGAGCTTGTGGCTAAATAAACGTTTGCAAATGACTTAGAAAATATGAGTGGGGAATATTCAGTCAATCAGGTCATCCGATTGCCTAATCATCCTTTGGTGAGTTAAAAAACAAATTACAATATTGATTAAATCTAGCTGATGGAAGAAAATGATCCAAATCACCATCTAATTCAATCTATTGTGAAAACAGCCAACGTCAGATTTCCGTATCTACGAGGGTGTTATTTATATAATTATTTAGCTATGTAAATGAACGTGATGACAAATTTCATTGCTTTCAGAGTGAATTAGGCAGGGACTCAATTTTAATAAAGGGGAGAGGAGATACTTATACACTGCAATACTATAGTTGGTCTGAGGATCTGCTGGGTGAAAAGCCGTGAAATACAGAGGAAACGCTGTGGGTAGGAGTTCAAAGGTTCAGGATTAAGCCTTGACCCACAGATTATCAGCTGAGTGACCCTGGTAAGTCAATTCACCTCTAAAAATATGCATTTTCTTCATTTAGAAAATAAAAACAGAAATACCTGCCTCCTTTCTCACAGTAATGTTGAAGAACTAGGTGAGACAGGTATGAAAGTGCTTTCAAACATGTTAGCTGCGATTTCAGTGGAAGGCATTATAAATTAGGCGCTGCGGAAGCGGATTTACTCTTTCAGACCTTGAGGGGAAGGCGAATTCAGTACAACTGGAGCACGGGTGGTGGTCTGGATGGAGGCCTAAGAGCATTGATACCTCATCCAAGGGCTTCATAATCCTGAGTAATTAATAGCTAAGATCGTATTACAGTTTATGAAATACACCGATCTCTGTAATTTCATTTATTGTTAGTTTATCCCTAGAAATAAAGGCACTTAATCAAGACAGATATGATACTACAAAACCAAATGTTTCAAAATCAAGACAAACAGATTCTTAGAACTAGAACATGAGCCCATGAGCACCTGGCAGTGTTTGGCATGGACCATGAAACCAAGAAATATTTGTGGAGCTAACGGAATAAAAAGGTCCTGGACCTTCATGAAATTAGAAGTCAATGTGAATTTTGAACATGCAGATGGATGTCCATGATATATCAAACTATACTCCCTGCAAGGGAAACAATGAAATAACAAGGCATTTCTACCCAACAGAACTCAGGTGACTGTCTCTGGCCTGACTACATCTAGTGTGACAGACCCAAGGATGCCTTCGTGCCATCATTTCTAAATTGAATCACACAGAACTTATCATGGTCATGGGTCACTTGTGATGGTCTGAGAGGGTATACTTAACTACAGGTGTTAATTCATAATGCCTCATTTTAATGTGGGATTTTATATTTCTCAAAGCATTGTCTCATACATTTCCCATGCCCTGGTTAAGATCACACTCCAAGGTGAACAAGATGACATCACAGCTCGTGTGTGCACATACAACCGTACTTGGTTCTTTAGGAGGCTGTGTGTGGTGAGCTTATGACGGTTCAACCCCAGCCACTTCTACATCTTGTCCTTGATCACATTTTCCCAGGATTTTAACCAGGCCTGGGAAACAGAAATTCCACTAAAATCACCCAGTTACTGGGTTTAATTGCCCCGTGTTCCGTGAAAAAAGCCCATGCAGACTCCATTTGGGAGAGCTCGTATCACTAGGTGCTTGCTTAAAAACAGCAGGCAGTATTTTCCTACTTTGCATACGAACATTCATTAGTCACAGGACTACTGCATATGCTACTATGGTTTAAAAAACATGTACCGAAAGCACATAAACATTAATTTTATTTTAAAGAATTTCGAAAAGGCTAACCACTGAAAACTCCTTGGAACGCAGTAACATGACTCCTTATTTAAAAAAAGTATTGGCATGAAATAGTATTAACTGCTAAGACTCTAATACATGCACCCACAGATAGACACGCTTATTTCAACGAAGTTAACCTTACAAGAAGTTCTGAAATACCATCTAAAAATTTAAAGGACATAAACTGGGAGAGCATCCCACAATTTCAACCTACCTTTTGTGGCCACTCGGACACAGTCTATTTTGGTTTCCTGTGTCAAATAAAGAGGGGGGAAAAATCACTATTCGTGCTTTATTTAAAACAAATAAAAATATCTGTAGTTCTATTTAAATGCTGATAAGAAAAGAGCTCATTGTTCCGAGTGTGGTGTTAATCACACAATGATGAATTGCACTTAGATACATGCTCACACGATGATTACTCCTTGTACCATGCTCAGATACATTTTCTGGCTCTGGAGCTCGTGGCCATGGGCATTTCTGGAGCGGGTGACAAATGAGGAGCTACACACACAATGTCTCTGCCTGGGGGCCCTGTCTTCTCCAGACCCTTGCTCACTCTGTGCAGATACTACTGGAGAAGAACTCTGGGTCCTGGATTTCCCCCCTTTTCACTGGCAAAAGTCAAGTCAATGATACTTAGACCCATGCTGTGAAGGAGGGAAACCATCATGGTGTCCAGAAAACTCCCATTTCTTTCTAAGGAGATTTTAATATCTTACCAGAGTTCTGGGTCGGTCTGAACAGAAAGGGGGAAAGAATTCAGGAACCACTCCATAGTTTTTATTTTGCTTTCCTCTAATCTTTCTAAAGCTGCTTTCTCTCTCTCTCTCTCTCTCTCTCTCTCACTCTCTCTCTCAAAAAAAAAAAAGATACCTAATTTAGTTACAGCTATAGGAAGCATAAACTCTTCTGAAACCAAAGAAATGGGACAGAATATGCTAGAAAGACAGATGTTGTGTATCTCACAAAATTTTAAATGAGCTGAATGTATGTGTTGTAGCTATACTACTTCCCTGTAAAATAGTAAGCGAAGCAGAATTGCTAGCCAACTTTTGGTACCAAGTAAAAACTGAAAATAAAAACCATCACGCTGACAACATATTCTCCCTACCAAAACAAATACCAATTTATTCATTTCCTTCCATAAATTTCTCTAGGTGAAAATAAGTTTACAAAGAAAAAAAACCACGTACATTTGTTCCAAGTAAACACACACACAAAAGCATGACTTTATTTCTTACCACTATCGTCCTTAATCTGTGTTCACATTAATAACCCTAAATAGCCTAGGTAAACAGCCAGCTATAAAACTTACCCCATTGGCTCTACTAGCAGCTTGGAAATAAATTCTGTAGCTTTTATGGGGGAGAAGGGGAGTGTTCCAGTATCCGTTGTATGTCTTATTATCACCAATAGTAAAAGGCTGAGCAGCTTGGAGACTGTTTGCTGGGAATTCTGCAGCAAAGTAATACTGTGAGTTCAGTATTGATGCATTCTGGAAGTGAATTGGCACGGGGTAACACTTTAAGATTTCGGTTGTCTTTTTAGTTCTTCGAGGTCGTTCTTCCTCAACAACTACTTGATAGACACTAGGGAGGAAAAAAAGTATTGTCAGTGATATTTTATGATGATTGAGCTGATTCCCTTTGATTTCAACTGCATGGACCCGCAGGATATCCAAAATAAAGAATGCACTGGATTTAGTCAGTAAGAAGTACTAAGTACATAACAGATCCTCCCTTAACACTTGCTCAATGAAAGAGAAGGAAGGGGCTTAATATTCTCCCACAGAACTCTCTCACCCCAGGGGCGCCTGAATGGCTCGGTCAGTTGAGCGTCTGACTCTTGATTTCGGCTCAGGTCAAGATCCCAGGGTGGTGGGATTGAGCCCCACATCAGGCTCCGCGCTGGGTATAGAGCCTGCTTAAGATATTCTCTCTCTCTCTCTCTCTCTCTCTCTCTCTGTCTCTCTCCCTCCCTCTACCCCTCCCCTGCTTGTGAGCATGCTTTCTCTCTCAAAAATAAAAAAGTTAAAAATCTTAAAAAAAATAACTCTCTCACCCCCAATAATACAATGTGGTTCAGGGGAAACAAAGTTCACCAAAACTACAATTTATACACATGTATAACAATCTCTGCTATTTATGTGAGGCAGACACTAAAATAATGTTTTTCTCACATGTAACTGAAGATGAATTTATAGAAAATTAACTCAGTTTACCTAACGGATGAAATTATATTAACTGTAAGTTTATTTTTAAAAAGGCAATGTAGGGGCGCCTGGGTGGCTCAGTCGGTTGAGCATCTGACTTCAGCTCAGGTTATGATCTCATGCTTCGTGAGTTCGAGCCACATGCAGGGCTCTGTGCTGATAGCTCAAGAGCCTGCTTCGGATTCTGTGTCTCCCTCTCCCTCTGCCCCTCCCCTGCTCTAGCTCGTTTTTGCGCGTGCGCTCTCTCTCTCTCTCAAAACCAAGTAAACATTAAAAAATTAAAAAAAATTAAAAAGGCAACGTATTATTTTCTTCAATGACATCTGAAGGAATGCATGTGACATTTTAACAAGTCACAAAACACAGTATATAACGATTCACGTTAAGCAAGGTTTAATGACCCATATTCTCCTACATTCTTTTGCCCCTCACCATATCAGATCAGTGGAAAGAGAGGACATAAGAAGACCTGAGAAAACAGACTGGAATTTTAGATGCCAAGGCCTTGGATCCTGAACTGGGTTATTTGAATTACATATAAAGATTAGATGGGGATGGCAGGATATCCTCTGTAGATGCCTGTATGGACAGGAGTTCCAGCACCTACCCACCTTCCTCCCTGCCCCCTACCAATGTCTGAATTTCGAAGTAACCACAGGAGAATGAGACCAACTTTGAAGAGACGGGTGTTTCTGTGAAGATATATATTTTAAGGGCATGATGAACATTTGTGTAGTTTGGGTGGGGAAAAAGAGTTTCTGATACCGAGAAAAACTAACTCTTGCCAGCAGCTTTCAAGAACTGAATCCAGAATAGATTGGCAAGGAAATGCATCTTTTTCTCACTGTACCAGAAAAGCACCGGGACTCTCTCTGGAACGATGTTGCAATCCTAGAGTTGCTCACACTGGGACTCCTTAATGCTGAAGAAGAACCGGTGAGAGGAGCCTACCATCCCCAGCGGCCTGGGGAGGTCCCTCGTTGGGTCTCGCCCTTGTGTCCTCTGAATGTGCATTCAGTGAAATCACCTATTTCTGGGAGTACAACCACTTAGCATATTCTACTACAGGAATGTAATCCAGCAGCTGCCGTTCGGTTTGTAATCTTGCCCAAAGAAAAATCAATTGTTGTAGAACATCAGAATGATTGCTCAGTAGACAGGTGGTACAGTAGGTTCACAGTGTAATGATAATGCGAATTCTGAGTGTGGTGTAAACATAAATAAATAAAAACAAGAAATATGACTCTTGCTTCCTAACCTCCTAACATCAGAGACTTTCTATTGGTTATGTTAAGTTGCTCCACCAAATCTGATGTAATTCTCCGGGCATGATGGGTCTGACATGAAAGGACGCACGTAGGAAGCATCTTCCTCTAGGGAAGACAAGAATACATATGGAGATAAAGTGGACTCGGATTTCTTGCCCCCTTCTCCCTGACTTCTTACATGTATAGTTAGATGTGGCGAATTTAAAATATATCTGCAAATTCTGACACTTCTCCCATCTAGAATGAAATCATGCCATTTGCAGCAACATGGATGGAACTGGAAGGTATTATTCCGAGTGAAATAAGTCAGTCAGAGAAGGACAGATATCATGTTTTCACACACATGTGGAACTTGAGAAACTTAACAGAAGACCATGGGGGAAGGGAAGGGGAAAAAATAGTTACAGAGAGGGAGGGAGACAAACCGTAAGAGACTCTTAAATACAGAGAACAAACTGAGGGTGGATGGGGGGTGGGGGGGAGGGGAAAATGGGTGATGGGCATTGAGGAGGGCATTTGCTGGGATGAGCACTGGGTGTTGTATGTTAGTGATGAACCATGGGAAGCTACCCCAGAATCCATGAGCATACTTTACACACTGTATGTTAGCCAATTGGACAATAAATTATATTAAAAAATAAAAATAAAAAAATAAAGTGCTTAGGTGTCCAATGACAACAACAACAAAAGAATGGGCTTGGCCAACCTTAATGACTACATACAATGAAAAGACTGTAACAAAGGGGTCATCGGTAACTCTCAAGGTGCTGGTCAGAGAAGGCTATGCATCTTCAGCCAGGTTCCCCAGGAGAGCTAGCTTTCTGGGAGAAGAAGCCAGCCACCATGTAAATGGTCCAATGACCCTGAACCTGCCACACCGGAGAGGCCACCTGCAGGCACTCTGCCCTGCAGTCCCGAAGAACTCCCAGGCAACAACTGGCATCACTGACAGCCATGTGCGCGGACCATCTTGGAAGGCTCTGAAGGCGGAGCCTTCAGATGATGGCCATCCTGAGACGCCAAACAGGAACTGCCCAGCCAACCCTCTGCTGGCCCACACAATTGCCGCAAAATAGAAATGTTCTTCTAAGCTGCTGAGTTTTGGAGTAGTTGGATATGTAGCAAATATTAAGCAGAATATCAGGTCATAGAATACCAAGAGTAAGGGGTCAAGGTCAAAGCAAAAGACAGCACAATGCAGACAACAGCTGATTCATGAAGAAGTTTAACCTAGTCTGCCACTAAATACATACAGCACTGAGAAAATGTGACTGTTCTCTTGAAATGCCTTTTGTAGGGCTGGGGGGAGGGTGGCATGTGCATTGATCTATGTTCTTATCTGAATTCTGCTAACAACTGGGGTTTTAAATGAACTCCTTTGGGTCTTAATTTGTTTTTTTTTTTTTCCCAATGAAATAAAAGAGTTAGATGGATCTATAAGATGCATTTTATACTTTTATTCAGCATTTTAGTCAGCATGCAAGAGCTACTCTCAAAAAAATGGATAAAGCAAAGGAATAATTAACTGCTTTCCAAAGGGACTCTCCATTAAATAAAATGATGTTTAACACTGGCTCCCTTTTATCAGCTTTTCCGAATTGTTTGCTACATGACACTATTTTCAAAATTTCACCTTACAAACAACTCTGGAAAACCTGTATACTAGACAAAGTGGAAATGCGAAGATATACGTGAAGAAAAAAAAGTTGCAGAAACTATTCCATACAGGAAGTGCTAGGCGGGGAGTCTGGCACAAGCAGGCTTTGTTTTCCCTTTTTTTTTTTTTTTTCAACGTTTATTTATTTTTGGGACAGAGAGAGACAGAGCATGAACGGGGGAGGGGCAGAGAGAGAGGGAGACACAGAATCGGAAACAGGCTCCAGGCTCTGAGCCATCAGCCCAGAGCCCGACGCGGGGCTCGAACTCACGGACCGCGAGATCGTGACCTGGCTGAAGTCGGACGCTTAACCGACTGTGCCACCCAGGCGCCCCTTGTTTTCCCTTTTTGATGATGCAAGAACTGAGGTTCGGAGGTGAAGCGCCCATTCCATCCGGGGCTCACAGCTGATGAGGTAGCGGACGTGGTCTCATGACCATCAGACAAGGCAGTAGTAGTAGCACGACCTGTTAAAAGCCCTGGTTAAGGTGCTCATTTGAACCGTCTATGCCACAGGCATCTTGCCCCGCTTTTGCGGTTACAACCGACATACAAACTGGTTCCCACCTACTTCCCATCATCAATTTCAGTACTGTTAGACAGATTCTTTCTCTTTTATCACATCAATGGGGCTACAGATGGAAATTACACCTTTGACCTCAATTCATTCTCCCATCCCTCTCCGAGTCATTAATAATTTCCAGGGAGGACAACCCTGGACTTTGCAGGGAGGCCAGCACCTGACTCGTGTCCTGTTCAGCTCTTGATCCCAACCAGGAACCTCGGTGCCACTGGTGACAGTGATCACTCATTTTTCATGTCTAACTCCTCTGAAAGATTAGCACCGTCGCTTCCAGACTGTCCAAGTCCCACCATGTTGAATTCTATCACAAACACCTTGTCCTCTATTCCTTTGCCCTGGCCTGGACCCAAGTTTGTTACTGAAATGGTGTTCTCCCCAACACCCTGAAATACTCTGCTGCTCTCAGCAGATGACCCTAATTCATAAAAGGACTGACCCTACCTCATAAAAAGAGTGAGTACCTCTCATGAACCCTCTGTCGGGGGCTCATGATCTGCTCCCCGATTGTGATGTACTCTTGCTCTGCTCCACACTCACAAAAACATACTTCTTGTAAAGACTAATAATCATTTGTGTCTATTTATCAACACTTCCAAAAACCTCAAGTTCCTGGAGGAAAAGGTCTACAGTTTAGTCATCTCTGTGTCTCAGCACACTTGGAATGAAGTGGGCCATGAGATACATAGTTTTAGAGCATAATATAATCCAGAAGTAATTTCTAGTTTATATGCATTATATATAGTAGTAGGGAAGAAATACACCGGTAATCACAAATAGGCTCTGTTTTACTAAAATTTAATACTAAGTTTATTTTGCATTCATTTCTTGAATATCCAAGAGCTAACAGAAGAAGAAATGATCAAGAAACAGGTTTTATGATGAGAGAATGCAGGGTAGATTGTAAGTTTATTCAGGATAACTCAGAATTGAATAATGAGCCCTGAGAGAATCAAAAGCTGCCTCTCTGTTTTTCTACCCTCTTCTCAAACCTTCACCTCTCACTTCCCATCCATCTTTTCCCCAACTCTGCTGTGCGTGTGTTGTGTTGTGAGTGTTGTGTGTGCATTTACTCATTTATTAACTCAAGGAATGTTCTTGAGCACCTACTATGTGCCTGGCAGTACTCTAACTTGAACAATTCAATGTTTCACGTTCCCTAAGGAGAGAAAATTTTGTTTTGTAATTTAAATACCCTCTAAGTGAATATGGGCAAAAAAAAAAAAAATTGATTTTTCCAAGCAGGAATTTTATGAGGGTTAGATGAAAACTTGAGAATTAAATGATCATTTAGTGGACCCCGTTTTAGCCAATAGCCAATAGATCTGTTATGTTATATACTCCACTCCACTCATATTACTTTTTAAATGGTTACCATCTAGTCATCTTCAGATATATTAAAGGAAGAACTAAGTTGACTAGAGCAATTTCAAACCCAAAATGTCTTTTCATCCTGGCTCCACAAGAGAAATTAGATTTGCAAGCATCCAGACCTCAAATCTATTTGCTCTTTAATAATTTAAGCACTGAAAGGTCAAGCAGCTCTTTTCTATTCCCCTTTATCAACGTCCAAGCGCTAATGAAAAATAGCTAAATCCTATCTGCTGCCCAATTGCCACACATTGCTGTCTCCCTGATGGAAATTAACACATTATTGGCACCTAGGTCAATGGCACCTCAACAGAACTCTCTGGCTGATAGGCTTTTCATCGGTGCCAATACCATCATTTCACTAGTGAATTTCATAAAATCTGTGCAACCCCAATTGTAATCTCAAAGAGTAGCTTTGAAAATCTTACTCTTTGAATGGTTTTTTTAAAAAGATTTAACAAAGCAAGTTCTCAAGGATCGAAAACCAAGCAGAAGTTTCTAGCTTAGTGGGCTGACTTAAAATTCTATTATCCTTTTAATGTATTACTCATGCTCCTTTTGTTTATTAAAGTCACACCATGCCTATCCTTATCCCACTCTTCTGGAATTTAAAGTTACATAAAATCTTCCTATCGCTTTTGCAATCTGAAGGCATGATCCACAGTGAAGATGATTCTGCCAAAAATGTGGCATCACTAGATCATAACTTTCTTCTGGAATGAAATTTAATTTAAAGTTTCATTTATGCGAGGCTTTTCTACAACAACACTCTAAGGCTTTTATAAGGAGAATAAGGAATCTGCATTTATATAGACTGGCACACGACGACGTATAACCTAGAAAAGAACATCAGAACATCTTTCGTGTATTCTGTTAAACCTGAAAGTTCAAATGTGATGAGATACGTTTGGTGTTTTCTAACTTTGAAGACGTTGAGGAGAAGCCTGCTGTAGAGTTGAAATTGACTTTAAAATTTGGGTTTTAATTCATTTCAAGATTAAACCCTTAGCTGTAAGTCCATTTTTCTTATCCACTTATTCTATTTCTTATCAGCATAAAATATTGGAGGGTTATACAACTGGATAACAGAACAGAGGGTGAGGGAAAGGGGAGAGAGGGAGAGAAGTTAACGATCCATTTCATTGTTGCTTTTGCTAATCTTTTAAAGTCTGCACTTCTGATCATTTCAGACTTAGACTTCGAATATTGTTCATTTCATGGTACCTCATAGTGCCTTTTAGTTTAATTTGCAATTTTTGGTAAAACCGTCTCTTCTGTATGTACAAAAAAAAAGAATACAGACTAGCAGTACTATCTTCCTGAAGATTATGTTTTTTGAGGGTGGGAGGGCGATGGAAAATGAAAGTATAAATTCTATGCAAAGCACGTAATATAAATGTGTGATTAAAGTTTATTGCCACGCAATAACACAGAATTTATTTTCTCCCCGTTCTTGGTTTGGTCCTTCTCTTTTCGTAAACCTGTCAGCACTTAACTGGAATGACACCCTAATCATTCAAACAGCCTAGTACAACTAAACTAAGTTTTAAAAATACTGTCATCAGTTAAAAGTTAAGGGGAAAAAAGGTCAGTTCACTATGTCCCATGTGTTGATCATCATGACTAGGATTCTTCAGAGACCTTCACATAACACTCGTAATGCAAGTAGCTGACCTAACACGGCGCTGTTCACTAAATCAGAAATGCCGACTGGCACCTAGTTGTGCACAGACAGTGGGCACTGTGTAACATGCCTCGCAGCCTCAATAGATCTGGGGGTTGAATATTCTACGTTAGCGACTTTAATTTCTCTTTGTCCTGCTCTCTTCTAGGTAAGATTGGCCATAAATTGCTTTGGAATATTTGCGGGCACCACAAATATATTTTATGTTCTCTCAGCCAAGATTCATCATAAGGAGCGAGCCTCGCATCCGCAAGTTACCGTCGTTCTGTGGGTGTGTGTGCACGTGTGTGCATGCATGTATCGTGCATGTGCAAGTGTGCCCGAGCATGCGTCCAGGACCCTGCTGCTCTGCCAGTCAGTGATAAAATCTGATACAATAAAATATTAATTACAGCTGAAAGGTTGGGTGAGAAATATGAAGTCGATTACAGTTCCATATCGTGCACAAAGGACAGGAAGAAAAAATCGTTTAGTTATGGAGGTTTGGGATAATAAAGTAAAAACTAAAACATTAGGCTCAGGCTGAGCAGCTCTGTAAAAGGCCACCTGTTATTAATCTTCACAACAGGCACCACATTTCAAGTAAATGAGTCCTAGATGGAACCTCTTTAAGACGGGAGTTCTCCCCGTTTTAACAAATGAAGCCGTTTTCCTTTGCAGATTTTATTTCCCCTAAGCTAATCATAATCGAATCATCGCAATTTCATAACAAACATATGATTATAAAAATTATAATTCAAGGTCAGCTACTACTATTAAAGTGTGTTTTCTTAAAGAGCACTAGTGATTTGAATAAAGATGGAAACTGAATGCCACCAAAGCCACACTAAATGTTTTCATTACTGCATGTTTGTATTATACTCAATTCGGAATCTTTCAGTCCCTCGAAGTCCTAAGACTGCAGGCTAGGTAAGCTGGAACAGAAATGCCACCATCAACGAGCCAGGTGAACCAAAGGGGGTACCCTTGAGAGAACAATGAACTGAGAGTCTCCATACCACAGGCAACTGGGTCCAGCTTTGCCACTAAACCACCGACTGACCAGGAAGGTCCTTTCAAGTTCTGACATCTTATGACTCCTGGGACAAGATCAGGCGACTCTCCACATCAATACATGAGAAGAAAATTATTTCATTTCCATGTCCTCCACCCTCCATTTTCACAATATTTATCATGTGTCAGGCACTGTGCCAGGCACAGGGGAAGAAGAAAAGGAGGAATTGGTCACTCACTGCCCTTGTCCTTGAAGACCAGCCTAAGGGCGTCAGAAATAGGTCGCTCCAACAAAGGACTGCTGTGACAGGCACCTGACATGGGTTTGTATGTAACACACACACACATAGCACGTACACAAACCCTAGCGTAACGGGACACAGGGAAGGAGTGACAATGTTTATGCCCAGCTCCTAGAGCATCTGCTTCATGGAGGACATCTGGGCTGGACCTAGCGCCGAAACACTCCCACCGCTAACACCCAAATACGGCGGTACTGCCTAGGGCCACCAGCTGTCTCCCAAATTAAACATAAAGGGATGGGAAAAGAAAAGCTAATGTCTTTAGATTCCCTACACAGTCCCCATTCTCTCCAACCACTTGTGCAAACAAAGTTCCAACAAGCTTTTCCAGCACACTCACTAATGACTGCCTGCAACAGCTTCCAAGAGCCGACAAGGACTCTACATCCAGAGTACAGAAGACTGCAGGGAGTGGGCTATGCCCAGCCCCGATACCTCCTGAAGTCCTGGCCGGTGTGCCCCAAGGGTTCCCCAAGTTACCTCAAGAGCAACCCCCAGAGTGACAGGGCTTTCCTTACAATTTCAGTACTGCCCAGCTCCTGGCAAAACTGCACCTTAGGGTGTGATGACGAGCAGCGTTCCTCGTCTTGACTCCCACAGCCTCCAGTGATGCCTGAGGTGAGGGCCAAGCACCTAGCGGTCTCTGCTCTCTGGGGGCGGGAGGGTGAAGACGCCCATGGGCACACAGTCCTGCACTCTGTTCCATTCTACCTCTCTCCAAATCACTGTCAGGCAAATTTGCAAGTACTCTTCCTGCCCTGTATAATCACTCCTCAGGTCACAAGATGCACAATGTCTTTATTTTAGGACTGCAATTGATATCCATTTTCATCACGCAGGTCAAATCAAAGTAACTCCAGGTGGGCGTTGCTGTGCTTTGGCAGGGGCGTGGCTGCAGAGTTTCGGCCTGAGAACCGTCTGCGTCTGCGGCTGTCCCTGTCCACAGGCTGCCTCTCTCTGCAGAAGGCCTAGCTGAGCACGGGGGCGGGGCTCGCTGGTGCACCTGCCCTGGGGGCCCCGGTAATAAGACTGGTGCTCTGATCTAATACACAGAATCCTTCAGAGGAGATTATGCTGAAGAGAAGAACATTTGAAAAATGGGGGGAGGAAAGCTGCGCACTATATTTTCATGCACAAAAGCAAGTTTGAAATGGAGTTTGAGGGAAAGTTAAATTAAGTTTCATTGTATAAACGCTCAAATTCATCTACTCTATTATTATTATCTTCCCCTGCCATTTTTAAAGATTCTTTTCAAGGGTTCTTGAAGAACAAACTTAGTTTCCAAAATGAATTTTCAAAGAGATGACTGACATTGTCATCCTAGAAGCAACATTAATAAAAATGATCTTTGTTTCCCGGCAGTAAAGGAATCCAGAGTATTATTTTTTAATACAATAAAATTCACCTAAAATCATGTGGGGGAAGGATGGTAGCGGTGGTAATAAGAGATTTAGCACCTTTTGTTAACACACACTGTTGCAACTCAGCTATAGTAAGTAATAAAAAAAAAACCCAAGCCAATATAGTAATAAAAAATTGAAGTTTTACCAGTGAATGACATTTTGGTCTTTGTGACTATGGGTATCCCGATGAAAAAAGAAAAAACAAATTAGGTAGGAAGTCAGATATTTAGAACTCTTTTTCTAAAACAATTTTAGCACCAGATAGAGTCTTTCAAAAAGTTCAAACACTGGCAAAAGAACATTTAGCCCAGAGGGTTTATGATGGTCCTGCAGTTCTCATTTCTTCAATAAATAAAAGGGAACAATTAAAAAGCCACTAATAAGCATTTTAAAAGAAATGGTATATTTTTTCTTGATTCTCTGGAGACTATTAAGAATGGGGAACTGAAGGAGAACATGCACATCAACAAAAAAAGACTGATTAATTTGATTACAATGATCCAATACACTAAAGCAAATTTGTTTAATCCATGTCCTTCGAGTGTTTGAAACTGTACCGTTAAACACTGAGTAAATCAAGGGTGCCTGGGTGGCTCAGTTGGTTAATAAGCCTCCGACTTCAGCTCAAGTCACAATCTCACAACTTGTGAGTTCGAGCCCCGCATCGGGCTCTTTACTGACAGCTCAGAGCCTGGAGCCTGCTTCAGATTCTGTGTCTCCCTCTCACTCGCTGCCCCTCCCTCACTTATGCTCTGTCTCTGTCTCTCTCTCAAGAATAAATAAACATTAAAAAAAATTAAACACTGAGTAAATTGTAATGGAGTTGGGCTTCACCAAAAAAAGAAGAAGGAGAAGGAGAAGGAGAAGGAGAAGGAGAAGAAGAAGAAGACAATAAGAAAAAAAACCCTCCTAAAATTAAGTAACAGGGATAAACCCCAAAGATTCTGATGATCATAATTTAAAGTTAAAGGTGTAATTAATATGTTTCTTAACGCTAGAAGAGACAATGAAGACAGGATATTAATTTGTGGAGTGGTTCATCCATGCAAAGGAAGGTGTAACCAGTCTGGTTCCAGAAAGAATCTGCAGGGAAGATGTCTGAGGGCTGAGGAGGGGACGGCGGGGGTGGGGGGGGAGCTCCTGGGAGGAAGCAGGTGCCTGAAGTTCACATGGCTTCCCTGGTCATGTGATGCTGTGCAGGGGAGAGTGCTGGCTGTTCACCTCCACAGACCTCACTTCCTCCCGTGCACAAGGATGCTGGCATCTGACAAAAAGTCTGCTCTTGATGGTTAGAAATCACCTCATAAAGGACTAAGCATCGGCCTGATGCATTAGAGCTACTCATTCCAAGTCTCAATGATTATTTGTTTTTTATTATCATAATTATTTTTCCTGTAGGACATACTGCTCAGATCATAACTGAGGTTCAGGAATATCATAGTAGGACCTGGCAAATTTCCCAAGATGTGGGCAGAAGAAAAGGGGCCACCAGGTTATCTAGTTATTGTTATCGCCATCAGTAGAGGCCAGAATCACAACAATAATAAATAAGTAAAGCTTTCCTATGTTGAGCAGATAACATCTGTGCTGATACCATCCTGAGTGCTTTTGCTGACTGTCATTAATTCTCTCATGTCCTCTGAGATAGGTTCTTACTCACATCTAATTGATGAAGAAGGAGCATGAGACTCAAAAAAGTTACATCAACTTGCCTAAGGTTACGGCACAAATAAGCACCGGGATGTAAACCCAGGGCCATCAAACTGCACACTGTGGTTGGCGGCATTGTTTACGATTCTGAACACCTTTGTGCCCTCCTTCCCAGGAAAGAGCTATTATTTGTAACTACTCTAACCAAGAGTGGTTGATGGAACCAAGGGTCCTCTGAAACTTCGATGCTTTTACAGAATGAATGTGTATTATTAATACCACACACACAGTTCTTACAGCTTCCATAAAATTACTGTCAGAATATGGGTTACCTTTAGAACATAGATCCTATTCAAGTGATAATCACAGTTTATGGGCATAAAAGTTAAAGGGAAGTGATGCTTAGAAATTTGAAGTTTATGGGGCACCTGCGTGCCTCAGTCAGTTGAGCGTCTGACTGTTGATTTCAACTCAGGTCATAATCCCAGGGTCATGGGATCGAGCCCCATGTTGGGCTCTGAGCTGAGAATGGAGCCTGCTTAAGATTCTCCCTTTCTGTCCCTCTGCCCCTCTCCCGCACTTGTGTGCATGCTCTCTCAAAAATATAAGCACATGCATACATAGATTTGAAATTTTATTACTAAAAGCATGTTATAAAGGAAACAAGACTAAATAGCAATCTAGTCAACATGCTTTGTTAAGCAAATACTGATATCATAGCTTTTACCCCTTTATTTTATTTTTTTAAATTTATTTTTGAGAGACAGACAGACCATGAGCGGGGGAGAGGCAGGGGGAGAGAGGGACACAGAATCGGAAGCAGGTTCCAGGCTCTGAGCTGTCAGCAGAGTCTGACGTGGGGCTCGAACGCACAAGCCGTGACATCATGACCTGAGCCAACGTCGGACACTTTACTGACTGAGCCACCCAGGCACTCCAGCTTTACCCCTTTAAAACAAATTTTTTTTGATGTTAGTTTTGAGAGAGAGAGAGAGAGAGAGAGAGAGAGAGCAAGCACACATACACCAGTAGGGGAGGGGCAGAGAGAGGGAAACAGAGGCTATGAAGTGGGCTTTGCACTGACAGCAGACAGCCCCATGTGGGGCCCAAACTCACAAACTGAGAGGTCATCACCTGAGCTGAAGTCAGGTACTTAACCGAATGAGCCACCAAGGTGCCCCCATAGTTTTACCCTTTTTGAGCACTTAAGTTTACAAAGAGCTGTTGCCTGTATCAGTCTTCATGACAATGCTGTGAGACAGGCGGAGCATGTGATGGACTCCAATGTTAGAACCGAAGAAAGATTCGAAAGTTCACAGGATGGCCCAAGCTCACAAACCCAAGGCTTCTGGTCCATGCTGAGTGTTCTTTTAATTAAAAAAGAAAACATTTTTTAACGTTTATTTTTGAGAGAAAGACACAGTGCAAGCAGGGGAGGGGCAGAGAAAGAGAGGGAGACACAGAATCGGAAGTAGGCTCCAGGCTTCGAGCTGTCAGCACAGAGCCCGATGCAGGGCTCGAACCCACAAACCGCGAAATCATGACTGAGCCGAGGTTGGACGCTTAACCAACGGAGCCACCCGGGTGCCCCTGAGTGTTCTTTTAATTAGATGAAGTCCTATGAATGATTTACATTTAGAAATACCAGATTCCACTCGCTCTAAGTAAAACTTCGGTCATTTGGAGAAAACTGAGCGTGTACCATGGAGGCACCTACCAGCCTCCTTCCACCCAATAGCCTCTGTGTTTGGTGGGAGTCATGGCACCGAAACACCCACCCAGGTGACCTGGTAACTTTCCGCCAGGATGCCTCATGGGCCCATTTTTCTTCCTCTGTGGCCAAATGTGCAAATGCAATCATATCTCTGCCCCACTAAAAATCCTACAGTCCCATGATTTATGTGTGTTGAAGGTGGCAGGCGGGCAGAAGAGGGAAGAAGGAAGAAGATTCTACGCTAAAAATACATCAAAGCTACCTGGCATATTCTCAGTGCTGAGCGTATATTTACATCTTTTCAGCCGGAGGATGGCCTGAAGGGGAGGCTGACCCAGGAAGGGACTGGATGATAGACACCTTCCACATTAAACAAAGTCTGGAACTATCCTGAGGGCAGTGGCGAAACCCTGATGGATTTTGAAGCCAAAGAGCCAAAGACCTCTGCAGCCACACTGTGCAGTGGGAACTGGAGAGCCGAGAAAGGCAAAAGTATGAGCTGAGGCAGTGATGAGTAAAAGAGAAAAGGGGGTGTCAGTGACCTTGAGAAGTGAGAAGCAGGATAGCGTCCAAAGGAGTCAGTGCAGATGTGCAAGATTATAGGGACCGTCCTGATGGAATGTGAATTTGGAGTAATGGCTTATTTGAAAGTGGCTTTTCTGAATTTCTCTTCTAGTTAAAAAAAAAAAAAAAAACCAACAACGAACTGATTCAAGGGTAAAGATAGGGTATTCTTTCATGCTTCTGTGCTATACGGATGGGACATAGTATTTAACTTTTATTTAGGGATGAAAATATAAATTTAAAATCCTTCTCCTTCCTGATACGTCCAACCAGTTAAAAGGAGATTTCAGTCCTTTGGCTTCTTATCTATGAAAGTTTCAGTGATAATTACTTTTGCTCAACAAGAAGATGAGGTTCAATTCAATAAACATTTATTGCACACTTAATTAGGTTTGAGGTACTGAATGATATTCAGGAACTAAATTATGAAAATCATTTTGTGATCATTTTGCATTTTCTATTACATTTACATATATTTTACATAATGATCACCCTAGGAAAATGTTCACTTTCAGTATTAAATGCATAAATCTAATTAATACTCCTGAGTGCTGGTCAAACCTCATTCTTCTATATGTGTGTGTTTTTAATTGTGTTTACTAAGATGACCACTGTTTACATCTCTTTACTTTCTCATGTTCCAGGCTTTTCTACAGGTTGTTCCTCTTCTGGGTGCACCTACACCTGTATCTAACCCCCCACTGGCCACCTCCTACTTCTCTTTTGCGTTTCAGCTTAAAGAGCATCTCCTGATCCCCTGTTGAGATTCTGTCCTCTGTTGGATGCTCTTTGAGTACTCCGGACTTTTCTATCCGGCTTGATCAGTAGATACTCAGTGAAAGAAGGAAGAATGAACAAATAATGGCCAAAGGTCAACCGTGAGATTTCCTAGAACACTTTGCAAGGCTAGAACTGGCAAGAATTTTAACTCGAGACGAATAATTGCAGAGAACGCTTATCACTTCTCATTGAGCAGAAAGCACAGCATTGACACTGGTCAGGAAAACACTTTCAGGGCAAAGCAGAGAAGCTGAATGCCTGGGACACAGAACAACACAAAAGGAATGTGGTGATACGGGAAAACTCACGTTGCTCCCTATCATTCTGCTACCAAACAGGTTGAGGAACCAGTAGTAATTAAGTAGCTGAAAACCAAATACAGGTGACCTTCAGGCACCATATAATAATACACTTAATAAAATCATTTTTGATGCAACAGAAGGCATGTCAATATTTTCGTGTGCTTTGATGTTCTCACCATAAACAATTATAGTGAAGGTATTTATAAGTGCTGGTTGATGAAATGTTTCTGCTGAAGAGGATGACGCAAGACATGGTTCCTTATATGGCTACGCTCCCAAAATAGGAAGGGCCGTCACATGAGGAAAGTGGTCAGATCGTCTCTGGGTCCCTCCTCAGCTCTGAAAGCAAGTGGCTATAAGCAGCACTCCCGGTTGGCTTTCTCTCTCTGCCCCATACGTGACTCGATCAGCCTCTTAGAGAACTGGGATCTTCTCTCTCAACTATATGTGATTTTAGCACCTTCAAAAAGCAAAAGGGAGGCATCTATGTTCAAATCAATTAGTCTTTGTCAGAGTTTCCAAGATCCTCACTCCCCAAGGCTATCAGTCTTAGCTCACAACACCTGTAGAACTTCATCCCTTAAATTCCCTGGAATCAATAACTGTGATTAGGAAGACCGGCAGCTCCTGAGAGCAAATGGCATGGCAGCTTTGTGATTCATAACTAAGGGGATGCAGTGTTCCGTTCAAGGCATTTGCAACCTTTTGGTGTTCTGGGTATGCAACTAAGACTACTTGTCAATGATTTCACTGTTAACATTTAGATGGACCAGATAGATGGGGGAAAGACACATCATGTCCTTTTCTCAACAGTCAGTGGAAGATGAGATCAACCTGTATGCCTGCCTCTGTCACCCTGATGGATGGTTTCCGGGTGGGTGGTCAGTCTGGAGCGGGGAATGTGCACAACTACTTCCTCTCACCTTTGGGAGACAGCATGAATAGCTTTTGGCCACTACTGTACGTGACATTCAAAGGCTTTCATGTAATGTGTAGTTCCGATCTCAGGCACCTACCTTTTGAGAGACAAGCATGGGTTCCTTTGGGCATAGCAGAAACGAGTTATCACATGATCAAACATTCGGGTCTTCCCTGGCCCCAGCCGAGAACTAGCCACGGCCACCCACTAAGAAAGATCCAGAAGCTTCTCAGCAACTGGGATTAATAATGCCACATTCTACTGCTTATGAAAATCGATATTTAAAAATATTCATACAATTAGCAATTTCCAGGAAGTTACTAGATAGTCACTGCCAAGATTGGCTTTAAATTTCTAGTATTCTAGTGTCCACTTCAACAATACTCTCAACAGTTCATATCACCAATTGCTTTGGTTAGTTAATAACGCTTTTTCCTCTAAAAAGGACTAAATGTTTTTGATTCCTTTAAATCCTGTCTCTAATAAAAGTTGGCATGTGGCACTTACCAGACCCCTTCCCTTCATGCCTAAAGGTGAGCTATGTCTTAACTGGGCCCAGTCAAAGGAACAGCGGGAGGGCTCAGCACATCCACCAGCTGCACTTGCTGGGAAGCTCTCCTATGTTCCTTCCCTGGCTAATCCCATCCCCCATTGCAGGGCTGATCTTCCTTACATTTTTCTCCCTTGCCACTCACTGCCTGAAGGCTACATCTCTACTCCTGGGCGTGGAGCATAAGGGTGCCCAATCTAGCCCCGATCTCCCTTGTGGCTCCCCAACCTCCCCATCCTCCACTGTAGCTGTAACACCCTTCCCATTCCCAGATGAGGCCAACTTGCTCAGTCCTCCCTGGCCTTGTGGAATTCATCTGTCTTGCCCCTTATTTATTCCCTGCCATACACTTACCCCACCCTGCAAATACCTCCCCATGACATACATACATGACCAACCTTGGGCAATATCCAGCTGCAAGATTCAGCTGCTGGGCTCCAGAGCTCGCAACTCTGAAGCCTTACCTGACCCTCCTGTGTACAACCCCTCCCCTTGGGCTCACTGTGCCAGTACTTATCCCTGCAGTAGGGGGAGAGAGGACACACTGGTCGTATCTAGATTGCTAACTCCTGAAGAAAAGAGCCCCTAACAGGTTCCTCTGTGTTCCCAGTACTCAGTAAAGTGCCTGGAACCTAGTGAGCGCTTAATAACTATAATCCTAACAACTCCCTGAGATAAGGTGATATTACTCTGCTCTGCAATGATGAGAGACCCGAGGCTCACAGATGTTAAGAAATGTAGTCACATAGTCATAGTCACGTAGTCACATAGTCACACAGGTAGTTGTTAAGAGAGCTGGGATTTGAAATTACGTTTATTTAACTTCAGAGTATGTCCTTTCCCTATATCCTGCGGCTCATTTTAAAAGTTAGGTCCACGATTTATGTGACACATAAAACAGAGTAATTACTTGAATATTACTCTTTCTTTTTTAGAATATGCCAGAGGAGGAAAGAGTGATTCTGCCTGCCTAACAGGCATGACACCTGAAAGTATCTTATGTTTTCGTCCACAATGATCTTGATCAATTATTGATAGATTCAGTAGTTTCTAATTAATGTAGGGCAAAGCGTTGTTTAGATATGGAAATTATACATGGATTTATAATAGGCTAATTTAATATGAAGCTACTTTTAAATTTATATTACAGAAGCTTTGGAACTTAAGGTAAACTGCATTGTGAGGTTTTACATTATAGTTTTTCCTTTCTCAAAATAATAGTCATTCCAACAAGGAAAGGGATACAATTTGGGGGAATAAATAATTAAAAAAATGTGTCTGCAAATCACTATTTAACTGGTTCCTCTGACCCAAGATCAAATTCTTGGACAACTCTATTCTGAATAAAAAGATAAGTTTTAGAATCTAGGGAATAAATTCTAACATATTCTAACATAATCCTAATGATTGTACCATAAAATGGTACTTGAATCACAAGTATTTTTTTCTTTTTTCAAGGAAGGAGAAGAAGAATCAGATTCTTCAAAGGTGAACAGAACATTAGACACCATTGGGCCAAGCAAGTTCCATGTCTCAATGACTCTCCATTGGTGCCATATTGTGAATTTCACTTTCAGGATGGTTATAAATAGAAGACCCATTTCCTTTTGTTCTATAGTTAACTTTATTCAGTAGAGCTGGCCATAACCATAATTAGGTAATGATTCAGGGGCCAACAGGGAAACATATAACCTTTTTAAAGACTTGTACGACAGAACTGGAGCAGGGAAGAGTTCATTACCTATTTATAATATCAATTCCCAAAGACTTGCAAATGCATACATAAATAGGTAGCCAGATATAACCAAAATTTAACATGTAGTAGAGATACCAGGATTTATTGTAATGCTATTATTTATGACTTTATTGATAGAGACAATTGTTAAATCCTTAATTTATTTTTCATGTAAAATTAAGATATTAGATTTGAAAAAAAATGACACAAACAAAGGAAAAGCTAGCGAACCAGAGTTTGTCCTATGTGGGTATGTGGGGGGGGGGGGGAGGGAGGGGCAGGGGACACACCACAAACCATCTACTGACACAGTTTGGAAGTATTGCAGTAGAAAAACACTTATATGGCATTAGTATGTGTGAAATACAGTTTGGAGTGTTGTTGTTTTTTAGACACTACTTCCATTAATCCTCACAAGAACATCATCATGTTGATTTGCTCAAAGGCTCCTTGCATGAAGCAGAAGAAAATGAGATGCCCAAGCAGGTGGTGTTCCTAGAGTAAAAATGTCTTTCCTTGGACTTACTGATGGCAGACAATCAAATGGATTGTTGCTATCTTAAAAAAAGTCTTTTTTTTTAATTGGTCTTTGGTCTTTACAGCCTAATATAAAACTTTCTAAACTATAATTAATTGTATGCCAACAAGTATAATTTCTAATATAGGAAACATCTTTTTTTTTTTTTAAAGTTTATTTATTTATTTTGAGTGAGAGAGAGAGAGAGAGAAAGTGCATGAGAGCTGGGGAGGGCAGACAGAGAGAAAATCCCAAGCAGGATCTGTTCTGTCAGCATGGAGCCTGACATGGGGCTCAAACTCACGAGCCGTGTGATCATGACCTGAGCCGCAATCAAGAGCTCGACACTTAACTGACTAAGCCACCCAGGTGCCGCTCTAACATAAGAAACTTCTTAAAACAAAATGCATGATTATCTCCTATCATTCATTAGTCATAATGATCTCTTTCCCTGCTTTTACTGTCAAAAGATCCGTGTCTCTGTCCATCTGAGGTGGCAGTTTTCACAGACTCCCTGACACTCTCTTGCCGAATCCCTTTAAGAAAAACTTCTCTGTGACAACCAGCTGGGAACATGAGTGCAAGCTGATGGCCACAAAGAAGAATAAATCTCATTTTCCATACAGCTCGAGGATCAAATCAGACATTTCTAGGAAGTGTAACAAATTTTCTTAAAACCAGACAATTGCTTTACTGACTATTTATCCTCAATGGAATGAAAACCTGTCCTTCATCTTTTTCTAAGAACACAGCACAGAGTTTTCAAGGGAAAAAAGCTCAGTTATGAGAAAAAATAGCATCCTTTAATACATTTTTAATTATCTGTCTGATTTGTTTCAAAAGAATATTTGATGAATAGTTTGGGTAAATCAAGCAATACTAGAAGTTAACAATGAAGCACTAAGATCCGTGCACGTCTTGCTCGCTAACTACCTAGGACAAAGCAGCATCAGGAAAAAATGACAGGAGATAAATGAAAACATCACATATTGGTAAAGTCTCCCAGGGTAATGAATTCAAGGTGAAATCTAGTTAATGAAAATCTGGCCACATTATATAAAAGTAAATAAATTCTCGATTTATATATGAAGCTGAAGTTTTCATATGGTATGGTTTTTTTTTTTTTTTTCAAAAAAAAAATCACAAGTATTGTGGATGAATAAAACATGTATGCCTGTCTTCTACTAGCAGAAACTATTTCCTATCTCATTTGAATCTTACTTGCCAGGACCCATGCTTTAAAAAAATAAGGCAAAATATTACTTTCATTCCTTCCTTATGCCCTCATCTCTTCCCCATTCATAATGCAGTGAAGTTCCTATTTGCTTTAAGATTGTGGCCCTGATTCTCAGCAATGGGAACTCGTCACAAATTGTTTTTTGTTCTTATTTATTTTTATTATTTGTTATTATTTTTTTTTTACAAATTGCTTTTTAGCTATAACTGTCAAGGAAGCGTTCATTGCAAAGACCACCATAGTATAAGAAGTTACCAATGACAAGAAAATTACAGCATTAAAATAATTAGGACTAGCTTTGTTAGAAGAACAAGGTGTGTATTCGCATGTTTCAGCCATCAGTTTTAATGTTTTGGTTGTTGCTGCGATGACTGCCCACCTCCCATCCCCATGGACAGACAACTGTAATAGATGTTTTCCCCACTTGGTAGTTTCTCCTGAATGAATGAATCAAAGAATGAGTACTTGAAATGGCAATTTTCTAACATTTTACTGAAATGAATATCCGAACGTTTAATTAACATATTCAAGCGCTGAGTTTTAATTAAGAAGACATATAGCTCCCACACATTTATGAATAAATTGAAGCAACAATGCCTAAAGAACAAAAATGAGAGTCATTTGAAAACACCATCACCCAAGGCTCAACCATGTGATGGAGTCTCATGCTGTAGACCATTAGAACGTATAAAACATCATTAATGAGGGATATTGCACATAGCAGATATATATCACAAGAGTAAAATCACAGAGAGCATATTTGTTAGTGCAAGAAAAGCACACAGTTTGTGTAAAACTCATCCTTTATTTAGGGCTGCTATTTTGCTGGCAAATTACGAGGATTTTCTCTGTTGGATTGTGTCTGCATGTAATGAACAGTGGAGAGAAGAGAGAGAAATGAGGTGATTCTAAATGAGTCAAAGAAAATTAAGCTTTTCCTTGTCTTATTAAAGAAAAAAAAAATTGAATCCACGAACAGACATTAAAATGCTGTCCCAGGTGCTAGTTTACTAGTTGGAATGATGGAATTTGTGCTCTTCCTGGCCATCTCGGGATTTAAATAATTTTATGTGACAGAGCTGATGTGTTGATCAATAAAAAGACAACAATCGTTTACATGGAGAGTTTAGTGCAATTTTAAGAATCTGCATTAAGCAAAATGAGTGCTTGTAGTGGAATTAATGCAGAACCATCTTACTTAGTGAAGTGCATAAATGAAGTAGGACTGAATTTTTAACACCAATGATTATGGATTAAAGAAAACTCAAATCAATTGAAAGAATTGGTTTTGGAAATCGCACAATGACAGTATTTTTGAGCACATAATACTGTGCAAAATCCAGGAAAGCAAACAGATGTTCACTTTCATTTCCCTCCTTCTTCTAGTATTTATCTTATCATTTGGGAAAAGCTTTCTTGTATTGCAGTTTGATTACATGTGCATTTTGCAAATTTCCAGATGTGTTCAAATGTTTTAATCTACATTATGGCTTTATATTTTAGGTCCCTATGATTCCCTAATCAGAGTTCTTATTTCTCCAAGCATTAAATGAAATTGAAAATTTTCATATACCCCATTTAGTTTGAGAGTATTATGGATATTTTTTCCAAACTAGTCTTTCTAGATATTGGTCTTGCATCGACTCAATAGATAATCAGTCCCATTATGTTGTACTATAATACCAAATCCCTTGGAGAGAATATTCACTTTTCTGCAACAAAACAAAACAAAACAAAACAAACAACTTTTTGACAGGTGAGTTCGAGATAATTTCCCTTCTCAAATTTGTGCCAATCAGATTTACCCATTTAAGATAAGAGAAGCATCCTTTCACTTAAGGTCGTATCTGTAGTGGGGTTGCCTGTAATGTTTACTTAATAGTATCCCATAAGAACTGATTCTGAATCTAGCATAGATTTAGATGATAAACATAGACAGTACATTTATTAATTTCAAGATGCTAACGTTGTGGAAGAAGATATAATAGAGACAGAATGAAAAGTGACCCTGGCAAATTCAAGGAATGTTTAGCCAATAACAAGATGATGTCTAATCAATGATGAGCTTGGAAATAGAGCATCAAGACAGCTGTGGAGGAGGGTGTGCTAACATAAACTGAAATCTCAGCCGAGTCAGAGACTGGCCCTCATGAAATGATATAAAACTGTGGTGAAGCCAGATATTTTGGACACTTGGATAAGCATTTGAATGTGCATTTTTATAACATAATAAAAAAGAGCCTGAGGATATCTCCAATTAACTATTTAGGGCTCCAGAGTCTCCAAAAACAACTAGAAAGGTGTGAACGAAAACAATAAGGCATATGACAGAAAACACGAATAGTAGTTTGGAATGCAAGAAGCACTTTAAAAAAAAATAAGGAAAGGAGAATTGGGGAGGGGGCTGATATAGATTGCCCAAAGGAATATTATTTGAAAACTCAGAAAGATCAACACAGAGACGTGGATGAAAATCTGACTGAAAGGGTTTGAAGGAAAGAGGCAAGAAGAATAGAAAATGAAAAGGAGTTTATGTGAGAATAAAGTAGAATCGGAAATAACTAGCTGTTTTGGAGAAATGGTTAGGATTTCAGATTCCTTCCATTTAGAGGCATTGAAAGTGAGTGGCCTCTACCCTTTCATTTTATCATGATGTTTCTGGAGAACATTGACCCCTGACCTAAAAGCCCACAGAACTGAGTCTGGGCCCCTGTTAAATTGGTCACAAGACAATGACGCTCTCAAGGCCATGGCCAGAGCATCAATTTATCATTTAATAACACTTCAGCTTTCCGGAGTGAAACCAAGTCTGACTCACAGCCATAGGTACACCTGGATCTCAGCCAACCATCTAATGAGCGTGTGGCTTGGGTCATTCAGAATAGGGCACGCAACAACACTGCACTCAAGTCAACCCAAAGGGCCAAGGTAGTGTCGGTGGCTATACTTTTCTAGCAGTAATAGTATCTTAAATTCGTAAGAAAGCATTCACTTACTTCAAGGTGTTCTCACAAACTGCATTTAGGAATGGTAGTCCTAAATCCCTTACGTGAACTACTACTATGTGGAGTAACTCAACAACAGAATAGACTAAAATTATGTAGATTTTTTCAAATGCAAATTTCTGTGGTTCTACCCTAATCTGACTTTACCATCAATTAACGCTATTCTGTTTTTACTCTTGACTCCGTGAATTGAAACTTGCACATATCTGATCAGGTAGAAAGAAGTCCAACTGACTGTCCTCTGATATTGTAGTGAAACCGTGATCCAAAAGAGCTGGGTTTCAAAAGGTTAATGGACTAAAACTCTACAAAAAGATTATGGCAAATAATCCCTACATAGCCTTAAATGGGAATGTAAATGTTTCCTTGGAGTATGTTCTTCAAAATAATAGGTTATTTTGAAGGGGATCTATTCTGATAGTACAGAATATCTAAATCCCTCCGAAACAAGTAGAAATTTCTTTTATATAGATTAATGAGCTTATGACAAGTTCATACTCAAGAGTTATTCAGGCATTCCTTTGCTCCCTCCTAGGAAGAATAAATTTATTTTATTCATTCACTGTACAAGTTACACTTGGTAATATCTCAGCTGTATAAATCATCATGGAATGAGAAATGGGGCCTACCTGTTGGTAATAAATATGTTCAAATAAAGACTTCACAATGCTTTTTCCAACCATCTGCTTCTTTTAAAAAACAACTATATACCACTTATCCAATGGACAAATTAGCCCATTTACCGTAAGTTAAGTGACTTAAAACCCCAAGTAAACAAACAAACAAGCAGAAAACCCAAAAACGTCCATTTAAGGAGTAGAGCTCAGGATAAAAATGTCATCTGCCCTTGGGTAACTAAATTTCAGCAAGCAATTACTTTTTAGAAGTACAGCCACCTCTCCACAGACTAAGGCTTTTGTTCCTTATCTTCAAAGAACAATGCACTTGCATCTGAATCAAACTCCATACACAATACTTGGTCACCCCAGTTCAAAGCACTTTCCCTTTCTAATCTAATTAGAGCTAATAAAGATACTGGCTTTACAAGCTGACTGATGTTTGTAGCAAAACCCCAGAAAACACGTTCAAGAAATTAATCAATTTGATTTTAGTTCCTATCTCTCTAGAGCCAGCCCACCCCTCCTCTGCTCAGTACCTGACAGGTGCGCCCCGGCTGTGTGCAGGTTTCAGCATGACTGTCACTGTGTTGTCCGTTTGATTCAAAGGGGTCTCCAGTTCATAAGCCGGCATAGAGGGTGCTGGGGGAAGAATGTGTGAGATGGGAGACTCATTATATTTCTGGTTGATCTTTTCAGTTTCCTTCCCAGTTCCATTTCCAAAGAACATGAAGAGCACAGTGCACTTAAATTGCAGCTACAAACCAACGACGGGCAGCCTTTACATACATGCCCTACACAGAATACGAGGAAGCACTTCTAGAACCAATATATGTTGACTTCTTTCATGTTGCGTTTAAGTTGGGCGGGAGCGTGAAGGGGCTCGGGCGGTGTTAGTTAATATTATGTCTTGATTTGCATTCTCGCTGAATGGATGTAGTCAGCGAGCTGTGGGCTTAGAATCTGTGTACTTGTTGGTAGGAATGCTTTTCTTTAAAAATGACTTTAAATGCAAATTTAAGAAACAAGCACTAGGATCATAAGACTGAACATTATAGCTCTCCCATCTGAGTCAAGGTGGAAGGCTGTGTGGGCCAGAGATCCATCCAGGGATCTGCAGAGGACTACAGGAGCCACGGAGGCTTGCTGAAATCGGTGACCACTAGTGGGCTCTCAGGGAGAGCAGCAGGTGGAGAAGACACGGGAACTGAAGTAAGAGAGGCCTCGGTTGGACTTTTTGCTGTTTTGTTTTAATCAGCACAAGAACTGAGGCACGTCAATTATCTCTGGAGCTTCAGTTTACTCTTCTTTCAAAACAGGAGAAATTACCCTCTAGGGTTATCATGGGAATTCAAAGAGATAATAAAGAGAGCCAGGCAAATATAATTCTACAAATGTTAGTTCTTTTTCTCCACTCCACGTGAATCCTATTTCCATTTCCTGGCATTCTTTGTTTTCTAGATTGTTCAGTCTTATTATGAGAAGATAACGACAGAGCTCTTCAGTAATTTTGTCATCGCCATGGACAAGAGAAATCATTTCGTGAAGCCTGTGATGTGGGAGGGCACACAGTCTTTTTAAGACCCACAGGTGTAGGTACCTGATGAGAACGCTAGAGATCAATTTTTTTTTAAATACAGTTTTAAAAATCTCTTACATATAAAAAGCTTTTATGTAGAAGACATGGGTTATATCTCATTTCCATTTATTGGATTTTCTCAGCATTAAAAATTAACTCCAATTCTATTAAAAATTAACTCCGATTCATAACACAGAATTACATTTTGTATAGAGAATAGTTCTCTATTTGAGGTCCACGAAAGTAGAAAATTGGGGCCCATAAACTGTAATTTTCTTTGAACTATAAAAATCAAATAGTTATTCTTGATGAGTCTGCAGGCTAACTAAAATGTCAACTGTCTTTGTTTCTGGATAGAACTGTATGAACTTGCTGGGCTAACAGCGGTCAGACTCGTATCAACCAGAATTTTTATATAACAAAAGTAGCAAAAAATGAGTTATTTTTTCTAAAAGAACATCCTCTTTAAGATAATGATCTTTAAGGGGTGCCTGGGTGACTCAGTTGGTTAAGTGTCCAACTTTGGCTCAGGTCATGATGTCACAGTTTTTGGGTTCGAGCCCCACGTCAGGCTCTGTACTGACAGCTCGGAGCCTGGAGCCTGCTTCAGATTCTGTGTCTCCCTCTCTGCCTCTCCCCTCCTCACTCTCTCTCTCTCTCTCTCTCTCTCTCTCTCTCTCTCAAAAAATAAACATTAAAAAAAAGTTAATAATCTTTGAAATACAGTTTCCATAGGGAAAAATTACCAAAAGAGGTGGGGGGGGGCAGGGGCCTGGAGATACATCTATTTACACACATTCCCACCTTATTCTCCATCATAAATTCAAGCAGCAGTGATATCATCTTAATTACATCCAAGTATCAATGCACTTAATCAAGATCAGAGAAGGAGCACATGGAAAATTACAACCAGAAACCATATTTTCTGATTCCAAATCTAGTGGTTTCTCTACTTGCTCAGCTCTATAAACTATGCCATTTTCCTAACCTCCCAAAGACTTCTTCCTCTTCTTCCAACTCCCCATATTGTTATCACCTGATGCTTTCTATGAACTATCAACATATATTAAACTTCAAGTCAAGTTTGTGCTTAGAAATAAAATCTTACACGATCAAAAATTTCCCCATAAGTTATAGCTGCTTAAAACCAATGTCCAAACCTAATAATGCTTATAGTACTCGAGCTGTAAGCAATTCCCTGTCTCCGATTCTAAGCAAAAAACTTCCCAAGAACTAGAAATGAGGGACAGTATATACGAAAATCAGGCTAAATATTATTTAGCTAACACTGACTGACTGAAAGAGTTACTTCCCTTACCTGCCCCCTGCTCATCTACCCCCAACCAAAAACAGGCAAAGCCAAAACTCAAATACTTCCCCCACTCATACCCAAAGGGGAAAAGAATGGAAAAAGGGAATGTCCGTGGAATTGTGTTTATTGCTGTTACAAATCCCATAGCAGATGGCAACTCCATTTCCTCTAGTCTGAAGCACAAAGACATTTTCTGCACAGTTGCACATGCCCAGAAATTCTTCTCAAATTATGTCTTTGGTTGGATGGCGTAATTGAGTCTCTACCAGCAAAAAGCTGGAGGCTGTAAGTGCCTGGTGCCACCCCTCTGTCGTTGCAAAGGATGGGCAACTACTAATGGTGAAGGTCCCAAGGAAGGTCCCTTCTGGAAGCAGACTCCATATAATGCTGTCTATCTGCTGAGCGCTCAGTCGTTCACAGCTCATTGCAGAGATCTTTCCACCACTGCTGCTCTGGTAACTTGTACTGTGAAGGGGGTAGGAGCATACAGACCAGAACCATCGCCCATGCTCCCATTCTCCGATGCAAACTGATAAAACATGGCTGCTTCCTAATGCAGGAGGATCTTAAGCTCCCAAATTATAAGTATTTGCAGTATTTCATTCAATTCCAGGAATCTGATTTTCATACGTACCAAAGTGGGAATCTGAATACAATGTGTAAGATGGTATGAGCTTTGTGTCCTTGACAATGGGAATGAAAAAGTACAAAAATGCTACTTCCGATAAAAGACATAACTTATGAATGTATATATAATACCTGATATTTTGGTGGTAAACTGATTTGTTGCCGGAGGTCCAAATCCCTTAGCTGTGCTAGCTCGGATAGTAAAGGAGTATGTGGTCCCCGGATACAGTCCAAAGAATAGAAAATGGGTTTCATTTCCCAGTTTTGAAACTCTTCCACTTTGATTGGATAAGTCTATTTCTGGGTCAAAGGAACTGACAGCTTTGTAGGTGATCTGCAAGAGAATAAGAATGTGATAACATATCTGGAGCAGATGGACCGGGATCACATCTTTATCCAGTAAACCCTTGTGATGTATGCACTGTCAGATGCTTTATGATAAGCTCTTCTACTCACTCAGACTCTTCAAATCCTGGATCCGGTGAAGGGGCGCAGGAATTCAGCCAAAACTGTTATGAGTTATTACTTTTATAGACAGAGGAACTGAACGCCAGTAGATTAGAACATAAAGGATGAGTTCAGGTTTAAGCTAATACCTTGAAGTTGTTTGCTTTCAAAATGTCACTTTGGAAAACTACATTACAGTTAGCTTCAAACAACATCACAAAATGTACAACTAGCTCAAACAGATGAGGACCTTACAAGGGGAAGGCCTCATCTCTCAGCCAGTGGCCAGTTTGATTTAGCACTGAATAGGATTATTGTCTACTGGAAACTAAGGGCACTTTTAAATGTGTTCATCAATGTGGGCAAAGATATCTGCTCTCAAAATAAATCCCAGACACATGTCAGCAGCTCTTGATGGTATGACTGTGGTGCTCGTGACGGGTCCTATTTACTTCTTTTCTTTAGAGCAACCCTGTCCAAGAGAACTTTCTGCATGATAGGGAAGTTCTACTCTGCACTATTCAGGACAGTAGCCACCGGTCACAGGTGGCTTGAAATGTGGCTAGTGAGACTGAGGACCTGAAAATTTGATCTTACTTAATCTTAATTAACTAAAATTTAAATTTAAATCACCATGCACGACTAGGAGCTGCCATTTCAGGCTGAGCCACTCTAAAAGCTTTCATATCTTTGCCACGTAACTAACAGCTGTTCAAAGCACATTGGATGAGTCTGGAATGCATGAAAATAAATATAACATAGGTGTCTTTAAATCTGTCCTTTCAAGTGATTTTTAAAAGAATTTCACTATAAGTAGTTCATCACCTATTCACGAACACGCATTTTAGTGGTGATTACTAACTTCTACTGGTTGTAATGACATAATTTTTAAATGTGGCATATTCAAAAGTTTTAAATTGCAAAACTGAGCACTTTTCCTTGCTTTTAAATAGGTAAACTTACTTGTAATTTATGTGCATGAACACTAACACTGTTATTATACGAAGTGATAATTGACATTCTTTCTTCTTATATTTATACCATGTCATTATAATTAAGGAGACCTCTCTGGAAGAATATTTAGATTGAATCATCTCAGCTTTGGCAAGAAAATGTTTGCTGTATATATTAATCACCGCAGTGCATGCCAGTCTCAGAGTCAGGTGGCATATCTGTTGTTAACCCTTTAGCAGACTTCCCTTATAAGAGACAAGACCCTGTCTACCACCAGCTGCTGTCGGAGGGACTTCAGCGCTGTCACCCCTGTGTGCTTAGTTGCTTACTTGGTCCTCGTTCTGACACTTCTCGAGAAAAAGGTAGTTCAGAGAGGGCAGCTCTAAGCTCTGATGGCATATTCACTCCCCAAAGTTCATTCATTCATTCACCCATTCAAAACCTATTCATTGTATGTCTCTGGTGCACCAAGCCCTGTACTCTGAGCTGGGATCTCACTTGGTGATTGGGACACGGTACCTGTCCCGGGGGAGGTAACAGTCTGGTAGAGAAGTAGAGAAGCAATTTAACAATTAAGATACAGTATAATTAAAATGAGGACTAGCACCACCCGTCAGGGCTAGGTAAATCTCCTTGTTCATTTCATTGCCTTACCAAAAAGTTTAGTGGTACACAATCATATATGGGACAAAGTCCAAACTCCCTACCTCTGGGTTTAAGACCCACCGACATCTTCTTCTTCAAACTTATTTCTGCATACTCGACACCATGATATTGTATTACCTTCTGTCCTGGTCGGGGGATAAAGATTTACTGTACCACAAACACTGGGCTTTTCTGACGCTGTTTTTCCTCATAAACTTTCACCTGCCTGGAATGTGACAGGGCTATCTGTGACCCGTTTTCTCTACCTACTCTGATTCACTCATTCCATTCCAATATTGATGGAATAGCACTGACATCACGAGCACCACGGTCAGCAGGTGGACACAGGTCCTGCCCTCAGGTGGTTAAGAAACTGGACTTCAGTGGGTGGAGCTGGGAGAGATGCAGTATGCAAATTAATAATTAAAAAAACTGCAATTCAGTAGATGAGACAAACACGGTGCTAAGATAAAGAATATTGGGGGCAGGGAGGGATACATGCACAGCCACCAAGAACCACTGGGGAAGGGGCCACTGGGGGGATGACAGTTAATCTGAGGAGACTTGAACTTGTGAGAGAGCCAGCTGTGCCAAGAGTTCGGGAAAGAATAGCATGAACTAAGGCAGTGAAGCAGGAGCATTCTGTGCACAGTCAATGGACAGAAAGAAGGTCCGTGTGGCTGTGGCCCAGCAGGTGAGGTGAGCGTGGTCCCTCAATCAGTGGCTGGAGGAGTGGGCAGGTGCCATAACATGCAGCGCTCTGTACCCTAAGATAAGAAGGATGGATGCACACACGGGGGAGCCTTTGAACATTTTTAAGCGTGCAAACAAAATGATCTGACTGCCCTTAGGAGAAGACCGTGTTAGCGGCCAAGGGGAGAAGTGGTTTGCTGGAAGGAAGCAGTAATGGTAGTAGGGAGGCCACTGGGAGCTTCCGCAGAGACCGCGAGGGAAACCTCTAGTTCCTGTGCTAGTGCAGTGGCTGGGACTAAGGTGAGCACCGTGAAGAGTGCAGTGAATGAAGAGAACTGGCATACTGGAGAGTGAAAATGGGCAGAACTCCGTGACAGACTGGATGCGGACACTATGAAGGATAGTGTCAAGGACAGTGTCCACATTTTGGGCTTAAGCAAAAGATGGCCCCACCTTTACTGAAATGGGATGGAATGAATGAGGGGAAACAAACTGCTGGCTTGTGGCCATACCGTGCATTGTATAAGCTGGGATTTGAGACGTTTGGCCTGGAAATAGAGATGTGGGGGTGATCAGCATTGAAATAGTATTATTTAGGAAGGGATGAGGTCGTTGGGGAAAGGATTTTAGGGAGAACACTGATATTTAATGTAATCAATGGTGGAGGAGGAGAAACCAACAAATGAGCCAGAAAGGCCAACAGAGAGAGCTGTTACTGAAATCAAAAGGAAAAAAAAAGAGGGAGAAAGAGGTCTTAAGAAAGAAATGCTTTCAAAGACACTGGGAGTTCAGGCGAGATTGGAGCAAAACATGTCTGCCCGCCCATGGTTATAGTTAAAGTTCCCATTTTACTTCTCTGGAAAACCTTCCAAAATCTGGCCTAACAATCATTGGACCAGCTGAATGCCTGATGATGTCACTGCATTCATAAGTTCATTTGGCCATACATCATGGAGCACTGTCACAGCTCTTCTGTAGTATTAAATCATGATTTAAATATGCCAACGGAATTGGAACTTTTCATGTAATTGTATCTTCTTTCTGAGGAGTGATTGATGTCTTCTTCTTCTTTCTGAGCCCACGGTGATGAGTAAATATTTGGCACTCAGTAGATATTTTCCTAAGAAGGCTCCTGGGGAGAAGAGGTGTGTGCATGCACTCACATAAATGCTCACACGACCGCAAGTAGGATGTGGCCGCCCCCACGCTGACTACAGCGCAGAAAGTAAATGCTTTATCAAAGGACCCATCGTTCCACTGTACTCACCTATGGCCATGGTCAACAGGATAAGCTAGATGGGGCTTAGTAACAGTCTTTCAGGCACAGTCGTTTGAGAAATTGCTAATACTCATAGATCCTCTCTCCCCCACCCATGCACACTAACTCATGCACTCCTAAAAATTATGGATCCTCTCCCTAACAAGTAAGTATGTTGTATATATGCGGACACAAAATGTCAGAAAGGTCATCGATCCCCCTCAAAGCCATCCAGAGCTCTGGGAGTTTGAATATCAGGAATAAAAAACCGGCTCTTCAGGAACAGGAGCAGTCAACTCTAGAATCCACTCCTACCGTAGAGTGGATGCTCCATATACATTTATCCAAGCAATTACTTTAACGGACGCCAAAAAAAAAAAAACTCTACACTCACACCCAAACGTATCATACCATGTCCTTTTGGCATGGGTTTTTTTTTTCATTTGTTTATTGTTTATTCAACTCATGTTTATGAAGTTCTATTAACTAGCAGGCAGTAGTAAAGCAGCAGGAAACTCCCAGAAGGAATGCCTGGGATTGCTTCCACACTTGCACTGTGGCTGAGGGATAAGGCAATTTTCGTGCAGCCTCTATGAAAAACACTGATGTTCCATGTTGGGTCTAGGCAAGTTTATACAATTCCCCCAAGTCAAAAGGGAATGCAAATAACACAGGTGGGGGGTTAGAGTTAGGTGAGATGGGGGTCAACGGCAGCTTGTATTGGATGATTTCTGATTTGTATGTAGGTGCCTGAAATATTCCCAAATTGTCTTCCCCTCCTCTACTTGTGGTCTCAGGTCCTAAACTACAAGATTCATAGAAAACCAAAATGGAATAACATGCCATCTTTGACCAGGAGGGGATTCAAAATCTTCTAGGAAGGGTGAGTTGATTGGAATTTCAGCCAGGGTTAAATACAGTCTTTTAATGGAGAGACAAGCACTCGGAGGAAGGAATAATTAAATCTGATTTGGGGGGTGGGGGGGGGGGAAAGAACCTAGAATATTTCAGGGAAAAGTATAATATTTGAATGAAAAACTGAAATATAAGCAGAAGTCCCAGGGGAGGAGAGAAGAGGGGACAGCATCAGGAAGAAAGAAGGAAATGATAGAAAGAAGGTGTGATAGGTTAAAATTCCATATACATAGCTCATTAAATTCCAGAAATTCCAGGAAAAAAATAATGGGAGATACGGTAATAAATGTAAATTGGAATTAGATCATGGAAGGCCTTGAATATTAAAACCAAACTTCTTAACAGGGCCCTTAAATTCTACTTCTTTCTATTCTATTACCTATCCTAGTCAGTAGTGATTAGTTGAGCCCAGTTATCCAGGTTCGGGATCTGGACATGTCTTCAACTCTTGATTCGTCAATACTTCAATCATTTGACAAGCCCAGACCATTCTACTTTGTTTGCTACATACCCATACAACACTGCACTCTATACTCTTCACACATTAGATTGGTTTATGGCCTCAGGTTCTAAATACACATACACACACGCGCGTGCGTGTGTATTGGAATTAAGTTTTTATCTTAATTCTAGTTAGTTACTAAACAGTGTAATATTACTTTCAGGTGTAGAATTTGGTGATTCATAATTCCATACATCACCCTGTGCTCATCACAAGTGCCTTCCTTAATCCCCATCAGCTATTTCACCCACCCCCCTTCCCATGTCCTCTGTGGTAACCATCTGCTTGTTCTCTACAGTTAAGAGTCCTTTTCTTGGTTCACCTCTCTCTATGGAAAGAGAGGGAGAAAGAGAGAGAAATGTGTGTGTGTGTGTGTGTGAAAAAGAAAATATCCAGGACAAATACAGTATGTCAATGATATATATATTTTTTGATATATATATATATATATATATATATATATATATATATATATGAGCTGTGTATCTCCAGAGAGATAGAAAGATATGTATGTGTGTGTGTGTATGTATATGTGTGTGTGTGTGTGTGTGTGTGTGTGTGTGTGTGTGTGTGTGTGTATTTCAAAGTTTGTAGATGCATTACTCTCATGACTAGGAGTCTGGAGTTTACTCACTAGGCAATTGAGAGCCATTTAAAGAAAATGCTTGGGCATGTATATATCCCAAGTATTTGGGAGTATTACTTTGTGTATTTGGGAGTATTACTGGCTGAAAGTTCTAGAAATAGACTTGATATGCAACGTTTACATTTTGAAAGGTTCTCCCAAATTATCTACGTAAGAGATGCATGTTCCCGCCAACAGTCTAAACACATATGCATTTCCCCGCATCACTGTTTAACCCTTGATATTATACAGACTTAAACTTTTTGTAGCACTTATTTCATTTCTCAATCATTAGTAAGATTGGGTAGGTACCTTTTCACATGCTTACATGCTACTTGGATTTTTTTTTTCCTATGAGTTGTCTCCTCTTATTCTTTGTCCAGTTTTTCTAATGGAATGCTTTGTCTATTTCTTATCAATCTGTATCAAGTCTATACATTGCAGCCAACAGCCCATCGACTGTTATAAATGTTGAAAATAATTTCCTCAAGTCTTCTGTCTGTATTTAGACTTTCCGAGTAGTATCTTTTGTCATTTACAAGTTTAAATATTTATATAGGTAAATCTGTCAATCTTTTAAAATAGAACTTTCTGGTTTTATTGTCAAGCACAGCAAGATATATTATAGAAATATCATCCTTATTTTTCCTAACGTGTTCTGGTAGTTTAACTTTTGTGTTTAGAACATGACTCCATTTGGTAGGAGTTTTTTTTGTATGGTGTGAGGTAGATGTCTTATATGGCATATTATTCTTGTAAAAAATGCTGGATTTGTGAATATTTATTAAATTTTATTGATCTCTATTCATAAGTGAATTTGCACTATAATTTCTACCTCATAACATTTTGGAAGGACATGACCTAGTTGTTAACAGTTGTTACCTCTGTAAAGTGCAAGGAAGAAGCAAGGATACTATTTTGAATACTTCTGTACTTAAAATATTCCTTCAGAGAGTGATATTACATTTCTAATTTAATAAAATAAAAATTTTGATTGCTGTTGAGGAAGGCTGTAAATGTCAGTCTAGGTCTCAGGCAGATGACTGATAAAAATGAAGGGCTGATCAAAAAGGGATGTGAAGGGCTAAAGCCTAAACAAAGGTGGGGAGAAGAGAGAGGAAAGGCTAGTTCGAGAACACTGAAGATGGACCTTAGGGGAATAAAACGGAGAGGCAAAGAGTAAGATCAGAAGAGTGTTTTCATGCTGTCAATTGCCAAAACGTCTGGCAGAAAACGATGATGTTGACATTTTCTGATCATTAATGGTTTGGTGTATCTTTCATAAGAGGTAAGGAGAGAACCTGAAAATAACCTGAACCTGCAGCATATTCATGTACAACATCTACTGCATTCAACCTGTTTTCTCTTCTTTTCTGCAAAAAGGATCCAAGCATACTCCCTGCCCTAAGGAAACATCTGTATCATTTGTTACTAAGTTTTTTCCAATGAGGATAATTTACCTTGCCCTCTGGTTTTTACCTATAGTCAAATGTGTTTCTATGACAGAACGTACTGTTCCTAAGATCGCTGGGGTTTTTTGTTTGTTTGTTTTTGTTTTTGTTTTTCTGGACAACTGTTCCATTTCCTTAGCATGATGTCAGTCCCCAGAGCCTCTGGTCCTCCGAGGAACATTCAACAACAGTCCTTAGCTCCAGGAGGAAGCCGTGCCTATCACTGACTCTGGCACAGGCAGTACATCTTGACTAAAGAAGAGCTTCCTCATGAGACACCATGTAAGCCCTATTTTGAGAACAGAATCCCCCTTTCGTACTTCTGGAAAGCATGGGGGGAAGACAGAGAAAGATTTGGTGGTCAGAAAACTTACGCATTTGACATTTTCCCTTTGGTACCTAGAAAAATGAACCAGCCTGTTCTACTTAACTATATCTGATGTTTAAAACCCTGATTTATGACACATTCACGTATCCCCATTATAACAGCATTTAGATCCGAGTTCAGCTGGGAGACCCTGGCTGCTGAACTCAGAGAGATTAATAGCTTCTTCTTTTGAATTATTTTTCCTATTGTTTTCATGTTAAAGTTACTTTTTACACAAAGATGTATGCCCAGTGGGATCAGAAAGAAAGGATCTGGCTACTATTTTCTGTTTGTCTAGATAGGAACATGTGGCTTCTGGGACAGATGGACTTATTTCTTGGAACTTAACATTGATTCAAAGGCTGCTCAATCTTTTCTCATAAAATATTCTGTTACTCTTAGGTAGGAATTTCCAAAACTGAGGCCAGAAAATGGTCCTGGGGCCAAAAAATATTAACTGAAAGATTCTGATCATTGAGAAAAAAATATGAACTTGTTTGATTTGATTATGAAACTTAGCTCTCAAAAGGCTGAGCCATCGATGTTCCTAACGTTGAATTTTTTCACAACGAAGCAACCAATGAACAGCATCAATAACTTAACATGAAAATCAACTTTTCCTTTTCTCTTACTTTGTTTAGCTTTCAATTAAAAACATTATTATTGTTATTAATTTTTGCATTTCAATACCAATTTTCAAAAGGTATAAGGCAACATAAATGTGAGGCTCGTCGGGTCAGGGAGGGGTTTACCAGTGATTACTGTCTGACAGCTAATCTGCTCAGGCTTTTGTCAGGAGTTCTGAAAGGTATTCAAGCAGAGGCTCCATCAGAGGAACAGTCGCGATTTTTAGAAACCTAACAACATATAATTTTGTTACATTTGCATTCAAATACATGCTAGCTTAAAAAAAATGCACCTGCTTGTTTCTATGACAATAGGCACAGCGAAATGATGCTCGTACAGATGTGATGATGACTGTCACCCCGTCACCGCTGTTATTTTTTTTTCTTGAACAATTCATCAAATTCTTCTCTGCTCTCTACCATTCAACCATTTGATATGACTATGCCACAGAAGCCGAAAGGATGTTTTGTTAATACTAAGAACCAAAAGACATTATTCAATTGTTATCCCTGAGACAATGTCTATTGACTTTGCTAATTGGATAATCACTGTTCTTCTATAATTCAGTAGTAAAATATTTTATAGCTAGCAAGATGGGGTTGCCTCCTAATCAATGCTCGTTACAAAATACTTATTGTTTTTAATACAGGTTATTTTTTAAAAATATTATGTTGTGTCTTTACATATAATAGCATATAGTCCAGAAACATCCAAAGCATTATAAATATACACCCTGAAATGATACATTATTTGAAAAAAATCAGTGGTTTTTTTTTGCTTCTATGCAGTAACCATTATAACTATCAAAGACAATAAACTTCTTAAAAGACATGATGCCATCATGCGTTTTTAAAAATACTAGACAGTCTAGCTACATGGAAATTATAATAAAAATTAAATTACTAATGAATGTGTATACTACCTCATATAATGTGATGACACCATATGTTTGAATCGGTTCCCGCCACTGAAGAAATATCTTCTCTTCAAAAGTACTTCCTTGGATGGATTCAGTGGGAACAGCGCCTGGCACTAGAAGGGGGGGGGAAATCAATAAAAGTTTGAGTGACCCCCCTCAAAATTAGATTTTTCTAGATATATTAGATTTTTAACTCTCAATTGAGACATAAGATTTAATAGGCCACAGATACATTCAGTTTTCTTTTAAAAATATGAAATTTAAAACCATTTAAATGGTTTTAGCACTGTCTTTATAAAGAAAATAATTCCATCATTTTTTTCCTTTAAAACATGAATCAATTACACGAAGATCAGTAATTACCTTTGAAATGAACTTTTGTATTCTTCAGAAATAAGGAAAAATACAGAGCAATAATAATTCCCACACACTGCTTGTGAGAGTGGAAATTGGTACAGCCACTTTGGAAAACAATTTGGTAATGGTAGTACTTAGTAAAGTTAAAGAGGCATGTATCATGTGACCCACTTCTAGGTATATTTCCGAGTAATATTCTTGCACATATACACCAGGAGACATACACTTATTGTCAATACAGCATTTTTTAAATGTTTATTTTATTTCTTTTGAGAGAGAGGGGGAGAGAGGGAGAGAGAGAAAGAGAAAGAGAGAGAGCAAGCAAGAGCGAGAGCGCTCATGCATGCAGAGCAGGAAAGAAGGCAGAGAGAGGAGAGAGAGAATCCCAAGCAGGCTCCACCTTGTCAGACAGAGTCCAACTCAGGGCTCAATCTCACGAATCCTGAGATCATGACCTGAGCCAAAATCAAGAGTCAGGAGCTTAACCGACTGAGCCACCCTGGTGCCCAACAGAGCGTTTTTTAATAAAAATAATAAATTGGAGACAAACCAAAGGGTAGGAAAGAAAGTTTTAGTCATACAATATGATACAAAAAAAGACTGAAAATAAATGGCAGCTATGTACATTATCATGGATGGATTTTATATTTATAATTTTATATTTTTATATATTTTATATTATTGAGTAACAAAAGCATGTGAAAGAAAAATAGATATGAACTGCTGTACTGATCTTTAATATATTACATATGCACAAAATGCATGTTTTAAAACGATGTGATATAGATGAAATAATATGCAATAAATATTTTTAAAAAATATTTTATGTATTAATGATTACAAAAACTGGGAATTTTGATGCCATTGTAAAAAATGTTTATTTATTTTGAGAGAGAGAGAGAGTGAGAGAGAGAGAGAGAGAGAGAGAGAGGAGAAGGGACAGAGAGAGAGGGGGAGAATCCCAAGCAGGCTCCACTCTGCCAGCATAGAGCCCAACATGAGGTTCAATATCACAAACTGTGAGATGATGACTGAGTTGAAATCCAGAGCAGGACACTTAACCAACTAAGCCATCCAGGTGCCCCTTTGGTGTGACTTTTTTAAAAACCTGAACTAACTAGTTTTCAAAAAAAAAATCTAATGGGCATAAGGGAAGGTGGAAATTTACCTGCCAATTTTCTATAAAATAACATTTAATATTGCTTAAAAATATTATTTATCTCCTCTTCATTTAAATTCCTTTTTTGCACATATGCTTTATATTATATATAATTTAGTGTATTGGTGTGTCTATCCTATTTAAAAAGTAGTAAACCTGTAGTATTTCTACATATATTTGAAGGTGCATGATCAAATTTTTTGGTGACAGTGTGAGTAATCAAAGAGTGGTTGGAGCCGGGGCGCCTGGGTGGCGCAGTCGGTTAAGCGTCTGACTTCGGCCAGGTCACGATCTCGCGGTCCGTGAGTTCGAGCCCCGCGTCAGGCTCTGGGCTGATGGCTCAGAGCCTGGAGCCTGTTTCCGATTCTGTGTCTCCCTCTCTCTCTGCCCCTCCCCCGTTCATGCTCTGTCTCTCTCTGTCCCAAAAATAAATAAACGTTGAAAAAAAAATTTTTTAAAAAAGAGTGGTTGGAGAGGCCTCACACTTCTCAAAACTTATTACAAAGCTATTATATCACGACAGTGTGGTATTGACATAAAGATAAGCATACAGATTAGTGGAAGAGAAATGAGAATACAACAACAAATCTCTACATTTGCAGTCAGGTGGTATTCATGAAGGTGCCAGGAAAATTTAATTGGGAGATAATAACCTTTTCAACAAATGGTGCTGGGACAACTGGATATCCGTATGCAAAAAAATGAAGTTGGATTCTTACCTCACACCATATATAAAGTTTACATCAAAATAGATTAAAGAGCTAAATGTATGAGCTAAAACTACAAAACTCTTAGAATGAAACACAGGTGTCAATATTCATGACCTTGGATTAGGCCACAGTTTCTTGGACATGACACCAAAGGCACACATACACAAAAAAAAGTAGATAAAGTACATCATCAGAATGAAAGGCTTTGTGCTTCAAGTGGCATTACCAAGAAAGTGAAAAGGCAACACACAGAATAGGAGAAAATTTTTGCAAATCATTTATCTGGCAAGAGACTTGTATCTTAAATACATAAAGAACTATTAAAACCCAGTAAGAAAACAAATAATCCAATTAAAAATGGGCAAAAGGTCTGTATAAACACTTTGCCAAAAAAGATACACAACTGGCCAATAAGCACATGAAAAGATGCTCAACATCAGTAGCCAGCCAGAAAATGCAAATCAAAACCACAATGACATAGTATTTCAGACCGTTAAAATGGGATAATCCAAAGGCAAATAATAAACATTGCTGAGAATGTGAAGAAACTGAAACCCTCATGTTGAAGGGAATATAAAATCATACAGCTCCTTTGAAAACAACCTAGCAGCTCTTCAAACAGATACACACAGATAAATGTACCGTGTGAATTCCACTCCTAGGTACATACAAGAGAACTGAAAACATATATCACTCAAAAAATTATACATGAATATTAAAATAAAATCATGAATATTAATATATAAATATTAATAGCATTTTCATAATACCTCAAGTGGAAACAACCCAAATGTTCATCAACTCATGAACGGATAAACACATCTCAACACAGTTTAAAAAGGGGGTTAGAGAATGTTTTAGATTGTGGGAGGATATGAATAGACCTTTAAGGGTTGGTGAGATGTCCGAGGTTGGAAAGGCTGCCTAGAATTTCAAAAGGACTCATAGGTAGTACACATTTTTTAAGTTGAGGGGCTACTGAGGTAGATGTAAGATTTTATAGTTATTTTAAACACAGCTAAGTATAGCTTGGCAAAAAAAAAAAGAAGATACAGATTCAGATTCAGACGTGAGGACTGGGTTATGATTTAAGACTTTTCAGTAATTATTTATTTATGTATTATTTTTGAGGGGGGAGGGGCAGAGGAAGAGGGAGAGAGAGAATCTCAAGCAGATTCCACATGCAGCACAGAGCCCAATGTGGGACTCAATCTCATAACTCTGGGATCCTGACCTGAGCCAAAATCAAAAGTAAGACACTTAACCGACTGAGCCACCCAGGCACCCCAAGACTTTTCAGTAATTAAAGTGTACAATTTTGGACAATTCACTGAACCTCTTTGGGTCTCAGTTTCCTCATGTCTAAAATGAGGAAGTTGGACTAAGTTCACCTCTACCACCCAAACTCTAAATAATACATAAATATGAAAATAATTGTTTATCTCAGGTTGAAGGAACTGATGTGAAACTATGCAGAAATAAAGAAAACCAACACATTTAAGAAGTTATAACACTGATAGGTTCTAAGAAAATTCAGAGTCCAGAATTTAAGATGGTAATATTCATCAATCAGAAGCTGAAGTAAAATGGGCCATGCCAGAGAAAACTCTACTTAGTCTCTTCCTCTTGACCTTGAAAGTGTTTACTATGACATCATCATCAGTCTTCTCGTGGTATCAAGGCAAATATGAGTGGCTCTATTATTCCGAGATGATATTTCCTAATTGAGAATACTTACTAATCTATGTATGTGCAGATGTAAAGAGGTGAAGACTTAGAAAAAAATGTATCTTTGGTTTCATTCAGTTAGTTTAAATCATAGTAAAATAAAATGGGAAAGTCAAAATTATGCTGAAGAGAGGACAACTTAAAGGGGTAAACTTATTAAAATGTACTGGAGATCCTGTACTTGATGGCACTGTGGACATGTTAACAAGAAAACCTAACTGAGATTCGTATATACGTCATATATATGGATATTATATAAGTATATATGTACACTATATTTATAGATAATTATATATGTATATATGTACATATACATGCATATATAATATATAAATGAATATATATAAATGATTAAATAATAATAATTAAATAATATATAAATGAATGTATATACATAATATACATATATATTTTTAAGGTCAGGAGCAGACAAAGTAAACTAAAATAAAATACCGGAAGAGTTGAATAAATTAGGAATAACAGTGTCTCACAGGAACTTAGGTCTTCTACCTGTTTTCAGAAGTTCTTAGAAATTCAGGATTTGGGATAAATAAGCTTTAGTTTCTAAGTTTGTGGAACTGAGCTCTATTCTTGTGATACCTTTAATTAACAGTGATAAAGAGGTAATTTTTTCCATGTACTTTCTCATGAAATAAATACTCAATAAACATATTTTACCAGAGTAAAATTCATAATGTTCAATGAACTGTAGCCTTTTATAATGGTAGACACATAAAGTGACCACCCCATTTTTTTCAAACTCAGGAATGACAATTATTCTATTTTTGTCTTTTTTCTCTTTCTCTGTTTTCGAAGTCTTTGTTGTTAGGAAATAATATTTGAAATAAAAGCTTTCCTAATTAACTGCATGCCCGTGTGCTACGGACACAGTAGAATTTTTTTTGGAAGTCATGCATGCCCCAACTTCTGGGACTAGCAAGATAATTTACACAAAAAGGTAAGTTATTCTTACCTCATGTTCTGATGGAACTTAACAGAACTCCCATCTCCTGTCCTTTCTCAATTCGAAACCCAAAAGTAGTGACTGGGTTCGCTCACGTGGCTTTGAGTAAGACACACCTGCTCGTCTCTACAAAGGACTACATATCATCTTCCCTCTCCTTGGTTAAAACATTACTGTTGATGAAAACCTCAATGAGGTGACGATCAGCAAACTTTACTGTTTTATCTAAAGACGAATAGAACACTTCTGAGTGTTTTATTTCGCAATCTGTATCGTGCCTACTGTTACAGAAGAATAGAAGGCTTCTTCTCTCCAGTTTGTAGTTAAGAGACGAAAAGATTAAATATAACAAAAAGAGCAAGGAAAGGTCACAAGGAGTTGCTTTGAATCACTGCAACAACAATAATGATCGCTCATTAAAGGCCTCTCTCTGTCAGCTACAGATGGCTCTCTATGTAAATTTCCTCTAACTCTAATATGCTTGACAACTCTTATTATTCTCACTTTTCAGATGAGGGAAATAAAGCCCATAGATTAAAAGATTCTTATCAGGTGCAAAGGAGGTCAGAGGGGTGAGAGTGCTACAGGCTGGAGGAGTTGGAGGCAGCTTTGTGAAGGACCTGAAGCCTGAGGAGCCCTTTGGAGGGCAGCAGAGGAAACGGAAGCGAGATGCAGCCAGGTGGACAGCAGGCGGCGCTGGAGAGCAGACCTGGAGGAAGAGCGTGGAATGGAAAGGACATGGCCTACCAGACCTGCTGCCTAGGTGACATTCTGGGCAGATTGATCTGCACTGGAGAAAAGTCACCAGTTCTAGAGTATGAGCCAGGAAAGCAGAAGACCTCGGAAGCCAAGATTTAAACAAAGTCAATGACAGCTCTGTGGAGAGAGTGACACGACACAAATGTACTTTTATATTGTGATTAAAACTTTTCTATTTCAAGTATAATTAGCAGTATTATACTAGTGTTAGGTGTACCATACGATTCCATGATTCTATACATTTCTCAGTGCTCATCAGCGTAAGTGTACTTCTAATCCCTTTTATCTATTCCACCCATTCCCCCCCCCCCCCCCCCCCCCCGCACCTACCTCTCCTCTGGCAACTACCAGTTTGTCCTCTGTATTTAAGTCTGTTTTTTGGTTTCTCTCTTTTTTTTCCCCTTTGTTCATTTGTTTTGTTTCTTAAATTCCACATATGAGTGATTTGATATGGTGTTTGTCTTTCTCTAACTTATTTCACTTTGCATTATACTCTCTAGGGTCCATCCATGCCATGTGGCAAGATTTCATTCTTTTTTACAGCTGAGTAATGTTCCATATGTTGTCCATCTATATGTGGACACCTGGGTTGCTTCTATATCTTGATTATTGTAAACAATGTCACAATAAAAATAGGGGTGCACATACCTTTTTGAATTAGTGTTTTCAATTTTTTGGATTAATACTCAGTAGTAGATTTACTGGATCATATGTTAATTCTATTTTTAATTTCTTGAGGAAACCCCATAATGTTTTCCACACTGGCTGTACCAGTATATGTTCCCACCAACAGCGCACAGAGTTCCTTTTTCTCCACATCCTTACCAACACTTGTTATTTCTTGTGTTTTTGATTTTAGCCATTCTGACAGGTATAAGGTGACATCTCATTGTGGTTTTAACTTGCATTTCTCTGATGATGAGTGATGTTGAGCATCTCTTCATGTGTCTATTGGCCATCTGTGTGTCTTCTTTGGAAAAATGTCTCTTCAGGTCTTTTGCCTGTTTTTAAATTGGATTATTTGTTTTCTTGGCACTGAATTGTATATGTTCTTTGTATATGTTTGATGTTAACCTCTGTCAGCTATATCATCTGCAAATATCTTCTCCCATTCAGTAGGTTGCCTTTTTGAGGTTTTGATTATTTCCTTTGCTACGCAAAAGCTGTTTATTTTGATGTAGTCCCAACAGTTCAATTTTCCTTTTCTTTTACCTTGCCAGAGGAGACATACCTAGAAAAATGTCTCCACAGCTGATGTCAAAGAGAGAGGACTCAACTAAATAAAATCAGAAACGAAGGAGGAGAAATAACAGAGATGCAGGAGTATTTTAAACATGTTTTGTGGCTGAGTAGGCAACATTAAAATGGGCAAAAGCTGGAACCACCAAGGAAGGTTAGAAATTTCAGCATGTAGGGGCGCCTGGGTGGCTCAGTCGGTTAAGCCTCCGACTTCAGCTCAGGTCATGATCTCACAGTCCATGAGTTCAAGCCCCACGTCGGGCTCTGTGCTGACAGCTCAGAGCCTGGAACCTGCTTTAGATTCTGTGCCTCCCTCTCTCTCTGCCTCTCCCCTGCTCATGCTTTGTCTCTGTCTCTCAATAATAAATAAACATTAAAAAAAATTAGGGGCCCCTGGGTGGCTCAGTCAGTTAAGTGTCTGACTTCTGCTCAGGTCATTATCTCACAGCTCGTGGGTTCGAGCCCCGTGTTGGGCTCTGTGCTGACAGCTCAGAGCCTGGAGCCTGCTTCGGGATCTGGGTCTCCCTCTCTCTCTGCCCCTCCCCTGATCATGCTCTGTCTCTCTCTGTCTCAAAAATAAAACAAAAACATTAAAAAAATTAAAAAAGAAAAGAAATTTCAGCATGCAATAACGAGGATCCGGATATAGGTAGTGGAAATTGAGAGAAAAGAACAAGTTAGTATTTTGGAAGTAGAAACAACAGGAGTTAGAACCAAATTAGCATAGAAATATGGAGGTGGGGGTCAGAGGTGGCCAACTGACAATGTTGACACCTTATTCCACTTTTCTGGAAGATGACCAAGAACTCAGAGAAAGAGAGACGGGGCCCCGAGTCTCAGCCCTGATCGGGTGACCTGAAGGAAGCTAATATTCCTGACAAAAATAACTGCAGTGAGACAACTATTTGAAAGCAACCAGCACAGGCAGGGCTTGATGGGGCTACAGAAAAGAAAAGAGAAATCTGTGGGATGAGCTCATCATTTACTCTGGCCGGTTCCCATAATCGGTGATCAAGGATCACTGCATAATCAGTTGCATGAAGAAAAAGGAAAAAAGTGAAATATCTTTTGCCCAGGAATAAGTAAGTGTATTCACTTAATGGGCTTCTCAAGTTCCTTGCCATCTTATTCTGATGCCTGGCAAAGAAATTTTAGGCCAAATATATGATATGCTACCACCATATTTTATGTGCCATATGTACATGTTATTGTGCACGAGGGTCCCCTGTATAATCAATGTAAAAGCTCATTTGTGTCCATGCTCTGGGATTCAATGGATAATTTTACTATGTTAAATTATTTTAGAGGTTTACTGCAACTCTGTATTTTCTTTCTTTGATGAGTTGCTAGTGACATGCACTGCCCATTTGTTAAATCCTTGTTTATTGAGGTAATATCCAATTATAATATTGGTCCTATGGGAAAGTATCATCTATTACATGGCCAGCAACCTAATGAGGTAATTTCTCAGCACTGTGCTGAAAAGCAAGAGCAGCCTCTATTTTGTGCTGAATTTTTATCTGAACTATGAAATATGTTTCAGAATGCCATGTAAATATATTTAAATAAGCATTTCATATAATCTCCTACCCAAACAACAACTCTTAAGTCTAGCATGATAATAAAATTTGAATGAAGAACTATTTAGAGCAATGTAGAATAATTACATATAGAAAGGCAACTGTATGACACATAAAGAATTAAAATAAACTTCTGTATCTTTACTCCTTTACCCTTTTACATCGGTGCTTAAATTCAGAGGCACAGATACACATTTATATTTTTCAACACAGTAACTCATTCCTTCACTTTCATTACAGAGATCTCAACCTAAAAGAAGTAATGGGCTGTTTCTTTGAAAGAATATGTATTTCATGTAAACATGTCATTTAAAAGTACTTACAGTCTTCATCTGTCTGTACTATGAGTTCCTGACTTTCTTTCCGTCCCTCGGGATTCATGAGGATGAGTTTCACGCTGACGTTGGTGTATGGTGAGAGGTTAGTGATCGTATGTTGAGGGTGTGAATTATCTGTGTCCCAGCTTACTTCTTCTCGCACTTGTTCCTGCCCTCCCACTTGGTAACAGTAGTGGACCGTGAGATTATAGCTATGGCAGCGAGTTACATTATATCCGAAAGGCTCCCAACGGATGGTGATTTGTCGAGACTTGACTTCCACCACTTCCAGTTTTCTTGGGCCACGCATGGGATCTAATACAGAAAAGAAAAGGAGGAACAAGAAAACAGAAGAGAAATGAATTGTAAGAGGTCGGTGAAGGCCAGATGTCACAGATAGTCTTAGTTGTCCCGAATATCTGGTCTCTTCCATGATAACGAAATCCCTAAATCGTAACTGGGCATAAGGCCACCCAGAATAAAGAGCAGAATCTTCAGTGGCTTCTGCAGCGAGGTGCGGCTCTGTGTCTAAATTCTGGTGATTGGCATACAAGATGAGATCAAGAATGGTTCCTGGGAGGCGTCCTTAAAAGGAACTCGCCATCTTTTCTCCTTCTTCCTTCCTGTTTGCTGGATTGAGGATATGATGTTTTTCGCTCATGCCAACAGGATGGGCCACGAGGCACATACACATTAACCATTCGAAGCAATGATGAAGGACCCAGAGTTTCTACTAATCACTGAGTTACCATTCTATCCCTGAACTGACAACTTCCAAAATTTTCATTAGAGGGAAATACAGTGCTTTTCTTTAAGGCTCTTCTCCTCTGAGGCTCTGACATATGAAACCAATCTCAATGTGAATTGACAAATATGTTTTATCTTTTAAAATTAATTTACAATTACGTAATTGGAAAACGGAAGAGAAAAAGCTTGAGAATTCAGCATGAAATAACCTAATGATTAGAGGGCATAAACCTCTGAGCAGGACTCCAGGCCTTTTCTGCGTTTTGATTTGCATAGAATTTCATGCAATTACTCTACAAGTAGTTCTTTCCTATCCCTGACAAGGTCTTCGTATTACTGCTGAGCCCAAGCTCCAGATACAGAGTTTCAAACTTAGAAATCTAAATGATTTGCAGGGACTATATAAGTATTTCAAAAGTTTTAAAAGAAAGAATATATACAGAGAAAGCTTTAACTTGTTCATGAGATGATGATGAAAACCACAGTACTAAATACATAATACTTGGGGTGCCTGGGTGGCTCAGATGGTTAAACATCTAACTCTTGATTTCTTACGGTTTGAGAGATCAAGCCCCGTGTCAGGCTCCTTGCTGTTAGCTTGGGATTCTCTCTCTCCCTCTCTCTCTGCCCCTCCCCTGCTCATGCTCCCTCTCTCTCTCTCTCTCTCTGTCTCTCTCTCTCTCAAAAAAACAAACTTTAAAAAATAAACATGGGGTCCCTGGGTGGCTCATTCCATTAAGCATCCGACTTCGGCTCAGGTCATGAGCTCATGGTTTGTAGGTTCAAGCCCTGTGTTGGGCTCTGTGCTGGCAGCTCAGAACCTGGAGCCTGCTTCAGATTCTGTGTCTCCCCCCCTCTCTCTCTCTCTCTCTCTCTCTCTCTGCCCCTCCCTCCCTGCTTGTGTTCTCTCTCTGTCTCTCAATAAAATGAATATATGTAAAAAAGATACATAACATTTATTGAGCACTTACTATTTGCTATACACTTTTCTAAGCAGTTTACCTTTCATGGATTTGCTCATCTAAAATGCTCTGTTTTGGACTATCCATAAATATACTTACTCCACATCTTCTGACTTTTTGTTTTCCTGAATTGCGGTCATCACACATGAATGTAAAGAGATCCATGATTGGTAAGGGAAAATCAGCACGAAAACTTGAGAAATAATAGCTATTTACTGTATGTGCACATATTCTGTGTGACTTGCTTTCTATACAGTCTCTATTCCTCAAAGCAATCCTGAGAATCAAGTGCTATTCTTCCCAATATACAGATGAAAAAAATTGCAGCCAAGGTGGGTCCAAGAACTTGGCTCAAGGTTTCACTATGGCTCTTGAATTCATATATGTCTGACAACGAACCGTGTGGCTTTAACTCTCTACTGCAGAGTATCTACCAAAATAAAGAAATTATCAGATTTAAATTAGAATGTTCAAGATATCCCCAAACCCACCTAAAACATGACCACAGACTGTAAAATATAACAAAGATCGCATGCATTTAATCTTTGAACAAAAGTGCTTGTGAAGATTCTTTCCTCTTCTCTTTCTAATTCCATAGAAGAGGGGTCTACGCCATGTTCCCCATTTCAGCTTTGCCAGAAAACTCTATCTATACTTTGTGGCTATTGGAGATTTGTCTGGACTAACATTGAAGTTCATTTCTTGATTTCCATTTGTGCATAAATTCCTTGTTTTCTCCATCACTTAGGACGTAGGGAGAACCTAGAACTACTAACTACTTCCTTTCCGGTGACCTCCAACAGATGAAAACACTTCAACAGAAATGATACCTTGGTTTTATATGTGCAAGATGGGATTTATCAGCCAGATATCTGCTCAAACCATAAAATGAGGTTAATAATGATCATCATGCTACTCTGTCCTATAGTAATTCTAGGAACCAAGGACGAGTGAGACAAAAACTCCCCCAGAGAATCCTGAGTGGCATCCTCACGGAATGCACCTTATTACTAAATCAATGTCTTATATTTAAATTGCTAGTATTAGGGGAAATATCATAAATAAGTTATTTGTAAATAACATTGACAGTTTTTTCCAGTCTCATGACATTTTGCAATGTAAAGGAAATGTCTAATTTTATATGATGCTTTGTTAGTTGAATGTTTACAACACTTTTAATATGCTCCAGATCCCTTATACATAAACGGATTAACAAACATCTCTTTGCCCCTTTCCTTATTAATCACAGGTATCCAAGAGAACTGTTCTAAAGCATTTTCCCAAGGTTTTCATCAATTCTACTTACTAATAAAATGACTAAATGTTTCAGATATTAAACAATGCAGTTCCTACTTAATTTCCATTTAAAAAAACTACTTTCTATTACATAAACAGGCCTGCATCATTTCTTAGTCAAGAAAATACACACATGGACCAAGTTCTTAGTCAAGAAAATACAGGCGTGGACTAAGTTCCAGGAATAAAAAAGCCAAGGGTTCAGTCTATTTACTGGTCAAGTTTTCTTGACATGCATGCTGGCTTCCCCTCTGTTAATACCTCTAAAAATTCCATCATGGTAAAATCATGTCTCAAACTTCCCATAAATTTGTCAAAGAAAACAGCTAAGCCTTGCACAAAACAACCACATCTGTGGCCAAGGTTCCAGAGTTGCTACTGTCAAAAGGGGTAACTAGCAGACTAGAGACCGAGGCTGTTTGAGGTCTAAACCTTAGATGCAAAGAGGTGTGTGCTCATTGGCTTGAATCTTCAAGATTCTGGTTCACCACCAGAACAACACTATCTTACAGAAGCTGTTACAAACAAGATATCACCATTTACGTTCTCTTGGGCCTTTGCCTCGAGTATAATGCTGTTGTGTCTCCTAATACGTCCACGCCGAAATGGCAGGGGCACATCATATCAACGGGGGTCAGGGATGAATGTCACTTTATCGCTCCATTCCAGCCATCCCCTGACTTCACCATCAGTGGAAAACTTAAGAGAGAAATTGAATCAATACCATGATGCAGAGGCTCCTGGGTAGCTCAGTCAGTTGAGCGCCCAACTCTTGATCTTGGCTCAGGTCATGATCTCGTGGTTTGTGGGATCAAAATCTCCTGCACTGATGGTGTGGAGCCTGACTGGGACGTCCCCTCTCTCTCTCTCTCTGCCTCCTGCCCACCCTGCTCACACACACACTCTCTCTCTCAAAATAAATAAGTAAACTTAGAAAAAAATACCACAACGCAGGCAACGAGGTCCACCTTAGATGGAGAGCTGTCATTTCTCTCACCAGGGCCAGAAGGTAAGAATTAGTTAAGTGAGACGGGAAAATGGGAACTGGTAACATAAACTGAACGCTGTGAGTTGCCAACTATCTGTGATGACATTCTTTTTTGAGGGTAACGTTGACAGGATAAGTACAAGGACTAAGGGAATCTGACAATCCTTTCAAGTCATGCTAAGCAAATGGCCTGATTTTATTGCTTTTTTTCGTTTGTTCTGCCATTCTGAAAATCAAGCTCTGATCCAGAAATGGTGTATAATGGTTACATCTTAAGTTAGTGTTTTATAGAACCTTTATCTTCAATGCGTCTGCTGGAACCATTTCGATTAGCGCGCTGCTAAGTGTGAATGAGGCATTCCATGGGGACATTTACTCCAGTGAGTTATACTGATGATCGCTGCAGACTTTGAAGGGCATTGTTGTAGAAATATATCACAGCGTAGGCAGTAAATGGCAACTTCATAACCAGAAATGTGTAATTTCAGTCGGCTAATTACAACTCATACTGCATTTCTAGGAGCAGAATGTGAGCACTGCCAAAAACACTTGGAATATATTACTACCATTATATGTGCACAAAATAAATCTCTTAGGGTTAGATAACAGGGTAATCAATTATATTCACAGGACCACTAGGCAGATATTTGCTTCTGTTTCCTCATGATCCTGGAGGTGCTACTGGGGATGCGAGTCGCTTCCAAGGCCGTTCTTCTTCACACTCACACCCTTGGCCCACACTGGAATGGGTCTCATGACAGGCCCCACTGGCGTGAATCATGAGGCCAGGCGGCCCAACCTGGGCCCAGTGACTCATGATAAGAGACTAGAACAGCCTCCCTGAGGAGAGCAATGGCTGTCGTGCCTGAAGCTTAGTCAGGGAGTTCTTACCGCTTCCCGGGCTGGCGGCAGCATTTTTCATTCTGTTCTCTTTCTGCCAGTTCCAGCCAGGTTTCATGCAGAGAAGTCTGACAGTCACAGTCCTGACCTGGGGGACCAGCAAGCCCAGTACTAGCCTCTGGCACTTTAGCATCCTATTTAATCAGTGATCCTGGCTCCTTCTACACTCAGTCCTGTTTTCCTACGAATAAGGGCAGAAACTGACTGGGAGGATCAATTTCCACTGCAGGTTCAATTCACAGCTCATTTCTCTGGAACTCTGCTCTTTACTTCTATTACAACTACGGTGCTTTTTCAGAAACTCAATTTCAGAACCTGTGAGAGATATTTGGGTGTAATTTTAGGATCCTGCCATTGACAATCAAATACATAGATTACAACCAATGCTCCCGCTAACAGGTTTCTCTTTTCTTCCTCTTCATGAACTATCCAGAGGTCTGTTACAATAAAAGCGGTAACAACCAGAATGGCATGGTAGGTCCCCTTTGGCACCTTCAGCTACTGTGTTTCTGCCTTGTCAGTCACACAAAGGGAGACAAAATAATAATGCAACAGCTTTCTTTACTAGCCAGTTAAATCAGAGCAAATATTCGTTTAATTAATACTATATTGGCTTACCCAAGCACTCGATATTCCTCAGAAGCAAAGATTCCAGGCACACGGCACTGTTTTCAAGTGACATAAATATAGTCTTTGAGTCAGTCAATGTTTTCCAGAGTTTAAAAAGTGTCCCCTGTCAGTGAAGTTGAAAATTTAATTGATAAAATTTATTAAATTTAATTTATGCTACCTTACAGGCATCTATATATCTGGGATGTAATTGTAGAAGTTAAAAGTCACCATATGAATAGTCTTTTCCCCCATAAAACTTTTCACAGGTATCATGTGAATTGTTTTTGGATTGTATCATAATTAAAATCAAGAAATGTACTTGAAAATTGTCTGTTTTTCTGAACTATTTCACACAATGCTACATAGAAAGAATAGTTTCTTGCCAAACACAAAAAACCCTAAATTTCAAACATCATACTGATTTAAGAGATGAAAAAACAGGCTCACTGAACAAATGAATGGAAGTATAGCAGTGCTAAGGCTTGCACATAATCAAACATTCTCCTTCCTTCCTTGGTCGAGGATGGACATATTCTTCACAATGTCCCATGTGCTTTCCAAGTGTGGGTTTGAACTTGGCCTAAATGATACAGGTATGTAATCGACTGGCCCATGTTGCTGGAAAATGTACTATCCACCTACCACTTTTATTGATAGTTTTCATTTCCCTCCCAGGAGAAAGCCGAAATTCCTATTCACATTCTTAGGAAAATGTGAAGGATTCTTGCATGACAAAGTGACTACTGGAAGGTGAGACCCTCAGGAAGGAGCCCAAGGCTGCATACACACACTCTAACTAGGAGCAACCACTTACAGCCTGGGGGAGAATTCTCTAGTGGTGTCAGGCAATACTTGAAAGAGCAGAGTGGGAAGATGCTTTTGTTTAGTGTTTGGTTTGCGGGCACACACACACACACACACACACACACACACACACAAATCTATCTACCTATCATCTATCTGTCTCAGGTGTTTGGTTAATCACCCAGCGTGCATGCTTGCTTTTAGGATAATTTCACCAAATCTTTCAGGGTAATATTTTTTAAACAATTTTTTTTTTTTTTTTTTAGTGTAACGTTCTTAAGCAAAGTTTGTTGAAAGGCAGGTGGAAAAAAGAGGCAGTGAACAATTTACTGTTGACAACTTCTGAAGAAAAGAAATTTATGCATTGACAAGGCACTCAATAGCAATAGCCTTTGTCATATTTTATTCTGCCTGCATTGATTAACTGCACAGAAGAGGGCCGGAAGTCCCACAATGCTTGAAAGACGTAATTCTGTTAAGCATGAGTATTCTTTTCATTGGCGTTAATTTAAGGTCGTTGAAATTTTAAGTAATAAAACCTTGGAAAAGCATTGAAAAGTCCTAAGTAAAACAATCACCTGTGCACCTACTAATATCAAATATGTTTTTGTGTTTTGCCTCAGATCAGTTTTTACGAAAGAAAGAAAATACTACTGATATAAATTCTTGCCACTTTCCTGCAAGCAATCCCAAGGTTATTATGTTTCGTTCCCAGACATGTTTTTATACTTTCCTTACATACATCTGGGATGATTACAATTTTACATAAATGCTACCATTCTTTGCAGCTTGAAAATTCATTCAATGTTAGCCAAGTTTAAAAATATAAATCTAGTTATAATTTTAACTGGTGTATAGAATTCTATTAAACAAGCCATGGCTTACTTATAGGTCCCTCCATTGAGAACAGATAGGGTGAGTCTACTTTTTCTCTGTTACAAGCACCGTACAAGGAACATCCTCGCACACATGTTCCTTAGCCACCATTTCCCTTGAGTAAACACAAAATGTGGGACTCTTGGCCTGTAGAGTTTGTACATTTTGTACAAGTGTACGAGATAATGCCGAATTGCTCTCCAAAAGGAAAACAACATTCAGACGTTCCTTTCCCCTCAGCGAGATTCTATTTCAAGGCTAAAAAGCTAAAGCCCCTTCCTGAGGCGAGATCTTGAATTATTGGTATTGGTTCCAGTAAAATGTAAATAAGCAAAGTCTCCTATGGGGCCATTTTAGGAGCTGTCTCATTTATATGATATAATCTTTGAAATGGAAATGTATTATGTACAGAAGTATCTTCCTTCAGCGATAGCAACTCTGCCTGGCACGTGTTTATGTTAAGAGTCTCTCCCAATAACCATTCATCACATCATTATTATGTGGATCTGCCCAAAGCAAAATAAAAAATTCAAACTCACCACATAGAGAACTAGATAAATTAATGAACTGATAGATAATATATCCATAAAATAATTGTTAATTTTTCTGATGACAACAAAATGGCACATCATTTACTACGAAGGAGTCTTTCACTTCCACACAACTAGATCCAGCATATATATTTTTTTAACTGCACAGAATGTAATGTATCTCCAGTGGCACCTCACACCGTGTTCCTGTCGACAATAAAATAACATGATAGCTGCCTACCTCCTCTCTGCAATCTAAAGAATAACGCTTGGGCCAGGGGCAGCATAGGGAAGCTAAACCTGAGGGCTCCAGGTTAATCTCAGATACTTGGAAGTAGCTCAAGTCAACAGTAGTAGTCGATAGTCAGTACTACCACTTGGATTCCAGGAGACAAAAACACAAATGTTCTCGGAACAAAATCATTCCTCAATACGGTTTTCAAAGATAAAGACCAGCCAAATGTGAGCTCATTAGTGGAGATCACCAAAATTCCCCAGAAAACTGCCACAGTGAGTCAGCAGAAACAGGAAACAACAGATGTCGATGTAGACGAAGAATATAAAATGGGAGTACCACTTCCAAGTTTAAAAATGTAATCACAAAAATAAGCATGCCACCATGAAAAACAACCAGCTGGATTGTGAAAACAACTAAATATAACTTTTAGAAATAAAAGATTAAAATACAACAAAAACTCAAAGGATGAATAAAACAACAAGATTGGACACAGCTTAAGAGAAAATTAATGAACTAGAAGATATATCAGAGAAGAATATCCAGAGTGCAGCACAGAGAACCAGAAACAGGAAAGCAGTAGAAAATAGGAAAGAGAGATGCAGAACAGAATATGAGAGGCTGACTCATTTCTAATCTCGCCGGGAGGAGAACAGAGAGAATAGAAGGAGAGGCACACTATCTGAAGATATAATGTCAGAAATTTCTAGAACTGACAGAAGACATCAATGAAAATATAAAGAAAGTATAACATGCACAAATTAGGTACACACTTAGACATCATGTAGTTTGACTACAGACACCAAAATCAAAGAGAAGATCTTAAAAATATCTGGAGAGAAAGACGTATCACTTACAAAGTAATAGCAATTAGGTTGACAGGAGGTTTCTCAACACATCCATGGAAGGCAGAAAATGGGAACAGTATCTCCAAAGTGCTGAGAGAAAACATGCCAACTTACAACTGTAAATCTAGCAAAATTATCTTTCAATAAGTAAAGGTCAAAGGATGATTTCAAAGAATCAAAACTGAGTAAGTTTACTACAAATAACCTACAGTCAAGGACAAACTTCAGGAAGAAAAAAAATGATGTTTGAAGGAAAGTCTGAGATGCTAGGAGAAATGAGATGAGGAAAAATATCTAAATTTGTATTCGTAAACTAATAATAATGTCTAATGTGAGAGGTTTTAAAAATAGCATGGAATTAAACTACTAACAATAAGAGTAGTGTAGACAGAGAAGGCAATGCTCAGCGTCGGAAGAGTACAAGATCCTTACATCACTGGGAACATGGGGGTTTAAGTTATTAATTATAGGCTTTTCTAAAGTATGCAGGATAAATTTTCTACAGTCAACCACAACAAAAATAGTAGTAGGCGACCTTTTGCAACTATAAAGAATAATAATTTTTAAAAACCTCATACATTCATAGGAAAAACAAATGTCAAATACCTATACAAGCAATTCTACTTGTTGGTAGAAACATGTCCAGATACATCACAAATCACAGTAAATGTAAATGGAAACCTGTCAATTAAACATCCAAAGAGTTACACTCAATGTAAAATCAATACCTCGCTACATGTTGTTTAGAAGGAATAAATCGAAGACACTTGTACATGGAAATCTGAAAGTAAAATCCTATTAAAAAAAAAAAGGTGATTGGCAAATACTGACCATAAGAATCACAGAATAGGTGCAGTAAGGGACACAGAGAATCATTACATAATGACAAAAGTTTTAATTCATCAAAAGAAGAAAACATTCATCAAAAAGATAAAAGAACTATAAATTCTTACGCACCCATAAGATAGATAGCCTTAGAGTGTATGAAGCAATTGATATCTTAATACAAAACCAAACAAGGATAATGTGTATGAGCAACATATTTCATTCATGCATCGATGAGTAAATTATGGACAAAATATTCAAATCCACCGTATACATAAAAATGATAATACTGCATGACCAAGTTAGATTAATTAGGATGATTTAACATAAAATGTCTATAAATGTAATTCATCACATTAACAAATTAAAGAAGAAAGACCATACGATAGTTTTAACAAATGCAGAGAAGTGTATTTGTCAAAATGTCCACTCACTAGAAGGAAAATTAGCAAATTAAGAACAGAATGAAATTTCACATGCCTGCATCAGCAAGTATTGTTCTGAATGGTAACACACAAAGGAACCACACAAAGATGCAAGCTATCGCTAAGTCTCCTGAATATTTTCCTGAAGGTTCTAGCCAATGTAGTAAGAAATAAAAGGTAGGGGTGTCTGGGTGGCTCAGTCAGTTGAGCGTCCGACTTCAGCTCAGGTCATGATCTCATGGTCTGTGGGTTCAAGCCCCGCGTCGGGCTCTGTGCTGACAGCTCAGAGCCTGGAGCCTGCTTCCGATCCTGTGTCTCCCTCTCTCTCTGCCCCTCCCCCACTCTCACTTTGTCTCACTCTGTCTCTCAAAAATAAATAAATGTAAAAAAAATTTTTTTAAAAAGAAATAAAGGGTATAAAATTTGAAAGGGAGCGTGCCTGGGTGGTTCAGTCAGTTGAATGTCTGGCTCCTGATTTCAGCTCAGGTCATGATTCAGGGGTCGTGGGATTGAGCCCTGCATCAACGGCATCAAACCCTGCACTCTGCACAGCGTGGAGCCTACTTAAGATTCTCTCTCTCTTTTAATAATAAAAATAAAATAGAATTTGAAAAGGAAGAAAACAAAACTCAAGTTATACACAATGTAAATGTCAGCACACACACAAGATCTACAAATTATAAGAAGCAGCAAATGTTTAGCAAGGTGTCTAAATATACAATTAGTGTTAAAATCCTTCATAGGGGCACCTGGGTGGCTCAGTTGCTTGAGTGTGCGACTTCGGCTCAGGTCATGATCTGGCGGTTCATGAGTTCGAGCCCCACATTGGGCTCGCTGCTGGCAGCCTCTCAGGGCAGAGTCCACCTCAGATCCTCTGTCTCCCTCTCTCTGTTCCTTCCCCACTTGTGCTCTCCCCAAAAATAAGTAAATATTAAAAAACCCTCTGTATTTCTACATATTAATAACAAACTGAATCACCAATTTTACAAAAGACAATATTCACAAAAGGACCAAAATATATAGGTGACTCAGGAACAAATCTTGCAAAAGAACAATAATAAAAATCCAAAATTCTGTTGAAAAGCATTCATGGGACTCCAAATAACTGCTGAGCTAGATCATGTTCATGAACAGGCAGGCTCAACATTGTAAAAGCATCAGCTCTCCCTGACGTACTCACTGGAATCTGTGCAATTCCGATCAAAACCTAATTAGGGTTTTGAGAAACTTGATGAGTTGATTCAAAACCAAATACACAGCCAAGGCCCCCAAAGAGCCATAACACTCCTGACCAAGAATGGAGTAGAGAAACTTGTCCAATTAGATGGCAAGCGTTATTTAAGCAGAGTGGTATTGCCGAAAGAACAGGCAATATTCTGCACTCTGCCTAGAAGGCAGCTGATAGGACAGAGGTAGAAAAAGTTGTTTAATGTTTGTTTGTTTATTCCGAAAGAGAGGAGAGAGAGAGAGAGAGAGAGTGGGATAGGGGCAGGGCGGGTGGGGGGGATCCCAAGCAGGCTCTGTGTTGTCAGCGCAGATCCCGACATGAGGCTCGAACCCACAAACCGTGAGATTGCGCTGAAATCAAGAGTTGGAAGCGCAACTGGCTTAGCCACCCAGGTGCCTCGATAGAGGCGGAAATCCTTATTCTGACTCCTGGAATAAGGACAGTTAGTACTGGGGAACCTGTGTATTCACATCAGAAAACAAAATAATGAAAGGAGATTCTTATTCTTCACCCCACACCACACAAAAATCAATTCTTCCTGAAATTAAAAGCTTAAAGATGAAAAACCGAATGTAAAATGTATGCTAAAGTATGTGGGTGGTTATCCTTCTGATCTCAGGGTGAGGAGATGTTTTTAAAATAAGAAACAAGAAAGCACCAAGTGTCAATGAAAAGCTTAATTGTTTATACCACATTAAAATCAAGAACGTATGTTTATTAAGCTGTACCATAAAAAAGCTAAGATCATCTTATTCTTGTGAAAAAAAAAAAAAAAAAAGAAAGAAAGAAAACCAACCAAATAGACCAAGGACAAAAGATATAAATAGGCATTTCATAGAAAAGTGAAAAGGTATGCCACTGGGCAGAAGATCTTGGCAACCATTTAACAAAGGACATATATCCAGGATACAGACAGAATGTCCAGAGATCACAAGGAAAGGTGGTAACTCAAAAGAAAAATGGGTGGAAACTAAGAACACGAGTTTCACAGAAGAGGAATAAATAGATCATTAACATAAAAATATGTTCAAGCTTCAGGGGCGCCTGGGTGGCTCAGTGGGTTAAGCATCGGACTCTTGGTTTCGGCTCAGGTCATGATCTCACAGATTCACGAGTTCGAGCTCCACGCAGGTCTCTGGGCTGACAGCATGAACCCTGCTGGGGATTCTATGTCTCCCTTTCTCTCTCTGCCCTCCCCTGACTCGTGCTGTGTTCTGTCTCTCTCAAAATAAATAAACAAACTTGAAATAAAATGTTTAAAATATGTTCAAGCTTCATATTAACCTGAGAAAAGCAAATTATTGAAGGTTGTAGCAAGGTTACATTTTATACCATGCAGATTAGCAGAAATTGAGAAGTCTAGTCATACTAACTGTTGGCAAGATATAGGTTTACACACATACCACTAATGAGAATGTGACACGGGACAGCTACAGAATGCCTGGTATCATCTCATAAGATAGATATTTGAATGTCCTGCAACCTAGCAGTTACAGATTCAGGTATACGTCCCAGAGTAACACTTTAAAACTTCTCTGATAATAAGAACATTCTGGAACACTTTTAAAATATCAGGCTTCTTAGGCCTTTCCTCAGAGATTCTGATTTGGTGATCTTGTATTGAACCTACACAATCTGCATCTTGATGAAGCAGCCCAGGTGAGTCTTATCCCCAGAGAAGTCTGGGAAACAGGCCTAGAACCCTGCTACCTAAAGTATGGTTCTCACACCAGCAAACAGGGCCACAACATGGAGGCTCATTAGAAACGCAGATGTCCAGGCCCACCTCTCACCTCCCAGAGTGGAATCTGCCTTTGCATGATACAGCTTAAGAAGTTCTTATTCAGATTATTTTTCAGAGTGAAGGCTGGGTCCGTAGGTCTTATACTCAAACTCACATTTGTTTTAAAGAAAGAGAATAGGGAAGAAAACCAAAGAATGAATTTCAGGTCCAAAGGTGAGGGCTGTATTGTGCAAATTTTTTGTTGCAAATTCACAGGAGTCTGTGTAACTGCAATACAATGTAAAATCCATTTGACATTGTAGCAAAAGAGTTTGAAAGACACATCCCTGGAGTCATTGTTCCCTATGGGCACCAGGAAACGCCTACAGAAAAGGGTTTTTTAGCAGCACTGTTGACAAAGGAAGAAGAAAGGAAAGTGTGGAAACCCAATTATCTACTGACCAGAAAACAGTCAAATACTCATACAATGGAAAATTACATGGTGGGGCACCTCGGTGGCTCAGTCGGTTAAGCGTCAGACTTTCAGCCCAGGTCATGATCTCACGGTTCGTGAGTTTGAGCCCCGCGTCGGACTCTGTGCTGACAGCTCAGAGCCTGGAGCCTGCTTCGGATTCTGTGTCTCCCTCTCTCTCTGCCTCTCCCCTGCTCATGCTCTGTCTCTCTCTGTCTCAAAAATAAATTTAAAAAAACATTAAAGCAATTAAAAAGAAAAAAAAGAAAGTTACATGGTAGAGAAAATGAAAAAAGCAAAAATGAACCTTAGAAGTACAGAACTGGTACAAAACTCAAGTCACAGAAGACCACTGGGATATAGTTTCATAAAACTGAAAAAAAAGCAAAATACAATTGTTCAAGCATACATACAGATGTGATAAAACAACCAAACCAAGTAAGACAGGAGCAAAGGAAGACTTGACATGAAAACTCAGGACACCAGTCACCTCTGACTTGGAGGCAGATGGATGCAATGGGAAGAAGCATGCAGTTAGATTAGATGCAGTTTCTAGGGATGTTCTGCTTTTAAGCTGAGGTGTCCATTGTTCTTATGCCACACAATTTATGCAGGTTGCATATATTCTTTGGTTTCTATCAAATATTATATTACGACTTCCAAAAAGATTACTATAGAGAAGCCATGAATATTCTGGAAACGTTGTTGGCTCTCTGAAATTTCTTTTCTGGAGAATAGTGGATCTTTGGTTCTCATGGGTGGAAGACTATGGTTATTACTAAGCAGACGTGAGAGAGGCAAGATAATATCTCATTAAAGGTTTAGCCATTCTGGGGGTGCATGGGTAGCTCATTTGGTTGAGCATCTGACTCTTGATTTTGGCTCAGGTCATGGTCTCACAGTTGGTAAGTTCGAGCCCCACATCGGGCTCTGTGCCAACAGCATGAAGCCTGCTTGGGATTCTCTGCCTCTCTCTCTCTCTGTTCCTGCCTCTCTCTCTCTCTCTCTCTCTCTCTCTCTCTCTCTCTCTAAATTACTAAATAAACCTGAAAAAATATTTAACCATCCTGGATAGACACCCTGGCACCCTGGATGGGGGACCTCTGACTTGAGAAGCATCACAAAGCCTTCTTCCCACAAAGTGTCGTCAGCTTCACAGCAGAAGGCCTTCATCCCTGAAACCTGACCTCTGGGTCCTGCAAGCTGTGTCTCAATCCTGTGCTCACCGCGCTCTGACACTCATGGTTCAGGTGTTACGTTCATTCCCCCTGCCCAAACTTCTGAACCTCACTCTCTCTCATTCTCGGATACTCACAGGGAGGTTTAAAACTGAATTTGGGACTGCCACAGTAAGGGAGAGCACCGGGGAAGGTAACTGCCCAAGGCCATGGCTAGCCCATATGGTATCTTTGTGAAAATTAGAGAGAGCGCCTCTTCCTCAAAGCACTTTTTGTCATCAGCCGGAAAGCTGCCACAAAAAAATACGCACATTTATGCAGCTTATGCTATGAATAGGCACTGTGTCTTTACACAATTCAGGACTTGCACAACTGTATGCTGTGGCCTTGTTTGAATCAGCGTGTGTGTGTGTGTGTGTGTGTGTGCGGTAGTCAAAATGTGCAAGTTATGTGATCAAAAAGATACGCTTTCTACCTGATATTTACCTATATACATATACATATCAGATGCTACACATATTAAAAGTTCTTAGAGAAGACATTTTAGTGAAAAATTTCAAAACTTATGATACACCAGGTCTACAGAAATAAATGTGCTGTGAGGTAGCATATTGACAGAGGTATGTGGATTTTTTTTCAGCCAATTAATACCACTGACGCCTTTATCAGACTTCAATATTCATATATACACGTAAAGCACTACAATTGCATTTTCACAAAGGTACGATTCTAGCTATTTCTCCCTAATCTTATCTGCTCCTCATGCACTGCCAGGATGCCTTTCTTATGTGACAGTTCATCTGAATCAATCAGAGGACTTCTAATTGCTGCTCTCTTCTCATATGAGCCAAAAACAAAATGTTTTCATTAGTCACTCACAACTATCAGATTCCCACTTTCTGGGGCACCTAGGTGGCTCAGTCAGTCAAGCATCCAACTCTTGATTTTGGCTCAGGTCATGATCTCATGGTTCGCGAGTTCAAGCCCCGCATCAGGCTCTATACTGACAGTGCAGAGCCTGCTTGGGATTCTCTCTCTCCCTGTCTGCCTTTCTGTAAAAAAACAAACAAATAAACTTAAAAGAATCATTCCTGCTTTATGCACCATTCAGGCAAATCTATATGCTGTAATCCAAATAGGTTCTCCCTCCAAAATTAAATATCTCTGTCCTCAGTAATAGTCACCTTTTTATCTGCCAAAAAGTATCCTTCCAAACTTAATTCTTTTCAAACGTGTTGAAAATCAATCCCTTTTACCCTTTTACGACTATTTCTTCTTAGTTAACATAAAAACTCACAGACATTCATAGACCCACACGGTCAAAACTCTACCATTCATATGTTGATTATGTTTTATTGTGTTCCATAACAACCAAGTTTGTTCAATACTGCTCTCACATCTAGTAAGAATGCTTTATCCTTATAAGACACCTATTTGCTAATCAACACATTTGATAAAAGGATACTAACACAGAATAGTAAATGACAGGCATCCAGCTCAGTTACTTTGTTTTCCTAAGTCAATCCAGGGAACAGCTCCCTCTCTTAAGTATTTACTGACGTTCTACAAAAAAGCCCTTCCAAGTACTATGTGTTGACTTGCATCTCTGCTTCACTTTATTGCTTTAAAGAAGTCATGCCATAAATATGGCTTCCACTAATCCCTGACCTTGTCAATATTTTGGTCTGAGTTCCCTGGTGACATTTCCAAAGTGTCAAGTTCATCCCAACAGAAGGAACACTATCGCTCTACAGCAAAATTAGAATCTTCAATTGTTTTGATGCAGCTGGAATGAACAAACTACAATTCATCCTATAGATGAACTTTACAAGAACACTCTTGTATGAAATAAAAATGAATCTGCAGTAAAAGACTTCCTTGGTATTTATTTCAGACTACATAAAATAGGAGGAGGCAAAATTATTTCCACAGAGTTTTACAGAACTGTCAAAAATTGGTTTGGAATGGGTTTTGACCTCTTCTGACCCTTATCAATCTGTGAGACCCACAAAAAGCTCTGAGAGTTTAGATGTGCTGTTTTACCCAGAGCAAAAGAGTACCCCAACCATTCACTCTTGGTTACAGAAATAATGTGACTCGTGTTGGAAAAAAGTCAATCATATACAATTTTAGTTCCACCAATAGGAACCATCCTCTCTAGTTACTACTAAGCAGATACATATTATTTAAAACATTTTACCTGTTATGAGACTCCTATTTGGTGTTTCTGATTGTTTATGATTGCATAGTTTTCTGTTTGAGGTTGTTTATGAGTCTGGGCAAATGGTTCCACAAAAGACCACTCAACCATGCTAGATTGATCACTATCCTAGGATTCGTCTTAGCTTTTACCAAAAACTTGTTTGGGGAAAAAAAAGCTTTCTCCAATTTAGAGTCACATATGATTGATAAGGTTGTAATTAAAAATCTGTTTTCCATCCTTCTAATCTTCTACGGACACCTGGAATAACGAGAAGGTAGAACACACAGTTCTAGAAGGACTGCAGTTTGCCAACATCCTACTCAGGATTATAATTGCAGAGCAGGCAGAGGAACTACCATGAAAAGAAACGAACCAGTTTCTTTTATTTTAAAGAGGTAGGAAGAAAGAAACCAAATAACCTAATTGGAAATGATTTCTGTTCCCTTAAACAACAAAAAACTTAAAAAAGTGTTCTTTTTATAAAATGTAGTTTACTTTCTGCTGAAATCTCTCCAGATTTTGCTCTCTTATTAGTACCACTTTAGCTACCCTAGAAGTTTTCGTGTGGGGTTATGCCATTTTCCCACCTTTATGACTTTGCAATGCTATTTTTCTAAACTTTTCACATAGTAAGGATCAGGTAATATGAGAAAGCTCAATTTTCTGATTTAAAAAATGGAAAGGCATCATCCATGTCATTGCAAATGGCAAGGTTTCATTCTTTTTTATGGCTGAGTACTATTTCATAACACACACACACACACACACACACACAAACACACACACACACACACCCCACATCTTCTTTATCCATTCATCAGTCAATGGGCACTTGGGTAGTTTGGCTATTATAGATAATGCTGCTATAAACATAGGGATGCATGTATCCCTTTGAATTAGTATGTTTTGTATTCTTTGAGTAAATATCTAGTCATGTAATTTCTGCATCATAGGGTAGTTCTATTTTTAACTTTTTGAGGAACCTCCATACTGTTTTCCAGAGTGGCTATATGTTCACTGGAATTTAAATAAATAAGAATAAAAGATGTGTTGTGTGTGTGTGTGTGTGTGTGTGTGCGTGTGTGTGCGTGTGTGTGTGTGTGTGTGTGTGTATGTATACATGTTTATACACTTTTTTATTTTACCTTTTTCTTACAGCAATGAAGTAGTATCTCATATGGTTTTGGTTCTCATTTTTCTATTGGCTAATGATGTTAAGCACTTTTTCTTGTGCTTACTGGTCATCTGTATATCCTCTTTAGAGAAATGTCTGTGCAAATCTTTGGGCCATTTTTAAGTGACTTGTCTTCTTATTGAGTTCTAAGAGTTCCTTATATATTCTAGATGCCAGTCTTTTATCAGACATGATTTACAAAAAGTTTTGCCCTTTCTGCACATTGTCTTTTCATTTTCTTGATGGTGCCCTTTAAAACACAAACATTTTAAATTTCATGATGTCCAGTACATTTTTTCTTTCATCACTTGTGCTTTCACTGTCATATCAAAAAAACCTCACTGACAACATGGACCCTACTCGGGATTCTCTCTCTCCCTCTCTCTCTCTGTCCCTCCCCTGCTCATGTGCTTGCTCTCTCTCTCTCTCTCTCTCTCAATAATAAATAAATAGACCTAAAAAAATGAAGTATTAAAAAAAAGAAAATAAACTGACTATAAATGTAACAACGGGTTATCTAAACTCTCAATTCCATCACAATGATCTGTCTTTCCTTATGCCAACGCCACACTCTCTTGATTACTGCAGTTGTGTACCGAACCCATTCTTTTTTTTCTTCATTGAAGTACAATTAACAGAGTGTGATATTAGTTTCAGATGTGCATTATAATGATTCAACAATTCTATACAATTCTCAGTGTTCATCAAGATAAATGTACTCTTGATCCCCTTTATCTATTTCATCCATCCCACCAACCGTCTCCCCTCTGGCAACCACCGGTTTATTCTCTGTAGTTAGGAGTCTGCTTTGTGAATTAAATTCACACATCCCCCTTCCATCCCTGGGAGATCCAAACACTCTTAACCCCAACCTAGGGGAGGTCAGTTCATTGGTGGTTGTAGAAAAGAATATCTGTGTCCTCAGGACCACATCCAGAAGAAGTTGACCAAATATTCTCACTTCCTTTTTCAAAAGTCCTCATTCTGAGTCACCTCTTCTCACATGGGAAGGAGTGAGAGGGACAAAGATTTTGTGACCAAACTCCAGCCAGGCTCCCCTGAGCTCTTCCTCCCCTAGGCCTCACCTTGGCCTGTAAAGACTTGAACAAACACTCAAGGCTGCATCCCTAGGTGACCTGTCTCCCTTAAAGTGCCTGCCTGAGAAGACTCAAGGCTGCCCAAAGAACTGATGGTTGTTCCAGTGACACCTGAAGACAGGGCTCCTGTGTCCCAGCCTCTGGGAGAGGGGACCAACCTAACCTGGATAAGTACCAGTTGGCAAACTGTATGGGTGTCATATGGACCAACATACCCTTCCAGATTTTTGTAAATGTTTGCTTCCCTGACTCAACTACCCTGCTCAACCCCTTCCATTCTCCCTTTAAAGGCCCAATTATCTCGAAGCAAATCCAAGTTGAGTTTAATTCATGCTGGATTCTTTTCCCTATTGCAATAGTACATGTATGATTAAAATCTGTCTTTACCACTTTAGTGTCTGGATTTATCTTTGCTAAAAGGAAGGACAGGCAAGGGCCAGGGACCAAGTCCTTTCCCCTCTATGGAAGCATCAGGAGTAGAGAATAGCCATACCCCAAACATAGATAATGTAAAATAAATGAATAAATAAATAAATAAACAAACAAACTAAATATATAACATAACTAAAAAAATAAAAAAGGAAAAAAGAAAATCAACATACTATACACAGAGCTTATTTCTAATATAAAACATAATAGCAAGCATATTTTATCAAGACATTAGTATAGGACCAAATAATAGAAAGCAGAGATAATCCAGGTAGAGTGGACCACAGATAAATGAAGACACAATGTCAGGTGATCACATGCCATGTCTATATTGCAGACTAAAACAGAAGTGTCAAGTTAACATTAGGAAATTCTGTCATTGACTAGCAAAGTCCTAGGTACAGAATGGGATCCAGGAAAATATGAGGCATATTAATAAGAGGGTCAGGCACTGCAGTAAGACAGGCATCCAGTTGCTTGACATGAAGTGTAAGTTGAGATCCGATCTGCTCACTTATCACTAGGGTAGAGCAAGTTGATAAAGCAGCCTAAACAAAGTGACGAGGTGATGAGCTGCATGTCCTAGCCATGAGGTCAGTCAAGGTCCTGGAGACGGTGAAGAATAAGGGGACCTGCTACAGGGAGTGGAGCTCTGATGAGCCTGTGAAGCAGACATGGGTGACCAGCCTGTGGCCAGCGGAGGATGGACTGGAGGGGGAAGGGTGCAAGGTCAGAGGTCCCACAGGCGGACTTTACTGGCAATGGTAAGCTCAGCCTGTACCAGGAGAATGGCCACCTGAGAAACACGTCTTGGAAACACAAACCATGAAATGTAGTTGATTAGATGGTCAGGGATGGGAAAGAAGGATGGGACAAGAGACAGGAAATACACAAATAAGAAAATCACTCAAACCGAAAGCAGTCTTTCCAGGACAGTGACAAAGGGGGAAGGGTTTGGGTCGTGATGCATCTGTTTTCTGCCTGTACAGTGTCCACAGAAGTCCACAGTGTCCACAGCATGGCACTTAGGGTAAACCTGAAGTTCAAGATCAAGGTTAAAGGGCAGGAGGTTATGTGACTGTTCAAGCCAGTAACATAGATGGCGGTTCCAAGGAAAAGCATTTACAAGGACGAGAGAAATAAAGGAAAAGACCCCATTAGCTGAACTTCATTTTGTTTTGATTTTAGGTTTTCCTTTGAAGATACCTCAAGGCATTTACACTCCCATATGAAACCCACAGTAATAAGATATTAAGAGTTATAATTTTTAAACCATTCATTCTTTGATACATGTCTTTTTCAATATATTAGTTTACAATAGGTTTTACTTGAGTTTTCAAAGAAGGTAAGTTTTTAATCGAGCGAAGAATTTTCAGCTCTGAACTAGAGTCAACTGGTATTTGGATTTTTATATTTGGTACATACTTAATAGTTACACATTTTAGAGAATGCCTCATTTAAATTCTAATGTATTTTAATAAGGAATGAAAGGAAATATCACCCAGTATGTTTTTTTTTTCTTAAACTACCCCTAGTGCTTGATTACTCCTCCACAATCAAAATCATGTCTTAAATACGAATGATACAAAACAAGACTACATACAGCCTGAATGTCTAACAGAGGGATTTTAGCTGCTTGTTTAAAATGACATACCTAGCTATTCAGTAATCACTTTATAATAAGCCCTTTCATTTCCAAATCTACTTAGCCATCAGGCAGTAGTGAGCGAAGAGCTGGCAGCAGTTTTTACAACTGCACATTAGTTTTACATTTCATGACAAGCTAATTCTAGAGAGTTCTAAAGCGAGATAAGCATGGGTTCTTGTGATTTTCTTTCCTTTGCATGAAGGAAACATGTGTCTAGCTGCTAAACGAAAGATAAAAGACTACAGACATATACTTTTCACTTCACCCTTATGTCAGAGACAATTTGCCTCAATTATACCCCAGGTACTGTGGTACATATCTCAGTCAACAAAAAGTAACGAGGCTGACAATTACCCTTCGACTCAAGCCAGAGACTTGCAGGGGTGCAGAATACCAGCCAAAACTGAACTTAATAATGGCACAATGACAGGGTCTTCATAAGAGGTCCTGGGTTTAAGGGGCACCTGGGTGGCTCAGTCAGTTAAGTGTCTGACCTCGACTCAGGTCATGATCTCACATTCGCGGGTTCAAGCCCCATGTCAGGCTCTGCACTGACAGCTCGGAGCCTGGAGCCTGCTTTCGGTTGGGTGTCTCCCTCTCTTCTCTCTGCCCCTCCCCTGCTCACACTCTGTCTCTCAAAAATAAACATTAAAAAAAAAGAGGTCCTGGGCTTAAGAGGTGCATAAACATAATGAAGAACTTCAACCTACACATTTCAGAAGGCAAAAAACATAACCACACTGTATTAAAAATGATATATATGCCGGGCCACTTTTAAGTTGGTCACAACAAAGGCATTTCAATGTAGGCTATTTAACTTAAGGTCATACCCTAAGATGCCCCTAATTAAATTCAAAGACCCATCTAGTGTCGTATGTGTGTTCGTATCGCCCCAAATGGCTGAAAGAGTAAACTGATTTCCAAGGCATTAGTTAAGCCAATCCATGAGCCACACCTGAGCAATACTTTAAGCTCCTAGCTTAAGCTTTGAAGGTTGCCATGAAAATCACCTGGTAAGATGATAAACCACCGTATAAATCTTCTCAGGTTTCAGCTGCTCCAGCCTTGCCAGGAGAGCAGAGGCACAGATGTGGTTTATAATGTTGTACACAAATAAATGGGATATGCTATTTCATACATCAGTCTGAAGAAGATGTAGCAGCACAGTCAGTTTCCAGCCGCTAACACAACTGCATTAATTCAAAGTCATTATCCCCAGCAATGTTAGCTAAGTCGAGAAGACAAGATTGCACTGAACCAAAGTGACAAGACTACAAGGCCATATAAATCTATGCTAAAGAAATGTTATCGATTAATGGTTCATGGCCGCCTAGCGGAGTTAATGTTTTTCTAAATGGATATATTCTGATATGTAGAATCAAGCTGAGCCAAGGGATGTAGAATGAAATCAGCAATGGCAAATTAACTCTCAGATGCGGGAATTGATAAGTGAACGATATTCGTCAGATCAACTGGTGAAAGAAACGTTGAACTGCTCATTGCATTTAGGCCCAGAATGAACAGAAATAGCTCTCTCGCCACACAATGGTGGTTCACTGTTTTAAACATCTGGCAACAGGGCAGAGCACAGCACAGCGGTGAAAACTGAAAAACTTAAGATTAAAAGGTAACACATGAAAAGAAATTCGCTTTTACTTTTTGACTGACTCTTAACTCTTTTCCTGCCTCCCCCTATGAAAACCTGTATCACTCAAAACAACCTGTGGTTCTTTTCTGGTGGGGGGATGGGTGAAAAAGGGAATGGGGATTAAGGAGGGCACTTGTGATGAGCACTGGGTGTTGTCTATGTGTGGAATCACTATATTGTACACCTGAAATTAAAACTACACTCTATGGGGGGGTGGGAGGTGGGGAGGGTGGGTGATGGGTATTGAGGAGGGCACCTTTTGGGATGAGCACTGGGTGTTGTATGGAAACCAAATTGACAATAAATTTCATATATTGAAAAAAAAACAAAGAAAAACAAACAAACAAAAACTACACTGTATGTTAACTGGAATTTAAAGAAAAACTTAAAAGAAAAAAAAAAAAACGACCTGTGGTTCTTTTCTTTTAAATTCTATCACTACCAATGACCATGATGTATATCCTGTCAACTCCAAGTCAGCTCTTGGTTGACTTCCTAAATCATTTTAACGGTAGCACAGACTGCTAGCCTGAGGCAACCTTATACCTATTTGTACCCAATCATAGTACAGAAAGTAGGAGTGGCTGGCTCTCCCTTTGGGGAATCACCCAAGTACCAAAAAATAATTACGAATGCAAACACTATCTGGCCGAAAATGAGGCGAACAAGTTCATGCCTGGCTGCCACACATCCAAACACATGGTACAGATTCAGAGAAAGTATGCCAGACAGCATACTTCTCATGGGTGAATATGCACCCTCCTAGAGGTCCTGCTGCAGTTCTGAAGCTTGGGATGGGTTACCCATGAGGCCAAAGCTAAAAGGAAGGGATTGCAGTGGGTAGGAATGATACTACCACCTCGCTCCCTAGGGTGCTAAGGACAAGAGGAAGTTGCCCTGAGTTGGAGAGGTGGGAGGCATGTCAGAGCCCAGGGAAGCTGTACATGGGAAAGAAATGGTCAGTGAGGGAGAGGCACCCACACTCTATGCACCCAACCCTCAGCTTATGGGGAAATTATCCACTAAAGCTTTCAATTTTTGCCATCTCATGAAAATTCTTACTTCTTCGGTAAAGCTATGCATGAAAAAAGATTCAATTATTAACCCAAACTTCTTCTATCCCCTTGTAATATGTCCAGTTGACAATATATCCAAAATATTTTTCTTCTTTTATTGGGGCCTTCATTTTGTTTTGTTTGTTTTTTTTTAAATGTTCATTTATTTTTTTGAAGGAGGGAGAGAGACAGAGTGTGAGTAGGGGAGGGGCAGAGAGAGAGGGAGACAGAGAATCTGAAGCAGACTCCAGGCTCTGAGCTGTCAGCACACAGCCCCACGCGGGGCTAGAACTCACAAGCTGTGAGATCATGACCCGAGCTGAAGTCAGACGCTTAAGTGACTGAGTCACCCAGGTGCCCCTGTTTTTTTTTATTTTTTGACCAGAGTATGGGTATCCACAACTCTAGGAAATCTCAAGACCTCTTCTAGATTTTATTTATTTTTTCTTAAAAATTAATTTACTTACTTTGGGAGAGAGGGAGAAGCAGAGAGAGAAAGAAAGAGAGGGAATCTTGAGCAAGCTCCGTGTTGTCAGTATGGAGCCCGATGTGGGGCTCGAACTCATGAACCTTGAGATTATGACCTGAGCCAAGATCAAGAGTTGGGACTCTCAACCAACGGAGCCACCCAGGCACCCCTTCTTTTATTTCTTAAGTTTATTTATTTATTTTGAGAGAGAGAGAGAGAAAGAAAGAGAGAGAGAGAGAGAGAGAGAGAGAGAGAGAGAGAGAGAGATAGTACAAGTGTGGGAGAGGCAGAGAGGGAGAAAGAGAAAATCCCAAGCAGGCTCTGCACTGTCAGTGCAGAGTCCCTTGCAGAGCTTAAACTCATGAACCTTGATGTCATAACCTGAGCTGAAATCAAGGGTCAGATGCTTAACCAACTGAGCCACCCAGGCTCAGCTCTTCTAGCTTTTTCTAAACTGCACACTACCTCTGAATATCTACCGTGGAAAACAATATAGATCTAACCATGTTTAAATATGTGCCAAGTACCACAGTTTAAATAACAGTGTTAAAGAGAGTATCAACCGTTTTTGAATATTTATGTTCTAAGCAGTATTCCAAGCAGTTATACATACATATGTGTATTTTTTTAAAGCAAAACTGTTAATTAAATATTAAAGGAGTAATTCTAAAATTGTACTTGAAACTTTGTGGAAATAAAAGATTAAGATCAACCCTCCTTTAATGTAAATAAGGAAGCAGAATTGGACAAGTATCAAATTGTTGAGGAGAGAAATACAGTAATCTTTAAAAGTTCCCGGAATTTCTGATGAAGCTTCATTTCCTCATGAATGGTTTATATGCATACAAAATAATATACAAGATTTAACGGGTATTTGCAACACTGACAACTGCATTTTATTAACTTCAAAGGTTGGCTTCCAGACAATAAATCCAGTATGTTCTAATAATACAGGTATTAAAAATCTGCTACTCACAGAATTATGAATTTGGTAATTACTTCTGAGTTGCATGAAATCATAAAATGTATCCGGTTTTCTCTAACATAATTCTGGTAAAAAAAAATAAACTAAGGAAGGTAGTTGCAGCTCTTTATTAATATTAAGACCTTTTCAAGGTGTTACAAGGACGTGTTTTACCACCGATTACATTGTTAGAACTAACTCTAGCAAATACCCTAATTCTGGCTATGTGTATAACTGTAATCACTTTCCAGTTTCACAGAATTAAAAGGGGGGAAACAGGGAGACTTTCCTGATTAAAAAAAAAAAAAAAGACTTGGTTGAGTAAATGAACACTGGAAAACCTACTAATACTGTGACAATATTATGATTAGAAACATGGTTACCTGCTAAAAATTCGAGAAGCTAACTGCAGAAGGGGGAAAATCCCAGAAAGCCCGTATATATTTTTAAAACTGTAGGCTTCCCGCATTCATCAACCCATGCAGCTGTTTCCCTCCTCCTCAAACCAATGAAAATTTGATTAACGTGACAACAAACCTCATTCTAAATTACAGAGATGTTATTAGAGTCAGGGGGAAGGCAGAGGTAGCTACACCTCTCATTCTATCTGAAGATTCACAAGCAGCATTTGGGGGGAAATCTTCAGTCATTCAATGAACGGCATATGAGCATATGTGTCATGAATCATAAGGAGCTCAGAGTCCATTACATCAGTCATACATAAATAGTTCAGTACAGAGTAAGAATCTCAAAAGTACAAATTCTTTTCGTGTTCTTTCAATGGCAACACATGAGAGGGGGAAGAAAAGTGCAAAAGTATTAAGAGTAAACATCAGTGACCCAGAGCTAACATAAAACAATGCAGCTCTAACTCAGGACTGTTCCAGATAACCTTTTGGGTATGTGGGCTTTTCTAGCAGGTGCAGTCGCTCTTCCAGACCTCCTCTCGCTTAGATTGGAAGTGCACTGCTACCTTAGTTCACACTCAGCTTTTAAAAAGCACTTCAGGGGGCGCCTGGGTGGCTCAGTCAGTTGAGCATCCATCTTCAGCTCAGGTCATGATCTCACAGTCTGTGAGTTCGAGCTCCGCGTCGGGCTCTGTGCTGGCAGCTCAGCCTGGAGCCTGCTTCGGATTCTGTGTCTACCGCCCTCTCTGCCCCTCCCCTGCTTATGCTCTGTCTCTCTCTGTCTCAAAAATAAATAAAAACATTAAAAAATTTTTAAAAAAATAAAAAGCACCGCGGACTTAACCGAAGAAAATATCGTTCATTTAAAAGTTTTGCCACTCTGAATTGGGTTGAGAAAAAAAGTCATCAGAGAATTAGAACCTAGAAAGGTTTGCAATACTGTTATAGGAGGCACACTGACCGTCCCTGACTTAAGGATGGTTTGACCTAAGATGTTTCAACTTTACCATCCGGGAAAGCTATACACAATCAGTAAAAACCTTACTTTGAACTTGCAATTTTAATTTCTTCCTAAGCTCGGGATATGCAGTAGATACTCTCCCGTGATGTTGGGCAGTGGCGTCAGCTCCCAGTCAGCCATGAGATCACCAGGGTTAAACACTGATAGACTTACGGCCCTTCTGTTTGTCACTTTCAGTGCAATATTCAATCAATTACATGAGCTATTCAACACTTGATTGTAAAAATAGGCTTTGTGTCAGAGGACTTTGCCCAGCTGTAGGCTAGTGTAAGCATTCTGAGCACGTTTAAGGTAGGCGAGGCTAAACTGTGATATTCAGTAGCTTAGGCGTATTAAGTGCATTTTCTATTTATGGTATTTTCAAACTATGACAGGTTTATCTGGACATGACTCCCATTGTAAGTTGAGGAAGATCTATGTCTATAAGAGTGGAGAATTCAGACTGCTTTATTTACATATACACTTAACTCATTTCTCAAAATGAGAAATGTAGTAAATCAAGTGAAATGGGTATTTTTTAAAATTTTTTACATCTATTTATTTTTGAGAGACAGAGCACAAGTGGGGGAGGGGCAGAGATAGATGGAGACACAGAATCCGAAGCAGGCTCCAGGCTCTGAACTGTCAGCACAGAGCCTGATGCAGGGCTCGAACTCAACGAACTGTGAGATCATGACCTGAGCCGAAGTCGGATGCTTAACCGACTGAGCCACCCAGATGCCCCTGAAATGGGTATTTTTTAATAACTTCGGTTGACTAAACATAGTCTCACACTTGAGATGTTCAATCAGCAACAGAAAAATGATGGGATGCTGCCTCAGTAATAAACATCAAAATTGTATCTGAAAAGAAGAAATCCTCAAACATCTTGAAGCCATTATCTGAGGCACAAAAGATTTTTCCTCATAAGTACATTCTGAGAGCCTGCAAAATTAGTAAAGATTTAAGAAATTTATTTAGGTTTGAAATGCTACTTTCATAAATTTAATATGTTTGTACTTCCTAGTTTTTGTCCCACTGAAATGTAATTATTTTTATTACAATACCTATATAACATGTTTTAATATGTGTGGGTCATATCACTCTCTCATGAATGCTTCTGTTTCAAAATTTTTTGGATGTGTTTCCTATGTCTATAATCCTCCAGATAAACTTTAAAAGTATTTTGCAAGTCCCTACAAGCTATTGGGATTTTAGCTGAAATTATATTAAATTTAAAAGTTACTTTCGGGAGAACTGACATCTTTAAAATATGAAGATTTCCTCCATTTATTACAGCATTTTTTGTTAGCTTTTGTCCTAGGCATTGCATACTTTTTAGTAGGGCTGTAAATGGCATCTTCTTTATTACATTTTATTCCAAGATTATGGGAAAGCTGGGAATCGCAGTGAAAATGACAGTAAAAGCAAACATTTATATTGTACTAACCATGTGGCAGGCACTGTTCCAAGGCTTTAAATATAATAATGTATTCACAGATGAGGAAACTGAAGTGTGAATATTAAGTGACTTGTCCAAGATTATATAACCAACAGATAAACATCAGAGCCACAATTTGAATTCAGGCAATGTAGCTCCAGAGTTCATGATTTTTATAGATTTTATTTTGTAACTATGTATTTTACTGGTCTCTCATAATAATTTTAATTAATTTTAGTTATTTATTATTTTTTAATATATCTTAATGTTTATTTTTCAGAGGGAGAGAGAGCGACTGCACAAGTGGGGGAGGGGCAGAGGGCGAGAAGGAGACACAGAATCCGAAGCAGGCTCCAGGCTCTGAGCTGTTAGCACTGAGCCGGACATGGTCTCGAACTCTCGGACCATGAGATCGTGACCTGAGCCAAATCGGACACTTAACCGACTGAGCCACCAGGTGCCCCAGTTTTAATTATTTTTCATGGGCTGCTTCTACATTTTCCGATAAGAGAATACTATGGAGAAAAGTAACAGACAATTTTATTCTTTTAAAAATATTAAAATTTTCCCCTTCATTTATCAAATTGATAAACAGTTCCCTAATACTGAATAGCTGAATCTTTTTTTTTTCTTTTTTTTTTTTTTTTTTACTGCAGGACATCAATGATTATGTACCTGGTGTGTTTCGTACGTAATAAACGTGTCATCAGTCATTTCTCTCTTGCTCCTTCTACCTTCTTGGCTAACTCAGGCCCTCATCATTTCCAGAATGAGACCAAGACTGGTTAGCCTAGAAAAGACTAGAAAAGAAAAAGACCTGCAACTCCTGAATTCAACCACGGCACTCTGTTAACTTCACTGTCCACATCTCCACACATCTGCCAGATGCTTGTTACAGTCCCTTTGATGGTAAGGCCCACCTCTTCCTCCTCTGCCTAATTTTCCTCTTTGTATCAGAGCCTGCAGCACCGCAAATGTGCCTCCCCTGTAACTCTCCTACATCGTCTTTCTAGAACGTGCTCACTACGGATGCAAGAGGAAGACTTTTTTTTTGCCCTGACTTTTTGCAGAACTGGCTTGCTGTCCAGACTGCTTTGTTTCTGGCATTTTCATTAATTCCACGCATATTGTATCTGACAGAATTACTGCTGTGTTTGTTGACAGGACCCTCTGGCCTCCAAACATCAAATGCATGATGTTCCTATCAAACTTGACACCTGTTTTTCATTCCCAGGCATTGATTTTCTACCCACTAGCCAACATATTTCATAGGAAAAACTGTTAGCACTATCTGCAAAGTATTGATTGCAGCAACACTGAAATCCCTACCTGAAAATTTACAGCCTTAATTTCCAGTAGGTTATATCAGTTATCTCCAAGTGGGTGAGGATTTAAGAGTGTGATCAACATGTGCTAACTAGAATGTTGACTACTGGACAGCCTACACTGCTTGCGACTTACTAAAAAATTGGGAAGACAGAAATACATGCTAAGCAATTGTTTAAGTTCCTCAAAGATCCGATGAAATGGCCGCTGTTATCCAAGGAAAGAATGAAAATACGTACAAAGCATAAACTCTTTCAAAAGAAAAGAAAGGAAAAGAACCCAAAGATAGGAAATGCAAGTTTCCTTATTGCAATATAGGAACGAAAGACTGGGTAGTTTGCAGGTAACCTATTCCAACGTTAGAAGTAGAAAGTCTGTGTTTTGAAAAAGGGTGACACAGAATTTATTACATTGTATATAAAACATATGCAGATTTACCAAGATTTAATCATTTAATTCACCATTCAACAATTATATTGAGGACCTACTATGTGCTGTTATTAGATTAAGAATTTTCTCTGAATCACCTCATCTTGTCCTCATCTTATTCATAAGGTTGAAACTATTTTTCATACTTTTGGGGAAGGGACACCTCACTTAGGAATTCCCTCTGTGTTCTATCGAGAGGAGACAGAAGAGGTTTTCAATAATGGAATTAAAAGGACCTACTTTTTCAAAATTTATTATTTTAAAATAGACATATGACCTTTAACAGAACCCCAGGGTCAGCATGCTAACCTATTACTACAGGTATGTGTGGTACAGAAACACCATGGACACTCATATACAGTACTCTGTACATGAGGTTTTGAGTAAATTCTCACTTTAAGGAAACGTGGCAAGGGGAGAATTATTAAACAGTTACTTAGAAGTGACTTTGGGTAGTCAATGGATCAGGTTCTAGGCCCGCAAACCACTTTCCATTCTATTCTGCATACAGCAATAATTACCGAATACCTAACCATTAGACCCACCACTGTGTTCAGTGCTGCTAGGAATATAAAACTTTGTGTGTTTTTGTGGTCGGTATGAATCTAATATACATGGAACACGTGGCTGAAGATGGTACATAATGTCCACATTGTACTATTCTAAGAAGACAGACATAATACAGGCTGGAACTGGCTTTACAGCTTACAAAGATGATTGCTATCTTGGCTCTCACTTAAAGGAAGAGATGGTCTGAACTGGTTATTCGAAGAAAGAAGGCATTCTAGGTAAGGACAACATCACTGGCAAAAGCTTGATGTGAGATTAGCGTGTCTGCGTCAAGGACCAGGACCAGGTATACAGATTGCCTCAATCACGGGGAAGATCAGATTACCCAGGGCTGCACTCAAACTTCAACTTCATTCCTTGGATATCAGGAACCCACAGGAGGAAAACATTTAATTCAAGAACTATTTACTGAGGCTTTACTGTGTGTCAGGCACTATGTGGATGCTTGAGACGCAAAATGGAGGAAGACACAATCCCTACTTTCAAGGAGCTCACATTCCGTGGTGGAAAGGGACATTTAAACCTGTAAGAGTTACAAAACAACATATCAAGGCAATGACAAGTATATTCAAGGTACGAAAGAGTGCAGAGAAGGAAGAATGAATTCTGAAATGGGACATGAGGGAAGAGTGGTAGGGTTGGGTCAATGCAAGGAAGGCTTCCCAAAGAAGGTCACATGGGAGCCAAGAGTAGAACAATAGACAGATGGTGGCCAAGCAAGCAAAGCTGGGAGGGACACTCCGAGCCTGACAAAATCATCAAGGAGGTCAAGGTGGACTTGAGGTGAAGGAAACTAAAAAACTGAAATCAGAGAGGAAGGTACTGCAGACCCCATTTAGGAAACACATGCACAATCCTTTGTATAAGGAAGCCCAGCCCAGAGCTTCGGAGGAAAAGAGAATACAGAATCTGCAATTTCATTTTTCTGGAGCATTTAGGCGGATCACAATGTTCTAGAACAAAAAATCAACGGGCCTGGATTGAAATGTTTCACCATTGGAGATGTTACTGCCAAATTATTAAAAGGCCTAATGAAGGGGGCTCTCATTTTCAAGACTGAACTCATAATCTTTGCACACTTTGTTTCCCTCCATTATATACTCTTGGTAAAAAACTATAGGCATTCAATTAGTTGAATATGCTAGAAATAAAGAAGTCAACTTTCGGGGCGCCTGGGTGGCGCAGTCGGTTAAGCGTCTGACTTCAGCCAGGTCACGATCTCGCGGTCCGTGAGTTCGAGCCCCGCATCAGGCTCTGGGCTGATGGCTCGGAGCCTGGAGCCTGTTTCCGATTCTGTGTCTCCCTCTCTCTCTTCCCCTCCCCCGTTCATGCTCTGTCTCTCTCTGTCCCAAAAATAAATAAAAACGTTGAAAAAAAAAATTAAAAAAAAAAAAAAAAAGAAGTCAACTTTCATACCTCACTTATTCCCTCTCCCTTCCCCATGTATGCAATTCAAGTTCTGTGTTTTCTTTCCTAAGAAAGAAATGTCCATTCCATGGATGGACGTCTATTCCAACATCACAAAGCTACCATCTTTTACCTAGACTATTACAATGAGTAACTCCAGTGTCTCATACAGTAGGTACTATATAAATACTAGCTTAATTAGTGAATAATTTATTGAATAAAGGAACTGCTAAGTAGGGGTCTAGGAGGCAGCACAGATGATAGTGTATATATGGTTTTAATGACAAGTTGATCATGCCCATAAATTAAAAACATGTTGAAGGAACTATCTATAAATATAAAAATGCACACATTGTATCTATATTTATGAATACATTTTTCTATAGTGATACTAAGTGCCAAATATGATGCTAGGATCTACTGGGTGCTCTCCAAAAACCAAAACAAAACAAAAAGAGAAGATTATCAGATTAGGGATTTCTCCATCTAAGAATGATAATCAGAAGAGATCATCAGATTGGAATCTGTTTAGAAAGAAAGAAAAAATGGCATTATCAAGCAGGATGAAGACAACTAAGCAGTGGGCAGTGGTACAAGGTAACATAGAAGGATGAGGGGGTCGCCTGGGGGGCTCCGTCAGTTAACTGTCCAACTGCGACTCAGGTCATGATCTCACGGTTCGTGAGTTCGAGCTCTGCATCGGGCTCTGTGCTGACAGCTCAGAGCCTAGAGCCTGCTTCAGATACTGTGTCTCCCTCTCTGTCCCTCACCCCCCTCTCTTTCTCTCTCTCTCTCAAAAATAAATAAATATTTTAAAAAATTAAAAAAAAAACAAAACAGAGAAGGAAGAGGAAGGAATGGGAGTTGGGAAAGAGAGAGGGGACAGATGGGACTGGAAGAGCAAGTGGTGGACAGATGGAAAGAAACCCTAATATTTCCCAAGATTTTTTTTTAAGAGAGAAAGAGCACAAGGGGGGAAGAGGAACAGAGAGAGAGAGAGAGAGAGAGAGAGAGAGAGTATCTTAAGCAGGCTCCATGCTCAGCACAGAGCAGGATGTAGGGCTTGATCCCATGACCCTGAGAACATAACTTGAGCTGAAATCCAGAGTCGGACACTCAACCAAATGAGCCACCCAGGTGCTCGGAAGCCCGAAGATTCTTTTATTAACAATGTTTCCAAATAGAAGAACTTTCTTTGTGTCTAATCAACTGTCCTCTTAAAACTATAGTAAACCTATCACTTTACCCTTGGTTCCATTTGTCAAGTTTTCCAGACTAATTCAGAAATTAATTCCTCTTTTAAAACCAAATTTTCAAAACTTAAGCTCCTTCCATTTTTTTAAAAGATTCAATTTTAAAGTAATCTCCACACCCGATGTGGGCTTCAAATTTACAACCCCCAAATCAAGAGTCTCACGCTCCACTGACTGAGCCAGCCAGAGGCCCCAATCTCCTTCCAGTTTTACGTTGATTTGTGTTTTTGTTTTTCTATTTTGATATTATTATTTATTTTGCTATGTGGCAAGTCTCTTTAATGTCTAATAAACAGATATTTTTTTTTAATTTTTTTTTTCAACGTTTATTTATTTTTGGGACAGAGAGAGACAGAGCATGAACGGGGGAGGGGCAGAGAGAGAGGGAGACACAGAATCGGAAACAGGCTCCAGGCTCTGAGCCATCAGCCCAGAGCCCGACGCGGGGCTCGAACTCACGGACCGCGAGATCGTGACCTGGCTGAAGTCGGACGCTTAACCGACTGCGCCACCCAGGCGCCCCAACAGATATTTTTATACATGTATATATTTGGCTATGAAATATGTTAGCAGAAATGAGCAGAATCTGAATAAATAGAAATTTATTTGACTCACAAAATGACTCAAAAAGGTTATTACCTCACAAATGTACACATTTCCATACAAAATATATTCCAGAGGAATATAAAATCCTAATAACTCTCATATGCCAAAGATGTAGCGACCTCCATTTTCTGAAGGGATAAATTTCTTATTTTAGATTATAAGATAATTATCAAGCCACCTCTCTACATAAAAACTGAATATAACCAGGAACACAAAATAAGTCCGTCCAATGTATTTATATTAAGATCATAAAACAGATTAAATTCTATGTCACTCAAATTCTAAAAGACTAATCCATAAATGGATAGATCAAGACTTGATCAACTTTAACAATATTGTACAACATTTTGTTAGAAGAGAATTTTGTTTTTTGATGAAGAAATTGAGTATTATCAAACTCAGACAAAGGCCTTCTATTTCATAATCATAATACAAAACATGGTAAGTTAGTACCAATGAAAATTTGTGTACCATTAAATATCAATAATTTGGGGGATTTGGCATCCATATTTTTAGAAGATTATTATTTTTAAAATATTCATTATTTATTCTTGAGACAGAGAGAGAGAGAGCACAAGTAGGGAAGGCGCAGAGAGAGGGAGGCACAGAATCTGAAGCAGACTCCAGGCTCTGAGCTGTCAGCACAAAGCCTGATGTGGGGCTTGAACCCACAGACTGCGAGATCATGACCTGAGCTGAAGTCGGATGCTTAACCGGCCGAGCCACCCAGGTGCCCCTTAAAAGATTATTTGATGGGGAAATAGTTTGTTTCTAAATATATCACCAGGTAGCTTGTAATACAAGCTCTTTATTCGGCAAAGACCACATAAGTCATATTTTAAATGACATACTTTCATTTATTTTAAGCATACCAAAATTTGCAAATATTAGAACTAAAATAATACAGTAGGAAGCTAGAGTGAAATTAAGTAAACATAACTACTGTTATTGTTCATTTTACTTTTCTTGAGACTCTTAATAATGTGTGTGATCTTGAATCCTAAGTTTTTTGTACTTAGCATATTCTTATTTCACCACGCAGTACTCCCAATATTGTTTTAATTCCTCTATACCATACAACTTAGAGTTCTAACACACATCAGGTATTGGGAAAAGACTCAAAGACTTGGCTATGTCTAAGCAAATGGAAAAGGAAGCTGATGTTTGATACCATCTGCTTTCTCTTCCCTAAATCTCCCCATCTCTTGGCTATACCATTCCCACAATGTACCTACTGTACAAGGAAGCAAAAATAATGCTACAAACTTGTAACCCGGAGGTGTGCCGAGAGACCCTGCCTCTGCAATACCAAAGAAATGTTCTTCAACACAGTAGTCTAGTCTAAGGGGGCCCTGTATCTGTTGTTAGCAATTTCTCTGAAGATTCTTGAGTAGGTAGGAATATATTTTCTCTTCGTTTTGGCTCTGAGCTCTTGGTAAATTCCTTCTGTCAATGAATCTTGTGATTGTTTCCAAGGGCACTGGTGCTGACAGATATTCACTAAACAAACACCTTTTCTCCTGTGCTCTCTGCTGAAAATCTTTTTCACACAGGCATTTACATGGATAACAGGTCTTGTGGAAGTTCTCGGGGGAATAAAAAGGAACGATTTTATAAAAGACCCATGTAGTAGAGAAATAAATATTAATAAGGATACATCCTTTGGTTCTTTATTATCCTGAAGCTCATCCCTGTCTCTCCTCCCTCCTCCCATCTCAAATCCCTGTTTTTACTTGGAATGGGTTAGCTATCATTTCCTTGGCACCTGAAAACCCACGGCCTTGGGTTCCATGCCCAACCAGGCAGTTTACCAAGGTGTTTTCCCCAACGAAGTCCCTTCCCTAGTCTGGGGCCAGCTGTTGGAATAATTAATTTCTTATGTTTATGCAGTTGTAAAATACTTCATATCATATGATACCCAGACACAGCAAATACATACACAAAAGTATTTGTTGAAAGAATCAACGAATACCTTCTCTGAGTGTTTCCTTTTGCAGAAACTTAAAGAAAATGGCAATGATTAACTCAAAAGAGGAAACTTCTTGTTGCGTATTAGGCAGAGTTTCAAGAGAGAGTTTCAAGAGGTGGTCTTCCCATCCCTCCAGTTACAACCTTTATGTCCCTAGTAGAGGTTAAAGGAGATCCAGAAGTGTCCAGATGTTTTCAGAACAGTTTTTCTCATCTTCGAAATTTGAGATCACTTAAGTCAGTTCTTTTCAAACATTTAGACAAAAGTACTGCTCACAAAGGAAGAAAGAACAGAGAGATCTGAGAAGGCTGGAAGAACCAACTTGTCGCAAACACAGTGCTTCCCTGGACTCAAAATTTTATCTTAAAAATATGCAGACTTGGGATTCTATTCCATAAAAAAATATATTTAAAGTTTATTTATTTGGATACAGACAGAAACAGCACAAGTGGAGGAGGGGCAGAGAGACAGGGAGAGAGAGACAACCCCAAGCAGGCGGTGCATTCCCAGCACAGAGCTGGACACAGGGCTCGAACTCACGAAACCCCGTGAGATCATGAGCTGAGCTGAAATCAAGAGTCAGATGCTTAACTGAGCCACACCGTCTCCCCTCCATAAAAGTATTTTGAATATAAGATAGAATTATTACTTATCGTTGGTTAAAATCACTATGTGAGCAAGGTGCCACTTGTACCCCATAGTTTTGCATGTGAAGTAGGACACAGGTCTCCAAGTTTGTCCAGTGCAGTCTTAAGTACAAAAGTGATTTGCTGAAACATAGTTACCTGTTAAGTAGAGTGCCCATATGTCCTGGTTTACAATGGATGGTCCCAGGTTTGAGCCTGTTATTCTGGAATAATTATTAGTAGCCACGCATATCTGAGTCTGGATTACAAAGTCAATGGTTACCTTGTCTATCAGTGAGGAAACTGTCACCATATTCTAGTCTGATAGCTGTCTTAGGCAGAATGACCATACGCCATGGGACAACGAAAATGACAGCCAAGAATGACAGTAAGGCTGTCAGGAATTTGACATCTGAATATTTAATTGAAATAGTCACCTAAAATGAAAGGGAAAATCAACTAATAAAGTTCAAATCAATGGATAGGGTCACTAATACTAAAAAAAGCTGGAAATTAACAATGAGGAAATAAAGATAAAAACAGGGTTTATCTCATAGCAGATATGTAAAATCACTTCTGCCCTCATAATCCACAGATGAGACTTCCTAATGCACATACAGAAGCTTCTACTATTGTCTTTATATGAACCCATAGGGCCAATATAAAGGCATGCATGTAGGCCACTGATCAATAAACACATGATAAGTTGAAGCAGTCATATTGATTACTGACTTTGCTCTCATTCTATTGATTAAAATAATAGAAAAATGCCTTCACCAAAGAGGATAAACCCAAAGTCCAGAAAACTTCATTTGTAGCAGATTCACACCTGTGTGCATATGTATGTATGCATGTATGTATGCTGATGATTTACCATTATAAACTGGTAAATAATTAATTACCCATTTTTCACTTTGCACATTATCCACTACAATTTTTAAAATGTCCAACTCCAGGGGCTCCGGGGTGGCTCAGTCGGTTAAGCAACCGACTCTTGATTTAGGCTCAGGTCACGATCTCATGGTTTGTGAAATCGAGCCCCGCGTGGGGCTCTGCGCTGACAGTGTGGAGCCTGCTTGGAATTCTCTCCCTCCCTCTCTCTCTCTGCCTCTCCCCTACTTGCATGGGCACTCACCTTCTCTCTCTCTCTCTTTCTCTCAAAAATAAACATTAAAAAATGTTCAATTCCAGCCGTTCTTAATAAACTTAAAGCCTTCTTCTTTGAGGATAACAAAACTTGCCTAACACTGAACTTTTTTCCACCTTTATTGTTGACACAATTGACATATAACGCTGTGTAAATTGAAGGAGTACTGTGTGATGATGTGATAGAAATATATATTGCTCAGTGATTACTTTAATAAATTAGTCAACACATCCATCACCTCACGCAGTTACTACTTTAGGGTGTGTGGTGAGAACTTTTGCATTTATTCTCTTAGCAACTTTCCAGTACACAGGACAGCACTGTTAACTATAGTCACTATGCTGTACATTAAATCTCCAGAACTAAATCATGTTTGAATCAGAAGTTTGTACGCTTTGACCACCTTCAACTATCCCCCACCTCTAAACTTCCCCTGCACCTAGTAACCGACAATCTACTATTTCTATGAGTTGTTTTTCTTTTTTTTTTTAGATTTCACATATAAGTAACATGATGCATTGTTTGTCTTTCTTTCTCGGTCTGACCGATTTCACTTAGCTTAACGGCCTCGGGGTTCATCCATGTTGTTGCAAATAACAGGATTTATGTTGTTGCAAATAACAGGATTTCCTTCATTTTAATGGGAGAATAATATTCCATCATATATATATATATATATATATATATATATATATATATATATATATATGTGTGTGTGTGTGTGTGTATACACACACACACACACATATATGCATGCCACGGCTTCTTTATCTATTCATCCACAGGTGGATATTTAGGTTGTATCTGGGTCTTGGTTAGTGCAAATTATGCTGTGATGCACACGAGAATATAGGTATCTCTTCGAGATCCTGGTTTAATTTCCTTCAAATATATACCCAGCAGCGGGACTGCTGGATCAAATGGTTGTTCTTTTTAAAAATTTGGTGGAACCTTTCTACCGTTTTCCACAGTGGCTGTACCAATTTACAACCCCACCAACAGTGCACGAGAGTTCCCTTTCTCTCCACTGTGCTGCCAGCAAGTGATAGCTCTTGTCTTTTTGATAACAGCCATTCTAACAGGTAAGAAGTGATATTTCATGATGGTTTTGATTTACATTTCCCTGATGACTAGCGTTGTGGATCATCTTTTCCTGTGCGTGTTGACCATTTGTATATCTTCTTTGGAAAAATGTCTTTTCAGGTCTTTTGCCCATTTTTTATTTATTTATTTTTCTAATTTTTTTTTAACGTTTCCTTATCCATTCTGGGAGAGAGAGAGCACATACTGGCAGGGAAGGAACAGAGAGAGAGGCAGAGAGAGAATCCCAAGCAGGCTCCATGCTGCCAGCATGAAGTCCCATGCGGGGCTCCGTCCCAGCAAACTGTGAGATCATGACCTGAGCAAAATCAAGAATCAGACCTTTTACCAACTGAGCCCCCCAGGCACCCCTGCCCATTTTTAAATAATATTATTTGTATTTTTGCTATTATGTGGTGAGTTCCTTACATAGTTTGGATATTAATCCCTTATCAGATACTTGCAAATATTTGCTCGTATTCCATAGGGTTGTCTTTTCATTTTATCGATGGCTCTTTTTTCTGTGCAGAAGCTTTTTAGTTTGATGTAGTTCTACTTACTTGTTTGTTTTCATTGCTTTTGCCTTTGGTGTCATTCCAAAAAATAAAACAAAACAAAACAAAAACATTTTTGAAACCAAAGTCAAGGAGCTTTTGCAATATGCTTTTTCCTAGGAATTTTATGGTTCCGGTGTTACTTAAGTCTTTAATCCATTTCTAGTTAATTTTTGTTAGTGGCATAAGCAAGGAGCCCAATTTCATTCTTTTGCATGTGAACTCTAGCTCTTCCAACACCATTTATTAAAAGACACAACCTTTAATCCATTGAGTACTCTTGGCTCTCTTGTCAAACATTAACTGACCACATTTGTGGTGGCTTATTTCTGGGCTCTTGATTCTGCTCTATTGGTCTACGTGTCTATTTTTATGCCAGTACCATGCTGTTTTGATTACTGTAGTTTTTTAAACATAGTATGAAATCAGGAAATGTGAGGCCTTCAGTTTTGTTCTTCTTTCTCAAGATTGCTTTGGCTGCTCACAGTCGTTCGTAGTTCTATATGAATTTTAGGATTGCTTCTCCTATGTCTGTAAAAGACGCCATTGGAATTTTGACAGCAGTTGAACTGAATCTACAGATGGCTCTGGGTACAGTATGGATATCATATCAATATTATTTCTTCTAATTCACAAAAACAGTATATATTTCTATTTACTTATGTCTTCTTCAAGTTCTTCCATTAATATCGTATAGTTTTGGGGACACCTGGGTGGCTCAATTGGTTACGTGCCCAACTCTTGACTTTAGCTCCAGTCATGATCTCACACTCGTGAGATGGAGTCCTGCATCAGGCTTTGTGCTGGGTATGCAGCCTGCTCTTCAAGATTCTGTCCCTCTCCCTCTGCTCCTCCCCTGTTGCACACACGCTCTGTTTCTCTCTCTCTCCCCCCCCCAAAAAAAACCCCACAAAACTTTGTATGTTTTCACAAATTTATCCATTACTTCTAGACTGTCCAATATGTTGGCATATTATTGTTCACAGTGGTCTCCGGTGAACCTTTGTATTTCCGTCATATTGTTTGTTATGTCTACTCTTTCATTTCTGAATTCACTTATTTGACTCTTTATTTTTTCTTGTTTAGTCAAGCTAAAGGTTTGTCAGTTTTGCTTATCTTTTCAAAAAAATCAACCCTCAATTTTGTTAATCTTTTCTATTTTTTTACTATTCTCTGTTTCATTTATTCCTGCTCTCACCTATTTTTTTCCTTCCTTCTCATAATTTTGGGCTTAGTTTGTTCTTCTTTTTCTAGTCCCTTGGGGCATAATGTTAGGTTATTCATTTGAGATCTTTCTTTTTTCTTGATGTATGAGTTTTTAACTATAGACTTTCCTCTTAGAACTGCTTTTGCTATCCCATAAGTTTTGCCATGTTGTGTTTTTGTCTCAAAATATTATTTTCTTACCTTTGATTTCTTCCTCTTTCATCCACTGGTTGTTCTGGAATGTGTTGTTGAATTTCTACATACTGGTGAATTTTCTATCATTCCTTCAATTATTGATTTCCAGTATCATACCACTGTGGCTGGAAAAGATACTTTATATAATTTCTATCTTCTTGCATTTGTTGACTCTTGTTTTGTGGGCTAAAATATGATTGGAGAAAGAGTTCTGTGTGCACTTGAGAAGAAAGGGTATTATGCTTTTAGATGGAAGGTTCTGTATATGTCTGTTGGGTCCATTGTTTATAGTGTGCAAATCTGTTTTTTTCCTTATTGAATCTCTATATGATCCACTCATTATTGAGAGTAGGGTACCGACAATTTCAACTATTATTGTATTGGCATTCATTTTTCCTATTAATTCTGTTAGTATTTGCTTTACATATTTAGGTTTTCCAATGCTGGGTGCGTTGATACTTACCATAAATATCTTCTTGATATATTAATTGCTTTATCGTTATATAATGATATTGTTTCTTGTGATCATTTTTAGTATAAAGTCTAAATATAGCTATTTTTGCTTTCTTTTGGTTACCATTTGTTTGGAATGTCTTTGTCCATCACTTCTTTCTCAGTCTATATATTCCTTAAAGCCTAACTCATGTAGGCAATATGTCTTTGGATCTTGTTTTTTTTAATCCATTTAGCCATTCTGTCTTGTTTTTCAAGAATTTAATTCATTTATGTTTAAAGTGATTATTGACAGGAAAGTACATGCTATTACCATTTTATTAACTGTTTTCTGAATATTTTGTAGATCTTTGGCTCCTCACTTCCTGTCTTTGTCTTCCTCTGTGATTAGAGGACTTTTATGACATTATGCTTTGACTCCTTATTCATAATCTTCTGTTATACGGTTCACAGATGTCCATTTCTTTAGACTCCGTTATCGCAGCATTATTAGTTTCTTTTGGAGACATCATATTTACCTGATGGCGATCCTTGTTTCCTTGCTTTGGTATCTGCCCATTTGGGGAGTGGTTTTCTTTTCTAGACTTCACAGGTTCACGTCAACAAAGAAAGACCTTCATAGGTCAGCTGAGCTTGGGGTACTAGAAGGACCAGCTGGTATCATCCATAAGTAGGAAGGCTTGTGATTGATATCTTTAGTTGAATGAGGCCACTGTCCATGCTCCAAGGTCATGGGGTGATGGTGTCACTGGCAGGGCTCTGTGGTTGGGTGGGTCTGCTGGTTCTGCTTCACATTCAAGTGGGGCTGCTGAGTTGCCTCTCGCTGTGGGTGGGGCTCCCATGGGTCAGGTGGGGCTGCTAGCTGGACTCTGAAATCACTTCTGTTTGGGCAGGTTTACAGGCTGTGTTCCCTGGCAGGACAATGCCTCTAGATGGACTCCATGATGGGGCAGGACTGTGGGCCGTACTTCATAATTGCTTGTGGGCATATGGGGCCTCAGGCTGTGATTTCCAACCAAATGGTGCCACTGGCTGGAATTGTGTTCATGTAGAACTGCAAGCCAGGTTTTGAAGTCAGACAGTAACTCAGGCTGTGGTCTGTAATAAGGCCATGCTGAGGTCGGGTGGGGTTGCAGGTTGGACTTTGTGATTGGGTAGGCCACTGGCTGTGCTCCGTTGTTGGGTGAGGTCACTAGCTGTGCTCTCTTTTCAAGAGCGGCCTTTTGTATTCCCTGTAGTTGGGTGAGTCTGGAGACTGTGGTCTGCAGTCAGTTGGGGTCCCTGTCCAGGTTGTCTGGTCAGGCTGGGCCACAGGTTATGCTCTATGTTTGTGTGGGGTCACTGGCTGGGATCCTGCCTGTGTGAGGTTCCAGGCTATATTCAGCAATCGGGGGGAGTCCCAGGATAGGCTCTGGTACTGGGTGGTGTTGTGGGCTGTGCTCTATGGCTGGGTAGTACTATAGGCTAGGCTAGTACTATAGTACTACTGTACTGCGGTCGGTAAGAAGGCAGGGCCATAGGCTGTGCCTATACTATCCTACTGTAGGCTGTGGTCCACATTTCCTGTGGCCATGCTTCCCAGAGAGAATACCAAGCTCAACTGTAAGTTTACTTCTCTACCTTGGAACATAGGATGGGCTCCACAGCCAGTATGGCCCATTGGCTGGGGATCCAAACCAGGCAGCTCTTCCAAGTGGGTCCCTTGGCCAGACAGGGCCACCAGCTCAATTCTATAGATGGCTGTAGCCACTGGCTGGGATTTCTGCATGGGTGCTGCTGCAAGCAGGGATGCGGTCCGCCAAGAACTGAGTGCTGGTTGCTGTAAGCTCCATCTGATCCCCAGCAGATGAGCTCTGCAGATACACTCAGTGATCCCTGATATCCAAATTGGCCTACCAGGGAGCATCTCATAATGCTGGGAAAGCTACATGTCCATCTTGGTTCTCTTTTTTCCACTGGAGAAACCATATGCCCAGGGAGGTCCTCTTGGTGAGGGTCTGTGCTGGCCTGGGGCAGGGGTATTTGGTCAGACTATCATCTTTCTTCCATGTGATCCTTCTCAGTATTGTGGTCTGGGGGGCGGGGGGGGGTGGTGCTTCAGTTTCACACCCAGGTTCTAAGATTTTCAAAATGTTGTCTTGTCTATGAATAGTTTATAGCTGGTCTTCTCATGAGAGGGACTGAAGTCATGAAGGGCCTATGTCCCCATCTTGATGATGTCACACTGCTGAAGTTTTTCATTTAATTTTCTAATTTTCTAAGACTCTTCACATCATTTAGTTTAATTCTGAGGAAAAACAGCAGACAGCTCTAAAACTGTTCGTTTATATATCAATTTACTGCAATGAACTGTAAAAACAAATTTAGTGGGTTCTCAGAATAAAATCCTTTGTGTCAAATTGTGAATGCAAACTCACATATACCAACCGTACTTAAAATAAAAACTATACCTATTATTATCTTAAGTTAAATATAGATAATATGATAAGTGTGGTCTGTTTTAAAATCGATCAGATGATACTACAGATCTTTTACATTAGTATATGATTTCAGCAATCCATGTTCCTAGGAACACATAAGTACATTTTTATTACCTGGAATTAACATATCCTCCAAATTCAACCTGGATAGAATCTTCAGTTTCTTCTGTTTGTCCATTTCTCTCAGGCTCTTCGCCCCTTTCCTTCCTTCCTTCCTTCCTTTTTCTTCTTTCCCTTCTAGATGGGGGTGGGGTGGGGTGGGGGTCTGTTCATCCCATGAATGACTGTCACTGTTAACTCACAACCCCTTGACCCTTGTCTTCTCATTACCTTCAGACAGTAGGCCCTGGTTCCTGTGTCAGCTTCCCATCTTCTGACTTCTCATTCCTGTGTTGCAGACTTTGTAAACTGCTGGGTAGCTCTAAATAATGATGATACCCTATCATCCTGGGGCTGAGACCGCATTCAGAAGCTTCTACTTCTCTTCTATCTTCTCCCATTCCCTCAGGAGCTTGCCCAGTTTCTAAGTTAAACGTTCGCCAAGCATTTCATATCCACAGCACTTACACGATGCCCAGGAAAGGTTAGGCACTTAAATATCTTTAGATGAATGGCAGTGGGATTTCTTACATATTAAGGAATTGGGAGATCATTCCTATGGCTGAAGGATACAACTGATTTTACATTGTTCCACATGGAGAATGTGAACCTTGGGAGGAAGCTATAGAGAGACAGACTTGGGATGGAGAGGAGGGCAGCTCAGAGCCACCTGTTATTAACATAAGGTGCAAACGTCTCACCCATTTGTGTACTTTAGTAACGGTGGATGGACTCCGTCGTGGTTTCTGTACAGAAGGCTGTGGCTGAGGTGAGAGGAGGATGTCTAAAAATCCCTCCAAGATTCAGATTCAAGAGAGATGTGCCATGAGCCGTAAAATGAGAGGAACTACGTGCGGAGTATAATGAGCAAAACTCAGGCCTCACAGAAATTTTTTTAAAAAATGCTTCCCAAGGTTCTTTTTTTTTTTCCTTTGCATGGCATACCCCAGACAGCTCAGTACCACACTCTTGCCAATGTATAGTGATAGAAAGAGAAATGCTAGGAACAACATATCAGCATATGCGGATGGCTTTAGGGGTTTTTGCCAAGTTCACGATTAGTCTTTCTAACGGGTCCTCTCTACCACAGAGGTAAGTCGCAGACTTAACTTTATTGAAAGCACCCTTGTCCCTGGGGGCACAATTTGGGAGCTGTGGACAGTCTCTTAATCTTCTATAAGACCTCCAGGAAAGGAGACAATGGCCCTCAGAGAGAAGAAAAATGAAGACAGGAAGCAGAGATGCATGACAGAGGGAGAGAGTATTAATTTACATTCCACACAGGTTACGGGTCCTGGATCAGTCTTCCCTGTGGGGCATGTCTGTATTCTTACCATCTATGTCTCTTCTCTGCTTAAGCACTTATCACTTGGGTTTTGTAACTCAGAGCCAAAGTAGCTTAACTAGTATTCCACAGCTCCTGTAAGACTGTGTGAAGCAGCCACCTCAAATGTACCAAGGCCTAGATCAAGGACTGTCACCATGGACAGAAAGTTTTTTGTTTTTTTTTTTAACATTTATTTACTTTTGAGAGACAGAGCTTGAGCAGGAGAGGGGCAGAGAGGGAGACACAGAATCCGAAGCAGGCTCCAGGCCCTGAGCTGTCAGCACAGAGCCTGACGCGGGGCTCAAACCCACGAACTGTGACATCATGACCGGAGCCGAAGTCGGACGCTTAACTGACTGAGCCACCCAGGGGCCCCAGAAAATAAATATTTCTTATTGCCCAGTGCAGTTTTCCAATACGGCATGGAGCAGGATGGACATGAGGTATTGCTACTTAGAAGACTGCCATAACCATAACAACTTTTCTCTAAGCCCTCCTGACAGGTGTTTCTGGCCAGGATAGCCACATATTTATTAGCAGAATTTACTTAGTTATTACCAAGTCCCATTACTGCAATGGAAACGAAAGCTCAGAGAACACCACTGGAATGATGCCCAGGAAGCTTCGGTGATCACAAGTACCAGAGCTTTAAAAAAATCATAGTCCTGTACAGAACTAGTCCAAATAATACTTTGCTGAGCACATTCGGATTCTGTGCTCATCTGCTACACAGAAACAATATGCAAAATCGGTGTTTACCGCATTGGATGATTGTCATCTTTTTCTTTTAATACCACCAATGAACAAATCTGTCCAACAAAAGTGGAAGAAAAAATTCTGGAAGAATAGCTTGCAGCACAATATAAATATACCATAATTGGGATGGAAATGCACTAAGAGACCAAGAAGTGGTTCAGCTGATTAAGCAAAGATACCCACAATCCTATGTAGCACAGAGAATGCTTCGTGTTCCATAATGGTCCTTAAAATTCTCAGGGGATCTAGAAATATTTTCAAAAGTATTTTCACCTTGCTTAAATGTCATTAAAAAAAAACAACAACCAATAATATGGAGCATTGCTTAACTCTTCCAGTTTTTTTTTCCCCTCGAAGTTTGAATATTCACAGGACCAGAAAAATTCTTTTTGATCACATGCATTATCCTTCAGACATAGTTCATAGTAATGCTAAAAAGACTGTGCCTTGGCTCTCTCTTTCTCTCTTCCCTCAAGCCACAAAGCCACGTGAACCCACACACAATGAGAATCCTACTAATGTGATTCAAATTAAATGAACGGTTACTTGGACAGAGGACTGGGACGACTTTGGCATAGGCACATAAAAAAGATGGGTAGGATGTGGCTTAGTGACGTGGAGAGTAATGAACACAGATACTTCAGACATTTTTTTCCAGAAAGACTTCAATGAAAAAAGCTAACAGGGGCACCTGGGTGGCTCAGTCTGTTAAGTGTCCGACTTCAACTCAGGTCATGATCTCACAGTTCGTGGGTTCGAGCCCCGCATCAGGCTCTGTCCTGAGAGCTCAGAGCCTGGAGCCTGCTTCTAATTCTGTTCTCCCTCTCTCTCTGCCCCTTCCCCTGCTTACCCTCTCTCTCTGCCTCTCAAAAATGAATGTTAAAAAATTTTTTTTAAAAACTAATGAGGGTTAGTATCAACAGTTAATTATAAATTATTCCTATATATTAAAACTCATCTTTAAGGCTTCTCCTTGGTAAGATGTTTATAGCATTAATTCTCATTACCCTAGATTATTGGAAAAAAGTAATAGTGTTCCCTTATTAAATAATAATCAAGTCTCTTGAGAGAATCTTTTCTTCAGTGACTTTGAGTCACAGGGATTTAAGTCACAAGAACAATCTCAACAGCTCAATGTTTAGATATATAATAAACTTCAAGTCAGCCTTCCAAAAGTAAAACATGATCTCTAATCCTCCTTATTTAATTCCACGACAGTCAACAAGGGATAAGAAAAAGCAGAGGGGATAAAATGTGTTTTCTTTTCCACTGCTGCATAGCTTAAAAATATTGAATAAGGTACAGAGGGATGGAGAAACCACAGACAAAAAGGGCCAAATTCAAGTACAACCAAACCACACTATGGTCTGCCATTTTGTTAACTGTGAAGGATAATATCTTTTATGTGTTTTCCCATATGGATCCAAACTGAAGAGAGAAATTTAGGTAGAGTTTTCTGATTGGGAATGATACTAAATGTAACAAATTAATTAACCTCATTTACTTCTTCTAAGTCTGAGTGATGCATGTTATCTCTAGTCATAGAGGATGAAAACAGGCGCCACCAAATTAAGTCACTTGTCCCAAGTCATGCAAAGAACGAGTCACAAATTCACTGCAAAGGCAAACCTTTGCCTTCTACCGCACTTCCTTCCCTCATTCGTTTTTACAGAGGGAATTTATACTGTACAGTCAAGAGTAAGTGTGCTTCTCCTATAAAGAATGAAGAGGACTGATGATATGCTCTCCGGAAGGCTTTTCTGTTGTGTTCTTGTTCAGTACTTTTCTACGAAGTTTAAAGCCTGTCATGGACGTTACGTTATTAATCTTCACCATTTATCTGGGTACGCTAGTTTTGGATGTTGTAACCATTGTTATTACGAGCGAGAAAATTAAAAGGAGCAGTGGTGAGCAGAATGTCAGCGTGTGAGTGGCGGTTTGGATGGGAAGTCTTGCCACCTAATACATAATCCAGAGCCCTAGCCACTAAATCTGGCTTTCTGTGATATGCATACAAGGCCAAGCGACTATTAATCTTTAATGAAACCAAATGTCAACTATACCATTCTGAATCATCAGTTTCCAGCGTAATATTCAGTATATATTCAATCTGATGACCACACACTCATACATTACAGTTGAAAGAAAATACAATTTCCTCCTATAATTACATAAATTATTTTTAACATGTCACAACAATTTTACATGAGAAAGGAAAATAAATTTATCCAGCAATTGACCCTCAAATATTTTGTCCCTCTTTAAGGAGTCGATCCCCTGATATGGTAGTTAATTATTTTTCCTTTCCTTAAAGAATTCTTACGAAGAATGGAGTTATTTTGATAAATGTCTCCTTTCCTGTTGATCAGGAGCAGATGTCTGTGTCTGCCTGGAGGATAAGTCTAATGCTCTGTGACAGTGACAGAAGCACAGCAAATGACCACAAAACAACCTGTGTCTCTGCTCAAACTGGGTTCACGATATCGTTTCCTCTTTTTACAAATGCATGGCAAACAAAAAACTGCCATTGAGAAAAGTTCCTATAGATTCCCCAATGACTCTTAGCATTAGTGACAATCAGGCTCCTATTTTAGTTGGATTTTGATCGAGAAACCAATCTTTAAGGTGGCCCCTTAGTAAAAATAACAATTATTTAAGAAAAACACACACATCAAGGTCAGGCTGTAAGCTCTCAATATATGACACATCCATTTCGCTTAATGGATTCACCTCGATACTTCAAAACAAAAATAAAACGTACATTAACCCCTCTATGCCTCTGTGAAGGTCATTTCTTCAGGCTGGAATACGCACCCACTTTTCTTATTTATCAAGAACACAATCTTAATCGTGCTTTAAGGCTTGGCAGAAAGACATCCTTCCTCCTCAGGTCAGTCTTTGCTGCCACACTATGGGCTTGGGCATTGGCTCCTCTTGGGTCATGTCATGTTTTAGTAGTTCCTCTATTGAGCAAGCATTTTTCATTTGCTACCTCGTAATTTATATGCCTATCCTTCCTAAGGTTGTATACCCCTTGAGAGGTGGGACCAGGCATATTTTATCTCGGTACACACACCCCCTCCCCCAGCACACTTCCCTCTTTGTTTCTCAGATAGGTTAGCTACGGATGCATGGCAAATGCAGTACAGTGACCCCTTGAGCTGCAAGATTCTTGGGTCTAGTCAGGGCTCCAATGGCCACGTACAGGTATTATACGCACCTCAGGCATGTCACCGTAAAATGGGCCAATGATACTGGTTTCTGGTAAACTGTTTCCCTGACACCAGAGCATAACTGAAAATACACTTTGAAAATTATGTTTTGCTATATTAGGATAAAGAATCCTACGTGTGTGTGTGTGTGTGTGTGTGTGTGTGTGTGTGTGTGTGTGTTTTGGAAGATGAAATGTTGTATACTGTGTGAAACACTGGAAATGATAAGTACATGGTCTGTATAATCACTTATTTGCTCCACTTTAACTACAAACATGCTTGAAGAGAATACTCTCAGAAATCAGCAGGAAACAGGGGCGCCTGGGTGGCTCAGTCGGTTAAGCGTCCAACTTCAGCTCAGGTCATGATCTCATAGGTCATGAGTTTAAGCCCCGAGTCAGGCTCTGTGCTGATGGCTCAGAGTTTGGGGCCTTCTTCCAGTTCTGTGTCTCCCTCTCTCTCTGCCGCTTCCCCACTCATACTCTTTCTCTCTCTCTCTCTCTCTCTCTCTCTCTCTCTCTCAAAAATAAGCATTCCAAAAAAAATTTTTTTTAATTAAAAAAATAATAATAATCAGCAGGAAACAGAATGTACCCAACTGGTGTCTAATTTATAGATGAACAGAGTAGGAAAAAAATTCATTAGAGATGAATGTATCCATTCACAAAAGTAACATACAAAATCTTCATGGTGACTATGGTAGCGACCGTGTAACCATGAGTAGCAGGGAAGTAACCATATCTACTTATGCATGAATACTGGCCAGTGACATAGATGGAGGAAAGTTAAGAGAAGCAGGATCCTAACCTAAAACCCTCACATGCACTCTTGGTTTAAAATGTGTGATTGGCGGGGCACCTGGGTGGCTCCGTTGGTTAAGCCTGACTCTTGGTTTCGGCTCAGGTCATGATCTCACTATTCACTGTGTTCGAGTCCTGCATCTGGCTCTGTGCTGACAGCACAGAGCCTCCTTGGGATTCTGTCTCCCTCTCTCTCTCTCTCTCCTCTCCTGACTGCTGTCTCTCAAAATAAATAAAACTTAAAAAAAAAAAAAAGTAAATGTGTGATTGGGGCACCTGGGTGGCTCAGTCGTTAAATATCTAACATGTGATTTAGGCTCAGGTCATGATCTCAGGGTCCTAAGATCCAGCCCCATGGTGAGCTCCACGTCTCAGCATCTCTGCATCAGCCTCCATGTGGAGCATGGAGCCTGCTTAAGATTCTCTCTCTCCCTCTGCTCTCCAGCCCCGCTCTCTCAAAAAAAAAAAAAAAAAAAAAAAAAAGAAAGAAAGAAACAAAAGAAATGTGTCATTGTTTTCAGATTATTTTTTTTAATGTTTTTTTTCAACGTTTATTTATTTGTTTTCAGATTATTTATATGGACAAAGATGTTGTTTTATTTTAATTTTATTTATTTTTAAAGTTTCTTTATGTTGACAGAAAGAGAGAGAGAAGAGAGGATCTCAAGCAGGCTCTGTGTTGTGAGTGTGGAGCCCAATACGGGGCTCGAACTCACAAACTGTGAGATAATGACCTGAGTTGAAATCAAGAGTCGAACAGATACTTAACACCCAGGAGCCCCAGAAATGTTGTTTTAAAAATAAGTGTCCCTTTCTAGTGATGAAATGGTATCAACAGCTACATTAATTATATGCTGTTGTCAACTCTCCTCTCGTCAGAAATCATTACCTTTTGAATGCACTAGAAAGAATCTGCTTATAGAGGGAACTGATAATGCTCTAACACTTTCCTTAAAGTGTTTTTTTTAACTGAGGAAAATTAGGGTGTTTACATCAAACACTCAAGGGCAAAAACCCAACCGTCTCTTTACTTCAATCAATCAGCAGAATTCTAGTTCTCTCCTCTTTCCCTGTCCAACCATCTAGCCCCTCCACCGATGAGTTCTTCTCGTAGTAACAGTACTTCAGGACCACCTCAGATTTGCTCTGATATCTCATTTCAGTGTTCACACACACACACACACACACACACACACACACACACAGGATCCTAGTTAATAGGCTATTCTTTTTTTTTTCCTAATTGTAGAGAAAGAGAAAGGGAGAGCATGTACATGACATGTGTGAGCAGCAGGGGGTTGAGGGAGAGAGAGGGAGAATCTTAAGCAGGCTCCACACTCAGTGCAGAGCCCAATGTGGGGCTCGATCCCTGGAATCATGACCTGAGCCGAAATCAAGAGTCTTTTTGGACTTTCAACCGACTGAGCCATCCAGGCAACCCCAGGCTACACATCTTAGAAGATATTTTACACACTATCTTTTGTTAATTGATTATACTTATCTACCTTAGGAGATTTTACAACTAGCTTTAGCATTCATTGCAAGGCTAGTTGTGGTAAATTCAAATTCTTCCTATCTCGAGGCACCTAAAAAGTTATGGGGATTTTGGAGAAACGGGGGTGGCATTTTCAACTATAATTCCAATTTAAAAGGCTTTAAAATGATGCATGTTCAAGTATATATTATCTTGAAAATAATTAGTAATAATCTTCTTTCAAAGCTTAGGAGCATCTACATAAAGATCATTTCCTTTTCTGCCACTTAAGTATTTAAACATTCTTGTCACAAATCCCATGGAAGGGATTTGCTCTAAATCACTTTTAGAACTATCATACTAAGTCAAGTACAGATCCCCCTTTTCCATGATTTTGCTTTTTGTGGTTTCAGTTCCCCGTGGTCAGCTGAGGTCCAGAAGACGATCCTCCTTTTGACGTATTGTCAGAAGGTCAGTGTTAGCCTAATGCTGTGTTACATGCTTATGTCATTTGCTTCACTTTATCACAATCACGTAGGCATTTAATCACCTCACAACAACATCATAAGAAGGATGAATACAATACAATGAGTTATTTAGAAAGAGAAACCATATGACATAACTTTTATGACAGTGTATTATTGTAATTGTTCTATTACTGTTGTTATTAACTTCTTAGTGTGCCTAATTTATAAATTAAACTTACTCATAAATATGTATGCATAGAAAAAAAAACAGCATACACTGAGTTTCAGATATTCACTGGAGGACTTGGAACACATTCCCTGTGGATAAACGGGGCTACCATGAACTCGATCAAAGTTAAGCTAGGTTGTCAATTACAGTGATTAGGTTGCCAGAGATTCAAGTCCTAATGAGTTATTCAAAGCATTAGGGACATTTTTCTTTGTTGAATTTGAAGCTATGTTTCACATTTTGAATTAAGTATTAAACATTAAAAAAATGAGAAAATCCCATTTAATACAAAAACAAAAAACAAAAAACAAAAAGCAAAAAACAAAAAACAAAAAACAACCAGGGCTTGAAAAGCATATTTATTCTGTCAGCTTTAAAATAAAATAAATTACAGAAATACTGTGAGCAGCAATTTTTCATTTTGTCTTATACCTGTTCTTTGGAGAGGACCTTTGTGTTAGGCAAGAAATTGGGGTCAATGTTGAATGATCGGTACCCGCCCCTGTATTTGTCGTCATGTAGAAGTGTTGTGCCCTTTCTTACTTTGGCTGAGTCAGCAGTAGGCTCACTGAACTACATGCACAAGTGTGGATTCACTAATTTCTGAAATTCAGTGAGCTTGTTAAGAATAAGTTCTGCTGATGAACACAGATAACACTCCCAGACATCGAAAGTGAGGGGCTGAGATGAGCAGAGCCCTTTTCTCTGAGGCACCAGTTAAGTAGTAGAGCTTGAAAAATAAATTCTGTAATTGACAAACTCCTCTGGATTCACAGCAATGCATTACTGGAAAGCAGTGGAAAGGACACTGCACACTGGCCCTAACAGTCCCCCCATGGATCTTGGGACAGAATTAAGGACTGAGGATTTCCACCTAAAAAGCTGGGAATTGCAGACTGAAAAGCCAATCAGATCAGGAACTCAACTCAAAGGGAGGAGAGCTCAGAACCTACAGGGAACTTACTATGACCCATTACAAAGGATTGCTAAAAAGGAGATGGTGGGCCCAAAATGGAGTCACTTACACTAAACCCCACCAAGACTTAACCTAACTGCAGCTTTAGTTTCTCCCAGAAATGTGACCTTTAACCTGCCCACCTGGAGTTTCCTGGTTAGACCCCCTTTTGTTTCCCTTAGGAAGATGGCCTTGCCCAAAACAATTCATCTTTTGCTAATAATTTCCTTGTTTCCATTCCTTCTTTGTCTTTAAAAATCTCTTTCTGGGGCGCCTGGGTGGCGCAGTCGGTTAAGCGTCCGACTTCAGCCAGGTCACGATCTCGCGGCCCCGTGAGTTCGAGCCCCGCGTCGGGCTCTGGGCTGATGGCTCAGAGCCTGGAGCCTGTTTCCGATTCTGTGTCTCCCTCTCTCTCTCTGCCCCTCCCCCGTTCATGCTCTGTCTCTCTCTGTCCCAAAAATAAATAAACGTTGAAAAAAAAAAAATTAAAAAAAAAAAAAATCTCTTTCTTTCTGTAGCCCTCTGGAGCTCCTTCCTATTTGCTAGAGGGGGTGGCTGCTGTCGGATTTATGAATCATTCAATAGCGCCAATCAGATCTTTAAAATATACTCAGCTAAATTGTTGATATTTAACAGATTTGGTGGCAGTGATGGGACCAAAGGAGACTTCCAATAGCTTTAAAGACAACGAGAAACACTGGTGTGGGGAGTTCACTGTCTTTCTCACTGTTCTCTAGGGTCCTGGTAAGTTCCCTCTAGGTTCTGAGCTCTGCTCCCTTTGAGTTGAGCTCCTGATCTAACTGGCTTTTCAGTCTGCAATTCCCAGCTTTTTGGGTGGAAATCCTCAGTCCTTAATTCTGTCCCAAGATCCACGGGGAGACCTTTAGTGGCAGTGTGCAGTTCCCCATCCATGTGACCACTTCCCACCCCCTCACCCCCCCGCTCTAGCTGTAGTCCCTGTTTGTTCAGGTCTGCTGGCTCAACCCTTTCCACAGTCCAAGATTCCGTGGGGATCGCTGGTGGTGAGTACACAGCCGACCACTGGCCATTCTGCAGTTAACTCCTAAATCCCACGCCTTGGTTCTGTCCTCAGATTCCAGGCTTTGAACTGCTGCTGGCAGCTGCAGTTCTCCATGTATGTGGAGTAAGTCCATGTGCTGTGATGTCTGCTGGTTCAATCCCTTCCCCAGCCCTTAGCTGGTGCCCCCAGTTTTCTTTCCTCGGTTACTGCTGGTTGTAATCATCATGCACATGGCTCTAGGCTAATTGCTAATGGAAACCTCAGAGGCTTTGCCACAGAAATCGATGGGCACGGGCTGAGTGTTTAAGAGCTGCTGGAGTACTTGCCACCTAACCTAAGACTCTGTCCGGTGTTAGGATAAGTTGGTCATGGGATCGGTTAGATGGACACAAGGTCACCCACCAACCTTAAAAAAAATTTTCTATACAGTGAAGTACACCATGAATAAATAAAATAAAATAAAATAAAATAAAATAAAATAAAATAAAATAAAATAAAATAGATCTTTAATTTCTAAAGAGTCAAGCACACCACCTTCTGGCACATCTGCTTATTTTATGTCTAAGAACTACAGTCCAGGAAGCCGTAAATATCTATTAAAATGGTAAAATCTTACAGTGCCCTGAAAGCCTGGCTTGGGAACCATCAGGTTGCGGGCCCCCACACACGGCAGAACAAAATATGGGCTAACTCCGGCTAAGGGTCCTACTAAACTGCTGCCAACCCTCAGGGAAATGACAACGGTCATTATGAGGAATGTTCCAATTACATGAGATCATCTAAAAAGTGCGCTTAAAAAGTCAGGGTTCCCAAATTAAACAGAATGGGATACCTGTTTTAATTGGTATGCAGAAACTTCTAAAAGGGTTTCAAATTTCCAAAATAGCTTCATTGGAAGATTTGTCATAAAGGGCTAATGACAAATTAAAGACAAGAGGACTTTATCTGAGCACTCATTCTAGTTATCTTCAGTTGAATCTTTATGTAACTGTGCACAGAAGTCAGCCAAGGTAATGGCCTTGCAGACACCCCCATATCTGCCTTCAAAGGAGGATGGTTGAGCCCCTGTCACATATGATGAGATTCCAAGGAACTTTCTGGTAAACTGCTATGTTAGTCTCTTAAACAGCCAGGGGGAAGACTAAAGTTTAAAAAACAAACAAATAAAAACTTTGCCAAATCCTAGTAAATATCAGAGGTATGGTCTCCCCTTCAAACCCTCCTCAGGACCTTCCAATGGGGTCCTAAAAAAAACTGATGGAAGCCAAAGAAAGGCCAACTAAAGGCCTTCTCTGCTTAGTTAAATGCACCTGAGGAAAGAAAAACATTCCAATATAGTAAGTCCTTAGATACCCACGCTATATCCTAATGCTTTGAGAAATTAAAAGCAACTGCCCTTATCTTACAAATCATGGCAAAACCAGAGATGCAGTTCTAGAGGTAATTCAAAGTTCAGGCATTCATTCTACCAATCCCAAAACCTCCCCTCTTTATCTCTAATCCCTTGTTAATTACTGGCCTTAAGAAACCAAAATCCTTCTTGGGGGAACTTGTTTTCTTTCCCAGTGCCTTTGAGATGAAAATATTAGAAGTACAAACCTCAGGGAGGTAACTGTTATCTAAAATAGAACTATAGGGTGAAAGTTTATTTGAAATTTACACAAATGAAAAATCATGTGTCTTCTCCACGCACATTAGTAGAAAATACTTTAATCATCCGAGCAGGTAACCTCAACTTGTTCCATCTGCCAGAAAAATAGTATGGACCTAACTGTTCCTTAATAAATGGGTGAATTTTACATGATCATATCCATCTTATGGCTAAAAATTTTAAAACAAAAGCTATAAGGTCTGTATTCCTATGTTTATGCATGTATATATCGATTATAAATGTGTGGCATTTTCTACCTCCGAATGGTATTGCTAAAATTAATTTGTTATGAGCACCATTTAATTTACTTAAAAAATAAGCACATGATAAATTAAGCATTTCTCAATCTCAGAAATATAACAGACATTAACCAAAATGCTATTCAGATTCAGATGATCTGGGAGGATATTCAGTATTACAGCTAAATTAGGCTTGTTGATTTAGTAAAAACAGGTATATCTTTACAGTTTCCCCCTACCTGGGCTTACTAATCAAATAAATTCATGCTATCTCTGTTACAAAAGGTCAACAAAATAATAGCTTGGGATTATTTGGCTGATTTCATCTCATGAAGCTTTTGTGGGTAATCTAAAAATAATTAAGAACAAACAAAATGAAAAAATAAAAAAGAACAAATACACTGAATAGATGTAAGCAGGATAAAAATTTTTTGGACAACTTTTTAAATAGTTTTCTCAAATTTTTTTGGTAACCTGAAACCGAAAAGTTTTGCTAAGTGATGAGTTACGTTAAATTTACTGAACATCAGATAATTTCCAAATATGATAAAATACTGAAACATCAATTACTGAACATGGATTTATGCATCTTTGGCTTCCTTTTACAGAGGAACTAAAGACATGTAAGTCTATCAGTAAACAAGTTTTATGCCACACTGAGAAATTTTCTATGAACACATTTTAGAGGTCATATTTATAAGTCTGCCAATTCACACAGCGGTACTATAAAAGGCAGTTCTCAATTGTTTACTTCTTAGTTTCTAAGGGCTATGAATTCTAATCAATATAAGTGATTAAAGCTACTAGAAATAATGAAAACATCTCCATATACAAGAAGAGGTGTGTGCTTCTTTAAAAAAAAATTTTTTTTAATGTTCATTTGTTTTTGAGAGAGAGAAAGTGTGAATGGGAAAGGGGCAGAGAGAGGTGGGGACAGAGGATCCGAAGCCGACTCTGCACTGACAGCACAGAACCCAATGTGGTGCTCGAACTCACAAACCATTTGATCACGACCTGAGCCAAAGTCAGATGTTCAACCAACTGAGCCACGCAGGTGCCCCAGTGTTTTTGGTACAAGGTAGGAGAAATGAAATGCGAGGATGATTATTTTGAGGGAAAGCATAAAACAAAATCTGAATGTAAAAAAAAAAAAAAAAAAGAAAAGAAAAAAGGTAGGAGAAATGAAATGCAAGGATGATTATTTTGAGGGAAAGCATAAAACAAAATCTGAATGTAAAAAAAAAAAAAGGTAGGAGAAATGAAATGCAAGGATGATTATTTTGAGGGAAAGCATAAAACAAAATCTGAATGTAAAAAAAAGTGTAAAAACAAAAGAATGTAAAAAAAGAAACCTTTGTAGAAGGTTTGGTTTGTGAAAAAGGAATTATTGAAAAGGATTTCTGATGTGTGGTTAAACTGGCTAAGATTAAAATGAATTTATTTAAGAATGAGATTTATCCTAAAGTATACTGGTGCAAAACTAGAATTTTTTTTTTCTTTCTTAAAGGTACAAACTTTTATTGGATTACTGGTCTGCTCTTAATAAGAAACTGTAAGAAAAGGTTTTTCCTTACCTTTAATGTTATCTGCCTAGAAACACAAAAATTCTATGTTTTGTCTTTATTAGGTCTTTGATTACTTTAAAGAAAAAAACACAGTCTTTTCAATGTTAAAAAAAGCTAAGGGTTTTTACAACTATTTCACTTTCTGTATTTGCTGCAAAGTCTTTTTTTTTTTTTTTAATTTTTTAACGTTTATTTATTTTTGAGATAGAGAGAGAGAGACAGAGCATGAATGGGGGAGGGTCAGAGAGAGGGAGACACAGAATCCGAAACAGGCTCCAGGCTCTGAGCTGTCAGCACAGAGCCCGACGTGGGGCTCGAACTCATGGACCGCGAGATCATGACCTGAGCCGAAGTCGGCCGCCCAACCGACTGAGCCACCCAGGCGCCCCTTGCTGCAAAGTCTTAATGTCACTTTGGTTAAATGGAAAACTAAGCATTTTTTTCACAATGACCTGTGATCCAATCTGATCAAGTGTCCACACCTTTTGATATTTTTGACAAACTTCCCCCAAATCAAATTCTAAATGAAGTCTTTTTGACCTTGAACTAACATTGAAATTTCCTGAAAGGACCCTGTAATATCTCAAAGGATTTGTTCTCTCTCTTTATAAAAAGGGAGATGTGAAACTGATCAAGGGCATTAGGTATATTAAATTACATGACAGACACTGTTGAAAAGTAATGCTAAGCTTTCTTTATGTTGTATACATGTGTGTTCTAAGTGTTCCAGAAATTATGTGAAATTTCTGGAAATCTGATATGTCCTGGTATAATGTTAAATCAGTTAAGATTCCAGTTACTATCTTACAATGCTGTATGTTATGAAAATAACCAAATTTCCTTGTTAATTCTATTATAATGAACTCTTATTAGAACTCTAATGATAAACATTGTTTACAAAAGTGTCTGCAAAAATTACTTCATCTTCAGGGAGATTCATGGACAAGACTTTTGACAAATGCAGGTTTCTGGTTACCTTAAGATAATAAAAGTGAACTGGGTGAGAATTTCTGGAGCCAGTGGAAAAAGTGGACTCATGCAGAACACAAATAACATGGGACTGAATAAACTGAGGAGGACAATTATAATTTTTATGACTTCTTGTTTGAACTCTGCTGGTTTTCTGACGTCTGCTTTTCCAGATTTAAGGAGGCCTTTTTTCTTAAGTTATCTATAACTTACGGCAATTTGGTAAAATACACCATTGTAAACAAAGATGAAACATTTACTTTTTTTCCTTACCTGATCCCTCCAAAATTTGGAAACTCTTGCATATTCTTTTCATGGCAACACACTTAGCTATTTGCATAAGTTTAGAGAGAATCTGTTCTCCTTGTAACAGGACACAATTGGAGATACAAGTTATATTACCAATGTTTTAGCTGGATTGTCATAGCTGAGCGAGACGTACATAGACTCAGATATGATCACACAGCTTTAAAACTGCTTAGAAAAAACTAGCCTGGTAATTTGTTTACAAGTCTTGAAAAGAGTTTATATGGTCAATCACTATTCTTGCCAGTTTTGTAAATAATCAGCCAAGTTTAATACAAATGAATTAGTTTTACTGTGACTATCTTTAGTAAAAAATGGAGATGATGTGTAGAGACAAAAATTGTGTTTGCACCTTTGTCTACATTAGATTCTGATCCTGTTAATTGCCTCTTTGAGGTTTTGTTATATACCTGTAAACTGGACTTAGTCCTGAATTCTTCTTGTTTCCTCAAGTAGTCAACTACAACTCTCCCAACTAACATTTCCAATTTTCTCCTACCTTTCTGATTTGGAATCAGAACTAAGAACAAAGGCTACAATTAAATCTCCTTAAAAGGGACTGTCCCAGGTCATCATCTTCATGACCCAGATAGCAGCCAAACTTCAAGGACTTGAACCTTGGATGTATATCTCACAGCTAAAAGAGGTCCCACCTGACATCTGGTCTTACACAATTGCTAGACACTTCCATATCAAATTGACAAGGGAGAGAAGTAGCTGATATCAAGATAGACTGCTTGCTCTTAAGCTGGATTAACATTCCACACTCCAGCATGAAACCTTTTCTTCTTCCTTTTCCTACCTTTGTTCTGGCACTGGCTTGCAAGTGTAACATCATTATTCATATAGTACAGGCCATTACTAATGGGGATAACCTCTGGACTTTAGAACAACTTTTTATTTCAGGCTCAGAGTAAACCTAACTGATCCCTGGCTTGAGTGGGAAAATGCAACAATTCCTGAGAATGAATCCATCCACAGGGCCACTTTAATAGGAAGAGGTCTGTGCCTTCACAGGGCTTGTCTGTCTGATGGGTTTCACTCTCCTGGGGCCTATACATGCCTGGAGAGTTGTTGCCCCGCTGGGCAATGCTGAGGTTACCCACCTGTGCCCCTGATATTGCACAAGCGAAATCAGACATCTCACTGGTTGGCTCCCCTGGATTTACAGGACACGGTCACATGACTCAGGATTTGCTTTCTTTGGCAGGGCCATACTTCCAAGATATTGCAAATCCCATGGGTAAGACAGTAGCTGCCCTACAAAGATTCTTAGACTCTTGCCAAAGTTGTTCTTGATGACAGGCTAGCCCTTGATTACCTGTCAGCTGAGCAAGGTGTCTGTGCTGTGGCCAACACCACCTGCCGTACTTGGATCAACACTTCCGGGGAGTATGAAACTCAGTTCCATAAGATCACTGAGCATGCCTCTTGGCTTAATAAGGAGACTCCTCCACTGGCGTCTTTACCACCAAGCATGCAATCCACCACGCAAATAATCTCCCTCTTTAGAGAAGAACATCAGAAAAGGAACAAAGAGAATGAATGACCTGGAGAGTGTGAACCTGAAGTCATGGTCTGTGAAGCTCACAGGGATTAAAGAAAAAAAAAGACATGACCTAGGAATACCACACAAAGGATCAACAACATTTCACAAAAAGTTACAGATACTGCAGAGCAGTAGCTGAGAGCGACGCTAAGGTCTTACGTTTTGATCACACTTCTCAGGGTGAGAGTCTGATCATAATGGGAGAGTCGTTAAAAAGGAGACAGCGGCCAGCACCCGGGTGGTTGAGTCAGTTAAGCGTCTGACTCTGGATTTCTGCTCAGGTCATGATGTTACAGTTCATGAGATTGAGCCCCACGTCGGTCTCAGCTATGACAACAAGTGGAGCCTGCTTGGGATTCTCTCTCTCCCTCTCCTCCACTCTACCCCTTCCCCCTTTGTGCTAAATCCCACCAAAAACTTAATACCTGACCTGCCCTGGCTATGACTTCAGCTTCTCCCAGAAATGTGACCTTTAACACGGGAATGTGGAGTTTCCTGGTCAGCACTAAGGGTTACCAGCTGATAATCACCTTTCCCCTCAGAAGGGGGACTTTGCCCAAAACGACGTGTCTCTGTTTCTCTTCCCTCTCAGCCTTTGAAAACCTTTCCCTTTCTGTAACCCTTTGGAGCTCCTCTCTATCTGCTAGAGTCTCCAGATGTTGCCTGATTCAGGAGCCATTCAATAATGCCAATCAGATCTTTAAAATATACTCAATTGAAGTTTTGTTACTTAACAAAGTAACACATTTGTTATTTTGTCTTCTACCACTAAGTTTTGACACTAAATATAGACTTGTTTCAGTGTATTTGCTGAATGCATATAAGTGCATGTGTGTTATATATATATATATATATATATATATATATATATATATTCTGTTATACATATTCTTATATATATTCTTAATATATATTAATATAATATATATTCTTAATTCTTAATTTAGACCTGTCTACAAATTTTCAAACAAAACACAATGTCTTTTGTATTTAGATGTATTCTGTGCATTATTCTTTAGTCTAGTACCCACTTTAGCATTTCATTTAGCAGTAAACAACTGAAGCATAATGTGTCCATAAAAGGCAATTATCCTAACAGTTCTAATTATGTTGTAACACTTGCTTTTTTTTCCTTAAGTGTATGTGTATACAAATGTTTGCTTTCTTCAAGAAGCCAGCTAAAAAAAATGTAGACAGAAAATATATTTTTAAATAATTCACTCATTCAGGAGAATGTCAATTTTTCAAAACAAAACAAAAAATCTTTGGAACCACAAATAATAAAAAATAAAATTTCCAGTCAAGAGGTAGCTTAATTATTAAAATAAGTGAATCCTTGGCTTTCTTAATTAAAAATTATATACATATATAATTTATCTATCACCAGGAATTTACATAATCAAGCTTTAAAAATATCATGTAATAGTATGTATATATGTATATATAATATACATATTATATATACATACACATATATAATATATATTATATATACATATATACATATATGTACATGGTCCCTTATTAATTTCTTATATTCTAACAGGGAAAAAGTTACTGAATCTCCTCAAAATCCAATTAAATAATCTACACCAAAATAAAATATCATCCTTCTTACATTGCCTATGTTAAAGAAGAGGAAAACTAGAACTCATACTAAAACCTTTGTTTTTTTTTCATTTTAAATTGAATTTGTTGTTTATGACAAAACCTTGAATTTCGAGATGGCATGTGTAAACATAATTTTCACTAATGGATGTAAAAGAACTCTGTGCCTATAACATATTTGTACCTTTCTCTAAAAAGACCGACATTCTTAATGCTAAGAAGTATTACCTCTATAAGCAAAGTGATATAACTCCTACAGTTTGATATTTTTTGAAACTGTAGAAAAACCTTGTAGAAGCCCAAGTAGATTTTCTCCCCTAAAAGGACATGTGGGCATTGAACTAGTGGCTGGAACAAATGGCATTCTTCTGTCAGGGACGTAAACAAAGGGAGGTGCATAAGGGGCGGGTGTTTTCTTTCTTTCTTTTTTTTATTATTATTTTTTAATGTTTATTCATTTTTCAGAGAGAGAGAGAGAGAGAGAGACCTAGCATGAGTGGGGGAGGGGCAGAAAAAGGGGGAGACACAGAATCTGAAACAGGCTCCAGGCTCCGAGCTGTCAGCACAGAGCCCAACACGGGGCTCAAACCAATGAACCATGAGATCATGACCTGAGCTGAAATCAGATGCTTAATGGACTGAGCCACCCAGGGGCAGGTATTTTCTAAACTAAGGAGACTAAAATCTAGAATTTTGGTTGCTACAAATAAAAAAAAAAAAAAAAACAGCTGTTATTTAATATTATTTTCATACTGCTTTCTGAAAGTTTTCATGCTGTTGAAAACTGAACCAGTCCTTCTAAACATGAATGTACTAATAGTGCTTATATCAAGGTATGCATCAAGGTTTGCCCTGCAGGGAAGGGCTATGACTGGTGAATGCTTCCACTCTTAGTCCTTCACCCGCCCCATCCCCAAAGAGCAGGCTGGAGCCTTCCACCAATCGCCCTTGAGTGGTCTAGCTCTTTCCCTGCATTTCCCACTCATCCATACTCTGGGTGAAACAAAAACATACTTCCTATTTGAGAGCCACAATATTCAATGAATTGTGATTCCCTTTGTCAACAGAGAGTATTTCCAAATACAACAGAGGTGTTCATGCAAAGAACACAAATGATATCATTGGAAGACTGTGGAATGCCAGAGGACATCTTGGTAGAAGCAAAGTAACCATTCTCAAGAAATTCTCCACAACTCGTCAATTTATCACAGAAACATATCCTTTAGAGCTTCATGAAACAAACAAAAAGATTTCTATAATAACCCTTAAGTTTGAAATAAAAACAGATGTACTATTTCCCAGAGTTGTATGGAATCAATAAAGAAAACTTGTGTCTAAAACAATAAACTACCAGAGGTCTAATTACCATTTTGAAAGAGATGAGAACTTGCTATCGTGCTGCGAGTTTCACAGATTAACGTTACCTTACGGTCATATCTCTTCACTCAAGGCAACTGTGATCCCACAGACTGATCCACTAGAGAGTAGCCAGAAATACAGAAAAGAAAACACAGCACAACAAATACTGATTTTCTTCTCTAAGAGAGGGAAGGTGATATATGAGAAAGAAAAAAAATGTACAAGAATATCTTTCATTTCATACTTATTCTTGTAACTATAATTTGGTCATTTTACTAGAAATGATTTTAAGATGAGTTACTCATAAATGTAAATTTCTTGTTTTGATGGTGAAGATAGAGGTATGTCTGCAAAGACCAATAGTTAAACATTAAATTGTTGTTAGTTGTGTTACAAACGTAATACTTTATTTTTATCTTTTTAATTATTTTTTTAAAGTTTATTTGTTTTGGAGAGAGAGAGGGCACCAGTTGGGGAGAGTCAGAGAGAGGGGGAGAAAGAATCCCAAGCAAGCTCCACACTGTCAGCATGGAGCCCAACGTAAGGTTCGAACTCACAAACTGTGAGATCATGACCCGAAATCAAGAGTCAGATGCTTAAACTATTGAGCTACCCAGTGGTCCCATAAACATAATAGTTTAAACTTTGTTCTTGGTATTCCCGTTTATTTCATTAGCCACCACAAGTCCTGCATATCACCTGAAACAATTTCCTGAAGCAATTATTTACTAATGGTTAAGCAGGCCTTCACGTTTGAAAGTTAAGGTAGAAGGAGCATATAAGGGGATTGTTGAAACAGGTTTCATAATTCTGCAAAAGTCCCTCCAGGTTACAATAGTTGGCTTTGGGCAAAGAGTGACTCAGACCAAAGCATTAGAAGCACAGCTCACTGGAAATTATTGGATCTTTCATTGAGCCTAAAAATGGGTTAAAAGAAACTTACTGGTATGAAGTGAAACCATGCAAGAGTTGTTTTTTTTGTTTTGTTTTGTTGTTTTTTTTACTGGGGCTAAAAGCTGCAGATGGTTGGCTGTGAAGACCTGATCATCAGAAAATGTGTCCCAGACAGTCTCTCCCGTATAAGGAAAGACTTGCCTGCTTCCCAGTGGCCTGCCAGCAGGCAAGCCCAAGTCCAGGGGTTTGGATCATCAATGTTCCTGCTGTGGTTTTCCGCTGCCAACATTTGTCTCTCTCCCTTCCAGCCTGAAGTGGACATGATCTGCTCTTTTCCATCTTTCCTCGTATAGCTTCAACCCGATGAAGCCCTACACTGCTCTGCAAGCCCCAATATTCCCCTATTTTGCTCAATATTCCAGTCCTTTCTGGAAAACCTGTTTCTTTGGAAGCAGGCACTCCCTTTATTCTAATTTGGATTTTCCTAAATCAAAATACTTTCCTCTTCCTAAGTATCCTGCATTATGGGAAAGGATCCTAGGTTGGGCACTATAGGGCCTCTATCTTCTGGATTTTTCTTTTTTTAATACCAGTTTTCTCACATTGAAGATAATGCTGACAAATTACTCCCATGGCATCAAACATCTTCCCAGTGGAGTCTCACCTCCAGCTCACAGCTTTCCCCTGCCCTTCATCTCCTCCAGCCTATAATCTCTGTATGCGTATGACCCACATGAAAGGTTAATCTGGCTCAGAGATCCCCAATCCCCTCCCTCTCTCTATTTTTTGATCTTTGATTCCAGAGACATCTTTAGCCTCAAATTATGCTCCACCCAACATCTTTAGTTTATTTTTTCAATAGATTTTATTGTCAAATTGGTTTCCATACAACACCCAGTGCTCATCCCAACAAGTGCCCTCCTCAATGCCCATCACCCACTTTCCCCTCTCCCCTACCCCCCCATCAACCCTCAGTTTGTTCTCAGTATTTAAGAGTCTCTTATGGTTTGCCTCCCTCCCTCTCTGTAACTTGTTTTTCCTCCTTCCCTTCCCCCATGGTCTTCTGTTAAGTTTCTCAAGATACACATATGAGTGAAAACATATGGTATCTTTCTCTGCCTGACTTATTTCACTTAGCATAACACCCTCCAGTTCCATCCATGTTGCTGCAAATGGCCAGATTTCATTCTTTCACCAAACTCCACACCAAAAACACAAATAATCCAACATCTTTAGTTTAGATCCTATCCTCCCCAATCCCAACCTCTCTCCATCTCCAATGAGTCTACAATTTCTTTGACCCTCAGTGTTTGCCTGCCCCTTCTGCCTACTGTCATATACCCTAGGGAGAAGCAGAATATGAACATTTCAATATTTCCTTCTCCACTCCTGCTCTTTTCAACATGGTGAATCCTCTTTCTGGAGCTGAGTCTTTTGTGATGCAAAGAGTCTGGCTAGGCTGGGAGCCTGCTGCCAACAAAGCCAGAATGGTATGAAAAATCAGAACATATTTGAGGTCTGTGTGTTAATGATGCCAGTAGGAACAGAAATTCCATAAAGGAAAATAGTAAGAGATAACACTTAAAAGAAGGTGAACCCAGATAAGAAAGCCCATTACTTTGTACTTAACCTGTGACACAAAAGTTACTGAAGACTTTCGAGCAGGGAACTGACTTGACCAAAGAGATTTTAGGAAAACAAATTTGGTAATAGCATCAAAAAAAGGGAAGAGAACAGGAATCATCTTAAGAACAATAAAACCCTATAAAGTCACTTAGTCTAGAATGTCCTCTAGTCTCTGCATTACATGCTATTACGGGCATCACATCTGCCATAAAACATTCCTCAGAATACACAGTCTCTGATTTTCCACTTCTGTGGATTTCAGGATACAACAGATATTTATGTGTAAGAAACGCCCAACAAACTCTCATCCGTATACCTGTTCTTGAAATTTCATTCCCAAATAATTTAGTGCTTTACTATTAGTAGGAGTGCAAAGTGAGTTTACATTCAAATAGGTATTACAGTTTAAGTGAAAGATAGAAGTCAGGAAACTGGCCACATAGTTTAAGTCTCCTGTCCCCAGTCCCAGTTTCCCTCATTCGTTACAGCAAAGTGAATTGCTCTGTTTCAAAGTGGAAGGTGCAGTGATGTCATTCAGTCCAAATGACATGCTTTCCATAGCAGAAAAGTAAAGCTTAAAGCCAGGGGGATTGATTTGGTTTCTTAGCTATTTTTTGGCAAACCGGGATTCTAACTAGAGCAGGTAAGGGAACCTACTACTTAGTGACCCTAGGTTCCAGGGATGATGATGATGGTGATGATGATGATAAACAATAAAAGTTACAGAAGCCGAAGAAATATAGCTACTTCATTTATGGTCTCATGATGCCTCATCTTTTAACCAGAATCTTTCAAAATGACAGTTAATACTCACTGAGCATCTTACGTGCCAGATATCATTCTCTATGCTTTACATACTTTGCCATGAAAACCCACCTAGGACACAAGATCCATTTATAAATGAGTAAGGCTGTTGTAGATGTTGTCTTGTGTGGAAAGGTCCTTGCTCTCCCCACCCCCCCATTTATTGGATACCTCTCCACATACCGCCTGCCTTTCCAAGCTCAAAGCCTTCTCCTGGGACCACTGCTAACCCAAACATCGCCTCTGCGGGGCTAGAGTGCAAACCCGTGGGACCTATGGGTGGTACACTGCCATTCATCCCTGGCTTGACGCCTCCTGACATTCTTATTAAGCATTTAATTTTTAGCCTTTGCTTTTCCCTTCAGACTTTAACCTCTGAGTGGGTAGGATTTAACTCTGCTACCTTTTTGTATTCCCAGTGCCTGGTGAATAACACATACACAAAAACTAAGGCAGAAGAAGGGAGTGACAGCAGCATGGATCTCTAAGCACTTGCTGGTTTCCATGGAGTTGAGCATGAACAAGTCGGGGCATTTGGCAACAATGCTTTTGTTTTAGCAAGCCTCCAAAACTTCAGGGGAAAGCAAAAAAAATAAAAAAAAAATCACATCCAAAGCTACATGAAATCAAAGAGAACAATCTGTTATTTTTTTTTCTGTCAACCAACCACATTATTAAACCCTAAATCACCCCCAATACAAAGAAATAACATTACCAGTTATTTAAGTTTCGAACCAAGGCATTCGAGTGCTAGGATAGGCAACACTTTCTTCTCTTATTCTCTAATTATCTACCCCTAAAAACAATAAGTAAAGACAATTTAGTTAAAATTCTAAATCAAAAAGGGGGCTTTTCTCTTAAGATTTTTAAGCTGAAAGATCTAACCTTTCACCAACCTTCTTCGTCAGCCTGTAATTTTTCCATAGTTAGTCCTGTCAGCAGCTGTTTATCGATTTTGCCGAAATTTATTCTGTATAGCAGAGCACTGAACTGCCGACCTCCCACTGCACACGTACTCTGCAATTTCAGGGCGAGGAGGAGGAGGAGGGCCTGAGGTTGCCTAGAAGCAGAGTAACCACATTATCATGTGATTAAGCAGGCACTGTCTCTAATACAAAGCCACTTCAGTTGATTTTCCATTCTTCAGACAAAGCCAAAGCCACCTGCTAATCCCTCATATGTAGTGCAGCGATAATTCCCACAGACATGTTTCTTAGATATTACATAGACCCTAATAAAGAAGCAAAGATGTGCTGTCACTTTAAAAGTGAGGACATCCACACATGGGGGAAGGCACCCAGCAGCTTAGGCATCAGAAGGCTATTACTGAGGGGGATTCAAATTAATAAAAAGAACCAGGATCGATTCCTCTTCTAACAAATCCCTAACAATCTAACACCAGAAACAATCACACTGTATGAAATCACATTATCTACACTTGTCCACTCTGTGGTAACTTTCAATGGTTACAACTAAGATTCCTGGTGGCCAATGACAATTTCACGTTGAATCTCAAACACTGGGGCCCACACCACTATTCTATACTGTTAGCTCTCTTCACGCTCCACAATACAGGACCTCAACCATGGTGTCTCAAACATTTGACTAATTCCAGTTTTTCCTTATCTATTAAATCAGAATGAGCATCAGTCACAAAGGCCCTCTTGGTTCCATTCTCACCTGATGGCTTCCAGGGGACCCTGAGGTAAGTCACTTGACTTTGCTGTGTTTTCATTTTGCCTGAAAAAGAGATCAGCTATTTACCTGACTCACTCAAGGATGTTCCGGTAATAGAGACAGAATTCTCCATCAAGTGCTTTTCAGCATAAGTTAGTAGGGAAAATGAAAGATAGTATTTGTGTAATAAGTATTTGTCCATGAAATTAGTCCCATGGTCCAAACTTGCCCGGTCATAAGAATTACTCTCTCTTGTGAAAATGCAGAATCCTAGGTCCTGCGCCTGAGATTTGGAGTCAGCACATTGGTTGTGGTCAAGGGTAATCGTGCAGAGAACAGAAGGGCAAATACATTTTTGTTCAGTGTCCTGGTTCTTATGGAATTTAATACACAGTCATCTGGTTAGAGTGACATTATTTAATTTTTGGAGGGAAGGGTTGGGATCCAGTTTTTCCATTGGGGTAAAGTTCACAATTACCCTGCAAAGAACTGAAATAGAAATTAAACTCATAAAGTGTTTCGAGAACAAAATAATGTAAGTTAACTAACTGGGATGAGTTTCCTGAAATAAGGCTTCAGACCCTCTGGACTGGAGAAGAGAGTCCAGGGGCACCTGGGTGGCTCAGTGGGTTAAGCACCTGACATTGGCGCAGGTTGTGATCTCATGGTTCATGGGTTCGAGCCCCGCATCGGGCTCTGTGCTGACAGCTCAGAGCCTGGAGCCTGCTTCAGATTCTGTCTCCCTCTCTCTGTGCTCTCCTCTGCTCACAGTCTGTCTGTCTGTCTCTCTCTCTCTCTCTCAAAATTAAATAAACATTAAGAACATTTTTAAAAGTAATTTAAAGGAATACAAGTTCTTACTAGATTTAGCTCTCATCTTTTGAAAACAGGGCCAGGAACATACCAGTTTCCACTATCAGAAAAACCAAGAGATAAGAGAAGCAGGACAGGAACTTGCCTTCACCACATGTACTTTTGCCCTCTACCTACCACGATCTTTTTGATGCAAGGACTTTCTAATATATGTGTGATTAATCTAGAATAGGAAGGCCAGACAGGGAGCCTCATAATGTAATATGCCAATGTTTTCTGCTAAACATTCATTGTGGCGACAGGACCACGGCAACTCAAGAGGGCCTCACTCACAAAAACACCGATCAGGGCTATGAGCTCTCCCCACACAACACGCACAGTTATTATAGAGTTTATATTCTTCGTAAAATAAAGTTTTGTAAAGAAGTTGAAATTTCTCTGGCATCTCTTCAAAGTGTTTATAAATGTTTACACGGCACAGAGGGCATGGGCTAGGAATTCACACAGTGGTAGTGATTAGCCGCACAAAAACAGAGTTTTCTAATTGATAATCAAACCACACGTAAACCTGTGCCAGTTGGCAGCAGGCCAGCAGGAGCTGGTTCGCAAGGTCTCAAGTTCATCCTTCCAACAAACCCTCATTCGGGCCTTCAAAGGCCACAGGCAAGCATCAGAAGAGGAAGAGATCACAATCCTTCGTATATTTTGCACACTTAAGTCACCTTAAAATCAAGTAAACTCGGTTCCCACTTACAGGTAGAGCTCCACAGATCCAGTGGGGGGAGGGACACTCAGAAAGATATCCCCATCTCCAGTAGAGGTTTGCCCGTTGGAGCTCCTGAAATCACTTTGGTAAGGAAAAAAAGCCGCTTGTCTCAAAATTAGAAATTAAAGGGGCGCCTGGGTGGCTCAGTCGGTCGGGCGTCTGACTTTGGCTCAGATCACGATCTCAAGGTTTGTGAGTTTGAGCCCCACATAGGGCTCTGTGCGGACAGCTTGGAGCCTGGAGCCTGCTTCAGATTCTGTGTCTCATTCTCTCTCTCTGCCCCTCCCCCACTTGTGCTCTGTCTTCCTCTGTGTCTCAAAAATAAATACATGTAAAAAAAAAATAAAATAAAAAGGCTGGGGCACCTGGGTGGCTCAGTCGGTTAAGAGTCTGACTTCGGCTCAGGTCATAATCTCGTGTTTCATGAGTTTGAGCTGTGTATCAGGCTCTCTGCTGTCAGCGCAGAGCCTGAAGCCTGCTCTGGATCCTCTCTCCCACTCCCTCTCTCTCTAAAATAAACATTAAAAAATTAAAAAGAGAAATTAAAAGGCTTATAATATAAAAGATGGATTGAGGCAGTGCTTAAGTATAAATGAGTTCCAGCTGCACAATAATTATAATACAATAACGTCAATACAACTTGATAACTGTAATCAGGGGGTGCAAAAAAGCAGGCACCCCGGGAACTACTAGGCTTCTAAAACAGGCGAGGCTAGACCTGATGTAACAAAAGTCACTTTTCTACGATGACAAATACCATTGACAGTGGTGACAGGAATTCTGGATGCAAATCTATGTCTCCCATTCATTCGTAAAATTCAGGGGTAGTCTTCAATTTGCGGAACCACACTTTATCCATCTATACAATGGGAATTATACCAACCACGACCATTTCTCCGGGAACTAGATGGAATGACTTCTGTAAAAGCATCTGAAATGTATACAGCCGTGTATCAAGGTAAAGCAGTATTTGTGCGTGAGGAGGCTAGAGCCAGAGAGGAAAAACCTCCCAGATATGACTTTGTCCAAAGCGAGCCTGTTTGCTTTAACAAGATAAAGATTCAGTACAGGAAGCTCTTTTAGTTATGCAGCTATTAAATTGGTAGCTCCTCCTGAGAGGATTTTGTTTATTTGTAACATAGTTGATACGGCTATCAAAGGGGATTCCTTAATTGAGGTGTACCTGTTCCACAGCTTTGTTACCCTGCCTTTAGGTATATTGTCCCGCAACTCACCAGCCATACCCAATAGACCATCCTTTTAAAAAGCTCTGAAATAAATTTAACATTCAGCTATACAAGTCGCAAACATGATTTCGGAAAATACAATACAGTGTATGCTCATCATTTACATAACCAGACAGCTGGAGTCTACCGAAATGCAAATTTTGCCATTATTTAAATGCACCGCGAAAATATTCTTCACTGAAAAGCAAGGCTAAGGGGGAACCAGTTAAGGGAAAAGCATCATCAATGCGTACAATCCTTGAGTAAACAAAAACAAATTCATGCTTCCTGTAAAAGTAGGCTGAGTTTTTTCATATGATTCTGGGTTTATTCTGACTTATGCCATGAGTCATGACCTTTCCTCACTGTTCCTTCTGGATTTGTGAAATCTATGGCAATTAGTGGTTAAGGTGTCTCGTCTTGCCCTGGTGCTATAAGTTTCTCTTCCCCTCATTCTGACTTTCTTCTGTCATGTTGGAAGTCAGCCATCTCCTAAACTGAATTACTGGGGGTTGGAAAGGATACTAACTCAGACTCACACCCACCCCATCTTTGTAGTACTCAGTTCCAAGCCTGTGAAGACATCTTTTACTGACTTACTGTGTTTTTTAAGTCCACTAGCTATGCAGGCAAACAGCCAGTCAAAATATGCTAACTAGTGCCAAATGTTATCAATATGAATTGCCTGAGCAATTTTTCTATCCAATTCCCTACAAGATAGACACTACTCCCATGCAGACACACACACACACACACACACACACACACACACACACACACACACACACAATTTACATAAGAACAGGGAAAATCCACGAAGTACAAAATTACAGTGATTCTATGCATCTCCTTCGTTATTTTAAAACAAGGGGCTTATATAACATGCAACCTCTCAACCCTCACTCTAAATGACAGGCTGTTTCCAATTTAAAGCTCAAATCACTTTTAGCCTTCAAAACAATTCTCAATTCACCGTCAAATCGGAGAAACTGATTTGGATTAGAGAAATTCAATGCACAGCTGACACTCCCCCACTGTCACTGGCTCTTCAGGCAACATGGGGCTCACGGAGGTTAACAGGTCAGTCCCTGAAGAAAGAATTTCCATTTTTCCAGAGGTATGCAACTTCTATACAGGCAACACCTGGCCATCAGAAAAGTTAAAGGAAGTGCTTTTCAAGTCTGGAAGAATTCACTCAGGTCCCATTTGCCAAGAACTATTATCGTAGTCTCGGAGCTTCTGGCAGGAAATGAGTGACTGAATTTGGTGTTCCCATGGGGAAGAAAAGGAAAGTGAATATTTCTTTTTTTCTTTTCCCCCATAAGTTTCCTTAAATAGAATGGTCACAGGCAAAAGGCCAAGAGGCAGCACAAGGAGAACATAGTCAAGGTCACCTTGTATGTCATAGGTCCTCAAATGTGTACTGAATAAAGCTGTGGAACTAACTCCCAGAGATTTAGTTTAGAGCTCTGAGCCACAGCTCTGACAGTTTAGCGGAAGTTTACCTCTCGCTTCGCCTCTGTAATCTTCAAGATGGCATGAGGGAAGGGTCTGGTCTGTCCCTCATTGAGCAGATGTAACAAGCTCAGAGGAGACCTTCTGCAAGTGTAGAAACCATGTGCTTCCACCTGGGAGTGTTCCTCTCTCTATAACCTGGAGAACGCTGGTTCTGTTGTCTAGAAATGGGAGGCCCACTCTGCCTGCTCACTTTCTCAGCCATGGCAAAGTGAGAAGCACTCTGAATAATCAATGCTCCAAAGCAAATGTCAGACTATTTTGTATATTTTTTTTAGGTTTAAAAGAAAATTTTAGGGGCGCCTGGGTGGCTCAGTCAGTTAAGCGTCCGACTTTGGTTCGGGTCATGATCTCATGGTTCATGGGTTCGAGCCCTGCGTTGGGCTCTGTGCTGGCAGCTCAGAGCCTGGAGCCTGTTTCAGATTCTGTGTCTCCCTCTCTCTCTGCCCCTCCCCCACTCGTGCTCTGTCTCCGTCTCAAAAAGAAACATTAAAAAAATTTTTTTTAATTTAATATTTATTTATTTTTGAGAGAGTGGCAGAGTGTGAGTGGGGGAGGGGCAGAGAGAGGGGGAGACACAAAATCTGAATCAGGCTCCAGGCTCCCAGCTGTCAGCAGAGAGCCCGATGCGAGGCTCGAACTCATGCACCGCGAGATCATGACCTCAGCCGAAGTCGGATGCTCCACCGACTGAGCCACCCAGGTGCCCCAATTTCATTTTACTTTTTGATCCCAGGAGACAACTTTTAGAGGATAGTCCTTCGTATTTTGGTTTTTAATAGAAGAGGAAAATTTGGAATTAAAACACACTCCCCAAACCCAACAGTCTCCGGAGTTACTGGTAGTGTTGGTGAGCAGGGAGGCATGAACATTTTTTACCCCTCACAGCAGCCTGAGGATTGCGATCATGGAAAGATGAAATTCACTTCATCTCACCTATTTTGGGAAGTGCTTACTTACTGGGTCTCAAACTTTAGAACATCTCAGAATCACGGTAAGGACTTGCTAGTACAAGATTGGTGGGCCCGATCGCCCAGAGTTTCTGAGTCAATGCCTCTGTGCCGGGGGCCTGAGAATATGCATTTCTAGTAAGTTCTCACATTATGCTACAGCTGCTGGTCACGGGACCACACTTTGAGAACCCCTACATAGTATTCTAGGGCTGATCCTCACAAGAACAGAGAAACCTACACCCAGCGCCTCCCAGCCACATCTCTTTCTTACCAGCACTTTTTATCCCGCATCAGGCATCCGATGACCTAATGTTGTGTCATTTCTGCCACTGGCTCCAATTCCTACCAATCAACAGCAGGTGCTGGTGGGTGCTAAGAAGGCAGTCTATGTTTAGGTCAAGGTCACACCTGCTAAGGAATTGCCGCTCTGCTCCCTGAATGTATCACTCTGAAGGCAGGATATTCATTCCCTTCTCAATGCTTGCTTTTCAGTGTTCCCAAGGTTTTTAGAAACCAAGCTCACATAAGAAAAGAAGACAGAGGGGCGCCTGGGTGGCTTGGTCAGTTAAGTGTCCGACTTCGGCTCAGGTCATGATCTCACAGTCCGTGGGTTCGAGCCCCGCGTCGGGCTCTGTGCTGACAGCTCAGAGCCTGGAGCCTGTTTCAGATTCTGTGTCTCCCTCTCTCTGTGACCCTCCCCCGTTCATGCTCTGTCTCTCTCTGTCTCAAAAATAAATAAACGTTAAAAAAAATTTAAAAAGAAAAGAAGACAGAAACTATATGTGTATATGTGTACCCAGCACTCAGACACCTAACTATCTATTAGCCACACATCCTAGGTGTGTGGTTTTATTGCCTTGGGGTAGGGCCTCATAAATCTAAATAGAGCTTGAATCTGAGTGGACAGATGACCTGAAATTTTCCTATTATCCATCCCATGTGGTCCATTGATGGCCAAAGTAATCAAGAGTAGTTTTCAACATTTAACAATAACTCTTTTTAAATTCTGAACCTTGATGACATTAGCTGAGACAGCAGTGCTCGAGGAAAGGAAAACGTCAATTATAATGCACAACAGGCACTGACAGTGACCTCTGAGCTAGAGACGGAAATGTATGTGTTAACATTAGTAGATACTATTTGTTCAGGAAGGCCATCCTTAAAGCCTTCTGCCTACAGGTTTTCCACATGTCTGACAGTCACCTGACATCAGCGACCTCATCAGGCCAACTTGCCGCTGGGGTTCAGGCAAGGACCCTGCCTGGCTTTTCACTGAGAAAAGGTCCGTGTGGAGAAAGGGGTGTGTGGCTCTTGAGCAATGCAGACTTGACTATGGGATTCTTGGAATAGTGTCTTAATGATTTCTAATTCTGGAATATATATCTGAGGATAGCCCTCTGAAGTCACAAGTCAGTGTGTGTAAAGACTGGTACAGAGGCAAATCAAAAACCACATCTTTCATCCAGACTTCTGTCAGCACAGGAAGTATTGCCTGAGTCGAGTCTCTCAGGTGTTTATTGTTCATTTCCAGTAGAACTTCCAGAAAACCGTTCAGGTCAGGCACACACACGCTCACACACACTCCGCTATCGCTATGGTTCTGGTCATTCAAAGTCGAGGAGGTGGTTTGGCAGCAATGCAATCGGCACCCCCAGGCGGAACCAGAGCTCCAGCCTGGAGTTCCTGGGAGGCTTACAACTTTGTCCCCTCAGAGAGGACGTGGGAATGAAAATAGACAGCCCTACTCAGCAGACAGTTGTGATGGCTCATTCCGGCACCAACGCCGTCATGAGAAGTCAGGACGGATGCAGCTATAGGGCTGTTGAGCTCAGGGCACGTGCTGAATCAAGCATAGCACGCGGCTCTCTAAAGCTTCCGTCGCTCACTCTTCTGCCTCAGATCGGACACTTTCAGCTTGCTTTGAAATGTCAGTTTTCACTGAAGAGCTTGGAAAAGGTGTTCCGTTTCTGTGGGGCCCACCACGTGGCTCTCCAATGTATTCCAGCCACCATTCTTCAGGTGTCTTGAAGCCATTTGCTGCATCCTGACTCGAGACGTTGATTCAAGCGCCTGCCACCCCTGAAGAAGGTGAGTAAGTCTTCGGAAAAGCAACGCGAACTGTTAGCTGTCGTGAAAGCCGACTGCTCTGTTGACGTCATATACTGGAACATGTAGCGTATGCTGCCATCCAGAATGGATTGTTTTCTTCTCTCTTCCTATGGCTCCATGATGTATAGTTTGCAATGAGTGAGACAGCCTTTGTAAGGTACACGTCTATGTTTCTGTCAAACTTGGTCTTAAAAGGCAGGTCAAAGATCCTTAGACAAATGCCCATAAACATAAACGTTTATTTGTAAGCATCCTATTTCCAGCTGAGTTATAGAGGGTGATTATATCTTTGCCTAAATAAGGCTCTGTCCCAGACTGATGATTATTATTGCATAAAAATGTGAATTGGGGCTCTCATAAGAAATAAGAATCCTGTTATTCAAATATACTTGTAAAAATCCAAACACATATTTTTTTATCGATGCATAGTAAGGCTATAACAAATCAGAGAGAGTGGCACAGACAAATGGATTTGATTAATAACATACATATGTCACTTTAATAAATATATTTACTCATATAGATTTTTGCCTAAAATCTGCACAATTTTCAACTATTTACAAATTGAACGTGTGTTTCTGGCATTCATGATTGTGATGGTAATTTCACGTGTCAAACTTGACCGGACCGCAGGATGCCCAGACATTTGGCCAAACATACTTCTAAAGAGTTTGTTCATCTTAAGAACCTGAAACATCACCTATATATCTGGTGGGTTATTTCCTACATAATTTCTGTTAAGTTATGGGCTTCCTACACACGAGCCTTTATAACATTTCACTGCTCATGTTTTCCTGGGAGTCAGGAACCACGTGGATCATCAGCAAAAAACATTAGTGTCAAATAGTTACTAATGGAAACAAGATCTCCTGAGTTAGGCATCTAACATCTCATTAGTTTACAATAGAACCAAACCAAAGACAGTCTATGTGAAGTTGCTAGAACTGGTTGCTACTGAGAAATAGAAATCCACGTGGGGCAGCTAGTTCCTTTCCTTAAGGAAAAGTCTTTGCCACAAGGATGTTAATGAAAGCAAGACCCTGGGTTCGATTATGTGCTACTGCCTTGCAAACAAGTATTTGTTTCACTTTACAGTTACTTCCAAAGACTGCCTTAGATTTGTTTTTGTCCCCTCCCTCCCTTCCATTCTTCCTTCGGTCCTTCCTTTCTTTTCTTCCCTCCCCAATCATGAGCTATTTTCCAGTCACAAACAACAGCAATTGCATTAACATTACCGCCAAAGTCCCCACAGTCCTCAAGCACTTTAAAAGCACAGCATCGCTGGAATAAAGTCTACAGCCTTTATGTGCTTTACTTGTCAATTAAAGAACGGTGACGAACAGACTTTAAAAGAGGGTAGGGTGAGGGTCGCCTGGGTGGCTCAGTCGGTTCAGCGTCCGACTTCAGCTCAGGTCATGATCTCACAGCTCGTGAGTTTGAGCCCCGCATGGGGCTCTGTGCTGACAGCTCAGAGCCTGGAGCCTGCTTCGGATTCTGTGTCGCCCTCTCTCTCTGCCCCTAACCCACTTGCATTCTGTCTCCGTCTCTCTCAAAAATAAATAAACATTAAAAAAAAAAGAGGGCAGGGTGAGAAGGGTTTGTAAAGAGAATTTTTTTCACTATCCCCAATTCTTTCATAATACTTCCCTAGAAGTCAGGGCATATGTAGAAAAGCAAATTAGGAACACCATTCATGGTTTTTTTCATTCTCAATTTCAGTACATTATATTAACTGTAAGAATATAAATTCACCGATTCCACAGAAGTACACTCAATTATACTGGGTCAGTAAGCTTCAAGCAGACTATGAGCTTTATCTGAATCATTTCCATGAGGTCTCCATTAGCTGCAACAATCATTCATGTAAGAAACCATTAAAAACACCGTCACCGGTAAAACCTGGCACACCGAGACAAGCTTCCTGCAGTCCACCCATACCCCTGCCCCAAGGCCCCTCCATCATTTATTTATACACATGGAAATGGGCTGACATGAACATAAGAGCATATTCTTTTTTTCAACGTTTATTTATTTTTGGGACAGAGAGAGACAGAGCATGAACGGGGGAGGGGCAGAGAGAGAGGGAGACACAGAATCAGAAACAGGCTCCAGGCTCTGAGCCATCAGCCCAGAGCCTGACGCGGGGCTCAAACTCACGGACCGCGAGATCGTGACCTGGCTGAAGTCGGACGCTCAACCGACTGCACTACCCAGGCGCCCAGAGCATATTCTTGAGAGGAAAAAGACAACTTATAAAAAAGTGTGTGTAGGAGAAAGGTATCCCTCTGTCTGGATGATCACTGTAGACTGCCTACACGTGAGCCTCCTATGTTAGACTATTAATCTCAGATAAACTGGCTACAATGAAACACCTAGACAACCAAACAGGGTACATACTTAGCCCACACACAACCACACACATAATTTCAACTTATGTAAACCAAATAAACATCAATTGGATATATATGAATGCAGTAGGCAAGGCATATGTAAACATCTAGAAAAGGTACCATGTTCTCTAACCTTCACATGTTCGCAATAGTTATTTACTCTGTGGTTGAACTTCCCCATGACTCCACTGAACTCAACCTAAAATTTCATGGGGCCTAAAGCCAATGCGTCTCAAAACTCCTTAGAATCTGAACAGACTCTTGTACATGAATGTTCAGGGCAGTGTTGGAAAGAACCCAAATGCCCATCAACAGATGAACAGATAAACAAATTGTGCTCTATGAATACAACGGAATATTATTTAACCATAAAATGAGTAAAATTTTGATATATGGCACAACACAGACGGACCTTTCAAACACTATGCTGAAATAAGTCAGACATGAAGGAATAAGTACTGTATGATCCCACTTATATGAAGGATCGAACAGGCACAATCAAAGGGTCAGAAAATAGAATGGACGTTACCAGTGGCTGTGAGAAGACAGAAGTAGAAATTAGCTGGGGATGATGACCATGTTTTGGGGATGATGAAAATGTGTTGGGGATGATAGCAGTATTGTAGGTATAGACAGTGGTGACAATTAGGCAATATTGTGAATGTATTTAATGCCACTGAGTTGTAAACTTGAGAATAGTTAAAATGGTAAAAATTGTGTTATGTGTATATTACCACAATAAAAAAAATTAATAGCCCTTACTAGGGATTCCTAGGACTTTTAATCAAATCTAGAAAAGTTTTATTCAGTCTATTCAAACTACAAACTTATAAAAGGATTACATCTATTTCACTAAAATTTTTAGGTTATTGGAAGGATCTCTAAATAATTTTACTTTCAAATATGTATTTGCTTTTGAGGACATCAAAGGAGAGTAAAAGGTTTTTTCTTTTACTTAAAACTTCAAAAATAATAAGTATTGTGAACGAAAATAAATGAATCATAATAAAATACTTTAATCTTTAATGATATGTTTTAAAAATTAGCATGATATTAACAAGAGCATTAAATGCAACCGCTTTTCATGGGTTTTTCTTTTTTTCTTCTTAAATGTTTACTTACTTATCTTGAGAGAGACACAGAGTGCAAGCAGGGAAGGGGCAGAGAGACAGGGAGACAAAGAATCCCAAGCAGGCTCCGCACCATCAGTGCAGAGCCCGATGTGGGGCTTGAACCCACAAACCATAAGATCACTAGCTGAGCTGAAATCAAGAGTTGGACACTTAACCTACTAAGCCACCCAGGTGCCCCTTTGTGGGTTTTTCTAGACCAGGTACAATAGAAATCAAAACATCACCCAGGTCCATTTCGACATCAGCCCTCACTCTGTCCTGGAGACCGGGAGTCCCCACTCCCTGCCCGTGTGTCCAGAATCACGGACAGCCACTGGCCGCAGGTCTGCCCTTTGCTCACTGCAAATTGGTTACACAGTGGAATGACAAGAACACTGCCAAGAAACACTCAGGACTGTTCTTCCCCGTCACTGATTTTCACGTCTGTTACATATTACGTATTTTGAAGTGACAGCTTATGCTATTAAAAATTTAAGAACAATTAGACATAGTAAATATTTCTCCCCTTGTTTCTTTACCAGTGGCTTAGGCAGCTTCACCCGGCTCACATAATCACAAGGGAGTCACCCTTCTTCTAATTATAATGTAAGAATAATCCTTATAAACCCGTCTTCAAACACAACCTAACAAGGGCTTACGTAAACTTTTACACACGTTTCTCCAGAGGCACACTGTGGCAAGTAGGGAAATATAGATTTGGGGGTGTAGTTACAGCTTGAAAGTTGTGTTTAACTGACTGTCTGAACGTTGGAGTTATCTACCATATCAGTTTCCTAGGGCTATCATAGCCAATTCCCCCAGACTGGGTGGTCTGAACAACAGGAATTGATTTTCTCACAGTCCTGGAGCCTGGAAACCGGAAATGCCCGCTAAGATCAGGGTATCAACAGAATTGGTTTCTTCTGAAGGCTCTGTCTCTGGCTTGCAGACGGCCGTCTCCCACACCCCGCATGTTTGTGTCCTAATGGCCTCTTCTTATAAGGACACCGGTCATATTGGATTAGGACCCAACCTAATGACCTCACTTTAACTTAATTACTTCTTTAAAATCCCCATCTCCCAAAACAGTCACATTCTGAAAACAGGAAGTTAGGACTTCAATGTATGAATGTGGGGGCTAAGGCGATTCAGCCCCAAACACCTATTCAGAACAACACTAGTAATTACTGTGTATGAAGGTATTATCCAAGTTCAGAAACGTTTACTCAATTTTGACCGTCCCACTCCACACTTAACCCCCTTTGCTTACTGATGCAGGGTTAACGCTAACCCCCGCCCGGTTGCTGAATCTCTAACAAACCACAGCTCCTTCACGCAGGGGGCCTTGGCTGGAGATGTGCGTCCCCTGCTCCCAGTGGTGGGTTTGAGCTTCCAATCTGCACTGAGACAATACCGGCTCTTTCTGGCACACAGAAGAATTGGGAAACACTGCCAGGTGATGGCTGGCAATGACAGATTTGAATAAGTGTCATTGTGTTTCTCTGTTGCTCTAAGAATGGGCCAGAACCACTGAATAGAAAATATTCCTAGGCAACCAGGTGCAAAAAAGTCAGGAATCTGCTTTTCTCTTTCCAGAGAGAATGAAAACGCATTTCAAAAACCCTACAAAAGGCTTTGATTCTGTGTGTGTCAGACTGAGCTAAGCTGCTTTAAACCCTGTTACACAGTACTGAGGACTTGAACTATAGGGGATCTGTTATCACCTTCATTTCAAATTCTGATAAGCTCTCCAGAATTTTTTAAAATGTTTGTAGCCCCTCTACTTGAGCATTGGGCCTCAGACAGCTCTCCTTTTATCTTCCAACTTCAAAGAATAATTTTGAAATAAAGGTTTACTTTCCTGTGAATTCTGAAAGTTTCAGACCATCAGGGACAATGGAATGACGTTTCTAGAAATGTATCCCCGACTCTAAAAGAACTCACATCTGTATTCCAATTCCTTTTCCCTGCATGGTGGTTAGGACAACAACTATTCCAGAGTTCACCTAGTCCGAACACTATGTCAAGTTACTCTTCGCGATGGTAGATTTTCTACATATTTTCTAAGTTTGTTTCAATCTGGGGGCGCCTGGGTGGCTCAGTCGGTTAAGCATCTGACTTCAGCTCAGGCCATGATCTCAGCGTGAGTTCAAGCCCCCGCGTCAGTCTCTGTGCTGACAGACTGGAGCCTGGAGCCAGCTTCTGATTCTGTGTCTCCCTCTCTCTCTCTCTCTGCCCCTCCTCTGCTCACGCTCTGTGTGTGTGTCTCTCTCTCTCTCAAAAAAAAAAATAAAAAAAAAACATTAAAAAAAATTAAATTTGTTTCAATCTGAAAATTTTAGTTCCCTAGCAGTGAAGTAGCTATGCCCTAACAGATAAGAACCCTCTATGGAGACAGACACATAGGGAACTGTATCCAAGTTTTGTGTGGCCTCTGAATATCACTTAACCTCTTGAGACATCAGCTTCCTGATTTGAAAAATAAGGACACTGTTACTACCTCACAGTCATTTGGGGGATCAGGCAAAAAAATGGATGTACCGTGCCTTATAAATTATAATGCACTAGTGATGGGTACTGAGGGGGTGGCATTTTTCTTGATTCTTCCATGACTGTGATTGCAGTCCTCACTGCCCTTTAAAACCACAACGTGGCCTCATGGCATGGAGCTACTTCATACCTGGCTTTATTTGGAGACTATTCCATAAGGACTGCTGAAACACACTGCTTGCTAGGCCACGCTATAACACTTTACATTTTTATTCGTCAAGTTAACAGTATTTCAAGGCAAATTGATCACCTACCAACCTTGATAATGCCGATTTACTATTATGGGTGGATATCTCAAATGTCTCTTGCTCTTTAGCATTAAATATTGAGTGGAAGTGGAGCTTTTATTGACAGCTTTATTACTTTATTTTACTACCACACGTTTTTATGTGACAGTAAAGCAGCTAAACACACATTAAATACGTGCTGATAGAACTTGATAATGACCTTCCACAGATTATTTTCTCCAAAAAGGCTGGTGGCAAGTAAGACAGGAAAATGTGTGAAAAGGAGAAAGCGGCCTGACCTAGACAGAACTAAATGTCCCGCATGTTCTTGAGCACCTTGTGCGTGCCGGGGAACTGAGACGATATGGAGACACGAGATGGAGACACGTAAGCCTATGTTTTTGTCTTCTTTATCCTACAGACTAATGAAGGAGCCAGGGACAGGAAACATATCTGGAGTACAGGAGACTCAAGTGCCCTAATAAAGATAGGTTCAAAGTATGACACAGGACAGGGGCAGGGTGCTGGTTTGTGGGGTAGAAATGACAAGGCCTCATAGTCTCTTTCTACAAAGGATATGCTAAGTGTTCGGCAAGCAGAGGAGAAAAGAATTTCTGGAAAAGGGAACGGCACGTGAAATGGTGTGGAGATGTGACAGAGAACCACTGTGCTCTGGGAAGTGGTAAAGGTCCAATGTGACTGACACAGAAGCTGTCGGGGAGGGGCTGGTCAGGTGCCTGGAGTCCTGAGTGCGAAGTCCCTCGCAGGCCTTGCTAAAGCTCCCAGCTCCAACCACCTCTGGAGAAAATTCCATACATGCAACACCCCTTTGGGCACAGGTGCTGTATCACGTGGCAGCCACCCCTCAGGAGGCAGCCTGGGGGTCACAGGCATCAGCTGGGAGATCAGTTCAGGCAGAGAAAGGTTGGTGGGGACCTGGGTATTGGCCTGCCTGCCCTCCACTTTGACGGATGTAAATGGCTCCTTCGAGGAAAAACACTCATCCCTCACCACTCGTTAGATGCTAATCCAGACTCTAAATGACACGGATTCATTCACTAAGTATTTGCTGAACGTGCACACTGGGCAGGTGCTGCGTGTACATCAGTGAATACGACAGATACTGTTCTTGAAACCTGGAGGCTTCTCGTGTAGCAGAGAGATTGGAGGTTTGAAAACTGGCTGTGGGGGAATGCATGTCTCCCTCGCCCAGAGAGAGCTTAGGGAAAGCCCCCCTGAGGAAGGGATCCGTGAACAGAGGTCTGACGGGCAGATACACAGGGGCAACAGTGGGGGAGCCTGGCGGTGGGGGCACCACCTTTACGGCGCTTCTCAGGCAGGAAAGAGCAGCTTGAATGGAGAGAAGGAAGTACTATAAATGGGAAGGGGAGACCGCAGAGGGGCCACTGGGGAGGGCTGAGGGCCAGGGAAGGCCAGAGCCGGATGGCGGGGGGACCTAGGCCAGCTGTTCACTCCCGTTCCTCACGTGCCTTCGATGCCCCAAGCACTGCAAGATGATAAAAAAAAAAAAAGCCCTGGCCTCCCCACGCTTACACTCTGGTGGATGGAGACAGACCAACACACGAAGCCAGCACCCAGTGTGTTGGCCTGTGAGGACAGGAATGGAGACTGAAGCACTGGAGGGGACAGGAGCACTCAGGGCCGCGGCATGGTGAGGAGTCTGTATTTACTTCCCTGTCTTTCTGTGTAGACCTGGTATCGTTACATTTGCAGCTTTATTTTTATTTTTAAAGTTGCCTTATTTATTTTGAGATAAATGGGGGAGGCGGCAGAGAGAAAGGGAGAGACAGAGAATCCCAACCAGGCTCCGCACTGTCAGCGCAGAGCCCCACGCAGGGCTTGAACTCACAAACCGTGAGATCATGACCTGAGCGGAAACCAAGAGTCGGACACTTAACCGACTGTTTTAAAGAGCTCCGATTACAGGAGAGAGGAACTCCGGAGGGGAACAAAAGGAGCTTGTGATGCTGAAGTGGAGGGAAACACTGTGAGTCAGGGGTGTGGCTGAGGCCGCGCACATTTTTAGGAAAAAGAATGGGGGTGGGGGGATTTGGCGATTGATTCCACATAGGAGGCAGAGCAGTGGAAAGAGTCAAGGGTGAGTCATACTTTTCTGGCCAGAACGATTACTACTGAGCCGAGAGATACTGGCCGTAAAATATTTGCCTGGGAGGAGAAGGCTGCCGGGCAAGAGGGAGATGCTTGGTTGCACTTCGGGGATGAGGAGTTGCAGATACGTAGGTAATGCAAGCGGGGTGTCCAGCACCCGTGGAGGCAGCAGCGTGTCCAGTAGGCAGTGTCTGGAGCCCCTCCGGGCTGGGCTGAGGACAGGGCGGGGGACCTGCACGCACCCTGGGACTGACCGAACCCACATGTGGATGAGCTGGCCCTGCCCTGAAGTCCCTCTCAGGCGGGAAGAGGAAATGGGTCCAAAGCCGCTTCAACTGACAGGCCAGCGCAACCCATCCCACACCCTCCTGAGACCCCCTCCCGGCCTCCCCTGTGTCCCCTCTCTGTGCGCTGCCGGCCGACTTCGCCGTGACAAGGGACCAGGAGTCACAGCACCAAGACGCCGGAGCCTGTGCCTTCCCATCCTCATTTTTTACTTCATACTTCATTTCTGCTATTAATTATTCAAAGCGATACCACTTTCTGAGCATAAACTGCTGGAAAAAAGAGAAGTAACGCACATGTATTAAGGGCTCTATGTTCTCTTTGGGAGAAGAAGGTTTCATCTAAACGTTTTTCATTTGGACTAATAAATACTTTATGTAACATGTTAACTATTCATCTCAAATGGAACACCTCGATTCATAATCTTTCCAAAAGAGTAACTCAGGTATACTTTTCCAAAACTATTATTAAAATGCTTCCAAGGTGCCCAACTGATGACCTTATCAGAAGGAATTATAAATTGCTAACTGCTGGATATTTCTGCTTCCCAATCTCTAATAATTTTGTATACAGAGTAATCTATGTTGCTGATTTATTTTAAAGTCATTCTGAGAAACTGCAGGATGCTATCCTAGAATAGAACATATGTATGTTTTATATGCTTAGGCGGGTTAGACAAAGGTGGTTCAGGAAAGAAAACTACAACAGAGGGTCAATGATTTCTTCTGATGGCTGGACACAGATCATCTGCAGAAATCACTGCTCTGCCCTCACTTCTGTTTTCACCTTGGCTACATTGAGAGCTTCGATAGTCACAATGAAATTAAAGACCGAGCTTACAGATAGGTCACCCAGGTAACATTCAATTTTCTTTGCCACAGGCCTATGAAAACACAGGGGTAGTACCTACAGCCGTGTTCTGTCAGCCTCACATAGTGAAGCATTGCTTTTTAAAAGGTGCTATAGCCAATTTGGAGAGCAGAAGGATGTGCCTTTGTTTTTAAAAAATTATGAAGCAGTATTGGAATTGATATGAAAGATTCCTCTGTCCCCTGCTTACAGACCCTTCATGATAGTTAATATCTCAACCTTACCCTTATGATATGAACCTTTTAAATAATTAAAGCTGAGATTTGATCAGGATGCTCTACAGGTAAGATATAATATTGATGAGATATAGAACAAGAGTTATGATTTCATGGTGCTATAAAGAAATTCTTTTTAAAGCAAAAGATACATACTGATATTTCAAAACAATCTCCCCCCCCAAAAAAAAGAAGTATTACCAATGTACACCTAATAAATGAGCAGGTCAAGTTTGCTAATGTGAGGATGCGACATTTAATGTGATCACCTATAGATCCTTTAGGCTAGAAGACATGTGTAATACCTGATGGTCAGAGTTCCACTTTATAAATTAAAACAAAGTGACACCCGGCCTCAGAATTGCAGCAACAATCAAACACACAAATTGAGAAGTAATAGAGAAGGTCGCCTAATCTTGCATTGTAGTTCTTAGATTTACAGCTCAATGACCCTGGCAGATAATTATCTTTTATTCCTTCAAGTGGCTCTTAGTGCTGAATAATCCTGTCAGTTTCTATCTGTATGCTATATACAACTAACTACCCCACACAGTTTATGTCAATTTCATCTGCTTCTATCTTGAAATGAGAGATTTTTATGTCCTATCACATCTTTAAGTCAACTCTGAACCAGGGCTGTAGGCTTGACTCTGGAGCCGGGTTTTGTAGTGAGGCAAAAGGCAGCGTGCACCTCAAGCCACAAGCTTGCTTCTGCAGCCACAGATTTGCTGTGCACTTGCACAAACAGGCTCGCTGTGCACTTGTGTAAATAGACTTCCTGTGCACTTATTAAATAGACTTGCTTTGCACTTGAGCAAACAGACCCACTGTGCGCTTGTGCAAAAAGACCCGCACGTGTGCAAGGAGACTCACTGCACTTGTGCGAACAGGCTCTCTGTGTACTTTTGTAAATAGAATCAGTGCGCACTTATGTAAACAGACTCACTGCAGTTGTGAAACAGACCCACTGTGCGCTTGTGCAAAAAGACCCGCACGTGTGCAAGGAGACTCACTGCACTTGTGCGAACAGGCTCTCTGTGTACTTTTGTAAATAGAATCAGTGCGCACTTATGTAAACAGACTCACTGCAGTTGTGAAACAGACTCACTGTGCGCTTGTGCAAATAGACTGATGTGTACCTGTGCAAACAGACTCGCTTCACTTGTGCAAACAGGCTCACTGTGCACTTTTGTGAACAGAATCCAGGTGCACTTGTGCAAACAGACTCGTGGTGCACGTGTGCAAGTTGCTTCAGATATCCAGGTTTCAACTTCCCACTCAACAAAATGTAGGAGTCAAATGAGTTACTAAGAATTCAATCTTTTTTTCTTCTAGGTATATTCTGTCAGGAACTACAAAGGGGCTGAGATTTTACCCAACTTCCAAATTAACAAGTTACCTGTCCCAGTTCTATAGACAGAAGATGTGAGATTCCTAGGTCAGAGACAAAGGACTTTATTACGAATGGCACAGGAAGTGACATGAGCTTCTGGCTCCTGTGGGCTCCCCATGCCCCCAAAGTCCCAGGGTCCAAGTCATGCTACACTTGCAATAGGTTTTTGTTACATCTGAAGAACCATGGTGTAGGGAATCCAAATCTTTTATTATGTGTGTAAGGAAACGTGTCTGCCCTTTGCTCCAGAGAGAGATATTATCTTTATTATACTGAACAGTAATATAGCGTGTTCTCTGCTCCAGCGGGAGGCACTAATTCTGTCTTTCAAGGCTGTTCCCTGTCCAAACATCCTTGAAAAAAGAGCCCAGGACAAAGGGCACTGGTGCCTCTGCTGGGAAGATACATAGAAGCATGAGAGGCCCAGGGCAAATTGCATCCCAACATCTTCTAAACAATTCAGGTAATATAAATTTCTCCCATTATAACTGACCTCAAGGTTAGATCCACACTGAGTATAAAGAATGGATTTCCAATTAATCCCTATAGTAAACTTTTCTAGCATCCCTAGTAAAATCAAGGTGTTTTTTTAAATTAAAAGCATGGTTCTCTGCAGATATCAATTCTGATTCACAGATCGTACTTAGTATTTATTCAAGATAAGAAATAAACCTTGCCGAATTTCTCAATAGTAATTTGACTATAAATACCGCATTCAATTCATCAACTTGCATAAAGTACCCTGTTGGTTCTTATCCAGCATTTATTCTCCTTCATCCTTCCCACTAGCTCCCCAAATCTCTAATTTCATTCAGCTTTTGTTCTCCATGCCCTGTGGCTCAGGGATAGCTCGTCCCATCTCTAGACCCAAGAATATACCTTTTTTATTTTTAAACCAGTTTTAGGTTTATAGCCCAAACTGAGCAGATTTCCCATACACGCCTGCCTCCCCACACATGTGCGGTTTCCCCCAATATCTCCTTCCCCCACCACAGTGGTATGTTTGTCACAACTTGTGATCCTACGTTGACACATCATTATCAGCCAGAGTCCATAGTATATGTCAGGGTTCACTCTCTGTGTGGTACATTCTCTGGGTTTGGAAAAACGTATAATAACATGTAGTCACCATTACAGAATCATGCAGAGTATTTTCACTGCCCTAAAAATCCTCTGCGCCCCACCTATTCATCCGTCCCTCCCCTTTAAACCTTGGCAACCACTGAACTTTTCGCCATCTCCACAATTTTGCCTTTTCCAGAATGTCATATACTTGGAAGTATACACACGTAGCCTTTACAATTGGACTTTTCACTTAGTAATATGCGTTTACATTTCCTCCATGTCTTTTCATGGCTTGATAGCTCATTTCTTTTTAGCAACGAATAATATTCCATTGTCTTGATGCGCCAGTTTGTTTAGTGTCTTCCTGAAGAACATCTTGGTAGCCTCCAAGTTTTGGCAATTATAAACAAAGCTACTGTAAACATCCAGGTGAGGGTTTGGGGGCGGTTATAAGTTTTCAACTCCTCTGAGTAAATACCAAGAAGACCTATTGCTGGATTGCACGACAGGAGCATATTTCATTTTGTAAGAAGTTGCCAAGCTGTCTTGCAAAGTGGCTTTACTGTTCTGCATTCCCACTGGCAACGACTGAGAGTTTCTCTTGCTCTACATCCGCACCAGCGAGAGGTTTTGTCAGTGTCCTGAGTTTTAACAGGTGTGTGATACAAGGGTATATCTGCATTCCTCCAAATCAGCAATTCTCAACCAGCAACATTAGCACCCTCTGGGAATCTGTTAGAAATATACATTGCTGACCCCAAACCTACTGAATCATAAACTCTGGGGTGAGACCTGGAGATCTGCCTTTTAACAAGGCTTCCAGGTGATTCTGTTATACATTAACATCACTAAACTACATTAAAGTTTGAGAATAAGGACACTAAGCCAACTATTTCACAAAAATCTCCTGGCAATTATTATTAGTCCTTACTGGCCTAATAGATTGAAAGAAAGGAATGATATTCTAAATTTGGGGAAATGTTTCTCTTCCCCTTCTGACAGATTTGAATAAAGCATACTTTCCTAGTTGCTTCTAAAGGCCTTCTTACGACCATGAAGAAGACCAGCCTTGGGGTGAAACCAATGCAAGGGAGATTTGGAAAGAACTCATGTCCCAGGTAATACTACTGAGAAATCAAATCAACAACCTATAAAGTGTGACTGATTTATCTATGGATTTCCTGTTACTACAAGTTCATAAGTTTCCTTATTAATTTATATGAATTGGCTTTACGTTACTTGCAGCACAAAGCACCCCAATAAAAATGATTTATTTGTAAAGTCTGCCCTAATGTTTATGCTTACTGTTAGAACTTCCTCCCTACACTGTTCGGGTAATCTATGCAAGCCTTGCTTCACTTAAATATGTGCATGCATTGAAAACCAATGGCAGATTTTATTTTTATTTTTATTTTTAAATGTTTATTTACTTTTGAGAAAGAGAGAGAGAAAGAGAGACAGAGCATGAGCAGGGAAGGGACAGAGAGAGACGGAGACATAGAATCCAAAGCAGACTCCAGGCTCTGAGCTGTCAGCACAGATCCCGACGAGGGTCTCAAACTCAAGAACCATGAGATCATGACCTGAGCTGAAGTTGGACGCTCAACTGACTGAGCCACCCAGGCACCCCAAAAAACCAATGGAAGACTTTCTGAATTAGAAAGTTACATCCATGAGGGCAATGTATTCATTTGTTTTTCTCACCATTTTGGGCTTCTCCCAAAGCCTAGAGGATACCTGTCAAATCATGGAGTCTTAATAAGTATTTGTCAAATAAATTAATAAATGAATAAATAAATGAAACAAACTAAAATCAGGGATGGAGAGTATTTTGATTATGTCTACTCAGCCTTCCTACTCAGTATCCTTTCAGCTGATTTCCTGGTGGTCAATTGATACCTGCTGCATTCCTGGATACCACATCATATAGCATCCCATAGCAAAGGTGAGAAAAGATCATTTTTCCTTGTACATAATTAAAGAGCAAAGGAACCCTTCCCAGAAGACTCCCCAGTCCTGTAGTCTTCCCCGCAAGACTTTCTGACCAGAATTTCACAGACTGAAGATCTAAGTGTAAAAACTCTTTAAAATATTCAAAGACAAGGTGGGAAAATAACTTCTAAAACAAGACTGGAAAGTGAGTAGCCACAGGGAAAAATAAGAGTTTAATTAGCAAATGTTACTTCATATCTGGCTATCTACTGATAATAAATTCACTTCCATTTGGATTGATTTAAATTCTAATGACAGTTTTATCATATATTAAAGTATATGGATAGCCCTGGAGGGTAAGACTGATAGATTTAACTACATAAATTTAAACATTTCTCTTTAATAAAATATACCATGAATAAAGTCAAAAGGCAAATAGTAGAATGAGGGAAAATATTCAAAAAACACAGGACAAATGGTTAACAATCCTACTATATAAAACACTCCTACCAAATGAAAAGGGAACAATTGGAAAAGTATCCTAAGGATAGAAATAGGTAAGTTCATGATGAAGTAATATAAAAAGTCAATTAGAAACACGAGAAAAAGTGAAATGCAAATTAAAATAGTGATGTGCCATATCTGAGCTAATAAAAACAAAATTTAAGAGATTAATATTCACTGCTCAAAAGTACATTCAGAAATCAACTGGCACACATTGCTGATGCTAGAACCTTCCGGAGAGTAATCTGACAACATCTACTAAAATCTTCAATGCATCTATCTTTGTCCCACCAGTCCTACTTTAAAACTGTAACCTACAGAAATAAAAATATTTTAATATAAGGAAATATATGTACAAATATTTATTGAAATATTCATTTTAATAGAAAACAATGACCTCCCTACCCATCAAAACAAGGAGAGCTGAGGGGTGTCTGGCTGGATCAGCGGGTAGAGCATGCAATTCTTGATCTCGTGATCATGAGTTCAAGTGGGAGTAGAGCTCACATAAAAAAAGAAAAGGGAGGAGAGCTGAGTAATTAAAGTACCCATATTCCAGAAAAATAAAGAGCTACTCCTCAGAATTAAATTATATATATATATACACACACACACACACACACACACACACACACACACACACACATATATATATAGAGAGAGAGAGAGAGAGTACTAGACTCTAGCAACTGGAGAGATGTTTAGTAACTATTGACAAATGTGAAATAAAATTGCAGAATACCATGTACAATATGATCTCATTCTGATAGAATGAGCAGTAAGGAAGATCTGGGACATATACTGATATTTATATGCCTATATGGGCATAAAGAGAGATGTACAAGGAAAACACTTAAGTATTATCCCCAGGAAAGAAACTGAAAGAAAGATGTGAGCATCTATTAACTTCTGTATTGTTTGCCACCTTATATGGCACTTATTACTTCAGTAATTAAAATAGACAAAAAGAGGGGCGCCTGGGTGGCTCAGTCGGTTAAGCATCCGAGTTCAGCTCAGGTCACAATCTCGCAGTCCGTGAGTTCGAGCCCTGCGTCGGGCTCTGGGCTGATGGCTCAGAGCCTGGAGCCTGCTTCCGATTCTGTGTCTCCCTCTCTCTCTGCCCCTCCCCCGTTCATGCTCTGTCTCTCTCTGTCTCAAAAATAAATAAATGTTAAAAAAAAAATTTAAAAAAAAATAGACAAAAAGATACAGACATTAACAAATAAAATGTTACTTTTGATGATTCATGATCCAACTTAAAAGCAATATAGTCTATCTCACGAATAGTGAAATAGCAATATATAATATTTAGCAGAAATATATATTAACATCTGTATCTTTTCTATTGCTAATTTGAGCTAGAGAGGGTTTTCAATGCCCACTGGAAATCTGTGTCTACAGTCACTTTTCTAGATCTATATAGAAGAAGAGCTGCTATTTGGTCAATAGAAATATTTTATCTGAATAGTTCTATTACTTATATTATTCCTTCTACAAGTGTAATAACATGGTTGGAAGATCAGCAATTTTGATATCAAACAGTTCTATTATCATTCTTATTTTAAGAAAAGGTGTAACCATACTTCCTAATAAAATTTCTTGTATTTGTGGTTTTAATCTAGTTGATATGCATTATTCACTTTTAAAGTTATCTATTCCCTCGCAATTTATTCTAATATGTGATGTAATTACCAGTTCTTTATATTCTTAAAATTCATTTATAAAAAATATTTATAAAAAAACAAGCAAAGGAGCATGGTTGACCCTCGTAAACTAAAATCTTGACATATCATCAAGGTTTCATAATTGTTGTTATGACTGTGCAGGTCTTAGTTCTCATGTGTTTTACTTATTAACTTAGTTTTTAACCACATGAACAGCCTTATCCTTACAGAACAGAGCAGGCAAGTTCTAATTGGAGGCCAAATGCCATAGAATGTACTCTGATGAGTTATCTGTCCACATCAATGTACAAACACGTGGTATACCTGGGAAGTTAAGAATGAGTGCATTTTTCCTAGGATGTTCTGAAGATAAAAGCCACTCTGAGACTAGATCTTTCTGCTCCTGGGTCAGGGGCATAGAACACAGGTTAGCCTGTCTCAGAAAGTCTTCACAGTGTAAGATTTTTCCTGTGTACCTGAGTTCCTTCCATCCAGAGCATCAGAACCCTCATCTCCGATCTCATTCAATACGGATCCCCAAACTACCTGAGGTCTGTGGCTCAAGGGCAAAAGGAAAGACGTCCCCCCAAAACACTCATACTCCACAGGCTGCCTTGTTGCTCTAATCAAACTGTGGTTGTCAAGCTTGGCGTGTTCTGGGCCAACTTAGAGGTGACAGGGTCGGGGGCAGTACTCTTCAAAGGTTTAAAGTGTCAGAACATTCCTCAAGTCACGACTAATTGCAACACACCGACTATCACAGAATAACGATGTCTGGCACGTGAAGTTCAAAGTTACCCTATTTTCTTTGCTACCCTCCAGTGACTCTGGGCCGTACGCGGTTTTCTACCCTGACGACACGTGAAAGAGTCCAAATGCAACATTCTCCCAGATTCCAGTGAACGTGTAATCATTTTTTGACATTAGCTTGAGGACATACATGCATGTTTTGTGTTACTTAAAGCAAACTGCAGCTTGATGTAGGTGTGCCAAATAAACTCCAACCTGCTCGGCTTAACAGTCCTACTGGAGGGTTCTGCCATGGTAGTACTATCCTCAGGTGGTGACAAGTTTATGAATTTTATAAACTGATCACAATCCGCTAGCAAGCCTACTTCGAATTCAGGGCGTGCCATGTGACCAAAGTATTTGGCTAGTCGTTTTTCATGCATTAGCCCATTTCGTTCTCCTGGCAGTGCTATGAAGAAGAAGGTGCCAGGGACCAGAATTACCTGGAAGGTTAGGTCCAGAACAGAGAAGTAATTTGTTGAGCTGTTTTTAGCTATTAGTATCAGAACTACCCGAGTCAGTCAGACTTTAAGGTGAAAGAAGGGTGCCTGGGTGGCGATGCCACATGCCCGTGGGTTCACACACAGGGAAAGTGCTGACCCAGTCTTTAAAGGCAGCAGGATCTGAGGTGGAGGTTACTATGCAGCCTCTGGGCATAAAGACCTGTACACACCTGCTGATTATATTATAATAAAAAAAAAAAGAAGATGCAGCATTGCCACGATGAGTCTGTCCTCTGCCCAAATGCAAGGAGGCTACTTAATGCAATGTATTTACATCTAGAGCCTCATAGGGAAACTACTTCGTATGCCCTTTTAATGTTTATAATTAAAAAAGGTTCTTAATGGTTTCATGTGTTGGAAATGCATTAAAAACATGATGCCCTTTGGCAGAGCTGTTTCAGAAGTAGAACTAGAACACTACTTTTTCCCCTAGTAAATAAATTTAAATTAAAAATAAATTATGTTCCATTCAGTGAGGTCTCTGGCCTGTATTTCCCATGAATAGCAGCCATTGTTAGATCTTAGAGAGGCTCCCTCCTGCTCATGAGGGCCCACGGGTCAACCGTGTAAGTCCAAATTCATATTTGTGACAGTTTTGTACAGAAAAGACAAATTAGGCTATCCTTGATACAGAAAGAAAACAAATCAGGTTTTGGCAGGGGTATTATTATTATTATTATTGAGAGAGAGACAGCACAAGCAGAGGAGGGGCAGAGAGAAAATCTCAAGTAGGCTCCACACCAGCCCACTGTGGAGCTCGAACTCATGAGCCGTGAGGTGAGATCAGGACCTGAGCTGAAATCAAGTGTCAACGCTTAACCAACTGAGCCACCCAGGCAACCCTTGGCAGGGTATAATTTCAGATCAGCCCCACTGCAACCAGAATGATTCTTTTTCTCCCACAAGTAGACCTAAGACACAGAGATGCTGGCCTTCAGTGGAATGCAAGTATCACACAGTCTGGGCATCATGTAAGGCCCCCGTGCTGAGAAGCTATCACTCCTCTTTTCCCATATGTGAATCTCATTCAGGTGTATTTAAAACCAGTCTTGGGGTGCCTGGTGGCTCAGTTAAGCGTCCGACTCTTGATTTTGGCTCAGGTCATCTCATGGTTTATGAGTTCGAGCCCTGCATCGGGCTCTGCACTGACAGTATGGAGCCTGCTTGAGATACTCTCTCTCTCTCCCTCTCTCTCTGACCCTCCCCTGCTCTCACTCTCTCAAAATAAATAAACTTTGAAAAAATTAAAAATGAATAAAAATAAAACCACTCTCTCCAGTGTCACATTTAGCAAACCCGGGGATTAACATTTCAAAACCAATATTAACCAAAATCTCGTGAGATTTAGACAAGAGCAGGTAGGACAGAAGGTACTACTGTAAAAGTACACTAAGAGACGTCCTCAGGGTGTGTGTTGAAAGACAACATGAAACTCCAGCCCTGTAGTTCCACAGAGCATTTCCATGGTCAGGGCCTCTGAGCCCTTGCTCACGTATACATGTGTTCATCAAAGCCCATGGCAAGGACACACGAGAACAAATAGACACAAATATATTCGTTCTCGTGCAACAGAACAACTGCTGTCACAAAGAACAGGAGATACATGAAAATATTCCACAGTGGGTTGGGCACAAACTCAATCTGTCCCAGACCATAGAGTATCTGAAGGGGTAGGGACCCAAAAGAACATGGGAAACATGGCCCACGTCTCGTGTCACTGAAGATAAGATGGCTTTAATTACATGTTATGGAAGTAACTGAGCAGACCAAAAATAAATTTTAATGTAACATATGTTTGGAGTTTATTTTTTTTTTAATGTTTATTTATTTTTGAGAGAGAGAGAGCAAGCAAGCGGGGGAGAGGCAGAGAGAGAGAGAGAGGAAGACAGAAGATCTCAAGTGGGCTCCATGCTGACAGCGGAGAGCCCAATTCAGGGCTCGAACTCACGAACTGTGAGATCATTACCTGAGCCGAAGTGGGACACTCAACAGACTGAGCCACCCAGGCGCTCTGAAGTTTCTATTACAATGATGTAAAGGTTCCAATGAGGTATACATAGAACAAATATACACCTCTATGCAAATAGGCATAAAATGTACCCACCTTTACTAGTTTAAAAGAATGGTACATTGTAAAAAACAATCTAAAATTTCTTGTATCACCCTATTCTTGACAAACAGAAGGTCAACGGCTGACAGGACGGCTGTACCATCTGCGACAGTACTTCTAGAGTACTTATTTGTACTTTGACTCTCTGGAAGCACAACAGTACTACCTGCTTTAGTAGGCAAGGCTTCCATGAGTCATAAAGATGAAGTGTTTTTTAATACATTGAGCACTCAGGTCATGATCTTGCGGTTCATGGGTTCGAGCCCCACGATGGGCTCTGTGCTGACAGCTCAGAGCCTGGAACCTGCTTCATGTGTGTCTCTCCCTCTCTCTCTCTCTGTCCTTCCCCCACTCATGCTTGGTCTCTCTCTCAAAAAAATAAACATTAAAAAATTAATACAACGGGGCGCCTGGGTGGCGCAGTCGGTTAAGCGTCTGACTTCAGCCAGGTCACGATCTCGTGGTCCGTGAGTTCGAGCCCCACGTCGGGCTCTGGGCTGATGGCTCGGAGCCTGGAGCCAGTTTCCGATTCTGTGTCTCCCTCTCTCTCTGCACCTCCCCCATTCATGCTCTGTCTCTCTCTGTCCCAAAAATAAATAAACGTTGAAAAAAAAATTAATACATTGAGCATTACGAATTTCATTAAAAGCCCAAGTTGGTGCTTAAAGTCTCAAAATAGTTTACAAAAAGTCACATAAACTAAGTATAAACAATACAATTATCAGATTAATTAAAAAGGTCCAATCACACATGCCATAATATGAATGAACCTTAAGGACATAACGCCAATGGAATAAGCCAGTAACAAAAGGGCAAATTTTACATGATTCCACTTACGAGAGGCACCTAGTAGTTACATTCATGGAGGTAGGAAGTAGAGTGGTAGTTGGTGGGGCCTGGCGATGGGGGTTGGGGAATTTGTATGGCTACAGAGTTTCAGTTTTGCAAAAGGAATCAGTTCTAGAGATTGAATGTACTCAGCATTATTGAACCATACACTTAGAGATGGTTAAGATGGCGAATTTTATGGAATGTGATTTTACCACAATTAAAAATAAAAGATACTCTAATAAAAAAATCTCCTGCTTCCCTCCATTCTCTAGCTCCTCTGTCTTTCTGTGCAGCATTTACGATAGTATATATGTATGTATATATATTTGTTTATTGACTGCACATTTCCTCCCTCACATACCCCAAAGAGATCAGCTCGGAGGGTAGACCTTGTCCAGTTGCTCTACCCTCAGAGCCTTGTAAATTTGGGTGTTCAATAAATATTTCACGAATACATTTTTTTTAAGGCGCAATCATTCTTTTTTCCAGGTGCTTCGTTACGTTAATTCTAAAGAACATATTTCGGTTCAGCTTGTTTTTGCTTTTGCTTTTTTCCCACTCTTACCGATCTTAATTGTTAGGTCATTAGTTTACCACCATCCTTCTTTAACTCCTGGGGCCAGCTATTAGCAAGTCACTCAGCCACAGTTAAACAATAACCAGGACACATAAAATCAAGATCCCAAAATAAAACATATAAAGTCCACTGTGAAAATTAATCTAACAGCATCTCCCATTTCTCTTTTTCAAGGAGCTACCAATTAATGGCTTGTGGGATCTAGCTGTACATAATTATAAGAATACAAGATATAGTAGAAAACACAAACTAAATTATATTTTGCTTAACTGGATACACTGAAGTAATTTCAATTCTCCGAGGTTACCCAACTATAGCTGAACAGCAAAACTGGAAGATACGTGGGTATGTGTATAAATCTTGAAACTTGCTCCTTATCATAATCATTTTTTAAAAAATACCCTACACTGCATAAGCAGAATATACTTATCATTTGTAAAATCCCTTTACAGATAAGATCTAAACTGATTTTCATAAACACCTCTGATACAGTCAGAGCAGGTGTCATGGCCCTTATTTAAAGATAAGGAGACAGAACCAGAGAAGCTAAGTGATTTGATCGAGGTCACACGCACAGAGCCTGTGCATATATTTGAAAATAATTCTGAGAAACACAAGGAGCAAGAGCTCTAGAAGTGTGCTATAATTCTTGAAAGAAATCTGACCAGGTAATGAGATTGTGTCTACTAGCCGCACATGAAAATCAATTCCATTGCCCAGAGAAGGACAATAAATACTGATTTTGCCGTTTTAATGCAAGAAGTCAAATACATTTTCATGGGTGTCACCAAAACACGACAGGACAGGTCTCAGTGGTGTGGCACAGAAATGAAAACCGAAAACTTGTCCAAAAGAAACAGATCTCATAGAAGAAATGAGAGAAATGACGTTTGTCATGAATGCAGTGCTCTAAGGCTGAGAATTCTATGAGCCGTTATATAAAACGGGTCCTCAGATTTTCAATTTACCAGGTAAGTAATTATTTGTAAAACATCCAGGGCAACAAAATCAGGTTGTTAACATCTAATTATTTTGATTGGAAATGTTTAAAGACTTTTATTTTAAATGGCAGTTGACTTTTATTGACCATTTGCTATATGTAAGCTTCTACTCTAGATACCTTAGACACATTAGCTCGTGAAGGCTTCATGGCCATACTACAAGATATATATTTAAAATTTTTTTTTAATGTTTATGTATTTTTTGAGAGAGAGAGACTGAGCGTGAGCAGGGGAGGGGCAGAGAGACAGGGATACACAGAATCAGAAGCTGTCAGCACAGAGCCTAATGCGGGGCTCGAACTTACAGGCTGTGAGATCATGACCTGAGCTGAAGTTGGACGCTTAAGACTGAGTCACCCAGGCACCCCCAAGATATATATTTTTATTATCATCCCCATTTGATGGATAAGGCAGTGAAAGTCCACAGAAGGTAAGCAGTTTTCCCACGGTCACGTGTATAGCTCCGGGCAGAGCCAGAACTCAAACCCTGGCAGCCTGGTCCCAGAGCCTCCATTTTCGACTGCTAACTATGGCTTGAGTAACTTCCAGCATTATCATTTCATAAAAAGGATATTTTAACTCAAAAACCAGGTGCCGTATCTCAAAATAAGAGTCATCTCTTCAAATTTAATTTACTTAGCAGCGCTAAAAATGCAGTATTTTCCCCCTTTGAGCTTAGATTTTTGTAAATGTCATCACAGACCTCCACTAGTCTGCAGAACAGGACTTGACAAGCACGAGAAGGGAATATCTGGACACAGATAAAATAAAAGTGAAAGTCAAAGACTTTCAGGGTAAAAACATACGATGGACCATCTCATTAGAAAGAGAACAATGCAAGAATCACAGAATCTTCATGTTGAAGAGATCTGCAGGGTCCACCGGTTCAATCCTTTTCTGAATACAGAAATCACCTTCTACAATGTCAGGTTCTGCTTGAAGGGATCAGCCGTTGCAAACTCACCATTCATGATTCAGTTCTTGTCAAATTTGCACAGGCCCTCTGTTCTTCTCCACCACCTTTCTAAATTCTTTCCATCATTCCTCATTGGTAGAGCAAGGTTCCAGAAACTTTCCTAACCTGGGTGCTTTCCCTGGAGTACAGTCCATTTCGTGCTCTCTTGCTTAAAACTCAGGGATCAGAAATAAGTGTGATAATTACAGTGAGGCAACCTAGCACCGGTACATTAAGATTATCACCTCCTTCAACATGAGTGTTTGGCTTTCTTAATGCAACCTAAAATTATAGTAGGTTTTGTTTTGTTTTTGGTGGGGGATAGGGCTGAGGAAATAGCATTATAGAGTGGTATGGGTCATATTATGGATTCCCACACATTTAAGCCAAATCCTCAATCTCTTTTTTGTATATTCTGCTGCTAAATTTTATTACTCTAATTCTACAGTAGTACTGTTGGGATTTAAACCATACAGGATGAAACGTGCAACTATTCCTACCACACATCACCCTATCAGATTCATTCGGTGTTCATGTTCAAGCCCGGCCACGGACATTTTCCATCTACTTGGCGGCACGCTTAAAGCCTCCCCACCCCACCCCCGCTTATAAGCTCCATGACTCATTCCTTGTGAGCCCCAAACACCCACAAACCATCCGAGTGACAGTCTGGGACCGTACCACACTTTTCAGTCTATAGTCTGCAGCACCTGTATCCTGCCTTGTAACTCAGTCCTGCCTTCCACGACGTCCCACTGCTTATCAGCCACGGCCACCAGCCTTTTCTTCCCATTTTCTCAAAAGCCTCAGGTCAAGAAAGGGTGAACCTGTATTTCTTCATACAGTAAAGAGAAATTGGACTTCACTTTCCTCGCCCACCTATCATGCCTCCCCCTCTCATTTCTAGCTTTGACTCTCTGACCTAACATACTTCTATTTCCCAAGACCGACTTGTCCAACTGCAGGTCTTTCAACCATGTTCAACACCAGCACATGACATTGACAGAGTAGTTCAACCTGAGGTTGCAAACAGTAAGATGAAAAAGCATGCTTTATCATCAGGCTTCCTTGCTTAAGTGAGGTTTAAAACCTTTTAAGGCAGAGTGTTGGCGTGCACATATCAATTCAAAATTGGTTTTAATCTCTTCAAAAGGACTGACAAGGTGTTCTAAAAGGCACGCCGTCTCTTTGAGAGTTATACACGTACACATCAGGCAGCAGTAAAAAAAAAAAATACAAGCATTATATTCAGGGGAAATGTACAGAACAATTGTGTCAACAGCTGAAACAGGCAGAAAACCAAGAGAAAAGACAAAATCCGGAAGTAAGAACAGGACTGGAAACATTACGTAGGCGGGGTTGTCAGTGACGAGAATGGAACAGATGGTATCATCTCTCTGGTCTAGACAATGGAATTCTACCCTTTTTTTTGGACAGAGAGGGAGACTATATATTGCCATGCTCAAAATAGGATTCCTTAAAATCACACTGAGGTGAAATCATACTAAACGTGCTGCGAACGGAGCATGCTTGGAGGGGAGCGGGTCCTTGTGGGCTCCCATTTCCCCACCCGTAAAAGGGAGTGACAGTATCTGCCCTGGAGACTTCACAAGGCAGTTATCAAATCAATAACAGATTTGAGAGCAATGCCTCAACTGCGAAATGATATAGACAGTGTTATACATGGCCACTGGTTGCCCTGCAACAGATGATAAGACAATACAAGAAATTGTTTCACAAAAAAAGAAGGGCAGTTTTATTCAACTAAAAAGAGGAGACGCCATCATTTGGAGAAGTGAGGAAGAGAATGGGTTTTCAAATTCCTTTCTCCTTGGAGTCATCAGCCAGGGCTGTGTGAAGGGCCCGTCCAGAACTGCTGTTTACTCCAGAGACCCTGCATGGCAGGTGGCTTGAGCGCCCGGTGGGGGACACTCAGTTGGCTAGAACAGGCCCATCATGTATCCCCGGGGGGGGGGGGGGGAAGTAGCTGTTCCCTTTTCTAATGAAATTTTAAAAAACCACCACAACAACACAAATACAGAATTCTTCCATAAAGTTTTGAACTTGTGGAAACAGTACCCACTCCACAGTATAAAGAAAAAATACTGAAACATCTACACCTGTTCAGATTTAATCATTTCTCCTACCAGCCAGGGTCAGACTGTGCTCTGAGTACCTTCAAAAGTTAAAAAAAGAAACGAAACATACTGATGTGTCTACTTAAAGAATGTTATCTGAGGACTCAATTAATTCCATAAAAATTTATTGCATTTCCTCACCACAACCCACAGTTCAATATAGGGATTCTTCATCTAAATGAGGAAAGAACACTTGAGTATCCCCATGTATTATTTCTCTCCCCTTCCCTGGCAGAAAGTAGCCACACAGAAAGCACTACACCTTCTCACGGGAGCTTTCTTCGGGTTTTGATTTTTCTAAGACTCTACATCTCTCCCTCCATCAACCCCACTTTAGTTAAGCTGCAGAATGGGCTCGGCACAGTCAATTAGAACTTTATAATCGAAACTTGAAGAGTGCACGCAGCCCACAAATCACCCTTGCTTATTTTACAAATGGGCCCCACATCATTGGCAAGCAGCCCCTCCATTAAATATCCATCAATAAAAACACAGCTTTAAAGCTATCACTAAGATGGAATCTATTATTCCGGTGCCCCTCCAGGCTAAACGCGCATTAACTGTAAACATAAAACAAGGGGACCAGGGTGAGAGGATGTGACCTATGAGCAGACATCATCAAAGCAGACAGTTTACGTCAACCTTAGGGAGAATGCCTGTACAAACTAGATGATACTCACAGGAAGGTGTAAGTAAAAAAAAAAAATAGGGAAAAGGAAAGAAAGGAGGTGAAGGCTGCCTGGAAATACCAAGCCTTGAGGTCCCAAAGTCCTGTTGGGTTACTGTTCCCGGGCGAAGGGAATTATTTGTTCCTGCGGAGGATGCTGACAGAGCTGGGGAGCAGGTTAACACCTGATCAACACCGTGCTGTAGGTCAACGCCAGAAAGGCAGTAACAAGGAGTCCCAGGTCTCCCTTACTCACCGGCACACTTTGTTCTTGTCCGGAGAGCTGGCCCAGGAGACCCAGTGCCGCCCTCCCCGGGTCTGGTGAGCAGCACGCTGATCTCATACTCGGTATCCGGGTCCAGGTGCCCGATTTTGTAACTCGTGGAATCCACTGGCTGCCGGTCGTTCCAGCTCCCACTTGCCGTGCAGTATTCCACCTCTCGGGCAACAATGGGCCCGTCCCCATTGATGGAGTTGGCATTGAGTTGGATCCACAGGTAGGTTGCCCCCACGGAGGCGAGCTGGGGAGGAGCGATGGGAACAGGTGGTTCTGAAAGGCAAACCACAGAGCTATCTTTCAGACACTTGGCTCTTCAGTTTTAAAAGAGCTAAATGTGTGCGGCGCCTGGCCGGCTCAGTCGCTTGAGCCCGTGACTCTTGGTTTCAGCTCAGATCATGACCTCACCCTTTGTAAGATGCAGCCCCCTGTCGAGCTCTGCGCTGACAGCGTGGAACCTGCTTGGGATTCTCTCTCTCCTTGTCCTCTGTCCCTCCCCCACTTGCTTTCTCTCTCACTCAAAATAAATAAGCTTAAAAAAACTTTAAATAGCTAAACGTGCATCAAGTATTAACATACAGAAGCCATGAATACTTCGGGAGTGAACTGATGAGAATAGTTTGGTTTAGGTTATTTTTAAGAAGTGTACTGGTGCAGCTTTTCATAATGTTCAAATTTGTGAAGTAAACCATCTTTAAAACCTAAGACTGCTCAAGGAGGTATACCCCCAGGTTGTTTTAGGACACAACTCATTTTTCTCATACACCTACAAAGGTGCCAAAGGATTTTTTTCCCCACTAAAAGTAACTTGCTAAAAAGCTCTCTCAGTGGTAGTACTTAAGCTCCATGAGGCACTCTACTGCCAACTTCCTTACTGAGAATGTCTTTGAAATCATCAAAGGTACCAGTTATCCAGAATATTAAATTCAGTTTCCCTATATTTATATCCCAAAGATATCATCAGTTTGAAAACACGGCCGAAATTATAGTTTATCTCGGCATAAATGCATTTCCAGGGTGACCTGTTTCCCAAAAATCCACCACAATGGACTCATTCAGCCACAGGAGGAGTAAGAAGTCTGGGCAATAAAGCCTGCCTGCCACTGCTGCTGTTCAAGGAACCTTCAGGAATGAGTCTGATTCAAGCAGAGAGTAGAAAGAAAAGCTCTAAGGCAAAGTGCAAGCTGTGCTCAATTTGGTAAAATTCTAGGCAATCCATAGTTAATACTCTTTAAAGCCAAAAAAAATCTCGTTCATTCTTTAAAATCAGAAATGGACTCTTTCTAGATCATTGTCTGAAAAGGGAGAAGTAGGTATTTTTTTTTTTAATAGCATTCCGAGTTTATTCGTGAGGTGCTGGTTGAGTGGCTTGCCAGGCACCAAATGAAGGCATCCTGTGTGCCCAATGTCACTAGAAGTGGTGCCACACATGATACTGAGAAAGGAGGTAAGGTACAAAATAATGTATTTCTATCTTAGTGAATCTCTATCCAAGAAGAAATGTAAGATCTAATTTTGTTTTCAAGAATGTTTCCACAGGTGGTTTGTGCGTGTGTGTGTGTGTGTGTGTGTGTGTGTGTGAGTGTGTGTATTTCAACTCCTCATTTAGCTCATGAGTGCACAAAAAATAAAGTCTGCTATATTCCACTACTGGCTTATGCTAGCTTGCATGATGCAAATTCTGTCATCTCCAACAGCAGACACAGCCAATTGACCATGATCGTATTTCCTGCTGAAAGGGATCTCAGGGCAGCCAGGACCACCTGACCTTGGCCCTTGAGATGATACCTGGTAGATGCCTAAACTAATCTAATATAAACAGCAATATCAGTTCCCTTTGGTGGATGGAGTGTGATGAGTCATATCGGCTTTCTAAAATAGCTGGGAAATCTCATTACACCAAGTCAAAATAGACACTAAAGGATGAATCGTATTTGGAGGACTATAAAATTCATGTAAACTTACTAAACTATGTTCCTATTGTTCATAAACTACAACTTTGTGCTAGCTCTTCATTTCTTTAAACAGTTCTTACTCAACTCATCGTGATTTAACATCAATTTATATCATTAGGCGATTCCTTGAACCGAGACATGAAATGGGCCTTTTATAGTATATCCTAAGGCAGTGATGTAGCCAGGCTGAAAGAGCAGTTAATTACTTTGAAGTCACAAATGCTAGCAAGGGTTGCTGGGCTGCCATTCAAACTACAACTCAGGGGCAAGGCCACGAAGGTTAGTTGAGCACACCCATTCATTTAGGATATTGTTACTAGTGTCCTAAAATAGACAAAACTTTAGTGCTTGTTTGACCTGAGAATATTTTCTCTATTAATTCCCCATGAAGAAAAGTACCAAATATGTGAAATCAAATGAAAGATTCAACTAGAACCTGCAAACAATTGCAACAGACATCCCAAAATACTTGTGGGTTTGCTGGAAGAATCAGTCCCAGAATAAGTCAATATATAAATTTTGAATACATTTTCCCAAAGGGAAGGAAGGAAGGAAAGGAGAAAGGGAGGGAGGGAGGAAGGAATTCAATCTATACCAAGTGATAAAAAGCAATTTAAAATATGTGACCAATTGACAGTGAAAATTATGATCAAAAGAGTTGAGCCTTGAAGAACACAGTGTGAACTGCATAAGCCCACTTATATGCGGATTTTTTCCAGTCCTGTAAATGTATTTTCTCTTCCTTGTGATTTTCTTAATAACATTTTCTTTTCTCTAGGTTACTTTATTGTAAGAATACAGATATAATACATATACGAAATGTGTGTTAATTGACTGTTTATGTTATGGGTAAGGCTTCCAGTCAACAACAGGCTATTGGTTAAGTTTCTGGGAAGTCAAAAGTTATATGTAGATTTTCAACTATGCAGGGGTCCGTGCCTCTAACTCGTGATTGTTAAAGGGTCAACTGTAATTCCGAACTAAGCCAGCAATGAAAGAATTTATGCACATACAGATACATAAACATACAGCTAATAGATACGCATGTGAATCCCTAATATATCCCTCACATAATTAAATAATATTGATATAGATGCATACACACAAATTATGGAGACTCTATTAAATATTTCTTTTTCATGTTCCAGATTTCAAAAGCAGTGGCAGGCATGAATAAGATAGGAAAGAAGATAAAAAATGACTTGGGTTTCATTTGGGGGGTTGGTGCCAAATCAGCACATGACCTCAAGAAAGTTACAAACTCAAAAAAATTGAGAGAGAAAGAGAGACAGAGAGAGAGAGAAGAAAAGAAAGAAAGAACGAAAGAAAGAAAGAAAGAAAGAAAGAAAGAAAGAAAGAAAGAAAGAAAGAAAGTAACTTACGAACTCTACGGACTTTAGTTTTTCCCATTTTTTGGAAATCACTACTCCAAATATCACATGCATATAAAAAAGTTAAATATATACTGGTGGCCTAAAAATGTCATTACATTATTTCAAAGTAATTATCTCAAGTGAATACTTTATTAAGTGTAACATGCTAGTAAAATTCAGCATGTTATCTCATTAAAGAATAAAATATATGAAAAATATGGCTGTAAAATTATAAATGGAGAGGCAACTAGGTGGCTCAATTGGGTAAGCGTCCAGCTCTTGATTAGTCTTGATTTCAGCTCAGGTCATGATCTCATGGTTCATGGGACTGAGCCCTGTGTTGGGCTCTGTGCTGACAGTGCAGAGGCTGCCTAGGATTCTCTCTCTCCCTCTCTCTCTGCCCCTACCCCACTCATGTGCGCTCTCTCTCTCTCTCTCTCTCTCAAAATAGAAAAATAAACATTTAAAAAAATTACAAATGGAGGAAAAGTAAGTTTCAGATTTGAGCCACAACTGCAAACCAATAATCCCTGGCTCTGACTGTGTGCAGAGATAGAAAGAGGTGCCTGGACATTTTTATCACAATGAGCCAAGCTACCGCTCCTCGTCCTGACAGGAAAATGTGCTGCATCAGTATGAATAAGAACCCATTCATTTTTTGTGTTCATGTTTGCTCTGGAAGACTAGAAATTTATGATTTACTTATGCCACCAAACAAATGAACTTTTCCACAGGGGCAATTTTTAGCGAGGTTACTAGATTTATGTTTTACTGTTGATAAAGCAGATGCCTCAAGAACATGGCTGGTCACAGTGAAACGCTGCAGCAACTGTCAATAAGAAAACGGAACATAGTCACGAAGAGCTAAGCCCAGATGAACATTAAGTAATAATAATGATGATAAAGAGCTCAGCCATGGGACACTGAGGCTGCTGCTTTACTGGATTTGTTGGTAAATGGTGTCCATTTCTACATTGTGACTCCTCGCTTCTCAAAGAGCCTTCTACAAAGTAGGGTGTGCATTACTCTGAAGAATTTGTTTTCTTACAGCTATTAAGCCTAAACTCAGGGTCGCCTGGGTGATTCGGTTGGTTAAATGTCTGACTTTGGCTCAGGTCACGATCTCATGGTTTGTGATTTCAAGCCCCGCATCAGGCTCTCTGTTGTCAGAGCAGAGCCTGGAGACTGCTTTGGGTCCGGTCTTCCTCTCTCTCTGCCCTTCCCCCACTCGTGCTCTCTCTCTCTCTCTCTCTCTCTCTCTCTCTCTCTCTCTCTTTCTCTCCCCAAAATAAATAGACATTCAAATAAATAAATAAACATACAAACAAATAAATAAATAAAATAAACTTAAACTCAAATACTAGCCAGATCAGCCAAAGTTTTACCATAAACCAAAATTCGTAAGAATCTGACATGGCAAAATATATTAGTGGAGTAGATATTTCGATGTGCAGAACATTAGTCGTTGCTGCAGATTAATACTGCCTGGGGGGAGCCTCACCAATAAACATTTCTCTCATAAGCCAGGAGTGACTAATATTGGCAGCAGTGATTTCACAATGGAAGCATATGCCAAAATCACGTACAGATTTTATAACAGAGGCTATGTCCCCAGAGATTTTCATTCAATATGGGTGTGGTGGGGCGGGGGGAGAATAGCTGAGCAGACATTTATATGTTTTAAAATTCAGAAAGGTGGTAATGACAAGCATCTCTAAACATGCATCACTGACATACAGGAGCAGAGGGTAAGAATCACCTTACCCTCCTCCTCCTCCCCGTCAAGGCCCTAACAAGTGCTGGCTTCTCACTATGTACCTGTTCTAAGTGCCATTCATATGCTTTTTGCACTTGACCTTCCTAATCGCCATATGATGCAGGTGACATTATTGATGTCTATTTTATACATGAGGCAACAGAAACACAGAGAGGGTAAGCCACTGGCCCATGCCCGCATAGCTAGTTCTGGGGTTTGAACCCTATAGTCTTTAAAACCGCTTGCACGGAGAAATTTGCTGATAAAAAGTACTAACCCATCCAAAAGAGATCAGTTTTATGTTTCATATTTAACAAATGCAGGGGAAAAAATGTCAAAAGCGGGCATCATTCTGTTCTCCTAGGACAAAACAGCAATGGCCAGCCAGAAATTATCTAAAAATGCCTTGTAGTACTTCTAGAACTCCAAATTATTCTGTCTGAGACCAAGAACAGCCCCAGAAACTTTAATATCATAAACCCCCCAGCCCACGAAAAAAGCATTAGACCAGCAGAAGAAACGTATTTCCCCTCTTTTCCCCCCCTCAGACTGCCCTTTCCTGAATATAATGACTCAATTTTTCAGTCACGCAAAATATAGTAATGGAACATAACTGCAACATTATGAATGTTAACTCAGTATTATCAATATGGCTTGTGTGATATGACTGAGCATTTTTATACTGGCATTGCTTCATTTTATTAACCACCCTGCTATCATAAACACGCTGGCTGGTGAATATTTGCATTTTAAGTGATTTTCTATTAGTAAAAAAAATTTCATTCCTTAAAAAAAAATTTATAGGTTGTAATCTCTGTATACGGAGTCGGCAGAAGAACTTGCCAAGAGCACAGTTGCTGCTTTGTATGCAACTAAACCAACATAAATAAAATGCATTTTTCAAAAATATTGTGCACGTGCAAAATTTGTACTTAAAATGCAATCCATCAATGTAACCTGTCACCAAGCTACTGTTTGGAAACAGACAAGGAGAAGTTTGAGCTTTAAACAAATAATGAACTCACAACCATCTGACATGTCTATTTTAATAGACTATTCAGGGATATAAAAAGACGTTAAATACCTTTAACTACCAATTCTGCGTAGTTTGATATTCCAACACCTCCTTCGGTGCGAATCATGCAGCGATACTTTCCAGCGTCCCGTTTTGTTGTATTCACGACATTAAATGAAGCTATGAATCGCCGGGAACTAGTCACCTTTATTTCCTTGAGAGGAGCATCTCGTACATCGATGCCCTGTATAATTGGGGGAGGGGGGACAAAAAGAAGCAATATCAGCTGTCATATGGAAACACGAAGACACCTGATAGCATATTATCCATGTTATTTCCATGTGGATCTTGGTTTAGTTGTTTATTACCCATGGGCCCTAGTTCCAGGAAAACAGCTGGCCAGGAAACTGAAATTCTGCCGTGGTCAACACTTTTGAGATTGAGGGATGCAAAATGAAGTGTGCAGAGATGTCTTACATTTGCCCCTTCAAGATATTAATTATGTTGAATGAAGTCACCAGGAGGAGAAAAAAAATGCATATGGAAAAATTCTTTGTTTCACTCCCAAACGATCACCACTTGGACTTTGCATAACACTTTATCCTGTTTTTATGCTTGGCTAGAAAATGAAATTAATTCACACACCACCCTATTGCTGACCTCATTTTATACACGAACAAATAAACAATTTATTAAGAAGGACATTAAAAACGTAAGTAGGTATTAGCATATTGCTTACCGAACAGGTCTGATGGACTATTCTAAGCTTTATTATGTTCTTCAAGGACATACAAAAACCAAATACATGCTTAATATTACCTGAGTGCTACAAGACAAGCTTCTCCCTTTATCCCATAGTCTCAAAACCACATAAAGCATGTTCCCTTAGTGCACCAGCCTTGTCTTACACCATCCCAGCACATTAAGCACGTCTTTAGTTATGCACCTTTGGAAATCCATTCTATGCTTCCTACAGTTTAAAGCTTCAAAAGAAGGCTACAGTATTTCAGTTCTTTTTTTTTAATGTTTTTATTTATTTTTGAAAGAGACTGAGAGCACGAGCTAGGGAGGTGCAGAGAAAGAGACAGAAGATCCGAAGCAGGTTCTAACAGCTGATAGCCCAACGTGGGGCCTGAACTCATGAACCATGAGATCATGAACTGAGCTGAAGTCGGATGTGTAACTGACTGAGCCACCCAGGCACCCCAAGCATTTCAGTTCTATAACAGTGAGTTACAATTATCAGGAAAGAGGCTATCTCGAATATGTTATTTGCAAAGATTGAGTAAAAAACAGTGGGCACAGACGTCACAGCTAAAGCATGATGCCAAGCACTCTGTCCATCTGTTTATCCAGAACTCATTTTGGGTGCCAACCAGGTGCTATCAACCGTGTGAAGACACTAGGCTCACAGTGGTGAGTGACAGAAGAGTGGTTGGTGATGACCACAGCAGTTTAGTTACAGGGAAGTAGAAGAGACTGGAAATGAATACAGAATCACGAATGATGGCCAGTGGTGGGTAAGGGACAGATCAGATGACTGGCAGAAATCACCATCTTTAGATATGGAAGTTGTGGGAGGCCAGTCTGAAGAAGTGAGCTGAGATGTGAAGGGAAAGGAGGAGCTAACAGGCAAAGGGGGATGGTGGGAGAGAGAAAGCATTCTAGTCAGAGGAAACTATGCAGGAAGCCCGAGATGGTTAGAAAGAAATGAAAGCTTTGGATGAGGTTAAGGCAGCCAGTGGAACAGGGGAGGGAAGGAAACCCCCGTGCATTCAGGGACTTTCAGGCTATATTAAAGTGTTTTTATGTAGGAGTATGAAAATGCTAGGCTACACATAATAAAACTCATCTACATTACTCTGTGATTTATATTATGCAAAGTCTTTTAAAGGCTTTTAGCTATGATTTTTTTCTTTGGCAGTATGCCCTAATGGATATGAATTTGGAAGTTAGACTGACCAGGGTGCCCTGGCTACCTTTAAAGTGATTTACCTTCTCAGAGCTTCCCTTCCCTCATCTGCAACAAGATGATACAACTCACTTGCAGGGCAGTTGTGAGAATCCAAAGATATATACAAGGACACTGGCTTCATGACTGGCATCACACATCCCCACCCGAATTCTGGACTAATTGAGTGATGAGTTCAAGGAGGAAGGTGGACAGGCTGTCAAAATACCACTTTTATTACTAATGAACCTGGTATTGCAGAATATGGCTGATGTGCAGTTAGCAATGGGCTTGCTAATAGTGAAGCACAGAATTAAACAGACTCACTCACCCAGCCACAGGCCACCTTAGAAAACCACAAGGCCTCCCGTATGTTGGGTGCTGCTGTAAAACTCACAGGATGGAAGAACAGGGCTCCTACAGGGGGTTAGCTCCCAAAGAAGGGGCTGGGCTCTGCATGCTCACAGCTTCCTTCCCAGGCAGCTCTTGCTTGGGCAGGGAAAAGGCATCAGAGTGCTGCACTGGTACAGTTCCTGCCATTGGGAAGGAAACATCAGGAGTGGGGAAGAAGAGTTCCACCAACCTCACCTTTCATATTACCTGTCAAAAGAGCTTTGTTAATAGCTTAAAAAGTTATAATTCAGAATATGAAGTTCCATATATATGTTACATTTCTTATGCATGTCCTGGTTTTTACTAATCCCCTGAATTTGGTCTGATGGAGGGCACCAAGAAGTTAGGAAAACAAAACACAATAAAATCGATCTAGCATTATTAATTAATACAATGGGGGAAGGCATTCCTCTCTGTATTCTATACAGCCTCCCATCCTTCCTCGCAAAGAAATAATCACATTCTACCACTAGGATTACCCTTAGATCTACTAACTCTATAAAATTCAGTTTGTCTTTTTCCAAACCAAAACCCAAACCAAACAAAATCTAATCTCCAGTTTTGAAAAAAAAAAATTAAGCCCTACAGAAAGGCAGAGTTCCTATCTGTGTTTATTAATAACAGCAACAAAAAGGGCTATCTACTTATTTATTTCCTCGCTTGTGGCATGAATCTTGTCAGAATATACTTCGACGGTAATCCTGGAGTACTTTTCCTACTAGAATAAGCCTCTTTCAAAAGAAGGTTCATTCAAAAGAATTTTAAAGTATATACTTATTGATCACTCACAGCTATTCAAGGCTATACTGAGAGCGCTCAAGTTTAGGAAAACCTCCTTTTTGGATTTATACATATGTCGAGAAGAGTTTTACTTCCTAGTTGTCTTCATGCCACAGATTTATTCTTTAATATAAACAGCTTCAAACGAACAACCTTACAACTCTAATACATGAATTCTCAGAATGGGGGCTTTCTTTTTGAATCCCACATCCTGAAATCATACAGAAACAGATTTAGTTTCTTCAAGAGAAATAGTACATAGCAAGGAGAAACCAAGTGCTAACTAGTAATCATTTTAGCTTAGGATCCATATCAAATCATCTCTCTTGCTCAAATCTGCAGGTCATCTTGTATTAAATACTTCAAATGTATATGGATCCAAGCACCCATTCAACCAACACTTAGTAAAACTCTTTTATGAGGCAGGCACTGTATCATATAGGGGGAGCATGGAGTTAAAAGAAGAGTCCTTTACCTAACTGAATTTACAGTCTGGCTAGAAAAACAGACAAGCAAGGCAATGATTCTAGTAAAGAGCAATGAACAGCAAAACACAGCAAACTCAGAAAAAGGGAACCACACTGGTGAAGGCTGTGAAGGTTGGGTCAGCATTCTAGAAAGCACTACCAGAGGCCAGGCTAGAGTATGCACAGGAGTTTCTCAGGAAGGAAAGGAGGAGAAATGGAGCCCAGTGAGTGAGAAGAGCTTTGCAAAAGTCAACAGCCAAGAGAGCAGGGCACAACAGAGGAAGTACAACTGATCCCATTCAGTTAGAAAAAAGGCAGCTGGAATGACAGGTGATGAAGCCAGAAAGATGAGCACAACACAGGCCATACCAAAGAATTGAGGATTATAGTTCATCCTGATGCCAGAAACGAAAAGATTTTAGGTAAAGGGGTGACATGAACACATCTATGGGTACAGTAACAGACTGAAGGAAAGAATGTGGGACCCCAACTGACGTCAAGGGAAATTGGTTAATTTTGTTTAGAAATCACAGTAACAAATGACAAAAAGAGGGATGAGAGAGAGGAAGGAAGGATTCTAAAGACATTTAGGAAATCAAATCGACAAACAGTGTGTTATTATACTTTAGTAACATCTTCCTCTTCTAGCAGAATATAATGTCCTCAAGGTCAAGAAACAGATCTCATTCATTTGGTGTACATGAGCGCACGAGAAATACAACTCAATAAATATTTGCTGACTCTAAAAATCATAACCCCAGTGGAAAAAAAATGTTCCATAGGCAGAACAGAAATATGAGGTTGCTAAACTAACAGATTTATATCCCAGATCGTAAAACTGGACAACCAGTCTTTATTTACAAGGGAGACCAATACGGAAAATAAAGATATTTTAGAGATTCTGTGTGTCCCTCAGTGAGCAACACTGACCATTCATCATGACTGTGGTAGAGTAATTGTCCCCAAAGAGGTCTACTGCCTAGTTCTCAGAATGTGTGAATATGCTCTCTACACATCACAAAAGGAAGTTTGCAGATGTAATTAAAATAAGAATCTGGAGATGGGACTATTATACTAAATTATCCAGATGGACCCAATGGAATTACAAGGTAGGAGGCAGGTAGGGCCGAATGCAGAAGAAGGAAATGTGACCACAGAAACAAAGGCTGGAGATGGAGGCTTTGAAGATGGAGGAAGGGATCATGAGCCAAAACCTGCAGCTACACAAGAAAGGGAACAGATTCTCCACCCTCCAGGAGAAACCAGTCTTGCTGTCACTTTATATTAGGACTTCTGACCTCCAGAACCGTAAGATAAATACAGCCATTACATCTGTGGTAATTTGTTAGAGAAGCAATAGGGCATGAATACAGTGACCATCAGGATAATGAAAAAAAAAAACAAACCTGTGGCTTTTCGAAGATGTACAATAGTCATGCATCCTGATTTGTCAGAGCTATAAGCAAATCCTTCAGATAGGTTTAGGTCTTAGGGGCTAGCAAAAGCTCCATTCACAAGTCATTACCGTAGACAAAACAAAGTAAATTAAAAGACTCACACTTCTCAACTTCAAAACTTAGGACAAAGCTACAATAGTCAAAAGCATAGTGTGGCGCTGGCATAAGGACAGACACAGACCAATGAAATAGAGAGCCCAGAAACAAACCCATACACATACAGTCAGTGGATTTTCAACAAGGGTGCCAAGACCACTCAAAGGGGAAACAATAGTTTTCTTAATAATTGGTGTTAGGAAAACTGGGTATGCACAAGACAAAAGACTAAGGCTGGACTGCTATCTTTCCCTGCATAAAAAAATTAAATAGATCAAACACTTAAAATTAAGATCTAAAACTGTAAGTATCTTATTAGAAAACATGAGGGGGGGGGAGCTTCATGATGTTAGATTCAGAACAGATTTCTTAAATATAATACCGAAATCACAGGCAACAAAAGGAAAAATGAACTAGACTGTATCAAAATTAAAAACAAAAAACTTTTGTACGTCAAAGGACACTATTAAGAGATTAAAACAATATGGAATGGGAGAAAATATTTACAAATCATACATAAGATAGGGATTAAGATCTTGAATATGTAAAGAAGTGTTTTAACTCAACAGCAACAACAAGAAACAAACAATCGGATTTAAAAAAGGGCAAGGCATTTGCAATAGCATGGACAGACCTAGAGGGTATTATGCTAAATGAAGTAAGTCAGATAGAGAAAGACAAATATCATATGATTTCACTCATGTGTGGGATCTAAAAATTATATTCTTAAAGATGATAAAAAAAGAAATGGATTTTTAAAATCTAATATTTGTAACTATTTTGGGGGGAGAAGGGATAATGGGTGATGGGCACTGAGGAGGGCACTTGTTGGGATAAGCACTGGGTGTGGTATGTAAGCCAATTTGACAAGAAATGTTAAAAAAAAAAATTAAAGATAGCTTTAAAAAAATAAAAATAAAACCTAATGCTTACTACAGAAACTTTTTTAAATACGAAAAATAAAAAATACAGACATTTAAAAACTATAGATAATCTCATCACTTAAAGATAAATATTGTACATATTTCAGGGTATTTTAGTTTACTTTTTCTGACACATTATTTTAATTTAAATAAAATACGAAATGGTGGTCCTATGTGTGTGGTTTATCTCTGTGATATCTACAGAATTTTTTACGCCCTTAGACGGCTTCAAAAACATGCCTTTTAATGTTTCCCACTTTATGGGTATAGCTATTATTTATTTATATATTTCTTTATCACTATACTTTTAAATTATTCACATATTTCACTATTATAAATGATGTTTAGACAATCTCTATTCCCAAAATTGTAGGTTTAAAGAGAATGAAAAATTTAAAGTTTTTTTTTTTATAAATAACACGAAAGGCTTTACAGAGAGTTAATATCTATTTACAAGAATTGTTTTTTAAGGAGAGTGAGTTCAAATGGCTCCTAAAATCAAGTTATTTTCTATCTCCTTTCAGATATTACAAACAGATCAAACAGGACAGAAAACTGGCCTGAATCCCTGATCTTACAATATTTCCAAAACAGTATAAAGTAGGGGGGGAAAAAAACCTCTCCGCTTATCTTGGGTAAAAGATCAAATATTCAGAAAAAAATCATATTTATTTTTGTGGTACTGCAGGCCTTCCACAGTACAAATTCAGTTACTCTCTTCTTAGATAGCATTGTAAAATTAAAATGAATCCCATTTTTAATATTTTCAAGAATGATAAATTCTCTGTAATATTCTGAGGTGCAGTGTATACTGACCTCTTTCCACAAGACAACGATATTCCTTGAAATTCACATCTTCAATATCCACAAGTGGATATTTCTAAAAATGGAACAAATAAACCAGACTAAATAAGATTAAGTGTGCTTAAGATAATTTAACTGAAGAGCATGGAGAACTACTAAAATGTATACTTAGAATTAGGGATGCATGGCAATATTTAAATATCTTTAAGATTAATCACTCAGATTGATGCATCTCATTTAAATTTGTGGCATCATCAGTAATTTCACACAAGCAGAAAATTCCACTGCGAAAATGTCTGGAACAGCTGCCTGAAGTCTGGCAAATATTCAGGCATCACGTAACGTGAACCAAATGAGCAGAAAACAGACCACAAAAGCCTAAATGAGGCAGGGGAGCAATAGGAGAACAAAGGTGTGAAGATGGAAACAATACGAGTAAAAAAGAAGGAAAAGTGAGATGTGCAAGGGAGGGGGGGGGCATTCAGTCATCCCCCCTCATCTCCAGGGGGTGTGTTCCAAGAACCCAGCACAGGCCGGAAACCCGGGTAGGTGCTGAACCCTGTAAACACTACCTTTCCCCTACACATACATACACACCCATAATAAAGCCTGGCTTATAAATTAGGCACAGTACGAGATTAACAACAATGACTAATAACAGAACAATTATAGCAATATACTGGAGTAAAAACATGAATACGGTCTAATGTTGTGCCGTACTCACCCTTCTTGTGAGGCTGTGAGGTGACAAAATGTCCACGTGATGGGATGAGGGGAGGGGAATGACAGGGGCATGTGACACAGCATTAGGCTGCTACTGACCTCAGTGTATGTCAGGAGGAGGAGCATCTGTTTCTGGACCACAGTTGACTACAGGTAACTGAAACTGTGAATAAGGGGGGTGGGGGGTGCTGTAGTGTAAACACAGACAGTCAAAAAGAGTAGAGAGGGGTGCCTGGGTAGCTCAGACGGTTAAGTGTCCAACTCTGGATTTCGGCTCAGGTCATGAGATCTGGGTCACAGCTCATGAGATCGGGCCCCACGGCAGGCTCTACATTGACGGCCCAGAGCCCACTTGAGATTCTCTCTCTCCCTGTCTCTCTGCCCCTCCTCCCCTGCTCCCTGTCTCTTTCTCTCTCTCTCAAAATAAATATTTAAAAATAAAGGAGTGTTGGGGCACCTGGGTGGCTCAGTCGGTTAACTGTCCAGCTTCAGCTCAGGTCATGATCTCACAGTCCGTGAGTTCGAGCCCCGCGTTGGGCTCTGTGCTGACAACTCAGAGCCTGGAGCCTGCTTCGGATTCTATGTCTCCCTCTCTCTCTGCCCCTCCCCTGCTCATGCTCTGTCTGTGTCTCAAAAATAAATAGAAACATTTAAAAAAATTAAAAATAAATAAAAATAAAAATAAAGGAGTGGAGAGAAGCTGGGTGAGGTGACAGAAGAAAGAGGGCACATAGCAGAAGAAAGGATCAAAGATGGCAGGGACAGAGGCAGCAGAGGCACAGAAATGAGAGCAGACCAAATGCCCACACTGGAGAAAGAGTTGTAACTCACACAGGAAGGAAAGACCCACTTCCTGGATGATATTTATTTGTCTCCTTTGAAATTCTGACACTTACATTTTAATAACAGTCTCCTTGTTTCCTGAAGCTGAAAAAACTCTGTCAGGTCCCACCGTAACTTTAGGTTCTATATTAACTCAATGATTGATAACATGCATGAAGAAGCAATTCACAGCTGGGTTGATGGAGGAGACATGAGAGAATGTCCTGAGATATCGGGTTGGGGGGAGGAGGAGACAGTGCTCACCCTTCACTTTGTTAGTGTCAAATCCTATTTCTTGGGTTGTTAGAAAGGAGGAAGACAGAGTGTTTACAGCTGTTGGCAAGGCACCAGGCGGCATCGCCTGTGACATCTCTGTAGACAAGAGGAGAGCGATGTGGGACAGATGCCAAGAAGGCTGGATGGACTAGAAGCCTGTGAATGGCCGGAGTCTTTGGCTGCTTGTCAGCATGGGTGCTGAAGCGTGTTTCTGGAGCCTTGGCACAGGTTACATCCTTGACTCCTCCTCCAACACGTCTATTAATGTCGTTGACAGAGTCACAGGTATCTTTGTCACATGCACAGGTGACAACTAACCAGCGTGTGAATGAATAAAATGGGATAAAGGAAAAAGATATCTACAAAGCCTAGCAATGAATTTAAATTAACAAGATAAATATCAATCAAAATAAATGTAAGCCACTCTTGTACATCCTTGACTTTACAAGTGGGTAATTAGAGACGTGATTTTGGACCACCTTCATCACTGTACGATGTATATGAAGACTGTGAAGTAGATTTTTGTCAAACTTAATTCCGCTCTCAGTCGTATTAATAGAAATAAAGCGTCTGGAGAGGCGGTGCCAGGAGACACCCCCAGGAGACAGCATTCTGGGCACCCCGTTTTCTGGAGCATATGAGAAGGAGGCTTACGCAGAGGAAGGTACAGCACTTATCTCCACAGGTAAGGAGCTGGTGAGCACCTGGAAACCGAGGACCCAAGAGGAAGAGGACAGCCGCCTTCCAAAATTGAAAGCTCAGACGTGCAACGCAGGCACTGCCTTGGAATGTCATGGCCATGGGGCTCTATGACCTATCTGAAACTCTTTGGGTAAAATGTGGTCCAGAATTCAGATTTTTCATTTGTTTCATTTTTTAATGTTTATTTCTTTTTGAGAGAGACAGAGGGCGAGTGGGGGAGGGGCAGAGAGAGGAGGAGACACAGAATCCAAAGCAGACTCCAGGCTCTGAGCTGTCAGCACAGAGCCCAATGCGGATCTCGAACCCACAAACTGTGAGATCATGACCTGAGCTGAAGTCTGGAGCTTAACTGACTGTGCCAGCCAGGCACCCCATATTTATTTTTAATTTTAAAAAGGTTTCCAGGGGCGCCTGGGTGGCGCAGTCGGTTAAGCGTCCGACTTCAGCCAGGTCACGATCTCGCGGTCCGTGAGTTCGAGCCCCGCGTCGGGCTCTGGGCTGATGGCTCAGAGCCTGGAGCCTGCTTCCGATTCTGTGTCTCCCTCTCTCTCTGCCCCTCCCCCATTCATGCTCTGTCTCTCTCTGTCTCAAAAAATAAATAAACGTCAAAAAAAAATTTAAAAAAAAAAAAAAAAAAAAAAAAAAAAAAAGGTTTCCATACTGTATATTATGGGATGCCCAGAAGAGTCGTATGTGATGCTGCAGGGATATTGATATTTCTTCATCAAAACATGTGACTATAAGGACCAAAAACAAACCATTAAAAAGTTTCAGGTCAGGGGCGCCTGGGTGGCTCAGTCGGTTAAGCGTCTGACTTCGGCTCAGGTCATGATCTCGCAGTCCGTGAGTTCGAGCCCCGCGTTAGGCTCTGTGCTGACCGCTCAGAGCCTGGAGCCTGTTTCGGATTCTGTGTCTCCCTCTCTCTCTGACTCTCCCCCATTCATGCTCTGTCTCTCTCTGTCTCAAAAATAAATAAACGTTAAAAACAATTTTTAAAAAGTTTCAGGTCAGGTTTTATCAGCAAGCAAATTACAAAACTGGGCAAGTTTTGCTACTAAATTAGATATGGAGAACTTTCCATTTTAGATTTTGGAATAACAGTGACCTCCAAGAATGTACACAACCAGTCCTACCCACCCCCCCACACACACACACTCTGATACCACTCTGCCGTGACTCCCCACAAGTCTGCGGGATACCTGGGCTTCAGCCACACCGGGCTCCGTGCTCTTTCCCACCCAGGCGCGCTCCTCCCCTGAGGTCTCTCTGCCTTGGTCCTCCTGAAGGCTCTCCCCAACTTATCCCCATAGCCCCCACCTTCATCTCCTTCTAGTCCTGCTCAAGTACATTTCCAAGGAGGCCTACCTGGGCCCCAGATTTAAAACTGAAACCTCTCCTGCATGGCACGGCTGATGCCCCGTGTCCTGCCTAGCTGCTTCTATTAATGCTACTGAGCACTTTCTTACATACTACATAGCTTACTTATCATGGTCATTGTCTATCTCTCCCTACTAGAATACAAGTCCCATGGTGGCAGGGATCATTGTCTCCCCCTACCCCCACCAGAATACAAGTCTTACAGAGGTAGAGATCACTATCTTCATCCCCTAATAGAATACAAGTCCCACAGAGGCAGAGATCATTGTTTTCACCCCCTACTACAATACAAGCCCCACAGAGGCAGAGATCTTAATTCTATAATATCTCTAGCACAAAAACCATGCCTGGTGCATCCAAGGGAAGGTTGATGGCTATATCAAAGGGACTTAGGCATTGAATGGGTGACTGAAAAAGTTGATTTTTAAGATGCTTTTTGATCCACAGATACGCTTCCTCAGGTCAGAAATAAACAGGGAAGAATGGGGAATAACGGCCCTCTTTTCTCTGATATAGAGTGACAGAAAAAGGCATGGGATTCCTTTTCCCATGTGTCTTTCTCCGTGACAGGAATGGCCAGATAGGACAATGTGTTCACAACCTCCGGTAATCCCAAGCATCTCAGAGCCTATGGGAAACTTTCTGCTATTCTGGCAGACTGAAATGATGAAAATGTACACTAGGTAGAGACAGAAAAGTTGCCAGAAGTTTTCTCTGAATTCTCCCCGAGTTAGGAAGAGGCTGCCCTACCAAGGACTGGCCCTCCATGTTCTCAAAAGCATTACAGCAGGACAATGTGGCATCACCAAGATGGGAATCCAGATTGCTCTGTAGAATATTAGAGCTTGTAGCGAAAGAGAACCTTGGACACGATTGTCAGGAACAAAGGCCCATACTTAATGCACAGCCTGGCACCTACACGTCCAGGGTTATTAAGGAAATTGCCGACCCATCTTTTGTTACCTTAATGAAACAACCATAATGGCCATGTCTGAGAGGAAATGATCTTAGGGGGTTAAATCCAGCTTTGTATAAAAGCAAGAGTATCTTTAAACTTGCGTGTATTTCAATTTGAGCATGCTACAGAAAAAAAAGTACTGACAGTCCTTTAAATTAGGCTTACAACCTTCTTTATGCAAGGGACTCACTGTAGGACTTCTAAATGAGCAGTAATTTACCATCAAAAAGATACATATTAAGTCTCTTGGAAATAGTTTTGCCATAATCAGAGCAATGATTGAAAGAAATTGAGGTCTGGGACGTTAGCAGCATTTGGATCAGATTATTCAATCCCAGGCATTCTGAAGGCGTTCTGAGCGCACAAGCCTGGAGGAGATACTGGCCAGTCACCCTTCCTTAGCCATACATGTGGGGATGAAATGCACCTTCATTTATCCAACAGGGAAAATTATATTATCCCACTTGCAAATGTGCTCATTTGTATGATACTGACTGAAATTCTTACCACTGGGTTCATAATACTATCAGCAGGGCCCGGGATAATTGTGTTGAAACATTTTATGTAATCTAAATCCAATAATAATTGAGTAACTCAAAAATTCTACCTTCTGGAGCCCATTTTTTTTAATTTTAATAACTAAGATACTGTTGACCTTTGATTTGTAGTCCATAACCAAGCTAACCCAAATATTTACCAATTTGGAATAGGAGAACCATAAATTCTTACTTTTATTACCATATACTATGAATATACATCAACAAGTATACTTAAATTGGCTAAAAAATATACGGATAGCCAAAGTAACATGGAGATATCCAAAGCTGCATATTCTTTGAACATGTGATAGTCTTATAGTCATTTTCAAGTAAAAATTTGATTATGGAAATTTATAATCTCATTCTGATAGGTGTAGTCCATTTCATTATATATTTGTAATATTTCAATAATGTTACTTAAATTTTATAGAGAAGTTCATCCAAATAATATAGGATATATACAGTAACTGCAGTAGTTAGAAACCAATGAAATTACAAGTCTTAAAGTCAAATATCCAGCTGTTGCCTGGATTAACCCAGCCATGGGAAACTAAGAGGCGTGACACTGACTGACATTTCCTGTTAGTTTCAAGGTTTGGGTTTGCAAGGCATGGGATTGACTTTTAATTCTAAAGCTGTAATAATGGCTCTATAATATGAGGAAGATGGCAGGGCCTGCATCATCATTCACGATCTAAAAGACGGGGCTAGTCCTCAATATGGATGGCTAAGAACATTACTTTCCCCAATCAATATGCCGTACAGTACACAACTCTTTCCGAAAACATAGCTGAAAGAAGCTAAAGATGCAAGATAAAGGAGGCTAAAAGCCTCATGGTTTGGAATTTCAATTGAAATTGTCAATATGATCTCAGGACATGTTCTTAAGTGTATGTATGTGTGCATATGTATATACCCAAGCTGAGCCCAATGCGAAGATCCAGAAACAAAAGAGTGTGATAAGGAGTACCTCTTATGCTCAGATTGTAATTTCTAATGATCAGTTCCCAGTAAACAAGAACCAAGGATCCCTGGAGAAATAGCTAATTCTAGGTCATCGAGGTGGAAAATGTAAAATATAGGCCTGGAATATATTGTCAGAAAGTAAGAAAGCCATCTGACATGGCCCACAACAGGGGTCACCTACCCTGAGTAAGCCCTATTTCTTTGAGCAGCAATAAAGATAATACGTAACAGAGATCAGAACACATCGAATATGTTTAAATCCTAAGTTCAGGACAATGACAGTGACGACAATGGTGGTGATGACAATGCCCATGATGTTGGTGACAGCAACAATATTACTAATAACCCCCTTGGTCACTTTTTGGTGACGCCAGTGAACTGCATCATTATTTTTGAAAGCTTGCTGGAAAAAGACAAAATATCAAGCGTTTATACCATCTTCCCTTTATCATTTACATAGTAGGGTAACCAAATATTTGATATGGGAGAGCTTTTCTTTTTAGAAGTGTTCTAGCTACTGAACCGAGAAGGGAGGATATCATAGAACCAGTCTACAACCCTTGATGAACTAATGAATGTAGAAATGGTCATCATTGGCTGATAACATCACAAAAAGGGACCTAATTTGCAAGAAACACAACTGAAGAACACATTAGCTGTCACTCCCAGAGGGCAGCAAGCAAAACCCAAAATATGGGAAACTGTATAGGACAAACACAGTTTCAGCAACAACCACTACCATCACAAATAGGGAAATGGATGGAGAACCTAAAGATAAAATGGACTTAAGAGACTCATCGTGCCGTTGCAAAGTGTCAACTATACTGCTATCACGATGCAAACAGATTGCTAAAAGAAATAAGGTTATAAGACAGTCAAGGAAATCTGAACACTGGCTGTTTTTCCAGGGCACACTCGGTGTCTATCATTATTATTTTAAGGGCTCTTATCTTTAAGAGCAGGGGTCTGAGGCTAAATCCAGCCTGTTACCTGTTTTGTACAGCTTAAAAGCTAAGAATGGTTTGTACGTTTTTTAATGATTAAAAACACAAAAGCAAGAATAATATTTTCTGACAACGAAAATCACACGAAATGCAAATTCCAATGTCTGTACAGAGAGCTGCACTGAAAACAGCCACCCTCGTTCATGGGCGTGTTGTCTGTGGTTGCCTTCCTGCTACAAGAGCAGAGCTGAGCAGCTGTACCAAAGACTGGCTGGCTGGCTGGCAAAATTTGCTATCTGGCCCTTTACAGAAAATGTTTGCCAGCCCCTGTTTTAGAGAAACATTTACAAGTTAAATGATACAATGACTGGGATTGCTTCAAAACAATCAGAAGGGGAGCAGGTGGAAACAGAAAGTCAGCAATTGGCCACCTATTGTTAGGTGGTGAATCTGGACGCTGAGTGTATTAAGTTTGCTACATTATCTCTCTACCTCTATACCTATTCACAATATCTACAATAAAAGTAAAAATAAACTTTTCTTCAACGAAGCAATTAGAAAATAATCTCTCATTTCTGTATTTCTGAACGACTATTTTAACCATGATTATTTCCCCAGGAAAACAGATGATTTTGCTGCCGGCTTATAAATATTCTGGTGCTGTAGAACTATTTTGTCTAGATGCCATCCACCTCCTGCAAATGCATCAAGCCATTTATATGATCAAGGTACCACCAACAGTAGAAGAGAAAATGCACTTTGACAAAGGGGAGCCATAACCCAGGTCAGGCTGGCCTATTTGCATAACTAATGAGCATATGCCCAGCACATGGAAAGTGTGTAATATACATTTCTTGAGGGAAAGTAATCATGGGTTTCCAAATCTTAAGAATAAACAGAAACCCCATTAATTAGTCACTTGTCCTTTGTGTTTAGTGGACACCACTTCTTATAACAGAGACAAACAATTTTATTACGCTTGGACAACAGCCAATCTCTTTTCTTTTGAATGAAGGGAAGGAAGGATGGCAGTGTAATAAGTAGGAGAGAGACAGAAGAGAGTAACAATCTGCGCTACGATTTCAAAGTTCACCCTCTGTAGGAACTGCCTGGCTGCCACTGTGCCGGTCAGAGATGTCGTGGTCTTGTCTCACACTGACTCACAACTAGACTAAATGCAGCATGCTCTGTTCTGTTTCCCTTCTACAGTCCGAAAGAAGTTTTTAAAATCAAAGCCCACCCAAAGTTGCCAAATTTTCTTTCCATCTCAAGGAAGGAGTTAAGGAAACTTCTCTCTTTCTTGCCTCTGTACATGATTCCAGATTACAAGACTGGAATCTTCTAGGACTTTCCAGAAGGCCACCTAAGGCAGATGTATAAACCTCCTACGTAAAACATTTCCATGTTTCCCACTCCTTCCAAAAGAGACAGAATAGGAAAAAACTAGAGATCCTAATGGTGTCCAAACTCTCCAGGACCCTCAGTCCAAGGCCTGGATCAGTAAAAACGAGATAGAAAGGCAGGACATTAGTATTCTCAGCCCTCAATCACAGAAATTCCGGAGCACAGCCATTCCTGTCTTCTCTTCTCATGACAGAGCTGTGGATTCTTAGAAGCAAGAGAAACAAATGACCCGTTTGATGAATATGAGAAAAGCAACAGAAAATTGCTTTCATGGGATTTATGGCTCTTGAGTCCAAAGTAAGCAATCCTTAAGGGGACCAGCTGATGCCTTTCTCTTCTGCCCTCCAAACTGAACCATCCTGACCTGCAGTTTTCAAAGCACAACTTCCCATCCTGGCCCGGAGACCTTTGGATTGCAGTGGAAGACAAAGCTCTCCAACTGCTACTCCAGCTTTTTCTGGGGCATCCTTCTCGAGGCAACAGCAGTTTACATCTCTTTTCATTGAGTTGGGTAATATCACAAAATAAAATTTATTAATTAATGCCTCCTGGAATCGCTCTAGGTAAGTCATACTGTTTTAATGTAAAATAAGCCTTTACCTTTAAATTCAGCTAATCCCAAATCACACTAAATTAAAACATAGGGCATATGCTTTGAAGGTTTTTGGTGGTCTCAGGCTGAATGTTCCGTATTGTACTCTCTCTCTATATATATATGTATATATGGATATTCAACTGACTAAAACAATAATGGATATAATTTCAACCACTCAAAGTTTTAAGGAGCAAATGGTTCCTATAGCAACTGAAGATAGTCATCTTTGTGCATTCCTGTTATTTTCTATGATGGTAAGTGATGTGAAATTTATGCTTTAATATATATGGTATAAAATAGCCAAGTTAAGCTTGCCAAGGGAACCATAATTTTACTTCTTTTCAAATCATTTTATGGCTTTTATATATAACAGCAAAATTGGTCTGATACACAGTTCTGATTTTTTCCCTCACAATTTATAAAGGAAACTAAAAGCCACCAAGAAAGGTTGACCAAACATACACATTCCCTAACACAAAAGCGAAGGTAACATCCACACACATGAATACAATTTTAATTGTAAATTCTGATAAAAGCCATTTGTAAATTCTGATAAAAGCCACTTGAATTACCACATGATGTTTATGAATCCACAAGGAAATGTTTGGGTCTTTGTACTATGCAAGAGACATTATAGTTAAAGACGTACATTCTGGAATTAGATGGTCTGTTTCAAATCCTAGCTCTTGTTACTACCAATGTGCTACTGGAAAAATTACTAAAACTTCCCAAGCCTGTTTCTTCTTCTATGAGCATATAAGACAGCGCTCCCAGGGAACAGTTCAGAGAAAAAAAGTACATGTACATAGCCTAGCAGAGTACTTGCACACAGCAATGTTCACTCAGTAAATGGAGTTGTAATTCCTTTATTTCAAACACATCTATTGAGGGGTTCTGGGTGGCTCATGCAGTTAAGTGTCTGACTTTGGCTCAGGTCATGATCTTGCAGTCTGTGAGTTCAATCCCTGCGTCAGGCTCTGTGCTGACAGCTCAGAGCCTGTAGTCTGCTTTGGATTCTGTGTCTCCCTCTCTCTCTGCCCCTTCCCTGCTTGCAGTCTCTCTCTCTTTCTCTCTCAAAAATAAATAAACATTAAAAAAAAAATCAAACACATCTGTTGAAGTCAGTAATATAAATGCTAGTAATATAGTTTATAATTTATTCATTATCAAATCAAATTCTGTAGTAGGTCAGAGGATGTATCCTCTTGAAAACCATTTTAAATTACAAAAATCTAGATTTTCTCTTTTCTCTCAAAACAAAATAACAAAAACAAACAAACAAAACCCAAAGGTCTAACAATCTAGCTGAGCAAAATGTGACAAATTTATTAAGCTGGTGAAAAATACTATTTTCACAATTGGGTAACTCATACCCAGTTAAGTGGAATTATGTATCAAACTCTCAAAAGAAAAAAAAAAATCTCTAGGCCAACAACTAAAAAAGTTTTAATCCTAAGTGAACATTATTTTTAGAAATTCAGTCTTCCCAAATTTAGAACTCACACTGAATTATATTCCACACCAAAAAAAGAAAAAAGAAGGAAACAAAGAAAGAAAAGAGGGCGGTGGGTTCATCCATCAATTTCTATGACACAGCTCTATTGTCATAGTGAGGGCTCAAACACATTATCCTTGAGAGGTATATTTCTATTACCTTTAACTAAGGTCTTGGGACAAGGATTTTTTTCCTAAGGGGTGAATCAGAAAACAAAATTTTACAACAGAATAAAAAAACACCTAGGGGAAACGTATAAGAAATGAAGGTTTAGGAAAGATGATATATTAACCACATTTGTTTCCAAAATTACTCTAACGCTGCATGATAATTGAAGCATACTCTGAAAAATCAGCAAAAGGGGCACCACTAGGTTCTATACGTCCCTTCTCTTTTCAAAACCATCCCTTGGAGACAAATCATTCCCATATAACAAGCATCTCAGAAAGAACGATTTTGCGCCTGTTTTTTGTGCCTGTTTTGCTGGTCCAATGATGGATCTCTTAGACTCACCTGGAGGAGACACATGATTTGTTCAGGCAGTCAGTAAGCCAAGTCCCATGAGCAGGTTTCTACTGAGCATGTGTTACATGATAGGTACGATTCTAGGTGCTACCTTGCAACCGATGTTTTTAATATAGTACATCATAGTAACACCATCCAATTTCCTTTTATATTTCTACGAACAGATGTGTGTTTTTTTAAAACTCGAATTTTTGTGGTTTTTTTTTTTTTTCATGTTTACTTATTTTGAGAGAGAGAGAGGGAGAAGTGGAAGGGGCAGAGAGAGAGAGAGGGAGACAGAGAGTCCCAAGCAGGGTCCGCATTGTCAGCACAGAGCCTGACGCAGGGCTTGATCCCACAAACTGTGACATCATGACCTGAGCCAAAATCAAGGGTTGGATGCTTAACCAACTGACCCACCTATGCACCCCTGAACAGATGTTATTTTATGAAATCATTTAAAAATGTTATTCTGGTGCCTTACTTCTAACAAACACTAAGTTCTATGTGCTAAAAAAGTAAAACTCAATTATGTTGCACTATGATGGTCCCAAAGTTAACACAGATATTTTTCACAGTTAACCTGAACATATTTGGTTAAAGCAAAACAAAACAAAACACTATTATTAGAAAGACAAGTACTCAATGAAGAAAAATGTCCACATGATGAAACTTACTAATTTGTAAATATTTTTAGGTTTATAATTGACCTTTACCAGCAAGTGAAACTGTATTTAATACACATCATAATAAATACCTAATATATGATAGTGGTAAAGTTTCCTACCTTTTCTGAGTTTTCATTTTCTCATTTATAAAATAAGGAATTTAATTTGAAGACTGTTCCACATTCTGATGTTAACGTAATTCTGTGATTCTAAAAAGTAAGCTCCTGAAAAAGGATAGGGGCCCCTAAGATCTGTTGACAGAAAATTATTATTTTCCAGGTTTCCTTTGCCAGGGACTATTCATCTAATGTGTACATGTCAGTTCCTGGCTTGATCAGAGCTGCCATATTATCTACTGTTAAGAAGACATCTACACTGCCTCCCTGATTTCTGCCATTTGTCCTAGAGGCTGAACTGCTTTCATTTCCCACCCACTTCTGAATTTGATGTGGGAGCCAAAGGCTACAGACCAAACGTTTGTGTCTCTCCAAAATTCATAGGCTGAAACCTAATCACCAATGTGATGCTATTGAGGTGAGGTCTCGGGGAAGTGATTAGGTTTGGATGAGGTCATCAGAGTGAAGTCTCCATGATGGAAGTGGTGTCCAGAAAAGGGGATGCTGAGAGCTTTCTCTCCACATGTGAGGATGTAGTAAGAAGGATGTCTGTAAACCAGGGAGCCAGCCCTCACTGAAACTTTACCATGATGGTCCCCTAATCTTGGACTTCTAGTCTCTAGACCTGGGAGAAATGTTTGTTGGTTAAACCACCCAGCCGGTGGTAGTTTGTTACAACAGCCCAAACCAATGAAGACACTGAGTAAGAAGGGGAAGGAATTTGGAGGAGCCTCCATAATGTATCAAAAATGAATTAAATAACAAAAATTACAAAAATGCCCAAACTACAGAGATTCAGGGGAAGAGGGCAAGGTGGTCTGTGTTCCCTAGAAAAGAAGGTGCACAAGCCATCTTCACATTTGTGACCATCAATATTAGCCTTGGTGATCATCTTTATCTATTTATTGAAAATTTAAAAAAGGTTATAAACACTAATCTCAGGAGAAACAGTATTATGTAGGAAAATAAAAATTTTAATATTTAAGGGGCACCTGGGTGGCTCAGTCGGTTAATCAGACCCCTGATTTCGGCTCAGGTTATGATCTCACAGTTCCTGAGACTGAGACCCATGCTGGGCTTGTGCTGACAGAGCAGAGCCTGCTTGGGATTCTCTCTCTCTCTCTCTCTCTCTCTTTCTCTCTCTGTCCCTCCCCCATGCCATTCTCTTTTCTCTCTCAAAATAAATAAAGAAAATAAAGAAAAATCTATTAAAATAAAATACTTAAGAAAGAACAACAGTAATCTTAATACAATCATACAATCATAAGGGTTTTTTTTTTTAATTTTTTTTTCCAACGTTTATTTATTTTTGGGACAGAGAGAGACAGAGCATGAACGGGGGAGGGGCAGAGAGAGAGGGAGACACAGAACCGGAAACAGGCTCCAGGCTCTGAGCCATCAGCCCAGAGCCCGACGCGGGGCTCGAACTCACGGACCACGAGATCGTGACCTGGCTGAAGTCGGACGCTTAACCGACTGCGCCACCCAGGCGCCCCCATAAGCGTTTTTTTAGGACTACATAAAAAACACGTATGTCAGAAATTGCCTGTCAGCATAACTTGTAAGTAAAACAGAAGAACATCTAGGGGCACCTGGGTGGCTCATTTGGTTGAGCAGCAAGCTCTTGATTTCAGCTCAGGTCATGATCTCATTGCTCACGTTGGGCTCCCTGCTGTCAGACCCTGCTTGCTATTCTCTGTCCCCCTCTTTCTCTGCCCCTCCCCTGCTTGTGCATGCATGCTCTCGCTCTCTCTCTCTAAATAAATAAACTTAAAAAAAGAACATATAAAATCCCATTTTCTCTTCACTGTATTCTATATCTACATATACTCCACGATATGTTCAAACGGTAGGCTCCGCAGTGATCAGAATGTTGATAGTAACGGGCAATACTGTCGTGTTTGGGTGCTTGAATGATTTTACACATACATTTCATCTGAGTATCTCCCACAGTTACAGTCCCTGCTGTATGCATAGATTGCTGTATCTGATAGCATATAGCAAGCATCTTCAACAAATGCACTGCACATCACTTTTGAACTACAAAAAAAAAAAAACAGTTTTGTAGATGTGGTCTTCCTACTGTTCATTGTCTGGAAAGTAGGAAGTCTTTTGCTTCTATACTAATTGATGCTTGTGAACTGTGCTTTACTTTGCTATTCTGTATTCTAGAACACCCAATTCTATGATGACAATAACCTATAGCCCACAGTTGACATGGGAGAAAATGTAAGCAGATGGGACACATCTGTTAATCATAAACATTTCTTCATTAGTGTCATCATCAGATTTATGTGTACCGTGTTTTTGTGAAAGGCTCTGACAGTGATCATATTTAATCTGTATTTTAAACAGTCAAGCCACTGGCCATTTTTCATAGAGGTGGATCGATATGGACATGTAATACATATGCATTTTGGGTGGGGGGGAGGTCATGGTGGCTCCCTGATGTTAATCATGCAAGGTCAGTCACATCCAAATTCTTCCAACAGGGTGCTAAGTACATATTACCTATTCACCTAGCACTGGGATATGGGAAGATGGCATAGGATGGTGGAATCAAACATTGGTGAGGTAAAAGAAACAGAGGTACTAGCCCCAGCCATGCCACTTACTTTGGTGACCCTGCACAATCCTGTACCCCAAACCCATCTATAAAAGAAGTCGAAGACCATGGGATACAGGGATGAAATTCTATGCAAATGCCTGTGGTAGAACTCAAAATATGGTAATACAAGTAAACCAAATTATTACAAATGATTATACTGCAAAATATCAATGTTCCCCAGTGAAAAATGTATTATTCAGTTCAAAACCTTGACTTACCATTGAGAAGATTCAAATTACAGGAAAAAAGAGCCAGAAATATTTTTCTCATTCATTTTTCTGCCTAGATCTCAGCATTTCTTTGAGGATGTGAGTGACTTTGTATGCAGACAAGCATTTTTGAAACTGTTATAGCAATGGGGTAATGAAGACATGCCCATATTCGTACCTCTAGACTAGAAAGACCTGGTCCATGATTCCAGGTTTGCTTCTCCCCACAATTTCTACTGAATGACCCGAGGCAAAGGCCAGGGCATGGGCAAGAGGAGGGCAGGAGGGCTCCGTGAAACCATCACGTGCTGTAAATCCTCCTTACCGCTGGAAGCCACTCTGCACAAATACAGTTTAATAGAAACCATTCTTGCAAGTGAAGGACACTGGTCTTATTTCCTCAGTTATTAATAAAGTAAACACCTCCCTACAAGATGCCTATGCAACCAGAGGAAATAAATCATGCAGCAGTAAAATTATTCTCACATCACAAAGATTCACGAACCAAATAGCATGCCATGTCCAGGAGAGACTAAGATTCACTGAGAATTTCAAAGTCACAACACCTCTGTGTGTATCATGCCCTTTAGGGCATGACCATGTGGAAAGCCACAGGGCAACAGGTGGTCACCGATGTCAAGAAGGGCAAGGAAAGGCTGGGTAACAGATGATGGAAGGCATTAGTGGATGGATTGTAAAAACAATTTATCAACACTAATGATCAAATTTAATAGAACAAAAACAAGAGTCTGGGGACATGGGAAATTCAACATGACAGTCAGATCGAGGCGACTGAATACAGATACCAGTTATACATTAGGTTTTGGCTTTTTCTTTCCTGATTTGGAACATGTGTTGCGCTTTGCTTCAGACTGGTGATCGTCAACCCCAGGCACACACTGGAATCACCTGGGGAGCCCCATATGCAGGGCCCTACCGCAGACCAATTAAATCAGAATCCTGATGTAGATCAGGAAGTTTCTAAAAACTCCCCATGTGACTCTCATGGAGTGAGGGCTCAGACGCTGCATTTAGACCTGTTTTTCAAAACAGCAGCTAGCTCTCTCCCTATTATGTGACAGATTCTCTTTTAAAAACTCTCCCACTCTGTAGAAGAAAGTAGTTACAGATCCCCAATGCCCAAGGCAATGCTGAAGTTGAACCAAGGGCATCCCAAACCCAGGACATTTGCAAAAACAAAAAAAGTAAATTGTATCCTCAATGTGCCTGTAAATTTTTAGGAATATCTAAGACTCTGTTGAGGCCAGAGCTTAGATTTTATATTGTGTTCTCTGAAGTAACATTAACACAAATATCAGGAGCCCCAAACTATTTTCCATGAAAAATTAAGATTTCTAGAGATTAATCAAAGATGACAGGATAGTGTCATTTTTAGGAGGCAGCTAATGCATTGTGGAAAATGCCAATTAAAAATGTCTGTCTCATCAATTACCATACACAGACCATCTTGATGGAGTTAAATACCAAACAACTGCTAGCTAAGAAAAATAATTTTCAGTTTCTCACATCAAGATTCTAAAAGAACTGGGAAGTGGGATATAAAGGAAGAAGCAAAGTCAAATACTGATGATCAGGGTTGAGCACAGTTCTCATGGGCTGCAACATCTCTTACAGTAGCAAGTACAAACTTTTAGAGAGAAGAAAATGGTAAAGATGAATTTGGTGCATGCAATCTCAGTCCTCTGCTTACATTCCTACTTCCTGGCCAGGGATGTTCTCGCAGGGAGAGTAGCAGATGAGAAAACAATGACATCAAGGTAGAAGGGTGAGGAATCATGCAGAGGGTCCAAGACTATTGAAGAATCCTCCAGAACATATTCCTCAGTTGTCACCATGTTGTTGAATACGGGGAGAGGACATTTGGCCATCTTCCATTTTCCCCAGAAGTAGAGGAATAAAAACGACCATTTATTTCACTTGTGATGACAAAAAGGTAAGAGGATTTCAAAGTTATAGAGTGTCATGCAAATGTGACATGGCACAGTCACTGTGACACTGAAGAAGAGGGAAGAGAGGAGGAGAGGTCATACGCACAGAGGAAAGGTGGGCATGCGTGAAGTGGAAGCCATGATGGAATGGAACAGATACACAAAGGGGTTAAATCATGAAGTTAGCTCAGCAGCAAACTAAAATAAGTATATAATTAATCAAACCAAAACAAAGTCAACTCCAGGATCCATAAGGAAAGAGGGGTGGGCAGGAATCAACACTAGTCCCGGTAAAGAGTGAGCATCCTGCAGATCAGTGCATAAAAGGAAGAAACAAGAATGAAATTGGAGAATGCCACAGGTTAAGGGAATCAAACTCAGAGCCTAAAGAAGCGGGTGGCATTCTGGTTAGAGGGGACAAGTCACTTAATCCCATGCATTCTCTCAGAATTCCCACGACCGTGGACAAATCTGTGAAACTATCTGCCACGCAAAATACGTATGGGGGAATTTGAAGGATTGGAAAACAAGACACACAAGTTATGACTACGCTAAAAACGTATGCTTAAACACTTAAAAGTAGAAGATAAGTTGTTAATTTCTAAGCTGAGGCTTTTCCCCTTGTGGAAATTCAAATTATAAAAAGGCCTACAAGCGTGTGTGTGCACTCGCACATGTAAGCGATGCTCTGGGTATTTCTCCAGAGGAAGGGTAGGGAAGAGCTCTATAGCTGGTACTTTAATATCCTGCTCTGAAAGTACTTTGACAACCAGATCTTCAAAGCAAGATGGCTAAGCAGAAGCGAAGGGAAAAAATACAGAAAAATGTTTTAAAGGTCTGCGAAGAACAGTTCGGTTATCTAGAATTCTTAGTAATCTGATAACTTATTAATAAAGAAGGAAAGGAACAGAGACAACTCAGGACATCAACCTTCTATCAGCAATGTGACACTGACCCGGACCCCCGGGCCCCTTCCCAGGGGGCGTGTACTCCTGCCTCTGGAGGAGACAGAGAGTTACCATACCTGCAACCAGAGCCTGTCGCCCGCCACAGTCCGGCCGATGGCACTGCACTGGAAGGTGGCAAACTGGCCGGCATTGACTTCCACGTTCTGAATCCGCAGGAAGTGGGGAGTTCGGGCTACATGAACAGAGAGAATTAAAGGCATTAAAAGAGGACATTCGTAACTTATCTGTGACTTTTTGAATCTATTTGCAATTTTGGGCCTTCCCATTTTGTTTACCTTTGAAAAAATACGGCTTTTGCTTATAAGAATGCTTTTGAGATTTCATTATGATTGTAAAGGGTATCATCGAAGATTTTGGTGTGCTCTGAAAGAACAGAGCAGCCAAGCATTCTGGGATAGAACCAAGAAGACAGAGGATATTTTATTGTTCCTGCTGTGCAAATTATCATAACTCAGCAGTCTTCTTGTAATAACAAATCTGTATTAATAAAGATTACACTGAAGCCTAGTTGATGTTTTGAACAAAAACATATTAGATATTTATACTAGCAACATGAAAAGAACAGTAAGAAGTTAAATGATGTTGTCAAGGAAACTTTTTGAGCTGAGTACAAAGCTGTGCGTAATATATATTTTAATACAACTAATTGGTATGCAGTATTCCCTATGTAATACTTCCCAACTACCAAAAATACTATCCCCATAGACGGACTCTGTGGAATTAGGTTGGGACTGCCACAGCATGGCAGTTTCTGCTGATTCTTACTCCCAATTCAAGAGAAAAGAATGATTCCAAATGCTAAACAACATCAAGTCTCATACAGTGTCCATGGGGGACAGCCCTGTGAATAAAGGATAATTCTATTTGATCTGAGAAGCCCAGACCAAATTTCTGCAACACACTGAATGCGTGTGTTAAGGAACTGCAATGACAGGCCAGGAATTGCATTTTATGGTATCTTCTATTTTTGTTAGGAAAAAGTCTCTTATCACAGCAATGACAGTATAAAACCAAGGGTCTGGGAAGGGGGAGGTTAAGGGGTAGAAAAAGAAGAGAACAGGATGCTGGTATTTCTGGGAGGGATGGATAAATATTCTGGACAATAACCAGAATAAACTTATTATGCCAGCTTTTCCCCATGGTCAATGTGTCTTTAGGCCATGTCTAGACACATTCAAAGAGTCGTGCCCCACTACTGAGAGCCCAAACGTGATAAACTAGCACTAATATTAGCCTGTGCAGAACAAAATTAAGAATGGAAGTGGGTTACTACTCAAGAACAAAGAGAAATGCATTTTAATATCAATAACGCACAAGGAAAAAGCCCATTTTACTAATGTGGAGGCCACCAGTAATTCGAAAACTGCATTCATGCTGCTTAGCATGCAAAATGTCCTAAATAACTTCTGAAAGAGCAGTATAACCATGGGTCATTGTTTCTAATACAAATACATTAATTTAATGTCCTCTGACCTATTTTTCACTACCTTAAATTATCCTTGGCCAAGAATAACACGATGCCATGGTTTTTAAAGACCTCTGTAAAAAGTCCCTAAGACAAATTTCTCTTCTAGCCTCTGTTCCCAAAAGAGCTGAAAGAACTTTGGTTTTAGCAAATGGAAAAAGGTAACAGGTTTTGAGTATCACGGACCAGAATATTTCCCACGGAATATGCACAAGCGTCCCGTGAGGTAGGTATTCTTTTCCATTTTGCAGATGGGAGATCTCATGGGTACTTGCCTACCGAGTGTCAGAACCAGAGCGCGGACAGTTCCAAAGCAAACGCACAGCCCACTATGGCACTGCCTCTGCGAGCCTCCCACCTGCGTCTGCGTCCCCCATGCTTTCCCACTGAGAGTGCCTCCCTGCCTCACTGTTGACACGTTGGCTTCTTTCATATTATTTAAATTGAGTTTGTATTATTCAGTGAAACTGAATTTACATTCTTTAAAATTGTTTACGTGCGGGGCGCCAGGGTGGCTCAGTCAGTTAAGCGTGCAACTCTGTCACGATCAGCTCAGTCACGATCTCACAGTTCATGAGTTTGAGCCCCGTGTCGGGCATGGCGCTGACAGCATGGAACCTGTTTGCGGTTCTCTCTCCCTTCCTCTCTGCCCCTCCTGTATTTTCTCTCTCTCTTTCTCTCAAAATAAATAAACTTTAAAACATAAAAACATAAAATAAAATTATTTACTTGCGATTTCAACTTCTGTAGAATTCTTCTCTCCCAACCTCACCTCTGACACAAACGAGCAAACTTTGCTACACAAAATTGTAACAATTATTTTCGATTTACCTACATTAGCGGTTCCCAATATTAACAGGGATCATTAAGAATTTGAGATCTGACTAAATAGGACTACACTGAAAGCCAGAAAGCTCTTTGCTTGTCAAGAAATCATATTAAGCAAATGGAATATTCTACTTCGAAGCCAACACAACACATCCATTATGGTACATCTGTCATCACCTGGAAACTTTTTGAACTGTTTTTCGCCTGTAAAATAACTCTAAGCACATTGCCCCTAGCTACATGGACATCAAACTACACCACGTACAAAGCATTCGAAAAAAAGAAGAAAAATACGGAAGTAGTAACTCCTCTGTTCGCTGGTGTGTGTAGAGCAGATTTTAGCTACTTCACAGGGTTTCGAAGGTAGCTCATCGGAAAGGGTTATGCTTTGCAGCCTTTAATGACACACACACACACACACACAACTGCCCTGCCCTGCTGGCTCCTGAGGGAGCTGTTAGATCCATTTCCTGTCAACCTTCCCGAGACATTGGTGGAGCCCTTTGTTCAAGGGGTCTGCCAGTCACACAGCCTCGGCCTGTCTATAGAAACTGCTCTTCTCAGTTTATCAGCAGGCCCCTAAGAGGCCCAACAGCCTTCTTTCCTTCCTCTTCCTGACTCGTCTCCCAAGGGAAAATGCTTTCGGCCACAGTGATTTTTTTCCAAAACTTCCTCAAAAAACTTTCAAAATTCTACTTTCAAAACCCTTTTCCTTCAGCTTTTTCCTTTGTTCATTCTTCTTTGGGCTCTACCCTAAATGTCGATTTGTCTCAGATTTAGAACTCTGCTCACTCCCCTTTTCCGAGGGTATGTACTGGTAGGTGCCGCCTGCTCCGATGGAGTTAACGTGAGGCTTTTCAAAACGAGGAACCTGTGACCAGATCACTGAGCTACACTCCTGTTAGCCACAGAGAAAAGTTCTCCATTTTGGGGAGCCTGGGAGGCACTCCAGTTAATTGGGTGCCCCCACAAGGGCAGGCAGGCCCCTCCAGAGTCAAACCTGACCACACCCCAGATGGAGGGCATCCACACCAAGGAAAACAACAACAGCCATGTACTCCCCCTCGGTCAGCTGAGTGTTGGAGCCAGATCCACTGATGGGGTCACACCAACATGAAAACTCACAAGCCATGTGTGCACAGAGGCTAAGAAATACTACAGGGAACTGTTGTCCTAGGAACAGATTGTGTGTGTGTGTGTGTGTGTGTGTGTGTGTGTGTGTGTGTGTGTGTTTTAAATCAGAACCTTCAGTCCAGTGACTGAAAAACTGGGTCACAGGAGAAGTAGGGGCAATTGAGAATGATAGCTGACTTCCGATTTTATGAGATGGACCCAGTATGCAGAAACTCCAGACAGCCATGCTCCCTAAGAGTAAAGAAGAGTTTTCTAACACTGAGACTGACAGAACATGGTATGAGCTGGCTAGTGTGGGAGCCATATGTGGAGACAGAGTTTGCAATTGGCTGGGCAGAGAGGTAGGTAGACTGGGCACCCCATTTGCGACCTCTTCCCCCATTGCCCTAGTAGCGCTTCACCTGCAGCAACGGGGACCTTGCTTTCTTTGTCCTTGGATATTTTGGGTATGAGGGTTGCATCTTTTGCACCCTCTTTGGAGACAACAACTCTTGCGTCCATGGATAAACTGTAAAAAGGCTTATGGCTTGAATCATATTTAGAATGAGTATACTCCCTGAATCTGGGTTAGAATCCCAGGCTTCCTTGTTTGGAAGGTGCCTCTTGGGCTGGAAGTTCTTCTGTCCAGTTTTGGTTTTGGCCTCTCTCCTCTTCCTATTTGATCCTTCCTCTCACTGGAATTGCTCAGTCAGCTGAAATGCCCCTTTTCAAATCTCTGATGCTTACATGCCCCACCAGTGTGGGGCTCACTCTGTCTGCTTCCTTTCTTGTGGGCATGCCTTTATGAAGGATAATTTAGAACTGTGATGGCTCCTTTGAGAAAAATCTCCCAAGCTGGCTCCCACATACACTGAGCACCCCCACTTTCATATTCCTGTGGATTGTTAAAGACAGATTACGTTGCACATTCGGATAGCAGGACGTCTCATTAATATTGCCCTCTCCTGTCCCTCTCATGGTCTCCTACTCTGCTCACCTTTTGCTGCAGGCCACTGTGGTAAGTTGGGTCTCTAAGACAAGGTTTTTGAGTGTGTCGCCATCTTTCACGATAACTTGCATTAAAGGGATACTACACCTGAACTGCTCTTCTGTAGTTTTACCCCCCAACCCCTTGGTTAAGCCTAGGATCAGTTTCAAGCCTGTCCTGAAAGTCTGCGAAGTATTTTGAGTATCATCGCTGGTATATCCTTGCATGGGTAAGCTTCTAAAAATTAAACATTTAAAATGCCCATTGCAAAATCTCCACGTGTTACTCATATATGTCCTAGACCTTGGATTCTCACCCTGCACCCTACCTATGACTCCTTCCTCTCTCCTTTTTGTCCCTCCCCACTCCCCAATGCCTCCAAATTTCTCCAAATCTCTCTGGTTTTTCTTATGCACTACAAGTGAGTGCACTACAATTTCTCAACCAGAAGGGCCAGTCAAGGTGTGTGGGACCAACAGAGCCCACTGCCCACTTTTTAAAAAAATTTTTTTCTTGTTATTATTTATTTTTGAGCGAGAAAGAGAGATAGACAGCAAGCAGGGGAGAGGCAGAAAGAGAGGGAGACGGAATCTGAAGCAGGCTCCAGGCTCTGAGCCATCTGCACAGAACCTGATGCGGGGGCTAGAACTAACAAGTCGTGAGATTACGACCTAAGCTGAAGTCAGACGCTTAACCAACTGAGCTACCCAGGCACCCCACCACCACCCACTTTTCCTCCTACAGATGTAGAAATGCAAGGAAGAGTCTGTTTCACATAGTAACGTTTGTCTTCCTGCTATAATCATTACAGATTTTCAGTCCTTCAAAGGCTTCTATACCTTCTGAGTGGTGCAAGGGGAAAGATAAAATACACTCAGTTTGAATATACATTTAGTTTGAAGAGTAGGTTTCCCATGAACTAAAATAATTTTCGGAGAATGAATTTCAAATCTTGAAATTTTGAATTTTATTCCTTATTTAGCATGGCAGGAGAGTTCTTTTGGAACACCAAGGGTGGGATATCATACAGTTTTCTTTTTCCTTTTTTAAACACATAATATGTTTCCAAACTGCCTGAGAAATAATATAACTCATTCTTCCCCAAATCTGAATGGCCTCCAAAAACACCTAACCTGGACCAACTTAATTTACATATTCTGCTTCCTAATATGGATAATATATTTAAAGAATGTCCAATATATTGGCAATCAATTCAATTTCTTCCTAGGATTTGTGATTTAAATAACTTATTTTTCACTTTTAGGAAATATTTTGAACAATAAATATTAAAAATAGAGAAGTATTTAATTTTTTAATCATACATAAATTTATCTCTAAGAAGCAACTTTTAAAATATGCATGCATTTCTGCACACTAGTGTTTTGTTTTTGTTTTCGTTTTTTTAATGTAATGTGTCCAGTAACTTGTTGAGGAGACATATAGCATGTTGACCTAAAGCCTGGGCAATCTGAGGAAGGCTGGAAACTGACCTTTGATTGACCCAGGCTAAGAGTGAATTCAGGAAGGTTCATAAAGATTATTTATTGCACTGGGGAAAAAGACAAATTAAAAGCCAAATCATGAGAACGGTTAAAAATGGGGTAGGAGTGGTGAGGGGTTAAATGAAAGTTAAAAAAAAAAATTCCATTGGAACCAAAAAGGAAGCTTCTAGCACCTGATAGAATCCTGGGAGCATATTATGAGCAGCTATGTTATTCATGGGTTGCTCTGAGGTCTCTGGTGGGAACTCTGGCTTTGCATTTCACTATCAGAACCACCCCTTGCCATTATGAAAACTGAACTCCATCTAATATGGTCTATTGGTATCTTTCTCCCCTTTTGAAGTAACCATACACTTAAAAAATTAACAAAATGTCATCAGCATTTTCCCTTGTTAAATATTCATCTAAAACTATTTGAAATTCTGCCTGATGTACATCAATCATTCTCAACTGGGGCAATCCCCATCCCCCGCCTGCCAGGGAACATCTGATAATGTCCAGAGACATTTTGTTTGTCACAACAGAGATCAAGATGGTAGGGGTACTACTGGTATCTAGTGAAAAGAGGCCATGAATGGTGTTAAACATCCTGTAATGCACAAAACAACCCCCACGAAAAAGGTCAATATTGACCACAAGGTCAATATGGTCAAGGCTGGGAAGTCCTGATACATACGGCCCAGACAGACAAAAGTTTACTGGATCATCCTGTACTGTTGAACATTTTGGTTTCCTATACATAATGCCAAGATAAAACTTTTCATAATTAAATCATCATATATACTTTCTGTTTCTCCCTTAGCATAAATTTTTAGAATCTGAATTTAATAAGACAAAAGAAATGCAGTTTAAAAAGGCTTTTGACACAAATTGCCAAACCGCTTTCCTTAAAGCATATAACAATTTGCATCTCTACCAGAAGGGTACACAAAAGTGCTCTTTTCGCCACCCCCTCAAAAATACTAAGTGTTAGTTTCTGTAATCTGTCTTGAGAAACTTATGAACTATATGTACTCTGCTCTATCAGTTAACTTCATAACAATAATCTGAATATCACAATTGTCACTAGTTCTGCCATTGATCTGTTCATCCACTGGAAGTCCACACTTGGAAACCTACTTTCCTAAGGGCCCTGTTTCCAGCAATGGCTAACTGCACCAAAAACAAAAACACAGGAAAACTCATTTATCAATACAATCTGCTAATACTTACTGCCTCCAGTGGGCTGTTTGTTAGGATATAACTTACATTTTTAATTTGGGGGCCAAAGATATGATCTTTGGATCAAAGGTTATCACTTTTCCTTTAGAATTGTTTTGGTCTTCAAAACAGCTTTCTGAAAGACTGCCAGTGCGTATTACTCACATGGTAAGGTTAAAAGTCCAAGGAATTTATGCCTCTGTCCAAACTGTATTTTGGGAGGGCCCTTCTCTGGAATGGGTTGACTGTCCTTAGTTTGGGAAAGAGCATTGCTTGGTTGAGAAAAGGACTGCCAGAAAAAATAATCTGGCTAAGATAATAAAAGCCACAACTCAAATGGAAACCAGATGAACACATGCAAACTCATTAAGCATAAACACTTTTATAAGAAACTTATCCTTCTCAGATTAAACATAATTAATTGACCTAAGTGGAAGATAGTAACTCATCCAACAGGGTGCACAAGACAAAGGAACTGTAGAATTCTATTTTCCAGATCAGTTCTTCCAAGAACTTCATGAAAGTCAAAATTTCTAATAATGGCATTTTTAATTTTTTCAATAAATGCTAAAGGCCTATATAATATTTCCAAAGTTTTAAGATGTATGGATTCTCCCTGTCCAGTGATATGAATTCTAGAACTGTTTTTGATTGGGAAGGCCAATCTTTCTTAAGATTTGGATTTATGCCATGTGTGTTCAAGCATTCAAGCATCATTATTTTAGCCCCTTATTACCTCTGAACAGAAGCAAAAGTTCCTCAACCCAAGCCTTAATGGACACACACACACACACACACACACACACACACACACACATATATATATATATATATATATGATTTTTAAAACAGGGATTTTATTTTTAAAAAGTACCTATTACATAAGGTTGGGGAAAAGATTAAACAAGATGATGCCAGGAAGGTATTCTGTATGCCTGGTACCCTCAAAAATGTTCATTACTGTTTAAAATAACTAATCTACCACTGGAAACTGGAAAAGATCCCAAGAAAAAAAGTCTCTGCAGCCAGAAAAGTTTTGCTCCCATGCTGAGCTGTATGCTCTGAATCCTGCCAAGCTATCTTAATTGTAACACCAGGTATAGCACCATTAGAGTAGAAATTTTCAATGTATCCCATATTCAAAAAGAAAAATTCTCTCTCTCTCTCCAAATTTATAGGCCCATTCGTCTCCCGGATACCCTTTCAAAATGCTATGCCAGCTTTCTTCTAAAATCTGCAGGATTTCTAGAAATGAAATATCTTCCATGAATATCAAACAGGAGTTTTACTACAACTCTCCTATTTTCTCATCTCTGCCATATTCTGTTGCTTATTATTAAGAAAGCAGTTTTTAAAAGAACAGAGGTTTTCATGTATTAATTGACCTCAAATCAGCCTTTGATCCCAAAGCCAGAAATTATTGACCAAGATGCAACTCTTTTTGGAGATGTTTCATATTATTGATCCTTCAAAGTCTGCACCAAAATGCTAACAACAAAATCAAAGAATGGTAATTTGCGAGATCAAAGTGCAAGCTGAAGTGGGGCAAAAGAGGGCTGGGTTCTAACCCTTTTTTATTTTCATTTGCATTTTAATGTAATGACATAGGTAGAAATGAACTGGAGGCATTCCCAAAATGCCAGACAAAGTAGTCAGCTCCTTTCTCTGTGTACTTGTCCTCAAACAAGGAAGCTAGTGCTAAGAACAGAATGGTACTGCCCACACTGAAAAACAGTACATTCTGCAAACATTTTTCTTCTTTTAGTTTTAAGACAGACATTGATAAATTGTAAGAAATCAATGATTTTAGCACTTAATCTGCAGCTAACATATTCTAGTGGGCCCATCAGGATGCGGTGCCTAAAAACAAGAACGATAATAACAGCTAACTTTCATTGGTCTCTTAGAATGTGCAGCACTGTCCTAGGTTCATTATATTCACTTCATGTAATACATGGCAGGTGGGTTTTTGTTTTCAATCTTTTTCATTATATTATTATGTTTTTGAATTGGAAGAAAAATAATGGAGCACGATTCTGTGTAATTTTTAGAATTTAGAATTCAAGGTATCATATATGCAAATCACTTTGCACTTAATGTGTTATATGACAACATATAAAAAAGACCATACACCATAACCAAGTGAGATTTATCCTAGGAATTCTAGGTTGATATAACATCCAAAAATCAATCAGTATAAGGCACCCTACCAACCAAATAAAAGACAAAACCACATGATAATCTAATGGATGACAGAGTTCATGAAATGGCATATTGATATTTTAAGATGAAAAAGTATATGAAAATGGCAGTAGTAAAGAGATCACTCTGATCTTCCCACACCCTTTGCCCCTGAAATGGGCCATAAAATTCTACTGTGATAGGTACCCTCCCTATACCAGAGGACAGGAGCTTCCTTATAAAGTAGATTCTACCATACATTAGAAATAAGTGACCTATAGAATAGGACATTGAAATTACAGAATTAGAGGGGAAAAAAAAGAGTGAAGAAAGCTACAGGGCTTATAGGGCACAATGAAAAAAACAATATTCATATCATGGGAATTTTAGAAGGGAAAGAAAAGAGAAAGAGACAGAAAGTGTATTTAAAGCAGTAATGGCTGTCAACTTCCCAAACCCAGGATAAGAAAAAAACACTTAGATGCATGAAGTCCAAGAGATACCAAATAGGTTGAACTCAAATAGGCTACACCAAGACCTATTAAAACTTACTGTAAAAATTAAAAAACAATTAAAAACATTAAGAACAGCAAGAGAAAAGTCAGAAGTCACATAAAAGGAAACCCCCATAAGACTAGTGGATGATTTCTCAACATGAACTTTTGAGGCCAAAAGAGCATGGTTGATATACTCAAAATATTGAAAGAAAATAACCGCCAATCCAGAATTCTATGCCTGGTGAAGCTGTCCTTCAGAAATGAAGGAGGGATAAAAGACTTCCCTGAACAACAAAAAGCTGGGAGAGTTCATTATCACCAGAACTACCTCACAATAATACCAAATGGACCACATCAAACTAAACAACTTTTGTACAGCAAAGGAGACCACCAACTAAAAATTAACCTACTAAATGAAAGAAGATATTTGAAAACGTTATATCGAATAAGGGTTGTATTCAAAATATGTAAGAAAGTCATACAACTCAACACCAAAACAAAACGAAACAAAACAAAACAAAAAAAACTAATAATCTGATTTAAAAATAGGCAGAGGACCTGAATAGGCATTTTTCATAGAAGACATAGAGATGGCCAACAAACACATGAAAAGATGTTCAACATAACTCATCATCAGGGAAACACAAATCAAAACCACAGTGAGATACTATCTCACATCAGTCAGAATGGCTAGTATCAATAAGACAAAAAATAACAAGGGTTGGCAAGGATGTGGAGGAAAGGCAACCCTTGTGCATTATTGCTGGGAATGTTAATTGGTGGAGACATTATGGGAAGAAGTATGGAGTTTCCTCAAAAATTAAAACAGAAATACCATAAAATCCTGTAATGTCACCGTTGGGTATTGACCTAAAGAAAACAAAAACATAAATCTGTAAAGATAGAAGCACCTTATGTTTACTGTACCATTATTTACAATAGCCAAGATATGGAAGCAAAGTAAGTGTCTATAGGTAGATGAATGGGTAAAGAAAATGTTCTATTCCATAATGGAACAGAATATTACTCAGCCATAAAAAAAAGAAATATTGCCATCTGTGACAATACACATGGGTACATAGAGTATTATGCTAAGTGAAATAAGTCAGACAAAAAAAAGACAAATTCCATATGATTTCATATATTATGTGGAATCAAAAAAAAACCAAAACAAATAAATAAATAAACATACAAAATAGAAACAGGCTCATAAATACAGAAAACAAACTGGTGGTTGCTAAAGGAGAGTGGGGGGATGGGTGAAATAGATTAAGAGGTACAAACTTGCAGTTATAAAATAAAATCATAGCAATGAAAAAATAAAGGCATAGGAATGAAAAGTACAGCATTAGGAATATCATCAATAATATTTTTAAATAATTTTGTATGGCTACAGATGGTAACTACGCCTTACTGTGAGCACTACATAATGTACAGAATTATCAAATCACTACGTTGTACACCTGAAACTAACAGACCATTGTATGTCAACTATACTGTAATAAAAAAAAGAAAAGAAAAGAAAAAGAAATGCGAAAGGGTATTCTTTGAATGGAAGTAAAAAAAGGCTAATTAACATCATAAAAACATAAATGGTAGAGTAAATCTCACTGATAATGGTAAATTTATACTCATTGTTAGATTTTGCAATATGGTAATAGTAGTACAGAATTCACTTACAACTCTAAAAGGTATGAAAAAATGAACATAGTAAAAATAACTGTAAATAGAATGATCTTTTATTAGTTACACGATATAAAAATATATAAATTGTAACAACAATAACCTAAAATGTGAGGGGGAGGAGAAGTAAAAGTGTAAAGTTTCAAAATTCCATTAAAGTTAAGTTGTTATCAATATAAAATAGGGTGTTATAAGTTTAAGATATTTTATGTAAGCCTCATGGGAATTATATAGAAAAAAATGTTAGTAGTTTCATGAAAGAACCACATAAAGAAGTCAAAATATACTGAAACCAAAAACATCAAAACACACACACACACAAGACACCAAAATCAGAAAAAAAGAACAATGGATCTACAACCAGAAAGACATTAACAAAAAGGAAATAGTGAGTCCTTTCCTATCCATAGTTGCTTTATATGTAAATGGCTCAAAAGACATAGAACATCCGAATAGAGAGAGAGAGAGAGAGAGAGAGAGAGAGAGAAAGAAAGAAAGAACCAACAGTGTGCTGCCTCCAAGAGATGCACCTTAGCCTTAAAGACACACATAGGCTGAGAGTGAGGGGATGGAAAAAGACATTTCAACGAAATGGCAACCACAAAAACAAAAACAAAGCAAAAATGCAGCAGAGGTGGCTATACTTAGACAAAATACACTTTAAACTAAAAATGGTAAAAAGAGACAAAGAAAGTCATTATGTAATGACAAAGGGGTCTAACACATCAAGAAGATACAACAATTTACATACATAGTGGTGAAGCACCCAACGGCAGACTTGAACAACACTTTGACCAAATGGACCTAACAAACACATATAAAAAACTCTAGCCAACAACAGCAGAATGCACATTCTTCCCAAGCACACACGGAATACTTGCTAGGAGAGACCATATAGTCGGCCACAAAACAAGTCTTAGCAAATTTAAGAAGACTGAAATGGTGCCAAAAATCTTTCTGACCACAAAAACATGAAATTAGAGATCAATAACAAGAGGAAAACTGGAAAATTTATGAACACGTGGAAATTAAACTACTCTCTCCTAAATAACAAATGGACCAAAGAAGACATTAAAGAAGAAAAAAAAAGTTTCTTTAGACAAAAAGGTAAACACAAAATACCAGAACTTGTGGGATGCGGCAAAAGTCATTCTAAGAGGAAAGTTCACAGCAATAAATACCTACATTAAGACGCAATAAAGATCCTAAATATACAACCTAACTCTACATGTTAAAGAACTAAAAAAGAACAAACTGAGCACAAAGTTAGGAGAAAAACAGAAATAACAAAGATTAGAGTAGAAGTAAAGGACAGAAAACATTAGAAGAGATTAGCTAAACTAAGAGCAGCTTCTTTCAAAATATAAAATTGACAAACCCTTAGGTAGACTAACCAAGGTGGGCGGGGGGGGGGGGGGGGAGGACCCAAATCAACAAATTATAAATGAAATAGGAGACCTTACAACTGATATGGTAGAAATTCAAAGGGTCTTAGGACGCTACTAAGAGCAACTACCTGCCAACAAACCAAATAACTTTTAAGAAAATGAAAAATTCTTAGCTTATCAAGAGAAAGTCAGGAAGAAATAGAAAATCTGAATAGACCAATTATGAGTAAGGAGATGAATCAGTAATCAAAAAATTCCCCAACCCAGTAACAGGACCAGATGACTTCACCAGTGAATTTTGCCAAACATTTAAAGAAGAATTAGCATCAATCCTTCTCAAACTCTTCCACAAAATTGAAGAGGAAGACATACTCCCAAACTCATCTTATGAGTCCAGCATTATTCTGATACTAAAACTAGAAAATAACACTACTAACAAACAAACAAACAAACAAACCAAAGTAGGCCCATATTCCTGATGAATATAGATGTAAAAATCCTCAATAAAATACGAGCATACCAATTCAGCAGCACATTAAAAGGATCATGCATCATGATCAAGTAGAATTTATTCCTGGCATGCAAGGATGGTTCAACATAGGCAAATCAATGATTGTACCACGTTAATGTATCACATTAATAGAATGAAAAGAAAGAATCATATAACCATCTCAAGAGATGCAGATAAAGCACTGCACAAAATCCAGTATCCATCCATGATAAAAACTATGAACAAATTATACACAGAAGGAACACAGCACAGTAAAAGTCACAAATGACAAATCCACACATACTACCACACTGAATAGTAAAATGTTGAAAGCTTTTCCTCTAAAATCAGAACAAGACAAGGTTGCCACTTTTGCCACTCCTATTCAACATAGTTCTAGAAGTCCTAGCTAGGGCAGTCAGACAAGAAAAATAAATAGAAGTTATCAGAATTGGAAAGAAAGAAACAAAATTACCTCTATTTGCAGGTAACATAATTTTATATAGAAAAAAATCTAAAGACTCAACCAGAAAACTATTATATCTAATCAAAGAATTCTGTAAAGTGCCAGATTACAAAATAAACATATAAAGATGAGCAGAACTTCCATGTACTGACAGCAAATTTCTAAAAAATAAATAAAGCGATCAATCTCATTTATGATAGCATCAATACTTGGGAATAAATTTAGCTAGGGAGGTAAAAGATCTATGTGCTGAAAACAAAACATTGATTAAAAAAAAAAAACTTAAAAGACACAAATAGAGGCGCCTGGGTGGCTCAGTCTGACTTCGGCTCAGGTCATGATCTCACAGCTCATGAGTTCAAGCCCCGGGTCAAGCTCTGTGCTGACAGCTCAGAGCCTGAAGCCTGCTTCAGATTCTGTGTCTCCCTCTGTCTCTGCCCCTAACCCATTCGCATTCTGTCTCTGTCTCTCTCAAAAATAAATAAACATTAAAAAAAAGACACAAATAAATGGAAATTTCATGTACATGGATTGAAAGAATTAATATTTTTAAAATGCCAATACTACCATCAGTCATCTATAGATTCAACGCAATCCCTACTGAGATTCCAATGGCATCTTTTACAGGAGTAGAAAAAACACTCCTAAAACATTTATGGAATCACAAAGGACCCTGAATATCCAAAGAAATCCTGAGAAAGAACAAAGCAAGAGGCACCACGTTTCCTGATTTCAAGCTAAACTATAAACCATAGTCATCAAAACAGCATGATACTGGCATAGAAATGGACAAACAGACCAATGGAACAGAATCAAGAGCCCAGAAAAATACCCCAGCATACACAGTCAACTAATTTTTACAAAGGAAGTCAAGCATACTCAATGGAAAAAAGACAGTCTTTTCAACTCAATGAAGAAAAGACAGTCTTTTCAACAAATGGAGCTGGGATAAGTGGATATTCATATGTAAAAGAATGAAATTGGACCCATATCTTACACCACTCACAAAAATTAACTTGAAATGGGTTAAAGACTGAAATGTGAGATGAAACCATGAAACTCCTGGAAGGAAACAAAGGAATACAGCTCCTCGGCATGGGTCTTGGTAATAATTTCTCAAATATGACTCCCGAAGTACAGGTAAAAGAATAAAAAGTTAACAAGGGGGTCTATATCAAACTAAAATCTTCCACACAGCAAAATAAACTATCAACAAAGTGAAATGAGAAACTTGTAGAATGGGAAATATGTGTGTAAACCATCTATCTGACAAGGGTTTAATATCTTAAATATATAAAAACTTCATATAACTTAAGAGCAAAAAAAAAAAAAAAAAAAAAAAACCACCACCTAATTAAAAAATGGGCTAAGGACCTGAATAGATATTTCTCCAAAAAAGACATATTGAAGGTCAACAGGTACATGAAAAGATGCTCATCATCATTAGCCATTGGGGAAATGCAAATTAAAACCATAATGAGGTATCACCTCACACCTGTTAGAATGTCCATCATCAAAAAGGTAAAAGATAACAAATACTGGGGAGGATCTGGGGAAAAGGAAACCCTTGTGCACTGCTGATGGGACTGTGAACTGGAGCAGCCACTGTGGAAAACAGTATGGAAGATCCTCAAAAAATTAAAAATAGAACTCTCACATGATCCAGAATCTCACTTCTAACAGTTTATCCAAAGGTACTGAAAACACTAATGGAAAAGGCATCTGCACCTCCACGTTCAGAGCAGTTTTCTTTACAACAGGCATGACATGGAAACAACTTGAGTATTTATCAATTGAAGGTGTAGAATATATGTACAATAGAACGCTATTCAGCCATTAAAAAACAACAACAACAACAACAACAAAAACCAAGGAAATTCCTCATTTGCAACAACACAGATGGACCCTAAGGGCATTATGCTAAGTGAAATAGGTCAGACAGAGAAAGACAAATACCTTGTGATTTCACTTACATGCGGAATCTAAAACAAAACAAACAAGAAAACAAACTCATGGGAAAGGAGATCAGAGGGAAATGGAGCAAGGTGTTCAAAAGGCACAGACTTCCAGTTATAGGTAAGTACTTGGAATGTAATGGACAACAGGAATACACACTGTGTGAGACAGCAAAGTTGTTAAAAGAGTAGATCCTGAGAGTTCTCATCACAAGGAGGAAATATTGGGGTTTTTTTCTTTCTTCTTTTTGTATTTATATGAAATGATGGATGTTAACCAAACTTATTATGGTAATCATGTGATGATATATGTAAACCAAACCACCATGCTGATACCTTAAACTTTTATAGTAATGTATCTCCCATTATTTCTCAATAAAATAAGAAAAAAGATAAATAAGTCAATTAGACATGGAAAAGAATCTAAGTTGTCATTTCTTTAAAAAGGTATGTAAGTGGCCAATAAACACCCAAAAAGATGCTTAACAAGATTAGCCATTAAAGAATCAAAACCATAAAGAATTATCACCCCAAAGTCACCAGGGTGAAAAATAAAACACAAATAACAGATATTGGCAAGAATTCACTGCTCCGCGGACTGTAAAATGGTGCAGCCAATTTGATAAACAATTTCACTGTTATCCACAATGCTAACCATAGAGTTATTACATGACCCAGTAATCCTCGTCTTAAATATATGGCCAAAAGATGGGCGCCTGGGTGGCGCAGTCGGTTAAGCGTCCGACTTCAGCCAGGTCACGATCTCGCGGTCCGTGAGTTCGAGCCCCGCGTCGGGCTCTGGGCTGATGGCTCGGAGCCTGGAGCCTGTTTCCGATTCTGTGTCTCCCTCTCTCTCTGCCCCTCCCCCGTTCATGCTCTGTCTCTCTCTGTCCCAAAAATAAATAAACGTTGAAAAAAAAATTAAAAAAAAAATATATGGCCAAAAGAATTGAAAAGCCTGTAAGAGAAATGTTTGCCACGGTATTATTCCCAATAGCCCGAAATTAGAAAGTCGAATGTGCCTCCGTTGAGGAATAGGTACAGAACATACGGTATGTCATACAATGGAAAGTTTCTCAGCTTTAAGAAGGAGAAGTACTGAAATGTTCTGTAACACACAGGCACCATGAAATGTTGTGCTAAGTGAAAGAAGCCAGACAAAAAAGACCATGCATTGTATGATTCCACTTAAATGAAATACGGGAAAGCAAGCAAATCTATAGAGACAGAAAGTAGATTAGTAACTGCCTAGGGCTGGGGGTAGAGGCCAAGGAAAATGGAGACTGACTTAACAGTGGGTGCAGGGTTTCTTTCTGGGTGATGAAAATACCCTAAAATTGATTGTGGTGATGGTTACACAACTCTGTGGATTTACTAAAAACACTGAACATACACTTTAAGCAGATGAATTGTAGGACAGGTGAAATATATCTCAATAAACCTGTTAAAATGCAGCATGGCTCGTAAAGGCATAAAAATATATACGGGCACTACAAGGTAATAACAGAAATACCCAGACATGCAGAGCTTATAACTTACTTAAAAACAGGAGACAACATTATGAAGCTGATAGGTGCTCCTACTAGGATTATTGAACCAAATTCGAAATATATTTTTAGCGTGAATACCAAATACAAAAATTATCTGTGTTCTTTAGAAGTGGTCTTAAGCCATCGAGCTGCTGATTCTGCACAGCCATATCCACATTTCATGCTGAGCCTGCATTTTATTGTCACTACATTAAAATCAATTTTATGAGCAACTGTATACTCTTAACAGAACAAGTACTTTTAAAAAATGTTGAAATGCCTACTCATAAACCTATATGAATCCAAACAGGAGCCTTTAGAGTGAAGTAAATAAAGTTCAGCAGTTTTGCATCTCTTTGGAAAGCATAATTTTGGATATGAAAATATTTATGCTCCTTTGTGATTTAAATCTAATGAGCACCATGATTTCAAAAAATTGGTTATTATTTAGAAATCTTGATAGGAAAGCCCTTAAAATACTATCTGCAAAGCTTTACATTTTAAGACCAAACTATTGCCTTCTTTAAAATCTTTATTTGCATGTTTTCCCCATAAACCTAGAGATTCAGGAAAAAATAACTACAGAAGGGCCATCATCAAAACCATTTAAAGCTTACAGTTCAAAATGCTGTTGTACCATACATCACCTTGGTACAGAGCCCGTTTTGCAATTCTGTGTCTCTTAAGAGCAGTTTGCAAAGCCAATTAGGTATTAGCACCAGTATTCTCCAAAGGCGAGACCATAAACACCATTTCTACGACTACAGACACCTGGGCTCGGAAGGAATGAACAAAACTGCAGGAAACACATTTGGGGAAGGTTCTGATAGAAGGACAAGCATTGAGACTTTCTATCTTACTGAAGACAGTGAGCGATTCGTTTTCTGCAGAATGGGAGGAGCCACATTTTAGGAGCTCTTTGCTGGCCAATGGCCAGATGTAGAACAAACCCCAAGATACAGAACAAGACAGACCTCTGCAAACTTGGCCTCATCCACTGCACCTGCAACAGGGCAGCAATAACATCTGCCTTGGGGTGAAGTCTGCCCTGAGTGACAGGGAGTGCTCAGCACATAGTAGGTGTGCAGCATTACTGTATCTATTTTCTTTAACCTCCTGGTAAGAGGTGAATCTGAGACAGGATCAATTGTGCACATTAGAAGATCCCATGGCATTTTTCTAAGCCCAAGGCTATTGCTCCATGGATCTGGCTAAGTTCCAACTCAGGTAATTATATTCCACTTCCTAAATTTTCCCTGCTGTTCCAATCAGGTACAGCATCATTCGTTTTCCTGCCTTTTCAGAAAAAAAAAGTGGGGGGTGGGGAAATTCTTCTTGAACTCACCAATCTTGCTGACGGAAGAAAGGCAAATGTAATGTGTCACAAAAGTAATGTCTGCTTCAGTAAGGAACGACGTGACTGCAGTGTTTGAACTCTGGTGTTGTGGCATGCTCTGAGCACCAGGATAAAGATCTCAGAGAGAGCAAATCCCTCTGGATGAAATCAGATGACTGCGTTCCGATACCCTCATCAGATAACAACCATGAAGGGCTCTCTGTAACTACTACAGGGAATGAGCTCATGATCTCTTCAATCCACGCAATAAAAGCAGAGACACTCCTGCAAGCGTTTATATCTTTAATGTCATTGTAGATACAACCATTTTCTCATGAGTTTGGGTAAGGACCGTCAGCAGAAATCCAGGAATGTATGAACCAGCCAGTCTCTCTTTAATGCTGGGGAGACCCTAAAAATAAAGCAGGCTGCCATCCCTCACATAGCCAAAAGATTTAAAGTCTGACAAGATCAATTTTGGGCAAGGACAGAGGGAAAATAAAACTCCCATGCACTGCTGGTGGGAATATAAACTGGTGCAGACTTTTCATAGCAATTTGGCAGCATCGAGTAAAACTAAAAGTGTTTCTATTCTACATTCCAGGAATTCTGCTTCTAAGAATGTATCCTACCAAGGCCCTTGCACATTGTACCCAGAGGCACATACATGGATCTTCCCTGCAGCCATGTTTGTCGGAGAAAAAAAAACGGGAGCAAAGAAACTAAATGTTCACGGAAAAACAGAAAAACAGAGCGCAGTATATTCATCTGATAGAATATCACAGGTTGACCTAAAGAACATAATGCTAAGTGGGGAAAAAATACAGAGTAATTTATATGGTTGGATACGATTCATTAGAATTTACAAAAGGGCAAACATTACTTTCTTACTTTTTATGAACTACACACTGACTGTGGGAAAAAGCACACCCACATGCATGCACACACACAGAGGTTTTCAGCATTTTGGATCCTCAGCTCTGAAACCACTCATCTGGGGGTGGAAAAGTCTCCATTGTAGGTTTCTTCGTAGGAGTCTTGGCCTGACCCCCATGATAGAAGGTGAAAAAGCCACAGTGTGCTTTCCTAGATGACCCTGATTTCCAGCAAGGGAATGAGCACATGATCTAGCTGGCCAACTTTGACAGTCCCACTCAGGGTTTTGAGACCAAGGCTGAGGGGAGAAAGGCATAGAGACAGTGACAAATGTTGAGGCAGGTGGCAACGGTCAGAGAGCAGGTTGCAGCACCCTTACCCCCATGGATGGCCCCTCAGACATAGGTGCCAGCATGGCTCTGGCTACAGAGCCTCCCTTTGAATCTCTACCCACTCCTGGAGCCTAGATCCATGATCCCCGTGATTCTATTTGCCACCAATTCCCTTTCTTTGCAAAGCTTTTCTGCTTCAATCAGCTACATCTGTTTCTGCTGCTGGTGGAATATGAACCTTAGAGATGGAGGGGGCAGCAGCTCGTCCCTGTGACACCCCCCTCCCCCCAAGGAGAGACAAGGGAGAAACGGGACTGGCTATGTGCCATATTTTATTGATTTAAGGACAACAGTTCAGACATAAATATGACAGCCTGTTAATAGCTGTTCATACTGAGCGGTAAAAGGAAAAGTGTGTGTTTGTCACCCATGGGACTTTTTTAAAGTATTAATTTTTAAAAGATGAGGACCAGACTATTTCTGGGGTCCCCAAATGCTTTAGGTAGATTTCTTGCATTTGACGGGTCCCAGGCCTTTTCGGAGCCATATTGTTTAAAAGTATACGAGTAATGCACTAGACATAGAAACAAAATGCACAGATTCTCAATGTTTAACCTTGTGCTACCGTTTAAAAGGGAAATCTAAAAATCTTTCCAAGGATGTCTGAGTTGACCAAAGTGGCCCATTAGCCTCCAGTCCTGATGGTCATTTCAGAGGCGCTTAGATACAGTGAATGACACACAAAATGGATGTTTTTGGACTTCTGGGCTGGCAAAGCAATGCCTAAAGACTTGTCGGGGAACTCGTTTCGCATCACATCTCCTCAGGTTTTAGTGTCTTCTCTTAATCTGGAGCATAAAAGTGCCCCCAACATTGAACCCAAATGTGCAAGAGTTGAGGCAACTTACTACATGGATGTCCTAACACCTTCACTTCATCAATAGCGAGGTAGCCTTGATGTCCAGAAGTTATCACTTCAAAAATCACCTGGAAAATTAAGCAAGATTTATATTATTCACACATTTGGTCAGAGTTTTACCAAGTGTGCTGACACATAAGACACGTAATCTATCTATCTTTCTTTCTTTCTTTCTTTCTTTCTTTCTTTCTTTCTTTCTTTCTTTCTTTTCTTCCTTCCTTCCTTCCTTCTTCCGTTCTTTCTCTCTTTCTTTATTTTCTTTCTTTTCTTTCCTTCCTTCCTTCCTTCCTTCCTTCCATCCATCCATCCATCCATCCATTCATCTATCCATCCACCCATGCTTCCAACAAATATTAGTGGAGCACCTAATATCTGCCAGTCAACATTTCAGGTTCTAAGATGAAAAAGATAAATAAGACACAAACCCAGTTTTCAGGGGGGTTATTGAGAAGGGATGGGACAGACAGCATCCCACATCAAGGATTCACCTCGTAAGGGAGGTAATACCACGGTTAAGAGCCGATGTTTAGAAGACAGAGGCTTAAAATCATTTACCAGAGACAATGTTAAGATTTAAATTGCTTTGGGGCGCCTGGGCGGCTCAGTCGGTTAAGCGTCCGACTTCGGCTCAGGTCATGATCTTGCGGTCTGTGAGTTCAAGCCCCACGTTGGGCTCTGGGCTGACAGCTCAGAGACTGGAGCCTGTTTCGAATTCTGTGTCTCCCTTTCTCTCTGACCCTCCCCCGTTCATGCTCTCTCTCTGTCTCAAAAATAAACATTAAAAAAAAATTTTTTTAAAGATTTAAATTGCTTTAAGATAACACATTTTCTGGTCAACTCCTTTGAGGGGATTCTATGACTACACTGAACCGTGTGGGGCCCTAGGTTTTATACATCTAAAATGAAAAAACCACTGTAAGTGCTGTGAAAAAAAAAAGTGCAGGGTATTAGAGTAACATGCACCAAGAGGACCTCCCATGAGGAGGTAGCACTTCAGCTAAGATCTGAATATGAGTGAAGAAAGACAGTAAGGCTTCTTCCAGGGTATGTGCAAAGGCCCTGAGCTGGACATGACCAGAACCATGAAGAGGAGCATTGGGACCTATAGCTATAAAGATGAGCTGTGACTGGGTTACAGAAGCTCCACTCACAGAGCAGAGATTCAAAAGAAGACACTATATTAATAATATAAAGATGCTTGGGCCCCTGGGTGGCTCAGTCAGTTAAGCATCCATTTCGGCTCAGGTGATGATCTCACAGTCCATGGGATCGGGCCCCGCATCAGGCTCTGCACTGACAGCACAGAACCTGCTTGGGATTCTTTTCCCCTCTCTCTCTGTCCTCCTCCCTCCCCCCTCTCAAAAATAAATAAATAAGCATTAAAAATAACACCATTAAGAGGTTACACCCACTGAAATTCAGATGGCAGAGGTATGAATTAAGAGGACAATGATATAAAAATCTCTATAGTAGTCAAACCAAGAGGTCTTTGGCAACTTTTTGATTGTGGGAAAGGTGAGGCAAGAAAAAAGGGCAACATGCTCTTAAGTTTTCAGAACGAATGATATTTTTGAGATGGTAGAACCACTTCAGAGAAATTGAGGCTAAAGGAGAAAGAAAGAACTGGTAAGAAGCTATCGATGTTCTTACTACGACTGTTTAAAGTTGTCTGTTGTCAGCCTCTGGTTAAAAAGGTCCACATGACATCACTTAAACCTCCATTTACACATACCTGCATCAGCAAAGAAACCGTGGCTCATGCAAGGTACATATGCTAAGTCTTAAAACATCCCAGTAACTGCACTTCTTGGAAAAATTAAAATTTTCATTCTCATAAAAACCAATACAAAATGAGAAGCTTTATTCATAGTAACCAAAAACTGGACACAGCCCAGATGCAGTCAAATGGTACGTGATAAAACAGACTGTGGTATATCCACAGCATGGAATACTACTCAACACTGATGCACCCAAAACGTGGATGAATCTAATCATGCTGATGAGTCCGTGTATGTAACATTGTGTAAGGTAAAAGTTTTTGAAGGGAGGGCAGATTAGTGGTTGCCAGGGCTGAGGGATGGTGGGAGAAGGGATGGGAGAGTCGTTACAAAAGGACAATGTGAGTCATCCCTGTGACCTTGTGACCTTTAAGGTCTTCACTGTGGTGGCAGATACAGAAACCTACTTAGGCAATAAAACTGTATATAGTTCAGGGGCGCCTGTGTCCAACTTCAGCTCGGGTCATGATCTCACAGCTCATGAGTTTGAGCCCTACATCAGGCTCTGTGCTGTCAGTGCAGAGCCTGCTTTGGATCCTCTGTCTCCCTCCCTCCCTCCCTCCCTCCCTCCCTCTCTCTCTCTCTCTCTCTCCCCCCACGCTCCCTCTCTGCCCCTCCCCCACTCAAACGTGTGCTCTTTCTCTCTCAAAAATAAACATTACAAATAACTGTACAGCTCATAGCAGCTTTATTTGCAATAGCTAAAACATGGAAGCCACCAAGTATCCATTGACAGATGAATGGATAAGCAAAACAGGGTAAATACATACAATGGAGTATTACTCAATCCTACAAATGAAGGAAATTCCTGTACATGTTATGACATGGAGAAACCTGGAGAACATTATGTGAGGTGAAATGAGTCGGCCGCAGAAGGACAGATACCATAAGATCCCACGTACGAGTTACCTGGAAGTAGATAGGAAGTAGAATGGTAGTTGTCAGGGCTGGGAGAGAGGGATGGCAAGTGACTGTTTCGTGGGTGCACAAGCGGAAAAGAGTTCTGGAGATGGATGGTGGTGTTGGCTGCACAACATCGAGAAGGTATTTAATACCCCTGACCTATACACTTCAACATGATTAAAATGATAAATTTTGTTACTTGCATTTTACTAAAACAGTGAAAAAATGTACAGAACTACACACACATGCATGTCCAAGTCCATGTAAAAGAAGAAATCTGGAAAAGCTCTGTAGATTTCAACAATGTCACTATCCTGGTTGTGATATCATACTTTTGGTTTGCAAAATGTTACCATTGGAGGAAACTGGGTACTACGTATGCAGGAATCTGTATCATTTCTTGTTGTTGTTTTTTTTTCATAAAAATTTGCAATGTTTATTATTTATTTTTGAGAGAGAGAGACAGACACAGCATGAGCAGAGGAGGGGCAGAGAGAGAGGGAGACACAGAATCCGAAGCAGGATCCACGCTCCGAACTGTCAGCACAGAGCCCAACACGGGGCTCAAACTCACAGACCACAAGATCACGATCCGAGCTGAAGTCGGATGCTTAACTAACTGACTGAGCCATCCAGGAGCCCCATGTATTATTTCTTGTTATCGCATCTGATTCCACAATGATCTCCACAAAAATTTCAACTTAAAAAAAGTAACTGTAAATTACACAGGATGTGTTACATACACTGAATAGCTACCACTCCGTTCTCTTGTTAGTTCGTGTGAAAATTCTTTAAGGAAGAACTAAGAGATTCAGATAAAAGATAATTGTTAAAAACTCAGTCTTTCTGATTCCGGACATCATGTATCATGCTGTTTTTGCTACTACACATTGCCTGAACAAACACTTCCACCCTACGACTGCATTATTTATGTGTGTGCGATGGATGTGAAAATGGAGAAAGCCATCAGCAGAGCCCAAAATGGAAAGGCTCGAGGGGCTCCCTAGATAAGAAGTCATCCCAGAAACACCCGTGAGACTAGACGACACTGGGCTACAATGCCAACGCACTGAAATACAAAACACACGGGAGAGGAGAGGCCCAAAGTAGAACAGAAATGAAATAAAACGTTGTCCTGTTCGTAAGTGTATCTTTTTTCCACTGATGACCCGGAGAGAGGCAGAGATGCATGCACATTATTACAATGGGATCTGGCCTACTTCTCTCTGTGCTAAAGTCTAGACGACAGTCGAGGGAACAAAAAGCAGATGAACACTGAGAGCAAATAGGGGAGAAAGCCCTCCGGACGTCCTCAAAGATGGGCCCCTGCAAAATGGTCCTATCCTGCCTGGCAGGAGGCAGCAACAGCAGGCAGTACTGAAGCAGCCAGCTGCTCTGCTCAGAATGGCCACTGCACAGACCAATGTCCCTGACCATCAGCTACCCAAGAACTCCATGGCTCTGGTCACGAAAAGGGTATTTTGAAAGCCCAAACCAGAAATGTTCATCCAGGGGCACCTGGGTGGCTCATTTGGTTGACTGACTGACTTTGGCTCAGGTCATGAACCCACAGCTCATGGGTTCAAGACCCACACAGGGCTCTGTGCTGACAGCTCGGAGCCTGGAGCCTGGAGCCTGCTTCCGATTCCGTGTCTCCCTCTCTCTCTGCCCCTCCCCGGCTCACACTCTGTGTTTTTCCCTCAAAAACAAATAAAAAAAATTTTAAAATTAAAAAAAAAGAACTGTTCATCCAGCCTTCCCTTCTCCCAGCTGATCCCTCTTCCCTCTTCCCTCCCTCCCTCTCACTCATTCATTCACTCACTCATTCAAGTCTCCACTGAGTGTCCTTTTTACTCCAGGCACTGGCATAAGTACTGTGATAAGTACCATGAACAGAACAGATGCAAAATTGTCCTTCTTACCAAAAATTGTATTTTCACATTATCAACTATAAGAGTTGAAGCTTCTTATAAAACGAGAATGATCTGTATTTTTAAAGGGATATGTTAACTCTTAGAATAGAATGTACATGTAAAACATGCTCATGTGGATCTATTTTTGAAGTTTATGTGCTAAAATTTAATGCACAATATTTCATTTAAACCAATACAGCACCATGGCCCTAAGAAAGGAAGGAGGAGAAGAAATTAGACATCTCGATAAGTCACCCTAAAACCTGTGAATCTGGTTTCTCACCCATCACTTCAATAGAATTTATGATGACCCTCAAAAGTTTTACACTCAATGATTTGGAGTCTCACTGGCCAACTATTAATAGGATATTTACTGTAAGCTCTGAGAGGGATCCAAAGAAAAAACCAAACTAGACAGTTTTATGGAATTCAAGCTTTAGTTCCACAAAAAATAAGGAACACAGACAAGAACAAGACAGGAGTCAACTAACAGGTGGGAACAACAAGGGGCTATTAGGACTGTGATCTTTCTCCACCATAGAACTGTCACCTCCTCATTACCAAACCAACCAGGATGCCTCGGATCCAGCCAAGGCAACCTTCCACCCAATTTTTCAGCCTGCTCGTTAAACTCACAGCTGCCCCAGAAAGGACTTACACGTGTCTCTGCTAGACCCGAGGCGGTGAGCGAGTGTTCAGCAGCAAGCGAGATTCCCGGCAAGACGACTTGCCAGGGGAGGCCACAACAAAAGAATCTTCGGCTTATTTCTGAAATTTTATTTGCCCCCCTTGGTCTTCTAACTGGAGTACCACAAAGCATCCAAGTGCAAATATACCAAGAGAACAATGGACTTCTCCTTTCAGTTAATTAGAAATTCTGGAAGGTAAACTTCTAAAACTTGGCAGGTTCCCACACTGACTTAATAGTGTCTCTAAAAATAACCTTCATAGGGGGTGCCTGGGTGGCTCAGTTGGTTAAGACTCTGACTTCGGCTCAGGTTATGATCACCAGAACACCATTCCCAAGTTTGAGCCCCACTTTGGGCCGTGTGCTGACAGCTCAGAGCCTGAAGCCTGCTTTGGATTCTGTGTCTCCCTCTGTCTCTGCCCTCCCTGCTCGCACTCTGTCTCTCTCTCTCAAAAATAAACATTAAAAAAATTAAAAAAGGAGAAAAAAAACAGATTCACTCTGTGGCTTCTAACAAACAAGAGGGTTCAAACACACAGCTAAACACCCAAGGCCTCTTTTAAATAGGTTTCTTAAAAACAGACTTTAGAATCTCATGAAAAGGTTTCCTTGTCTTGAAGTCTTGCTACCTGGCAAGTTTTCCATTTTGTACTTTTTTCTAACCAGTGCCCTTACCAAGAAGCCTTCAAAAGCAAAAATATTTTTGTCTGTTTTTGTTAAATGAGGAAGCATGCTATTGAAAGTACAGGTATAGCTCTAGTGAAGTATAACAAGTGTAGGCAGAACCCAGAAGGAGTCCCTGGGATGTCTGAAGATGCCAGCACACTGGGCCAAAAAGACTGAGGTCCGAGGAAGGAAGCGACATGAGAAGGCCAATGGCGCCACTGGAAAAGGAAGTAAGAGAGGCAGGTACAGCTGTGCCCACGCTTCCTCTTATCAAACACAACAAACTACCTTGACAATCTCTATTATAAGTGAGGTTTGGGTCTCTTTAAGAAACACACAAAGCCTTTTCTTTCCGAAAAAATTTAAAAACAAACTTTATATACTGTGCATGTCTATGTCCCAAGTATCTTCTGTGCATATTATATAATTTTCCCCAGTTACCCATACAAGGTAAGTAAGTACATTCCCTTTTAGAGATGGGGAGGCTGACTCAGAAAGTAATTAAATAATTTTTCTGAGGTTACAAAATTAGTACATTGCAGAGTCAGGGTGCAATTCTAGGTCTGTTTTACTTTGCAGTCTGGATACTTCCTGTTACTGAATGCCTTAACTAGCAGGCATGGGAGACTACATATATGTAGAATATACACACATATACATATGCCTAACCTATACATACATACATACATGCCTCTCTCTACACACACACACATACTACATAATCATGCATTCACACACACATAAATATATACATCTTTAATGTGTGTGTGTATGTTCTAAAATTTTTACTTCCAGATTTAAGTAAGGAATCTTGTAATCATCTATTTGACCTAGAAATGTAGATGCAAGGAATGGTTATAAGACATAGCTTTAACAACATAAATCTTAAGACAGAGGTCAGCAAACTATAGTCAACAGGCCAAATCGGCCCCAACCTAGTAAGGATGGTTTTTATAGTCTTCAACTGCGGGTGAAAGTCAAAAGAAGAATAATATTTAGCAACACATGAGAATTATGTGAAATAGAAATTTGAGTGTCCACAAATAAAGTTTTACCGTAACACAGTCATGCTCATTCAATTGTGTATAGTCTATGGCAACTTCACACAAAAACAGCAGAGTTGAGTAGATGCCACAGAGACCATCTGGCCCACAAGGCCTGAAATATTTACAACTACCCAACTTCCGGATTTAAGAGAAAACTTTCCCGCTTGGCTCCCCAACAACTGCCATTACCCTGGATAACAAGAAAACATGCATCAATGCATGCTTGTCATGGACTGCAATAGCTTGTCACAGCCCAACACAACATGCCCCGCACTTTGTGTGGGAGCAATGCATTCCAGCTGTGTGGCAAGGGAGAAACCCTCTCCTGGCTTGACTTGCTTCAACTGTATTACATGGGTATTGATTTCAATGCCCACTCAAGCTGATAGTACCATTTCAATTATTTATTTATTCATCATTTATCTATTTATTTTTAACAGGGGGTGGGAACACGAGTGGGGGAGAGAGGCAGAGGGAGAGAGAGGGAGAGTGGGATAAAGAGAGTGAGAGAGGGAGAGAAAAATCTTAAGCAGTCTCCCCTCTTAGCACAGAGCCTGACCTGGGGCTCAATCCCAAGATCCTGGGATCATGATCTGAGCTGAAACCAAGAGTTGGATGTTCAACTGACTGAGCCACCCAGGTGTACTCATTACCAATTTTTTTTTAAATAGCGTAATTGCAATATACCAAAGCAAGACCATAGACACTGATTAAGGGGCACCTGGGTGGCTCAGGTGGTTGGGCATCTGACTTTGGCTCAGGTCATGATCCCACGGCTCATGAGTTCGAACCCTGTGTCGGGCCCTTTGCTGATAGCTCAGAGCCTGGAGTCTGCTTCAGATTCTGTGTCCCTCTCTCTCTCTGTCCCTCCCCTGGTCATGCACACATGCTCTCTTGCTCTCTCTCTCTCTCTCTCTCTCAAGAATAAACATTAATGGGGCGCCTCGGTGGCTCAGTCGGTTGAGCGTCCAACTTCGGCTCAGGTCACAATCTCATAGTTTGTGAGTTTGAGCCCCATGTCGGGCTCTGTGCTGACAGCTCAGAGCCTGGAGCCTGCTTCGGATTCTGTGTCTCCCTCTCTCTCTGCCCCTAACCCACTCGCATTCTGTCTCTGTCTCTCAAAAATACATAAACATTAAGAAAAAAATTTTTAAAAAAAGAATAAACATTAAACAAATTTTTAAAAATTGATTACTTTATAGACCTCAAAACACTGAATAAAAAATTAAATCAAATTAAAAATAAAATAAAACCCAACTATTTTAGCAGTCAAATCTTCTACAAAGCAACTGAACTACTGAGAATGTAGAACACTTTCATATTAAAACCTGACCCTCGGGGTGCCTGGGTGGCGCAGTCGGTTAAGCATCCGATTTCAGCCAGGTCACGATCTCGCGATCCGTGAGTTCGAGCCCCGCGTCAGGCTCTGGGCTGATGGCTCAGAGCCTGGAGCCTGTTTCCAATTCTGTGTCTCCCTCTCTCTGCCCCTCCCCCGTTCATGCTCTGTCTCTCTCTGTCCCAAAAATAAATAAACATTGGAAAAAAAAAATTAAAAAAAAAAACCTGACCCTCAGCATTCTATACAATGTTCTTTGGCATGAGCTATATTTTGGTGAAATGTCTTTGTATTTACTGAGATACATACAATTTTAGGAAAAATGTCTTTTCCATCTAAACTGTGATTATTTGAAAAGCTGAAAGCTAAAGTGGTTGATCACAAAGTCATCCTAGCTTATTCTGGAAGAATTTTACCAGCACACAGTATTTAATCTTATATCTCTGTCCTCCTCTTTTTTGGATTTGGTTGGACAAAAAATATAATTAATCCCCCTTATTTGCAGATTCCATACTTGTGAATTTGCCTACTCACGAATTTATTTGAAACCCCCAAATCAATACTTGCAAAGCTTTCTTGGTCATTTGTGGATATGCACACAGTGACAAAAATTTGAATGGCTCAAGCCCCACATCCCAGCTGAGGTCAGTCAAGGCAATGCTCTGCTTTTTGATTCGGTTCTCACACCATAAACAAGTGTCCTTGTCCCAATCTACTTAGTGCCACTTTTTTCATATTTTTGTGCCTTTTATTGGTGATGTTGCTATTTATAATGGTGCCCAAGCGCAGTGCTGAGGGGTCGTCTAGCATTCCTATGCGCACAAGGCTTAAGCTGACTTACTGTGAAAATACATGTGTTAGGGAACTTTCATCTGGGCATAAGTCATCATTTTGGCTGTTCAGTGTTAAAAACCAACAATGAGGGGCACCTGGGTGGCTCAGTTGGTTAAGCGTCCAACTTCGGCTCAGGTCATGATCTCACAGTTTGTGAGTTCAAGCCCCACGTCAGGCTCTGTGCTGACAGGTCAGAGCCCGGAGCTTGCTTTGGATTCTGTGTCTCCCTCTCTCTCTGCCCCTCCCCTGCTCATGCTCTGCCTCTCTCTGTCTCAAAAATAAATAAAACATTAAAAAAATTTTTTTAAAAACCCAACAATGCACGTTAAGTAAGGAGTCTTTAGCAGAAAGACTCCTAAAACAAGGTTATGTGTTGATCAGTTGATGCAAATGCTGTGACCAGAGGGTCTCAGGACTAATCCCTTATTTCCCATGGAAGCAGCCAAGAGTTCAGTGTTCACTAATTCAGTACTCACTCACTGTGACTTCACAGAACATAACAACCATGAATGGAAATCAACTGCATTAGCGTGCCTGGATTCACATCGAGTCCTCATTTCTATTAACGTACTCGGGCACAGGAAGGACAAAATGCTCATTTTTACCGATGCTTCCCAAATGGTAAAGAAATGTAGATGTAAGAAATGGGATGTAAAGAAATGCAGAATAAAGAGAATCGATATCCGTTCAATACCTCAACAAATAACCTCTCAGGAGACATGGTGTTGGATCCCCATTGTTTTTGGAGCCTTTGGGAAAAGCCATTTGCTCTCAGGTAGGAAACTGTCAGTTAAACCACTAACTAAGGCTCTTTCACTGGCTCATGAAAAGCCATCCTGGAGGTTGGCCTGCGAGGGGCTTGACATGAGGCTATCCTTCAGATGCCTTCCAAACAAGAGACGAAAGCAGTTTAACACCGCAGCCTCCCCTATCCTCCCTGCTTCAGTGAAGGGCAAAATTAGATTTCCATGCTGCCACTTTCCCTTGCTATGTGTGAGCAAAGAAAAGGGGTTTGCTTACCAACACAAACACTCACCACGGAAAATGTGTTGGTGGAAGCCATTTGTCAATTCCCCAGGACAAACGGGATGAAACACCGTACGTCTGTCCTCCCACCCAAAACCTGGGAGATCCTTTCTGTCCTCGATTTAAATAAAAAGCAAAGGTGGCTCATACGCATTCACTAAAACATACATAATAAAACTCTCCATAACGACAAAGAGCCAAAGCCAAACTGCAACGTATGTGACCTTAAAAAATATCAGGAACAAAATAATGAAATACTTGTTTATATATTATCAGAGTAAAGTAAAAGTCCACTTTCCCAAAGTTAAAGGTATTCAAAGGACAGCAGGGGTCTCACTGGAGTGAATTATTGGGGGCTTTGTCATGCTAATTTAAGTCATTCTTACATGACTTCATCTGCTTTTCAACCAATAAACATGGCTTTCCTCACTTTTTGTTTTCCCTTTCACATTTAGAACTAGTGTTCTTTTCAAATCTTTTCTAATCATAGCTCAAGTACTCATTCTATAAAACAAGATGTGGAAGAAAACTAAGGTTGAGGGGGAAAAATAGGAAAGTTATAAGGAAAAGGGCAAGATGAACAAGAAGCAACAGACCACAAAGAAGTTTGAGATGGGGACCCAGAACAAGTACCTATCCTTGATCATCAAATCATAAGTACAAGCTGAGAATGAAACAGCGATATGGTAAGTTGTTTTTTTTTTTTTAATTTTTTTTTCTTTTTTTTCAACGTTTATTTATTTTTGGGACAGAGAGAGACAGAGCATGAATGGGGGAGGCGCAGAGAGAGAGGGAGACACAGAATCGGAAACAGGCTCCAGGCTCTGAGCCATCAGCCCAGAGCCTGACGCGGGGCTCGAACTCCCGGACCGCGAGATCGTGACCTGGCTGAAGTTGGACGCTCAACCGACTGCGCCACAAACACACTGGGTGAGTGTTTGTGTTGGTTTGAACACACACGAATTGCTACACTTCCCAAATGCAGCTCTAGGTCCCTACTAAAGTGACAGCCAAGTGTGCTCCCACTGATTTCTTGTAACACACTGTTCATCTTTAAGCAAAAAATGCAGAGGACAGGGACCTGCAATAAAGGCAGCAGAGTAGGAGGACCATAAGGTCACTTTGTCCCACAGGTACAACTAGATAACACCCTCATCAGTATACATATCCCAGAAAACAGAAGACTGGCAGAACAGACATTCCACAGCTACATATAAAGAAGAGGACATACAAGAGGTAGGAAGGATGGAGGGGGGTGTTGCTAAACACACCATCATCATGCTCTCTACGTGCAAGGTGCAATGTATCCACCCCTGTAAAACCCTCCATATCCACCTTGCTGGGGAGAAGTGGATTGTTAATACCTGAGCCTGCTACCACCCCAGCTGCCAGCACCCTAGGGTTTTCCAAACTCTTCTCTCCTGAACTATCTGCTCCTCTTGCGGCCAGTTTACCTGAGTTTGTTCGGGAACAATGTGGGCGCACCCAGCTAGGAGCTGTGCTTCCAGCCGTTCAATTTCCTGGGGATTCCTCCGGTGGGGTGGGAGGAGTTGGCCAGGGCGGCCACGAGGGCTCACCCATTCTTTCCTGAGTTAGGGGCTGTGACAGGTGGATAACAGTTTTTGGCAAGCCAGCCAGGAAGGGCATGCAGCTTCAGCGCGTGATTGTCTTCACAGACTCCTGACCAGGCAGGTGCCTCGGCCCCTGCCGCTGCTTAGACTGCCTTGGAGGGGTAGAAAAGGTAAAGTCCCAGCAGCTGTTGGGGCCACTTGCAGGGAAAGGTCCCTATCCTACCCTTGCTGACCTGTATTCTGCTTCATGTGCGGTTTGAAAAGAGAAGTAAGTTTGGGAAGCACCGAGCTTCAGTATTCTGGGTAAGTTGCAGCAGTACTGATCAGTTTCCCATTTCTACTTGGGAGTGAAACTGTCTAACACTTGGTACCCAGTGGTGCAAAAGCATGGTTATAAGTCTAGGAGTCCCAACTTCATCTCACCAAGGAATTTGGCTCCCCTATGCAGGAATACGGAAGAGTACTCTGTTTGGTTCGGTTTCTTTCACTTCCCATTCCTTCCTTTCTTCTCTTTTGGGGGTGGGAAATGCTACTTCCATCCCCCCTGACAGTCCCTTGTGGTGCGCTTTGGCGGCCACAGTCCACATATGGCTATAAGCCGATGAGTAGGAAGATGATTTTCTTACTGCATCACTGCATGGCTCACGTACGTACATACTAGAATCAGAAAAAAGATCGGCCTTTGAGTGGGTCTGAAAATTACCATACTATCCTCCAATTAGAATTATTTTGTCAAAGATCTGGGAAATGAAATGACATTCTTATACGTTCAGGCTTTTATGCTGGTAGGTAACAGAGATTCAGCACATAAAGCTCATGATGCAAAGAAAGACAGGTTAAAGTGTGTGAGGACAGCAGGTCAAATGAGGAAAAAGAGAATGAGGAACACACCTTGTTACAATCTTTGGACCCCTGCCCTGGAATTCTACCTACCCCAAATGTGGATGGAGCCCCCTCTGCCCTAGTTTCTCCTCCTCCTACTTATGCCCTCCAGGGGCAAGAATGGCCCTCCCTTTTAAGACCCGCTAAGACACCAAATGTGGTCAGGAGACCCCCCAATATGAAACAGGACGTTTCCTTTGCAGCCTTATCCTGTAGGGATGAATCCCCAGAGACAGTCTGCCAGATATTATTGGACATACAGTCCTTTCTCTACTTCAGACCTTTTAAATTGGAAAAATTCAAACCATACTTGTAGAGAGGATCCTCAGAAAACGTCTGAAATCGTTTGCCACTATTTTTGTCATTGATAAGCCTCCTTAGGCAGATATGCAGACCATTTTTTAAAAATTTATTTATTTTGAGAGAGAGAGTGAGTGAGCATGAGTTGGGAGGGGCAGAGAGAGAGGGAGACACAGAATCCCCAAGCAGGCTCCACATTATCAGTGCAGAGCCCGACACGGGGCTCGAACTCACGGCCGTGAGATCATGACCTGAGCTGACATCAAGACTTGGACGCTTAACCGACTGAGCCACCCAGGTACCCCAGATACGCAGACTCTTAAGTATTCTATAGACAATGAGCAACCCGCAGTGACTGATTAATAAAGCCCATGAGGAGGCTCAGCATCTGACTGATGAAAATCCAAGTACTACCCCCTTACCAGCAGGGGCAATTCTGGTGGCCAAACCTGGCTGGGACCCGAATGTTGCTGAAGGAATGGTTCTTCTGAACCACTGCTAAGATATATGTTTACGGAACTAAAGTGAAGGGTCCCAAAGCAAAAATGTCTTAATAAAGTCAAGGAAATTCAACAGAAATTAAATGCTGATCCATCAGAGTTTCTGGAGAGGATTTATCAAGCCTATCAAAAATATTCCCAGTGAGGATCCTGGGGCTTTTGAAAATCGGAAAATGGTTAATTTGACCTTTATGGGACGAAGTGCCCCTAATATAGGAAAGAAGCTGCAAAAGGTCGAGGGAGCAGTAGGTGTGAACTCTTTTTAGCTGGTGGACATTGCTTTCAAGGTGTTTAGCTCTAGGGAGGAAAAGCATATGAAACAAGGAAGTCCATTTGTCACAGACCATAGTCAATGAGAAAAAATGGAGAAAATGAACCATACTTTGAAAAGGACCATCACAAAGCTTGTCAAGAAACTCATTTAACATGAGATAGGGTACTGCCGCTTGCCTTCTCTCCATGAGGGCACCTCAAAGTGGGCTTGGATTGAGCACCTATGAAATTAGACACGGGAGACCATTCCTGGCCTCTTGAGTTTTGCCCCCTCTACCCAGAAGGGGGCCAAAGAAAAATTAAACAAAGTTTAACACTTGAACCAAATATTAACCATGATTCATTAGTTTACTTCCACTAGGACGGCCTTCTTGCTTCAAGAACCACTGCACCCGTCTCAACCTGAGGATAAGATCTTATTAAAGACTTGGAATGAACATGGACCTGACCAAGAACTAACTGAAAAATGGACTGGACCTTATGATGTCCTACTAGTCCCCCATTCCCCTTGAAATGGGACAAAGTGAAGCTATGGATACATCACACAAGAGTTAAATGGTGCCCGTACAAAGATAAGAAGGGGGACCTGGGTGGCTCAGTTGGTTAAGCGTCCAGCTTTGGCTCAGGTCATGACATCACAGTTCATGAATTCAAGCCCCGCATCAGGCTGTGGGCTGACAGATCAGAGCCTGGAACCTGCTTCAGATTCTGTGTCTCCCTCTCTCTCTGCCACTCCCCTGCTCAAGTTCATTCGTTCTTTCTCTCTCTCTCTCTCTCTCTCTCTCTCTCTCTCAAAAATAAACATTAGGAAAAAAAAAAAAGAAAAGGAGAAGATAGAAGAGACCACCAAGCCGTTCTACTGAGAAAGTCACCCTATTCAAGACTTAAAATATCTCTTTAGAGGAAAGAACCCATAACAACATGTTTCTTCTGTGCTCTGTATGAACCATGTCATCTTTCTCCCTAGGTTGGAAAGATAATGGACTAGTTGGGGTAACCCAGGCTTTGGCCTCACCTACATGTGCTGTCAATTGTTGGATGTGTCTAAAAGCCCAATCAGTATTGGACCATGGAGACCCGTTGGTCCCCCCTGTTTACAATACCTCAGGAGTCCATGAAGGCAACTGGTTTCCAATCGTTAAAGCTTGGACAATAATGTATAGGGTTAGAATAGTTAGATTTTTCCCAAGATGATCATAAGGTACCCCCATGTCTTACAGTCCCTCTAATTAATGTACTAAAGGAAGTAATTTTCAAAGGACAAAACCGGGAGTATACTTCCCAATTAGATACCACATGAAGGACCAACTCCCTATGTGTAAACAACGCTGTGTTTCTTTTCCAGCTATGAATGACATTCACAGCCAAGGTCGGCTGGGCAGAGGCTGGATGGGACAAGTTGCCCTTTGGGTGAGCCGATTCTCCCACCTTTTGTCATCGTGCTCTGGATGGATTTGTTTTTATTTGAAAATTAAATGGAGTCCCCTGGGCCATGGACTGTGTTACAAATTCTTCTACCACTATACATTATCTTCTGGCCACCTTGGTGACTGCCTTCTCCTTTCATCCTGCTCAAGAAACTTAAGCATTGGGCCAGTCCCCCACAGGTATTTACCAGACTAGATCATGACCTCCCAGGCAACATCCCTGATGGAGATGAATACTTCTTTGGCTATACATTGTTGCCATGGTGGCAGGTGGGGGGAAGATTGCTGTGCATCATCATGTGCTTCTACAACTTGTCCCAGATTCTAACCACCATGGCTAATGATCATAAGTCATCAGATTCCCATACTAAAGTCATCCCGGATAACTGTATATCCTAGCTGAGCAAGGGGGAATTTATGTCATCATTCATCCATCTTGCTGTGCCTATATTAATGCTTCATCAGAGGTGGAAACAAGCATCAAGAAAATTAGACAGCAAGGTACATGGTTACAATAACCATGGGCCAGCACACCCTTTCCTTGGATGGAATAGGAGAAAAAATCAGAGATTGTTTTTCACGTTGATTTTCATGGATACCGACAGGTATAGAATCTGTCCTCAAAGAAATAACCAAAATGGGCTTGACCACTGTGCTCTCAAGTAGCAGGGTTCTATTTGGGATTCAGACTTCTTGTGATGTGTACCTATGCTACATTCTTTCAATTCACATTCTTGAATGAGTCAGAAACAATTAACACAGAAACAGGCACATTTCTTCCACTGAAACAAAAACAAAAACAAAAACAAAAACAAAAACAAAAACACTTCATCTCCCCTATCCGGCAGGAAGCAGCCAGTTGGAGAATGGTGGTCATACTCCCATAAAAATGGAAGGAAATATTGACAGTGGAGATCTGTTAGCAAGCCCTCTTGCTTAACTTTAGATCCCAACAGTTAAACCCAGAAACAGACCTCCTGACTCATGCTCTGACACCCACTGTTCTTATTTTTTTAATTTATATTATTTTTTTATTCCAGTATAATTAACATACATTGTTATATTAGTTTCAGGTGTACATTATAGTGAGTGATTCAAAAATCTGATATATTACTCATGTTAAGTGTACCTCTTCATTCCCCTCACCTATTGCACCCATCCCTACACTGACTTCTCCTTTCACAACCACCGGTTTGTTCTCTACAGTTAAGAGTCTGCTTTTTTAATTAAATGAATACCAATTCGACATATTAATGAAATCATATGGTATTTGTCTTTCTCTGACTTACTTTACTTTGCTTAGCGTTATACCCTCTTGATTCATCCATGTTGTTGCAAATGGCAAGATTTCATTCTATTTGAAGGATAAGTAATATTCCAGTATGTATGTGTGTGTGTGTGTGTGTGTGTGTGCGTATGTGTATACACACACACACACATACTTCCCACACTTAGCGCAGAGCCTAATGTAGGGCTCAAACCCACAAGTGAGATCATGACCTGAGCTGAAACCAAGAGTCAGATGCTTAACTGACTGAGTCACCCAAGTGCCCCTTCTGTTTATTTTTTAATTAGATTATTTGTTTTGTGTGTGTGTTGGGTTGTATACGTTTTTTTTAAAATAGGTTTTGGGGCACCTGGGTGGCGCAGTCGGTTAAGCGTCTGACTTCAGCCAGGTCACAATCTCGCGGTCCGTGAGTTCGAGCCCTGCGTCAGGCTCTGGGCTGATGGCTCAGAGCCTGGAGCCTGTTTCCGATTCTGTGTCTCCCTCTCTCTCTGCCCCTCCCCCGTTCATGCTGTGTCTCTCTCTGTCCCAAAAATAAATAAACGTTGAAAAATAAATAAATAAAATAGGTTTTGGATATTAGCCTCTTATTGGAGATATATATATATATATATATATATATATATATATATATATTTATATATATACATGCCACATCTTCTTTATCCATTCATCAATGGATGGACACTTGGGTTGCTTCTGTATCTTGGCTATTGTAAATAATGCTGCAATAAACATAGAGGTGCATATATCTTTATGAATTAGTTTTTTGTTTGTTTCCTTTGTGTAAACACCTGGCAGTGGAATTACTGGACTGTATGGTCATTCTATTTTTAATTTTTTAAGGAAACTACATACTGTTCTCTACAGTGACTGTATCATTCTATATTTCTACCAACAGTGCACGAGGGTTCCTTTTTCTCCACATCATCGCCAACACTCATTGTTTCTTGTGTTTTTGATCTTAGCCATTCTGATAGGTGGGTCTGATTTGCATTTCCCTGATGGATGGTGGTGATGTTGAGTATCTTTTCATGTCTGTTGGCTATCTGGATATCTTCTTTGGAGAAACGTCTCTTCATGTCTCCTGCTCATTTTTTTTAAAAAGTTTATTTATTTTGAGAGAGAGAGAGAGAGAGGGAGCAGGGGAGGGGAACGGCAGAGAGAGAATCCCAAGCAGACTCCACACTTAGCACAGAGCCTAATGCGGGGCTCAAACCCATGAGTGAGATCGTGACCTGAGCTGAAACTAAGAGTCAGATGATTAACTGACTGAGCCACCCAGGTGCCCCTTGTTTATTTTTTAATTAGATTATTTGGTGTGTGTGTGTGTGTGTGTGTGTGTGTGTGTGTGTGTGTGTGTGAGAGAGAGAGAGAGAGAGAGAGAGAGTTGTGTAAGTTTTTAATATATTTCTGATATTAACCTCTTATTGGATAGATTAACCTCTTATTGGATATTAACCTCTTATTGGAATTATCTTCTCCCAATTCAGTAGATTGTCTTTGGGTTTATTTTTGTTGTTGTTGTTTCTTTCCTTTGCTGTGCAAGATTTTATTTAGTTTATTTTTGCTTTTGTTTCCTTTGCCTTGGGAGACAGATCTAAAAAAATGTTTTTATGGCCAATGTAAGAGAAATCATTGTCTGTGCTCTCTTCTACGACTTTTATGGTTTTAGGTCTCACATTTAGGTCCTTAATCCATTTTGAATTTATTTTTGTGACTGGTGTAAGAAAGTGGTCCAGTTTCATTTTTTTGCATGTAGCTGTCCAGTTTTCCCAACACCATTTGTTGAAGAGACTTCTTTCTTATTGCATATTCTTGCCTCCTTTGTCAAAGATTAATTGACCATATAATCATGGGTTTTTTTTTTTCTGGGCTTTCTATTCTTTTCTATTGACCTATGTGTCTATTTTTGTGCCAGTACCATACTGTTTTGATTACTACAGCTTTGTAGCATAACTTGAAATCTGGGATTATGATAACTCCAGCTTTGGTTTTCTGTTTCAAGATTGCTTTGGCTGTTTGGGGTCTTTTGTAGTTCCACACAAATTTTATGATTGTTTGTTCTAGTTCTGTGAAAAACGCTGTTGCCATTTTGATAGGGACTGCATTAAATCTGTAGATTGCCGAGGGCAATATGGACATTTTAACAATATTAATTCTTCCAATCAAAGAGCACAGAATCCTAGTCTCATTTTTTATCTATTTTCTTTCTACTGTTCAGTTTGATTGCCTTCCATTCCAGCTCACTGATGTGTTCTTCTGCTTCCTCTAGTCTACCATTTATTCCTTCTAGCATATTTTTAATTTCAGTCATTGATTTCTTCATCTCTGATTGGTTCTTTTTTATATTTTCTATCCCCTTGTTGAGGGTCTTACTGAGTTTCACCACTCCTTTCTCAAAGAGAGAGTATCTTTAAGATCATTACTTGAAATTTTCTCTATCAGGCATACCACATATCTCCATTTCATTTAGCTGTGTAGCAATTTTGTCCTGTTCTTTCATTTGGGAGATGTTTCTCTGACTCCTCATTTTGTCCAACTCTGTCTGTTCTCAGAAAGTAAGCTATGTCTCCTGTTCTTGAAAATAGTGGCTTTATAAAAAAGAAGCCCTCTGGTGCTCTTCAGTGCAATATCCCCTGTTCACCAGAACCTGGCACGTTAGGAACGTCTCCTATTTGTGTTGCGTGTGCCCTACTGTTGCGACTGAGCTGCGTTTGTTTTCAGTCCAGTCATCTGCAATGGCTTTCTTTGCCTGCTGTGGGCAGGGTTTGGTGTCTGCTTTGTTAAGGGGCCAGTCTGGGGACTCCTCGGACTTGAGTCGGGTCAGACCAGACGTTTGCCAGAGGTACAGTTGTACCAAATGCCAAGGTGTTCTCCCTGCACTGTCCCCTGAAAGGATTTCTTTGGTGGGCAAGACCTGCAGTCAAACCACGTCTGCCCTTGGCCCACTGCTGGGGCCACGGTTGAATTGGTGTGTGTCTGGTTATCTTCCCCTTTCCCCAGGTCAGGAATCACTTTGGAGTGGCATGAGCCCCTGCCAGGGCTACCTGCACAATGCCATGCTTATGGCATTGCTTAGGATGGACTCCTGCCAAGGGCAGGTTAGAGGGAGAATGCAAGAGTCCACAGGAGAACGCAAGGGTGGGGCACACGGTGCTAGCAAGGTTTGTGCAAGGGTGCTTATGGGAGACCGGAGCCAATTTGGAGAACTCTGTTTTTGATGTGCTCTTCTCCACAGTTAGCTATGGAGAGTCTGTTCTGCCAGTTGTCAAGTCCTTTTCTGGGTTATTTACACTAATTTAGGTTTTATTTAGCTGTACCCATACGACATGGTGAGCTTAGAATCCTCCTACTCCACCATCTTCCCCAGAATCGACTTCTTTTGGTCCACCCTACTCTTCTTATTTCTTATCAAACTTTTTTGAGGCACTGACGAAAACATTTTGCAATGACTGGAATATTCCAACTGCCACACCAGAAAAACCTTGATAGTAGCAGAATGCTAGAAAACCACATCCCACCTGTCCCCTTCCTTGGCCACAATCACACACTGAACACATACCGACCCCCACCCGTGATCACAGGCTCTTTCCCTGCTCTCTTGCATGTAGCCCCAGATTTCCTCCCTGTAAAACTCTCGGTGTCCGTCTTGTGAGCAGATAGGTGCGTTGTTAAGGTTTGAGCCTGCCACTTCCCCAGGATGCCAGCCCCTGAACTAAATTTCTCCCTTTCTCTTTTCCAAGTCTTTGTCTCTTGAGTTATTGGCTTCTCTCGTAAGTAGTTTATCCAAGTTTGTCGGGCAACAGCGCTGGCAAACCCAACCAGGGACCGTGCTCTCAATTTGTCCAGCCCCTTCGGGGTTTCCCGAGATAGAGCAGCTGGCCACAGCAGTGCTCCAGCACTCACCCATTCATTTCCTGAGTTAGTGTCTGTGACAGATCGATAAGTAACATGTGCAATAAACGTAGATAGAGCCGATGCTACTCCGAGTCGCTTTCTGCGACTTACTAGCAAAGTAAGTGGGCTGAAGGCAAACACAGCAAATAGTCCAAGGCAGCTGGGTAGGAAACAGAGGTTGGAGTTCAGTGTGAAAAAGATGAAATGATCCAGTCATTCCTACTCCCTCAGCTCCTCATTTACCAGGAAAGATGTCTGACTGGGAAAGGGCCAATCTTGGATTAGCCTCTCCCAAAGTGCAAGATACTTTGTGTCCTCACTGCACACAGAATTTAGAGCTGGTCTTAGATGGAATCCATGCATCATCTTCTCCCAGGACCCTTCAGTATATCTCAGAATTTGTTTTAACTGGGAGGCTCTAGACAAACAGTAGGACTGTCATCATTCTGACTTGGTCCCCACATTACCTCTTGTCACCACCCACCTGCCCCCACCCCAACCCCTTTATTGAGAGGCATGGGGAAGGGGACTTCAAAGCCATCTATGCTTTTTTTTTTTCTCTTCAAAGCAACCGTTTGTCTTAAAGATCACTGCTTTCGTTGCCTCTGACTGGATTCATTATCACTGTATTCTAAAAGTAGGGAGAAGGTGGTGAGTAGGTGATTCCCCAGGCATCTCTGGGTGCAGGCAGGGGTTAGGAACCCGAAGAAATCAATACATAGCCTCCAGAAATTTGAAGGGTGGGAAAGAGAAGACAGAAGAGAAAGATACAGAATCAAAGGGAAATCCTTCCCCACACCCTTCTCTCTCTCTCTCTCTGTTTTTTTCATTAGCACAATAAAGCAAGAGGGTGCTTGTGAGAGGAAAATACTATTCTTAACATGGCAGGAAGTCAATGTCTAAATCAAAGGAAGTGGTCCTCCAGCCCAGGTGCCCTCATGAAAGCAGGTAGCCGGCAGTCCTTACCTGCTGCCACCCAACACAGGAGCACGTTGCAAGTAGCAGCAATGAGGACAAAAAGTAATTAAGAAATTAAATATGTGTTAATCACCAAATACTTGACAATTCATGTTTTCATGAACAGCAATTAACCTACAATTAGCTGTATTCCATGCAGCTTACCATTGTGATCTGTACCTGTAGAATACTACTCTCCTATAAATAGGAAAAGGTACATGGAGTGAGCGCTATGGTGAGAATACTTTGCCAGGAAACATTTTGAAACTCTATAAACACCTAGTAAAGATAATGTTAGGGGAAAGACTAGGAAAGCAAGGGATGCCCACGGAAATTTACTGTTTAGCAAAAGGAAAAAGGGCAGCTGTGTCTAGTTTTAGCAAAAACCTCCCCAAAACTCAGACTCTGACCAAGTTGAGAAATGACTAGTATGGAGTGGCCAAAGCCCAGTGAGAAATGGGCATTCTTGACAACAAGGAGAGTAAAGGACAGGACAGAGGGAAGGAACCCAGTGGAGCAGTCCCCAAGATGGTCATCTGGAGCATGGGACAGATTCCAGAGCAGGCTGATACCAGGAACACTCAGGAAGCCTCACCTTGCATTTTTGTATGACAGCAAGTTCTGGAATGTTCTGGGGGAAAGAAACCTGGTTCATTTTATTTCACCTAGTTTCATGGAAGGATTTGTTCCTGTAACACTTCTTCTTTGAGTACCTTCTGCCATTCCACTTAACACATGTAAGGAGTGACTTAGCAGGGAGAAAGCACTCAAATATTAGCTGTTTCCGTTTTTCTGTCTACCACAATTCTTAACCTCAACAAACTACCACCATTTATGAAAAGGCTAGCACATCCTCAATGTGCTCTTCCATTCATCTTCACTCCCTGCACAGTCTTTATATTGAGCCTCATCATTAGTGAGGTTCTAAAAGTTTAAGTCACTTGCCCAAACTTACAAGTAAACAGGGCTGATATTCAAATGCAGTTCTGTTTGACCCAAAGCATACGTTCTTTTACTACACTCTATGATGCTGCCCATTCCTAAGCACTATGAAATTCCTTTAAAAGTTAATTCATCGATCTTAACTCATTATATCAAAACTACTTAATACAGAGGGAAAAAAGCAACTTTTAGAAATAAAGTGCTGTAGGAATATAAAATATTTTAATATGCTAACATTTCAAGTATATGTTCACTTTATACTAACGTTTTAGATCTCTGTAACGTATTCCTGCAGCCTAAATTCTCTAACATAGAAGTGATGTCTGGGGAAAGCGGAGTCCCTGTGCACTGAGAGAGGGTCTCTCAGGGGTATGATACCCCTTTCTTCAGAAAAGATAGGGTACTATCTTGTCCTCAGCTTTTGGGCCCAGAAATGGCCTATCTGTACCCTAAGAATGCATTATTTGGATACTGACTCTTACAAACCATGTACATAAGCAAACTGTCAGACACATGCATGTACACGACATCAGAAAAATATTTCTCATATTTTGCGATTAAAAACATAATACAGTTGACCCCTGAACAACACAGGTATGACCTGTGTGCGTCTGCTTACACCTGCGTTTTTTTCAATAACTATGAAACAGCACTACAAACATACCTCCTTTCTAAAGTGAAATCCTGCACTCTGAAAACTAGAAGACACTGATGAAAAAAATTGAAGATGCCCCAAACAAATGGAAAGATATCCCATGCTCATGGATTGTTGGAATTAATATTGTTAAAATGTCCTTATTACCCAAAGCAGTCTACAGATCAATGCAGTCCTTATCAAAGGACTTATGCAGTCCTTATCAAAGTACCAGCAGCATTTTTCACAAAACTAATACAAATAATACTAAAATTCGTATGGGACCACAAAAGACCCCATAAAGCAATCTTGAGAAAGATCAAAGCTGGAGGTACCACAATCCCAGATTTCAAGCTGTATTACAAAGCTATAGTAACGAAAACAGTATGGTACTGGCACAAAAACAGAGACAGAGATCAATGGAATGGGATAGAAAGTCCAGAAATAAACCATGCCTATATGGTCAATTAATCTACAGCAAAGTAGGGAAGAATATATAATGGTGAAAGTCTTTTTAACGAATGGTGCCAGGAAACCTGGAAAGCTACATGCAAAAATAAATAAGTAAAACTGGTCCACTTTCTAATACTATATACCAAAAAACCCCTCAAAATGGATTAAAGACCTAAATGTGAGACCTGAAATCTTTATTATTTTCTTTTTTTTTTTTTTATTTTTTTTTTCAACGTTTATTTATTTTTGGGACAGAGAGAGACAGAGCATGAACAGGGGAGGGGCAGAGAGAGAGGGAGACACAGAATCGGAAACAGGCTCCAGGCTCTGAGCCATCAGCCCAGAGCCCGACGCGGGGCTCGAACTCACGGACCGCGAGATCGTGACCTGGCTGAAGTCGGACGCTTAACCGACTGCGCCACCCAGGCACCCCTTTATTATTTTCTTAATAACACTTTCTCTAGCTTATTGTATTGTAAGAATAGAGCTTATAATACATATAACATGCAAAATACGTGCCAATCAACTGTTTACATTATTGGTAAGGCTTCTGATCAAGAATTGGTTATTAGAGAAGTTTTGAAGGAGTCAAAAGTTATACATGAATTTTCCAGTGCATGGGAGGTTGGCGTCCCTAACCTCCATGTCATTCAAGGGTCAACTATAGTCCTACAGAGCATACTCACATCCTCAGACCAGCACAGAACTTCTTATAGATAAATATATCTGGGAAATTAGTCCAAAAGCAGATGGGCTGATGCATGATTCCCATTTTTAAGAGCATCAGGGTATGACAGCCATCTCCTCAATGAATGTGTGCTGTCCAGTGGACTGGGGGCCATAATGTGCCAGGAAGCTCCTCCTCTGGGCAATGCTGCCAGCACGGACAGCTTCTTTCTCTAGTTTTTTTCTGATCGTCTCCAGTTAAGCTGACACCTTGGGCCACCAGGGGTGGAAAAAGGATTTGGTAGGTGTTTTCCTTCTTATTCACCTTTGTTATACAGTTTGTCTTTCTCGTCTCAACTGGGAAACATCATTCAGGTCTCACAGGGTGATTGTAAGGCCTAATGCTCTGTGTTTGGGAAGTTTCCTGCTGATATCTCTCTTGGATCACCTACAGAGTACCACTTACCTGATAGCTTGTGTTGCTATCAGAGTAATGATTCCAGTGTGTTTACTGCCCAGCAGATAAAGGAGAAATATGAAGGAAGTACTACTTTCACTATGCCTTTAAAACTTTAAAAACTAATGCTTGGTTGGAGTGCTTAGAAATTAAATCAACAAGTGTACTTTCAGTGGCTCTAAACCCTTTACAGATGTTGATCAGCTGATTCTTAAAAAGTTAGCAATGCTGTATTAAAGAACCTTTACAGGGGCACCTGGGTGGCTCAGTCGGTTGAGCATCTGACTTCAGCTCAGGTCATGATCTCCTGGTTCATGAGTTGGAGCCCCGCATCAGGCTCTGTGTTGACAGCTCAGAGACTGGAGCCTGCTTTGGATTCTGTGTCTCCCTCTCTCTCTGCCCCTCCCCCACTAGTGCTCTGTCTCTCTCTCTGTCTCTCAAAAATAAACATTAAAAAAAATCTTTACAAATCCACTTTTAAATGTATTTTATTTGTTTTTTTAATTTTAGAGAGCAAGTAGGGGAGAGGGGCAGATGGAGAGGAAGAGAAAATCTTAAGCAGGCTCCATGCTCAGTGCAGAGCCTGATGCAGGGCTTGATCCCATGGCTCTGGGATCATGACCTAAGTCAAAATCAAGAGTCAGATGCTCAACTGATGGAGCCACCTGGGCACCACTACCAGTCCACTTTTAAATCCAAAGCAGAAAGCTATTCCTGATGAATCAACCAGTGAACCAAAGAGCTAGAGTGAGAATTAGGTTCTGATTGGATTTGGTATGTTAGGTACTGCTCAGTAATATAAGAGAGGTGACAGTGGAAAGTAGATAGACTTGGGGGGTGGGGTCAGAGGTTCACAATTGGGGAGGTGATGTATTTTACTTAAAAGAACTCAAGAAAGGAAGAATCCATTGAAAATCACAATGGCCTGATATATATAGGACCACCTTCACTTTCACTATAGTTCCATAATCCTTTTTTAAAGGCTGATCTTCTAAGACATTACACTCAATAATTCCTTTAATTCCAACTGTCTGAGCTAGGTACACCAAGGCTGTTATGGACTGAATGTTGTGTCTACCCCTGCCCCACCATTTCATATGTTGAAACCCTGATCCCAACATGATGGCATTTGGACACGGAGCTTTAGAGAGGTAATTAGGTTTAGATGAGGTCATGAAGGTGGAGCCCCAATAATTAGTGTCCTAATAAGAATAAGGGAGACAAGAGCTCTTTCTCTCCAGATGCACACAGAGGAAAGGCCACTGAGCACACCATGAGAAGACAAGAGGGCACCATCTATAAGGCAGGAAAAGGGCCCTCTCCAGGAACTGAATCCATGAGAATCCTACAGGACTTCCACGCCCCGCAACTCTGAGAAAAGAATGTCTATCATTGGTGGCACCCAGTCTATATTTGTCATAGCTGCCCAAGCTTAGATAAAGACAAAATAAAACTTTAATATATGCATTGCAGCCCATGTCAAAACTACAGCAATGCATTAGATTCTGGAGGCTGTCAGGGGCCCAAGAGAGTTCACTCCTAGAGATTCTGGGTGGCAGTGTTGACATGAAAGAGAAGAAGACCAGAGCACAGATGAGCAGAATACCTTCTGGTCTTGCCTGGAAGATTGTCTTCTGGCCCCAGTCCAGCAGATGCCTGGAGACTAAGTCAGAAACTAGTGCAGGTTCCAGGAAGGCAGTGGGAACATCACAGACCTATACCTTCTCTACTTTGGGAAGGTCTCCTACAAAAGACATTTCTAACAACATGTAGCCTCTTAGCCTAGTCCATTATATAAAAAGTCTTTTGAAGCCTAGCTTAGCCAAACCCACTTCCCCTGCTTCCATTTTATGTATTTATTTTTTAATAATTTTTAAATGTTTATGGATTCATCTTTGAGAGAGAAAGAGAGAGCACAAGCAGGGGAGGGACAGAGAAAGAGGGAGTCAGAATCTGAAGCAAGCTCTAGACCCTAAGCTGTCAGTGCAGAGCCCGACATGGGGCTTGAACTCATGAACTATGAGATTATGACCTGAGCCAAACTTGGATGCTTAACGGACTGAGCCCCCCACTCTGTTTCGATTTTAATACTATGCAAGAAGAAACTTTGTCCCAGAGGCCATATTTTGTTAATTATATGACTGACTGCTAATATATTTATAAACTAAATTTTATTTGTTAAATAGGATATTTTCCCTATGGAAGAAAAACTATGTTTTATTCTTTGGGGTTTTATAAATAAAAGCAGTAAAATATACATTGAAGAAAATTTAGAATATGACAGATGGTAGAAAGAAAAAAAGTCCAAATCACCTGTTACCCTACTAGCCAAGGAGATACCACTTTTTAATATATTTATTTCAGCACATACTTTAGTCTTTATTTTATATATGTATAATTACATATATATGTGTATTTACATAAACATATGTAAGTATTATAGAGAATATATAAATAAGTATATAACATATAAACATATATATATTTTATTATATATTTTTAAAATTAAAAAATATATAACATATAAAATTTAAACTGTGAAATTTACTGTTTTATACCACTTTTCCCACTTAACAACATAGGCTTAAATAGGTCACTATATGGTTTTCCATAACATTATTCTTAATTGTTGCAAAATGCATTTTAGTACTGAGGCAACATAAATTAACTAACCATCTGATGTTGGAAATAATACTGTTTCTGATTTTTCATTATTATAAATAAACTGCCATGAGTATTCTTGTAATTAATAATTTGCAACCATTCTCTGTTATTTCCTTCAGATGAATTCCTAACAGCAGATTGCCAAATTTAGATCTTTCTAAATTTTGTTTTAATTTTTTTTTAATGTTTATTTTTGAGAGCAAGAAAGAGAGAGAGAGACAGAGTGTCAGTGGGGGAGGGGCAGAGAGAGAGGGAGACATAGAATCTGAAGCAGATTCCAGGCTCTGAACTGTCAGCGCAGAGCCTGACACGGGGCTCGAACTCATGAACCATGAGATCATGACCTGAGCCAAAGTCAGATGCTTAACTGATTGAGCTACCCAGGTGCCCCAGATCTATCTAAATTTTTAACTTTTATAATGTATTGCTTAAGTGTCCTTTTAAAAGATTTTTAACAATTTACCTGTGTACTATTTAACAATTTACATTCATACTACTCAAAACACATTTATTTATCATTCATTAAATTCTAGAAATTATTGTAGGTAAAGGGTACAGAGACACATTAGGCACAACATTGAAAGCCATTCGGAAGACAAGCAGACCTGGAGAGGACTCAGTTTTCCCTTCCCTGAGTCTAGCCAAGCACCTCAATTAAATATGAGAGAGGACCTTGGATACATGTTCCAGCTGGCTCTTGAGCAAGCCAAAGGAATTAAGAAAGAGAAAAGCAAAATATCTCAATCCTCTTAATGAATCTTCTTAGCGTGAAATTGAGTGTTCTCAATATCAAGTTATCTTAAAAAAATTTGTTAATGTTTATTCACTTTTGAGAGACAGAGTGCAAGCAGGGGAGGGGCAGAGAGAGAGGGAGACACAGAATCTGAAGCAGGCTCTAGGCTCGCGGAGCTCAAACCCACGAACTGCAAGATCATGACCTGAGCCCAATTCGGATGCTCAACTGATTGAGATGCCCAGGAACCCCAAGTTATTTTTTGAAGGTGCTATGGACAAAAGGGGGGGAAAAAGGAGCACCAATGTCCTTGTCACTAATTTCCCACCTTTAATCCTGAGTCAGGATGCTCTTGTGACACAAGTCACTCTCTGACAGCAGGGACATGACATCAGGTCCACTTTGGTACCACTTTTTAACTGTCTCTGCCTCCACCATGTACTTACTTTAACTGAGAATTCCAAGTGGGTAATGTGGGTCTTAACAGAACATCCCAAATAACAGGACAGCAGCTGCTCCATGACAGGACTGAGCCTACACAAGTTATCTTCTTCCCGTTGCTTACAGGGATGGGAACAGGAAGCTGCCCCTTGCTAGCTGGCCCATGAGGCTCACTTCTCAATGACTCGTTTGCTCCTGCCAGTAACTCATGAGCAATAGGGCTTCCTCTTCTAGAATCGGGTGCTACGTCTCCATGGGTCAGATATGGCTAACTTAATATAGGGCTTGCAGATAGTGCTTCCTGCCCTGCTGCAGGCTACTAAAAACAACTTTTTTGCCTTGATTTTGCTTTTAATTTCTTAAAATATCTGCATAAACAAAGTTGAAAGATGTTTTTTTACTCATTTCTCAAGGTCATGTACAAAGACTGAATACACTCCCTTATCAAATAGCACAAGCTTTCCTAACATTGGTGTAAAAAATACCTACACTTCTTATACATTCTTTGTTTATACGAATATAAAAAAAAAAAAAAAAAACTATTTCAGAAGATGCATCAAAACAGGAAATGCAAACAAAGAGCATACCTGATAAAAATTTGGCCAGAAAGTACTAATGGCCAGTTCTGCCCTGTTCCATGTGCGGGTAGGGTCTCCAGATATATTCCAGATAGGATTCCCCAAAGCTCCGTTGTTGACCTTCACGTAGACATTGAGTAACCCAGGAGCAGCATTACTCTTGCTGGATACAAAATAGTGAAAATCAATACAGTGGGTGTCATTTTCTTTGAGCTGAGGTAAGAGAAGGTGGGCCCTCTGCCCCTCAGGTCTCCCAGATGTGTTCACCAACATGAAAGAACCTGCAAAAAGAAAATCAAAGGAGAGTTACAACCTGAAATACTACTTTCTGGCCATTTCTCCAAGCCACTGTCATTTACATGGGTTGACACTGGGATGCCATGTGTCTTACTTACGCTTTGAGAGTCCCATCCCTTTCATATCTTTTTACCCTAAAGCATTCTCAAGATCCATGAATGGCGGTGGGTGGGGCACCTGGGTGGCTCAGTAGGTTAAGCAGCAGACTTCAGCTCAGGTCATGATCACATAATTCGTGAGTTCAAGCCCCACATCAGGCTTCATGCTAACAGCTCCGAGCCTGGAGCCTGCTTCAGATTCTGTGTCTCCCTCCCTCTCAGCCCCTCCCCTGCTCGCGCTCTGTCTCTCCCTGTCTCTCCCTCTCAAAAATAAATAAACATTTAAAACAAACAACAACAAAAAAATGATGAGTGAATGGGAAGTTTCCTTGAAATTACTGCAGTTAGCCTTCTAAGTAACAAAACTAGGCATTAATTCGCTGACCTGCACTGGTCATCTGGTAGTCACTAGCCACAGATGGCTATTTACATTAAAATTAACTTAAATTCCATAATATTAAAAGCTTAGATCCTTGGCCACACTAGCCACGTTTCAAGTGCTGAATAGGCACATCTGGCTGGTTGCTACCACGTTGGGAAGCATAGATACTGAGCTTTTCCACCATCTCAGAAGGTGCTACGGGACAACGCTATTCTAGAATGGTGCCACCATTTGGTGATTGCAGCCACTTTAATATTCTCGTGCAACCTACAGAAGCAGATTGGTCCGATATGCGGAATCTTAGAAAACTTTACTGGCCCTGTGACACTCCTTGCCATCAATGTAACTCTCTTCCAGTTCAGCACCACCACCCCTGCCCCGTTGCTGTAACAGCTGACTCCTTGATGGGGGCGGTGTTTTCATGACTGGTATGACTGAGCATACGGATGTAATCATCATTGCAATCGGAGGATGGTCATTCTCAGACATCTCCATGAGCAATTTGTACCTTTATATATACAGCACTAGCCTGCTCATGACTGCTGAAGAGTTTCCGCATGGATTCAAGCTATTCAGATACCCTGACATCAACTGTGTCACTTGGCCCGCCCCATGTCTAAGGTCAACAAAAATGGCAATTAAAATAATTATATGAATATTATATAGTACATAAAGAAAAATAAAAGCAAAATGTTCTAGGATAAAAGGGAAAACATGGCATTATAAAGCCTTTTAGGCAGGGAGGAAAACTGTATTGAAACTCTGAGGGGAAGGAAGACCTAAATCTGGAGCATAAGGATGAAAAAAGAAATACTAGTCACATGTGACTGGACTCATGATTTCTACTGAGTAAGGAGACTATTCCCACCCTCCCCACACCCCCCCCCCATTGAGTATACCTTTTAAGAACTTCCCTCACTGTGAATCATAATTTTCAAGAAAATGTGTGTTTGTATGTTTGTGTGGGTTTACTTTAATATATACCCAGCAGATATCTATAAACATACATCCACTACTAGAGAAAGTGTGAAATTTTTATCTTGTCTACAAGCCGTGATTTCCTAAACATCAAATGGAGAATACCACCTTTCCAAGAGAATTATTTTAAGGACTGAATAAAAAACATACATGTAGATATATCCTTTATAAATTAATAGGCTAGTTAAGGGATCAATATTGGACAATGGTTGCTGATGGCTGTTACCCCAACCTTGCCACCCCGTAAAGGGAGTTAGGTAGGGTTAATGGTATTAATGATAAACAGAAACTGAGTGACAGATTAGGAAGTAGTTTTATCCAGGTTTCAGGATGAGTTAGTGGCCAAACCAAAACTTTGAGCCTCTGAGTTTGCAACCCATTATTCACCCTGTTACACTCCAATAAGCCCATGTTTCTTCATGTGCCGTTTGAGCATATATGAAGAAAACAAACCCCTTTACGACAGTGAAGGATAATTATAGTCGCTCTTTGAAAACAGAGCAATTTTTCAGGAGATGAATGTTATGCACCTGGAAATATGAAAGCCAGGCCACAAGGGAAGGGTTATCTATGGAACATACATTCCAGTATTAAGGAAGAGCTGAAAATGTGATTTAAGAATGAGTTGGGGGCGCAGAAAAGGAACAAGTGGCAAGAGAATATCATTGAAATGATCTGGGTTAGCTATATTCTACAAAATGTACAAAAAAAAATCTTCAAAATACGCAGGGCTGACCAACCCCATCACAAATCTAAAGCTGGCTGTTGGGGTTTATAACATAAGTTAAAAATCGTACTTTTCTCCTCTAATAAATAGAAGCAGATTGATTCCATATTTTATCATGCCGGGCTCTGTTGCCTGCAACACAGTTGCTGTGTATATTTCTACTGACAGAGCTGACCGTGACCTGGCCTTAAGGCCAATGCTGAATCACTCAAACCTTTAGTACTGCCACACCGCCAAGAAAACTGTTGCTTGCAGAGTTACCATCAGTGAAATTTGGGTGGCCATGGGTGGTAAACATGGCAACAGGCAAAGAATGGCAAAAGCGTGTGTGCCTCCGTATCCTGCAACATCTAGCTTGTATGCCTGAATGAAGCTGAAACAGAGAAGTCTCTTTTTTACACGTTGGTATAAACTGGATAATTTTCTACCATTAGCGTTCAGGGACTCACCTGGAATCCCCCAAATACTATCTTCCTCGCTGTGCAGCCGCCCATCTCCCATCATACTCCATTCCAGCACAAAATGTTCCATCAGCTTTTGGAGCTGTCTAATGTATATAGAACTTTTTAACTTGAGGTCAAGGTGAAATTCAGGTGTTTTAAGTTACAAATACTCAAATGATCCTAACTTTTATATCCCTTTCTTCTTTTTAATCTTTCTGAGCCAGAAAATAGTGTGTTTCGTTACACAGTGTGCTTCTGTAGTGCAGATGAGCTCAAACAGGATTAGCAAATAGAGGAATGACATCCATGTAACACAGAAGTCCTTTGGATTCCTGTGTGACTTTCTGCAGGATATTAAGGTTTTAGAGGGATCTAAATAAAGGCCTCCATGATGACCTTTAAACAGAGCTACAACCCCACACAAGTGCCTTCACTCAGGGGAAGAAATGGCAAGAAGTTCAGTGGTTTCAAGAGCCATTCTCCACTCTGTGAAGCTTTTGATAAATCTGCAAAGAGCAAAAGAAGAAACTGTGAGGCTTCTGCTCCCATCTTCAGTTTGAAAAGGAAATAACACTGACTGATGAAGAAGACAATCGGACCACAAAAAGAAATAAGAGGCATCCAAATCAGCAAAGAAGAAGTCAACTTTCATTCTTCACCAATGACATGATACTCTATGCGGGAAACCCGGAAGACTCCACCAAAAAACTGCTAGAACTGATACATAAATACACCGAAATCGCAGGACATAAAATCAACGTACAGAAATCGGTTGCATTTCTATACACCAATAATGAAGCAGCATAAAGCGAAATCAATCCCATTTACAACTGCACCAAAAACCATCAGATTCCTAGGAATAAACCTAATCGAAGAGGTAAGATTAGAAATCTTATGAAAGAAACTAAAGAAGACACAAAGAAATGGAGAAACATTCCATGCTCACGGATGGAAAGAACAAATATTGTTAAAATGTCTATACCACCCAAAGCAAATTACACATTCTATGCAATCCCTATCAAAATAACACCAGCATTCTTCACAGAGCTAGAACAAACAATCCTGAAATTTGTGTGGACCCACAAAGACCCCAAATAGCCAAAGTGAAGTTGAAAAAGAAAACCAAAGCTGGAGGCACCACAGTTCCAGACTTCAAGCTGTATTACAAAGCTGTAATCATCAAGCAGTATAATACTGGCACAAGAACAGACACACAGACCAATGGAACAGAATACAGAACCCCAAAATGGACCCACAAATGTATGGCAAACTAATCTTCGACAAAGCAGGAAAGAGTATCCAATGGAAAAAAGTCTCTTCAGCAAATGTCACTGGGAAAACTGGACAGCGACATGCAGAAGAGTGAAACTGGGCCACTTTCTTATACCATATACGAAAATAAACTCGAAATGGATGAAATACCTAAATATGAGACCAAAAACCATCAAAATCCCAGAGGAGAACACAGGCAGCAACCTCTATGACCTTGACCACAGCAACTTCTTACTAGACAGGTCTCCAGAGGCAAGGGAAACAAAAGCAAAAATGAACTAATGGGACCTCATCAAGATAAAAAGCTTCTTCTGCACAGGAAAGGAAACAATCAGCAAAACTAAAAGGCAACCAACGGAATGGGAGAAGATATTTGCAAATGATGTATCAGATGAAGGGTCAGCATCCAAAATCTATAAAGAACTTATCAAACTCAATACCCATAAAACATAATCCACTGAAGAATTGGGTAAAAGACATGAATAGATACTTTTCCGAAGAAGACATACGGATGGCTAACAGACACATGAAAGGATGCTCAACATCACTCATCATCAGGGAAATACAAATCAAAACCACAGTAAGATACTATCTCATACCTGTCAGAATGGCTAAAATCAACAACTCAGGAAACAACAGATGCCAGTGAGGATGCAGAGAAAGGGGAACACTTTTGCACTGTTGGTGGGAATGCAAACTGGTGCAGCCACTCTGGAAAACAGTATGGAAGTTTCTCAAAAAATTAAAAATAGAGCTACCCTAAGACCCAGCAATTGCACTACTAGGTATCTATCCAAAGAACACAAAATTGCTGATGCAAAGGGACACATGTACCCTGATGTTTATAGCAGCGTTATCAACAATAGCTCAATTATGGAAAGAGCCCAAATGTCCACAGACTGATGAGTAGATAAAATAGATGTAGTATAATTGTACAATAGAATATTACTCGGTGATCAAAAAGAATGAAGTAGAGAAGATAACATTTTAGCAACACAAGCATTTCCTGACAGTGCTGCCCTATTGTCAGATTCTGAGTTTACTGAAGAAAGTACCAACATTCAGGTTTAGCACAATCTGGAAAACCCAGAATCCTAGGGGTAAATTCACACTTGTACATACAGAAAATGGCAGGCGGGAGGGATGAGATGCCTTTTAAGTGTTGGAATTTATCACCTATCATATATGAAAGTCAAGTCAACTCACCCACGTTTAAAGGATCCAGAGCATTTATATTCAATTTTAGGCTATTAAGCCTGTTTCGAAAAATATCCCTCTATGTCTGAATGTTTAATTTTCACCTCCTGCTTCAATGTTTTGACTGTGAGGAAATGCATTTTCAAAGACTAATTGGGTCTCCCTCTGTAGGTACTTTCTTACCTCATTTTTTCCCCTACAAAAAACACTCCAACTGGGCAAATAAATAAAAGAAATCAGAATTCAAATTAGCATAGGAGTTCTGTTTGTGTTCGAATAACAAAACACCCTTAAGTCACAAGTGTGGAAGCAGAGAATATAACATCACCTGCAAATGGAAAGAGTTCCACATAAGGGAGCCAGCTTCAAAAGGGGCAGTTTTTAAAGCATGCTTTGAAAGTCTTTAAGAGTAAGGATTTTGGTTTCTCTGAAAAGGAAAACTCTGTTATGAGAACATACAATATTCTTGAATCCTTGGGTGAATTAAATTTAGCTTAATCACAACCACCGGCAAATGCTTTTGATTGGACTATCTTCCATCATTGTTTGTGACAGCAGCAAAAGCTACATGTAATTAGTTATTCCTTTCTACCCCATCATTAAAATTTGCATTAGTGTGGTAGAGGCTCTAGAGTTTTAAAGGCTGAGGAAGCCGCGTGAATTCTCTTACGTTTCAGAAACTTTGTGCGTCAACAAAAAAGGGAGCGGTTTCCGTCGTCCAGCAGGAAGAGAATTACGTGTGTTATTAAATACTTTGGCTGGCAGAGAAGCAGTGTTTTATGAACCTGATAGGGAGCAGATTTTCCCCCTTAAAATGTGTCTCTTTGGCATGGGGATTATTTTGAGCTGGTTCTTCTTAAGAAACAGCACACACGGGGGGAAGCTCTCAAAACTGAGTAGGAGTTACCCTGGTGCAAAAGGGGAAGGTCCATTTGTAACAGTGTGTCCCTTTCTGTATCAAGAAGAGGGGGATGACAAAATTTCTAGAAACTCTTGTCAATGAAGAAGGCAAAGACTTAACATTTTACATAACAACCTTACCCTTGTTGACTATGCTTTTCCTTCCCAGACTTGCCACCTCCAACATCCTCGGACTTTAGCTGAAGATAGTATTTAAGACGATGGCCTCAGCCATTTCCTTTCCAGGGTCTCTCCCATGTACAAAGGAAGTATACACGATATTAAAGTTCTGTTGGTTTTCTCCTGTTAATCTGTTTTATATTAATCTAATTATTAGACCAGCCAAAGAACCTAGAAGGTTCTGTGGAGGAGCAAAACTTGCCACCACAAAGTGTGTCCCTATGACATATGGATTATTTTTGGCTGATTATTTTTAAGAAATGGAAGGCTCAGGAAGAGACTCTGAACTTCCCTCTAATTGCCTAAAAGGATTTAGATAGATGAGCTTCTCCAGTAAGGGAGCCATCACCACAGATGGTTATACTATAATATGAAGTAGGTGTGGTAGAAAGGGAAGCCCTTAGAAAAGTCCATTTCTTAAAATTCCTCGCTATGTCTCATTGTTTCTGCATGACCCCGCAAACATTCATCTTCCTGTGAATTGTCTTTCTTCCCTTTGACTTCTCACATGCCTACCCCTTTCTCCTCAGCTCTGGAGAGCATATAAGCCTCAGTTTCCTGACTGCCTGTGACCCTCAAATTCATATGGAACCCCCCGTGCACATGTAATTAAGTTTTATTTTCTCCTGCTAATCTGTCTCATGTCAATTTAGTTCTTAGGCCAGCCAAAAAAACACTTGAAGGGCAGGAGAAAAATCTTTCTTCCCCAATGAAGGCAAGAAAGAAAAACTGTCCGCTCTTGCAAACTTAAAAGCCATTATAAGATTCACTTCTTAAACCTCTTAATTTTAGTAAAAGGACACAGACCATTGGCCTCTCTCTTCCTCTGGCTGTTTTGTCTTCATTTTTTTTTTCTCTATGACATCTTCAAATTTATAGGCTTAAAATCCAAAAGCTAAATAGAAAGTTTACAAGTTCCACCTTTGCTAGTACACATACTGACTCTAATTTACAAGGCCATTATCTCATTATCTTCTTCCGACCTATTATACATACCAGTTGTAACAATTCAGCTATCTAGAGCAGTGCTTCTCAAATAACCCATGACGAAGGGTCATTTTTTTAAAAATACCTGATGCACCTCAGATCAAATTTATCTAAAATTCAATAAATATGGTTTCCTAAAATAGAAGAAATAAAAAACATGCAAAATGCAAACCCAAATTTGTTGCTGGGTTAAATAAATAAATGTGAAATCACTCTGTCAAATTCCTATAAAATTTTCTAAAGACTTACTCTCAATTTCCATATTGGTCATGGGCAGGAACACTACATGACCTAGCTCTGATGTGTAGACCCACCAAGTGGCATAGGCTTAAAGTTTGAACGGTATAACATTCTGGGTACCCAAGTACCAAAGTGTACATTTTATCCTCAACAGGGAAGAAAAAGACTGAGAACAGACAACCTGAGAGAATGGAAGAAAAAGAAAATTTTCTGGTCTCTTAAAGATAAAGGCGATCAAGCCCAGCCCTTTGGCTATGAAAGACATTGGTAGAAGAAAACACAAAGGGAGAAGGAGAAGCAAGTGGAGAAGCGAACAGACAAACAGGATCATGGGAAATGGAAAGACACCCTAAGGCTGAATTGAGAAAAGAGCCAGCTTTGAGGCGAGGAGGAGAGGAAGAGAACGCCTCCAATAACATATTTTGGCGGTTCTTAAGGAGAACGGGAGAATGCAGGGACATAAAATGTGCCACCCAGTGCCTAGGCCAGGTGCTACGTCTATTCCACCGCATTAAATCCTCACAACAGTAAACACCCGCAGCAACACACAGAACAGTGAACTTGCCAAAGGGTCCGCCAACAGCATCTGATTGAGCTAAAGGGCATCTGAATTTTTTACATTCAAGCGCTAAATGCAATGCTCTAAAGCCAATATTCTTCAAGCATATTGACTCATCATAGTACCAAATACACTGCATCTGATGCTACGTGTGCCTACGTACGTTTACCTACATACACACACACACACACACACACACACACACACACACACACACACACACACAAAACTTCCACGAAGAAATGTGTGTCACTGTCTTTCTTATCGTGTGTGTATATTATACTTATCTTTCCTGTCCTCCTCTGCTTCATTCTGCAATGTACATGAGTAAATGAATGCTGGGTGCAGCCCACAGCTGACTTCACGGCATGCGGACGCTTCAAGGTCACACCGCACACAACTCTTCTCCCAATAACCAAAACCAACAAGATCTCAACTGTGCTCCGCCTCCTTTGTAAGGCAGCTTTTCAGTTTTCATTTGCGATTTTAAATTTGACCTCGTCCTTCAAATATCAAAATACCAGCTGACATCCCCCTCCTGCTCCCTCAGCCAGTACTAACAATGGTCGTAAAGAATATATCTTTTCCGGTGAGAAACCTCGTGAAATAAGGAAGTTGAAAGCCTGTGGAGAAGTAAATGAACTCAGGGAGCAAAACTCAAAGGGAACAAAGCCTCTGTGGGGAGGTGCCACCATCACTTGAAAAATACTTATTAGCACCCTTTTAGGCCTGAAGAAACCACAGCCGCAGCCACATCCATAGTCTATGGACCGGATGCCAAGCAGCGTTCTTCAGCTCCTGCCTCTTCTGTGTCCCTTTCAAAGACTCCATCCTGGTACAAACGTGAAATACTTATCTGGCAACTACTGGAGAATAAGCTTTTAATTGAAAAATAATTGTCGGGGCGCCTGGGTGGCGTAGTCGGTTAAGCGTCCGGCTTCAGCCCGGTCACGATCTCGCGGTCCGTGAGTTCGAGCCCTGCGTCGGGCTCTGGGCTGATGGCTCAGAGCCTGGAGCCTGCTTCCGATTCTGTGTCTCCCTCTCTCTCTTCCCCTCCCCCGTTCATGCTCTGTCTCTCTCTGTCCCAAAAATAAATAAACGTTGAAAAAAAAAAAAGAAAAATAATTGTCTTTTCACCAAATGTCATAGCTGCCTTTCTATTTTGCCCTCTCTCGCCTTGCCTTTCTCTTGGATTCTCAAGTATTACAAATGGCAAACCATTTGTTAGCCGCACAAATTTTTGCCACGGACCGCATAGGCTGGTGAAAATATGGAAAGATGGTAAGGAAGTAACATCCGACGACAGGGAAGTCCCAGCAAACCGGCGGACCGACTGCCCTACTTCTTCACCTCCCTGGAGTCCAGCGGTGCTCTTTCTGGGAGAGGAGGTGACAGGTTCCTGTGGCAGGGGCCTTCTTACGAGTCAGACTGGCTAGCACACGGCCCTCTCTATCCACCCCCCAAGGGAATCCCACATCAATCTAGGTGCTATAAAGTTAACAATAAGCATAGTTAAGCATAGCATGCTCTTGCATAATAAGCAGAATTACAAGCATAGCATATAGTGAAAATGTGCATAGAACACTTGCTTCAAGATATTTATTTTAAATTTTTTAATTATTCTTTTAATGTTTTATTTTAGTTTTGAGAGAGAGAGAGAGAGAGAGAGTGTGAGTGGGGGAGGGGCAGAGAGGGAGGGAGATGCAAAATCCGAAATGGGCTGCAGGCTCCCAGCTGTCAGCACAGAGCCCAACATGGGCTTGAACTCAAGAACCACAAGACCATGACCTGAGCTGAAGTCGGACGCTTATCCGACTGAGCCACCCAGGCCCCCCTTCAAGATATTTATTTTAAATACCCAAAAGATATACAATTGTCAGTTAAGCGATTCACAGCATAATGAATGGGTATTATTATGATTGATTATTCATAAAAATACTGATCTGATCAAAATAAATTCATTTGCCTTACCTGGTCACTTTCAGCCATAGTGGGATACACATGAGCGCCCACTATAGACTGGGCATTTTGAGGACTATGAACAATAACAATTAACAATTCCTCCAGCAAGAACCTCACAGCTTAGCTGTAATCTAAAATATTTTAGATATTCTGTAGTTAGCACAGACAGACAAAAATCCCACAGAATTAACAAATCTGATCCATTAAACTTACCAATATCTACATAACCATAACCCCAAGGGTCTATAAGATTTGTGGACTTAGAACTGTGAAACAAGAGTTTTGAGACACAGTTACCATACGAGGCAAAGCAGGGAGGAAGAGGCTCATGGGAAATGGAAGAAACCCTGGGGGTTCCATCCAGAGGAGTAATGTGGTCTCTTTTCGTAAGAAGAGTGAAGTTTTACTGAGAACTAACTCATGTTACAGTATGTCATCCAAACAGCTTCAGCGACTTAGCTGGAAAATACTATGTGAGTGCTTTATAATTTATAAGTAAAAAACAAACACAGAGTAAAGCAAACACAACCTTTTTACTAGCTGCCGACGCTAATGACTGTATCTTAGAAAATGAGCCACAAGTACAATGGAGAAGTGACAGGTATACTTACCGTTGAGAACTTTCTTAAGAGACTGCTTAATTCCCCATTCGTCACGTTTTTTATTGATTGACATCTTTAGAAACCAGTTCATTTTTGTTCTAAATCTCAGAATGACACAAATCATCACAATGTAAGCTTCTGCTTGTTTTTTGCCCCTAAATTACTGTTGATTTTGAGACAACTTTTTCTTCACATGTGTATCTGGTGACAGGCTAGCAGCTAAACGGTCTTGCTTTAAGAAGAAATGCTACAGTTAGCTTCTCTATTAAATATGAACCAAACTTAACTGTTTTAAAAATTCATCACCTTTGACATTTTTGATTTAACAGAAACCTGCTAGGGGTGCTCAGAAGAAGTTAGCTAAACCATTGTTTGCCGTAGAAAATATTTCTGCAAAACACTCCAAGGGTTCTGTTAGCATTGATGATTGAGAATTCCCCATAATCCGGAAGAAGAAACCAAAGATTTTGCTCAAGATGTTTCTGGTCAGAAGCCAGAGCCAAGCAGTGACACGCACTGCCTGATCAGAGGGCAGAGAGAAAGAGTTATCAAAACTGGACAAGGTTAGTCAGTAGAGGAAATGAAATTGACCTCCACATTAAACGGCTGATAGAATATCGAATTTATAAATGATCTAAATAGAAGCCTGGAATTTAAGGAATCTGTGGGATCAATTAATCAGACACAACATCAAGATACCAATAAATAAATAGCAAACGATATGAAAAGGCAATTTGCATTAGCAAAAATATAATTAGCGAAGAGATGTCTTGGGAAAAGTCATCCTCACGATTAAATCAAGAAACTTAAAGCAAATGTCGGACATAATTTTAAACGTAGGCATCTTGGACATATAAAACTTTCAAAACCAAGCGTTTGTAAGGTTCGGGTGAAGCCCCTGCAGGTGTTCAGAAAGGAAACACTGTCATTTATTATAAAATTCCAACAGGAAAGACCGCAAAGAGAGTCGTGCTCTTTGCCCCTCTAAGATCAGGCTAGAAGAGAAATCTCACCTACACATCTTACTTAGCCTTACGTGACCTTATGGAAAGTACTCTAAACCTGAGATGACTCGTGTATAATGTAAAAAAGGAAGACGTTCTGAGGGCCAGGTGGGCCAGTGTGGGTGAAATGCTCATATCGTGCAGGACAGCACACAGGGGCTCCCTGAGCTCGGTGGGAAGAACTGAGCTCTGCAGCCACAGAGCCTACACTTGGATCTTGACTCAGCCATGTCCTCGATGCCACAGAGCAAGTTAGCTAACTCCACTATGCCTCAGTTTCGTAGTCTAGGAAGTAAGGATAAAACTGTACCCATTTCAAAGAAGCTGTTCAGTGATTCAATGAGATAATTCACATAGAATCCTTCTGAGCAGAGCGCCTGGTGCATAGCAGGCATGTGCCAAAATCTGGTCTTGCCTCCAGTTTTCATCCCAATGTATCTGGCCTTAGCTTACGAAGATGAGACAGCTGAGGGGCGCCTGAGTGGCACAGTCGGTTGGGCGTCCGACTTCAGCCAGGTCACGATCTCGCGGTCCGTGAGTTCGAGCCCCGCGTCAGGCTCTGGGCTGATGGCTCAGAGCCTGGAGCCTGTTTCCGATTCTGTGTCTCCCTCTCTCTCTGCCCCTCCCCCATTCATGCTCTGTCTCTCTCTGTCCCAAAAATAAATAAATGTTAAAAAAAAATTTAAAAAAAAAAAAAAAAAAAAAAAAAAAAAACGAAGATGAGACAGCTGAAGGCCTACTTCAAGGTAATTTCTGGCACCCCTGTAGTTACACGTATCAACAACCACGTGATTGCACAGTCCGCCACCATCCATATCTGTTCAACATAACAAGGTCAGCAATACAAACCCGCTATGGCATTCGGGTTTATTTTCAATATCTAAACATTAATTTTCAAATATACATAGTCATTCCAGATTTAACTCAAGGTGAAAAGTCTAACGTGATTAAATGTTAACGTTTCAAGGTGAAAAATCTAATGTGATTAAATGTTAACGTTTTACCAAGTCCACTGAGTTATAAATGTACATTTTTTTATTACAAGAGTAAAATGCTACCTACAATAATTAACGGTGATTGCAGAAGCGATCGATCGCATTTATGAAATTAATTATTAAAAACTTTCAAATAGTTACGTGGGTATATATATTGGCTATTAATAGGAGTAATAAGAGCTAACATACATATACTATTTACTATGTACCAGGCATTCTTCTAAGTGCTGTACATACATTAACTCTGAAGATAAGATAGCTGAGGTGTACAGAGGTTAAGTAACTTGTTCAAGGTCATGCAGTAGTTAAATGGTAGATGTGAGATGTGACCCAAAGCAAAGTGACTCAAACTCTGTGCTCTTGAGCATGGTACCATGTTGCCTCTCAGTTTACGAATCAGTACCTTAGTTATTTTTTTTATTTATTTTATCTTTTTTTATTTTAAGTTAGGTAATTTTAGGAAGAACATTATATCCCCTTGAGTCAATGCATCTATATATCATATGTAGTATATATATAGTATGTGCATATACATTGTGTGTGCATATACGTGTATGTGTGTGTGTGTGTGTGTGTGTGTGTGTGTGTATAAAGAAGTAAAGTCCAATTCTGAGAAACTTAAGGATCTAAGGGAAAAGGAAAACTTGCTCACTACCAGGTGAACAAGTCCCGGCAAGCCTGCTGGAGGAGAGGGACCCTGGAAGCAGACACACGTTTTCCCACCCAGGTCCCAGTTAACCTTACAGCTTACTGCTGATGCGTAAAGGAGCCCAGCCAAGAACAGCCACGCACAGCCCCCAGATCAGCAGAACCACTCAACCGCGCCAAGCCCAAATTGTTGACCCACAGAATCGTCAGTTATGGGTATTATTTTAAGATACCAAGTTTGGAGACAGTGTATTATGCAGCAAAAGCTAACAAAGCTGGTTGAATCTAGGTGAGGACTACACAGAAATATGATTTCTGCCCTGTGTATTAGGAACATTTTCATCTTTAAAGTTTTAAACGATAAAAAAAAGTTTAAAAGAAAAAGCTCACAGTATCTTAAATGGCCACACACTTATCCCACTAAGGTAATGGTGTGTTTCCTTCAAAACTCTATTTTATACATACAAACGTATATTTACATACCGGAGGCGAGTATTTTCTTTAGCCTTTTCCTATGTTTTTCAAAGATAGTAACCTGACATGTTCCCCTGCAGTTGGCTTTGTCCTTTAGTCAATAATATAACATGGGCCGCTCTTTAGGCCAATATGGACATATGGACCCTGCTCCATGTTTTTAGTACCCACTGCTACAAAGTATACTCCAATAGCCATCCATATGAATCCATATGAATTAATTTCTGTAGAATAGGGTCCTGCTGGCCCAAGTTGCTGGCCAAATGGAATTATACTTTTTAAAATTTTTTTTAAAAATTTTTAAATGTTTATTTATTTTTGAGAGAGAAAGAGCGTGTGTGGGGAAGGGGCAGAAAGAGACAGAGACACAGAATCCTGAGCAGTCTCCAGGCTCTGAGCTGTCGGCGTGGAGCCCAATGTGGGACTCGAACCCACGAACCACGAGATCATGACCTGAGCCAAAATTGGACGTTTAACCGACTAGGCCACCCAGGCACCCCTAATTTTCCAATGTTTTGATTTATTGGATATAAATACTAAACAATTGTTCCAGACGTGACAATAGGAATGTTTTATTTATTAATAATAATGGTCAGTGGTTTACATAAAGTGGCCCTGTTACTTCAGACTAACAGTAGACTGGCTAATGGCACAGAGGGTTTGAGCCCAGAGAAAGCGGTCTCCTGGCCTTCTCTGTTCTAAGTGAGACAGCGATCCTGACTTCCTCTTCCCATTAGAACCGCTGTCGTCTCTGAATCTCTACCGCATGTGTGCTACGTGTCACTCACTCTACGAAGTTCTCCATACCTGTTCTTTTATTTGATTCCCTCAACAACACATTGAGGAGAGTATTATCATTATTTCACATTCAGAAGGGCTAAAATCTTCCCCAGGCCGCACAGAAAAATCAGGATTTTAATCCAATCAGTCTGATTCTAGGGCTGATGTTTTTAACCCAACATGTATGCAAGATTTCATAGCACGTTGCAAAGTCAGGTAACCAAATATCTGCGATGCCTGCTCTCTGGAGAAAATTGCAAATAGAGGAACAACAACTTCAAAATACACTAGAAGCTACCAGGGTTAGCTTCAGCTTCCAATTGTAACTTTTAAAACATAAAATGAGTTGACTCTCAAACCACAGGAGCTATTCTCTTACTTAAGAACAGAAATTAAAACCCACCAAGCTTAAGATGACAGTTTGGAGCCAAAACTAGTTCTGTCATTTTTTTCTCAAGTAACCAAAGAGGTAAGCACCAAATGCAAAATAAGGAGATAAGAATAAAATCTATTTCTTTGAAAACTACCAAGGTTTACTGGAAAACATGAATTTTAAATAAGACATTTAATATAGTATAAACAATTAGATCAACCCCTGGAGCTCTTCAGAAACCCAGAGGATACTGTTTATTCTTGTTGCTTCCTAATGCAATAAAAGGATACAATAACACGCATGTGGCTTTGCTTAAAAGTGTGATTTAAGGTCAAATCATTCAAAACAGATGTCCACTTTCCTTCTTTTACACAACCCTAGAGAAGGCAAACATCATCTGCTAAGTGCGGAAAGAGTCTGGGGGGTCAGAATCCTAAAGGTACTTGATGGTCCTAAGTACACTCCATCGTCTTCCTCAACAAAGAGTCCCCCATTCACATGTTATGTCAAAAGTCACCATGAGAATCATTCCCAGCATTTATCACTGTACAAGTCATACATTCACGGGGTGCTGCTAATGACATGGAAAGAAATGTTGATTATCTTAGGTATTTGTATTCAAGACCAAGGTCTCTTTCACTTAACCAATATTTTTGTGAGTAACTCACACAGGCATTGCTCTTAATCCAGATGAAGAAACAGACCACGCAGACATAAACACACTGAATAGAATTACAAAGTGAAATGAATGTAAGTGCACAATACTATAAGTTTTTTATGTTAACATATAGGTGAAATATTAGGAGTAGTAGACCAATGATATTGGAGAAGGGGAAGGATAAAAGGGACATTTCAAGTTACAACCAAAGATTTTTTTATGTATGAGTGGATACCGAGAGGCTAAGAAGCTGAGGGTTTCCAGTATGATTCTCAGCCCAAATGAGGTAGATGAACAGATTCCATATTATGCTGACAACTGAATTCTACCTGACAAAAAGGAAAATAGCACATTTTATACTTCTATATCCCCAACCTTGCGTATTACCTGGTATAAGGAACGCACTCTGTTAGCTGCTGAATTAACTTCTGGAATACATTAGAAACAAAAATTAAATGGATTTATTTTAATTTCTTTTTTAATGTTTTATTTATTATTGAGAAAGAGACAGAGTGTGAGTGGAGGAGGGGCAGAGAAAAAGGGCGACACAGAATCCGAAGCAGGATCGGGGCTCTCAGCGGTCAGCACAGCGGGCCTCGAACCCACGAACCGTGAGATCATGACCTGAGCTGAAGTCAGACGCTTAACCAACTGAGCCACCCAGGCGCCCTGAAATGGATGTATTTTAAAATCAATCCCTGTATCTTACCAGTAGGAATATTTTTTTCTTTAATTTTTCCTGTTTATCATGTATATAATTAACATGCTAGGAAGAAACACCACGCTTTCGGCATTTTGCAAGTACCTCAATTCTCTTCTGAATTTCTGAGGAAGGCGTTCAAGGTCTTACCAGTCTATAATTACAAGCTTATCTTCTTTCACTTCTGAAATCTATAAACATGTCCTGGGTAACTACTACATGCGAGGCACTGTAGTAGGCATCATGGAATTCAAAGTTGAGTAATGACTCAAGCCCCATTCTTAAGTCCAGCAGGGTGGGCCAAGAATTAGATCTTGCAATGGTGTCAGGAGTGATGGAGCTATTCCAACAATCATTCGGGGCACAGAGAAAAGGGGTGTAAAGTGAACTCAGAGAGGTGGGTGTTATTGATGGCTCTCACGAGCGAGCTGAGTCTCCCTGGATGTACAGTTAGCCAGAGCACTGGAGGAAAGAAAATGGTATAGGGGCTCTGCGTTAGTTCATTCAACAAACATTTGTGAGGCCCCTACAGATAACTGGCACTGATACTGAGTATGATACATGAGTATGTCCATGGCCCGTTGGAAGCGTCAAGTCTAAAAGAGTAGGCAGCCACATAAGCAAATAATCCAAATGCAAAGTCACAAGTGTATGTCAGAGATACACTCCAAGTACTAAGCAGTAGAGAAGCCGCTACAGAAAAGAATGACTAATGTAACTTGAGCATTATGGTCAGGGTCGTTTAAGAACTAAACTGGACCATCACCGGGAAATTTTAAAGCACCACAAAAACAGAAATAACAGTCTTCCTTATCTTGAAAGATGGAAGGATCCGATCCTTGCAATTCACTTTCTTGGCTGTGCAGACTGTGCAAGGATAAACCAGCATTCAACAACTGAAATCAAGATGCGATTTTTGACCCCACGAGGAGCAGCATTTCTGCAGTGGTTTTAGAAATCACAGTGTGTCTTTCCAGGACAGCAACTGAGCTCTTCCAGAAGTAATAGTGGCTCACATTAAACGCTTTGTTCTTTACACCTTGGTGCTTTGCTTTTAGAAAACTTCTTTCAAGAGCTGCATTGCTGCCTTAAGTGGTCTTCCAGGGAGTTGAACTCCCACCTGGCACACAAACAGGTCAGATACTTTCAAACTAAACATCACTGTGAGGGGTTTGAAAGGTACTTTACCCCCGTGAGAGTTAACTGCCAGAGAGGCAGTTCTTTCGGAGAGCATTTTAGAGAGCATCTTTAAACCTTTTCATTAGGCAGAATGACTTCCCACACCCAGAGGAGAAAACTGAACTAAAGGAAAGAATACTTTAAAATGCTTCAGAAAAAAAAAAAGAAAAGAAAAAAAACCCAACTTAAATGGTTTTATAATACATTCAAATAAAAATCACTCTGTTGGTTTTATATTTTAAATGATCTATCTGACTTTATAGTCATTCACAGGCAGTGAAATGAAAAGCACCAAGTTATTTATCAGCAACGCGAAAAATTAAGTCCTAGAGAGTGAGGATACCAAAACAGAAACCCTGAACGGATAAACAGATGCCCTCCAGGCCACTCACTGATTCTATCAGGTATCTGTGAGATTTGAACTAAAAGAGATTCTAGATCTATAACCATGAAATGTTACCCGTGGTAGGATAACCAAACTGTTGGCTGCACTTAAACCACAGAAAGCATCCAATAAATGTTTGCATTCGAACATGCTCAGAGAAATCAGCACTCCTAAAAAAGCCTTTGGTTTAATACCTGCCACTTATGGGCTACTTTAGGACCAACAAGATCATTTCTTTCCTAAGGAAGCTTAAAATCTAAAACATGTAAATCCTCATCATTTATCTACCCACATGAAGCCACCAAACTGAGGTCAATTAAATCAAACCTGTAATTTATATTACCTTTTTATACCTAAAAAAAAAAAAAAAAAAAAGGCAAGCACTGAAGTGAAAGGGTGGTGAGATTCTGATGACTAGTGCTATCACCAAATTTTTCCCATCCAAACCTAATGGCGGAAAGATAAGTATGACTATGGGAAGCTCTACAGAGTTTCTATAGAAATTTCCCTCCCTCCTTCATAGAAATGAACAGGTATGTACATGTTGCATTTTTTTCTGGCCAAAGTTTCTCCGGTGATTTCTGAAACCTAATTGACTTAAGAGAGGTCATAGGGTCTGCCTCTCTAATCCCCAGGTAATTTACCCCAGCAGGCTGCATAGGGAGACCTGCTGATGGGGATAACATGATTCTGTATCAATGAAAGGGGGGTGATTTCCTCTTAAATGCAAATGAAGGTGCAATGATCCAGAGACTTGGTCTCATTACTGAGGAACTGCACTTAGCTTCTTCAAGAGCACAGGGATATCATTGATAGTCTTAGCACAACGAACCCCAACAGAAGTGTCAAGTTCACCTTCCTCACCCCATTTTACATCTCCTACCCTCCACCTCCATGTCCCTCCATTCATTTACTTAAGAATTTCTTCAACTAGGGGCACCTGGGCGACTCAGTCGGTTAAGTGTCCGACTTTGGCTCAGGTCAAGATCTCACTATTTGTGAATTCGAACCCTTCATTGGGCTCTGCGCTGACAGTGTGGAGCCTGCTTGGGACTCTCTCTCTCTCTCCTTTCTCTCTGCCCCTCCCCCATGTTCTCTCTCTCTCTCTCTCTCTCTCTCTCTCTCTCAAAATAAATAAACTTAAAAAAATTTCTTCAACTAAAATCAGAGTCATCCTTGGGAGGAGTCTATGGCTAAAATTCAGAGGGTCCTTGCACTTGCATGAGAACAAAATTACATTTTAATATTTAATACCTTCTGATTTTGGCATTTCCTTTAAACATAGTATAGGCAATAAACCATAATCATATTAGCAGCACTGTGACTTTATCATCAGAGAGAAAAGCAAGGAGATTTTTCCTATCATATGACCAAAGTAGTTATACTAACTACTTTGAAATTACCAGAGTTGATAGGTGTATTCAGATCAGTGCAATGATATATAAAGACATTCTTATTATACCACAGGATGTTTTTAAGGATTTGGATTTGTTCATTTCAATTTAATTGGTTCCATTGTAACCATACAGATTTATTTGATGCATTCGGAACTGTGAGAAGGGGCTCACCAGCTGCTGAGGCTGTCCACAGCATAGAAGCAATTACAAACTCATGTTCTAAGCGTTCACCTCTTTGTGATTCCCCTTCCCTTAAGACCATCTGCACTTTAAAGATGTTTTCCAAAAACATAGCATTTCAGGCCCCTAAACATAACATAAACCTGGAGGAGAGTTTTTTCTCCCCAATATTCAATCAGACATATAGCTACAAATTCCTGTCTGCTTTGTTTTTTGGTTTGTTTTTTCCTGGTAGGTACTGCTGTCTCCAACAACACTTGAGCTTCCTGGATATATGAAGGTTCTCTCTCTCTCACTAACACAGATACAGATACACACACACACACACACACACACACACACACACACAAACTAGATCTGTATGCCCAGCTGAGTCTTGACCTCCCAAAACAGACCACATCCTCAGAAGGAGAATCCACTATTCCCTCCACACAGGAGTTAAACAGAAGCCTTCAACGTGTGACGATTTTTAGAGTCGCTCTGCGTATATTTTGTAGTTTTAAGCTCATTTCAATTTTTCCAAAATAAGCTGTGGAAAATGCTTATTAGGTGCAAGTATAAATATTTTAAAATATTACACTGTCACTTGCGAAAGCCTGCTGCAATAAGCCAGACTGCATTCAAATATTAAAGACATGAAAATCCTCAGTGAAAAATGGTTAGCCTCACTTAGTTTTCACATTACTATAAATACTGAGTGTGTTTCGTTTTAATCATGATTCTGTTTACTTAGAAACTTAAAAGCACAAAGCAGAAAAAATTTTAGGGCATTTACTGAACTTCCAACTTCCAGTTAAAAAAAGAAAACCTTGCAGGGAAGGCTGAGGGGCCGAGAAATCATTATTCAGTCACTCTGAATGCATTTACTAATGGTCTAGACATTGAGCGAGGAGCCTGATTCACTGCAGACTGGGATGAAACCCTGGGTCTCAGGGAGCCCTGTGTCATCCTGTAGCAAAATGCAGATGTGTTTGAGGCATACTAGGAATATGGCATGCATGTAGGATGTTCAGGGTAAGCACAAAGGGGTAGGACAAAGATACAGGGTAAGTAGGAGGGATGGGGTAGGTAGGAGGTCAGATCAGAAATGGCTTCTTTCTCAGAGGAGGACTTTTTTTTAAGTTTATTTTATTCATTTTGAGAGAGAGACAGAGAGACAGATGGAGAGAGAGAGAGAGAGAGAGAGAGAATATGAATCCCAAGCAGGCTCCACACTGTAAGCACAGAAACCCCACACAGGGCTCAAACCCATGCGAGATCATGATCCAAGCCGAAATCAGGAGTTGGATGCTTAACCGACTGAGCCACCCAGGCACCTCTCAGAGGAAGACTTTTTTTTTTTTTTAATAATTTACTGTCACATTACCTAACATACAATGTATACCATGTAGTCTTGGCTTCAAGAGTAGATTCCTGTGATTCATCACTTACCTACCACACCCAGTGCTCATCCCAACAAGTGCCCTCCTCAATGCCCATCTCCCATTTTCTCTGCCCCACAACTCCCCACCCCTATCAACCCTCAGTTTGTTCTCTGTATTTTAGTTCACCTCCATCTCTGTTTAAAAGTTGTGTTTGCCATCTGACCTAGAGAATCACAAGAATAAGGAATCCAGTGGGAGGCAACTGAGAGCACTGATTGGTATACCTCCTTGGAAATGGCAGGGGCAGTAACCAAAGGGCAGGAACCAGAGGGTAGGTGATGGCCTATAAAATAAAGACTAATAAGTTGAGATCCGGTCAACAGTAGGCTTACTGTGCTGAAGGGCATCACAATCCTGGGGTAAATTTGGTGCAAATCCTTACATGTGAAATAAAATTATTCCTCTTTAATATATATCTCAAATAATTTCCCTGCAAGGTAAGTAAACCTTGTTTCTGCTACACACGAGTATTCTAGAAGGACAACACGGACAAGCCAAAACAGTGAGGGGAGAGGCTGAACAGGTGATTCTCATGTGGCAAAGCCAGGCATTCTCTGATTTTAACAGCGGGGTTTCCCAAATCGTATGTACCGGGTCTTTGCCTAGAATCCATGGCTGAAGGAGACAGACCTGACCACATAAACCCGTCTGTTTATCTGAATCTGTTTTATCCCTCCCAAATTAAAAGAGGAAAAATGAAGAAATCTGGTAGAAATACAGTTCAGCAAAGATGAGAAAATTCTCCACAAGCTTTCTCAAATATGAACCCCCAACCCACTGGTCCTCCACCTCTACTTCAGCCTGAGGTCCCCAAACACAGGGCCTTAGAAGGCTTGCTGGCTTGTATGGGAAGGCAGTGAGGAAGGCAGGGGTGAGAGGGAAAGGCAGGGGGGAGAGCAAGAGAAGGGAGCTGGCTGGTCACGGGCCTAGACAGTTTGCATGCGCTCCACAGGCCCAATAGCTGTAAAAACCCCTGAATCTGCAGAAGACAGCCTGTGATGGGGAGAGAATTTCCTCCCTAGCTCTGGTCTCCTCCAATGGTCAACGTCTGCCTGATGGGCACCAACCCCCCATATTTCGAATTGGTCCCCTGCTCCTCTTGTGGCTGATGCCCACTGCAGAAGTGGCATCTACTATGAGACTCAGGGGTGCAGGGAGCATCAGTGGGTCACAGGGAACATTGAACCTTAGAGGCACAGGCAAGCCTAGATGCGTGAGGTGAAAGTGGTGGCTCGTGATCATGAGAGTGACATCGGACAGGCATGGTAGCAGGCCAGGCTGGCCCAGGGAGGCACCGTGATGGCATGGCTGCCACTATGAAGCATCAGGTAGAATCTGTCCTCTGTGTCTAGAGAATGCAGCAGATATCCGGCAACCTCCCTGGAGGGATACCAGTGAAGTGTATCAGAAAAGCGGGACCGGGAGGTGCCTGGAAGATGGCAAAACCCGGGTCCAGCACAACGTGTACATTAACATACATATCAAATACCTGTACATAGATGCATATCTAATGTAGACATTAAACATTTGGCTTCAGGGGCGCCTGGGTGGCTCAGTCAGTTAAGCATCTGACTTCGGCTCAGGTCATGATCTCATGGTTCGTGGGTTCGAGCCCCATGTCAGGCTCTGTGCTGATAGCTCAGAGTCTGAAGGCTGCTTCAGATTCTCTCTCTCTCTCTCTCTCTCTCTCTCGCCCTCCCCCACTCATGTGTATGCTTGCTCTCTCTCTCAAATATAAATAAATGAAACATAAAAAAAATAAACATTTGGCTTCAGCTTCAGTTTTTATTAAATACCCACACATGAACCACTTAGAATTCACACCGCAGAGGCTTACACAGGACATGGAACCTCAGTGGAGGTGTGCTCCCTTGATTAGTGCTATTCCAGTTGTGAGTTAGGTGAAACTGTTCAAATCTCACCTGGAAGCCTGGATTTCACATTTCCTGCACTTTGGAGAGGGCTTCAGCAATTATATACCCCAGGGACTCCCTTCTGTAATCAAATGATGCGGTATTTTAAAGTAGTCACATGATTAGCACAAGTAAATTAAATCCCAAATTGTTCCTCTCTTGATTGAAGATTGATTGGCCACTTGTCCACTGGAATGTCAGCTCCAGGAGGACTTGTTCAGAGGTATCCTCCGCATCTCAACACACCATCTAGCACCCACAGGTGCCTAGCTAACCATGTCACAAGCTTTATCTAGTGTGTGGAATGCATGAACCTAGCCTACAAGGATCGCGTGATTCCCCATTATAATAACTATAGTTCCTTTTCTTACACCACGATTTCCCTCTAAAACATTTCTAGGCATTGTGCTAAGTATTTTACATATATCAACACTTATATTAAAATAAACTAGATTAGGGGTACCTGGGTGGTTCAGTCGGTTAAGCACCTGACTTTGGCTCAGGTCATGATCTTGAGGTCCATGAGTTCGAGCCCTCCGTCAGGCTCTGTGCAGACAGCTCAGAGCCTAGAGCCTGCTTTGGATTCTCTGTGTGTGTGTGTATGTGTATGTGTGTGTGTGTGCGTGTGTGTGTGTGTGTGTGTGTGTGTGTGTGTCTGCATCCTACCCCCCCACCTCAAAAATAAACAAAGTTAAAAAAAATTATAAATAAATAAATAGATAAGATCATGTTATATTGGTAACTCCCATCACCATAATAAAAACAGGCCACCACAAGGTCTTAATTTTGCAGTTGCTAAGTGTCACAGGTCAAACTGGCATTGGTGACATAATCTGTACTGTGACCTTCTCTTGTACCTCATCTTTATTTACCATATTTGATAAGAAAAGTAAAGCCGACATCAAATTCATAATAAACTCTAAGATGAACTAAGCCTAATGGGATTTGATTTAATATTTGGAGTACTAAGAACCAAGGAGAAGAAGCCCTAGAACGTGAAAAGTCAGAAAGAGTCAAATGGAAGATTCACCCTCTCTTTCTCTTCTAGAAGCAGTTTTACAAAAGAGAGAGAGAGAGAGATTAAAATAAGTAAGCCCCTTCTCTCTGCTCCATGTTTGTGAGGATCCTGTCATCTGCTTCTCTATTTCTGTCTGCAGCTTTAAAGAATACACAGTATGATGTAATCTTAGCTTGACTCCTACCCACACCTCCAATGTCTGTGTTCAAGGGCATTGTTTTAGTGCTATATTGACGCACACAAGTCGACTGTGGAAGCAGCTATATGCAAGCCAAAGAGTAGGCCTACTATTTGAAAGGTAATGTGACGGAGTCCCAGGAGGAGGATGAACAGCCCAGAGGAGAGCGAGCAGTGAGGTCACCTGCCTGAAGACCAAATGGGGGAGACAGAGCTTTCCTGCCAAAGGCCCATGTTTCCGGCCACAGGTACCCCAAAGTGAAATGCAAACACACATAGAACCTCATTCCTCTTTCAGCAAATTAATTGGGCATTTGTTATAATACTTCTTTTTTTTATATAATGTTTATTTATTTTGAGAGACAGTGTGCGAGCGGGGAGAGGGGGAGAGAGAGAAGGGGAGAGAGAGAATCCCAAGCAGGCTCCACGCTGTCAGCAGAGTCTGATGTGGGCCTCGAGCCCACAAACCATGAGACCATGACCTGAGCCAAAATCAAGAGTCGGACACTTTACCAACTGAGCCACCCGGGTGCCCCATGTAATAATTCTTTCCTATAATTTTCAGCCCTTGCATGAACATTTTCCTACATGCAGATTCCCTGAAGTTGCTGTCCCAGCTGTATAGCAAGACTACCTATTAGCACACCTATTAGATCACAGTGCCAATGTCTCCTGGGCTGCTTATTTTAACACAATTTTTAAACACTGCATCTGGTTACTTTATTTCAAGGCTTAAAAACCTGGTTTCCCAGCTGCTTGTGAGATAAAGCCCAACATCTTTATCGTGGCACAAAGGACCCTTCAAACGGGGCCCAGCCTACCTGTTAAGAACTGCCATCTGTCAACCTGCCTGCCATGTGCCTCTACTCACTCACCACGGAGGCCTCCCATGGTTCTCTCAGAGCACAGAGAAGCCATAAACTCATTCTCTCTGCAGAAGTCAAGAAGGGTTTCCTAAAAGAGAGGGCATCTGGGCTTGAAAAGTGAAAAGGAAAGAAAGAGGAGAGAATTGTGAAAGTATCTGGACCCACAGGTTTTCCAAAAAGTGGCCTTAGGAGCAAAGGCAAGGGGAGGTCTGCTGGAGATAATGCTCCTCTTTGTGAGTTACTTACATATCAGACTTGTTTGAGATAAGTGTTGCCTATGCAGGAATAGATATTGCCCTTGCTCCCCGGAAAATGTAACAGCTGGCTGCAGTTTGAACAGATAAATGACACTTGAATGACTTTTTAAATTGGTCCAATACTTAATGGGCATTACTTAACAGACTTATTAATTTCCACTTTTAGACTCATTACTACTGCTGTATCACATACCTCTGAGTGTGTATGTATAACATATGACGATGTTTTCTTGGTAAACCTTTGTTATCAGGACAAATATATTGTTTTCAAGACCAGCATGATATAAACAGACACAAATAAGAACAGAGCAGGGACCCGGAAGCTTTTCCATTCCTGTGGAAAGTAAAAGGGAATCCAGAATATTGGATTATATTAACTTCGCTAATCATGTATCCACTATGACTCAATATTTGAAAGGGGGATGAGGATGTGTAGCACCTGTAGGGCTTTATACACATTGAAAGATTTAATAATTAAACCAAGCCAATGAGTGGTATTAAACCCCTTTTGCAGAAGCTGAGAACTGGTGAATAACTTACTCTGGTTCACCAAGGCCAGCAGTACCCACATCCAGGTATATCGGATTCCCAAGTCTGTGACTGTTCCATTGCGCCCTACTCACTGTGAGGATAACGCTTTCAGCCACATTCCCAGGCAACGTTAAACATCTGAATTATGCCATTAATTCTTACTCTGATTCTGTGTTTGCTAGATTACCCAAATGTCTCTCCAGGTAGTTAGTGTGCTAGCCAGAGGAAACTAGTGTCCTCTCTGATTGATGGTTATCTTTTTTTTCATTGCAAAATAATAAATTGGAATTCAACTTGATACAAGTCTTTTGGGAGCTCAGTTACTAAGAAGCTGATCCATTCTTGTTTATAGACCAAAAAACCTCACGTAGTCAGAAGATGCTGCAAGGTGAGTTTGGTATTATTTCTATTTCACAAATGATATTGTAAGATTTAGTGAGAAGAAGAACATTGCCCCAAATTATTCAGCCACAAAGGGGTAGAGATGGGATCCAAGGGCAAGTCAGTTTTTTAGAGTCTTTGTGTCTATTGTATCATGGCTGGTCACCTTCCATCTTTATGTGGGTCCCATGCCCTAAGCATGGAAGGGATGAAAGAAAAGGGGCAGGGAGAAGCTTGGTAGGTGGGAAGGAATCCCCTAAGACAGAGGCGTGCTAAGTACAGATGTGAATCAGGCAATGTTTCCGAAGCCACAAAACCTCAGTCCCATGCCGACAACACCGTATGACACCATGTCTCATTAATCACTGTTTGCTACACACATCACATAATGTCTGGGACACTGCTCAGTACAGCTGAACTATTTTTTCCCTTGTGATGAGAACTTTAATATTCACTCTTACCAACTTTCCCATACATCACACAACAGTGTTAGCTACAGTCATCATTCTGTGTATTTCATCCCTAGTATTTGTCTCACACCCCAAGTTTGTATCTTTCAACCACGTTTCTCCATTTCCTCTTCCCCCTACCCTCTGCCTCAGGTAACCACAAGTTTGATCTCTTTTTCTTGAGTTTGTTTTTAGTGGGGTTTTTTTTCAGATTCCACACAGAAGTGAGATCATACAGTATTTGTCTGCATCTGACTTTTTTCACTTAGCAAAATGCCTTCAAGTTCCATCCATGCTGTTGCAAATGGTATAATTTCCCTGGTTTTTTTTTTTTTTTTTTTTTTTTTGCTGAGTAATATTCCATTGTACCACAACCTCTTTATCCATTCATCCATTGATGGACACTTAGCTCACTTTCATATCTTGGCTATTGTAGATAATGCTGCTATGAACATGGGAGTGCATATACCTTTTCAAGTTCATGTTTTTGTTTCCATCTGGAATTCTAATATTGCAAATATTATTCCTCTGCATTGTGTCCTGAAATTCCTATAGGCTTTCTTCATTCTTTTTGTTTCTTTTTTCTTTTTGCTCCTCATATTTGTAATTTAAAATGTCGTGTCCTCCAGTCACTGGTTCTCTCTTCTGCAAGATGAAGTCTACTTTTGAAATTCTCCATTGAATTCCCCAGTTCAGTTATTGTTTTTCTTTTTAACTGTAAGATTTTTGTTTGTTATTCATGGTTGCTATCTGATCAAACTTCTTATTTTCTTCATGTGTTTTTCCCCTAATTTAATTTCATTGTCTGTGTCTGTTTTCTTATAGTTCACTAAACTTCCTCAAGGGGATTATTCTGAAGTCTTTGTCTGGCAGTTCATAGATCTCCATTTCTTTAAGGTCAGTTATTGGAGCTTTATTAGTTCCCTTTAGTGATACCGTTTTTACCTAATTTTTTTTTTGTGATCTTTGATTCTTTACATTGGTATCTGTGCTTTGGGTAATCAGGTTCATCTTCCAGACTTTATAGTTTTTCTTTGGCAGAGACAGTTCTTCACCAGTCAGCTCAGCCTGGGTTTCTGAGTGTGTCTGCTGGTAAAGTCCTTGGGCAGGTGGGACCTGCTATTTTATGGTCTAGTTTTGGGTGAGGCAACTGTCTGAGCTCTAAGGATGGGAATAGGGGGATGTGCTGTAGGCTGAGAACAGCTGGACAGGACTGCTGGCTTAGTGCCCTTCCCAAGTGAGGCTACAATGCCCGGAGTTTCTGGTCAGGCTTACTAGTTGGTTGGGACTGGGTACTCCATTTAGTAATAGATGGAGCCAGGAATTAGCTTCCCTGCCCTGGCAGAGTGGCAGACCAGGCCCCAGGGGCTGTAGAGTTCAGTGGGGACCTGAATCAGACCAGAGTATATGAATTTGCTGGCCAGGTGAGGCCACTGGTTTTGCTCTGTGGATGGGGCAAGCCACAAACTATGCTGCCTGTTCAAGTGTCAGTGCACATTGTAGGGCTCTTGAACGGGCTACACAGCTTCTCCTGTACTCTGGTTAGGTTTCCTGGTGAGGCTGGCTATATTCAGAGAGGAACAGGTATACAAATTAGATTCCCTGCCCAAGTGCAGCAGGAAAAGCAACTCTAAAGCTACTGAAGCTCTTTGTGTCTGTCTTAAGTCAAACAGACCACCAGCCTAAGTTCTCTGACCAAACAGGGCCACAGCTTTGCCCCGCGAACTACTGGCTGTGCCCGAGCTTCTCTCTGCCCAAATGCCACAGGCTGCATAGGGTTTTCAATAGCCCTTCTGGTCAGGTGGGCCTGGGACCCACAGCAGGTGGTGCTCTGTCTCAGCCCCCCTGCCTGGGCCTGAGGAGGAGAGGGGTCTGCCCTGAACTACTCTCAATTTCCCAATTCTCAATTTCCTGTTGGGAAGGACTAGGAGCTACCCTAAGCCTTGGCTACCCCTTCCTTTGTATTGTATAGTAAGCCTCTGCACCCAGCACAATCTTTGTTCTGGAGACCAGCTCTGCCTTCCTGCCTATTAGCTCAAGCACCACTGGGCCAGGCCACACAGTTTCTAGAAGTTGTCACCAGCCCCTTCACAGGGGGTGGGGCTATGATTCAGCCCTTGGCATGCGCATGGGCAACCAAGCTCTAGGGCCGGCAAAACTCATCACTGGAGATCCAAATAAGACAGATCTATACCCCAACAAGTTCCCTGGTCGCAACGCACTCCTGATTTGCTTCTGCTAGGTGAACAAATTTGTTGGTTAGAACTACCACTGGGGCCCTACAGGTATGAACTTGGTGTGCCATGATCTGTATGCTGGTGGTAGCACAGCGCCCCCCCCCCACTTCTTTATCACAGATACCAGTGGTTGAGCCCCCCAGGTTCTCCTGCAATTCCTGTGGGGCCAGATCAGAGTAGATGCTTCTACAATGCTGGCAGGGGGCTGATTGTCTCGCTGAGTTCTTTCTTCTCACTAGAGAAGCCTCAGGCTCAGGGGAGACTTCTGTGCGTGGTGCTCATTGTCCTGGGGAAGGAGCAATATGATGAATATGTAGCTGCTGCTTATTCTTCTAAAGCAGCCTGTCTTGGTCTCTGTGGTGCAAGGTGCTCCAGTCTCACCCCTGTGTTCTCGGATTCTCTCATTGGTGCCTTGTCCTTGAACAGTTGTTAGTTGCTCTTCTTACGGGGGGGGGGGGGGGGGGGGGGAGGGAAGTCAGGAATGAGCTATTTTGCCTTCTTGGTGACATCACTCCTTATGCTTATATTTTAATTGCAATCAGAGATTTCAGGAGAGAAGAGGCAGTACAGCTGAACTTTAAGCGAAGACCCTGATATACGGCATTTTAACAACTTAAGAGGCCACGTACATAGAGGCTAATAATTTTCTCCACTGGGGAGAGAGAAAGGAAATGAACATTGTAGCATGAGTCTGTTAAAATATGTGTGTGTGTGTGTGTGTGTGTGTGTATACATATATATACATATACATTAAATGTATATATACGTAAGATATACCTATATATCTTACATATATATATACATATATATGATATATATATATGATATATATGTATATATATATATATGTAAGAATATCCTCATAGCAAATAAAGCCATAAATTTTCCCCTGGCAACTTTTCAACATAAAGTCGTCATCTGTCTACAAGGTTGGTGGGTGGGCTAATGCCTGAAGACAGGGGATAATACTACCTACCCTCCAGGTATATGTATATAAAATGGTTCCCTAGTGAAACTTATTTCCCAGGAAACAAATCTGTCCAATAAAGATCAAAATCTGGTCTTCTGAACAAAGTAAAAGAAAATGAAGCTTCTCTTCCACACTCCTTATATAATGTTTATACCAAAAATGTCTCAGTCATTAAGAATCCAATCTTTTTTTTTTTTAATTTATTTATTTTGAGAGAGACAGTGCACACACAGGAGGGGCAGAGAGAGAGGGAGAGACAGAATCCCAAGCAGGCTCCGCACTGCCACCATGGAGCTCGACATGGGGCTCAAACCCACGAACAGGGCGACCATGACCTGAGCTGAAACCAAGAGTCAGATGCTTACAGAACAGACAAACACAAGGGAAGGGAAGCAAAAATAATATAAAAACAGGGAAGGGGACAAAACATAAGAGACTCTTAAATATGGAGAACAGAGAGTTACTGGAGGGGTTGTGGGAGTGGGGGTGAGCTAACTGGGTAAGAGGCATTAAAGAATTTACCCCTGAAATCATTGTTGGACTATAAGCTAACTGACTTGGGATGTAAATTAAATTAAAAAAAAAAAAAAGAGTCAGATGCTTAACCAACTGAGCCACCCTAGAGCCCCAAAAACCCCTTCTTAAAAATAACACATCAGGGTACAAAATTCTAACACTTCTAAAGTGTAAAAAGCAAAACTAAACTGTCTTTCACTGTCTTAAACCTTTAATTCCATGCCTCAGACATGACCAAATGCTAAGAAACTCGTATGTGTACTCCTAGATATTAGATTCATCTTTAAGTAGTATTTTAAGTTTGGGAGGCAAGCAAAAGAACAGTTCTGGTGTGGTACCTGAATTTTCAAGTAGTGGCCAGTGTCTCATACCACAAATTTTCCTTCCGTAATGGAGTTTCAAGTAAAATGAAATTAGGCTCCATTACATTTTCCACACTACATTTTTTGGACAAGACCTGTCAAAATTTTACATAGAAAATTCACTTGATTCCTACAAAAGTTAAGAGGGACCTTTGCAGAAATGTAAAAGAGTAACATACCGGATCCTCATTATTTCTGCTTTAGCCGAGATTGGATAAAAAGAGGTACGAGACCAGAACTGGAAGTTCATAGAATTCTTTCCCTAATATGCTCTTATTTCTCCTATATTTCAGCAATAAGAAAACCAGAGGTCACATGGTAAAAAAAAGAATGACATTTACTGGAAAATGGTAGACGATTTCTTTAAAAAGCAACTACATCTATCATCTCCTTTAGCTAAAGGAATTATTTTCTTTCATTCTCTTATGGTATATAAAAACTAATATTGCTTCAAATTTCTGTTCTGTAGAACTTCAGGGGGAAATCCTGAAATGCATCTCAACAAATAGCCAATTCAGCAGTCTAGGTCCAACAGATAGAGAAAGATAATTTTATGGCTCATTTTCTCTCCAACACCTGCTCTCATTAGCCAGGCTTCTTTGAACGAAGAGACAACCAGACTGAAAACGTAATCCCACTGACTGACAATTTAGAAAATCAGTTTTCATTGAAGTTCAAAGCTGTAAACCTGATTAGAAAAAACTGCTCCCTGATTGAAGCTGTTTATCTTGGTGGACAACAGCAGTTCTAATGAGAATCAGCTTGGTAAAGAATATTATTTTAAGCTCTTTCAAGAATACTTTTTTTTTTCAATTTCTATATTTCCCTTCCAAAGGCACACACATGCCTCCATCATTTCTAGTCAATGAGGATGCTTTCTTTAGGCAATGATTAACAGGAATATGGGAAACAAAATGAAGAAGAGATTCAAAAACCTACTGTGATTTTCTTTACATTCACATTTCTGATGCACTGTGAAACACCAAATAATAGGGAAGGTGGGCTTCTCACTCTTCCTGGATTCTTTCATTTTATCCAGCTACTTCTGGAGCCAATGTACGTCTAGTAAGATTTCCACTAACGCACAAAAGCAAACAGTCATACTACCAATTCTGGATGTTACCTGGCACTCCCGGGTGTGGCCCGTGGAGCACCAAGTTCAAACCCTGGGAGAAGCGGGCCAAGTCTGTTCTCCCTCACCTTACATCAAGCCCTATGTCCCATTTCCTCAGCTACACACCTGAGGTGACAGACAACTAGCCCTAGGTGTCCAAGTCCAATGACACGGACTTAAAGCTTCATAAAGATGGAGTCAGTGTCACTATTTCCCAATGCCCAGCCAGCTATCTGCTCTGCCTTGGACAAATCCTATTCTTTACAGTCAAGCTGCCAGAAGATTAGGTAATACGCTTTCATAAATTTTGAAGTTGAGCTACTAGGTAGATAACATTTAAAAGGGTCCTGTTTTCTGGTTACGTTCAATCTTCCATCACCGTGGAATTTCCTATTGCTACTAATGCCTCTTGCCTTAAGTCAACTTGTTTTCTGATTTCAGGTTAGTACGTCAGCTTTTCTTTGGTTTAGAGGATGCACATTTATTTTCACCCTTTATCTTTTTATGTAACATATGGCATTTGTAAGTGGCAAATAGGCTTCTTCTTACCCCTGTCCTTTTTATCCAAGCTGACAAACTTTGCCTTGGCAGAGAACTACTTTGTGCATATTAATATGATTTGAACTGTTTTGGGGCTTGAACTTTCATTGAGCCGTGTGTTCTTTGTTCCTTTTTCTCCCTTTCATTTCCCCCTTCTAGATTTAGGGTTTTTATTATTGGAGTGTCCAGTCTGGTAGCTTTTATTTACATATTTTTTTTCTCTATGCTTTTCATGATTACCCCAGAGATTACAATATGGTGCCCTGAACTACTGAGGCTCAACATCAATTTGTGCTGGCACCACTTCCCAAAAATGCCAGAAGTTTAAAATACTTCTAATTCCATTGTATTTTTCCTGACTTATATGCTGTAGCCGCCATGCATTTTAAATCTCTAGGTGAGACCCAGAAAGGTACAATTATTTTTGTTTTTCACATCCGTTTTTATTCAGATTTAAGCTCAGATTTACCCTTGCCATGATTCCTCATTGCTTTGTGCACCTTCCTGCTTCACCTAGGATCATTTTTCTTTTGCCTAAAGAACCCTCCTCCCCCTTAGCATACCTTTAGTGCCATTGTGCTGGTAACTAATTTCCTCAGCCTTCTATTCTATTCTTTGTATAAAAATAACTTGGTTTCACCTTCCTTAGAAGGAGAATTTCATGTTTGTAGATATTTTCTCTCAGTACCTTACAGGTGCCATTTCACGGACTTTTAGCTCTTCTCATTTCTGTTGGGAGGCAGCTGTCAGTTCTACTACTGCTCTTTTGAAGGGGACGCATCTTTCTTCTCTGGCTGCTTTAAAGACCTTTTCTTGTCTTTGGTTTTTAGCAGTCTGACTAACATGTGCTTAAATTTTCTTAGCATTTCTCATGCTAGGTTTGTAATTCTACATTTGTGGCTTGATGTTGTTTGTCAGTCTTGGAAAAACTTCTGTTGTTACCTACTTAAATATTATTTTTGCCCCTGTTTGTGTCCGTCCTTTCTGGGATCCAATGATGCATACTAGACCTTCTATTTGCTATGTCTTGTGTTTCCTTCCTTTTTTTCTTCTCTGAACTCCAAGCTAAATATTTTCTCTGTCCAAATTCTGGGTCATTGGTTCTTTCGGCTATGAACGATCTTCTGTTAAATCAGCCCACTGCGTTTTTATTATGAATTTTATAAATTTATTTACAAAATTAAATTTTATTTATAAAATTTATAAAACTATTTATAAATTTTTAAGATTAAATTTTATCTATAAAATTTATACAATTATTTATAAATTTATAAAATGTATTATAAAATTATTTATCAATTTTCAGGGTAGAATCCCCATGTGATGGGCTTTTTATAGAATCAGTTCTCTGACATTTTTCCATATTGCCATTCAAGTCCCTCAATAATTTAATCAGTATTATTTTAAAGTCCTTTGATTAATGCCATATTTAAGTTAAATAACCCTAATATCTAGGTTACCCAATGGTTTCTACCTCTATGATTCCTGCCTTATTGATTTCTAGTTGAATCCTACGTTTTGGGGTACCTGGCTATTTTTAATTGAATAGCACTGTAAACGACAGATTACAGAGAAAATTTGAGAGTCCAGTGGATGGTCCCTTTCTCCAGAGAGCATTTACTTTTGCTTCTGGCAGATGGATGGTTTAGGAACAGATTATATCATTCCAAGACTGCAGTCACCCTGAAAACTAGCCTTCTTCAGGTTCATCCCTATTCTCTCAGCAAAACCTGTTGGGACCCCAACTCAAAGCCGGGCTGTTTATCAGGCAGGACCTGAATTCCAAAGCTTCTTAGTTTTCCACAGGCTCCAATCTACTCCTCAGCCTCCAGATGACATTTTTAATTCCACAAATGCCTGAATGAGGAAAGTGGCACCAAATACTAGGCTCACCTTTTGGGGGCACCTTCCCTGGAATGTCAGCCCACAAATCCTTGTGGTCTTACAAATCTCAACACTTTCTTGGCGCCTGGGTGGCTCAATCGGTTAAGCGGCCAACTTTGGCTCCAGTCATGATCTCACGCTCTGTGAGTTCGAGCCCCGCGTCGGGCCCTGTGCTGACAGCTCGGAGCCTGGAGCCGGCTTCTATTTCTGTTTCTGTGTCTCCCTCTCTCTATGCCCCTCCCCCACTGGCGCTCTGTCTCTCTTTGCCTTTCAAAAATGAATAAATGCTTAAAAAAAATTTTTTTTTACAAATCTCAACGCTTTCAAATGAATATCCTTTATCCCTTCCAGAGTATCCAGCTGTTCTAGATGAAGAACGGGCCAAACAAGCTGACTGCCACTGCTGGAAATAGAATTCCTACACTGTCACTTAAAAGCTCAAGAACAAAGCCCAGAATCTTAAGTTAAGTTCTCACTTCATTTTCTCCCAAACTGCGTATCTTTTAAAATACACCTTGCGACAAACTGTTGTAAACAGGCATATATAATGCAAGACCTTATTCCAGATGATGCAAGGGTATGTGAACTACTCACAGCTGCAGATTGCCTGGGATCAAACCTCAGGCCCTGGAGAAGTTACTGAAAGTGTATATCCATTTCACTATTTGCCAAATAGGGATGATTTTACTCCCTGGAACATAGGTAGCTGTGAGGATATAAAGAAAGCACTTGGAAATATTTAAGAAAGTACATTCCATCATATGTAGTAAAAACTGAAGAGACATCAGCAAACTTACAATTATTATTATTAAAACAAATATTAACATAAGTAGCATCTTTCTTTCATACGATGCATTTGTAAAGGTAGTTCCTTGGTTTTTATTGGAAGTTTCTCTCTTAAGTTGGCTACTTCTTTTTTTTTTTTTTTTTTTTTTCAACGTTTATTTATTTTTGGGACAGAGAGAGACAGAGCATGAACGGGGGAGGGGCAGAGAGAGAGGGAGACACAGAATCGGAAACAGGCTTCAGGCTCTGAGCCATCAGCCCAGAGCCTGACACGGGGCTCGAACTCACGGACCGCGAGATCGTGACCTGGCTGAAGTCGGACGCTTAACCGACTGCGCCACCCAGGCGCCCCTTAAGTTGGCTACTTCTGAAGGCTCCCTTTTGCTTCCATATTTGGCTCCCAACGTTTGCTGAGTAAAGTCACATTGCATTGCGATTTTTGCAGCCTGGCCACTCTGTTCTTTTAAGTTATTCCCCCACAGTTTCCACCTGTACTTCACTATTTTAAGGTGTTTTCAAAAAGTCTACATTTCTTAGCCACAAAGGAACATATTAACAGCCCAATTCCATTCATTTCATTTAAACTGAGATATAGACTAAAAGCTCGAAACCCACCTTGTAGTTGGTGACAGGCGGCCCAGAGGAATGCATCAGTCAGCATCTTCCCTCATTTCCTACTCAAAAATTGGAGCTAGATTTTTACATTTTTAGAGATTTACCAGATCTGAATATTTCAACTGCACTTTTCATGTCTACAACTCTAAAACAGACAAATCTAGGATTCCTTCTCTTTGCTTAATAAAGATGGCAAGGGCAGGAATGAGCATGGGGTGCATGAGGGAGGCACAGGGAGAACGTCATTAAAACACACATCAGACTTTTTCTGAGAGGAGCACTTTTTTGATAACCTGAAACACTTTGGATCCCCACTGAAATCGACGAGACTTTCTGCCCACAATCACAGACATATGGATTTCACCCAAAGTGAAATGAGCAAAACATCACAGTCGGCCACTGGAGGAAAATCTATTTCCCAGTAAGAGGGAAAGTCAGAATCATTCTGGGTGCAATATATTCTACAAAGAATGTACATATACATATTAATGAGGCAGATGCCACCTAAGAACCAGCCAAATCAGCCATATGCTCCCCTGTGACACTGGAGAGGAAAAGAACTGAGAACTTTCAAATTCCTAAACCAGAACTGAGGCTGAAATATACTTGAGAGTTTATTTGTAAGGAAATTTGCCACATTTACAATGAAAGCGATATAACTTCCAGAAGTTAATGTGCTACTTCATATAATAAATTATCACCGTTTTAAACGAAAACGAAAATATTTCATTTCAGAAGCAGTGGGTTTATCCTCTTTATTTTTTGTTTTTAAGCAACTCCTTGTAATTCAGAACTTAGTGAAAACAAAGGCATTCAATAACAGTAAACTGCATCTTTTTTCCATGTGAAATATGGAGGTTTGCCTGTTACTGAAGAAGAAAAGGTTATCAGCATCATGACAACCCGCATGATGAAACTACATCAAGCATTTTTCTCAATGGTTCATCTGACCACAGAAACATACAATCTCTCAGAGCTGCCAGGCCAGTCTGACTCTGAAAGAGTCTACTTATTTAAGTACGGATGCAAATTAAAACTTGATCCCCAGTCCAGTGTATCCAGCAGATGACTATGTGGTACCTCCTACAGACGGGGCACGTTGCCAAGTGGGGAGGGGATGCAAGGAGTAGACAAACTCCTGTAAAAAGAGGTAAATGTAAAAATACAAGCGAGGGAAACCCATGGCTACAATTTTTGAAAAGTAATGTATTTGAAATCCTGACTCATTAAGTCATCAACGTGAGGGACTTGTGATATGAAACGCTTGTCTATTTTCACTTCGTCCATTTCTTGCTTGAAAGAACTCTCTCTATGTGAGTAGCCACTCTCCCTCTTTGGTGACAGATGACACGTGTGTTTGCCCATCATGCCCTCCTTGGAGAAGACTCTCCAAATGCACATAGTCTTTGTCAGTCTGTCCATCAAGATGACCAGATGCCTCAGGCTGGCAAATAAGAATTCTCCATTGCCTAGTAACACTGAGGGCATTGTTTGGATTTGGGTATGTGATCCTCTCCATGAAATGTGTAATATGAACACTGAGAGGAAGAAAGGTGGCCCCTTTCGTTTTTCAATCTTGAGTTTTAGAGAGATAAGCTTGAGGTCATCATTAGTTGTCTCTCATACCACAGAGAGAAACTCTGCCAGAGAATAAAGCCATAGCATCGGGGAGTTGAACTGAGCTACAGAAAAGGAGAGAGAGCCTGGCTGGCATTGTTTGAGCTCCTGAATCCAACTGTGCCTGAGGCCATTCTCTACCTCCCCTACTCTCAACTATATAAGCCAATAAATTCCCCTTTAGGATTAAGCTAGATTTGAGATTGGGAAACTACAATCAAGCAAGGAGACTGGAACACCCTTCTACATCCAACACTAAATACCACTCTGCCAGTCAAGAAGCAACAACTAGATAAATAGCTACAAATTAAATCCTTCTGAGACTCATCGACCTGCTTGGTGTTCTGTCCATGAAAATAAAGTGAGACTCTGAAATTGGTAGAGAGATTGCACAGAGAAGGCAGATTAATTCCAGATATATTAGAGAGCAGCTGAAATAGAGTTGAAATAAGGGAAAAGGCAAGTGTTCAGAAGAGGAACCAACATCAGCTACAGGCCCAGAAACCCCTGTAAGATTAGGGATTAGAATTAGGAGCAGACAGCAACTACTCAGAATGGCTGAGTGGAGTTTCAAAGGCAAGATGGAAAGTGAGACAATGCCTTATGGCAGCTACAGCATGCAGGACTCAGTCAGGAAGCATTTGTTGAGTGCCTTCGAGTGCTGGGCACCTGGCTAGGCAGATGAGACAAGGTTAATAAAACATGGCCCAAGCCTTCCAATCCACTGTGGGACAAGGACACAGAAACCAGTAATAGCAACGTTGTAACTAAGCATTATAATCACGTTACACACCAGTTATTGCTATGTATGTAGACACGTGGGGTGGGGGTGGGGGGTCCCGTGGTCCCAGATAAGGAAGAGGGCACAGCATAGACTGTTTGTTGCTATAATGATACCCTAACATCCTAGAGAAAACAGTTTTTACTAGTTGTAGGAATGATGGGAGACCATCAAAGGTGTTTCCCGTTACCTATAATTCCTGTGGAAAGTAAGTCATTGTTTTCTTTGCTGCACAATGATGTAAGAATAATTCTTGATTTAGTAATAAAACCAAACAAATCAACATTGAACAGATCATGTGTTCTATCTCATGAGAGATCTACGACTACCAAACATAAATAATTCATCTGGCCTTCCCCCACCTCATTCTGTTTCAAGTGTGTATAGTAGGCACGGATAGGCTGCCCAGATCCCTCCTCACCCCTAGGACTGAATACTGAACACTGCTGGCCATTAGCTGTTGGTCTCTAATACTGCCTTGGATGCAGAAGAGTTACCTTGTCCAAGGTGACCCACATCTAATGACTGGTCAACACTAGGGTATAAAGATTCAGCCTCCTTGCCCCGAATTCAGGACCACTCTGAAAGGCCATGAGAGCTTCAGGGGTCAAAGATGGGTTTGGCTGAGGCTTCAGAGCTTCAGACGGGGTCTGCTAAGACCTCTGCTGAGAATGCATTGCAGGACTGGGCAGGGAGAGAAGTAAAGCTGCTTTTTCCTTTCCCTTCCCCAGACTCTGATCCCAACAGCACCTCTTAAGGGATATCCGGCACGCTAATATGGATCCCAAGGAGTCCAGTCTGCAACAGTAGGCCGTGTCTACAGACACTGGGAACACCACAGGGATTCTAGAAAGAAGGAAAAGAAACTTTTGTTTCTAAATTTCCACTATTGAAAGATGAGGGGCAGATATAAAAAGGTCCAGCCAAATTTCCAGGAAAAGAGAGTTTTGCTTACAACTGTAAAAAAGAGAAATCAAGAGCAATAGAAAGATATTGCTAATCAGGCTATTTCATTTATCCCATAGATATTTAGGTTACAGGGTAGTGAAAATTTTTCACAAAAGAAAAGCGTCGATAAGAAAATCCCGCAGGACCCGTGTGGTCATGAGAAGATGAGATGCTTTACACATGAGTGAGAATACAAGTCAAAGTCCATCATTTCATAAAAAAGTGATGGAATATACCACCTAACGTAGGTGAAAGCATCCAGGTCTGGACATTTGTCATGTTTTCATAAAGTTCACAGAAGTACTACACATTCATCTGAGACGTACACAGTGCAAGGTCCTACAACAATTCTGAACATGGCTGGTCACATTCTAATTGCGGTTTCAAGAAAGAGCAATTTCCGAAGCTCACACTTTTCTAGGATAATGCTCTTCTAGGATGGACGATAATGAATTCCACCCAGCAAACAACTTTCAGTAATGAAGCCAAGGGTGCACCTGTCCTTAAATAGAAGCTCAGAGAGAGTAATCCAGGGCTGCAGAGAACTGTGCCATTCTACAAGAGGCTAAGGCTCTTAACGGCATGCCTCACGGATCCTGTCCATTTCAGAGTGCCATCCGTCTCTAAATGTCCGGAGGGTGACATTCCTCATCAGAAGCTCGAGGACTTATCTCAAAGTGATGGGTGTGTTTTTTCCTCCAAATAAGTGAACCTTAATTAAATCCAGGGGAAACCCACCAGGTTTTTTTAAAGAAAATAGGACTGATAGAAACGCTGACAGCTCAGATTAAAATAGAGACAGTTCTAATGAAAAAGAGACCACTGAATACTCCATCTACTCCAAGCAGATATCAGGTTGGGAAAGATACTCCAAAAAGCTGGCCACTTCTTATGGAAGAGGAAGAATGACTGAGACATAAGCCAAAAGTCATGGAGAATCATTTCTAGATGGTAGGACTGAGTCCTAATCAAGGAGCTGCATGGCACGCCAGGCTGTGTTTCTGAATTTCTGTGAATTGGCAACTCCTGTGTGTTTTTCCTTCCAGCCCTTTTTCAACAGAAGGCCCTCTATGGCAGTTCCCCCATGGCTGCCCACTGTTGCATGTTGAGGGTGGGAGGGGATGCAGATAATTTGTCTTCTTAGTTCACAGATCTTCAGTCTGAGGAGATCTGGATTTGAGGAGCTATATGAAACCTCACCAGAGGCGGTTCCTCTGCACCTGAGCCTGATTTAGAGGGTGAGATCTTGGACTTGGAGCCTATGCTTTTATGAAATGAGATTTTAGTTCCTGGCAGTGGAGGTGAGCGTACTTTGCATGTGGGAGGGACGTGATAGGGATGGTTATAGTCAGAGGATGCTGGGCAGACTGCATTTTCCAACGACGGCTACACCAGTATATATCCTGTTTCACGCACTCTTCCTAAAAGGTGATGTTGACACACCTCTGCTGAAAGGTGGGGTCTATGTTCCCTCCATTTCAACTTGGAAGGCCTTTGCAGCTGTGGTGGAAGTGATTCTGTGTGACGTGATGAAGCGCAGTGCAGTCCCCACCTTTCCCCCCAAAAGATGCTTGCCTGTCCAACCTGGTCACCATGTGGTGAGGAATCCCAGGTCATGTGAGGAAGCCATACATGGGTGCCCTAGCCAGCAGCCACAGCAAGGTCCCCAGCTGACCACCATCGACTGCTAGACACGTGAGTGAGCAAACCTACAGCTGATTCCAGGCCCTGGCCTTTGAGACCCCCCACTGAAGCCCCAGACATTGCGGAGCAGAGATCAGCCATTCCTACTGTGCCCTGCCTGAATTCCTGACACACAGAACCTCTGAAAGATAATAACGATTGTTGTTTTGAGCCACGCATATTCCTGTGACTCAAACTATGAATGTTGATTGTAAATTCCATATGAAAATGTACCTCTCAATGTAATATAAAAATAAAAGTTTCAGTATTTTTTATGCCTAGCACGGTATTAATTTCAGAGAGCTCCTCATTCTCACAGGCTTAAAAAATGCCAGCCTATGTCTGAATTAGCACAAATTAATGATGACAGGGACAACCTATTGATGGGTGTGGAGGAAGTCTTCTGCTCAAACACTTATCATAAATTCAAAAAATGCACAGGGATATTCTTTCATAGGCCCAGACCAAACTTTGCAGGACAGCAACTGAAGAAGGCATAGTCTAGACCAGAAGTACCAGTGCCCAAGGGTCATACCAATACAAAACTATCACCAAGGCTTGGATTGATGCTCTTTACTTAGCAGGAAAAAACTGTCAGTAACAATGAAGAATATCAGAAGGAGGGAAGGCCAAGTGAAACAAAAACCACATTCGGGTTTTTGTTGTTTCGTTTATGTTTTTAAGAGGCAACAGGGCTTAAGGGTAAAGAGCTTGAGCCCTGGAATCCAAAAACCTAGATTCAAAATCTCATCTTTTCCATTTACGAGCTGTGCGACTTGCCTCTCGATAAGTTAATTAACCTCCCTGTGCCTTTGTTTCACCTGTAAATCAGGATTGCAGGAGTCAGAGTTCTCTAGAGAAACGAAACCAATATGACATATCGGTTATATGATAGAGTATGTCAGAGACAGAGATTTTAAGGAATTGTCTCAGGCAAGTGCTAAGGACAGCAAGTCCAAATTCCACATGGCAGCAGGCTGGAAACTCAGGCAAGATTTCTAGGTTACAGTCTTGAAGTAAATTCCTTCTTCAAGAAACTCCAGTCTTTTATTACTATTTATTTTTAATGTTTATTTATTTTTGAGAGAGAGAGAGTGAGCACGCACACGCGCCCGAGTATGAGCAGGGGAGAGGCAGAGAGAGAGGGAAAGAGAGGATCCGAAGCAGGCTCTGTACTGACAGCAGACAGACTGAAGCTAGGCTCAACCTCATGAACCCAGAGATCATGACCTGAGCTGAAGTCATAAACTCAATGGACTAAGCCACACGGGGCCCTAAAACTCAGTCTTTTAAAACCTTCAATTGATGGGATGACGCCCACCCATCTTATGAAAGGTTATCTGGTTTACTCAAATTCCACTGATTTAAATGCTAATCCTTATTGGAAGTCCTCTGATTTAAATGTGAATCACATCTAAAAATACCTTCAGAGCAACATCTAGGCCTGAGTTCAACCAAACAACTGGGTACCCGGGTCTAGCCAAGTTGGCATACCACATTAACCATCACAGAGATAAAATATAGTACCTACCTGATTGGGTTTCTCACTGAGGTTCAGTGAGATAATACCCATAGGTCCCTAGCACAATGCTGGGCAGATCACAAAGGCTCAATGCATGCTAATTAGTACTGGGATAACCATGGCATGGCCTGGTCAGCCCTGGTTTATACCCATTGTTCTTACATAATTATAAAGAGCACCCCTGTGTCCCTTGGTTATTACTTACAAACTACTCTTGCAAACCAGGGGATCAGTAGCCTCATGCTTCACCCCATCTTTATGTGAAAGTGTCTCTAAAGGAAAAAAGAAAGGGACGTTTCTGCTGGACGTTTCTGAGGAAGCAGGACCAGATCATCATCCTCTTCAGCCCTGGGTGCTCTCATCTGCTCGGAAACTAGACCCTACATTCACGCTTGTCACAGCAACTCACTCTCTGAATTAGGACTCAGCAAGAAAAGCCAATTTATGTTTATCATAACTCCATTTTGAACATTAGGAGAGTATACCATTCATTTGAGGGAAAAGCGGGGGGGTCTTAAAATAAAGGTAAGCCCAAAGTGTTGGCACTTAAATGTGTCAAATACTTATTACGGTGACTCTTCCTCGGGTTCTACAAAGATTAAATAGTACATACTCTGGTAACATCAGAAATAGTTTAAATTGACCTAGGGTAGTAAAGAGAGAAAAAAACAAAAACAATGCAGTGCAAATATCCTTCTATGCCCACAGGATAGGAATTTCAAAGTGTAAGTTAAATAGTTTTATTTTTCTAACCCCATCTCTCACTCCCAAGCCAACGGGCTCATTTTTCAAACTTTCTGAATCTAAGGTTCAATTTGGCATCCTTAGAATTCTCTAATCACCCAGCAAAGGCCATTCATGGCATCAACAGCATTAAGTCACTTTCTTTTCATGATTATATTCCTGTCAGAGTATTTCAACCAACTCTGGTGCCAGATAATCTGCAAATTGCTCTCTGAATAATCAAGCGCTGACCAGGCCTCTCATTAAGCAATGACTTGAGCCCAAGTATCCTAATCTGACTGACCTAAAGTTAAAAATACAACTATTCTGTTCTTGTAAAGAAGCATTAAGCAGAAGAGAGGCTCCAGAATAATCCCTAGGTCTTTCTGAATTACACAGTCTGAGTTATACTATGATCACTTACAATTCAACCTGAGCTTCAGCATTGATAGAAATCCCTTCTATATGATCGGCTTTTTCACTCAAGAAACTTAAACTAATGCCATATGACTATAAAATAACAAGCCTGATTTCTGCATGTAGCTTCTCCAATTACTTTCCTTGTACTTTACAAACTGGATCTTGTCCTTTCACCTCAGATCAACATGAAATTAAAAACAAAGACGTGAAGCCTGTCTTACACAGCAGAAGTCCCAATAAAATTTATATGAAGTTTAATGCAACGAACACATTGACCAAAGCATCTTGAATTTTCAAGGGCATGTCAAAGCCAAACAGTAGCAGCTTCTGGAATTACAACAAAACAAACAAATTCTGCAGCCAACTGTTGTACCATATGTTTCTAATGGCTTTTACTCTACATAAAGCCAATTCATCGTTTGAACAAAACACATCACAGAGGCTCGTCACTGAAGGCATATTTCTGACCATTTGTCAATTTCTTGCTGCAGCAAGCTCTGAAGTCTGAACGGAAAGCTGAATCATGCCTGGAAAGAATGGACACATTGCCAATGGCTTTTCCAGCCTAGACTCTGCCAGAACAGTGAAAAATGCGGATTATTTTCCCTGTTGACTTTTGGAGGTAGACCTACGAAGTGATTCTCCTAGACCCCAGATGTCTTTCCCAAAAGCTTCAAGATACACCTTCAAAGGAAGGATTTGCTTGATGACTATATATGCACATGCCCTCTAACAAGTAATATAACTTATTTCTTGACTAATCACATGTAAATTTATTTTTTCCTTGTAAATTGTACAGGACAAAATTCAAAACTCAGGAAGCCTTCTTCTGCCAATCAGTAATCCTGCCTGGAATGTTAATTGGTATGTTCAGAAAATAAACACACTTTTGTGTTGGTATAAGACCGGCACGAGAAGGAGGGCAGAGTTGCTCCCCAAGGGTTTTATTATAAAGTAAAATATAAATAACCTTTGGCAATATTTAAGATCACAGCCCCACTTCCTAGAACAGATAATCAATAGCTGACCACTGCAATCCAGCCCTTGTTGAAAATGAAAGGGATATGTATTTTCCTCAAAAGTAAGTGCAATAAGATTGAAGATTGTTATTTTCTAGAACCTTCAAGAAACTTAAACTCTCCCCCACCTCATCCCACAATTTTGCCTAAACACTATTCTGGAACAGTCAAGTCAATCCCTTACAAATCCCATTGTTGTCGTTGAAATTTTTAAGTAGAGAGCTGAAAGATTCAGGATATACTCCACATCTTACCTGAAAAACAAACAAAATGCAGTGTCTACTCTGCTCAGGAGTGACAGAACCCAAATCAATACATAGGTTCATGTAACTCACAGATGCAAGGATAAAAATGCTCCCAGATGCTGGGTGAAAAGGACTCAAACACTTCAAATGACGCCTCCGGCTGAAATCTCTGTTCTAGTCTCAGTCAGAACAACTGGCAAGCACAATGGGCCTATATCTTACCTACTCAAGGATTCCACTGGTTCCACTTCCAGTTTTCCCACAACTATGTGGGAAACAGCCTGTCTTCCAACAACTATGACATAAGTCCCATGACTCACTCTAACCGAATGAACTCTGTCTCTAAATAAGTGGTAGTTGTCGAGATGCGATTACATTGACTTGCAATACTGAAGTTGGATTCCCACGTCTCAAGCGACCTTTATGGCTGGGGGAAACTGAGGCTGTGGCCAGCCCTGTGTGACATGTCCCACTCCTGCAGCTGGAGCGGAGCCCCACTAGAAGTACATGGTCAGCAGTAAGACAGTTGGGGGCCAAAGGACGTGTGGGTTGCGTTACCAAAACGAAGGGAAATGGATACAGGGAAGCAAAACACATCATTTGCTACATTCTGTACTATTACACTTATCAGATCCATAAAGCAGATCAAACTATGTTCCAAGATTTAACTCACAACATTTGAAAAAATGGAGGCATCCCATTTAGGTCCAGAATAACCAGAACATCCATTCTACAAGGTACAAGACAGTATTTGTTAAATGATTATTTAATTACCACCTGAACGTAAATAATAAAGATAATCAATACTCAAAATGTCCCACACCAAAATGAAGACAGAAGAGATAAATACAAAGATAAACAAACAGAAAGAAGATCAATATGAATTCTCAAGGGGGAAAGAATGATGGCTGGGTAATTCCCTCCCAAGAAGGAGCAATCTAGTTCCACTAAAAATTTTTAAAAAAAGAATTTATAAGTACCACATGGAAGTCTCTACTCTTCCTCTCTATGACCCACTGAAAGACGTCCGTGTCATAAGACCCGCAATTACATATACTCAAGGGTCTTTCAAATGCTCTTGTAGATCCTTTATGAGTTTGAGATTTACGTGTCACATTGACATGTCTTTAAGAGTGATCTCACAGCCAACATTTTAACATTTCAATAACATAATACAAACATGTGTTTTGGCTACTTATACATATAATTTTTCAATTGATATTCTATATATCTACATACCTACACTATAAAAATGCCACTTTACATTAGAAATCTAGTTTTGGCCACCCACCTCTGGAATACAAATACCTTCATTAGCTAAGGTGGAATATACTAGCATTTTCCTCGAAATCAAATATGCATCTATTGTTATCTTGAATGTGAAGAGAGTGTCTTCTTGAATTCTAAGGCAGGCAAATATATAATTATTATGTACTCATGTTTTCAGGTGTCCTGAAAATATTATTCACAAAGCTGTCTAACATTTATATATATTATTTTGTTTGTTCCTCTCCACACAGAAGAGCTTTGAACCATACACATCATTGCAAAGATATCACTATTATCATCACTTATATTCAGGTTTTCATTATTTATAATAAAAATGGTACAGATAATCCAAATGCAGATAATATGAAAGTTATTTCAGTTTGATTTCAAAATACAGTTTGGTCTTGACAGTCCATGCACGTCTTTGGTATCGTGGGACTGCGCAGCACTGAATGAGGATTGCTGGAATTTACTGGAGCCAGACAGAAAAGAGAAGAAAAGTGCTTCCTTATTGCAGTACTCCTAGAATTCCATCATTCATTTACGTAATTGTTGTTCCTTTTACAAATATTCTTCGTGCCTGTTACTTCATTTATCTTTTCAAAACACGAACTACAAGGAGCACGTATTAGATCAACTATAGTACCAGGACGGCCGGTTCCTAGATGGCTTCCACAGCACTATTTCTCCATTGCACTGGAATAATCTTTTCACTCCCATCATCCTGCTTATTTCTTTCTTTTTTTTTTTTTTTTTTAATTTTTTTTTTCAACGTTTATTTATTTTTGGGACAGAGAGAGACAGAGCATGAGCGGGGGACGGAAACACGCTCCAGGCTCTGAGCCATCAGCCCAGAGCCTGACGCAGGGCTCGAACTCCCGGACCGCGAGATCGTGACCTGGCTGAAGTCGGACGCTTAACCGACTGCGCCACCCAGGCGCCCCATCCTGCTTATTTCTTATTTCAGCCTACAACAACATAGCATCTTCCCCACCACATGTATGGCACGATACACTTCTATCACCCTCAACCCAGCTCCAAAGAACTCATGAATGAAGTGCCTTCCCAGCTACAGGAGGGGATCCAGGCCAGATGCTACACATATGAGTAAAGATCAGACACGGCCCTGCTCTAAGGGCTTTACAGTTTTGTTGCAGGTTTGTTTCAGGTTTCAATTTCCCCTGTCACAAAATTTTCTTGGTGTTAAGGATTCTAACTCAGTAGTCCCTAAACCTTGTTGCTCATTAGAACCACGAGAGAAGCTTTAAAATTCCAGATCCCTGCACCTATTTGATTTGAGTAAGCATGAAGTGGGATCAAGTGTAAATGTTATAGACACATACACATACTTCCACAAGCACAATTTTCTTAAGACTTCCCAAATGATTCAGATCATCTGCCAGGATGTGCCAGCCATTGTCACACTGCTCTGGATTATAAATGGCCTGTGGTCATAGAATCTATCTGGCTCCTCTCTATAACCCTGACGCATCTGGAAAAGCACCCTGTATAACACAAGTGGATTATGTCTATTGATCTGTTGGCAGGTGACTGATCCGCAATCAGTATCCACAATCAGAAGGAAACCATGTTTCCTGATAATCTCAGGACATGTGTGTCCATTATGGATAAGCATGCGCTGTCATGGACACATGTACAACCATGCAGATGGGCCCTGATAAGAAGGCATGCAGATTCCCTGGAGGCTCAGTGAGGGGTTGGTTCCCCTTTGGTTTCTGTCATAAAAGTTTACGTGATCCTTCGTATTCAGTGATTGTGCCCAATCAAGACCACTGATGCCCTAGGGCAAGGCTCTAGCAGAAAGGAGATACATACATTTATTGTTCAACACTTACCACTTTCCAAGAGTAAAGAGATAGGATAAGCCATAGTCCCTAAACTCAAATAATTCGCTCTAGAGGACAGAGATTTGTAAGCCAGAGCACAGCTATAGGAAGTATTATAGCAAAGGGGTAAAGACACGACACGTTTTCTTTTGCCTCTGACATTAGGTGAATTTCAATGAAAATTTGAGAAGGGCTATAAGCCATAGCTATCTTTAATGACATCACGTTCATGGCTGTGAGGAAAAAAGGAGGGGGGTGTGTGGTTGAGGAGAAGTATTGGGTTTGTTTGTTTTTAAGACTGGGTCTGTTTGTTTTAATAATTTGCATTTCTTTACATCTATATTAATGGGGAACACATGCTTATGCACCCAAATGCAACCATGATGCCCTGCATACAGTCAATGCGCAATAAGCTTGTATGAAAGGAAGCATATCATGGCTGAGAAAAAAAAAAAAAAACTAAAAGAAAATATGCCAAAAGTAATGTTTGGATGTTTTCTTTGGATGACATGGTTGGAGTTACTCCTATTTTGCCATAAAACTTTCTGTATTTTCAAAGAGGAGCAAGTCACATTTTCATTATGGGAAAGAGAACAACAGCCTGAGCTTTGTTTGTTTCATGGAAATCTCATTTGATGTCACCATCAACTCTCCAACCTCCTTAACTTCTTAGTTTCTGCTGACTTCTGCTTTTCAAGGGAACAACTGACTGAGCGCAGCAACATAAGGAAAGAAACCATTGTAGAACGTCCAGTTTATGTTTCTGGAGTCACGGCGCTGGACTTCACCAGGTAACAACTGACAAGTAAGACACTCATCGTTCTGGTCAGAAGTAGAAGCTTGGGTAGAAGCTTGGACGTGGGTTTTACGTCCACCCCAGAATGCTGTGTTTAGAGTAAGCCCTAGAAAGGCACATGAACAGGGGACATGCCCACAAAGAGGCTTAATATTTTGCTAATGCAGCTTCCATTAAGTGTGAACTGTAAGTGTCACACATGCAGAGGAGGATACACTCAGAACGTTTTCAGGCCAGTGTAAAGTGTATAGTTTGCTGTAAGGCAATACTGAGCATCCCACGGTGATACATGTGAACAGACTGATGGACCAGGTTTCATTCTGGTTCTCGATGCTGTTGTTTAGCCTGACTGCCACCAAGTTAGTGACGATGGAGTCCAATGAGGAAGAGGGGCAAAGCGGTCTGAGAGTCACCCTTACGCCACCCACGTGTAAATGGCAACAGTAATTACACTTTTGAAACGAGTTTTGTGAGGATTAAATGAGTTAATGTATGCAAATCTTTTAGAACAATGCCTGGCTCATGGTAAGCACCAATAACATCCTATTAAATATTATCCCAGAAAAATGTAAGCTTCAAGACATCAGGGATTCCCATCTGTTCCGCACTTACTGTTATCGCCCCACATAGGTAGTAGCTAATAAATACTTAGTGAGTGAACAAATGTTGGGCTAAGAATAAAGAGGTGAAGTGCTTGGTCTGAGGGGTTTAGGGTAGCAGTGACCAGCAGGGACAGAAGTATCAGGTTTCAGACACAGCAGACAGAGCGTAAAGAGGCTCCAGTCCAGACCACTATACCTATCAGTGGTCACCAGCCAACCAGAAAGCCTTTTAAATTAGAGTCATTTTGACCCAATTACTCAACTTCCAAATCTGCATTTTCTCCTCTTCCCTCATCCTCCTTCCGATCACTCTGCCATCCCTCTCAACACCTGGCTCTAAAGGGCCTCGGGGCCTCCATGGTTCCCAAGATTTCTCAGTTTGTGGTGCCCTTGGTATTTCCGTGATTTCCTTTTCATGGTACCCTTTGGCCAAAAGAACTACCTTGTTTGCATGGTGTCCAACTGATCTTATTGTGTTTCTCTTGACAACGTAAACATCCCACCATACCCCTTTATATTTGTTGCAGTGCTCCACGATGCCTTGGCACACAGTTTGGGAACCAGGGCTTTAGCGATCGGTTCCTATTCTGTTCGGGATAAACTGCAACGAAATTAGAAAAGAAAAGCCATTTATTTCAGTATCTGTCTCTATGCCACCCCCTCCTAGCCAATTTCCTCTTTTAATAGCTGGGCAGAAACCCCTGCTCCCAGCAGTACTGCTAACCACTGCATGTGAAATGGCACTAAGCCTTATATCAACTGAAGCAAGAGAAGATCAATATCTCTGTATCTTTCAGACAGACAGACAGACACGTTTAAGCATTTGGCAATACTCCATGAAGAAAAACTCAAGTCTGGAAAGCACAGGAGCGATCTGTTTCCCCCGGGAGCCCCAGCAGGCAACCAGAGCCTGCTTCAGTAGCATAGTCCTCCCCAAAAGCTCCTGGGCCGGGGTCTGTTCACCTGAAAGCAGGTACCTAACATGTCCTCAGCCAGTTTGGGCAAAACATGCTGATAGAATGAGGTCTTTCTCCTTTACCACCTCCCAAGAGACAGGGAGATCCACATCTGAGGTTGTGTTTTGTTTTATAATAAATAGCAAGGCAAAGCTGTTAACTTTAGTTAAGGAAAATATGACGTACAAGTGAATTTTAAAATGTACCTTGAGGGGCGCCTGGGTGGCTCAGTCGGTTACGCATCCGACTTCAGCGCAGGTCATGACCGTGCAGTTTGTGAGTTCGAGCCCCGCGTCGGGCTCTGTGCTGACAGCTCGGAGCCTAAAGCCTGCTTCGGATTCTATGTCTCCCTCTCTCTCTGTTCCTCCTCCGCTCGCACCCTGTCTCTGTCTCTGTCTCAGTCTCTCTCAAAAATAAGATTAAAAAAAACAAAAAAAAAAACTGTACCTTGCTAACAGGACTGGTCTTACTAGTTACTGAAAGGAAAGGGGAAAAAAGGAAATGAGAAGAAACCCTGAAAATTATTCAGAAAAACCAAACGATAAAGTAAACTTTTTTAAAAAAAGTACTAAAGAAACTCTTCTCTGAAATAAAGAGAATGCTATTGGGCAAAAATCAAAACAAAATAATCACCACCAAAAAACTGCAACAGCTTCCAACTGCTGTTGGACTGGTTAGGAAGGACCATCAGACCACCATGGTTGTTCATATGTTTCCACCGTGACTGGTGAGCAGTGCTCCAGACTGGCAATGCCTTACACATCAGTGAGAAATCATACTTCCTCTAGAGAGCTTATTCTGTAAACTGACATTGTGCACATAAGTGTTGCACAGGAAAGTGGGGCCAACCCACAGCAGGGTCTAGGTCATGCTCATAGGAGAATAGCTATGGCCTGACCTCAGGGAAGCAGAATGGGGAACCACTGTGACACGTACACGAAGACAGGAATTTGATGGGTGACATGGAAGTGGTCACGAGTGTGGAGGGCAGATGTCATAGAGGGAGGGCTCGGGGACATTTACTGCTGAGACTCTCCTGCAGACCAGTGGGTGAAGCCAATACAAAATGATCAGCCAGCAGGCCTGACTGGGGGGTCTGGGCTCAGGGCCCCTTTGCTCCAAGCTTGAATTTACAATAGCCTGCTGGGGACCACCCCCATGGACATCTGTCTTAGTCAGCTCAGGCTGCGGTCACACAAATACCATAGACTGGGTGACTTAAACAACGGGCATTTATTTCTTACAGTTCTGAAGGCTGGGAAGTCCAAGATCAAGGTGCTGGCCAATTTAGTTCCTGGTGAGGTCTTCTTCCTAGTTTGCAGAGGGACACCTTCCTCCTATATTCTCACATGGCAGTAGGGGGGTGTGGTGATTTCTGCTCCCTTCATCTCCTTATAAGTGCACTAATCCCATCACGGGGGCTCTACCTTCATGACCTCATCTAAACCTAATTACCTCCCAAAGCCCCATCTCCAAATACCATCACTGTGGATTATAGTAGCAGCATATGAGTCTGGGGGTAGGAGGGACACAGACTTCCCATAGCAGCACCCTTCTGTCCATGGAACTGAACGTACGTGAAACACAGTCATTATCCTTCTTCTGCTCCTACAGGAGATCCTTCTGTTTTCTTAGTCTGTATTCATGAAGTTTCCATACTGTCTTCAAGTGGGTAAACACTATCCTGTAATCTTCCTCCATTCTATGTCTTTGCAGAGAAGGGAGGCAAGCGTGGTTCTGTGCAGGGGGAGCTTTGGGTACTCCCGTCAAAATATCAAAGCCTGAATAAGGTATCAAAAATGGAATGGATACTACAAATGTGAGGGACAGAGGACAGTGGTCCTTAACCAGGGGCTGTTTTATCACCCAGTGGACATTGGACAAAGTCTACAGAATTTCTTGATTACCTTGGGGGTTATGCATCTGCATGCATCTGGTGGGTAGAAGCCAGAGATGCAGCTAGACAATCTACGTTGCAACAGGATGGCCCAGAGACACACACACACAACTGTCTCTGTCAAGTCAAGTCTGGACCACAGCACAGAACTGCTGCAGGAAAGAGTGTGAGAGGTGGTGTGAAAACAACCTAGGATACAAGTTCTGGAAAATTCTTTTTTATTTATTTTTATTTTTTTTAATGTTTGTTTATTTTTGAGAGAGAAACAGAGAGAGAGAGAGAGAGAGAGAGAGAGAGAGAGGGAGAGATAAGAGGAGCAGAGCGATAGGGAGACACAGAATCAGAAGCAGGCTCCAGGCTCCAAACTGTCAGAACAGAGCCTGATGCAGGGCTCGAACTCACAAACCGCGAGATCATGACCTGAGCCTAAACTGGACGCTTAACCGACTGAGCCACCCAGGAGCCCCACGAGTTCTGGAAACTTCTATGTGCTGAGGGCGGGTGAGGGAAAAGGAGCCTGAAGAGACTTGAGAAGGATGCCAAGACACAAGCTCAAGAGTGCAATGTCAGGGAAGCCTCAGGAGGCCGAGCATTTCAGCAGGCGGGGCCTGAATATTAAGAGATGGAGTTGGATTTGGCCATTTTATTTATTTACATCCTTCTTCAGTGCAAAAGGGATTTGAGGCCGTTACAGTTGACAGTTTGAGGTTCATAGCCTTGAGAGACTTAGATGTAAGGGTAATGACAAAAGGCATCCCATGAAGACTTTGTTCATTTTTTTAAAACATGACAATAAAGAATAAGCTGGAGGTGACGATTCTATCTCGCCCATAGACCACAGATGATTTGATGTCAAATCATCAGCTTCAGCTACTCACCCTCACCTAGAAATACTTACTTGTGTATGCCTTTATGTCACAGGCAACATTCTTCGGCTAACCTATCTATTGGCAAAATTATAGATATAGTTCTGTAAGTACATAGCATATAAAGTAGCATTCAGAACGGAAACTGTTAAGTCAAACACAATTACTAATGTTGCTTTTTTTGGTCACTATAAATTAAAGTGTTAGGGTTTCTTTTTTTTTTAATTTTTCTAATTTTTATTCTTTATTTTCGAGAGAGACAGAGCATGAGCGGGGAGGGGAAGAGAGAGAGGGAGACACAGAATCTGAAGCAGGCTCCAGGCTCCGAGCTGTCAGCACAGAGTTCAATGTGGGTATCGAACCCATGAACCATGAGATCATGACCTGAGCCAAAGTCAGATGCTTAACTGACTGAGCCACCCAAGCGTACCTAGAAGTCAAAATGTTATAGCTAGAGATTATTACGACTCAAACCCATCTCAATGAAAGAAGAGAATACTTCCGTATTATAGCCCAGGACAGGCATTCTAAAGCACTCTTTTTTGTTTGTTTGTCTGTTTGCCTCAATAGCTCTAGATATATATGCCTACAATGAAACTAGATGGGGATAAAAAAAAATTATATTAAAATTCACAGAGAAAATATAGTTTAAATATGATCATATGGATAGGGTGTTACCATTAAATATAAGTGAAACAAATTACTTGATGAAGAAAGGAAATACAAGTAGAATCACATCTCAAACAGATACATTTATGAAATGCTAACATTCCATCTTATCTCTATCCATCTGTCCCATAAATAAGGAAAGGACTGCTTTACACAGCCACCTCACATAGGCTGCTTTAACACATTAACCCACTGAATAACAAGAAGGCCTTCTTTGTATGTCATATGGCATTTTTCCTAAATTCTAAGTGATACAGTATGAAAAGGAAAAGTCCAACTTGTAGCTAGACTGTTGTATATTTCACATATACTGTGAATACTGCGTTCAATACTGTGTTGTTGAACTCCAAAGAATCTAGACTGTAGGTAGTTTGTCCATAGCTGAGTTATCATGGAATTGCCCTGCTGGGGCCACAAAGTCAGACCACGGTCCCAGGGGAGAAGGCGGTTACTACTGCATGGGTTTTCTGCCCATCGCATAGACTGAGATCAGTCCTAGCAGGAAATGTAGAGATAGAAAACAGAAGACCTTCTCTTTTCTAGAGTCAATAATCCCCTCAGTCATCGCATAGACTGAGATCAGTCCTAGCAGGAAATGTAGATAGAAAAGAGAAGACCTTCTCTTTTCTGGAGTCAATAATCCCCTCAGTTGGGACCAGGAGGAGGTAAGCTGATTCGTGGAGGGCTCGCGGTTGTGGGAGGGAGCTGGCTACTGTCACTAAAGGCAGGCTACAGCCAGCAGGAGCCCGCCACGAGTAGGTCTTGACCTGCTGCATGCCCCCCATGCTGCACATCCCTCCACTGAAGCAGAACCTCCGGCAAAGTCATATTGTAAATGGCAGCCTGGTCTCCGTGCCACCAAGAAACAACAGGAAGGGCAAACCAATACCCAAGACAGAGGAGCCAAGGGGAAAGCATTTGCCCTTCCCCCCAGGCCGCAGGGAACCTGCAGCAAGAACCACAGATGGAAGAGGCTATGCACAGTGGATCAGCAGCTTGGCAGCATGAGAAGACTGGAGTCTTTGACGGGAATGTTTCTGCTCAGTGGGGCTTCCCAGGGCAAGAGTTCTGGGGGATGCCTTGCAGGGGCCAGTTTCTAGCAGGAGACCTGGGGGCTCTGTCATCATAATTTCCTCTACATTCAAGATCAGTATCTGTTGCAGACAGACTCTAAGTATTCCTTCCCCAGGAATCGCACAAAAAATAAAAGCGAAGCACGTTTAACTGTATAGTGAGTAGCTTTGGGGGTTCCTGTCTGAATTCTAAGGCCGCATTCTAACATGACTACTTTGGGTTTGGCTGGTGACACCAACTGACAGGAGTGAACTGAAGGAGCTAGAATCCAGACACAACATTTCATTTTTTCCTGGAGCAGATCCTGCACAGTCAGGGCTCAGGAAACACAGCAGGGAGCTCATCCGGGTGGATGTGGCTAATGTGTGGACATACCAAAGGAGATCCACCCACTTTTTCTCCAGGAAGATCCTGTACTGCCTCATGCTAGTTTAAGGTGCAACAGCAAGTATAAAATCAGCAATATATTTCACCAACAGAGTTGGGGGCTCATCTGGTATTAATTTTTCATAAATTAATATCTGACCATGAACTACCACACTTTCATAAAACTCTTCTGCGGCTCCTGGCTGCCTTTTGTGGAGGGGCTTGCTTCCCTCTTTCCTCCCCTCTCCCCTTTCCTTTTTTTTTTTAAGTTTTTTTTATTTATTTTGTGGGACACAGAGAGAGAAAGGATGAGTTGGGGCGGGGCAGAGAGGGGGGGGGAAGAGAGAGAATGCCAAGTAGGCTCCACACTGTCAGTGCAGAGCCCGACACATGGCTCGAACTCACGAACTGTGACCTGAGCTGAAGTCAGGACGCTTAACCGACTGAGCCACCCAGGTGCGCCCCCTCTCCCCTTTCCAATGTCACCCCCTAAATCTCTAAACCACTTGAAATCCCTCAAGCTTATGATCTCTGCTCTGTCTCACTGACCGTCTAGAAAACTTTGATATTCTTTCCTCAGATCACTGTCCAGGCCTGATCTCTCCAGAGAAACTTTCTTAACCCTAACCTTAAAAAGAAATAAGCCTTTTGCTCCTCAGTCTTCCTGGGCTCCTAATAAAACCCTTCCACCAGTTGTGATTCCCCCACGAGTTGCACGTGTCACTCTCCTGGACTGTGAATTCCCCGTGGCAGGAGCCGGCTCACTCTCTGCGTACCTGGCACAGAAGTCAAGACCGTAGTCGCGTGCATTCCCGCCCTCAACACCATCCCTAACACTAAGGATGGCAGTTCATGTTAAGGGCATTCACAGGCACACACACGGAGTAAGTGCTTCTTGGACATTTCATTCTGACCACAACTCTTGTGTGCAGAGTTTATGATTATTATTTCCATTGTGAGGTGGAGAAATCTACTCCAGAGAGGTAGGTAACTGCCCCCAAGGTATCACACCTACAAAGTGCAAGCAAGGATTCAGAGGTGCTTAGGGCCTCTTCATTTATTCGCTCCCAGAATCCACTATGTGCCAAGCTCTATGGTAGATGCAAAGATAAATAAAACCCCAGAGTCCCCAAGATACATTACAGTTCAATTAAGTGTCCTAGGCACTAAGATGTCAGTCTGTGCCTGGGAAGATGAGGCACAAAGAAGGGAGGGGTGAATTTTACCTTAGGAAGGAGTCAAAATCGCTCTCGAAGGATGGAATGAAGAAAGTGAACGCGGTTAGATAAACTTTAAAGCTCTCATTGAGAAGCAATATCTGAACTACTTTTCACCCCGAGTCTCTTAAAAAAAAAAAAAACCCAAGTTAGTTTAGGAGAAACAGTGCTGTTGTACAGAATCCTATGCCCCCAGAAATTAAGTTACATCTTTCCCTGACAACATTAGATGAAAACTTCCTCCCAAGAGGGTGTTGGTCAAGATAAAAGTAAACTAACTTCATCCTGTGGGAAGGGGGAAAAAACTTGTAAAATTCCTAGGCCAATCTGACCTGCCAGTATGAGGTTAAGAACAGACACCATTTTCCACCTGTAACATCTGCTGGGTAGACCGTTCCTTTCCAGCTTGAAGCCTTTTTCATCCTTAAGCGTTCAGATAGAGAGGTCAGTAGCCTCAGTCCCTGCCGGCTTCCCTGCAACTCATTCCAAGTGAACACCAGCAGGGAGATTAACGCTGCTCAGAGAAGCGCGTGACAGGTTGCCCTGGACCTGTGCTTGAATTCCATGACTTCTAAGAATCACATGGTGCAAAGACAAGTCCAATTTTACAGTGTGACCCCAATCATCCTACCAGAGATGGTTCTATCCATCATACTGTTACAGGACAACAGAACAGCCAAAGTGCATCCCTACAGAGGTATGCATTATATCACAAAGTAGATATGAAAAACAGCAGAGAAATCATTTTGTAAATTGAGTCATTTAAAATCCTTCACAAAGCTAGGAATCCTTTTGTTGCAATAAAAGCCGTAGCTTACATTTTAGCTATTGTGTGAGTTTTAGGTGCATATAGTGGTCAAACTGTCAATTACTACAAAAGAGCAATACAAAAGTAGCCCAACATGGTACCAACTGCCACTGTATATCCACCCCCCATGCAAAAATTACAGTTGACTCCAAAATTTACAAAACTTCAAATGCATGATGTATGGAAGTGATATGTCATTATATTTATACCAACTTATTTCATACAATATGTAAATATTTCAGGAGTTACCACTGCATGTGTCTGTAATGTTAAATTTACCTTGGATTATCAATACGATCTATTGGCCTGATTGTATTCCATCAATAAGCAATTATTGTCCAGGTAAATAAACTAGAAAAAATAAAAGACCCTCTCTTCTCAAAGAGATGATGCATGTCAAATAAAATTTCAGTCATTATGCTGAAATGTTATTTATCAGTCCTTTATATATTTATGTTGTTTGGATCAATTGTGTGCTACAGATCATTGTAATGACAACTGAATCCGGAAGAATTGGGTTTTAAAACATAGAACTTGAATGTCATGAGAAATTATTTTACAACGTTAATTTAATTTTTATGTTTATTTTAGATACAAATAAAGGAGAATGATCCATAAATGTGTTACAGAAGCAAACACACATAATTTAAAACAAATTCGGTGGGGAAAGTGGAATAAAAATATGATGGCAACAAGAAAGAAGAATGATGTAAAATTTTCGGTGTTAAAAGAGAACTTCATGATCTAAAATGAAAATAATGGGTTTAAAATTACTATGGTATTTAGATTCCAGGTGATATATCTAAAAGAATAATTAAAACATTTTATCTGAACATCAATTTTATAATTTATTGGAATTACATCCATTACCCATATTGCAATTTATGATGAAAAACTTTGCATGCCAATTTATAAATGCACAAAGGGAGTACATTATTGTTTAAAAACCTTTCTCTAGTTTAAAACAACTAGACTGGAGAATCTTTATGTCAACTCTTTATGCTAACACTGAGACTCCAGCTTCTAAGGATTACCACTCCAGAGAAATATTGCTTACTTAACAGGAAATAACCTTCTCTCTTATTACAGTGGCATTTTCTAAAGGTAATGCTAGTCCAATTAAAGACTCTTTGGAAAAAGGGTTCCATGTTCAAAATCTGAAACACACTACAAACGGAAGGAACTCCGCTTGCCACAGAGATGAAGTAATGGGGTCCAAATTAACCATCTCATGTGAAACAAATAAAATGTATACAAAATATACAAAACAACAGCTTATAAGACATAAGACTCCAGGGAATCAAGGACAACTATGCTTGAAAGATGGGAAGCAAATGAGATGAAGTCTAAAATTACCCCAATTTATTCCCTTGAGAGAGACTCCAGGATGTACGCAGGTAGAAGGAATTCAGGCAGAGCCTAGCAGATTCCCTGGACTGAAGGGACTAAGAAGAGAGAGTTCAGAGAGGTCAAGGTGGCTAGAGTTCGTAAGACAAAATATCAGAGAAAAGAGAGCTGCCCAGAAAGAGAGTAAGCTCTGGGGATCCACATTCCCTTCGAGTATTTTAGTTGAGCATTTGTCAACACAAACCCATAAGGAAACAACCCAAGTATGGAAAATGAATTATCCAAAAGGATTAGAGCTGACGATGTCCATACTGGTCCAGGAATAGTGCATGTTCCCCCTGGCCATTCTGAAAAACCTCTTAATTCACAGAGTATTGTCCAGACTCAGGAGGTTCTTGCCTTACTAATGTAGAATAATTAACCCTAGACAGCACACTGCTCCAGTTCTGCCTAACAAGTCTTAAGGGCAAGATTTTAAAAAATCAAATTGTTGGGGCACCTGGGTGGCTCAGTCGGTTAAGGATCCAACTTCAGCTCAGGTCACGATCTCATGGTTCATGAGTTCAAGTCCCATGTCGGGCTCTGTGCTAACAGCTCAAAGCCTGGAGCCTGCTCCAGAGTCTGTGTCTCCTTCTCTCTCTCTCTGCCCCTCCCTCAACTCGTGCTCTGTCTCTCTCTCTTTCTCAAAAATAAACATTAAAAACATCATTTAAAAAATCAAATTGTTGCCAAATAACTTAACATATCCCACAACAAAGCAGAGCAATATTTATAGGAATACAAATATATCTAGTACCTAACAATGTAAGGTTCACGGTGTCTGGCATTCAATCAAGTTATCAAGTATCCAAAGAACAGGAAAATAGGACCCATTATGAGGTGATAAATTAATCAACTCATATGAACCCAAAACTTAGATATTAGAACTAGTAGACAAGGACATTAAAATACTTATTATAACTATATTCTATGTGTTTAAAAAGTTAAGTAGAGACATGGAAGACATTAAAAAAAGAAATTCTAGAGATGAAACTCACAATGTATGAGATGGAAACTACACTGGGTTGGAATAACTATGAATTAGACATTTCAGAATAGAAGATGAGTGAACTTGAAGACATGGCAACAGAACACAAAAGGCATAATAAATATATAATTGGTATTCCCAAGGAAAAAGAGAAAGAAAAGCAGAGAGAAAAACTATTTCAAGGAATAATAGGAAAAGTTTCCAAGTCTGATGAAACTGTAAACTCACAGATCCAACAAGCTCATGAAGCTCAAGCACAAGAAATCTGACAAAAATAATCATAAACTATGTCAAGGTACATCATCAACAAATTGCAACAAAATAGTGATAAACATAAAAATCTTAAAAGCAGCCAGAGGAGAAAAAAAGATATAATATTTACAGTAGAGAACCAAAGGTCAAGATGAAAGCTGATTTCCCATCAAACATGGCACAAGAGAAAGAAAGTGCAGCAGCATCTTTAAGATATTGAGAGTAAAACTGTCAAACTAGAATTCTATATCCAGCAAAAACATCTTTAAAAAATAATGAAGGCAAAATAAAGACATTTTCAGAAATATGAAAGCTGAAATAACTCATTACCCACGAATACACACTATAATAAGTGAATACAGTACTCTAGGCAGAAAAAAAAGATACCAGATGGGAATATGGTTCTATACACAGGAATGAAGAACACCAGAAATGATAACTACATGGATAAATACATAACATTTTTTACTTATCATTTTAAATCTCTTCAAAATAAAAGATTACATACAGTAAGAAACTGTATAAAGTTAAAGGTAAAACAAGGTATTTGTGGGGTTTATAAAATATGTAAAAGAAAATGTAAGATGATGACAGTATAAAGACTTGGTGTCAAGAAATGGAAATTCACTATTGAAGGCTCTTACACTGTACTTAAGGTGGTATAAGGTCACTTGAAGGCAGCCTGTGATGTTAAATTCATATACTATATGAGTACTACTATAGTTATGCCTAAGAAGCTTCAAAGAAGATAAAATAGAATTGTAAAAAATAATATAAAAGAAGGCAGAACAAGACAGGAAAATCAACAAAAACAGATATGATAAACATAATACAAATAACAAGATCACAGATTTAAGCCTAGCTATATCAATAATTACATTACATGTAAATGGTCTAAATATGCCAATTAAAAGACTGTATACTATATGGTGCCAACTCTATGGTGCCTACAAGAAAGGCACTTTGAATACAAAGATACAGGTAGACTAAAAGTAAAATGGTGGAAAAAACATGCACCTATGGAATGGCTACAAGATAGATTTCAAAATATGAAATATTACTACGGATAAAGAAAGTCATTCCACAATTATAAAATGACCAACTCATCAAGAGAATATAAAAATTCGAAACATTTGTGCACACCATAATAGAGCTTCCACATATATAAAGAAAAAAAATGACAGAACTACAAGAAGAAATAAACAAATCCACAATTATAATCAGGGATTTCAATATCTCTTGCTCAGTAATTAACAGAACAGATAGAAAATCAGTAAAGATAAGATTTGAAAACCATTATTAACCAACTTGACCTAATTGCCATTTATAGAACATTATATCAAACAGCAAAACACATATTCTTTCCAAATGCATTTTCCAAGGCAGTACATATTCTGGACTAGAAATAAACTTCAATACATGTAAAAGGGACTCAAATAATACTGAAAATTTTTTCTGACCACGGTGGAGTTAAATTTTTAATTAATAACATAAAAATATAAGGAAAATCTCCAAATATTTGTATGTTTCTATCACACTAACACACTTCAAAAATAACCCATGGTTCGGGGCGCTTGGGTGGCTCAGTCGGTTAAGCATCCGACTTTGGCTCAGGTCATGATCTCACAGTCCGTGATTTCGAGCCCCACGTCAGGCTCTGTGCTGACAGCTCAGAGCCTGGAGCCTGCTTTGGATTCTATGTCTCCCTCTCTCTCTGACCCTCCCCCATTCATGCTCTGTCTCTCTCTGTCTCAAAAATAAACATTAAAAAATTTAAAAAAAAATAACCCATGGTTAAAGAAGAAATCAAAAAGGAAACTATACATATCACTCACTTGGCACTCTGTTCTATACTTGTCAGCATTAGTGATAACGTCCAGTATGAATTTTGAAAGAAGAAAACATAGAAAGTAACAGAAAAGACCAACGAAATAATAGAAGAAAAACATGCAGAGTTGAAGGCACATGTCCTCAGTCAAGAGGGCTCATGAAATTCCAAACAGGATTAAGGGAACAATGGCTCATATCTGGATAAGAAGCTCCCTGGAGCCAGGTCCTCTGTCTTAAACACCTGAATATTTGATGTGTGGCTACCAAAAATGTTGTATTTAAACTACAGCATGGGAGGAGAGCCCAGAAATGAACGACTGATTCTATCTTTGAGAAATGGTCTTACTGGCTACTGAATCCAAGCTTTTTACCTTTGTCAATCTCTGTAAAGTTTCTGCTGCAATATTCCACTTTGAAGTCATCACATGCTAATGTGTTTCTACTGTATTCTAATTCACATTCCTCTCTTTTTCTCTCTCTCCTTCTCTCTCTGTTGCCTCGTCCTCACTGGTCCTTACTCTCTCCTACTTTCATTCTCAAGCAAAACTATAGGAATGGAGTCTTGGCATATGTTTATCTTACAGGAAATTCTCTAAAAGGCCCTCTTGAAGGGAAACCTCACCAAAATGAACATAATCTGCAGTCATATATAAGTCACAGGGGTTAATTAATCAGCACAATGTCTAACAGGAGAGGCGGCTAAAGCAGTGTTAGTTGCACTCTACAGAAACGGTGTAAACAAGCGACAACAGAGCAATGCCCTTCTCTCTGCTCTAGTCCCACCTCAGACTGACAAGTTTTACTACACATCCCTGTGTTCCTGCCACTCCTTATCATTTCACACCCCCTTTACACACCATGTAGTGGTACTTAGGGCTCACTCTCCAAAGGGCTAGACCATCGACACCCAACTCCTCCTTCATAAGCAGATGTACTTTGAATAAGTATCACTGTAAATGAAAAAAAAAATCTTTTCCAAGTCCTGGTTTTCTACATTCAGGGGTAAAGTTGGCAGCTGGAACTTTTAAATTCTGGACTGCATACACAGCTCTCCAATACTACTATGTAGAGTCTTATTTTCATACAGTGCTGTGACAGTCCATCATATTCTGTCCCCTAAGGAAAGAATACACCTTTTTATAAATAGTTGCAGGAGATGCCTGGGGCAGATTATGCCCCTTCTGCACTAAACCCATGGAGCTTAAGATTTAAGAGTCTCACTTCCCACTGTGAATGAGCGTTCTTCTCTTTCAGTCCCACATACACTAACGGGGCTGTCTCTAGGTACCTGGGCTGGAAAAAGAAAAGCAGCTTATAAGAAATACTCCTGCCTATGGAAGAGGAAAGATAAAAAAAAAAAGGGGGGGGGCAATAACAGCACAAAATAGACCCAATAGAACCTACAGCCTTATTGACATAATTTAAAAAATGTTCAAAGTCACCTGAAAAGCTCAAATAAGGGAAAAAGCAAGCCTTAAAGAAAGTGAGTGATGGCCACAGAGGAGCTGGGGACTGGAGGAGTAAGTGACAGTCACTCAACAATATCTCATTTTTCTAATAATGGCATCACAGAGATAGGTTTACTAATGAAAATACATTAAACTGAAACTGGATTCGATTTACTTTTTCTTGATTAGGAATCAGTGGGGCAAGGGCCTTGACGGACATGAACTATCATACAAAAGGTTACAGAACCAGGGTTCACATTCAGCCCAAAGACATAAGCTGGAAATAAATTTTGCAAAAAGGAATCCGTGAGATGAAGCTATCTGGGACCTCTCTACCACAGATGTGCAAAATCACCCTGCTTACATAAACTCTTTCAAGTGTTCAGGATACAGATCCTGACTGACCCACTGTACCTCCCACATGAAGCTCCCAGATGCCTGTCTGGCTGGTATAACATCATCGTAGAGAAGCCAGACCCTGTGCCCCTCCCTTCGGTGCCCCGCTCATACACTGCAGCCCCAACCTGGTTGCAACCATCATGCAGACATTGATTTTTGAGTCTTCCCAGCATCCTGTGCAAAGCCAATGCACAGGATTCTGCTTTGGATTCTGTCTCCCTCTCTCTCTCTGTACCTCCTCGGCTCGCACTCCATCTGTCTGTCTCTCTCTCAAAAATAAATAAACATTAAAAAAAATATATATATATATATATAAAGAAGACAGGGCCTAGTAACCGTGGGAGAGCAGTGGCCACAACAAAGACAGAGGAGCTGCAGGTACAGGGTTACCCCTCTCTGTGCACCCTGCCCCAAGCCAGGAAGGGCGACAATGAGGCTGAGAGCAGGTGTGCACAGAGCAGGGCCAGGAGCTGTCCACGGAAGGGAGTGGGAAGGAAGAGGAAGGGCAAACTTGCCGAGCACTTCATCAGTGCCCACAGAACACCTGCCAGTTCCGCGGGCTGACACCAGCTTTCGCGCCTCTTCTTAAGTCTAGGGTCCCTAACTGTCCAACATGGGCAATGATTACTAAGAGTTTACTGCACACGAAAACTTAGCACCACAGCAGACTTAGAGCAGGGGACTCTAATTGGTCACGGTTATAATTATATTATATACATACATTTATTATTTAAGTCTGGGATTCTCTGTGTTGCTTCTATTTCTTCCAATCAGGAAAAATACTACAAATTAGAGGTGAATATCTTCCTTCTCAGTCTATTCCCTTTTAATTTATAGTACATTAGAGATTTACATTTTGGAGGAAATTCAGGAGACAGTTATAATGGAATACTGGAAAAAAGCTAACCAAATGTTAGTTATTCAAAAAATTCTTCATTTCTCATATTCAGAGCTTAATTGTACATCCAAAAACTTTCTTCAAGGGTAGCTGAAATCTTCCAATACTGCCCATGCAATTTCAACAATTCAACCTCGGTGCTTCCTCAAACAGTAAGACTGAGCACAGCAGGAAAAAGTCTAAAGGACGTCACCAAATTCAGGTTCACTTTCTACCTGACTCCAGCGAAGAATTTAAAACTTAGCACAACTCTTTGCTGTAAACCTCATAAAGGTAGAACTGCCTTAAAAGATGCAGGCTAAGCTTTTGTATGTGGTTTGCTTCATCCATTTCAACGAAGTAAGACACAGACTTTGTCCAGGAACCATCGCCCAGAGTCTCCTGAGGAGTAAAATCTGTCCCCCACCCCACCAACCCCGTCACGCAACTGCGTCTCTGCGGTCAAGGACAGGGGTCCACCAAGGCCGGCACCCCCACCCCCACTGCCCCTCTCTGCCTTCAGCTGACAGCTTTTCAGCCACTTTATCACACTTCTCTGTTTCTTCAAAAGAGTGTGTGAAGTCATAAGGAGGGGAAATTAAATTCTACTCTGTCAATTTTGTTTCTAGATCACAGATTTGATGAAACAGAGAGAAAGAAAGAAATACTGTCACATGTGAGGTTTGGGAAATGCCTTCAGTATGTTCACAGAAGCTCCTCCCAACCCGCAATGACAGACAGACAGCAGAATTTTATTAACATACCTAAGACAATGGGACACAGGAAAACGTGTCTTTTCCTGGGATAACTGCAAAGATTTACTACTTTATTTTCAAGCTTGGAAAACAATGTTAAGAATCTGAGAGCAAAAATAAGTAAATAAAAGGCTACGTCTGTGCCTCCAGAGTAATCATGTGAGGCATGTATACCCATGTAATAAATGGTAAAACTGCATAGACTCTACCCACAGAATCAAGTATAAAAATAAAGTAAAACATTACATATATTCATATATGCCTATTTCCTCAAACACATAAAACCACCAAAAATCAACGATCGGTCCTAGCAGATTACGCTATATTTATTTTTTCATTTATCAACATGGTGGTGCACTCATTTGGCCAGGAAGCTTCTTGGGTTTTAAATATGACAAAAATAAGATTACAATGGCAAAGAAGAAATGCAAGCAACCACTTAGCAGGCACAGATAACTTTTTATTTTTCAGGTGCCTTTCTGATGTTTGAGTCATAATTTAATTAGATATCAAAAAATCCTTGATGGTGCAATACATAACACAGGAGGGGAGAACAGACGCATGGATATGTGGATGGGTAGCAAACAAGCTTTTTAAAAACCTATAGTTATCAGGTGTTGTTGTTGATGCTTTTAAGGTGACAATGAAAGAGTCATATGACCTCCTAATATCATGTATTAACGTTAGGTTAACTTTAGTCAAGTAAACTTATAAAAAGTTTAATTTTTCTGTTTCCCATTTCTTTTTGTAGAATTCTTTTAATGTTTATTTATTTTTGAGAGAGACATAGAGACAGAGCATGAGCAGGGAAGGGGGAGGAGTAGAGAAAGAGACACACACAGAATCTGAAACAGGCTCCAGGCTCTGAGCTGTGAGCACGGAGCCCAACGCGGGGCTTGAACCCACGAACCATGAGATCATGACCTGAGCTGAAGTCGGACGCCTAACCGACAGAGCTCTCCAGGCGCCCCAAGGGTTCTGTTTCCCATTTCTGCTACCAACATTCCATAGTCAGGATAAAAGGAAATCACCTTTCCTAAAGAAGACATTTCAGCAGGTTTTTAAAAAAAATCTACTCTATGTCAGCACCACAAGAAAAATAATGACACCACTCACAATTTTGACTCTGAAAACTGGAATCTGTGGGGGAAAATATGAATACTTGGAAGCAGGTTTATCAAAGGAGAAAAAGCTGGGAATACAGAAAGAAAATTGCTTATCTCGTGATGCGCATGCCTCCCAAAGCAAGACCTCCCAGAAGAAGGAGCACTGCCCAGGTATCCACGGTGGGTTACATTCTACTTGCAGCTATCTCAAGTGGGGCGGGGCAGGGGGGGGGGTGGGTCGTGAGGACAATAAATATCTGGCAGAGAATACTGCAGCTGGGGAAAAGGAGAAAAGAAGAAGAAAGAAGTGTTCCATCCTCCAGAAGGCAACCCTGTTCACGTAGGTGCTCTCCCCTCAATCACTGGAACAGTTTTACGTACCATATCGTCTTACCAACGTGGTAGCCCCATTCCTCATGAACAAGGGTTACCACTTCCACCTCCACAGACACAAGTAAACAAACATAAGATCACCTTAACTTAAAGGAAAGGGGGCAAAAAAAGCAATGAAGCATGGAGTTCTGGACCTGTGACCCCATGCCCACCGAAAAGGGGGCAAATGAGTGAAGAATGAGTAACCCTGAGCAGCGCCATCTATGGATTGAGCAGCCACAGTGTCTAGTCACAGCCCAGCTCTACACAAATCAACAGTGATGGGGCCTCAGACCCATCTCCAGTATGCCAATCCTCTCCTTGCTGTGTTTGGCCCATATTCTTGAACCAATATATTGAGGATTTTTAAAAACTAAATGGCTCTATTTGTATTTCTAGATTATCCTTCCCCAAAGTAGCCTGTGATTTCTGTTTAAACACTTTCATTGTGCCTCACAGATTGTATTCCTTTAGTGTTTATTATCTGTAATTGATTAGTTTTTTTATTATGAAATTTATTGTCAAATTGGTTTCCATACAACACCCAGCGCTCATCCCAACAGGTGCCCTCAATACCCATCACCCACCCACCCCTCCCTCCCACCCCCCATCAACCCTCAGTTTGTTCTCAGTTTCTAGGAGTCTCTTATGTTTTGGCTCCCTCTCTCTCTAACCATTTTTTTTCTTCCCCTCCCCCATGGTCTTCTGTTAAGTTTCTCAGGATCCACACAGGAGTGAAAACCTATGGAGTCTGTCCGTGTATGACTTATTTCACTTAGCATCACACTCTCCAGTTCCATCCATGTTGCTACAAAAGGCCACATTTCATTCTTTCTCATTGCCACGTAGTATTCCATTGTGTATATAAACCACAATTTCTTTATCCATTCATCAGTTGATGGACATTTAGGCTCTCTCCATAATTTGGCTATTGTCGAGAGTGCTGCTATAAACATTGGGGTACAAGTGCCCCTCTGCATCAGTACTCCTGTATCCCTTGGGTAAATTCCTAGCAGTGCTACTGCTAGGTCATAGGGTAGATCTATTTTTAATTTTTTGAGGAACCTCCACACTGTTTTCCAGAGCAGCTATACCAGTTTGCATTCCCACCAACAGTGCAAGAGGGTTCCCGTTTCTCCACATCCTCTCCAGCATCTACAGTCTCCTGTTTTGTTCATTTTAGCCACTCTGACCGGCGTGAGGTGATATCTGAGTGTGGTTTTGATTTGTATTTCCTTGATGAGGAGCAACGTTGACCATCTTTTCATGTGCCTGCTGGCCATCTGGATGTCTTCTTTAGAGAAGTGCCTATTCATGTTTTCTGCCCATTTCTTCACTGGATTATTTGTGTTTCAGGTATGGAGTTTGGTGAGCTCTTTATATAATTGATTAGTTTGATCTTATTTGTTGTACCTGCTGGCTATACCTCATGACAGTGGATTTTCAGATATGTTTATGATATTCACCTGTGAGCTTGTAATAATTAAGAACTTGTTTTCCCCATGGAGGTCCCATGGAGTTCTTAGGTTATAGAGGTATCCCTGCTGGGGTTCTACAGGTTCACTGATTTGCAGACCAAATTTCACATTCGTTCCTGAGCTTGGAGCTTCCATATGATGAAAACTTTGCTCACCAAACATGAAAGGACAATGTGGGGGTCCAATTTCCAGCATGGATTGAGTTAAGGGTTTTTCCACTGGGACTTCCCTGCCCACGTCTAAGCCCATTTCCTAAATCTGAAGCTTCCACCGAAAATTCTAGACCCTAAAGCACACATCTGCTCAAGTCCTCCCTTGCAGTTCAATACTGTGGCTCTTCTCTTCATTCACAGCACCTAAGATACCACTTTTCCAAGACTAACCTTGAGAATGTATTTTTAAAATCTTTTGAATATGAAAAATTTCATGTATTTCTAGAACTTCCTTTGCTTTAGGAGTGGAGAAGGCTACTCCCATCAACTGGTTCTGCCATTTTGAAGAAAGACAAGTCTCTCAACTAACCTCAAAACTCTCTTTTATTTTTATTTTTTGGTGTTTATTTAGTTTTGAGAGAGAGAAGACAGACAGACAGACACGGGGGAGGGGCAGAGAGAGAGAGAGACAGACAGAATCTGAAGCAGGCTTCAGGTTCCACACTGTCAGCACAGAGCCCTACATGGGGCTCAAACTCACGAGTCATGAGATCATGACCTGAGCTGAAGTCGGACACTTAACCGACTGAGCCACCCAGGCACCCCATCAAAACTCTCTTTTACAATCTTATTATGAAATTTACTGAGCATCAACCTTTTACAAAGATCAGTACTTGGTTCTGTACATACGTTACACCACAAAGCATTAACTATGCTTTCTGCCCTCTGAGAACTTACAGTCCACACTGAAAGATAAGACAGCCAGCCGCACATAGAACAAATAAGTATCAAACAAACAACTCAATCCCCAAGGGTTAGGAAGGTAAGAAAAATTGCTTCTAAACCTGCTGGCAAAAGCGCCTTTCAATTCTCAAAACTCCTTGAACTTTAACAGTTTTTAAGAAAGTCTTTATCTCAATCGTACCAAGATTGAAGTGAAAGAAACAGAGATGGAAGTAGTTCACATTACTGAGGAGGTTCAGAAATCTTATGAGAAACTGAATAGGTCGGTAACATTCATTCTGGAAAGAAATGAACAGAAATTGAAGGAAAAAATGGCGAGCCTTGGGGATTTCGACAGAGCGGGTTCGACAGCGAAATCGGAGAGAAGGAGGTCAGTTTTAGAGATGTTACATGTATACAAAAGTGGTACCCACAGATAAATGTTAAGAACAAAGCTGGATGTGGAGGATGGTGTCGGATTTGGAGATATGTTTTTCTAAGTCATCTTCATAGAAACGTTGGTGAAGACTGAGTAGGGAATGGCAGTGCCTGAGAACAGAAGATAATAAAGACGGAGAGCGATTTCAAGCATTTCTGTCACTTTTAACATAAATAAAACCAATCAGAGAAATAACCACACTCTAATATATTTCCCATTTGCTCAATATAAAATTGCGCCCTTAACAAAGTAGAGATAGCCCATTTACAAATGTTAAAGCACAAATGACAGAAATGCTGGGAGCTGGATGTCATTACATGCTCGACGTATAAAGAACATGGGAATTATCCTAAAGCACATCTGTATTTAAATGAAGATAATGTGACTGAAAAGGATTTACTGGAAGTGAGATTAAATCTGCTGACAGAGACTGAAAGAGACAGTCAGTTGCTTAAGGGAAGAAAGTGATCTAAAATAAAAGCATGATTTTATTTCATTTTTGTATGAAGTTTAATTAAATATTTCCATTTTCAAAGTCAGGCAAATGATGTCAATTACCAAACGCCTTTGTGCTGATTTTAAATCATAATTCTGCAGAACACAGACATGTACATCTTTCTTAAGATCTCAAATCTAGGTCCAGCTATACAGAGCAATCAGACACTAGCAAAAATATAATAGATTTCGGAGCCATACTGATGATAACATGTGACAAAGACATTTAGACGAGGCGCCCATCTGAGCAGTTTTAATCGAAATTTGGTTACAAAGCTCAGCACAACTCTCAAAACATACTGTTACTTTCAGAAGCAAACTTTCTAAATACCATTGCCTAAATATCAGAGAAGACAACTGTTTACCTGGTCTGCTCAGTTCATATTTCACATCTTCCAGGCCAGAGTGATTAGTTCAGGAATGAGCACAGAACTTGAAGTGGTCCAATGAGACTCAATTCTAGAACTTTCACCTGAATCCTTGGCCAACCCTTAGTGTTGTGGTGACTGATCCAGTGGCGTTACAGCCTGGAGCTCTCGTTAGACTTCTTGTCTCCACAAGGCAAGAGCCTACTCTGATGGATGAGGAAGCCAACACAGAGGGGAGCAGGAATGGTGTTATTTGAGCTCCTGGACCCAGCTATGCCTGAAGAAGTATCCTTGGAAATTTCACTTACTTAACTCAGTAATCTTCCTGTGTACTTTGGGTCCACCTGTGTTGAATATTCACTAGATGAAAAAGTCCTGATCCAACTACTGATCAGTGTTTTGAAGAGACTGTCATCTTGCCTTTTCAGAACTGTGGTTTCAGTGTTCTGATAATACACATTTTTTCTACTATTTCAGATTTCAGATTAAGCTTTGATAATTTTAAATTAATTAGTTTCAATTTATAGTCCATGAAGTAGGCATGTGTTATGTATGAGTTAAGAGGCTCCGCGTGTAGACAGATAAAGTTTTCAACCACTCAAATCTGATTATGTCACTCTTTAATGGTTCCTCATTTTCCTTAGGGTGAAATCCAATCATGTTTCATGACTTTCTTCTCCAGTCCTTTCTCTTGTTATTTGCTCCCTCACAGAGGTAAGTAAGCTTTTAGCCATTCTGACTTTCTTTTGGCTCTTCAAATATGCCATGTTCTTTTCTTTCCTATAATAGACAGAATAACACCTTCCCCTCACCTCCAATAACGTCCATGCCCTAATCCCCAGATCCCCTAATCCCCTAACCCCCAGACTGTGGAAATATTTAAATTACATGGAAAATGCGAATTGAGGTTGCAGATGGAATTAAGGTTGCTAATCAACTGGCCTAGACATAGGGAGGTGATCCTGGATGATCGGAAAGGCCCAAGGTAATCACAGGAGTCCTTTCTTACAAGTGGCAGGGCAGACAGGAAGTCAGAGTTAGGTACGCAAAAATGCTAGGCTGCTAACTCTGAAGACAGAAGACGACCCACAAGCCCCCCCACCCCTCCCCCCCACCAAAAAAGCAGGCAGCCTTGAGAAGCTAGAAAAAGCGAGGAAACAGATTCTCCTCTAGAACCTCCAAGAAGGAATGCAGAGCTGCTGACCCTTGATTTTATCCCAGTGAGATCCATTCCTGGACTTCCGGCCTCCAGACCTAGAAGATAATTTTTCCTTTTTTAATTTACAGAATTTGCGGTAATTTGTTATAGCAACAATGGGAAACTAATTTATCTGTCTAGAACATTCTGCCTCCCCACACTCTCTCACTGTAAATCTTTACCACCCTTCCAGTCTCAAATTAGACACCCCTTCCTTTCTGAAGCACTGTATAAACAACCTACTATTAGGTATCCTTCTTCTGTGCCTCCGTAACACCTGGTATTCCCGGCACTGGTTTTCCATAATTCTAACTGCCAGTAAACAACTGGAATTACCTCCGTACTTGTCTATATCCCTCAATAAATTGTAATTCCCTTGAGCATTTGTTTACTCTTGAATATACACTGCCTAGTAGAGTGCCTGATACATGATAGCTTTTCAATAATTATCTGAGCAAATGATGTAATCAAGGAATGAATCAATGAAGAGATGTAGTATTTTCTCTAGAATTCAAACAGACCAGCTTTCTGATTACTGCCAAATGCAACGTACCGGGAGGTTGGTTTCAAAAGTGACATCAGTGGTCACCAAGTGCTCAGATTAGTCCACAAATCTTTTCAAATTGCGATATATATTAAATGCTGTACATCTGTGATAATAGCAGTGGGCTGTTATATACAAATGTCAGAAAACCAGGCAGAAATGATGAACTCCGATGCTGCTGCTAAAGAATATACAGGGTCTCTCTTGCACCGAGTTTGCCCCTTCGTCCCTATCATCTCAGTGGTAATCCTCACTGGCCAATGCTATGTCCAACCTTTGTAGCTTCAATGATTCACCCAGGTGGTGTGAGCTCATCTCCACCATCCCCATGCCCTTTGAAAATTGGGGCGCCTGGGTGGCTCAGTCGGTTAAGCGTCCGACTTCAGCTCAGGTCACGATCTCGCCGTCTGTGAGTTCAAGCCCCGTGTCAGGCTCTGGGCTGATGGCTCAGAGCCTGGAGCCTGCTTCCGATTCTGTGTCTCCCTCTCTCTCTGCCCCTCCCCCGTTCATGCTCTGTCTCAAAAATAAATAAACGTTAAAAAAATTTAAAAAAAAAAAAAAAGAAAGAAAAAGAAATGCGTGGCCAGGACATGCTACCCACCGCAAGGATCCTCAGGAAACGAGGCCAAAAAGGAGGCTTAAAAGTTGCCTAAAGCTGGAGAAGGTAAAAGAAAGTCTCAGAAAGATGAGAGTGGGAGAAATAAGAAGTTTTTTCTGGCCAAAAGCTGCCAAATTTAAGAGAAGAAAAACAATATTTCTAAATGTGTGTTCTCTTCTGCATAGTCCCATAGTTACCATTAGCTACATCTGGCTATCTAAATTTAAATTTTAATTAATGAAAAAACCAATCAGTTCTCCAGTTGCACTAGCCAAGTTTCAAGTGCTCAGCAGCCATATGTGGCTAGTGGCTAGACATAAAACAATTCCACCATCACAGAAAGTTCTACTGGACAATGCCATATAAATGTGGTTTATGATCTTGGGTTCACCTGCTTACAGAAAGTAACTGCTGGCGTTTGCGGGGGGAGGGATATTTAATGCTTTCAATTTGGGATTTAGATAGCTTATCGTCATAGTAATAGGATGCACAATTAATTTTAAGGATTTGGGATAACTGGGATGAATTTATCAGTTTGGGATTAGGTTAGACTCATATTTGTAAAAAGCACAAGTCCAAATATCCCATACTTCTTAAGAGATTTGGGGCAGGGTAGCATCATCCCACATTCACAGCTACTTCCATGGAATGTTCCCCAATCACAGATGAGGACAGCACTAGGGGAGTCTCCACAAACACCATTGATTTAATCATGGATTAATAAAGATACATTGCAATCCTTCCTTTTTAAGATCAGGAATGAGATAAGGATGCTATGTATATAGAAAATCCAAAAGAATATACAGAAAAACTTCTAGAATTAATAAGTGAATTTAACAAAGGAGATAGACACCAGGTCAACATATGGAAAAGAAATATATTTCTATGTGCCAGCAACAGTTAAAAAGTAAAAATTTTAAATATAACATTTATAACAGATCAAAAAAAATATCAGGTACCAAGAACAACTCTAACCAAAGCTGTTCAAGGTCTCTCCAAGGTTATTATAAAACTCCACTGAGCAAAAATAAGAAGACCTAACTAAGTGAAGATATCACATCATGCTTTTTGATTAAAAGAAATTATTTATTTGAGACAATAAATCTCTCCCAAACTGATCTATAGATTTCACACAACTCCAATCAAAATCTCAACAAGTATTTTTTTAGAACTTGACAAGCTGGTATTAAAATATGAAAGGAAATGCCAGTGGTATCTAAAATATCCTTAAAGTACTTGAAAAAAAGACAAAGTAGGACTTGGTCTAGCAGATACGAAAACACAGCACACAATCACAGGAGTCAAGCCTATCGTCATTGGTACAGGAATGGACAAGCTGACCAGTGGAACAGAATAGAAAGCCTGGATACACAACTACAGATATGTGGATAGTTACACTCTGATGTTAATTTATGACAAAGGTAGCAGTGCAGAACAGAGAAGAAAGAACGGTCTTTTAAATAATGGTGTTGGAGAAAGTGGGTTTCCATATTGGAAGCCAGCAGGAAGGAAAGAAGAGAAAGAGAGAGGAAGGGAGGAAACAATAGAATTTGACCCTTACCTCAAACCATGCACAAAAATAAAGTCTATGTCGATTAAACAACAAAAGAACAAAATAAATACATGTTTTTAAACATAATATAGAAGAATATCCTATAGACCTTGTTATACCGAAGGATTTCTTAAATAGTACACAAAACGTCGTTTTCCTTATGAAAGAAAGAATGAGTAAATTTGACTAAGGAAAGACTTCTATTCACTAAAGGACACCATGAAGAGAGTGAAAAGCCATAGAATGAGAGGAGATGGCTAACACACCACTAACAGAGGATTTACACAGAATATTCAGGAAAATAGCATAAACCAGTGAGAAAAGAGATTCACAAAAGAGGAACTCTAAATGGCTGCAAGTATAAAATTGTGAATGTAACTGGTAATAAGGGAAATACAAATTTTAACCACAGTAAAATTCTGTTGCATACCTATCATCTTGGTCATTAAAGCTGACAATTTAAATGGACAATATCCACCATTAGAAAGATGTGGCCCAAGAGGAACTCTTATAGGTTGTTACTGAGAGGGTGTATTCATACAGTCATGCTGAAAAAAGTGTGTCAGTCATGAAAATAAAGAAAAAGTCACACATCCTGTATACTTAATTTCAGTCTCCGTGTGATTTTGTTCACTAGGACATATACACAAGAATATTCATGGCAGCACTGTTTCATGGCAGCCTGAAAACAGAAAAAAAAACCCAAAGGTCCAGGAGGAGTAAAACAGACAAGCAGAATGAGGTACAGTCACACACTATGCAATGTAAGGGAATTAACGCAGTTACACACAACAATCATGAATTTTGAACAATACTGAGAAAAAGAATGAAGATGCAAGCTAATACAGAGAGTATGATTCCATTTTGACCAAGTTCAAAAGCCGGTGAAACTAAAATTGGGTATGGCATATGAGTAAGTGTGAAAATTATTTTTATAAAAGCAATGAAGTTATTAATATAAAACAAAAGGTATTGGTTACATCTGGGGGGAGGAAAGCACTATGGTGGGGAAGGGGTAATTGGGGGCTTCTTTTTAATTTCCTTTTTAATTTCTAAACGCTTATTTTTAAGAGACAGAGACAAAGTATGAGTACGGGAAGGGCAGAGAGAGGGAGACACAGAATCCCAAGCAGGTGCCAGGCTCTGAGCTGTCAGCACAGAGCCCGAGGTGGGGCTCAAACTCACGAACCCCGAGATCACGACCTGATCCAAAGTTGGATGCTTAACCGACTGAGTCACCCAAGTGCTCAGGACCAAATTCTTAAACTTTTACCAGAATCGAGCATTAAAGGCAATAAAACATCCTTTTGGAAGGCTAATGGAAAAGCTCCATCCCAGAGACTCAATGTGAGTGAAACCAAGTAACTCTAATCTGACATAGCATGTAATAGAAGTGCAATTATTCCATCAAAGGAAAAGCAAGTAAGGATAAGTGGAAAGCGAGGAGAGGACTACTTCCTGCCCAAAGCACCTCCCAAGACCCAAGAATCAGAACAATTTCCTAACACTTCCAGAAGACACTAGAAATCAGAAGGGCTCAGATGACCCTTCCAGATGAAGACAAATCTGGCCTTGCCCAGGTTTGTAAAGACAGTGGCAAAACCAAACTTAAAAATCAGTGCCCTGCCTCCCACTCCAGCACTCTCTACCCTGTGCCAAGATGCTTTTATTCCATGAAGGACCACCATTTCAGACCTGATAAAGTCCATGTCTCTTGCGTTCCTGGATCTCCCCAGTGCCCTTCTTATAACAAAGTCTGGGGAGTGACCACAGAAAGCACAAGTGTAGGCCTTGAATGTACAAAGGTAACTATTCCTATGCTCAAATTACATCCAATGGAGTAAGAATTGTAAGGAAGGTGCCAAGGGTGCCCACAGGAAAAGCTTTAAGTTCTGCCTGGAGAAGCCCAGAAAGACCAGCAGATCTGAACTGAGGAAGCACGAATACGAATTCCTGCAGTGGCCACCCCACAAATGCCGATGCACCATTTCCCCACCCCATGCCGCCCTGAAGTGGTGATGAGAATGGTCCTCGTAGAATATATAAACGCGTGGCACGTGCTCAACCAATACTGAAGTACATCCTTCTCTACCTTCAATTTCTGACTTTGTAAGACGTGCCCTAAGCGCCCAGTACTTGCAATGTGCCAGACCTAGCAAACAACTAGGTTCAGAGACCACCCAACACAGGGCTGTTTTTTCTGATTCCGTCCCTGAATCCCCACTACAACCCCACGCAATCCAGAAGACAGTTAATCCTATTTCCCAAACAAGAAAACAAACAGTTTAGGTGCCCGGCCTGCAACTGCTCAAGAAGCTGGTGGGGTAGAGAGAAGCCACATAAGACTAGGGTCCCCAGTCCTTCCCAAACATGCTGTGCAGCCCCTTAAACAGAAGGGCGGTGGTAATGTGGAGCGAGGGCCTTCAGGGCTATAGCCACACTCACCCCCGCTTCATAAGCTCCTCCTTGAGGCAAGACCACCGCCTTCTGAGCCCTGGCGTGAACCTGAGTCTGGGGTCTGCCAGCCGCGCCCCCTCACCTGGCACCTGACTCAGCTTCTGCGGAAACATCCCAGTCCCGCGCCCCCGACCCCAGTGGGTCTCCCTGCCTCAGGATGTCATTTGATTGAACCCTGGGGGCTTCTTTGATATGGACAGTGTTCTGCTTCTTGACCTGGGTAATGGTTAAGCAGATGTCAGCATCAAAACTTTAATTGTACACTCATATTTTACTCACTTTCTGGTATGTATGTTATAGTTCACAATAGAAATGCTTTACAAAAACCAAAACTTCAACAAAGCACATAAATATGGAAGATCCTACACCCAGTCATATCAAATACTGCGTACTTTTCCTTGAATTTCCTTAGAAATTGGAAGTGGTTAAAATACACATAAAATAACCATGAATGATCATCATGTATCATGGGAAACACATGGTCAAAAACTGTCTGAAGTGCAGGTGTTTAGAAAGGCAAACCAGAGGGGCGCCTGGGTGGCGCAGTCGGTTAAGCGTCCGACTTCAGCCAGGTCACGATCTCGCGGTCCGTGAGTTCGAGCCCCGCGTCAGGCTCTGGGCTGATGGCTCAGAGCCTGGAGCCTGTTTCCGATTCTGTGTCTCCCTCTCTCTCTGCCCCTCCCCCGTTCATGCTGTGTCTCTCTCTGTCCCAAAAATAAATAAAACGTTGAAAAAAAAATTTAATAAAAAAAGAAAGGCAAACCAGAGGCACAGAATGTGAAGCTATGAAAAGCCTGAAATATGTCCGATCTTATTAATGATTGCCAAGTATTATATAATGAAAACGATTCACATTAGAACATGGCAATTTAAACTAGTCTAAGACACGGTTATAATTTCTTCTATACCCTGATGTGTAGAGGATCTGAGAACATCTATCATAAGCTTAAAGACAAATAATGGACATGAGCAGTTCTAGACTAAAACTGATGATTTCATCTTAAATATGTCTCTGAAAAGATGTTGCATTCTCCATCACAATAACATAAAGGGATCATTTAATAGGCTAGTCTTTCTTTTAATTCAATCATTTTGCCAGGTTTATGACTACTGCACAAGGCATATATTTAGATGCTCTTTTTTTACAGCTACAAGAACGGGTAACATGAGCACTAAAATCACTATACCACATAACTGCAGGATGAAAGGGCTTTGAAATATCTCGTCTAACTCCTTTATTTTACCGCTTGGTTGAGTTGTCTGCCCTTTTCTGGGAATTACATTAGTTGAGCTAATCTATAGAGCTCTCTTAAAAACGTTTTTAAAAATTCAAACACTGATTTTGCCACAACTGCATTCTGTGATGATAGGCTAAAGGATCCAATACTAATGCACTTGCAATATTTTCATTTTCAAAATTGTATGGGCAATGAATTTGTGTCTAGTGTAATTGATTAAAAGAACATTAACACGCTTTGGTTAGATTTTTAAAATACTAAGAAGTCTTACACTCATCATTTTAGTGCTGATTAAGGTAACAGATAAGCCATTATTTCTCATTTAAGTCAATGTTCACACAAATCAAAAAATAAGGACCTATGGAAAGGTCATAAAGAAAACTCAAACTATCTACTTCAGCTATCATTGTCAATACCCTGGTTATATCCTTCTAGATGCTGTCTTTGGTCCTGTCATTTTATTGAATGCAATCACACCACATAATTTTGTAATCTGATTTTTCCCTTAGTTCATATTATATGCAGTTTTAATGTCAGTAAGTAGATATCTATAGCCTCCTTTAATGGCTTTAGAGTCTTCTAACATAGGAATGCCTCCTACAGAGTATAGCCAACCCAAGGCTGCTAGATATTAAGATTTTTTAAAAATATCATTGGGGCTCCGTCAGTTAAACATCGACTCTTGGTTTCGGCTCAGGTCATGATCTCACGGTTTCATAGGTTTGAGCCCCGCATCAGGAGCCATGCTGACAGTGAAGAGCCTGTCCAGGATTCTCTGTCTCCCTCTCTCTCTCTGCCCCTCCCCCATTTGTGCTATCTCTGTCTCTCTCAAAATAAATAAACTTAACAACAAAAAAGATTTTTTTTTTAAATATCACAATCGCTCCCGTGTCGGGCTCTGAGCTGATGGCTCAGAGCCTGGAGCCTGTTTCTGATTCTGTTTCCCCTCCCCCGTTCATGCTCTGTCTCTCTCTGTCCCAAAAATAAATAAACGTTGAAAAAAATAAATAAATAAATAAATATCACAATCGCATAACACACACACACACACACACACACACAAAATAGAGAACAGGTTTAACTATGTTAAGACTAATTTAAATTTTGTTTCAAAAGTAATATTATCTATTTGTGTGAAATGGCCAGAATAGACAAATCGTTAGTGACAGAAAGGAAATAAATGGTTTCCAGGGGCAGGGGTTGGTGGGGGTTTGGGGAGGAGGACGCAAAGTGACAATAAACAGTGTTTCCATCTGGGGTATTGAGAATGTTCTGGAACTATAAAGTTGTGATGGTTGTGCAACACTGTGAATATATTTTAACACAGTAAAAAATTTTAAAAAAATACTAGAACTTAAGCAAAAGCAAGGAAGTTCTTTAAACATGCCTATTAAAACAAAATATTGCCAAATGCTCTATGGTTCACTCACATTCCACTAATTTTATAAATCCAACTCCAAAATGGGTACTTGAAATATTCACTTTTAACACTTTGTTTTCTTGAGCAGGAGGCGTTTTCGGTAAATTTACTAGAGATTGGCAAAATCAAGCCATAAACATAAATGCAATATTGAACATCCTGAGTCTGAAGTATCTGTCTAGTAGGCTACTAAAAATAGAAGTCTGATTGCAAAGAAAAATATACCCTAAATATTTATAACTAGAGGCCAAAAGCTTACTGATGATAAAAGAACAATATTTATGAAATACTGTATTATTTCATAAATTCTTACTAACAAAAAATATCAAAATTATTATGAGCAAATGGTAGAAAAATTGAACTGTTAAAATGCATATTGGTTGCCTGGGCTTAGAGAAGCAGATTTTAGCCTACTGAGAATATTAACAAATATGTTTCTGGATTCTAATTCATCCCTAATCACTGAAAGCCTGGAAAAGACTTTGAGATGATCTTTTTTACATAATTAAGATTTTTAATTGTGATAAATTATACATACATGAAATTTACCATCTTAGCCATTTTTAAGTATACAGTTCAGTGGTGTTAAATACATCCACATTGTTGTGCAATCAATCTCTGATTTTTTTTTTTTTAAACTATCAATCTTCGTGGGTATTTTATTTGCCCTCTTATGCTAAGACAGCACATCACAAACTCACGCACTTCTGTCACTCAAGGGAGTTCTAAGCCTAGGCTAACTATAACCAGCAGACAATAGGACGAGTCTAATTCGAGTCTTAAATTGAATGGGAGATCCTCCTCTGCTTTAATAAAAGGAGCATAGGACATCTGAAGGCAAATCAATACCAAAATCAAATCCCAGAGGCAGAGCTAAGATTCCTCAGTGTGAAGGAGGGGTCAGCGGCAGGGGCAGCTATAGTGACAGCAGCAATACACCTTGAACTTGAGATTAGCCCCTTCCAAGACTGTGGCTAAAGAACCCTCTGGACTGCCCAGACCACCGCTGAAGCCACCAGGCCCTTGCCAGGAAAAAGGCAGGCTTCTGGGGCCAGGAAAAAGCTTGCTTCTGGGTCCTTATTTCCCAGGGTTTCTGCTGCTCCTGGGATCACATGTGCTCTCCTTGATGGTGTTCCCACAGATGGGGAGACCAGAGAAAGTGAGGGTTATGCTCAATTAAGTACTTTCCAAGGCACCAGACAATAGCCTAAAAACCTACAAGAGTTCACATGCATCTAAGTAGCTGTTAAGCCACAGCGCACAATCTGCATAATTAATTCTTCTCAAAGCTGTCATCTTCAATTACAGAGGGCCACTGCATGTTAAACAAACAAACCTAAAGGCCAAAGATGGGACAGCTCTGAGTGGGGGCACACCCTGGGTCTTAGGGAGAGAGCACTACATACGAGCAAAAGAGGAGCAGTACCCCAGAAATTTCAGCAGGAAGCAGCAGAAGCACACAGCACGGGGAGCAAACACCAGAGGGACATCAGGGGAGGAGCGTGTCTTGAACAGCAAAGGTACTGGAGACAAGCAAGGCCAGGCACCCGCAAGTGGTTCAGGACAGCAAGGAGGGCAGAGGCCACCTGCACTGATTTTCAAGCCCACACCCAACACTCTACTAGAATAGAAGGCATTTCCATCTTCTTTTTAGAGACCTAGAAGCCTAGGGACTCCGCGGAAAAGAAACAGAGATGAGTGGTGGCAACTGTCTCCTTCACAGTCAGCCTCATAAAACATTTAACTCTATCTGGTGATCTCCAGTGGGTGGTCCACCAAAGGGCAATATGGCAATTGCAGAGGAAAGGGGGCTGAAGCCATTTTATTTACACACATTCCACAGATTTGAAATAGAAGAATAAGGATGTTGTTCACAGTCATCCTGTTAGGATACTAATCACTGTCTGGCTCCTAAAAGTTATATACGCACTATACAGGTGTACCCAGCGGGGGAGCACAAGAACATTCCCCTTGAGGGTGGCATTCTCAGGCTCTGTAACAAAGACCCCTGGAGATGGTCACCAGGTGGAAACCTGTGATCACAGGTTATGGTGATAATAGAAGTTTAGCTTTGGATACTTTGACTTGACAAGAGGTTGACGACAGCACCAGAGACGCCTAGGCTCTGCTGAAATAAGAGTAACTAACTACACCCATTAGCCCCATGAGAGGCAATGGCCTTTGGTCTGACCCTCTCTCCTAGGAATGATCCAGTGTATCAGAAACACTCCATTTGGTCGGTGACCCTACCCACTGTCCTTACTGAGACCTCCAGGGGTAAGTGAAGTGAGCTCTGACTTCCCTTCACCTAGATTAGTCAGCTCCCATCTGCCCTTTCTGAGCCATGTAGTCAAGGTACACGCAGGCATGGAAGCCTTTTTGCTAAATCTAAAAGGTTATGCATGCGTATGTTCCTCTTCCCTCTCAACTCAGAGGGACCTGATCCACAGCCTGTGACTTGAATGATGATCACATGCACCTGTCACCCACAAGCACTAAGCTGGCTCATCTCTGCCAAGTTCAGCGAGGTTCGCAGGTCACGGTGGTTGATGTGCATTTATACCATCGTCTTGCTACTAATTGCACCTGTTAGGTCTAACATCTTACTACTGGGTGGTGCTTTAGCTCAAATTTGCAATCAAAAATTCAGTTTTCAAAAGTGGTTTATTAAAATGAAAAGTAATGACAAAGGTAGTAGCAAATTTGACAGTTCAAAATAATAATATCTTGGTGGGAAAAAAAACACAATGCGGGGCGCCTGGGTGGCTCCGTCGGTTAAGCATCCGACTTCAGCTCAAGTCATGATCTTACAGTTTGTGAGTTTGAGCCCCACATCGGGCTCTGTGCTGACAGCTCAGAGCCTGGAACCTACTTCAGATTCTGTCTGTCTGTCTCACTCTCTCTTAAAAATAGTTAAACATTAAAAAAATAAAAATAAAAACCCACAATGCAAATATACAACACAAGTTAGTATGTACTGGTACCAGAGCACCTAAAAGAGTGATGGTATCATATAATTTGCCAATATAGATCAAGTGCAAATAGGGGGAAAGATGGGAAGTATGTCAACGTAGACTCAACTGGTCCTGTGTGCAATGCATTTGCCCCAGTTCTCAGTAAACGGACCGTCCCAAAACTTTCACAAACAGTGCCTCAACAAAAAGTTGGCAACATTTTCAAAGTGGCAACTCTGGATAATCCAATAGGGATTTTCCAAAACAAGTACATTAATTCCCTCTACAAACCTAAAGAATGTTGTCATGAAAGAAAGGGAAGACCCTCAATTACAGAGGCACCATTCAAAACTGTTCTCAAAGGGAAGAAAAAATACATGTACAAATCACACTTTGAGAGCCTCCTGAAGCCAGCTGCAAGGTTGATGAACCGTATTATGTGCAGAGAGAAAGCAGAAGAGTCTCCTGGCAGAATTCCTGCATCAAATGACACTGCTGGCCACCAATCTAATAACAAAATACAATGGCAACAGAAAATCAAAGTCATACAATAGAAAATGACAATTGCTTTCCACAGCATCTCCCAGGAGAGAACCACTGAATGTAGTCTGTGAATCAGCTCTTAGAACATGTGGGGCTAGAAGGGAGAACTGCCCTACATTTTTGGTGTTTTGACAGGATTAGAGCATTTCGCTTCTTGTTTGAAAGGCATGATGGAGACTTAGAAAAGTGCTCTGAGGTCACCCTACTGGAGCTCTAGCCAGGCTTCCATCAGAGGAGCTCAGAGCCGCACCTGGCTACCACCCCACACCCTGATTTATTCCTGGGCAACAGTTGGCACAGGGCAACTGGGGGTCAAGGAGTCTCATGCCAATGCTATTTTTGAAATCACTGGCACATTAAAAATGCAGAGATGCCAACATACAACTTTAAAGGGTGTTGTTTTAAATATTTAACATAGGAACGCTTTAAAGACTCAAAATATTATAATGCAATAGAGTTACACTATTCATCATACAATAAAATAGATCAAAAATACTAACTTCTGGTACATCATACGCAGTGTGATCCAGCAGTGAGACAGAGACTTGGCCATATGATCAACACATTCTACTTTCCACCTTGTGTCTCTGTGCCTGAAAGCTTATCCTTTTTTGAGGATAATGTTGAGAGTCTAAGTGTGAGGCTTGGGCCGATGGCCCTCCTGTCCTGCCTGTCCCTCCACCCTCACCCCATGACACTTACCACACTCAGGTGGACTCAAATCATAAGCCTCCTGATATCGATTCACTATTGAATAAAAGAAACAAATGGGGAAATGACCACACTTTAGCTAAATTTCCAGCACACTATGCATGGAGAAAGAGAAAGAGAATCGCTTGCTGCAATGAAATGTCTGAGATGGTCACAGACAATGTCAAGAAAGGTAGTCTGTGAGTTCATATGGCCAACTCAAGTTGTGTATTTCAGCAACACATTCAATATTTTGAACAGCTTCTCACTCTACAACCGGGAGATAAAAATAAACCCACATAGGTACCAAGATAATTCGATGGAGAAAGAATGGTATATTAGTTTGCTAATGCTGCCATAAAAAAACAAACAAACAAACAAACAAAAACAACAACAACAACAAACATAGCTTCCACAAAAAAATACCACAGCAAAAATGTACTTTCTCATTGTTCCAGGATTTGGATGTCTAACATGAAGGTGCAGCAGGGTGCTTTATTCTGAGTCCTCTCCCTGGCTTGCAAATAGCTCTCTTCTCACTGTATCTTCTCACATATCTTCATATGGCCTTTCCTCTGTGTACTCACATCGCCGGTATATTTTCCTCTTCTTTCCAGACCACCAGTCACATTGGACTAAAGCTCACCCTAACGGGCCTTATATTAACCTAATCACCTCTTTAAAGACCTAATCTCCAAGTACAGTTACATTTGGGGGTTAGGCCTTCAACACATGGATTTGGGGGAACAACTAAATTTATAACAGATGGTCTTTTCAACAAATGGGACTGGGACTTTTGGATTTACATTTGCAAATAATCATAATCATAATCCACATAGACCCTTACCTCACACCATTATTACCCTGCATACATACTAAACTTAAGTGTAAGATATTTAGGAGGAAAGTAAGTCTAAAACTTTTAAAAGAAAACATAAAAGGAAATCTGCCTGATCTTGAGGCACAACAACAAAAGCATCCTCCATGAAAGAAGAAAATGAGTAACTGAACTCTGCACTAGACATTGTTCTAAGCTCTGTACATATTCTCCTACGTTTCTTTTTTTAATTTTTTTAATGTTTTATTTTTATTTTTTGAGAGACAAGAAAATGAGCAGGGGAGGGACAGAGACAGAGAGGGAGACACAGAATCCAAAGCAGCTCCAGGCTCTGAGCTGTCAGCACAGGGCCCAACATGGGTCTCAAACCCATGAACGTGAGATCATGACCTGAGCCGAAATCGGATGCTCAACTGACAGAGCCACCCAGGCACCCCTCTCACATTTAATTCTTACAACAACGTTATGACATGAGTTTTCATTTCTACATTTTACAGATGAAAAAACTGAGGTTCACAGAGGCCAAGTAATTTCAACAAGGTCACACAGTTAGAAGGTGCTAAAGTCAGAAAGCTTGAAGTAATAAGCTAACAGTAATTTTCCTATTGGGCATATAACAGAACAGAATGAAAACCCAAGCCTAATATTTCAGTAGAATAAAACAAATATTTTCTAAAGCTTAATACAGCAAAATTGTGGTGTGGGAGCCTATTTATTATCATCTCCAAGTTAAAATATCCAAATTTCCATCTTTTAGTTGTGGATGTTCCTTTAACGTCGTCCTTGTATAGCCTGCAGGGTGAAATCTCAAGGTCCAGCAATGTAGATATCTTGAAAATAATGTTAAAAAATCCTCTCTTGGGAAAGAAATGGTTTTTATTTTTCTCAATTTAAAATACGACCTTTCAAAGTTTATTTTAAAATTTGCAATTGATCTTTCTTTAAAAATATGTATTATGTGTCAGCCATATAATCAGTAGGCACCAGAAGTTTGAGAAATACATGTTTCATATAATGAGAGGTGTGAGCCCCAGAAAGATGAGCACGGATGTCAGAGGGACAGTAGGAGAAGCCAAACCACACAGCACTGAACAGAACAAAACAGAATGGAAGACAGTATAAGTGCTGTGTGCTCTTCACCCTCTAGAGTTTTCCTACCAAGAAAGAGAAGCCAGAGTGGTCTTCACATGCCTCTACAATAAACCACTTCTCCCAGGCCCAAGGTTAAAACTGAGTTTAATATATTGCATCAGACCACCATGAAGAATAATCTATACAAATTATGATGATGTCATCTGTAAACACCTATTGGTATCAATAGCTTTAAATTATGGGTTGGCATTCTGGTTTATTAGGAAGCTCCTTAAGATGTATTAAAAATCTGTTTACCCTTAGTATTGATTTTTTGATAAATATATTATCCAGAGAGGTTATATGCAGTGATTTCCCTGGAAAAGCTGACATTTATTCAATGATATTTACTTTACTGAATTAAGTAGCAATATATGCTCATATATCTTGGCTATATCTGGAAAATTATCTTCTCAGAGTTAAGGTAAAAGAATATCTGTTTTATAGAAATATTAGGGCATGGTTTAGTGACAGAAAGCTTAGGAAAGGCTCTAGGTGTACAATATCTACAAGTTACAGATTAATTCTTCCCTGGCTTTTATATCAGAACACCACAAATTAAAGTGAATTCTCAAAACTTATTTTGGTCAATTAACTGGATTTTTAAAGATGACTTTCATGTTAAAGAAAAAAATCATCATTATTTTCAATTTCAAGTAATTTTCTCTTGTAATAATTCACCAGGACTTTGGGGTTTTGTTAAATAAAATCCTCTAAGGACAAGAATGGCAGAAGCTGCGAGCCAGTCACTAAATGTTCTTTTCTTCTTCCTCTGGGGCATCCAACCAAACTCTACTCCCTGCAACCTGCACATGACTTTGTTCTCTCTACTTCTGAATCTGGTCCACGGCAGCCTCCCACATCAATCCTCCACGGGCTTTCTCCTTTGCCCCAAGATGTGCACTTGAGGGTAATCCTGGAGAACACATGCTAAAGATGGCAGAGTCCTTTGCAACACGGATGTCTGTGAGGAAGGGCATTCCCAACCCGGAGACTTCCGACCTGGAACCACCCTAGACTGCTACACGAATGGAAAATCAGGGTCTACAGTGTTAAGGCACTGAAATTTGGGGATTTATTTGTCCCAATATCTAGTACATTTTTTGTCCTCAATGAATTCTTAGCAAAAAACAAAGAGCTTCATTTTCTTTAGAAAGCTCTTTAATCTCAAAATAAGGATCTAGATCACAGGACCTATTGAATTTGGATGTATCCTATTCTCAGAATTCATTCAATAAGTCAATAGACATTTGTGGAATAATCATTTCATTTGCTCTTACAAAGACTTACAAAGTAAGTGAAAATGTCTCCCATGAATGTAATTAATTACTTAGCTTGGAAAACAACCTATTTATAAACTGCATCTTCAAATTACAGAGAAAGCCTAATATTACAAAAATATGATAAATTACTAGCTCCTTAAAGAACAATGCTTTTGGTCACAATTGGGTTTTGTTGAGTTTTTTTTAATTATCATTCGGTTGGTTGGTGAGTTGTTTTCTGTGTTTATTTTTTGGGAACCAATTTTCATTGCCATTTCTTAAGGGTGAGCAGCTATCCTATGAATTCCCTCAGGGTGTTACCTTTCTTTTTTGTTAATGAATTGGAAGAATGTTCATCAAGTTAGAAAGTACAGGTCTTAGAACTTGAAAAACAGTAATTTCCCCCATTATTAGTAGAAATAGCAAGGCAGGAAATGCAACAAATGGAGACTCTAAAGGGCTTCAAGATAATTAATATATTTTTGAAAGGTTTTGCTGAATTTGTCAAGAATGAAGTCTTAGAGATCTCTTCTTTGACCCACCTGAACTAAATGGGTAAGTTAATTAAGGAAGAAAGAGGAAAAAAAATCACTTAAATCAGAAGATCCCTTGAAACTAACACTGTTTCAAAATTCCTCTCTTTGGGCGAGTGGGTATGTAGAGGCAAATGAGGACAGCCTCTCTCTACCCTCTACGCTGCCCTCAGAAAATCTGGAACCAAAGTTTACCCTGCTGCCTGAAAAAAGATCTGACCTCTGGGATTTACTCTGAATCAAAACACGGGGTAGGCTGTGGTGTGAAAGGATCACAGAGGATTTAAATCTGCTCCCCTGAAGCTCTGGGGGCTCTCTGCTCTTTGCTTTGCCATGGACATGTCATTAAAGGCCACTGGGGAAGGTCAGTAATGATAAAGATCTTACGAAATGCAAAAATAAATAAGAACTCTAAACTGGGCCAAAGGAGGGGAGGAAGAGAAGTGCAGAGGGCGTATTCATTAGTTCATTTGCAAAATCTGACCCTGCATCTTAAGTAGAGAAGTGGAGCAATGTCACCTGGGGCAAGAGCAGCCCATCCAATTAAAAAAGCAAAGAATTACACGTCTCCATCTGCTGGAGGACATAAGGAATTACCCAAATTAGATGTGTGACTTGACTTGAAAATGCTTACTGAAAATCTTATCAGACAAATTAAATAAGAAAAGAAAATACTATCCTGTGGCAGGCGCAAGAAAGTGTGACTGGTCACACCAATCACAACTATATACTTCTGTTACTTAAAGGTTGAATTGAAACAACACGCCGTTTCTCTTTTCAGTGGCAGGGAAAACAAGGCATGAGCCAAATGCAGGCATTTAATAAAGACATTCTCTCTGTGAAGGGCTCAGTGAAGGCAGCCCCTCCCTTCATACAATTCTACTGAAGGAAGAAGCCTCCATCTTCAACCTAATGGGGGCGGCTATGGATGCCAGCTACAACAAGTGGGCAGATGGCCACTTCCGGCTCTTGATTACATCTATGAAATCCTCTCAGGAAGCCTTGTTGAAGTGTTCCCAGCCTGTGGGGGACTCCAAAGAATAGGGACTTTCTAGAGTCCCAGGCTTCAGAAGGCACGATAACGGGTAGGCAATTAGTAGATGAAATTAATCCTTAGTAAGTCTTTGCCACTTCATAAATTTAATTTTCTTTTCTTCTGGTCAATGCTTTATTCTGTTTTAATACTTGGGTCTTTCAAGTAAACCATCGCCTCCTTGATCTCTTTTGCACTGCTGGTGGGAATGCAAACTGGTGCAGCCACTCTGGAAAACAGTATGGAGGTTCCTCAAAAAATTAAAAATAGAACTACCCTACGACCCAGCAATTGCACTACTAGGCATTTATCCAAGGGATACAGGTGTGCTGTTTCGAAGGGACACATGCACCCCCATGTTTATAGCAGCACTATCAACAATAGCCAAAGTATGGAAAGAGCACAAATGTCCATCGATGAATGAATGGATAAAGAAGATGTGGTATATATATGCAATGGAGTATTACTCGGCAACCAAAAAGAATGAAATCTTGCCATTTGCAACTATGTGGATGGAACTAGAGGGTATTATACTAAGCGAAAGTAGTCAGTCAGAGAAAGACAAATAGCATATGACTTCACTCATATGAGAACTTTAAGGCACAGAACATATGAACACAAGGGAAGGGAAGCAAAAAGAATATAAAAACAGGGAGGGGGACAAAACATACGAGACTCTTAAATATGGAGAACAAACAGAGGGTTACTGGAGGGGTTGTGGGAGGGGGAATGGGCTAAATGGGTAAGGGGCATTAAGGAATCTACCCTGAAATCATTGTTGCACTATATGCTAACTAACTTGGATGTAAATTTAAAAAAATAAAAATTAAAAAATAAAAAAGAACATCGCCTCCTTGCTCTTAGGTCATCCATGATGGTCTTGATCTTCTAGGATACAAAAACAGTGCCTGCCCACAGCAAGTGCTTCACGAGTATTTACTGGAACAAGAAAAGGTCCTAAGGCTAGAAAGAGCCAGTAAGGTCATCTGTTTCTGTCTTCTTCCCAAAGCTTAAGTATTAACTATCTATAATAGATGAACAAATCTATAAAGATCACCGAATTCCCCCGATAACTATTCCCATGGCTATGTTAACACTCAACTCAGAAAATGTTTATCTATCATGCCTTTTAAATGTTAGCAAATGCTATGAGAATTCATATCTTTGGAAATAAATGTGTTATCTTACATAAATGTGGGTACTGATATCAGGGAGATATATGACTGGTAGGTTCACCTCCAGGATTTGTTATCAGTTCATATGTAGTTTCTATCAAGCACAATTTCCAAGTATCCCTGAATAATGTTCAGCCATCTTGATATCACTTTGTCACTGCACATTTCATAATAAAAGGAGTTGAAATTATTTTATCATGACAATAAATATGACAGTTCCACAGTTACAAATCTCAGAAGTAGCATTACCAATGATTTTATATAACTTCCCTACATACAATTAAGTTTAAATAATTCACTTTATCCAACCTTCTGTGGTCCAGAATGCCTCCACCCAAACAATTTCAAATATATGAATATTAATCCTACTTTCAAATTTTTCTAGAGCATGACATTTCAGAAACTAGACCTTCAGAGAACTTGTAAGATTCACAGTTACATGCCTTTGTACAGTGTAATTGGGGGGGGGGGAAGGAGTATTTTATTTTAAATGGGTATTTTTTGGTATAACGAATAAATGCCTTGCAGTAATAAGGATGAAGTACTTATACTGTCTTTATTCAAAAAGAAAAAGTGAGTTTTAACACTCAGAGATATCTTTTTGGCAATATTTCCACAATCATTTTCCCTTCTTGTTTTCCTCCCAGAGTCCTCTGAGCCTTTAATTCTAAATTGCCAAGGTAGGCATTTCACTTAAGATGGTCTAGGCCAATGATTCTCAAAGTGTCTTCCAGGGACCCTGAAATCCCTGAGATCCTCCCAAGGAATCCACAAGGTCAAAGCAGCTTTCACAATAATAATATGACATTATTTGACTTCATTATCCTCATTTCATTCTCAATTACTAACACATGTCCATCACTGCTCCGATGGCTAATGGAATGTATGCTTATGCACTGTTGTCAAAATTTCTAATCCAGCTTTAATCTCTAATCCAGAAAATATAAACAGAAAATACCCACATGAACAAAAGCTCTTTAAATACTTCAAAAAAATATTATGTAAGAGTGTCAAGGGTCCCTAAGACCAGAGAGGTTGAGAACCACTCAACACACAACTCCAAAATCTCAATGGCAGAACACAAAGAAGTTTCTGTCTCCCTCAGGCACATGCCCCCTGGAGTCAGCTGAGTGAGTGTGTGTGTGCACGTATATGTGGGGAGGAGAAGTCACTGCTACATTTCCTCCCTCAGGCACCCAGGCTAAAAGCATCCCCAATGCTTCCACAATTAGCAAGGCAGGATAAAGGAAAGAGAACATGGGGAATCTCATACTGGCTGCTGAAGCTCTGCCTGAAAGTGACACATGTCACTTCTACTCACATTTCACCAGCCAAATCAGGTGTAGCCACATCTAAATCAAAGGGGACAGAAACACACAACCCTCCCATGTATCTAGAGGGTGAAAGCCGAAAGCAGTTATTCAACAACACTACCACAAGGCTATCTCTTCGGGCAGCTAATACCTTCCCAGCACCTTTTCCCAAAATTATTCAGCCTCACGACTATGTACTGATGGGGCCTCATGAAACACGTTTCAGGAAACACATGGAGAAAGAGTATTTAAATATGACACATATGAGTTCACATATTTAAGATTTTCTTTCAAGACAACCAAGAAACATCAAATCCAAACAAAACATATTATGGTATATTTGCCTAAGCTGGCATACGATGCCATTGTGTGAAACAGGCTTTCCAAAAGTCTTTGACTGATGTGTAAAACCAATTATTTTTAAGAATTCGTGCCACTAACAAATGCCCAACACTGTTTCATAAAAGCAAGACCAAGATCAATTCAAATAAATTAACATTCCTGTCTGAACTGACTCACCCAGCCCAAGTAACAAATCCACATGTCAATGGTGGGCTGACCCAATGACCCATCTCCTGAAAAATACAAACTGTATCATTTTGTTTTCCAAATAACAAGCATTGATTGCAGTGTTAGAAAGGTCACTTGTCATCAGCTCAGTCACTGACCTGCTGGCAAATTGCAGCCTGTCACTCCACAGTGAGCCAGGACCATCAGGAGGAACTAAGGCACGTTGTGTTTATAAAGCACAACTGGGGAGGTGACTCCATTTCCATTTCCACAAGATGTGTGTTTAACAGGATGAGCATCACAGTCAACAGAGATGGAAGGAGAAAACAGCATGAAAAGGAATGGCTATAAGAGGTATTTCATAATTTCCCAGAATTATGGGATTACCAGAAACGTCACTGGTGTCTATCTGCTTTAAAATGCACTGAATCGAACCCAGTCTATGTCTCCAAGTCTGATGCCAAGGATTCCAATATTTTGTACGTTGTCTATGGGTAATGGAGTAAATACAAAAGATGTCTCTTTCAAGTTCCCTAAAAGGAACGAGGGAAAATAAAATTAAGAAACAAACCCATATCAGACAACCTAACGCATACGAATAAGGACGGGCCATTTGAAAGACTCATTTCCAGTGATGTCCTATTTAAGACTACTGCTATAGTTGTGTGCTACCCCACATAGCCGATTCAGACATTATCAGTTGTCTCAATCTGTCCACCCACCAGAGAGAGGTATCATGATTGTCCAGCAGACAATTAATTAAATAGCAATATTTATTTCTCTGTCAACCATTAAGCTTTTAAATATCACTTTAAGATATAATTTATCACAATCTCCAGAATAAAGTATCAGCCAACTATGCATTAAAGGCCACTTATTTAAAATAATGATCTGCACAATCATTTCATGGAATTTGCCAAGAAAATGCTGTATGATTTTTTCTGTATTCAGCCCTATATTATGGACAGGATACAAATGAATGCAGGCATGTATCCAAAAATAAAATTAATAATTCCTTGTGCATCTTCTTGCAAAGTTTCAGCTAGCCACCAAAATATCTACCAATAGGATAAAGATCTTTATACTTAGTACACTCACTGAGGCATAAGACCACAGCGTAGAGCGTGTGTCCTATTTTAGAGAGTCCTAAAATTACATCCCTGAAGTTAGTCACTCTCAATCAGTGCATCGGCTCCTCTAAACCTCTCCAATAGAGACCAAGGAATCATCCTGATAAGCTCCGAGAGGGAAGACATGGGTCAACTTAGTTTTCTAAAATACAAATATAAATATCTTCAATGTGATTTGACAGGACAGCATTCTGCCTAAATTGCATCTGTACAATGATGGCTTTGGCATGGCACTGAGTTGGGGTACTTCACGCCGATGCCCCTTGTGTCCCCACATATACAGCAATCTTTCCTTAGAAAACTGCAGAACGGTTGAAAAAGTAGTACAGTAAATACTTACATACACTGGACACAGACTTAACGACTGTTAACATGTTCCCACATTTGCACACTCTACCAACACACACACATGTGCACACGCACATTCAACAATCAACAAACTGCCTCTCTGCTTCGCATCTTCACCAGCTCGGGACAGCCTTTGAGTGCCTTTCTTCCTCCAGGCTATGATGTAGGTTGTTCCCTGATGCTCTGAAGCTTCCTGAGCAGTCTCCTGAGTGCATTTGCTGCCCAAACTCCACTTACTGCCTCAGCACAGGATGTTCCTTCCGCCCAGCATGCCCACCTGCTCTGGCCTCACACTTCATGCTCTCATGGCCCCTCTCGGAGCACCTCCTCCTGGGGGCCTTCTGCTCGCCCTCACCCACCAGGCTGTGTCTGGGCAGCGGCCCGGCCCCACCAGAGCACTGGCCACGCCACTTCGACGGCTCCTGGAGCACTGGGCATTGTTCACGGCTGTACCCTCAGGGCCCAGAACATACAGCTCAGGACCTCAGACACAGCTGTGGCTCCAAAAGAGGCCTTCCATTTCTTCCTGGTCTTCAGGTAAAAGGAATAATTCAGGCTCAACCATTTCTTATTTAAATGTATTCATCTCTTCGGGGCACCTGGCTGGCTCAGTCTGTTAAGCTTCTGACCCTTGGTTTCGGCTCAGGTCACGATTTCATGAACTGTGAGCTGCATTGGGCCCTGTGTTGACAGAGCGGAGATTGCTTGGGATTCTCTCTCCCCCTTTCTCTCTTCCCCTTCCCGCCTCTCTCTCAAAATACATAAATACACTTTAAAAAAAAATGAGAATTTATTCCTCTATTTGATTCCTTCGATCATGGAAGGTCTCAGAGGCACTTCACGGGAGCCTGTGTCTGTGACTCCATAAGCAAAAGAAGACTGGGGGGAACCAGGGCAGTTGGGCCACACAGAATTTCCAAGCTTCTCGCTCCCCCCCCACCGCCCCACCGTGCTGCACAAGGGCAACCTTAACCTACCAGTGGCTATGCAAGCTAGTATATCAGTGGCCCACACCCAACCCATATGACCCAAAGTTCCCGCCCTCCATAAAGCAAAGCAGCTGCTTGGCAGCCCCAGACCCAGTGGCCAGTCTCCCTCAGGCCTCAGGCTCTCTGGTCTCTAGAGAAACCGTTTTCAAATCAGCCCAGCCCTATCCCACCACCCCCTGCAGGCCAGTGAGGAATGTGTGCTCCAAAGACCTACAGGGTCCCAGAGTCTCACATCAAAGCCCCCTGGCCCGCCTTTTGGCTCTTCTGCCAGAGCGCACTCTTTTCCAACAATTCGGACGTGCCCAGCTCCAGGGGGCCTTGCACACAGAACACATGATGCGTGACAGATGACCACCTCCTCGCTATGACTTTTTCAGGCTGGCTGTAGTAACTGCCCCATCGTGCTACTGCCCCATGTGAACCTCACTTCTTGAATCCCTCCTCTACTCAGATTCTCAGAGATTTTTTTTTCATTTTTTTGTAAATGTTTATTTACTTTTGAGAGACAGAGCATGAGCAGGGGAGGGGCAGAGAGAGAGGGAGACACAGAATCAGAAGCAGGCTCCAGGCTCTGAGCTGCCAGCACAGAGCCCGAGGCGGGGCTGGAACTCACCGCGAGACCATGACCTGAGCCAAAATCAGTCGCTTAACCAAATGAGCCGCCCAGGCACCCCCAGATTCTGAGAGATTTACAATGCCTCTCATGACTGGCCTGCCTATTCATTCCATTACTCAGCTTCACATAACTCTTATGATGTCATCTTGTACAATTTTATGGGAAATCGGGCAAGAAGTAAACCTATTTTGAAAACACATATTTATAAATACAGGTTCCTTTGTATCTTTTCAGCAAATACTAAAAAAAAAAAAAGAAAAACATAGCTAGCCACTGTTCTTGTTTTTGTAGCAGTTTCCAATCAGCCAAGACAAGAATTTAGAACAAATTTAAAGGAAAACATTTGTTGAACACTGAATATAAGTGATTGAAATTAGCAATCATACATAATACAATGGCCCCTGGCCCTCATGAAACGCTCATTAAAAATCAAGACACTTAGGGGCGCCTGGGTGGCTCAGTCGGTTGGGCGTCTGACTTCGGCTCAGGTTATGATCTCGCAGTCCATGGGTTCAAGCCCCGCATCGGGCTCTGTGCTCAGAGCCTGGAGCCTGTTTCGGATTCTGTGTCTCCCTCTCCCTCTGACCCTCCCCTGTTCATGCTCTGTCTCTCTCTGTCTCAAAAATAAATAAATGTAAAAAAAAAAAAAAATTAAAAAAAAAATCAAGACACTTAAAAAGAAAAGAAAAAAAAAAAAAAGACTGCCCTGAACTTGAAAGTCTTTGTGTATAAAAACAGAATCACTGAAAACAGTACATCAAGCAACGTAAGCCAGACACAAAAGGACAAATACTATATGATTCCAATTATATGAGGGACCCGAAGTAGTCAAATTCAGAGACAGGAAGTAGAGTAGTGGTAGCCAGGGCCTGGGCAGAGGAGGGAATGGGGAGGGAGTGTTTAATGGGTGCAGAGTCTTGGTTTGGGAAGATGGAAAAAAAAAAAGGTTCTGGCGATGGGAGGGAGGAGATAGTTGTACAACAAGGTGAGTGTACTTAATGCCAAGGGACCCTTAAAAATGGTTGACATGGTAAATTTTATGTTGTTTACACCCATGTTAAAGTGAGGCTACCCAGAGCCCCATCCTGTTTAACTAAGAACTCTCCATTCAGATCACTGATCTGAAAGGGGTATTTTTTTTATTACATTCTAAAGTCATTTTTTCTAAATTTTATAATTTAGAAACTACTGCGAGAATACAAGTCCAGTCCAATTTCTCTCACTGTGTCTCATCATTTACTGTTTAAAAGCTAACTGGGTGCCTTGGGTGGCTCACTCGGTTGAAGTGTCTGACTTCAGCCCAGGTCATGATCTTGTAGTCCATGAGTTCGAGCGCCGTATTGGTCTCTGTGCTGATGGCTCTGAGCCTGGAGCCTGCTTCAGGTTGTGTGTCTCCCCTTCTCTCTGCCCCTCCCCCACTCATGTTCTGTTTTTCTCTGTCTCTCAAAAATAAATAAACATTAAAAAAACTTAAAAAAAAAAAAAAAAGCTCACCGGAAACCCATCCCAAGCTTCACCAAGGCAATCTGAGTAAAATGTAGGAAGGAGTGTCCATCATTGACTATCTTACATCTGGATGGCAGGCAGGCACCTCTCTATGGGGCATTTGAATCAGGTTCCCAAGGACAGCAAAACTGTTTTTCTTTTCTGAGTTCTGTGACTGGAAATATTCAGAATCAACTCAAAGGATGCCAATTCAATGACCACCCCTAAAAAAAATTAGAAACGTAAGGCAATTACCCCCATCTTCCCATCCTGAAATAAATACTGACAATATTTTAATGGATTTCTTTCAGCTTGCTTTTTTAATTCAGTCAAAAATTATATGGGGGCAGGGCGGGGTGGCTCAGTTGCTTAAGCATCTGACTCTTGATTTCAGCTCAGGTCATGATCTCACGGTTATGAGATCAAGCCCAGTGTCAGGCTCTGTGCCGGCTGTGGAGCCTGCTTAAGATTTTCTCTCTCCCTCTCTCTCTCTCTCTCTCTCTCTCAAAAAAAAAAAAAAAAGATTATATGAAGGTGTATATCTACTGCTTCTTATTCGATATCATTTAGAAGAGAAAATAAAAACTTGGTCTGATTGCCCACTTTGCTCAGAAATCCAAATTAAGCTACGGGATGAATTCATACCAAATTGCTCCTGAAGAATTACTTAACAATCATAAAAGAAGGAAATTTCTTACATGTCGTGCTAGGCCAGATACGAGACTAAGTTCATAAAGTGGGTCATCTTGTCTCACCTGGTCAACAACCCTACGAAGCAGGTTCTAAACACCTTTCCACAGCCTTCGGGATCCTGTAAGACTGACCACCCCACTCCATCCAGCAGAGCTCACCTCTGCCCCCAGTCATGGCTCCTGCTCTTCTCTCTGCCCAGATCACTCAGCCTCCATGTTCTCCTTGTCCTCAAAAGGATCCCAGTCTCTGCTTCCAGATCAGCCCCTGCAGACAGGCTGGTCCTGTCAGCTGCTCCCATCAATTGGAAGACCCTGATCCTAGGGTAGCTTTTCTCTCCAGCCCTTAGCACGTGCCCACATCAGTGTGTGTCTCTATTTATTAGCTCCTGCCTTCCTCCTCCACAGGATGCAATCAGTAAGGGGACAGCTGTCCTGCAGCTCCAGCTCAGACAGCCAGGCCCATGGCAGTCACTCTACAAACACATATTACTACGAGTTTACAAATGAGGAGGCTGGGAAATTGAGAGCTTAAGAACGTGCCCAAGGTCAGGAACTACAAAGTGATGGAAGTGACATCTGACCCGGTGCGGCTGGCAGCCCTCACATTGGATAAGCCTTCATGTCCATTTTCAGAAGATCCAGAAAGTTTCCATCTGGGATGAAGACCATCTATCCCCTCACTAGATGCATGTGCTCATGTGGGAAGACTGCTCCACGGTGCGCGGGACAGCAAAACTGGGGGCTGGCTCTCTGATCTGTAAGCCTGCAGCAGGTTTAACTTCTCTGAACTTCAGGGGCGCCCAGAGGGCTCAGTCTGTTAAGTGTCCGAATTCAGCTCGGGTCATGATCGCACAGTTTGTGGGTCCGAGCCCCGCAACGGGCTGTGTTGACAGTGTGGAGACTGCGTGGGATTCTCTCTCCCCGCCTCTCTCTCAACTTGGGCTTTCTCTCTCTCAAAAATAAATAAACTTTAAAAAACAAAAACAAATAAGCAAAAATGCCTTCTCTGAACTGCAGTCTCCTAAGGTATAAAATAGAGATAAATGCTTCTGGATCTTCCAAGGTCATCATGAGGATCAAAGACAGACAGCAAGGAAGCAAACTTTGTCAACTGCTGAGTCATTCACAGGTACGTGATTTCTTTGTTTGATAAAGGAGAATGATCAGAGGGTACTGCCTGCCCCTTGCCTCCAATACACATTTTTTTTTTTGCTTTTGTTTTTATTTTTTCTAAGGGACAACGTATACAAGAAAGCTAAATTTGATGCTATATAGTGTGCCGAGCCTGATGAACTGAATTTTGTATTACCTTTTAAGTATTCAATTCCAGAAAGTCATTAATAAATGAGGGAAAACGTGGTCTTATAGGATATAATCTTTGAGCAATCCAAGAAGGATCTTACCAGACTGAGGCTGAAAGGGACACCAAGGAGGGGTCTTTACTTGGCTTGCTGAGTGATGAATCCCGACGTGATGAATAACAATGCCTAGCACATTGCAGGTGTTAAGTAAATATTTGTTGAATGTTGACAGATTCAAAGAATGAATGAGATAATTAGACAACTGTCTGAATATTCTGTGCCAAAAATACTACTCACTAGATACACACTGAAATTTAAGGAGGAAAAATGCCTTTTCAACCCCACAGTCTCCTCTTAATCACTCACTAAACCTTGCATAAGCCCTGAAGTGTGAATACATGCATAAGTCTTCCCTAGCAAGAGGTAAATATGCCTGACGAATGCACCCAAAGAGGAAACTTCACTTCCTTTGTCTGTCAATCCGTCATCTTTCCCAAATGTGAAACTGACTCCACATAAACAGATGTAGTCATTTTTTCTATTTTCTGGGTCATCACACTAGAAGTGCATACTGCCCCTCCGTCCGGCACTTCCGTCTCTCTGCCTTTCACAGGGGCACCCGCAGGAATGATGCAATCCTTAGTCACAGCATCTCCACGAAGATCAGAAACACCACCATTCCCAGTGTGCAATATATAAACTAAGTGTGGAAGGCTATATGAGCTTCCCCTGGTCACGTGCTACACCACCTGGAAAATGTGTCAAGTTTTCCTAGCACTGGAAACCAAATTCACTTAATTACAGCTCTGGTACAGTTATGGATTTTCTTAAGTTTATTTATTTATTTTGATAGAGACGGAGACAATGAGAGCAGGGGAGGGGCAGAGAGAGAGAGAGAAGGAAAGAGAGAGAATCCCAAGCAGGCTACGCACTGTCAGCACAGAGCCTGATGCAGGGCTTGAACCCGCAAAGCCAGGACATCATGACCTGAGCAGAAACCAAGAGTCAGATACTTAACTGAATTAGCCACCCAGGCGCCCCTAGAGTTATGATTTCTTAAAGGGACCAAGTCACGTATAAATAAACATCAATATTATTAGTATCAAGTGGCCATGTTTACAAGCTACGATTACATTTTTAATATTATGGATAGATTGGTTGTTTTAATGCTTTATATGAAATAAAGTTGCATTTTCTTAGACATCAGATATAGAACTTGTTAAATATCCATTTTATAGAACTGGAGCAAGAAGGTGCAACTATTATCCTTTAATAAAATATAAACACATCAAATACTGTCAAACTGTGCAGGCATTTTTATATGAAAAAAACACTTCTTAATCAATACGTCTTAATCTACTCTGATAATACAATGTGCCACAGTACAGAGAGTGACAGAATACAACAGGGCTAACAAAATGTACCAGGTTATTATTTGGTTACTGAATCAAAGGCTCTTGCACTCAAAGCAGTAATCCTTATGATAAAGTTGAAGAAAGTTGCCCATTGCCAGTGGAGACCAATCCATAAGAAATGAACCTCACACTCACCAGTAAAAAGAACCTATGAGTGGCATAGTTTCACCATCAAACAAATTGGCTCAGAGCTAGCTGCAAAAGTATAATCTGTAACATAAACATTAGCTTCAAATATAAAAAGTTAAATGGCATTTGGTATTTATTTGCCCTAAATATGTATTTCCAGGACCAATGTCACAGCCTTAGAGTAGTTATCAAGTCAGCTTATATAAAGCTCCAGACTGTATTTAAATTTTTTTTAATATGGCTAAAAATAACCTCACATGTGAAGATTCAGAGAAACAAACCCTACATACACTGAAGTATCAACGTCAAAAAAAGACCCAGAAAAAGTAAAATTTTAACTAGAGCAAATTTAAAGTACACATTGTAGCCTTTTGTGGTCATAATTTTAAAAACCAGCTTGATGGATTATTTGCTTATTAGAATCACAATAGGCCCACAAGGATGATGAGATTAAACAATAAAGAAAATCTCAACGGTTTTTAAACAGAGAGCAAATTTACAAGAAAGATAGAGAAAACCCCTCATCATGATAGGTTTTTTTCTGACTGACTCTAACAGCCCAATATTTGGAAACTATATCACCTGAAAGTAAAAGAAAATGTGAAATAGTACTTGGTTGTGAATAATTATAACAGGAACACAGAAAACAGTAACAATATAAACTGAGTCCAAAGCAACAATTACAGGCTGATGTCAAAATGGTCTGAGACAGGGATCAGCAAAATTCTTCCATAATGGACCAGACAGACAGTAAACATCTAGGCTTTGTGAGCCCTACAGTCAGTGTCTGTCACAGTGTCCATTCTGGGCTCTGCCATTGTCGCTTGAAACCAGTCACACGCTATATGTAACAAGTAGGCAAGGCTGTGTGCCAGGAAAACTTTGTTTATGGATGCGGACATTTGAATTTCACATGTCACAAAATATTATTATTATCTTGATCTTTTTTTCAACCATTGAAAAAAATAAAAACCATTCTCAGCCTTCGAGCCATGCAAAAATTGGCAGGAGGCTGGATCCGGCCTGTGGGACATAGTATGCCAACCTCCGGTCTAAGGCATCGCAGAACCAGGCTATGCACGAGGGAACACACGCAAATACACATGTGAGAAAAAAAAACAATAATATTTTTTTAATCTTTTTTTTTGGAAAGTTTATTTTTACTTGTTTTGAGACAGAAATAGAGAGCAAGTAGGAGGGGGTAAAGGCAGAGAGAGAGGGAGAGAGAATCTCAAGCAGGCTCCGCACTGTCAGTGCAGAGCCCGACATGGAGCTTGAACTCAGGAACCGTGAGATCGTGACCTGGGCCGAAAGCAAGTCAGATGCTTAACAGACCGAGCCACCCAGGTGCCCCCAGCCCAATAATATTTTGAGTCAAAGGTTTAAAGAAATTAACCCTCAGGAAGCTTTGGTTGTATCTGATTTTGCCACCCATTTACACTGACAAATTCATAAAACTAATTTTGTTTTAGTGTAAGAGAGCCAGCCTTGGAATTTGTTTTTGAAATAGATAAATCATGTTATACACCTTAAAGCAAAAGGAGGAGAAGAAAACCCTTGCAACTTAAATAGCATTTAAAGCAGGTCATGGCTGTAAGGTCTAAACACATGGGAAACTCTGTTTTAAAATCCATACCTTAGGACACTATATGCAAAGTTTGTAAGATGATGTTTCCTAATTTCTGAAGATAAAATTTCATTAAGAATTTAACTTCTCACCTTAGGCAGATAGGTCAGCGGAGCACCAGTCCATAAGGGCTTGCTGCTCTTAAAACGCTGCGAGTCTATACAACACTCAATTATATAAAAATACAATTAGATTGTTCCCTAATTGTATTTTTGTAACTCTCTTTCCCAACCACCTAAGTTCCTAGAGAGAAAGACTCATTTCCTATAATCTCTCATCCCCCACAGCAATCAGCATCATGATTAGCATATACTCAAAGTGCTCAAAGGAATTTTTTTTTAATGGCTAAAGTTCATTTAATGAATAGGAGGGAAAAAGTACCATCCTATGTTATAGCAAAAATTTAGTTAGCCTGATGGAACAACTACCAATGTTCAAAAATCTCATCTGGACCCATGCCCACTGACATTGTCAGAGGCCCAGAGACACCCAACCACCCAAGTATCACCACAGTGACCTGCACCCTATTTGGGGATGGCCGTTGAGGGCACACATTTGTAACTATCAAAAATCAGATGGAACTGACAAACAAGTTGGAAGGCATAACCTTCAGAGATCTCAAGTGACAAAGGACTAAGTATTCCATTAGTCAGTGGAAGCAGAATAAATTCAAGCAGAATGTATAAATGCCCCCACTTCATTCTTCCAAAGGCAGAAGAGCTTTCAAAAGCCAGAAGTTTGCAAAGTTGCTTCCTCTTTGTTCTTTCATTTATCCAACCAATTGTTCCAGGATACAACTGGTCTTTGATCTTTATTACCATTTTTATAATGGCCTATGCTAGGAACCCATCCTTTCTACATTTAGAACTTGGACATCTTGGCCTGAGATTCTACTGTGGGAAATCAGAAAGAAGTGAAGGACAAGATGGTGGCAAGAAATGATACCTCTCCCTCCCTTTATAGAAGGGTGTAGGTCATCATGTGACAAAAACAGAACCAGTGAAGGCTGAAAGAGATACTGCAATATTGGGGCTCCTTCGTAAAAGTCAATTTTTCCAAGACCATCTTCAAACTAAAGGACCACAAGAATTACCTCTACTGCCTAATGTGAAAAATTACAACTTTTTTTAAAACCATATTAGAAGATAATGAGAAAAGCCTGAGTCACTCTTGTGGAGAACTCTCCCAGGACTAAATCTGAGCACCTCTCATGGCCTCGGCCATCCCCCAACTCTCTGGACACAGGCTAGATCCTCAGGAGAGAACAGGCAATGCCCAAAAGGCCTTCTGGGGTGAAAAGCCTGTTTAGGGAAGGCCATCCCTGCACAAGAAGTGCTGTCTCCCCACTCACTGGCCAGCATGAGAGCAAAAGCTGAAATTTGTAAAAACAAATTAAGTACCACTGTTTCAAACACAAGTCATATTCAAAAGCATACACACGTACAAGAGAAAAAGAGACACAGGAAAGGAGAATGTCAGCGGAGGGGACATAACCAAGAGCTAGAATCGTTTGAAGTCCAGCAAAGCCGTAGAGCTGAGGAGCTCAGCGTCCCCTTCTTTGAAGTTATAAGAAGTTAAACGTGCGAAGGAGAGGGCAAGAACATGGTGGGCATCCTAACTGTTAATGCTTAATGAAGAACAACATGAAACTCTACTTCCTGTTGAAAAGCTACCTTTACAAGATGACCTACTCAATGCAATTATTGCTACATTTGGGTGTATTACTGAAGAACTTTACAGTTACCAAGAGTTCAAAAATGTGTTTTATCTAAAATCCAAATCAGAACAATGTTTTGCATTTTGAATCCTGAATACAGCATACTCATCACCCCTTTGTAACATAAATCAGCAAATCTAACCTTTTAGAAGGATGTCCAACACACCACCTGAAAAGGGTGGTCATTAAAATGATCAAGTTCAATGTGATTAACATTCACTCGTCACTAACTCCCTACTCTTCCTTCAAAACAGGAAGTTGAATTCTTGTTGGTGTTCCATGGAACAAATGTCTTTCACTCATGGGAAAATTTATTAAGCACTTCTTCCAGAGAAAAAGTATCCACATGTGTGCATCACCATTTTATCTTTGGTGCCAAGTGAGCCCCTCGAGGCAACAAGATTTAAGTTATTCCCCAAGGTCTCCCATTTGTGAAGGAGACTTTGTTGTTTGGATTTCCCAGCTAGAGTTCCATACACTAGATACATTTGCCAGAAGAGGCATCCATCTATTTCCCATATCTACTTCTTGGAAAAGGATCAACTGGGGAATTCCCATTAATCTAGCTCAGGTGCACCCAAAGATAAAGGAAGTAAACTTTAATTAAACTTGAAAGGAAGAGATACAAAGGTAAACTCTTTGTACATCATCACTGGTCCTCTTAATTGGACTATGGTACAATGGGAATGTACCAGTTAATCACCTTGAAGTGCCACACTCAAAGACCAACATCCCCACTCATTCCACCAATACCCAAGGAATATTTACTGTGATTAAGACTCCTGTGAAGCTTTGATTTTAAAAAGAAAATTTAATTTCTCGGTTTTAAAAAAGAAAACTTAAAACTACATGCAAACCTGAGGGCATCCACGGATCAGAAGTTGGTTTGGTCAAGGTGTTCACCTGCTCCCAGTTGAAGTCATCATCTTCGGCCTGACTATATCCACATGCGCTATGTGGCTCATCAAAGAGGCAACCACCTAAAATGTAAAAGAATGAAAAGCGATGTGAGCACCAAACAGACCTCTGGAACAAGCTATGATGATTGCAGGTCACTGTAAACCTACTTGATACTGAACCAAATTTGATTTGACCTTTGTGCTCAGGTACAATGGAACTTGACCCTACTGTGCCCTAAGTGCTGAGTGTTAATCAAGAATATTAACCATGCCTTGCCAGTACTGCTACACTATACTGTTCCCCCTCCAAAGAATCCAGTGTTCATATAATCCAATTGAAAGTTTAGACCTGAGCAAATTTATAATTCATATTTTCCAGATTTGCAGGAATTTGGAATAATTGATCTTATGTTCAAAACTTTAATAGGGTTGCCCTAGGCATTCAATGTGTTTTCAATAAAAACACATCATGATGTGTCCAAAAAAAATGAAAAGAGAAAGGCTTTCACCGCAATACTGGCACAATGTCAGGGGGAAAAAATACAGTAGAGACCATGAACATAGCTTGCAAAACATATTCTCTAAGGATTATTCTAAACCTAAGGTAAAAATAGGTTTCACTTTAACACTTTGGAGATTTGAGGCCTCAAAAGTAAAACAGATTATAAATTTGCTTACAGTCCACACGCTTTTTAACGGCAAGAATAAGTTCAAAACTAACCATGCGGTAAACATCTGCTTACTTCTGGTGCTAGAAATGAAGCTACTTAAAGAAAGAAAGAATAAAAGCAAATGCAATTTTACAAAGCAGTTCAGCTCTTTCAGCATCGTGGGGCACACTGATGATTTTCAGTCCCGCCCACATCCTCTTCAATGTCTCCTGTTACTTTGAATTGGTACGGTATCAAATCTTTTCACCAATGCTTCACATTGCAAAAGGGAGTGATTTTACTGGTCATATTAATTACTATAAAAATTCTAATGTCCATTATATAACGCTATTAGTTATATTCATTAAAAGTATTACTTACAATTACTTGCCAATGAGGAGAATTAGGGCTCTGGTCAAGACAACACAAAAATAAGAACATTATTGCGCTATGTCTGCAGTGCAATAATACTATGTCTGGCAGCAAGACGATAAATAAAATAGCAATTGTACAAACTCAGAGGTAAAGACAGATGTTAGAGGTCACCTGGGGCCAACTTCCATCCAAATGCTTATGTCAAGTCTACAAGCTTCTAGACGGATCGACAGCTTTGAACTGGTGAGACACTCAGGAAATTTAGAAAAGCATCCCTACCTTGTAGACAACCCCCCCCCTTTAAAAAGGCCCAAACTCTGCTTCTTCAAATGTATACTCATTGATCTTAGCTGTACCCTGTGAAGAAATAGGAAAAAAAGTCTCCGCTCTCACACAGGAAAGCTGATTATTTGAAAAGAGCTGTCATGTTCTAAGTCTTCACTTCTCCAGGCAAAACATGTTTTGCTCCCCTCAGTTCCTCCTACCAGAAGGCTTTCAGATTTTCACTGCCCTGGCCAGTGTTCTCTGGCTAGTCCCAGGGTTATCAGCACTCATCCAGAACAATGACTCCCAGTACTGGAGCCAGAATTCAACTGGCTGCTTCCCTGGACCTCATGCTCTTTCAACAGTCAAGGCAGAGTGGCGGTCCATTCCGAGCTTCTGCAAGCCTAAAGTCCCATAGGTTTTTTTCATACCACTGCTGTTGAGCTATTTCCCCTCTCTTGCAATAAGACTTCCCGAATTTGAACTCAGGGCTGTACATGGATCCTTACTAAATCCCATCTCATTGCTTTCCATGCCTCACTCCAGCCTGTTAAGAGCTTTTAGAATCCTGATTTTACCATTCGGGTATTAGTCATCTTACCTAGACTGGGATCATCTGCAAACTTGATAAGCACACGTTCTATGTCTGCCTCCAAATCACTGATTAAAAAATGTTAAACAGGGCAGAGTCAAGGGACCTCAGACTGTTTTAGGTCTCTCCCAGCTTTCTAGCTTTGTCTTAGTTGTTAGCTTCAGGCATGACAGTGAAATTAGTGACCCTGGAAACTGTCTTCTGTGAAACTTTCACAGAACTGGTCAATTAAACATTCCACTGAAAACAGAAACTCATTACAAAGATACAGCACTAACTTAATATTTCACCTTGACAACAACTGGTAATTTATACTTCCCTCCTACTCAGCTTTAACAAGTTCAGAAACAAAGTGGATTTGGTTAAAAGCACATAATACTAACAACTTTCCAATTTGGGGTAAGAAATGTTAGAAGACTATGCAAACATCTAGGAGAAATATTTTCCCTTGGTTGCAAACCCTAATTCTGATGTAGAAAATAGCTTCGGTACTGTAGGAATAAGCTCACACAGCAGTAACACTAGTAATATTCAGACAGAAAGAAACCACCATGAATTTTGACAGAAACGGGGTCCCCCCATGGAAATACAGATAGCACCTTGATGAAAGTCCTGCAGTGCAATCTTGAACAGTGAAACATAGCTATCGGCATCCACAAAACAACTCGAAGCTGGTTAAAGACCTGGTTTACAAAACCACCATTGGCACTGAAGATATAACCAAATATAAAGGCAAAAGCATGCATGGCTGATAGCAAACCCCAAAGGCTGATACAAAAACCTGGTGCAAAGATATACTTTCCCATTACATAAAGCTGTTTTTATCACTTGAAAGGAAACATAAAATGTATGATATGGTTCTTTCTGGACCCATGTACGATTATCAAACCATTGGAAAATGGGATACAGTATGAATTTCCTATTGCCCCAAGATATATCCCCCCACACACCAATTTTCAGAGCCATCACTGGCCTCATCCAACAAATTTGAGACCCTAAAAATAGCAAAGGTAGTTTATTGAGCTAAAATGAGATGAGATTAAGGTGTTTACATCTGAATTAAACTAATCAATTAAGGAGACAACAATTAAATCTTGGTTTTCAAGGCAGCTCTGTGCAGTGGGGAAGCAAACAGGGTCAAACATCTGGCCCATCCCTCTTCTTACACTACTAGATTTGTGACTGTAGACAAATCACTTAGAGAAATCTCTGAATCCTGGTTTCTCCACCTATAAAATGCAGATGACACATCTTTCACATGGCATTTCTGGTGATTCAATAAGAGAGCAAATGTGTATCATGCGGTCAGGCATGTTCAACCAGTACCTGTTTATCATTAGTTCTGAAGTCCTTCTTATAACAATGACCCTCATGGGTTCATTTCATTGCAAATAACTGGAATATTTAATTGGAAATTAAGAAGTGTGTGTCCTTGGAAGGTGAAGAGCCGTGAGCATTCATGCAGGCACATTCCTGTGGGCTCCTCCGTGGAGCCATGTAAGAGCAAAGGAGAGAGAGAGCTGATAGATTTTCCAAGTAAATGCTCTGGGGCCAATGAAGAATGTGATAAGGAAGCAACGTCTCCCAAAATGCAATGAAATGAAGCTCTTCCAAAAATAAATATCCTCGATTTTCAGAAAAACACGGTTTCTGTACAGGAACGTAGGAGGATGTGGCCAGCAAGGGACTTGCCAAGGTCTCCCGGGAACTGTCTTTACTTGGACTAATGCCCAAAAGCTCATGGCTGGACCATATTCCTCTATCAGATCAAATTAAATCATTTTCCTTTTGCAGAGGGAAATCAGTACTAAACCAAAAGTCATGTACAAGATGGAGGAAAGGTGATGCAAGCCAGGTGGGGTGTTGGTTGTCATCATTCACACTCTGTCTCTCTCTCCATCTCCCTCTTCCTCTCTCCCTCTCCCTTCCCCTCTCTGTCCCTTCCCCCCTCTCTGTTCCTTCCTCTTCTTCTCAAGCTCTCCCAGATCTTTCCCTCCTTCTCTCTCTCTCTCTAAAAGAAAGGTGCATGAAAGCCTATAGGCAGTAGGAATTCTGCTGGAAAGTAGTTTTGGTTGTAACTCTTAGTCATCTTGGTAATCTCTAGAACTGGCACATGGTAGGCACCCAATAAATGCTTTTTAGAAAAATGGGTAATGAATTCCCCAAAATTCTATGCAGAATTTGGCTGCAACAATTTTGGCTGGACACATTTAAAAGAAGCGCAAGGTAATATCCACTTAATCAATGAAAACTCTCAATATAGCCCCCACAAAGCACCCAGCCCCATCCTGGTGTATTCCAAGATGAATAAGCTACAAATATGACTAAATCAGTGAACATGTTCATTTTTTATTATGGCCTAAAACTATAAGTTGGTTAAATGTTAATTAAGTCTCCACAAATTATGGTTTTTGCTTTAGAAAAGTCAAACTCTTTTGGGGGCAATAATTAGATAGCAAGACTAGTTGTCTATAAAGGTCATTCTTGATCTATGAAAATAAAATACTGTGTTTGCATATCGAAGGTAATTTATCTTTCTTCTTTCCTTTGGAGTAATAAAGAATTACTCAGTAGATCCAAGAATAGTATGATATCATTAAGACATAAGCTATAAAGGAGAGGATGGTCCACTTTTTCCCCAAAGGAAACCTCAAAAGATCTCTCATATGACCACCTATGTCCTACAAAAGTGCCAGGCCTGGAGAGCAGACAAAAGAAAATAAATTGACAAGAGTTAGTGCCCATCGTTTAGAGCAGTATTTTATAATTGAAGTATAGTTAGCATACAGTATTATATTAGTTTCACATGTACAATATAATGATTCCACAATTCTATACACAGTGACCCACATGGGTCATGACATGTTGACCCAGCACACATACATGTACATTTTGCAAACCAAATTTATCTCTGAGGTACATTGATACATATCATCTCTGTTCTATCTGGTTTTGTAAAAGGCTGGTCCAGATCTACTAACCTGACTTCAAGGTCTTCAAAGGTTGCTACCTGGCGTCTTTAAGGTTTGGGAAGGAGAACCATTACCTAGGACTATTTATTTTGCTTGAAGTTACTAATCAACACCACCACGTGAGAACCCTACTAAGGCAGAGTACAACCTGTGATCTACAAAGTTCTCTGGTATTAACAGCTACCATTTTGTGGACATCTGCCATGCCAGTCAGATTTTGCATAAGGCAATACACAGTCATTATCTCATTTGCTCTGCACAATCACTAGGAGACATTTGTCTCAATTCAAAGAAACTGTTACGTAACAAAACCATGCATATGTTTACATGTATTACTTAATCTTAAAACCCCTAAAGGCAAGCATTGATATCCTTTATGCCAGCTATCAATCTAATACCTCTCAGTTCTAAATTCACTTCTCATCTCTTGCTCTGCAGAACTATATCCAAGCTCTCTAACTACATTCCTATCCCTGTGGGTAAGACAGAGAGCTTTAACAGTAGAGGGTTCTGAAGAGGCACTCTGAGAGGAAGGCGAGGCAGTGGGGTGGGGGGTGGGGGGCTTGCAGGGCTCCAGGGAAGGCCCCTCAGCACACAAGGTTTCTCCAGCACCAGGCCCACGATGCAGGAGGCTTCCCAGTGTCCAGCTCGACTGGTGCACGGTGGTGGGCAGTACCCTGCAGATAGGAACTTATCCCAGCACCCTGCTGCAGTTCTGAGGGGAGTGCCCCCCCCCAGAAGAATGCCCCCATGAACAGCTTCCCCTGCTACTCTAGAGGACCCATTTTTTCCAGGTTTCATCCGTGTGGCCCCACAGCAACTTCCCTACCATCCACTGAGCCCTGGATATCAGCTCTAGAAGGATCTCCTCCTTGACTCCTCTCTTACTTCCCTGGACCAGTGCCTGCCTCTCGTATCTACTATTCCTTTATTCTTAAGGCTCACTTTACTTCGTACTAGCCAATCTCCTATATTCCAATCCACTGTTATAGTTAACTATTCTTTTTTTTTAAAGCTTACTTATTTTTTGAGAGAGAGAGAGAGCATAGGCAGGAGAGAAGCAGAGAGAGAGGAAGAGAGAGAAAGAATCCCAAGCAGGCTCCATACTGTCCACTCAGAGCCCTATTCAGGGCTGGATCTCATGAACTGTGAGATCATGACCTGAACGGAAATCAAGAGTCTGGCACTCAACCAACTGTGCCACCCAGGTGCCCCTACTTAATTATTCTTTATACGAGACTCTTCCTATTCAAATTACTGTGTGGTTTCTGTCTCCTGCCTGGAAATTCATTGATACATCCCAGTTTTTACAAATGGGAGTTTGGAGTGGTCAATTATCTTGCCCAAAGTCACACAGAGTTCAATGTAAGGCCAGCAGTTCACCCAATGTCTGAGTCCAAAGGTCATATTCTTTCCAATCTGCACATTTTTACTCTGAATGCACCTCAATAAGTAAACAATGTGTAATATTTATATAATGATTGTTGCATGAACTGCATTGCAAATAAGCTCCTCTAAGAAGCCAGTAGAGGACAATCAAATGTTAATTTCACAAACTTACTTCTAAGATATACACACATTTTGAATTGTTCTGCCTTTAACAGGTTAAATTGACTCATATATTCTAGCAATCAAGTTCTTGTATAATTACAGTCCATTTAAAGTTATTTTGTGAAAAGATGGCAATACTCCTTGAGGAGATTTCTGGAACATTTTTCTCATTTGTTCTAAATACAGAATGACCCCATTTAAGGCAGCCTTTACCAAATGCATAAAGTATTAAATGGGTCTCTCTACAGAGCGGGCGAATCGAAAACTAGTGCTAATGCACCCCACAAAGAAAATTAATGTTATATGTTCTATTTTCCTAAAATACGTGTAATCTCAGGTGGTCCTATCCACTTATTTCAAATTTAAAACTGTCAGGTAAATGGCTAGAAATTAATACACTTCAAACGATAAACAGAAAGTGAGCTGTAATATACATAATTGTTTTAAGAGTTAAAGAAACAAACCTGCACCAACATAGTGAAGCCATTGCTTTCTTCTTATAAATCAATCCCAGTGACATCTACATTTAATTGCCTGCCAAACAATACAAGTATATAAAGCCTCTTAAACTTTGAGTGCCCCGGTGACGGTTAGTGAATCAGACACTAAGCATTATAGAAATGCTCTTCTACATAATTTAATCCAGCAAGTAGTTTTTACACGTTGCACAGGCATTTAAATCGCTAATGCTAAGCTCTATTGTAAAAAGTGCTATTTGCCAATGGATATATTTTATATAATTCAAAGGAAATGAGCTGTCTTGTTCTTAAAGTGTCTATGGCTTATTATACTTACTGTATACTTCATTTCATATCCATCTATTGATTCCTAATTTTTAAAAAGGCCTGATCGCAACAAACAACCAAGCATTTTTCTTATTGATCTTAAAATCTTTTTTTTTTATCCCAATGGGTACCAGTATCATTTCTATTCCCAAATATTGTATAGACGCATCCAAATCATTAGGGATCTGTCTCAGTTTCCCACTTATCAATGAATAATTTTATAGAGTTGCTACAGGATTTAATTAAACCACTCCCTATGAATCCAAGTTTACCTGAATCTAACACTGGTCCTCTTACTGTCCACACCAATATTGAAAACTATAGTGTGAAAAACAGTTGTCTGCCTCTATCATAGCAACAGCAGTAAGAGAAAGAAAGAAAGAAAGAAAGAAAGAAAGAAAGAAAGAAAGAAAGAAAAGAGAAAGAAAGAAAGAAAAGAAAGAGAAAGAAAGAAAGAAAGAAAGAAAGAAAGAAAGAAAGAAAGAAAGAAAAGAAAGTGAAAGAAAGAAAGAAAGAAAGAAAGAAAGAAAGAAAGAAAGAAAGAAAGAAAGAAAGAAAGAGAAAGAAAAAGAAAGAACAAAATGATAGGGTATCTGCAGAAACCATCTAGGGGAGAAGACGGTCAAATCTAGATCAGTATTTATCACTTCATCTTTGGAGTTGCATGGGTCCTGAGTCCCACACTGGAGCAATGGTGCTCAGAGTGGCCCCTGGACCAGCAGTACCACCCGGGATCCTGTTAGAAATGCAGATTCTTAGGCCCTGCCCCCAACCTACTAAATGAGAAACTTTGGGGTGGAGTCCTGTGATTTTTTTGTTTTTAAGTGTATTTATTTATTTCGAAAGAGACAGCATGAGTGTGGGAGGGGAAGAGAGAGAGGGAGGGAGAGAGAGGGAGAGGAAGAAGGAGAGGGAGAGGAAGGAGAGGGAGGGAGAGAGGGAGAGAGACAGACAGAGAATCCCAAGCAGGCTCCACACTGCCAGCACAGAGCTCTGGGGCTTGAACCCATGAAACCATGAGTTCCTGACCTGAGCTGAAACCAAGAGTCTGATGCTTAACCAACTGAGCCACCCAGGTGCCCCTGGAGTCTTGTGTTTTAACAAGCCAGACCTCCAGGTGATTCTGGTGCCTACTAATGTCTGATAACCACTGTTCCAGACTGACCTATTTAACCAGACTCTTCTGGGAGCAGCCCTGGGAATCGGCACTTTTAAAAAAATTCCCAGAATAATCTAATCATTGGCCCATTTTTAGAAAACTGCTTCAGATCAGTGGCTTCAAACATTTTTAAGAAGGTATTATCAGTTTTTTAAAAAGGCACAACCATCCTATGTTTTCCTATTTATAAATTATATAATGTAGATTATTATGGACACACACATAACTGACCTTTTCAAGTGCAAACTACAAAGTAAATATAAATTGAAGTTCAAATATTTTCTTCCATGCACCAAGGGATTGTACTATACACCTCAAAGGATGGAGAGAAAGCCTTTTGGAGATCACTGCTCTAAATAACTCCTTTTAGTCGTAAATATCTCTCAGGTGAATAAGGGCAACAGAATAACACTGCTTGATCAAAGTGCTGAATTCCATGCTCTAATTTCATGCTAAGAAACCCCCGATCTGTAATTTTTCTCCTAAGTGTAACTGCTCAACAGAAGCAGATTTCCTAAGTAGAAAATGATCCTGGTTGTTGGTCAGAGAAACCCAGGAAATTAATAAAAAAAACAGCATTTCATTTTATGCCCAGTAGCACTCCTGCCAGTTTAGTATGATTTATAAATCCATCTCTTGATGATTTTATTAGCACAAAATCATTATCTGGGAAAGCCGATAAAATAAATTCCTGAACTCACCCAAATGCACTATAGCCAAGCCATGTTATTCAGCTTAAAACAGGCAACCAATTGTTTATTTTCACTGGATGCTGATTAACCTAAACTCAACTAAACGTATTTCCCTCAATGAACATTTTTTTCTACATATCACGCTCATTGGGTAGAATCAAATTATAAGGAAAAAGTAAATATAATTTCCTATATCCTCTTGGCAAAACATTCATTCCAATTTCCCATCATTAGGAGTAATTATTCTAAAACCAAAATTGGTAACTTGTAAGACTGACTCTATTTAATTGGAATCTGAGACCCAGGATACGTTAAGCCCTGGATCTGTCAACTACTTGTTCTAGCTTCAGACAAGTCACAGACTGTGTGTCATACTCTATGTATGAAAAAGCGAGATGCAAATCTCACATCGTGGGAGCAATTAATGTGTATGATTTCAATGATGAAAATGGGGGGATTTAAATAGAGAAGTTTTCTATTTAGTTCAAGGGCCTAACACTCCTATGCCAAAGAGTGTGAAGAAAGAACTAGGAACTGGCACCCCCCACCCCACCTGCCAGCCACTGTTCCTTCATTCTTCATGTCTTTCTTAGAGGGCATATCACAATGGGTTTGGCATAATTCTCCTGTCCAAAGGTTTGCATTTTTTGATACAACAGGAGTCCAAATGCCAAGTCTCCTCCAATTTGGTGCTCAAGTGAGGAAACAGCATCTATTCCCATGGCAAAGGTTGGAGACTGGCTCTGTTAGGCTTACTGAGAAAGAGTACAACAGTCTTCAACTCAGAAGTTCCCTATAGGATTTTCGAGGGTAAATTCTGACCTTAGGCAACTCCCTGAGGATTTATGTCCTACAGAAGATATGACTCTTTTGAACAATTTATTACTTATCTCCTAGGGAAACGGTGCAGGTTGAACTCGGTGGGGCACTTGAAAGCGTAGTCACTGTTAAAAGATGATGAACCTCAAAAAAAGCCATGGCCAAGTTTGGTATGTGCTGGCTGAAACAGGAAATTAAGGTGCCAGACATCTTTTTGTGGATACTGCCTATGGGGGCTGATGTCACCACAAATCAGAGGTTCAAGCCAAGAATGTGACTCAACCACCTCTCTGCCCAATACCTTACCCACCCCCCCAAACACCTTCTCAGATCTTTTTCTTGCCAATTCCGCTACTCCCATCATACTGCAACCTTAGTTTCAGCTCATGTCCTCACTGACCTTGACTCATTCCCTCACATTTAGACTCTAACCTGTCCCGGTATATCCCACACATGACCAGCAAGCTGACCTTTTATAAAACACACAGCCAAAAAATGGTCTCTCCCTACTTAAAATTATTCATGGGCCCCTGACTGCCCATGGGATACTATTCAAATGTTATCAGGTGACATATGAGATTTCCTGGATTTGAACTGTGTGTGTGTGTGTACTTCTTTATCTTCATTTTTTGCCACCATTTCCCTGTAATAGTATGCTCCAGTAATTCCTGACCATCTGTAGATTCACTCTAAGGACCGTGTTGCCCACATGTCACATGTCTGGGACACCATCTCTGCACCTATTCCAGAGTCTGGCTGGCACACTCCTCTTCACTTTTCAAATGCCAGCTCAGACGCTACCTCTCCCGGGTACCTGTTTTGGATTCCTTTTCACAGATAAAATCAAGCACTCCTTCCAATGTACCACGACTGCAAAATATGTAAGTCTTCTAGGTATCTTTATTACCCCACATGGCAACATGACTGTGGGCAAGTTTGTTGTCTGCTGCGTTCTGAGGTCCGTGGGTCTGGGCAACATTCTCTTCACCTCTGTATCCTCAGTCCTAGACAGATGCCTGATACTCATTAAATACCTGCTGGATTTAACGGAATTTTTGTGGAGTTTTCTATAACAAAGGTAAGCACAAAAACCATTTACTGCTATATTTTTATTGGAAAGGAACACTGAAGAACAAAAATACTAATGGATTCTATTCACTCAACATTCTCACTGCACCAAGGGAAGAAGAAATTCTGATTCTAGAGCTCTTTCTTGACTTTTTGATCTTACTCATGGCATCTCCTTCTCTCCCTCCTCTCTCCCTCCCTGTCAGCCCAATTCCTCTCAACAGACGACTCATGTGCCAGGCAGAGGAAGAGAGGAAGGGAGAGGGTGTTAAAAACAAGTACAAAGCGGATGAAAAAGAAGCTCTTGTCCTCAGGGAAGGCAACTTGAGGGACAGGAAGTTGTTAAAAAGGAGAAATATGAAAAATGCTACAGGAGCCAAGAGAAAGACCAAAAACTCATCCTGAAGGCCTCCTGTCCCTAAATGGTCCAGATAAAAAGAAAACCAGAGAGTCAGCAACTAGATGTGAGAATCTAAAATATCCATGGCCTGTTATTCTGAGAATCTGCATAATAAGGCTGTTATTTGGCAGACCTCAGCATAAGTCAACAAAAAGCATACGGATTTTCTGTGTATCATACCAGGAACTCTGGTTTAATGCCTCAGTCGGTTGTTTTTGATTTTATGTTTCAAACATAAAAAGAATGCTAATGATTACATGCCATATATCTTTCACACTTATGAAATGTAACAGTAGTGAATAAGGACTCAATATCAAACTTCAATTCACAGGCCATGATGAAAGTAAACTTTGAAGAATAGTTCATTGTATCATTTTTTAAACTAGGAAGCTGCATTCTCTAAGCTAAGAGCAACACTTATATAATGCAAAAATGGCTATGAATCAGCTTTCCTTCCAGTCATTTTATGTGACCAATTAGTTGCTAAAATATAGGGAACTAAGAATATTAACCCTTCTGAAGGACAAAACAATTAAAGCGCCTTTCATTCTATCATTTTTTATTTACTCAATATTCTATTTCCCTTTGGGGCGCCTGGGTGGCGCAGTCGGTTAAGCGTCCGACCTCAGCCAGGTCACGATCTCGCGGTCCGTGAGTTCGAGCCCCGCGTCAGGCTCTGGGCTGATGGCTCAGAGCCTGGAGCCTGTTTCCGATTCTGTGTCTCCCTCTCTCTCTGCCCCTGCCCCGTTCATGCTCTGTCTCTCTCTGTCCCCCCAAAAAGTAAATAAACGTTGAAAAAAAAATTAAAAAAAAAATTCTATTTCCCTTTATAGCAGGTATTATTTTTGCCACTGACTAAAGACAACAAGTGGTCTGAGGAAATAACCCTGGACCAGGAAGCAGGATGTCTGGGTCCCAGTCCTGCCCTGGCCTGCGTGTGGTTTTGAGCGAGGCAACCAGCTGGCAATGTGGAGATACGATGGGCAGAATGTAGATTAACCACCAAAAAGACACGAGGTAAGTAACAACCCTATCCATTTAGAAGCTTTCCTCCTCGGTTCATATGTAAAACCATCTACTTTCTGGAATATTATAAGAATTCAGCTTTGTATATATGTGTGTGTTTATACATATACACATCTATACCATCTATTTGCCTACCTACCAACCTATCCAGTTACGTATCCTACTTATTATCTGTCCAGTAAATCAGTAAATATTGGCTCCCTTTCCTTTCTGGTCCTCACTTCTGATCTATATAAAATAGCACAGATAAACCAGATCATTGGTTCTTCAGTGTGCCTCTCAGAACCCTTAGACTCCCTTAGATTGCAAAGGTGAGTCTACAGCCGGCCTTCCTAAAACCCTGCTTCAACCTGATATATTCAACATTCCTTTACTTTAAATGTTGGTGTTCCATGGGCAGTAAGAGAAATGTACCATAAAAAGTTAATATTTAACAGTATTTGACAACTTCAGATTTAGATGATCTCTAAGGTAAGATTTTCAAATTCTAAGATTATACATTCTATTATTTTTTTCTCTCTTCTCCTAAATCTAATACTTCTTTATCAGGAACATGATGGAGGTTAAAATCTGTTGGTGTGTATCTAGGTATGTGGTTGGGAAGGGGTCTGATTATAATATAAAACCTAGGAAAAATAATGTTACACAATATAGGCAAAAAGGATAGCAGAGCTCAACTTTAAAGAGAGAAGAGGGGGCGCCTGGGTGGCGCAGTCGGTTAAGCGTCCGACTTCAGCCAGGTCACGATCTCGCGGTCCGTGAGTTCGAGCCCCGCGTCGGGCTCTGGGCTGATGGCTCAGAGCCTGGAGCCTGTTTCCGATTCTGTGTCTCCCTCTCTCTCTGCCCCTGCCCCGTTCATGCTCTGTCTCTCTCTGTCCCAAAAATAAATAAACGTTGAAAAAAAAATTTTTTTAAAAATAAATAAAGAGAGAAGAGAAGGTTCAAGGTAGAGGTGGTGAAGAACTAAAAAGGTATGAACATCTGCATGATGACTGGCCAGGTTCCCGGCCTAGGAAAAGCAGAGAACACAAATTCACAGGACCAGGCACCTGCTCTTCTCAAATCTGTGTGAGCTGGAACTGATGTGGGGGGGGGGGGGGGATCACTGACATCCGAATCAACCCCAAAAAGATCTACATCCCATCTGTCAGGAGGATATTAGAATATCTAACAGAAGTTCTTCTCAACCTGCCCCACTCCTCAGCAGCTGCTTACTCATGTCTAAAAGTATCTGAATCAAGGGGCACCTGGGTGGCTCAGGTCATGATCTCGCAGCTCGTGAGTTTGAGCCCCACGTAAGGCTCTGTGCTGACAGCTCAGAGCCTAGAGCCTGCTTTGGATTCTGTGTCTCCCTCTCTCTCTGCCCCTCCCCCACTCACACTCTGTCTCTCTCCCTCAAGAATAAACATTAAAAAATATTTTTTAAAGTATCTGAATCAGTTTATGTTTTTTTCAAAGTCTATAAGAAAGAGGCTCAAAATCTAAAACTCAAACAAAAGCTATACGGGAATGGATTCACACCACCAGCCCTGTAACCACATCTACTCCAATAAAAATGTTTATTTAGACCACGTTCGGGCCCATGCAAACAATCCACACATACAAATAACTAGATGTTAAATATTTCCAATTTGGTAGAGATCACTTAAGAGCATTAAACACAGGAAAAGTCAAAGGGGAACAGGTTCAAAAAAAGCTAATATCAAATTCAGTGACTCCATAATATGGAGAAACTATTCATTGGCCTAACTGTAATATAAAGCCAAGAAACTAGAGAACTCTGCTTCTCAGGAAGATTTTTTTAAATTTTTTTTAGTGTTTATTTATTTTTGAGACAAAGCACAAGCGGGGAAAGGAACAGAGAGAAGGCGGGACACAGAATATCAAGCAGGCTCCAGGCTCTGAGCTGTCAGCACAGAGCCCGATGCAGGGCTTGAACTCACAGACCGTGAGATCATGACCAGAACTGAAGTCGCTCAACCAAACTGAGCCACCCAGGTGCCCCTCAGGAAGGTCTTTTTAATTTATTATTATTTTTTATAAGACGCTTGTTATAAGAAGCCATGGTTGCTGGGATTAATCAAAGTGTCAGTATATAGTTGGTTTTAAGCATCTGAGTGTGTAATTTTACACTTGGTTAAACCTAGCCTGGATCTTTCTTAGGGGACTCTCCTTCAGTAAGCTTATTGTTGTTGGCCTTTGGCCATATTGGACACATACGTTTAACAACATCTAACCTAGCACTGGGTACCCCGTAAATTGAGAAAAAACTTTGTGGGTCAATTTAATATTGACTAGGCTTAAGAATTAGTAACCCTTCATAGGGGCAGAAATTTGCCTAGAGGAAAGTTCACAGTTTACCTCTTCCAACTTTATCTCTGTAATATTTAAGCCAATGATCAAATGTGGGCTCTGGGACCCAAACCACACTGCTAAGAACAAGCTGTAGTTACCAGTGCCTTGCCCAGCCTCAGCCCTCGCTGGGAAGCCTATCTCTGATCAGAGCCCCCCGCCAGAGTCATTGCGTCCCTTTGCAGTACTGATCTTGGCAGGATAAACAATATTCCCAACTCACCACTGGTTTAGGAGGAAATGAGGGAGAGGGCAACATTTTTAGCACCACGCCTTACTGACACAAAGCTCGGGTGAACAGTAAAATCCAAGTGCATCAGTATCCATTTTTTCTCATATGCTCCATAAATTTCAAAAAGATGTTTATCTTAGAAATGCAGATAGGACTTTAACCACAGGAGAGCAAAGTTGGCACCATTACTAATAATTCTCAATAAAGACCTTCATTATACTGAACTTTATATACTGCTAACTTCAAAATTAAAAAATAAAACCCAGGGGAAACCAGAAGATTTAATTAGGTCAGAAAAAAAAAAAGTCTTTTGAAAAAAAAAAAAACCCTATTACAGATAAACTGTTAAATCTCTGGATCGACCAAACACTATCTTCTTGAGACACTGAGATATTAATCCAAACATAAGTCCCAATTTGCAAATTGGGCAAGTCTGCACTTTTCCCCATGTGTTTACAGTAGGGCTCCTGAAAATACCAACTATCCCTGTATCACAAAACATTTTTTTAAGGGGTACCGATCTCTAGTATCTCTGCCATAGCATTGTTCTCATTTTGTACCAGGTTAAGAAAAGCACATGAGCTTTCCTCCTAGCTCGGTGATTCTTAAACGTTTGGGAGTTTATGGATCCTTTTGAGAATCTGAACAAAGCTATTCATGATCTGTCCTCCAGAACAAGTGTGTGTGTGTGTGTGTGTGTGTGCACGCGTGCACGCACGCACGCAAATTTTATAATTCCTTGAGTTTACAAAGTTCTTAAGAACAATTCATTTACTCGAAAGGCAGTTCAATGACTACCTATATCAGAATCACCAGATTATTTCTTAAAACACAGGTCTTGAGCCCTGCCCTAGACCTATGGAAGCAATTGCTGAGGGAGAGGCTGGGGCTCTATTTAGGTGCTTCCCGGTGATTCTGTTGCTGGTTGAAGACAAGTCCCGTCCTCTACTCTGGTCACTTTCCTCTCCTCTCATGTTATCAACTGGTTCTGAAACAGATCCTCCCCAGCACTCGCTTACCTGTCTCCTGAGGAGCCCAGCCTCTGTCATCTCCCCCTGACCAAAGGGCATCTCCACCAGCATCCACACCCGCTCTGCACGCTCCGCTCACAGCCACCCCCGCTTCCATGCACACCAGGCTCCTGGGCTCTTGTGTACATCTGCAATCCACTTCCTGGCCAACTGCCGAGAAAACTCTTGTTCACCTGTCCATAAGACCCATTGCCGCAGAATGGACTAGGTGTCCTCTCTGTTCCTGTGTTATCAGCTCATAATTCTCCCATGAATGAGATCGTCCCTCTTCTCACTCAGTATGGGGTTCAGTGGTCTCACAGACTACATGGTGAGCACCCTGGGCTTAATGCAGAAGCGGTGCCTGGCCATCCAGGGTGGCTGCTCCTTAGCTACTTGTAGTATGTGACTTACACTGCTATACCTGAGCCATGTCCAAGGCCAATGCCAAAAAAAAAACTGGAGATCCTCCAAAGCGTTATGCAATGAGGAGAATGAGGCAGACAATGGTGGGGGCTGCCTGATTTATCAAAAGCACTCCGGTCACCATCCAGTAAGTCAGGACCTATACACTGTTCATTGTAGTAAAAGATGGATGAAAGAAAAGAGAGAGAGAGAGAGAGAGAGAGAGAGAGAAAGAGAAAGAGAGAGAAAGAGAAAGAGAAAGAGAAAGAGAAAGAGAAAGAGAAAGGAAAGGAAAGAAAAGAAAAGAAAAGAAAAGAAAAGAAAAGAAAAGAAAAGAAAAGAAAAGAAAAAAGAGAAAGGAACAGAGGGTCCCAATCCTCAATTTTAGTATACTTAGCAACACATATGTAACCAACTCTAGTTCAGCCCTGTGATGAGGACACATGGTACCAGAGACTACTAAAAGACTATTTCAGATTAGGAAGAAAAAGGGTGAATTCACAGGGGAGAAGACATTTCAGGTGTGGCTGGGAGGACTGGTCAAGTTTTGAGGGTGCAGACAGACAGAGATTCGAGAGAGCATCAACACAAAGGGGAGAAGGGGAGAAACATGCACCATAAGAAGGCATGCAATCAAAGCTCATTTCAGCATGAATAATATGAAGAAGGGATGAATTAGGCTGCAAAGGCAAACCAGAGCAGGATAGTGCCGGGAATGAGATTATCACATTGCGACATTCACGCTCCCATATGGTCACCCACAGCAGCCTGGTGACGAAGGAGGGCAAAAAAGGCATCCCATGTTACAGACAAGGGAAGAGGTCAGAATACTGATCTGACTTGCTTACAGTGAAGAAGTGGATAATGGCAAGACGCAGGCTTTCCTTACAGTAAAATTGTTGTACACAATTACAGTAAAGTGACTATTCCATGGATGCTCCTTCCGCATTTACTACATAAGTAAATTGCATCTTTACTACAACGGACACGTTGGATGTCATCCTTGAATTTTATCCCCAAACAGCGTTGACATCTTAACACCACCGAAGATCCTTTACATACCTATTAAATAAAGATTTGATGGCAACAATATGGAGTTAATGAAGGGAAGGCAAAAGAGAAGTGAGATTTATTTCCTCAAGTAGATACCAGAGCAAATTCACTCCCACCATCAACTACCAATAATTCTGCCGAACAAATCGATCCTTTACAAACTGAAGCATGTTAAGCAGGAGTGCCTTAGAGAAGCAATACACTGAGGTAGGCATGTTTACGGCAAAATGCAGGGGCATGCAAAATTAACTGCTTGTTTGCTTTTCCATTTACATCAGAAACCTGCCCTTACAAGTAAAGCAGCCACAATGAACCATCACTAAAGCGTAGACACTGAAGCAGGGTGCTGAGAGATCAAATCTCCCTTCAAAATTGAAAAGAAATGCTAATGCACTCCAGCTCAGAAGTACCATACCAGAAAGGAAATTAATACTGAAACTGGAACAGCATCTACTGTTCCACCCAGCAGGAAGAAAACAATGGTGTTTGGTCAAGAAGTTCAAGGAAACATAGGGATCTGATAGGAACAGAGGAAATGAAGATGGACCTTACGAAGAATACAAACTGGAACAAAGCTGTCCAAATGAAACTCCAGAGGGAGGGCAAGGCTTGTGTTGAAAAGCCTACGATCAGAGCAAAACTCCATGTTCTTGAAACTCCTACCTTGCCTCTTACTCTTGCCTCCCACATAGAGAGCAGGAGACAATTGAAAAGGGACCACAAAATAAAAAAATAAATATGTAGAAGAGTGCAAACATAATTAATTGTATCGCATCACTTTTTGAAGGCAGGACTTTCTATATAAAAGGTCCGGTCACACGCTGGACCAACAGTATTTAAGAAAATGAAGAAATGAGGGCAGACTGTTCTCATCTCATTTTATTTCGCCTCAGTTTAAAAGCCAAGTGACATACAGGGCACAAAACTCTTGCACTGTCTTCACATCCTATTTTTGCTTTGGACCCAAATTCAATCAGCTACTAAGCATTCCAATTACTCCTCCGTGTGGACCAGACACGTTCCCCTTGCTGCAGGGGGAAGACGATCCTTGTCCGTGCCCTAAAAGGGTGTGTTGCCATTTCTTTATTCCTCTCATTTCTGGTCCTTCTTCTCACTATGAAAAGAACCATGTGGACGGAACAGACTACAACATCCAGGTCCTCGAAGGACCTAGGAGATGAAAACCATACTTGTTTGTTTCTTTGCTAAGTTCTCTGATGTTCAGCCACAACTTTCCATTCTCACCACTAATAGATCCACCTTGGCTCCTTCTGGCTGGTCCTTTTATTGTCAGTCCAATTTTCACTGATCATTCTTCTTTTGTTGTTTTTAATGTTTGTTTGCTTATTTAGTTAGTTTTGAGAGAGAGAGAGAGAGAGAGGGAGAGAGAGAGAGAGAGAGAGAACACAAGCAGGGGGAGACAGGGACAGAGAGAGAAGGAGACACAGAATCTGAAGCAGGCTCCAGGCTTTGAGCTGTCAGCGCAGAGCCTGACGCAGGGCTCAAATTGACGAACCGTAAGATCACGACCTCAGCTGAAGTCAGACGCTCAATGGACTGAGCCACCCAGATGCCCCTGATCATTCTACCCCCTCCTGTAGTGGGGACATGTCCCTCTACTACACTAGTTGTTTGATTTGTCTGATGATTATGTTCAGATTCTTGGCTCCAAATATCATGAAGCCTGGGTAATCTAAATAGAAGAGCAATTCATCAGAAGGGTAAATAATAAATGGTAGATTGGAGAAACATGCTTTGCAGGGACCTAGGGAGGAGAGAAAGAGAGAGAGAGAGAGAGACAGAGAGACAGAGAAAGAGAGAGAGAGAGACAGAGAGAGAGACAGAGAGAGAGTCAGTCTGCTCAGGAATACTGGACTCTCATGTTACTCTGCTCCGCAAAAGCCACACAGTGAATCATCACTCACTGGTCCCACCGGTCATTGCCTTAAAGTTCACATTTCCTGCATTTAAGCTCCTCGTTGGCTGCATGTGGTCACTGAACCACATTCCAGCTACTAGAGAGAAGACAGAGGGACTCCCCATCTCCCTTTGGCCCCTTCACAGGGAGGTGGGTCCTGTATCCGACTTGTCCGGAGATCCCCCCAACCCTTGCGATCTACCCCCTGCTGCTTATCTCTCAAGAGAACAGATCATGAAGAGAATAAAGCAGCAGTGCTAGAAAGATGCCATCACAAGTAGTGCAACTGCCAGTCCAATTAAAGGACCTGTTACCTCATTTCCAAGTGGCACAACTGCCTAGCAATTATTCGAGGTGATGTGGAAGGGAGCCTGACATCTCAACAGTGAGAGAAAATGAAGACAGTGAAGGCAGGTAACGTCTTGGGAGCCAGAAGTCTGGTCTACAGTAAATGACGCTCGTATCTACTTGTTTACTGTTTACACATACCTTCATTCAAATATTTGCTTGGACTACGCGTCCATGTTTGTTTTAGATTCAAGCACCTCGAAGATGACAATTCGTATTCTCTGAAATTCTTCATAAAATAAGAACACGCGGAATGGAGGGTGACTGTACAGGGTCTCTTTACACTTGCTCCATGCAAGACCCAGCACAGGGCTACAAACTCGAGGATTCTCAATAATCCTTTGTTGATGACAGAAACTAGGAGGTACATGACGAAAAGGGCAGAGAAGAAACAGAAAACTAAAACCCAACTCTACAACAGTGGTTAACATTTAAAATGTCAACTAATCTATATTCAACAAGAAGTTCTAGAGCATTTTCACACACTTGAAATACAAGCTTGTCATTTTGAAAAATAAAAAAGAATAAAAAGGAATACTGCACCATTAAAGATGTGTTGGGCAGAATTACAGCATACGCGTGAACGGTTATGTCAGCGATGCCAAAATGAAATAGGAGGAGATGGGCCAAAGAGGAGAAAGGGGGAAAAAGGTGAGTGAAGCCAAAAATCCAACAGTGTAATGGGTCCCGAAATGAAATAGTATGCATACAGCCAAAAAGAAAATAGAGTTATAAATTAAGCCAACAGAAAATTTGGTGTATGATTCCACCAAAAACATTAGCAAAGAGGGCCAAAACCAAATGATGGGAACAAGAATAAAAAATGGCATTTTAAAAAGAAGCAAATTTAACCATTTGAAACTTCTCAAAGGTAGTATGGCAAAGCTACTCTGCAGTCATTTATGAAATGGCTCATTTTGTTGATTCAAACCCTGGTTACGTTACATATACGGAATGACAAGAAAATCTGATACTTAACTGATCACCTACTATGTAGCCCTTACTTATCATACCATACTTAGTATTCATACTCAACAACCTTACCAGGAATTATTGTGCTCATGTAACTGATGAGCAAACTACAGCTCGCAGAGATAAGCTTCTTGAGATTAGATAAGCAAGTTAACAGTAACTAGCATCAAAACAAGATGTGCCTGCCTTCAAAACTTAACCACCTCAAATTTTTTTCCCCTCACAAATACAGGATGGGATACAGAGATCACTGGTTACCTCTCAAGAGATGTTTTACAAAATTACTGATTTTTCCAAATGGTTTTAATCAAACTTATATGGCTAGAAAAATATCTGTATCCCCTTCCAAACTGCCTTAGGTACTCTACTCACCCAAAGATTTGTAATCTGTTCTTCTATGTCTTGGTCATTTACTTATTTATGGAGAGAGAGAGAGAACACAAGCAGGGCAGAGGGTATAGGGAGAGCGAGAGCGAGAGCGAGAGAGACCCAAGCAGGCTCCACGCTCAGTGTGGAGCCCAACGTGGGGCTCGATCCCAGTCCCTGGGATCATGACCGGAGCCAAAATCAAGAGTCAGACGCTCAAATGACTGAGCCACCCAAGTGCCCCATGGCTTTTTCCTTTAAATAGCAGTTAGAAATTTAAGACTATTTACTCCCCCCCACAAAAAAAAATAATAAGCAAAATAGATTTTAAGCCAAGAGCATCCATCAAAGTAACTAACGAACTGAGAAAACACATTCTTTGCCAAGTGGCCACAACTAAGAAACCAAAGAAATCTGAGCTGAGAAGGTAGTTTTCTAGAGTGCTGTTTCCATGGCTCATAAGTTCACGTCCAACATTAATAAATCCTAAAATCAACCATTACCTTCATGTTTCCCACTTGTAGAAATCACAGAAATATTTTTTCTAAAGAAGTATTCATGGCCTATCATATGTACTTTCCTAGAATGTCTCATAGTCCAAGCATAAGTGGCGTCAAAGTCACACCACAAATCTTACAAGATCCAGAAAATACAAAAATGCATTCAGCAGAATTCAACTGCATTTACTAACTTAGGCAGAAAACTTGGCTAATCCTTACAAGATGAGATTTTCAATAGGAGTCGACACCAAAAACATTGAATTCATTTGAGTGTGTGTGAGTGTGTGTGTGTGTGTGTGTGTGTGTGTGTGTGTGTGTGTGTTGGAGGGGGAACTGGAGGGAGGAAAACAATCCAAAAAAAGATGCTATTAGGCTTGGTAAATACCAGATGGAAAAGTCATTCATTCTACAAATATGCACAGGCCCCTGGTATGTGCTGGGCTGTGTACTCTGCGATATGGTGGTAAACACAATGGAAGCAGTATCTGCCCTCATGGAGCTCAATGGTTAATAGCGAGAACCTACCGCCTAGTGAACAAGACTTGCCTTTTCTTTAAAGGTCTCTGTTTGAGAGATTCATGATCCTGTGAAGAAACAAAATAAAACAGAGGTGATGCTCTGGGCAAAGGATAATCCACACCAAAGGAGTTCAAAGAAGGGAGAGAACACCACCTCCCTCCTGATTCTTCCCCTCTGGAGGCAGCCATAGTGGCTATGATGGTTTATCTTGTGTCAACTTGTCTGGATCACGAGGCACCCAGATATTTGGCTACACATTCCATCTGGGTACATCTGTGATGGTGTTTCCAGTAGAAACTAGCATTTGAATCAGTCAACTGAGTAATGCAGACGGCTTTCCCCAGAATGGATGGGCATCATCCAATCCATCGAGGGCCTGAATAGAACAAGAAGGTGGAAGAATGGAAAACTTGCTCTCTCTGGCTCACTGCATGAGCTGAAATATCAGCCTTCTCCTGCCCTTGGACTGAGACTTACATCATTGGCCTCTGGTACTCAGGACTACACCACCAATTCTCCTGTGTCTCCAGCTTATTGGTGACAAATCATGGGATGTGTCAGCCTCCATAATCATGCGAGCCAATTCCATATAATAAATTGCCATATAGTCAGAGTTCTCCAGAGAAACAGAACCAATAGGATACATACATACAGGCTCAGTAGGTTAGCTGGGGACAGACTGATATTGGTCTTGACCGTAGGGCACCCTGTCTTCCTCATGTCACAGCACATACAGAAAACAAATATGTATACATCTCACTCTCTGTCCTTCTGCAGGGAAAGTTACACCCCGTGCCCATTTGGGGTACACAGGCTGGCAAACTCTGCTCTGCCCTAAGAACCAAGAAGAAACTATCTTTGTTTCTATCCCAAGGGGACTTGCTTCTATCTTGATCACTTCTGGCCTTGCATGCTCAACCCTGGACACCGAAAGGCTCAGTTATGCTGGGAGTTCAGCTGGAGTTCAGTTTTATTGCAAGCAGAGACTGTGAAGGAGGTAATTCTAGGTGGACATGTACTTGTCCAAAAATGAAGAAATCGGATTGAAATAAACTGGTCATGGCACACATTTTATCCGGATGTGTGGAGAAAAGAACTGTTCCAGAAGTGACCAAGAGGTGGGTAGGATAAAATGAGGGTGTGGCACAGTTGAGGGAAGAATGTCAGGTGTTAGGGTACTGGGGGGGTCCTACATGTCAAACAGAAAAGTTGTATTTACTGTAATGGCCAGGGACAAGCCATTTTGGACACCTGAGCAGAGACTGATGTGACAAATAGTACTCCATCAGGAGCTGCACAGTATGAACCAGAACAAAAGAGAGAGGAGCATCACCAATGAGCACACGGGCGGCTTCAAAATGAAGAAATGCTTAAATCCACCAAATATTTTGGAGTTAGATTTGGCATGTAAAAGATGGTCTGTTAAAAAATAGACTGTAACAAGCTCATTTCACTAAGAGGTTTATAAATCATTTGAATTTTTTTTTTAAAGTTGGGGGGCAAAACAACAGGGGCACCTGGGTGGTTCAGTCAGTTAAGGGTCCAACTCTGGATTTCAGGTCAGGTCATGATCTCACGGCTCCTGAGTTCGAGCCCTGCATCGGTCCAGAGCCTGCTTGGGATTCTCTCTCTCTGTCTCTCTCAAAATAAAAAATAAACATTTTTAAAAAATTTAAAAAATAAAACAACAGAATTTAAAAGTAAACAGAAGAGGGGCGCCTGGGTGGCGCAGTCGGTTAAGCGTCCGACTTCAGCCAGGTCACGATCTCGCGGTCCGTGAGTTCGAGCCCCGCGTCGGGCTCTGGGCTGATGGCTCAGAGCCTGGAGCCTGTTTCTGATTCTGTGTCTCCCTCTCTCTCTGACCCTCCCCCGTTCATGTTCTGTCTCTCTCTGTCCCAAAAAAGTAAATAAACGTTGAAAAAAAATTAAAAAAAAAAAAAAGTAAACAGAAGATATAAATTTAAATTTAGCCTATCAGAACTAAACGCATCCCCATGGTATTTCCTTTTACAGTTATTAAAATGATAACAGAGAAAAAATATCCTTTGGTCACAAAACTATCCTGTAATTCCAATTTTCTTGGCAAAACGTTGAAAGAGATTATGTATTGGGGGATTTATGTGGAAACCCTTATCAAGTCGAATACCAGGTCTTAAAAGCTAAAGGGAACATGAACCTTGCTTAAGAAGTCAAAAAATCAGCAGTTAACCGACATTAATTGACATTATAACACTAGATACCAGCCTTCTTAAGCCATCTACAAACAGAGGCTCTTATCCGACTTGCTTTAAATGAAATTTTTCAGTGCTTGACCAAGCACAGACAGATCTGGCCTCACCAGACAAACAGCTTCACTTAAAAACAGGATCGTTTAACCTTAGGGATTTCTGCAAAGGTTTTCATGGTTGTTGTTGTTGTTGTTGTTGTTGTTGTTGTCCTCGTCGTCATCACTGTTGTTAATATCCCTAATATGGAGACTGAGACTATATATCTATGCTTTATAAATCACAAAGCACAAGCTTCAGGTAAATCATCGTTAAAGTAAGTGACTCCCAGCAAGCCCCATCTTCCTGCCTGTGACCCTGTAAGCACAAACCATATGCCAGCCCATTACGACAGCTCAGGCTATTAGGAGCAAATGGGGTCAGACTGTAATTACACTTAAATAGGGCTCAAAGTCCTACCGCAGGCAAGACATGCATTTCCCACGTGGTCCCAAGGAATTTTCTTCAAACACACCCAGAATCTCAGTTAAAATAAAATTATTATTGGCTTACATCTCTGGATATGCCAAAGTATACAAGGAGACCAGGCAAGTTGTGGATTGTAGCGGGAAATGCAATTAATGAGCAATTACTATTTAAAGACCGAATCCCTGTCAAAACAGCTTGACAAAAAAAATGGTGGTTTTTAGCACACACAGCTTGCAGTAGTGCTGTCAACAAAAACAGTGGGTGGTGATCCTGCCAGCTAAAATGGTGCTTTAATGGGGGTAAGGGAGAAAAGAACCGTTTTGCCCCCTCCCGTGGACCCCCTTCAAACAGTGGTTCACTTGGCCATATCCCAGTCCTGTTCCTGAAGAGCTCCCTGGTTCTTAACAAGGCCATCTGGGCAGGTAACCCCAAAGGCAAACCTTACAGCAGCTAGTAGACCTTCAAAGCATGTCACACGAAGTAAGATTGCTCCTCAGATGCAAGCGGTCTCACCCTGAGCAAACTTAGACCACTTAGGCTATAATCAGGAAATATCAACGGAGGAATTCTAAAACTATCCTAGAGTGAAACACGGGCAAATTGCTTTAAACTTTTCACTGAACAGAAGTTTCCAAGATGTCTCATCAATGCTGGAGGTTAATTCTGACAGGGGAGGGAAGAAAGGGACATCCTTAATGGCACCCTCTCCAATCATGGGAACAGAAGGCTAGGGGTCTTGAGGTCAAGAACTCTGTCTCCTGTTTGGAAGGGGGTTCATTTTAATGGTGACAGCAAGGATTTCGGGTGGCATAAAATATTAAGCTATCACCATCACTAATGAGGCTGGGAAGCTATACTTGGCTTTTGCCTCCTTGTATCAATTAGGATTTGATTCATCAAAAAGGGCAGGAAATCCAAATGGCAGTGGGTTAAACAAGACCCCAGAATATTTCCTTCCCAAACAGATGAAGTCTGTGTGAGTAGTCTAGGGTTGATATGGGAACTGTGTTCTATGATGTCCCCAGAGACGCTGAATTCCCTCCAGCCTGTGATTTCACAGTCTGAAGGGATAGTCTAGATCTGCAGTGTTGGGATGGGGCCCCACCCAGCACATTCACAGTCCATGACAGAGGATGGAGGGGAGATAAGGACACTTCCCTCCCCTAAAGACAACTAAGGGGAATTTGTGCACAGCATTTCCACACATAGCCACTGTGTGGAGTGGGGCCATTCAATTCAGAACTACTAGCCACATGTGACTATTTCAATTGAGGGTTCATGCCTGTAAGAGACCCTGGAGTCACAGAGGTCTTCATGATCTTCTCTTTGTCCCTTGAAGACGCATATACAGCCCCTAATGCCTTTCCACCCTCCTTCTCACTCCCTTGCTAGAACAAGCTCTCCATGGAAATAGTCATTAGACATTCACCAGAAATGTGGGGAGGGAGCCTCGCCCTACTGTCAAGGCTATAATGGGGTGAAAAGGCAGAGGGAATAAGTGTTCTAGGTATCCCAAGTTGGAACTCGGCACACTGTTTTACGCAAAGACCACAGTATGTGGTGGTGAGATTCTATGATTTAAAATACTGCTCTGTGGACCCATTTTAGGGTCTAAAGAATGTGGTGAGCTGATAAAAATTTATGTCTGAAAATATCTGAATTATGCCCTCGCTTTTGAAGCCTGTCATCACTGAATACAGAACTCTAGATTGGCAGAATTATTTCAGGATTTAAAAAATATCATGTCACCGTCTTCTGGATGCCACTGTTTCTGTTGAGAAATCAACTCAAATTCTTATTGTTGCTTCTTTGAAGATCTTAGGTCTTTCTTCCTCTGGCTGCTTCTAGCATTTTCTCTTTGTCTTTGATTTTCAGCAATTTGACCTTGATGCCCCTAGATATAGTGTCCCTTGTGTTTACCTTGTTGAGGTCTGTAATTTCCCCCAATCTTTACGAGATATCTTCTACCAATTTTGGAAATTCCCAAGCATCATCTCTTCAGACGTTGCTTCTATTCCATTCTTCTTTCCGCTTTTTCTGGGCCTCTAGTTCCATCTAAGTCATATGTATCCACCACGTCCATATATCTCTTAGGTTCTTTTCTGTATCTTTTATCTTTTGTCTCTCTTTTCATCAGTCTGGCTATTTTATTCTGTCTTTTAACTACTTTTTCATTCATGTATTTAATCTACTGGGTTTTTAATTTTAGCTATTACCCTTTTCAACTTTAGAATCTTATGTAACTGATGTCAGTTCTGAAACTTGTCTTTTAATTCTTCTAACATATAAAATCATAGTTCTTTTAAAACACATAAACCTCAACTCCTATTTTGATTTGAGATACCCTGTAGATCTGTTTCTACTGTCTTTATTTGCTCTTGGTTTTCGGTCATCGGTTTGCCATCTCTTCATATGCCTGCTTATTTCTGATGGGCTTCTGACGGAAGATAGGTTTGGGGTACTAGCCATTCCAGACCACCTGGATTAAGATTAAGATGACTTGAGCTGGGGCGCCTGGGTGGCTCAGTCAATTAAGTAGCTGACTTTGGCTCAGGTCATGATCTTGCAGTTTGTGAGTTTGAGCCCTGCGTCCGGCACTGTGCTGACAGCTCAGTGCCTGGAGCCCGCTTCAGATTCTGGGTCTCCCTCTCTCTCTGCCCGTCCTCAGCTTGCACTCTTTCTCAAAAATAAATAAGCATTAAAAAACATTTAAAACAAAAATATTTTGAGCTGGTCTACTTCCTACTCACCCTAACACCTAGGATGTAGCTTTTGGGATCTCAAAGCCTGGTGTACTTACCTTCTCTTTGGCAGGCCCTAAGTTTCAATCTAGTTGCCCTATCCCAACTGTCAGTCTCCTGTAAGCTATACTCTTTAATACCTATTGTCAATTACGAAAGCACAGTCTGAGAGGCTGTGACACTCAGTCTTGAGGAGAAAAGTGGCCCTAAATGCTGGGCTCACAGATCTAGGCCTCCTGGATCATACAACTACTCTTTAGCAGACCTTTGATAATGCCACAAAGATAGCTGTATATATACATACAGTCCAGTTCTCTAATTGTTCTTAGCAAAAGGGTTGGCCTAAAACAATTTAGTTCTATTGCCACTAACTTATGGGGTGATAAACTTTTATTTCCATCCTTACAACAACTATAGAAAGTACTACTTATTACTGACATTTTCTATCAGAGAAGATGAATGTTTAAACAGTTTTGATAATTTACCCAGGCTCATCAGCTACCAAAAGACTAAGTCAGGATTTGAGAACAGTTTAGTAGAACTTCAGAGCTGAGTCTCTCTCTCTTTTTTTTTTTATGAGTTTATTTATAAACTTATAAATAAACAGAGACCGCGCACGAACAAGGAAGGGGCAGAAAGAGAGACACAGAATCTGAAGCAGGCTCCAGGCTCTGAGCTTTCAGCACAGAGCCTGACACTGGGATTGAACCCACCAACTGTGAGATCAGAACCACAGCCGAAGCTGGATGCTCAACTGACTGAGCCACCCAGCTGCCCCATAGAGCTGAGTCTCTTAACCACTACTTACTTATTGTACTTTCTCTGATTTGATCCTTAATATGACTTAAGCAATAAAGAAACTCAGAAAATGCCATGGTGGGGTTCTGAGCTAGTCTTCTGACTTCAAAATCTCACCCTCCTGATGCTCTTTCTACTGGAGTTCAGAATATAAATACATTGGGTTTTGTTTTTTTCCTATGGCAAAGTATATTCGAACTTCAAATGACATTTTGAGATACCATCACATTTCAGTTGAAACTAAGGTACTGTCTATGATCAGAGCTATCCTCATAGTTTCTCTGGGAAAATGTCTGGAGGTGGCCAATATTGTTCTCATTTTTTAGACAGATAAACTGAGGACTGCGAAGATAAAGACCCTAGCGATTGGTTCATTTATTCATTCAAAAAAATATTGAATTAGGGGCGCCTGGGTGGCTCAGTCTGTTAAGCAGCCGACTTCAGCTCAGGTCCTGATCTAATGCTCCGTGAGTTCGAGCCCTGCACTGGGCTCTGTGCTGACAGCTCAGAGCCTGGAGCCTGCTTCGGATTCTGTGTCTCCTTCTCTCTCTGCCTGTCCCCCACTTACACTCTGCCTCTCTCTCTCTCTCTCTCAAAAATGAATAAAGATTAAAAAAAAATTAGAAATTAAGTTGCACAGATTTATATAGGAGAAGATGTGCTTACTACCTGGATACCAGTCACAATGCTATATGTGATTTTTCTGATATAATTCTGATGACAATGCGATGAAACCACTGATCATATTCCCATTTGACTGATGAGAAAAGAGAGGGGCAAAAATGTTAACCGACATGTTCCTTAACTGTAATCATTAAAATCTAGGTTGGAATGATTAGAGTCCAGTGCTTAGTTCTTAAGTTGTTCAGAGTAGAAAGGAAAAGAGTACAAATATCCAATTCAGTATTACCTCCTGTGTGACCACTAATTGTCACTTAAGTAGTCCTTGCCTAATTTTTATCACCGGCAACAATGGGAGTTGTAATACCTGTCTTATCAAACATACTACACCATTGTGAAGATATCATGGAATAATGCATGTAAAAAATGGTTTGGTGCAATGCATCATACTACATAAATGACTGTAAATATTCTTATATTTAGCTCCATTGCATTTTTATTTATCTATTTTTTATTATTTTATTTTAGAGAGAGCGAGCGAGTTGGGGGAGAGGGGCAGGAAGAGAGCGAGAGTGAGAGTGACACAGGACTCAGTCCCAGGACCCTGGGATCATGACCTGAGCCAAAATCAAGAGTCAGAAGCTCAACTGACTGAGCCACCCAGGTGCCCCTCCACTTCATTTTTAAATGGAATCTTTGACATCAGTCTAAGAAATTCTTCTGTCCTAACTAATGTCATTGAGTTGTCAATTTGTTCCTAAATATTTACTGAGTGATTGCTGTGAGTACCAGAGTGATAGAAATAGAGACAATTACATGATGAATTTTGAATAATATTATATTCATAAAATAAAAAGGGAAAGGCTGGCTAAAATCCAGTATTTAAACGAACTAGACAAACAGAACTCCTGCCTTATTTAGGAGGTGGACAGGGCTTTCCCTCTATAGGATTAAATGTGCAGCTGGCTAATGTCAGTGAATTTTCCCTTAAATATTTTGGACATCAAGCAAAAAAGGGGAATTTATACGTACTATAAATTATTACATACGTTTTGGTTTGTAAACTCGTTTATATAGAAATGTAGGTTCCTCTTTTAAGTTGTAGATTAAGAATATCCATAGAAGCTATCAAAATTAATATACTTTTGTTTACATAAAAGCAGGAATACATTATTCAATAGCTCTTATTCTGGGCTTAGTGTGTTCTTATCTGAGAGGCTTCGTGGGTATTCTGAAATAACTGTAAAATTCATCAAACAAATGGCAATGATTACCATGAAATCAGGCTTCTGACTTAGATTTTTCTGCAATTAGGGAGAAAGCATCACACTTGGATTTATGTTATTTAGACTGACTGGGGAAATCCTTTTTAAAGCCTAAGCTAGACTATATATTTTCAAGAATTACTCAGTAGAGCTTCTTTAAAAGGCTTTGTTTAAAAAAATAAGTTAAATCAGGTTTGAAAAATCGGACCATATTTCTCTGCAGCTTTTGGGCTCATAAAGGCCACAGTGTGGAGGATACCGGATTCTGTTGCAAAGGAATAATTAGTCTATTTGTTTTCCTGTACATTGTAATCCTGAGTGCTGAGGTTTTTGTTTGAAGCACTTAAAGGTGTCAGGAAACCGAATTTGCGGGTGAAAAAAAGGCTCAATTAGTCTGTAAAGCATGTCCTTATGATGAATAGAGGGGGAGTGAGGTGGAGTAATTATCAACTGTACTTTGGATAGTCTTACGTAAAAGTGAAGTCCTGTAGTCTGCTCCCTATTTCTCGTCCTGTTCCCTCAGTCCTTTCACACAGGTCTGTTTCCTCCCATAGAACTTAGATCTATATAGTTGGCTTATTTGTGATGTTTATGTTTCTACATTGTTTCCCCTATTAAAATATATCCCAAAGGCCTAGAACATTGCCTGGTATGTAGTAGGTAATAATTCAATATTTTTTTAATGTTTTTTTAATTTATTATTGAGAGAGACAGAGAGAGAACATGAGCATGGGAGGGGCAAAGAGAGGGAGAGACACCGAACCTGAAGCAGGCTCCAGGCTCTGAGCTGTCAGCACAGAGCCCGACGCAGGGCTTGAACTCATGAACCGTGAGATCATGACCTGAGCCGAGTCAGACACCTAACTGACTTGAGTCACCCAGGCACCCCATATACAAATTAATTTCTAATTTTCAGGTTAAATTTGTACTTTCAACAGAAGTTATTAACAGTTTTATAATTTTAAGCTTACCATAATCTATCTCTATTTTTTACACTCCCATCTGATAGAATTCTACTTGGCAATGAGAAAGAATAAAATCATGCCATTTGCAGCAACATGGATGGAACTGGAGGGTATTGTGCTAAGTGAAATAAGTCAGTCAGAGAAAGATATCATATGTTTTCACTCATATGTGGATCTTGAGAAATTTAACAGAAGACCGTGGGGGAAGCGAAAGGAAGAAAAAATAGTTACAAATAGAGAGGGAGGGAGGCAAACCACAAGAGACTCTTAAATACAGAGAACAATCTGAGGGTTGATGGGGGTGGGGGAGAGGGGAAAGTGGGTGATGGGCATTGAGGAGGGCACCTGTTGGGATGAGCACTGCGTGTTGTATATAGGCCAATTTGACAATAAATTATATTTTAAAAAAATTCAATTATGCCTCAGAGTCTTGTTCAGTGCTTAAACTCAGATCTGCTACACAGAATCCCAGGGTCTCCTTCAAACCAAAGCAGCTCTTTATTTTTTTAATAGTTGTTTTTTAATTCAAGTATAATTAACATGCAGTGTTATATTAGTTTCAGGTGTACAATAAAATGATTCAACAATTCTATACATCACTCGGTGCTCATCATGATACATGTACTCTTTTTTTTTTTTTAATCTTTATTTATTTTTGAGAGAAAGACAGAGTGTGAGCAGGGGAGGGGCAGAGAGAGGGAGACACAGAATCCAAAGCAGGCTCCAGGCCCTTGAGCTGTTAGCACAGAGCCCTATGCAGGGCTCGAACTCAGGAACCGTGAGATCATGACCTGAGCCGAAGTCAGAAGCTCAACAGACTGAGCCACCCAGGCGCCCCGACACATGTATTCTTCTTAATCCCCATCCTACCCCCTCCCCTCCGGTAACCATCTGTTTGTTCTCTATATTTGAGTCTGTTTTCCAAAGCAGTTCTTTAAAAAAGATCAAACTTTGTTTCCCAAATATGCATCTTTTTATCCATCTAATCTCCTAATATAGTGTCTTAAACACAAATAATGAGGAGAGAGTTGGGTGAATGGATGTGAAACAGGTCTTCCAGTACCTCCATCTGGACCTCAGTCTGTACTTTCTAACTGATAAAGTTCTTCTGTCCAGATTATCTCTTAACTCAGCAAAAGACCCTGCGGGCAAACATCCCCTGAAGGGAACCTATACTAACCCCTCCTGTAATAGGGGCTGCTGAGCCAGCAGACCACGTGTAATTGATCTTAAGACAATGACCGATTTGACAGACCTTCACTCCCTACCTGCCTGTGCCCACCCACCTCTGTCCACATTTCACTTCTATAAATCTGGAAGTACTTTCGGCACTTTGGAGACAGCCTTTGAGACGCTAGTCTGCTGCCTTCCTGATGTTGGCCTCACTGAAATAAATTCCTTTCTTGTTCTACCACCACTCATTTCTCTGCCTTTGGATTTTGTCAGCAGTGAGTAGCTGAACTTGGTCTGTTTGGAACCCCACAGTCAGGTGCTCTTGCACCCCTGTGCCCCGGCTACAGATGACCGATGAATGGAAAGACCCATCATTGGACACGAAAAATCCAGGCACTCAACCATTTTACACAATCAGTGGGAAAATCCCAGGACCTTAGGCACCACATAAGAACATAAATTCAAAGCCCATTTTTACATCCATTTACCCACAATTCTGATTATTTTTTGAAGTTGTTAGAAATATCCAACTTATTTCTCACTCACTGCAACTTACATTCTGCCATTTTAAATGTACATAATGCTTTAAAAATGGACACATGAAAACCGTATGTAGGATTCACACTGTGCTATCATGTATCACCTTCTTCCAGAAACTTCCAAGTTGATCACCTTTAGTTTTAGATATTGGAAAACATCCTTCCATCGCTTCCCACACGCCCATATCTGGTCTTCCTTCAAACTCTAGGAAGCTACAGCGGGGAATAATGTGTTAATGACATAAGGCATCAGGCTGTAAAGGATGTCATGTTTTTTTTTATAGAGCGGGAAGAATAGAATGTGGCACATCAGAATAACAATAGCTCTTGACAAATGGGGGCACAGCCATTCCAGTAAACAGGAACTTCCCTGCAGGAAAACTTCCTCCCCTGGGATCTGTAATTTGGCTGTTGCCTTTGAGAACTGATGAAAGCAATTACAGGACTGAGAGGCTGATTTCCCCTGCATCTGTTCAGGGGAAGCCAGGGATAAGGTTTCATTTATACTAAAGGAATTCACGGTTTCTTTCAAAGTAGAGCCCCGAAAGATGAAACCCATCTCATCAGAGGCACAGGCACCTTGGTGAGATGAAAACCCCTTAAGATTTAGTTTCCCAGGCCTCAAAGGTCAAGCCACTTATTAAGAGTTATAACATTCTGGTCAAAAATGACCACCTTGAGCGCTTCACAGAAGCCATACAGGAAACACAGAGCCATTTTTGTGTGTTTTCATTAACTGAAAGTATTAGTGACCGACAAATATAATGTTTTATTAAAAAGCACAAAGGAAATGGTGCACGGCAGAATTAATTTCTTGCTGTCAGTGTTTTAAAATGCTCTGGTCTGGGAGACCTGGTTCTGTGGCAGTGACAAACGTTCGCTTTGGAGTAAGGCAGGCACGGCAGCAGGTAGAACGGGGTCTCCCCATCCTCAGTAAAACTGATGCCACCCCTTGGCTGCAGAGCAGATGGCTGTCCACCTTGCTGCTGCTTGAGCATGGCCAAAATGGGGAGGTATGAGCTCTTGGGAGTCATGCCCACTGAACACATCCTGTATGCAAAAAACATTCACAGAACACCTACTATATGGCCACCGCTAGGCTAAGAGCTTTTCATGAAGCATCTCACTTTGTATTCAAGACAACACAACGCATTCTATGTATTATGAGTATTTCCATTTACCAATGAAGAAAGTGAGGCTACGAGAGGTTAGCACCTCGCGTCAGTTCACAAAGCCAGGTAGTTCAACACCAGTCTACACACTTAGCAATACCCCACACTGCTTCCCCTGCAACCCCAGTAAAAAGAGGGATGGCCGCAGACATGATACTTCATGGTTGGAGCTGGGTGGAGAAAACCAGACAAAGCTCTCAAAGAGTTGAGAGCGGCCTTGTTTCTATCGAAACTTCTCTGAAGATGAAAGTGTTCCAAACTGTCCCAACACTGGATTCACCAGCCACATGTGGCTAGGGAGCACTTGAAATGTGGCTAGTGTCACCGAGGAAGTGAATTTTTAATTTTACTTTTTATTCATTTAAATTTGAATACCAAATGTAGCAGCTAACATATTAGACAGGGCAGCCTTAGAATTTAGGAAAGACCAAAGACTTTCTCCTAAGTGTCAATACAGGACAGGCAATATAGAGTAATACTCTGAGACATTCAGATGAACCCTCTTCCTTTAAAAATTCAAGGAAGAAGACATTACTTCATAGTTGTAGAAAATCAAAACAGAACTGACTACACCAGCATAGGTGGTAGAAGCAAGAAGAACATTCTAAGCAGAAGTGTGCATTCCCCACATTATCATAAGGCTGAGGAGACAGCAAAAGGAAAATGGTCTACGAATCAAGAGAAAAGCATCATTAATATAAAGGGATGAAAAACAGAAATATGTGTCCAAGGAAAAAGATTATTCTAAATGAAAGGCAAAATACACTGAGAAAGCTTTTTATGAGAACTCTGAATTGTTGATGAGCATGGTCACTGGGGAAGCCACAGCGCCCACAACAGGCCACAAAGGGCTACACTGGGGTATGCCAACAGCCATCACCTGGGGCTGGGGAAGGAAAGGGCCTATTGGGCACCAGATATCTGCTTTTCAGTGCATCTAATCATCAACCCACTGGAAATGCCACATCCCCCCACCTGGGTCTACACTGGCCTAAAGGGTACACTGGATGGGGGCGAGGGAAGAGAAATTATCCGGGACAGGCTGGACCCACAAGGGGCTGGTATAGGACCCCATGTCAATCACACACAAAGCTCCCCAGGAGCATCAGGTTGCAGCTCCTTATCAACAAATCCACAGATATGGTACCATTTTAGACATTAGCTATATATTGGCTGAATATGAGGTCTGGAGTCTTATCTAATCTGTGGGGTCAAATTAAACTTTCCACCACAGGACAGCAAAAAAGCAAACGGGTGGCCTAAAGGCCACATTCAGGTCTGACTTTGCTCACAACGTGTTGAATACCCAGTGCTCTTTATTACATTTCATTTGAATTACTTGTCAGCACAGAGAGATCAGGAAATTTCAGTTTAAAAATGCCACACGTGGGGCTTTTACGAAAACTCAGAAGATCTGGCAAACCTAGACCTATGTACCCACCTGGAGCTGAGCAGGGGTGGCCCCTCTTACATCTGGCCTGCTTCACTCACTAATGTCACTTGTCTCTTGCCTGAGGAGTCATCTGGGTTTGTGGCCCTTGCCATGGAACATGAGCTGTCCGTGCTATAAAGTGGCAATGCAGCTAAGACAGGAGCTCAAGCTGAAGCAAAAATAAATACCCAGAGGAAGACAGGTAATCTTATGTTCTAATGAGTTTGGAACCATCAGTCTTCAGAGAATTAAGGTGTTTTTTTTTCCCCAGTATGCCAATGGGGCGACCATAGACTATTTTTAATTGAACTTGAGCAATGTCACAATACCTCCTAAAACACTGATACCAGCAAGGCTTTTTCAAGCAGTAGGAGAATTCCATCCCATTTTCTCCCCTTTTCTAATTCACAGATACAGTGCATCTGGAGTCTGTTTTAATTCTTAAGAAAAAAAGTACAACTCTGATAAATTTCAAGTATCAACTCTACTAGAATCCAGATTTGTGTGCCCTTGCCCCCCAAATTTTTATCTGTTTACAGAAATACACGATACTCCTGATTTAGTAGAACGCTATTAGCAACTTAACTATAAAATTAAACTCTTAAGTATACATAAAATCACAATTATATAAACATATTCCAGATTTATGAGATAAGCCAAAACCTAATTTAAAGTGAATGGGTGAATGGGATGTATTTCTACTGCAAACTCATTTAATTTGTACAGAAACAATGTACTACCTTGTTTCTTCTTTTCCTATTAACTCCTTTCCCAATACCTCCCCAAACCATGCTGCCCCGACACATGCCAATTTGGGGCACCCACGTTGTGTCCTTGTCCGTGGTGCCTGACATCAATACTAATCATTTCTCCTCTGAGCCCATCAGCTGGACTGTGCTTCATTTGGGTTTGGATAGAAGTGTGGAACATAGGATTGGGAATTTCAAGCCTTTCATAGGTATCAATGTTTACTGTGGATAGCATTTTTCTTTTGGGGGAGGAGGTTTATGTCTAATGCCTTTGTTGTAGCACAAAGGTCCCTAAACACACAGCAGGAAGCTGGCTGCCTAAGGAGCCCTGGAAAAGCTTTGGAAACTAACCTACAAGCTTTATACCCAGAGATTCTGATTCAGTGGTTCAGATATGGGACCCAAGAGTACACACTGTGTATATGTTCCCCACGAGTTTCTGTAGATGAGGCAGATTAAAGAAGCAATTGTCCCCTACTGGTTTGAGCTGCTCTGAACCTCCTCTCTCAAGGATATAGCAAGGTTAAGCCTATGGGGGAGGCTGGAGAAGGCATTCAGAAGGTGGTGCATGAGTCCAGAGGAAGAAGAACCAAGGGTCTAGCTGGGGAGAAAAGAAGTCTGCAAATATACTTTACAACAAATCAAAGCTCCAAAGAGACTCTTCCTCTATGTCGATAGCCCTGTACCTTGTATGCATATAGGTCTATTAGTGATGGGCTGTTACTACTGGGAGGGCATGGACATAGAAATCCTTCCCAGGGTCTGACTTTTCATTGAGTTGTACTACTCATTTCAAGTAAGAGACAATCAAAGACAACTGAAAAATAAATACATGTGTTCCCCCAAAAGAGCCTTGATAGAAGGTTCTCGGGCATTTACAAAGTACTTTTCATTTTTTATGCTCATGAAACAAAGATGGACTGGCCAAGGGAGAATGAATTGCCTCTGAACATGGACGCTATAGACAGAATGTGAGATGGAGAACTTTAAATGGCACCACTGGACACCAATGGCAAAGTCTCCACATGGCACTCTAAACTTAAGCCAATAAAAAAAAAAAAAAAAATGGCAGACCGAACTGCCAAATTCAAATATTGTAATTTACCAAAACTGAGTACAGTAACGCAATCCTGATGGAGCTGGACTTCTTGCCACCTAGAATTTTCCAAAACCAGTCTAAATTTTCCGGTCCTCCTCGCAGGAGAACGTATTCTTATATCGGTTCTGACTACTGAAAATGAATATAAGTGGAAGTATTATGTGGCTGCTCCCAGAAATCAACTTATAACCTGCCTCACATTGGCCCTTTCCCGCTCTCCCTGCTTCTCTTCCTCATGACCTACTCCTTCATGCTACCTAAAATTTGCATGTAATGACTGGAGCCTGAGCAGTCATTTTGAGCCCTGAGTTGTCATGTTAGGCTCGTAGAGGGAAGAGAACGGAGGAGGCTGCCATACCAGGCATGGTCTACTTATTTCTGCATTCCTTTCCCTTAAAAGATAAAATATAGTTGTATTTGCTCACATCATGCTTATTTTGTGTTTTCCATCACCTTGAGTTAGATCCAATCCTAACTAAAACAATGTTTTCTACCAATAATTTCCATCAAGATGTTAGAAAATGTTTTCTTATTGGATTTGCTTGTTCTTTAAAAGGAACACTTAAGTATTTGGTCTTTGCCTCTGCAAATGTAGAAATCCTCCAAGAGGCCAACACACAACAATTCCATTAGCAAAGTCTATAAATTTTTCATCGGCTCACAAGTGTTAATTAGATAAGCTGGACAGAATCAAGAACAAGGAGTTTTCTCCCTTCCCTTTCTTTACCCCACATCTTTCCTCTTTAACTCAACGTTCATGGCACCAAGTTTTTAGTCAGTTACATTACTTCTCACCACAATCCTCCTTCTGCTCGCCCTTAAATCCCCAAGGATACCGATAAGACTTGAGGTTCACAGAATCCATGTAGACTCAATAAATGAAGATGTATGGGGGGGTGGGGGATGAAAAGAAAATCTATCCCTGGAAACTGGAAAATCTGCATCCATATCCCAGCACTACTGCAGATGATCTAGACAAGCCGGTGACACTATTTATCTCCCAGTCTTCTTAACTGTGAACTAAAGGCACTGGATGAGATCGTTAGGTGCTCTTTAAACTCTAGTTCTCTGTGGTCCTGAAATGATACCTCTTAAAGTTTCTTTAAGGGCTCCAAATTAATACTTGCAATACCAACCAAGCTTATTCCAATTCAGAGCAATGCTATTTAAGAATAAGTGACTATTTTTACACCATTGTAGCCTAAGAATGCATTTTGATCGCTGTTCTACTAAATTGATACTCTGTTAAAAACAGAATTGGGGGGAAAATTGAGGGCCATAAAGACTTTGAAAAGAATTTACTAGATTTTGAATGTTTTGGAACAAATTTCAAACTCTCCCAGTGATAAAACAGAAAGCAAAACCACGATGAAGAAGTGTTAGTCCCTTTCAGAGTGTGTAAATCCTGTAAGATAAAAGTTGTTAAATACAATTTAATCCACTCTGGAGTACAGTTAAATAGATATGATGGATGGCAGGTTGTCTTGATCTTTTCCATTTGTTAAATTATGACAGATGAGTGATGTTCGCAGCTGAATCTCCAGGCAGAGCCTGTGTTTGAACTCCCTGTCTTCATCAAGAGCTTCCAATCAACAACTGTTCTGAATCTATCTCCATCAGACCAATGTGACACAACACAATTATGATAAAGGGGAAGGCCAGAAACCTTACAGAATCAGTCCCTCGGTATTTTGTGTGATGTGAAGTGCAATCAAGATGTCAGTGAAGCGAAACTGTCTCAACACATTGGCAGGATTTTGAACTTCTAAGTAAGCTTTCCAAGCAACCCTAGCCCTGCCCCCAAGGGAAAAAAAAAAAAGTTTCGCATTCCATGATTATTCACCTTTAGGGGAAGAATTTACTATGAGGTACGGGTACAGAAATTTTGCACCTTATGTTTCCTGAGTAATACAACAATAACAGATAAATGACTTTTAATTACCTGGTCTAAATTTAAAGGAAGGGGACTATAGAACTAAATAGTATATAATCCAAAAAATAATCATTTGGACTTTCAGTAACAATACAGGTGTTTATTTAGTTGGTAGGTACTAAGCACATTTACATTTCAAATTTGCATGGTGTAAGGGAATACAGATACTTCTCTGCCATACAAAAACATGAATTTATAATGTGGGAAGGTAATGTAGGAACTAACATAGAAATGACTGGCAGTTTAATACTCAAACAGCTCAAGAAAATAATTTATGTACCAAATTTCTCAAAAAAATTTGTTTTCAATGCTCAACAGAGGGGGCACCTAGGTGACTCAGTCAGTTAAGCATCCAATTCTTGGTTTCTGTTCAGATCATGATCTCACAGTTTGTGAGATCGAGCCCCACACTGGGCTCTGTGCTGACACAATGGAGTCTGCTTAGGATTCTCTCTCTCCCTCCCTCTCTCTCTGCCCTTCCCCCCACTCTCTCAATCTCAAAATAAGTAAACATTTAAAAAATTTTAAATAAATGCTCAACAGAAGAAATGTGACCATGACATGGTTAATTTCTAGCATCGATCATCCTGTGGTGACATACTCTCAAAAACCTGGGAATAATCCTTAAAGTTACGTGTTTCAGCATAATACTGAGTCGACTTTTTTGGTCCTTACAAAACAGATCTTACTACATAAATGCCAAATATTTATAATAATGGGACCCTCCACAACTATGTATGTATGTATGTATGTATGTATGTATGTATGTGTATACACACACACACACACACACTTTAACCTAATGTTATAGTGAGGTTTTAGGTATAGTAAAGATTTACAGTCAAAGCAGAATTTCTTCCATAAATATTTGACACTTGACAGGCATTTCATATAAGCATTAAAGTATGTTTAGAGTATCTATTTTTCACTAAGTACACAAGAGATAACTTCAAGGTCCAAAGCTTGATTTTAGTTCACTATTTTATCATTAAGATAAAAAAGAGACTAGGATATAAAATCAGATGAGCTTTATATGACTCTTTATGATTAGAGGTTTTAAAAACCTGCAAAGTTACAGGTTATCTAAAAAAATCAAAGCAGCTGCTTGGGATAATAATTTAAATAACAAATTCAAATGTGTTATTTGGGACAATAAGGAGAAAACACCTAGAACAGTTTTAGAACAAACAGTACGGAAAGTAAAACTAAGAGTCCCAAGGTCATTTTTAATTGCTTTTCTTCAATGTATGGTACAACTTGCTTCTGGCAGGAACTGCACCTTGACCATATTCTTTTGAAACTTTTTTACTGTTTGCTTTTCCTTCAGACTTACTACAAAATAGATGTTCTTTTCAAGTACAATAGAAGTTCTGCTTATAGCAGAAAATTAAAGAATAATTGTAATTATTCAGATAATAAACTTAATTACAGATAACAGTACACCCAGGGCCTAGCCTCGAGCATAATTCTGTAACCTACCCTGTGTTGATCATCTACTTCTTAGAATCAGGGACACACAAGCATCCTTGCAAAGTCCTCTGAGGAAAAGTTAAGCCATATTAAGCTCCTCCATTTCTCTGCTGTACAACAAAGGTTAAGGCATCCCATTCAAGAATACCCCATATAGAAACTTGAAGGGAAATTATCTTTCAAAAACAATCAATAAGTAGTTTCCTGATGATCCTTTGGTTTTTTTTTTTTTTTTAACCTATGAATATACATTTAAATTGAGGTGGCATTCAGAAGCAGTTCAGGGTACAGAAAAATTATTCCTGTTTCCATCAACTGAAATAGAGAAATGCTGCTATTCCGGATGCTAAATAGTCATGAAAAAAAAAAAAAAAACCAGAATAATTAAACCCACTGAAATACTGTAATATAATTCAGAAGTAATATTTTTAAATATCAAAATATCTGAATGTTAAAGATCACCTCCTATTATAACTGAAACTGGAAGAATGTGGAGAAGTCTCAAAACAAAAGACACCGGTCTTTGGATTCTAATCCCCAATAGTCATTCATGCTTACTGATACTGTGACCTTGACCAAACTACCCTAACCTGATGCCCTTGATTTAAGCGCCCATAACCGAAATGATTCTAATGCCTACAGTGCTATTTCAAGGATTACATTTGTAAAAGACAGCATTTGTAAAACACTTGGCACACAGTAGATGAACTTAAGTAATAGATATTTTTCAACCACTTAACATAATTCTTGGGGTTAAATTTCTCACATTTGGGTTTGCTGCAGAATTGCAAATGTTTAACAGCACACAGGAAAACCTATTTATCCATTCTCAAGTTATTCTAGAAATAAAAGCCAAACACATACTCACTTTCCCACATCCAAATTGGGGAGAAATGGTAATTTGGCTGTTTATTTGGACTTCTGTGCCTGCAAAACAGCTTTCCAACATAAATTCAAATTTGACATGCTATTGGCTTGCTACAAAAAAAATCAGCTACTTGGCTGTCTCTCAAAAGACTATACTAAATACAGCTGTGAAACTTAACAAAAAAAAAGTAAGAATACCCAACTAAGCAAAATTTATCTGAGTATACACGTAAATTCATTAAGGATTAGTACCAAAGACAGAATATCTTCCTTCTAAGCCTAAAGATTTTAGAAGGAAAATAAAAGCAATTTTTTGAGGCTAAAAGTGTCCGATGAAAAAATAAATTGAAAATACAATCTCGGAATTCACACAAACACAAAACGAATTGAACTTTCTCATAAGTATCTTTGATGTGTAACAGAATTAGAGGAGAAAAAGGCTTGTCTTAAAAGTTACTCAGTTCATAGTCCCTTCTGTTCAAGAGTCCATTCTATCATATCCCTGGTCAATGTGTATCCAGCCTCTGCTCACATACTGTCAACAAGAGCGAACTCTGTATTTTTCAAATAACTCATTCCATTTTTTGATAGCTCTAGCTGATATGAAGCTCTTCATTAAAAATAAAACCAACAACAACAAAACAAAATAAAACCAAAGCAAAGCTTTGTCCTACCAATAGATTATAGCTAATGGGTTAACTGAAAAACCCAGGTCTTGTCATATGAAATGCAATCAAGGCTGATGCCCTTGTTCGTTACTCATATACTGATTCTTCTTAACCTAAAGGCATAGCTTTGCATCGTGTAGATCTGCTATTTCAAGGTAGACTATTACAGCTCATTTATTTGCAATAATAATAATAATAGTAATAACAACAGAGTTGCATTAAAAAGTAGAAAATAGAAAACAGAAATAGAAAAGTGGTGTCATCTTCAAAGGAGGTGATGGTCCCAGTGTACCTTCACCAGTGATGCTGCATTAGAAATCTGGTTCAGATAGGACACCTGGGTGGCTCAGTCAGTTAAGCACCTGACTTCGCTGAGGTCATGATCTCACAGTTCAGGAGTTCAAGCCCCACATGAGGCTCTGCGCTAACAGCTTAGAGCCTGGAACCCGCTTCAGATTCTCTCTCTCTCTCTCTCTCTCTCTCTCTCTCTGTCCCTCCCCAGCTTGCTCTCTGTCTCTCTCTCAAAAAATAAAAGAACAATTAAAAAAACAATTAAAAAAATTAGAAATCTGGCTCAGAGCATCACTCTTCAGTCAGGGACAAGAACAAATTAGCAGACTTCCAGAGAATGGCTATCCCCATGCTTCGTGAGAGATGGCAGGATTCTGAGACTCAACTGAGGAAATGAAGTACATTTAGTGTGGTGAGAGGGCTGACAAGGGAAGTGAAGATACATGATTTACTCATAAACCTCAGCTGAAACCTTTTAGGTGTCAGCACTGTGCAAGTCACAGATTAGTAATCTTTAAGTATTTGCAGGGCCATGAGGGCTAAAAAATTAAAAACAAAATGGTACTCTCAACAGCCCACAGAATGGGAGAAAATATTTTCAAATCATGTATCTAATAAGAGACTGATATCCAGAATACATAAAGAACTCTTAAAACTCAAGAAGAAATAAACAACCCAAGTAAAAATGGGCAAAAGATCTGAAGAGACAATTCTCAAAAGATATACAGGGGTGCCTGGGTGGCTCAGTCGGTTAAGCGTTCAACTTCAGCTCAGGTCATGATCTCACAGTTCCTGAGTTCAAGCCCCACATTGGGCTCTTTGCTGTCAGTGCATAGCTCACTTCATGTCCTCTGTCTCCCTCTCTCTCTGCCCCTCCCCTGCTCGTGAGCACACTTTCCCGTTCTTTCGCAAAATAAACGGATGTTTTAAAAAAAGATATACAAATGGCTAACAAGTACATGAAAAGACACTCAACATTATTAGCTGTGGGAAATGCAACTCAAATGCACAGTGAGTACCACTTCTCACCCATTAGGATAGCAAAAATCAAAAAGATGGACAATAACGAGCACTGGAGAAGATGTGGAGGAAATGGAGCCCTCATGCCCTGAAGGTGGGAGTGAAAATGGTGCAGTTTCTTTGGAAAAGTTGGGCAGTTTTTTAAAAATATAAACACAGAGTTATCATAGGACCAAGAAATTCTGCTTCTAGGCAAATAACTGAGAGAAATGAAAACATACATGCATACAAAATCTTATATGCCAGTATTCATAGCAATATTATTCATGAAGAGCCAAAAAGAGAGAATAACCCAGAAGTCTATCAATTGATAAATGGATATATAAAATGTGGCATATCCACACAAGGAATTTTTAAGCCATAAAAAGGAATAAAATACTGATATATGCTACAATATGGATGAAACTAGAAAACATTATACTAAGTAAAAGAAAGGAGTCACAAAAGACTGTGTATTATAGGATTCCATTTACATGAAATGTCCAAAATAAGCAAAGTACATTAGTAATTGCCGAGGACTGAGGTTGAGGGGTGGAAATGGGGTTTCACTGCTAATGGGTGATGAAAATGCTCTAAAATAAGATCATAGTGATAGTTTTACAAGTCTTTCTATATACAAAAACCAATGAATTGTATACTTTAAAATCAGTAAATTGTATGGTGTGTGAATTATATGTCAATAAAGCTGTTTTTAAAAAAAAAAAAGAAAGAAAAGAAAGAAATGACACTCTGTATCATTTCAGAAAGCAGACCTAAACATCAATGCTCAGAAGAATGAGACAGAATGAAGTATGACAGTCCATCATTTAGATGTAGTCAATAATCAGAACGGTCTATCTCACTGCTAAAGACAGCAAGTTCAGAGAGGAGCTGAGTAAGCTTCCGAAGTAGCTACCATAGAATGCCCACAACTGAGAAAAATCATCTGGATCTGTTTAAATCTAGAGTGAAACGCAACTCTAAAATACTACCAGTCAATGTAATGAATAAGAACCGAATATTTTAATTCAACACTTACTCTTCAATAACACTACAATAGCAGTAAGTAGTTTAAAATAAGAGCTAGAGTCCCATTACCCTAAAAATTTTTAAGTTTACTTCAAATATAAGTATATACCAGGAACAGCCAACAAACATTTAATACCACTTTCTTTATTTTTGCTAGTCTCTCTGTCTTCACGTTAAACAGCTGCCTTCACTCTTACTGTTAACTTGACCTCAGTGTATGTGCTCTGGCCATGGGGGATTGTATAAATACTGTGTACCCATAATGGAGTTCAAATATAATAAAAGTGCACAGCTGGATTCTGAAAAATTGTTACAGTCAAGATCAAGTCATTGATCAAAATCAATATCAAAAAAACCTGTGACAGGGATAATGCAATGTACCAGCATCAACAGGTGTAATGATGACGTAAGTGAATCCAACTCCCTTTTACAACAGCCACGACATGCAGAGGGGCAGGTTTCTTGTCGGCTTGGTCTGATTTAAATTTGGCTTTACTGGGTCAGTATTTCCACTATTTTTTTTATTTTAAAATTTAAGTGGGAAAAAAAGTTAAAGCCACACTTCTCCAACAATAGAAACTATCATGATTGTCATTTTATCTGTAATTCATAACATAATAGCTACTTAAAAACAACAAATATATACACACGTATGTGTATATGTATATATGTACATGCATACATACACATACATACACACACACACACACACACACGGATATATTCATTCAACAGATATGTACTGAGTAACAGCTATGTGCAAGGAACAATACCTGACTCTGAAAGGTCACACTTTTCATAAACTCCAGGGGTTTATAAAAAAAAATACATATATTTTGTACACATATGTACGAAAAAACGCATATTTTTTAAAAGAGGACATTACTAGAGTACATCAATACCACTAAGGAGAGTTCAAGATCTCTTTGCAGTTAGGTGGTTTTTCCTGTAGAGAAATATAGCATTTGGATCCCAAAGTTAAATAATTTTCACTTTCAAATTCACCTTTTGTGTGTTTATGTCATCATCAGGTTCATTTGTCTGATCTTAATTTTCTGGTTCACTCTTATTATTCCTTTGAACTTAACTTTAAATTTGAATATTTAAAACATTACATCTTTCCAAAATCAAAACTACATAAACACTCCTATACCCTTCCATAATTTGTTCTGGAAAGAGTTTCTTGCATTAATGATTTGTGTTAAATGTGTCTAAAATGGACCTCAGTCTAGGTTTAATGTTTCCCCACTTCTGAGTCCAGAAGGTTTCTCTGTCTGGTTGAGGAGGACAAGCACTGCTCCCGGCGCTGTGTGGGCACCAAGGCACTGTTCCTACCAATCCTTCCTGATGGTTCCTTTACCAGATTGGACAAGTTTCCTCACCTGCATGCACTGGGCTGACGCACAGTGGAAGGGCACACTGTGTATCTTCAGGGTGCCCTCTCTGGGTGGCTGTCTCCTGTCCAATGCTCTGTGCTATGAACACCAGCCACCTTGGTCTCTGCAGACTCCTATCCCTGTCTCCTCAAGGACTCCACCGGGTTCCAGGCTGCCCTTCCCTGCACTGTGGTCCGGAAATTCTCCCCATAAGTCAGGAGAGACCATTAGAAGGCTTGCCTCCAGTGTTCAGTCCTGTCAGGGATCACTGTCCTTGGTTGCCTCATGCCCATGTCTTGAGAAACATTGTTCCACTTTTTTTTATTTGTACTTTTTCTACAAAAGTCAGCAAATACACGTCTTTCTTGCATAAAAGGTAGCATAATCTACATATTCTCTTTACTTTTTCTTATCCCTCATCTATATTTCCTGAAAACCACTCCACAGCAGTCCAGAGAGACCTTCAGCTTTACTTCTAATGACTCCAGAATATTCCATTTCATATATGTACCGTGGTTCATTCAGTCAGACTTCCAGGGTTGGGCATTTAATTTGTTAATACAAATAATGCCATAGTGAGTAATCTTGAGTGTATGTTGTTTCACTTTGAGGAGATTCATTTTCAGGGTGAACTCTAAGGCCTGGGATTGCTGGGTCCAAGGGCAGCTGCACGTACGTAATACAGTCTTTCTTTGGGTTCTTCAGAAGCAGACCTTGTGACCAGGAAACAAATGCAGGCAAGCAGGGATGCTCTGTTGAGCCTGCTGTCCTAGCAGAGACAGGTGCTTAATCCTGAAGGGAAATGCTGGGAAATGGTGCATAGAACAGGCTGCAAAATAATCTCACCTGAGGAATTACATCAGTGCTCGGGACACACCGGTTGACAGCCTGTCCCAGAGAATATTAATTCCCAGGCATTTCCATCCAGCCTGCCATGACAGTAGGCAGAGGAAACCAACAAAGTCCAAGGGTGAGGGGAGGGGGAATTCCACAGTATATTGTAACATAAGTGGGCAGGAGCGAAGGGGCAAGGACAGAGCCAGGAATGCGATTCTCTTAGACTTTAGCAAATATCTCTCCGCAAAGTGGGCACCATCTTGCACTCACACCAGAGCCTGTTTTAGCTCAGCTCCGCTGATAGAATTTGTTCAAGATTTTGAATTTTTGCCAGTCTATTGGATAAGAAATGGTATTTCAGTGTAAATGTTGCTTTAATTTGCATTTCTCTTTTTCTGAGTGAACTTGAACATCTTCACATAGGCACAAGCCATTTCCATAACCATTTACATGAACTGTCTGTTCATGTCTTTTATCCATTTATCTCCTGAGTTTTGGTCTCTTCTTTGACTTTAAAAAAAAAAAATTCTTTAATATGATGGAGACTGTTCCTTTATTTCTGACATGTTGCAAGTATTTCTTTCCCAGTGTGTCATTTCTCTTTTGATTTTGCTTATAGTGGTTTTTATCATGCAAATTTTTCTTTAATTTTTTTATGTTGTTATAAATTTATCAATCTTTTCTTTTACTCCATCTGGCTTCTGAGTCATAGAAAGGCTTTCCTTATATACAATTTATAAATGAATTCACCCATGTTTCATCTTAGTATTTGTCCGGCTTCATTTTTTCCCCTTGATTTTTCTTTCTTTTTCCTTTTTTAAATTTTTCCTACAATTAGATCCCTGATCCAACTGAAATGTATTCTGCTGTATGCTGTGTAATATGAACCCTATTCTATGTATTCTAGATGATTATCCATTTGTCACAACACCACTTATTAAAACTCTATCTTTTCCAATAAAAAGAAATGAACTATCAAACCACCAAAAGACGTGGAAGAACTTCAAATGCATATACTGCTAAATGAAACAAGCCAATTTGAAGAGGCTATATGCTAGATGATTCCAACTATACGACGTTCTAAAAATGGAAACACCATGGAGATGACAAAAATGAGTGATTGCCAGTGGGGAGGCAAGGAAGGGAGGGATTAATAGGTAGAGCACAGGAGATTTTTAGGGCAGATAAACCATTATTCTATAGGCTACCACTATGCAGGACCCACGTCATTGTACATTTGTCCCAACCTATAAAATGTACAACACAAAGTGTGGATCTTAATGTGAACAATGGACTTAAGTTAATAGTAATCTATCATATTGGCTCATCAATTACAACGAATGTACCACACTGATATAAAATGTGAAAAACAGGGGAAACTAGGGGGAGAGAGGATATATGGGCACTCTCTGTACTTTTTGTTCAATTATTTCTATAAACCTAAACTACACAAAAAATAAGGTCTATACAACAATGGAATAGAATAAACAGCCCAGAAATCAACTTTCACATATAGAATCAAATGATTTTTGACAAGAGGGACAAGAGTGACTGTTGCTTAAAACAATATGATGGGTCCTCAAAAAAATAAAAATAGAATTACTATATGATCCTTCAATTCCACTTCTAGGTATACACCCCCAAAAAACTGAAATCAGGGTCTCAAATAAATGTTTTGCACCCATGTTCATTGCAGCATTATTCACAATAGCCAAAAGGTGGAAGCAACCCAAGGGTCCAAAGATGGATGTATAAACAAAATGTGGTCTATACATACAATAAAATACCATTCATCTTTAAAAGGAAAGGAAATTCTCATACATGCTATAACATGGATGAGCCTTGAGGCCATTATGCTAAGTGAAGTAAGCCAGTTATGAAAGGACAAATACTGAATGATTCCACTTATATAAGGTACCCAGAGTAGTCAAATTCATAGAGATAAAAAAGAAAAATGGTGGTTACAGGGGCTGGGGTTGGGGGGACGAGGAGATGTTGCTTAATAGGTATAGAGTTTCAATTTTGCAAGATGACAGGAGTTCTAGAGATTGGTTGCACAACAATGTGAATGTACTTTACATTACTGAATTGTATATATAAAAATGGCTAAGATGGTAAATTGTATGTATATTTTACCACTATTAAAAATGAAAACAGTAAATAAAATCTATTTTTTTATACTCTATCTTTTCCCACTGGTTGGAGAAGCTACTTTCATTGTACTGGATTTCTGTATGCCCTTGGGTCTATTTCTGGATTTTTTCCCCCTAACGGCCACCTGATGCGTTAGCATGGCACTATTTCCTTCCTGAGGATATGCGAATAGCAGAAAAAGCAATCCCTCCCCCCGTGATTCTTCTTTCATGTTTTTCTAAATATTCTCGCATGTTTACTTTCTGTATGAACATGAGAATCAAATTGTTAAGCTCAAAGTAAAAATCCATCACTTTACTGATTGCATTAAATGGATTAACCTAAAGATAAATGACATCTTTATCACGTTGAGTAATCAAATCCAAGAACACAGTTATGACTACCTATTTGTTGCTCAAGTCCACTTTAAACCTTCCAAGACAGTTTTGCAGTTTTCCTTATATAGATTTGTGCGTGTGTGTGTACACACACACACACGCACACACACACACACACACACACACACACACACACACACTTAATTTTACTACCAAGTATTTTATTTCCTTGTTATTGTTGTTGCTGTCATAAATAGGATATTCTCTATCATTTTACCTTCTGGTCAGTTAATATTTGATTTTCGTAAGCTAATCTTATATCCTGGTACCTTCCGGAATTCTTTATTGTTTGTGTTAGTTTCCTCACTGATTCTTTTGGATTTTCCGGGTATCACCTGCAAAGAAATAGTCTTCATTCCTTCTTGTACAATTCTTATGCCTCTAATTATCTTTCCTGTCTGATTTCATTGACTAATCCCCCCAATATAAAGTTAAACAGAGTGAACGATGCTGTAATCCTCGTCTTGTTTGGGGGCTACTGGGAATGATTCTCACATTTCAATTTTAATAAAGATGCTGATCTAAATATTTTAGCTAATGTTTAACTAACATTATAGAATGGTCTACCACTTCCTATTTTATTGAGTTGTGGGTGGTTTTTTTTCTTAATGTTTTTGTAAAGTCAGGAACAGGTGCTGAATTTTGTTAAAAGCCCTCAGCATCTATAAAGAGAATAAAAATAAACGTCTTGACCAAAATCCCAAAGTCTCTGTGAAGGCAGAAACCTTGGCTGCATTTTTAACACTCTATCTACAGTATGTTCACCCATAAAGTTTAGTATTATTTTTGATAAATGCATAAATGAGCAATTTTAAGCTCCTGCTCCTTCCATATACCAATTATTACATTGTTTTCTGCTGTTTATAATACACAATGAGTAAATTATAATTGTCAGAGTATTCATATTTGCTCATCTAATAAGTGAACCCAAGAAATAAACAGAAAGCAACAATGGGAAGCTACAGGCTTCATCTGTACAATTTAAGCTTTAAAGCATTTGACAACAATTCCATCTCTGTACTAAAGGACTTGTTTCTTTTCTTTCTGGGTAGGTCAAGAGCAGCAATAGAGAGCTAATCTAAGGCTATTTTAAATAATCTATGCCAGTTTCAACATTCATTATGCTCTCATTGTAAAAATGTTCAGGTGAGAAGCTCAGGGCATCTAGCAGCAGGTTGAAAGCTTTAATTCAGTGGGAGTAGGGGACACCATAAGCCAATAATAGAAAAGCCTTCTTAACAAAGGATGTTATTTTCTTAAAGTAGTAATCTATAGCAAATTACACAGAAAGAACTTGATTATAGTTTTCAGTCTTTTAGAAAAGGATAATTTAATATGAGTTAAAAGCTGATTCATTTTTGCAAGGGTTTTACCAGCTGTCAATTATACTCTTTATGAATCGTCCACTGAGTTGATGTATAGTTAAACACAAACTGGAAAACATTATTTGGTTACAATTAAGGCTTTCAATATGATATTGTAAAAGTCAGATATACTACCAAAAATATATATTCTTAATCCCCTGTTTAATGCATATTTCTATAGTCCGATATTCATTTTCTTTAAAAACCTTTCTGTATGCTTTCTGAAAGCGAAATCACAAGCTGAATAAAGCAGTTGAGTATAAATAATCGAAAACACTTTTAAATAGCAGATTCTGCAATATTCTAGTGCTAAAGTAATTCTTGCTGGAATGCTGGAAAAGTCAACAGATAGAGTATCAACTTTTGGAATCATTGTGTCTGAACACACAAATAGAATACTGTAGTAGCAAGGACTTTGAAGATCACCTGCTAATACATTCAACCCTCTCACATAATAGACAGAAAAATTGAACTCAAGGAGATTAAATGATTTTCTAAGCCACATATCCAGTTATTGGTAGAGCCAGAAATAGTTTTGGCTTTCCCAATCAAGTTTGAACTCCACTTGGGGCACCTGGGTGGCTCAGTGGGTTAAGCGTCCGACTTCAGCTCAGGCCATGATCTCACGGTTCGTGGGTTCGCACCCCGTGTCAGGCTCTGTGTTGTCAGCTCAGAGCCTAGAGCCTGCTTCAGATTCTGGGTGTCCCACTCATGCTCTGTCTCTCTCTCTCTCAAAAATAAATAAACGTTAAAAAAAATTTTTTTTAAAGTATGAACTCCACCTGTGCTGTTCTCTCTCTAAACCACAGCTAACACAAGAGAATGTGGGACACATCTTGTAAAGAATTACACAATATATTTTTAGGTAGCTGGCACTGGATGTTCATTTACATTTTGCTTAAAGACCCAGGGGAAAAGTTCCCTTAAGTCATTTAAAAAGAGCCTGCAGGTGATTAATAAAATATTTTTTTCTTTCCTTCATGATTTTAAGTTGCATAATACAAAGTTAAAAGGAAAGGGCCTCAAGTAACTAATAATGCTTTATATTCTTCTATAATGAGCTCACAAATGCTGTCTCAGATATGAGGTACGTTTTTAAAACTGATTCCACAATTATCTCCAAAAGGAATTCAGGCATCAAGAGTCACCAAATATCAATGATTTAAAACTCGCTGATGTAAAGGTCAAATTTTTTGTCTTTGTTCAACTCCCTTCCTCCCCCACTCCCAAATCTTGAAGGATTTTTACATGGCTAGCCTCAAAAATTTCCTAGGGAAAGTTTAAAAGCTAGATGGCTAATAATTCATATAATTTTTTTCTGTTTCCACTCATGTCTCATCCCCGGTACTCTCAAAATTCTCAGTATGTGCAGTATCTATTTTCAGGATAATCTCTTTTACATAGGTGGAAGCAACTTTCCTTTTGGCAAGAACAAGGGTATAGTTTGCATTGTGTTCCACTGGGACAGTCTGTTCTTCTGTATCAGAATCTTGGCTTCCAATCCTTTTAAAGTTATCTTCTATTTGAAAAGGCACCTCTCTTAAGCTATTTTTAAATCTCAATGAAAAAGTTTTGGCACACACAAACCCTCATTATTGCCTTATTCTTGACATCTCTCACACCCTCTTGCCTGTAACAGATGATCACTATGTGTCATTCGCAGATGATCTGAGCCCAAAGTAATGTCCCTTGGCTATCTAGACAGAAAAAGAAAATGTATAAAAACAATTACAGGAGTAGAGAATCGTGAAGAGAACTACTGAACAAAATAAGAAAAATAATATTCATACACTCTCTGTATGTTAAATAATACGGTGTCCCTTTATCCTTTGAGTTTTTAAAGAAATTTTAATGTAAAAAATTATTCAATCTTTATTTATCTTTGAGAGAGAGACAGAGTGTGAACAGGGGAGGAGCAGAGAGAGAGGGAGACACAGAAGCTGAAGCAGGTTTCAGGCTCTGAGCTGTCAGCACAGAGCCCGACACAGGGCTCGAACCCACGAACCATGAGATCATGACCTGAGCTGAAGTCAGACATTCAACTGACTGAGCCACCCAGGCACCCCAAAGAAATTTTAATTTAAAAAATTAAAAATATTTACTGGAATTTAAAATGCAGAAATAACTTCATCTTAATCCTTATAATCAATGAAAAAACTATGAACTGGCCACAGCTCATTGGACTCTGATGATCACCAGTTCTATGAAGCTGCTGTGTATGTTAAGTATTACATTATAATGCTCACGATGTTTTTTGTGTGTTTCCTCCAAAGTGAAATTTCTTTCTTCTTTTCCTTCTACAAAATAATCTAACTCTGAAAAATTATTAAAACAGAGACAAATGAAGACTGTTTTAAAACTACACAATACTAAAAACCAAAGTACAACCACTGTTAAAACTTTGAGTGCTAAGGCACCTGGGTGGCTCAGTCGGTTAAGTGTCCGATGTCGGTTCAGGTCATGATGTCACAGGTTGGTGAGTTTGTGTCCCACGTCATGCTCTATGCTGACAGCTCAGAGCCTGGAGCCCACTTTGTATTCTGTGTCTCCCTCTCCCTCTACCCCTCCCCCACTCATGCTTTCTCTCTCTCTCTCTCTCTCTCTCAAAAATAAAAAATAAATGTTAAAAAAAAATTTTTGAGCTACATATAGAAGTAAATATACATGTCGATATATTGATGTATCTTCAAATATTTTAGGTGTAAACTATATGCATTTATAAAAAGAGATCATGTTATTAACATTTTATAGTTTTTTCATTTAGTGTATTTATTTTAATGTATTTTTATATCAGTTGCCATATCACTGAAATGTTGTTTTTAGTGATTATACAGTATTCTGTTATTACAGATTTAATAATCATCCCATGTTGGACATTTATTTTCAACCCTGAACTCTTAAGAACACTGGTATGAAAACTATGTAGCTAAATAAATATGATTTAAATGACTTCCTTAGAATATATTCCTAAAGTAAAACTGTAGGTTAAAAGACCCTGTACAATTTAAGGTCTTTGCTGTCTTGTTCTCTAAAAAATGTAGCAATGTAAACTTATCAGTGAAGTGTGAGGCAGTTAAATGTCCCTAGAGCCTTGTCAACATGATTCTTCTCTATCTCAGTTTGATGGACGGAGTAGGAAAAAATTGTTATTTTAATATTTATCTCTGTAATTATGAATAACATTATTTGTTTTCATTCCCTGTTTGTATTTTTTTAATTATCTTGTATTCCTGTTCAAGTCAAATATGTATTAATTTCATCCTTAAGTCTGAGTGATAATTTAGCTGGGTATAAAATTATAGGTTAACACATTTTCTCTTAGCACTTTCAATTCCAATGTCTGGTATAATCTATTATTATTCAATCTATAGTCACTCTTCTATTCCTTTGCCAATAATCTGCCCATTCTCTTTGAAAGCCCTTAACATTCTCCATTTCTATCTGAAAAGCTTTGTATAGTTTTACCATCTTAATTACAAATTATTTTCTCTTACAGTCCTGAGAAGCATTCCTGTGGAATGATCCCGTGGTCACTTTTACCTCAGCTCAATGTCACAAAAGAGTACTTAGTTAGATTTCATATGGGTTTCTTAGTTCAGGGCTTCCCCAGAGTCATTAGAAGAAGAATTCCATTTCAAATGCATGTATTGCACAATCTAGAATATCTAATCCCCATAACTTGTCTTGTTTACATCTGTTGTCTTAAGACTTCAGTTTCTATGCCTCATCCTTTAGCCAGCAGGTAGAGTTTTGCCACCCTTTCCAGGCTGTTCAGTTTATGCAGGAAGCCTAATTCTTGCTCATATTCACTTGGTTCTGTCAGACATTGAAACTCGAACACATAGGGGTGCCTGGGTGGCTCAGTCGGTTCAGCGTCCACCTTCAGATCAGGTCATGATATCACAGTTCTTGGGTTCAAGTCCCACATTAGGTTCTGTGCTGACAGCTCGGAGCCTGGAGCCTGCTTCGGACTCTGGGTCTCCCTCTCTCTCTCTGCCCCTCCCCCACTTGTGCGCGCTCACTCTCTCACTCTCTCTCTCTCTCAAAAATAAACAGTTAAAAACAAAAAAAGCCTCCAGCATATAAAGGGTTTATCTGGTCTAGTTATCTTTATCAGTCATGTAGATTATTTTCACCACTAAGATTCCTTACTTCAATTTGGCACCTCCAGATTGTCTTTCCTTATTTTCAATCTCAGACAAATATTTATCTTTATAAAATATTTTTATTTTTTTCTATTAGCAAGGAAATATAAGGGACCTTCCACATCAACTCCCTCTGATGGCATATCGTAACATACAGATTTTCATAAACAAACTTGTGAAAGGTACAAAATTCTATAAGTCCTTATAGTATTCCACAATGAAAGCAACACAATAGAGTGATTTATCACAATGACACTTCAGTGCAATGGGGAAAAGGATTGTCTTGTTTCAATAAATGGTGCTGTGTCAACTGGATATGGAAGAAAGGTAGATTGACTTTCCCTCACTCAATTCACAAAAATCAATTCTATAAGAACTAAAATATAAATGTGAAAGATAATAACATATTTAAAGGAAAACATAGGAGAATATCTTAGTGACTTTTGTACAGGCAAGAAAAATTTTAAACAGGCCATTGAAAATGTTAACTATTAAAGAAACAACTTTAATCATTAGACTCTTAAAATCAAAAGCTTCTGTTTATCAAAAGACATCATTAAGAGAGTAAGGATGAAACACAGCAAATGAAAAAATATATTTTCATTAAATATACCCAATACAGCACTTAGAGAATTTAGAAAAACTACTACAAAGTAGTATTTAGAAGACAGGATATCCAAAGGAAATATGGGCAAAAGACTTGAACAGACCCTTCATACAAAGATACTCAAATGGCTAAAATGGCTAATTATACATTAAAAGGTGATAAACTTCCTCAGTCATCAAGGAATTGTAAGCCAGCACCACAACATGATAATACCCCACAGTCACCAGAATGTGTAAAATAAAAATGACAGACCAAGTATTGGTGAGCATGTGGAAAAACCAAAACACTCTAACACTCTTGAAGGACTGGAAATTGACACATTAACATTGGAAAAATATTTTATTGTGTCTACTGAAGCTTAGCACATGCATACTGTATGACTCATTAATCCTACTCCTGGATATATACCTACCAGAAAATAATGATGTACTAAGATGTTAGTAGTCTGATATAGGTAATATATTTTCAGCAATATTCCCATAAAATAGTTAAAATGTAAAATTTTGTATTTAATAAGTTTCAATCATCCAAGAAAATTTTACTGATGTTATAATATCTTTCCTTCTATCATCATGCTGGATGGATAAGGTATTTGTATGAATTATAAGATTTACTGCCTGGAACTAGGTAAAACAGGAAAATGCTGGGATTAGGATAATGAGTAATTTGAGCCAGAATGTATGTCTCTGGAAAGCGATTACAGAAAAAAGCAATGCAAAACCAAACCAACACAAAACAAAACAAAACACCAAGTAAACAAAATGTCACCTCCAGGGCCATTTAAGAGGAAGGGTGGACTCATGCTATTAATATTCAGTAGAAACAGGAAAAACAGAATATAGAGATATTTTCTACCTCAGCTCTGAAGTTGACTTCTAAACATCAACAAAGCAGGATGGTCAGAAATTCAAAGATCCCTATTTTATTCTCAACTCTCCCCAGCAACATCTTGCTCCAACCATCTCATGTACCTAGCTACTTACAGATACAAGGGATACGCCAAGTAAATAGTTCTTTGTCAGGAATCCTAATGCTTTTTCTGTTAGTAAAACGAAAGCAGACACACAGAAAAATGGGCAAATGGTATTAAAAGAAGGAATACAAATGAACAATAAATGTTCAGCTGATGTTCAAATTCACTATTAAACCCAAAACTGCAGATAAACTCCCTTCCACCCACCTACCTCAAGAACAAAAATTCAGTGGTCTTGAGTCAGTGCTCTGGACACATTTGTACATTCCACAATTTTGAGCCTCAATAAGTGAGCCTCCTAAAGCCCTCCTGCATATAAGATTGTGTCATGGCATCATTTCTGGCCTGACTTGTCTGCTTACCAGGAGTCTTCTCAACTAGGAGCTCACCAGGACGCAATAAACAGTATATGCGTGTTGGAGGGGGTGGGGGAAGTCACTAGCAAGGACAAGCAAAGGCAAGAGCAGAGGAAGAGAAAAGGTGGGAAAGGAAGCAGCAGAAAGCAAGAAAAGAAGACAGAAAAGATGGCCAGTATCAGGAATGGCGAAATTCCCACAACAACTGCAGACACTCGCATTACCAGAGGCTGTAATTCCCAAGTTGGTGCCTCTTCAATTGTGCGTATTTACCAATGGTGTACCTCTGTCTTCAGGGTGACATATGGGATCAGAGGACCTTAGCAACCTTCTCCAGCTACAGATGTACGTTGTGCATATGTGTGTTGTGCATGTGGGCGTGCACATGTGCACACACAGGGGAGCCACTAAGGCATTGGTGATTGGTACCTTCTAAAGTTGCAAAATCGCAATTCAGAAATAAGAATGACTGGAAATCAAATAAGCCAAATATCTAAGAAATGGGTTAAAAGCTTCAAATCAACACTGCTATGTAACTGATTATTTAAAACCGCACACATTTAAGACATAGACTTGTAATGTCACAGAAACACAACAGTGGCAAATGCCCCATCTCTCCCTGCAGGCTTCATGCAGGCCTTTCAATATCCCTCCAGGATGTCTATGCTGCTAAAACACATTTTTAAAAGTGAGGTATCTGCCTGAGTTTGTCTAATGGTGAATGCATATTAATCCGTATTCCTCACTGACAAATTTTACTCCTTCAAGGGCACGTTCAATTAGCACCTCAGTCAGGTTTACTCCAAAACACCGGTTGTACACCTACAGTGTGTGAGGCCCTGGGAATGCACAGCTGACTAAGACAAATCCCTACCCTCGAGCAGCTCACAGAATACGGAGGAGACAGAAAGTTGAAATGCTATGGGAGATGTGCATCCCTGGGGTATCGAAGGGGCACTAGACCCTGAAGGAGGAAGCTCCATCACTTAGAAGCGAAAATGTGAAGGCCTGACCTTCCTTTTGAAGGCTGACAAGGAATCCACAGGACAAAGGGGGAAGAGCCCTTTGCATAGAATAAAAGGCAGAGTGAAAGCCTCAGAAGAGTGAACATCACAGCCTGCTGTGAGAATGTGGGAAGAATGGAAGAAGGCCATGGGGGTCTTCCCAAGAAGTCTGGTGTTTATGGAAGGGATGACATACGCACTGCATGAATGACAGCAAGATGGCAGATGGCATGGGGCAAAGGGAGACCAATAGCAAAAGACCAGTTAGAGCCGACTTCAAAGTCCCAGCTAGGAAGGGGGCTGTCCTGGGGCTGCAGCCGTAGGGTTCTAGAGAAGAGAGACCCAGACGGGGGAGGGTGGGGAGGTGAGAGCAGCAGCAGGACTTCTGTGGGGAGAGGAACTCCCATTCAATGCAAACTGTAAAGAGTAGCTGCACAGGGTGAGGGAATAACAGACCACATGGGTGGTTTGGGAGGGCGTTTGCTGTGCTCGTTTCAAGGAGAGGTGATGAGATTTTGCGAGAGACTAAGTTTGTCCGACGAGCACATTAAACCACTCGTCTCTCCCACAGTGCTCCCTCCATACTTGCGAGCACCTCCACCATACAACTCATGAACTATCTGCACATCTTATTTACTAACACAATCACCCCGATTACGATGGAACCAAAAGATGGCGATGTTCTCGCTCACTTCTCTTCCGGTCTTCGGCAGCACCTAGCAATGACTGGAACAAAGGGGAAACCCTTTCTGGGGAACAATGTTTTCTCCATTCTAAGAAAAACTATCCAAATACGATTCTTGAAGATCTGCATCGTCTCCCTACATTCCCACGGACAGAATGTAGATGGCCTTAATACCCTCTACTAGGCCTAATGAGGATATTACCACGCCAGATTAGGGTAGCCTCCCTAGATTATTATTTAAATAAAACTGACTCGCCAGATTATTACAAGTATAGTATTCATAAGAACTGAACCTTTTATAGTTTGATAAGGACCAACCCACTGACTTAATACCCTCTATTCAGCTACAGAGCTACGCGATAATGAAAAAAGTGAAGAGGAAGTCAGTATGACTCCAAGAAATTTGGCAATGGCACCACAGTGCTCTTCCTTGACCCCCCTGGACAAGGTCCCTATTAAACTCCTTCAGTGTGTGTACCAAGCTCCCAATAAGACTGAACATGTAGTAGGTCCTCAATATCTGCTAATTTTATGTATTTGTAAATGATAATCTTTCATTCTTTTTAGAATTTGGAGGACATTTATAGAACAAGAACTCAGCAGGAGTTCAATGAAGGGGTACATTTTAATTCTGGTAAGACCAAGTAACCAAGTACCTGTATGTTTATAACCCCTCCAGATGAGTGATGGTCAGGATCTTAAAAATCTCTGGCAAACTGCTCCGCTGAGCTAAACCAAAATCGGCTCTGGAAAGATAATGTGTGAGTAGTGATACTTTGCTGGATCGAATTCGTTTTCCCTTCATACTAACACACCCCAACGTTCAATAGTGATGAAATGGCACATATGGATAGTGCTGTTTGGTATATGCTAACAATCTTGGCAGGTTTCCCTTTAATAAACCACTCCAGATGTTAGTCACAGTCATTATGCCTGCCATCATTCAGCTTTAGGAATGAAATACTGCTGTTACAATTCCTTGTTTGTGTTTCTATGGATCATCTGCAAGTATAAAGCCTGCGCAGTAAAGACAGCCCCATGAATGGGCTCTGCATAGAAACGTGCATAAACAAAGACCCAGCGATAGGATGACCAGTGTGAACTGGTAACTATGAAAACACACATGCCATTAGAAGTTTTTGATGATTCTTACATAGCACATTTGAACATCTATAATAATGAAACATTTACACATTCCTATGAATTAGTGCATCAAAATATGTCAGTAAAGTGATAAACCTGATTCCAACAATTATCTGTGGCACAGGTAAAACAGGCTATTGTACATGAAAAGATATCTACTTTGCAAAACTGTTCCTAGGAAAACTTAAATCGAGATACTGTGTGCTAAACTTTTAAGAGTACTGCTAGAATCGGGGGGAAAAAACATGAGATTGTTTTCATTTTCTGACGGCTTAATTTGCAAAAAAAAGCCTTTTTGTGATCCTATTAAGAAATGAAGTCAAAATAGATCTATAACTCAGTGTCAGAACAATAAATTAGAATGATTTAAAGAAAAATCCCTGAAAAGGTATGTCTGATGTTATAAGTAATGTGATTTTCTTGACTTTAAAATGAATCTACTTGGTGAGGAATAATAAACCCAATCTTTTGGGACATTTAAATGATCACGCTAAAAAGCCAACATTAACCATTAAAATGATTAAATTGATATTAAATGGCTGCTGACATTAGAATACTGAAAAGTATTAATAAGGCTGTCAGTGTCACTGAGGCACAGAGAAAGGAACTTTTATAACGAACTAATTTTACATTAAGAAGTTTAAGCAAAAATTTTATCTACTTATCCTCAAACCATCATGGGGGGAATGTCAATACTCCTGTCAAAGCCCATTAGCTTCACTGAAGATAGTATAAAGAGAAGACTGCATTCAGATGGGAGGTTGGCCACAAATTGTGAGCCACACCACCTGAACTACCTTACTAAGCAACATGGCATCAGAAACCTCTGTCTAGGTATGTCAAAGACAGACAAGGACATGTTTAAAGCTTAAAACTTACACGATGATGTGCAGAAACCTCAAGTAAACTGTCCTAAACCTCCTGAGTAGCATGGACTGCTGATTGCACTCAAAACTTTCAGAGGCGACCGCAAGGCAGGGTACCCACCCACCAGCCCTCGCATGGCCCCTCTAAGCATTAAGTGCCATCGACTGGTGCATGGTGGCGTAGCACAAAAGACTGTGTGGCAGCCTATCGGGAACCATGCCCAGTGCATCACTGCACTTATGTAAACATGGCCAACGACAGTAAGGGGCAAAGTGTTATCAAAATCAATCTGACATTTAAAAATTACCTTTTTTGGGGGGTGGTGCCCGGGTGGCTCAGACTTAAGGGGAAGCATCTGACTTCAGGTCATGATCTCGCCGTTTGCGAGCTGGAGTGCCACACTGGGCTCTGTGCTGACAGCTCAGAGCCTGGAGCCTGCTTCGGATTCTGGGTCTCTCTCTCTGCCCCTCGCACACTCATGGTCTGTCTGTCTGTCTGTCTGTCTGTCTCTCTCTCTCTCTCCAAAATACATAAACATTTAAAAATACTACCTTTGTCTTTCAGTTTATTCATTTTGAGAGAGACAAAGAGAGCAAGTGAGAGAGGTGCAGAGAGAGACAGGGAGAGAGAGAATCCCAAGCAGGCTTTGCACTGACAACACGGAACCCAATGCAGGGCTTGAACTCACGAACCATGAGATCATGACCTGAGCCGAAACCAAGAGTCAGACACTTAACCAACCAAGCCATCCAGGCACCCCTAAAAATTACCTTTTTATACCAGGAATAACTCAATGACCTGGGACTCAATTTTGGTCTGTATGCTTTGCTAGGGGATTTTACTGCTGTGATGAGCTGCTCTGACTGTCCATCTATAGGGAAGGTTAGCTAGAGAACAGCAGCTTCTGGAGGAAGGTTGCCTTGGGTTCAAGCCCCATCTCTGCCACATGTTAGCACTTCCAGCACATGGTCAAGTCAACCAAACTCGAAGCTTCTGTTTTCGCATCTGCAAAATGGGGATAACAACAGCCCTTCCAGCTCAGGGCTACTGTCAGAATTGCATGAGACAAAGCCTGAGAAAAACTCAGCACAGGGCTGCTCTCCATAGGCCTTCAATAAAGCTTTGCATCGATTTCTTTTTTCTTTAAGCTATTTTTTAAAGTTATGTATGTATGCATGCATGTATGCATGTATTTTGAGAGAGACAGAGAGACCAGAAGCGGCTGAGGGTCAGAGAGAAGGAGAGACAGAATCCCAAGCAGGCTCCGCATCATCAGCGCAGAGCCGGATGCAGGGCTTGAACCCAAGAACCGTGAGATCATGACCCAAGCCGAGATGGAGAATCAGTCGCTCAACCACTTGAGCCACCCAGGCACCCCTCTTTAAAGCTGTTCTTTAACCTCAGTTTTTAAAATACTGTCTTCAACGTATACATTCTAACCTTTAAAACTTACCACATCCATGTAACATTTCATGAACACATTCTTACATCCTGTTCCTTCTCCTTATATTTAATACTGTTATGGAAAGGAGTTTCCCATGCTTGCCACTATTAACTGTCCACACCTAATCAAAATCGAAGTTAAGTGTCTCCCAAAGCAGTCTCCATCATGAGGAACAACTGTCATTAACGACCATCCTTTTCTCGTATTTCACAGAATGGAAAATGACTACAGAAACATGCGACCCATGGAATTATTAAGACTAGAACACACATCCTTCCTATGTTCTGGGGCTGGGGAGTCCTCAAATTTAAGGGAAGTTGACAACAGAAAGGGAAAATGATATAAACAGAGGGGTCATGACAAGCCCCGGGAATACCGGACCCCCCAGAAGCAAGCTATCAGGCTTCCGGGATCACTTGGGCTACTCTCGATCACGAGACTGGCACAGCGGGGACCAGCCACGCCTAAAACAAATCAACGCCAAGGCTTTCTGTGATACTGCGCTGCCTCTGAACGTCAACCTGAGGTCCTGCGGCTTTCTAAGACCGGTACCACCAAATCTCTCTCTACAATGCACTACACTTCAAGCTACACTTCCCACTTCTGAAAATACCAGTCCCATCTCTCCCTTCCCTGTATTTATTCATACTTGTCCCACCTTCTGTAAGCCCACCCTGCACCCCACAGCCCTAGGCTGCATCTGTGACAGCCCACCTGGCCTTCCAGAATCCAGTGCAAATTCCACTTCCTCCACAACACCTTTCTGGATTCTCCATAAGCACAATTACTCTCTCATTATAGCCTTTAAAAAGCATGTATTTTCCACTTTGAATTAGAGTTCTTTAGTGATTTTCTAGATTGCCTCTATTATACCCTACTCCCTCCCTGAACAAAGAGGCTGTGGGGGATTCGTCTTCATGTTTTCCACACAGCATCACACATGGTGGAGAGTCAATACGTTTTTTTCGGAGAAGGAGTGGATTAAGTTAAATGTTACAGATATAGTGCTGGCTACCAATGTGCCGTGTGTGTTTCTGTTTATTTCTGTTCATTAGCCTTTTAACAGTCCTAAAACAGGAGGTCATGAGAAAACAGTAGGACGGTTTAGTCTCTGGGATCTGACTGCCTAGTTTCCAATCTTAGTTCTGCCACATATTGGCTGTGGGACTGTAGATGAGTTACTCCCAACAACTGAGGTGTATGTCAAAGTGGAAGATGAAGCTCCTGCCTTCAAAGGATGGGCAGGAATTGGAACAGATCGTGCAGATGGGGTGCTCAGCAAGTAGTAACCCCTCCAGTGTTAGCTATTAAAACGGTTATGGAAACACATTCATAAAACAACAACAAAAACCCCGCATTCATGTAAGTCACGTGTAAATTCATGTAAGTTTCTCTCACAGCAGAATACAAGAAGCAAGGTCAAGGCAAGCTGGTCTGCAGCCCAGGTCAGCCCGCCACACAGTCATCTTCCGAGTGAGCCCCGACAGTATTTGTACTCGTTCTGGGCAATGCATACTTGATAAGACACTGGTATGAACTCAAGGCCCCAGAAAAACTACTCCCCAAGTGTAAGCAAACCAATTCCAGGAAATCATTATTCTTCATATTCCTCTGTAACGTTCATGATTTTGTCCTCCAACTCTCTTTCTTGCTGAAAAGTTAACGGAGGAAGGAAAAATCTACCTCCTCCCACCCCATTCTCTCATGCATACATACTATGCAATAATGTCACTTCTAGAGGATCATGGCATTTTTCCTCAATTACCAGGTAATTCATGTCTTCAGGTGGACACAGGGATAGCATGCTCCCAGCATGATTAGAAAACCGAAGATAATTTGGTTTTCACCAGCAATACTAGAGAAAGCTAGGACTTTATGACTAGTGGCACTCATCCATGAAATCCAAGGATAATCATGGCTGGCTTCCCAATCACTTAAAAGTTTCTAATTACCCAATTGTTTCCACATAATGATTCAAAATGAATATGCTGGTGGTCCTTAATAATGCCATTATAGAAATACATTTTCTGCTCCGATTAAAACATTCTGCTATCCACACTCTGACTTTTTAAAGCTATTTAATACTTCTTAGGCTTAATCAAAGGTAGTATCAGAGATTTTGATATAACGTTGGAACTGCATGAAGTATAGTTACCCAGAGAGAGAAGGCAAAATAATACTTAATGTAGCCTGAGTCAGTTTTTCATAATTTGTTCATTCTACAAACATCAAATTATGTTATTACAAACATCCTATTATGTGCCTGGCTCTGTGAAAGTCATTTTGGATAAAAAGAAAACTTGGGGCGCCTGGGTGGCGCAGTCGGTTAAGCGTCCGACTTCAGCCAGGTCACGATCTCGCGGTCCGTGAGTTCGAGCCCCGCGTCAGGCTCTGGGCTGATGGCTCAGAGCCTGGAGCCTGTTTCCGATTCTGTGTCTCCCTCTCTCTCTGCCCCTCCCCCGTTCATGCTCTGTCTCTCTCTGTCCCAAAAATAAATAAACGTTGAAAAAAAAAAAAAAAAAAAAAAGAAAACTTAAGACAGGATCTCTCCTCCAGGGGCTTGTAGTCAGAAAGGGGTCCAGTCCAATAGAGACTTAAATTTCAAAATATAAGCATATAACCCAATTCAAGTTCTTATTTAAGGCACTGTTCAAAAACTTCCATATTGTTCCCATATGTTCAACACAAAATTTGTTTAAATTTTTGCTTCCAATATTTCCAAATATAAAAGCACCCTGATTTTCATATTTTCCCAAATATGGCCAAAGTAATTAAAGGTCTTAAAATACAAAAATGTACAATCAAAACATCTATACTAAACAATTATCTTTTAAAATTACTTAATTCAGATGGCATCTAGGAAATACCCATCCCAAAGTGAAAAAAGGTAAGTATTTTTCTGGGTCATAGGGCCAGGCTTTTGAGATCTATCGTAAATAGCATTATTCACATTCCATTAAAATTCCAGAAAACAAAGAACCCAACATATAATCATAACTTAATTTCCCTTTGGATTAGAAAAGAATTACAGATTTAAACAAAGCCTGTCCTAAAGCTCAGTACTAACCCTTCATTTCTGATCACAGTGCAGCTGAAGAAATGTTAGGCCTCTCCTGAAGGGTTTATCAAGGCAGTCAGAATTAATGAAGCTTAGGTAACAACGGTAATTTTAAAATACTGAACTATATTGCTTGGAGATAATCTCAATTCACCTATTCCAGGAGTACTGTGTGGCTTCCAGAATTGAATTCTGAATAGATTTCTCTCTTGAAAACATGTATACATGTAGTTCACTAGAACTTATAAAATGCCAGACTTGCAATCAGTACAAAAAAAAAAAAAATCATAATGAATCATATGTGTCAGGAATAGGCCTGAGCACTTTCTGAGACAAACTGTCCCTGCTCATAGGGAACTCTGAGCCCAGTAAGCAATACAGACAAAGAAAAGCAGGTATAAAATAATGCACCAAATGTCATAATATAAATAATATATAATATTATATAACATATAAATAATACTAATATGGAAGAATACACAGTCGTTAAATATGAGCTCTGGAGCTGCCCTCGGAACCCAACCATGGTTTAAAGTGAAATTTTTCGGGGCACCTGGGTGGCTCAGTCGGTTGAGTGTCCAACTTCAGCTCAGGTCATGATCTCACGGTCTGTGAGTTCGAGCCCCGCGTCAGGCTCTGTGCTGACAGCTCGGAGCCTGGAGCCTGCTTCACATTCTGTGTGTCTCCCCATCTCTAGGCCCCTCCCCTGCTCATGCTCTCTCTCTCTCTGTCTCTCAATAATAAATAAACGTTAAAAAAATTTTTTTAAGTACAATTTTTCTACAGAAACCACTCCAAACAACAAGTTAATTATAGAAATGCAGCCTTCTGCTCCATGCTGGGAGCCACCTGTGACCCGAAGGCTACTGTGAATCTGTATCTACTTACATGTGCTTTCCGGATAGGAATCATAACAGAGATGTCTGACCTCTGGGAGCTTATGTCATAGAGAGTTCACCTATCACAGTTCAGGATTTGCTACTGAATGACATTAATTTCTAAAGCTATTAATAAAAGAGATCTTGATTGTACCCAAGTGGCATATGGATCCTTCTCTGATTTCTGCTCATCCATGACCATCAAACGAAGTATCAATACAACCATCTCTTCATACAGTACATATGCCTAAGTTAAGATACCTGAATGTGAAAGACAGCTAAGTAGAGCTATTTGACAATGATTTAATTGGGCTCGTTGTGGTGCAATGATAAAAGATAATACATTTATCAGCTTCAAGGTAAATAAGCCCCCTTTTTTTAATAAGCCCTTTTTAGGAATGTACATTATTCGGTAAATGCACTGAGTATAAAGCACTGATATGAACTATGAAAATTATTTTCAAAAAAATTAAAATAGACTTACTACTAATTACAACTTTAATGAGTGAAATACATAAGAATCAAGCCAGGGGGTGCCTGGGTGGCTCAGTCGGTTGAGTGTCTGACTTTGGCTCGAGTCATGATCTCACGGTTCGTGAGTTCGAGCCCCGCATCGGGCTCTGTGCTGACAGCTCAGAGCCTGGGAGCCTGCTTCGGATTCTGTGTCTCCCTCTCTCTCTTCCCCTCCCCTGCTCGCATTCTGTCTGTCACTCTCTCTCTCAAAACTAAATAAACATTTAAAAAATTAAAAAAAAAAAAAGAATAAAGCCAGGAACGTCAACTGACAAAGAAAGTAAATTCATGCAGCAGGTCTCGCTGGTTGCTTCTTTTCTGACATTTGCCTATGAAGTTTTCAGCAGATCATTGTTAAATGTCAAGTTCACGTGTGTATTGCTCACTCAACTCGCTCAGGTACGGACACCACACAACACGGCTGCTGGTCTGTGCCAGTCCCCTTCGCTCCACGCCACTACACGGAAACAACACACAGCAGTATGTGGTCACGGAGCGTGGGGTGAAGCACCACGCTGTACTGGAATTGTTGGCTGCACTGTGGGAGGGCTAGGTGAGGCGCTGACACCTTTTAACCCAGGACAAATTGTTTCCTTATCTCTACAATACGGACTGTTGTGAAGCTTAGGTGAGCACATAAGTCATTTGCTTAGCACAAAGTCTGGTGCTTAGAAATGCAATGAAAGTGTGCTTGTATTTCAGTGCTCCTGCTCTGTAAGTTCTCTGTCATGACCTCTCAGGTTCTGCACTCTGTACAAAAAACTGCCACCTCATCACTTACCGTGAACCCTCAGGCATGTCACGGTCTCTCACAGTAGCTGTGTCAACTCTCAACTAAGCTGAGTAGCATCACCTGCCCCAGAGGTAGGTTGTTGGAAGAATCAAAGGGGATAATTTATGAGAAAAGGCTTTGCAGTCTGCAAAGGACAGTCATACCACTGGTGGCGGCATCCCTTTGCTGTCAGGTAGCCTAAACATAAGTTAGTTAACATAAATGTTCTCCACGCCGTCCAGCCGGGTGACACATAGTTACAAACCAGGAAATCACAAAGTCCCAAGGGACTGACCAATAACTCCAGAAGACCTGCCCAGAGAAATAATCCACAAAATGGAACAGATCTGCCTGGTTATTTTCAGATCTAAGATCAAGTCAATGAAAAAGGGTGTGGGAGGTCATAAGGAGAGCCAGAGGAGGGATGATTTGGATTTTCTAAGTGTTTGTGGAGTATTTCCCATGTAGGAGGAGACTAGCAGTTTTCCTGGATGGGGAAAAAAATCCAAAAGCTGCCTCAAAGACAAGGATAAGCGGAGTGGGAGAAGGTTGCTCCCGTAGGTGGAAGGGCCAGGTGGATCTGTGGCACTGCAGCAGCGGTGGAGGGGGAGGGGGGGAGGGGGGCGGGGCACAGGCACTCCATATGGTTGGGCGTGAGACCTCTTTCCAGCAGCGGGACTCCAATCTTTCATGGTCAGAGGTCATTCTGCACAGAGCTCAGGTACACGTGCCACTCAGCTCCCTCTTGTTTAACTTCTCCTCAATGCACCAATTCCATGGTCCAATCTGTTTTCAGATTGATCTTACTCAGATTGAGTCAGTGCTTAAAAGCTTCCAGTAGCTCCTCATTGCCTTTAAAGTCTGAATTCCTTACTACGGTTATTTCCCCCTTCTTTCTTCCAAAATGTGACCCTAAGCAACTTTTCTGAATACCTGTCCAGGCCTTCTTTAGGCATTTCCTACCCCAAGCATACTTAACAACTTCCTTGTCCTCTGTGTTCCTCCCATCCCAGCTATCTTGCCCATGTAATTGGCTACTGCAATCCGTGCACCGTGGAATTTGGCACCTTTCCTTTCCTACACTCCCTACGCAGGCGCTGAGGGATGAGCTCGCCTAAGGTCACCCATCATGTCTCATTTTCTCAAAACCTTTTATATAGCCTTTTATATGATTACTGTATGTCTAGTACAGTGCTTACACCTAATAAATTCTCATTAGGTGTGTTCAGTGAGTGAATGCATCTTTAACTCTTTTCTGGAATTTATTACTTTAAATTATAAAAATCTTACTACTTAATCTATCTCACATGCTAGGTGTAAGCTACAAAAGAACAGAATATCAGTCCAATTCATTCTTTATCCCTCATGGTACCTAACAAAATAGCCTGCCAATTATAAGCACTGAGGAAATAGCTGTTTAGTCAGTGTTGAATGCGGACTAGACTGAGAAACTAATTTCAGCTTCATACACAAAAAGTTTGGTTACTTTAGATAAAACCTCTTACAGTGTTAATTTATTGAATATTATATGCTTATTAAATTTATATCAAAGTATAACAGAAAAACAAAATTATCTTCAAAGATTTAAAATCAATTTAAGTTACACAGCATTTGTAATTTTTGAAAATGTATATTTTAAGTCTAAAAATAGAATAGAATGAAAATTCAACACTAAAGAAAACATTCACTTGTTAGCAAGTAAACTTAAAAATCGCAGGATATTATTAACTTGTGGTTTCAGTTGCAAAGTATCTCAGGATATTGTCAACTTATAGCTTTGATTGTGTCGTTTTAGGGTTATGTCATTTCATAACTGGTGCTTATGAATTATTCAAGTAAGACTATAATAAGAATAAAAAGTGGAAACTGGTCAGTGTCTGATGAGCAAGAACAGAGAGAGCTGAATGTAAGCACTTTCTGATTCCCACTGAAAGTCTGAGTGAACTCAGTCATGCTGAGTCCATCACTGGAATGAATCGGAGAAACGATTTTTCTCCCTCTAAAAATTATACTGATTCTCTTTCAATTTGCCATTCTCTTTTAAGAATCTATTATTTTTCAATGATTATTTCTCCCAGAAGCTTACCATACACACACACACACACACACACACACACACACACACACACACACACACACGTTAATTTAATAACATATTGGCTCATTTAAGCCTGATTCTAGCAAACATACTTAGGTGAAAATCTACACCACATTTATTACTTACCTATGATTAGGAAAGTTACTATGATCGTGATATTTTATTCATACTATCTGAGAATTATAAACCAGTGTTTTATACTTAAAGAAGAGGACAGCATGATAGTTCACATCATACTCCACGGTAAAACTCAAAGCCTTTTCTCTAAGATCAGGAACAAGATAAGGATGCCCACTTTTACCATTTTTATTAAACATAGTACTGTAAGTCCTAGCCACAGCAATTAAGCAAGAAAAATAAGTAAGAGGCACCCAGATTGGAAAGGAAGAAGTAAAACTCTATTTGCATATGACACACTACATATAGAAAATCCTAAATACTCTACCAAACAGCTATTAAAACTAATAAATAAATTCACTAAAGTCACAGGATACAACATTAACATAGAGAAATTGCTCATGTTTCCATACCATAATAATGAGCTATCAGCTACAGAAATTTTAAAACTCCCATTCTAACTGCATCAAAAGGAATAAAATACCCAGGAATAAATTCAACCAAGGAGGTAAAAGACCTGTACTCTGAAAACTATACAATATTCTTGAAAGAAACTGGAGACAACACAAGTAAGTGGAAAGATATTCCATGATCATGGACTGGAAGAATTAATGCTGTCAAAATCTCCATACTTCCCAAAGCAACCTATATATTCATTGCAATCCCCATCAAAATACCAATGGCATTTTTCAGAGAAATAAAACAAAGAATCCTAAAATGTATGGGACCACAAAAGACCCCAAATAACCAAAGCAATCTTGAGAAAAAAATAACAAAGTTGAAGACATCATGCTCCCTGATTTCAATCTACACTATAAATCTATAGTAATCAAAACAGTATGGCAATGGCACAAAAACAGACACACAGATCAATGGAATAGAACAGAGAGCCCAGAAGTAAACCCATACATATTTGGTCAAGTAATCTTTGACAAAGGAGGCAAGAATATATGATGGGGGAGACAGTCTCTTTAATAAATGATGTTGAGAAAACTGAACAGCTACATGCAAAAGAACTGGACCACTACCTTATAGCATATACAAATGTAAATATTCAAAATGGATTAAAGACCTGAATATAAGACTTGAAACCATAATATTAGAAGAAAACACAAGCAGTAAATTCTTTGACATCAATCTTAGCAATATCTTTTTGGACCAGTTTCCTCATGCAAGGGCAACAAACACTAAAATAAACAAATGGGATTATATCAAACAGCTTTTTTTCTATCACAGCTTTTATACAGTGATGGAAACTACCAACAAAACAAAAAGGCAACCTGATGAATAGAAGAAGATATCTGTAAATCATGCATCAGATAAGGGGTTAATATCAAGGTATATAAAAAAAACACATATAATTAAATATCAAAGAAACAAGCAATTAGATTTAAAAATGGGCCAAAGACTTGAATAGACATTTTTTCCGAAGAAGACATACAGGTGGCCAAAAGACACATGAAAAGATGCTCAATATCACTCGTTATCAGGAAAATACAAATCAAAACTACAATGAGAAATCACCACCTCACACCTATTAGATTGGCTATTATCAAAACAACATGAAAAAAACAAGTGTTAGTAAGGATGTGGAAAAAATAGAACCCTTGTATACTGTTGGTGAATGTCAACTGATACAGTCACTATGAAAAGTAGTATGCAGTTTTCTCAAAAAAATTTAAAATATAACTACCATATGATCCAGCAACTCCAATTCTGGGTATTTATCTAAAGAAGATGAAAACATCAATTTGAAGAAATATTATGTGCCCCTATGTTAATTGAAGCATTATTTACAATAGCTAAGACATGGAAGCAACCTAAGTGTGATAAATGGATAAAGAAGATGTAATGTATATAAATATATACATAGTGGAATATTAGTCATAAGAAAATAATGAAATCTTGCCATCTTGCCTCTAGGATGGACATAGAGGGTATCGTGCTAAGTGAAATAAATAAGAAAAAAACAGGTTCATATGACTTTACTTTATATGAGCAATCTAAAAAACAAGACAAAAATAAATTAATTAAACTATACAGGCTCATAGATGCAGGCTCATAGAAACAGGTTCATAGATGCAGGCTCATAGATGCAGGACACAAACGATTCGTTACCAAGGTGGGTAGGGAGTTTGGGGATGGGCAAAATAGGTGAAGGGGATTAAGAGGTACAAAATTCCAGTCACGAAATAAATAAGTCGCAGGAATGTAGTTTACAGCATGGGAAATATAGTCAATAATATTATAATAATCTTGTATGGTGATAGATGGTAACAAGACTTACAGTGGGGATCATTTCACAGTGTATAAAACATTAAATCACTATGATATACACCTGAAACTAACAGGATATTGATGTCAATTATATTTCAAAAAAATACAACAGCATGAACAATTTAAAAAGGGAGTTTCAGTGTTTTATATTTTTTTCCAGAAACTTTTTCCCCCATTCACCGTCTGCAATATATGAATTAGATGATTATGACCCTCAGTGCACTTAATATGTGATCTCTACTCACCTGGACCTCCCAAGGGAAGTAAAATGAGATCAAGATAATATATGACTGCCTCACTGTGTGTTTACAATTATCAAGAAAATTCTGATACAAGTGGACTATAAGGAAAGTATTAAAAGTACAAACACTATTACTGCACTTGCTTTGACTTAAGATGAAAGTCAAAATAGCCTCCAAGGAAACCACATCAGCCTCACTTTGATAAAACACACACACTCAAACAAACACACACACACACCTTTTTTTAAACAATTATTTAACAACTTATCCAACATGTATGGCACAAGTTTGTGCCCTTTAATATATTTTACATCTCTCTGCAGCAAAGGAAGAGGACTCATAGATCTCAGATGTTGAAGACACTCTACTTTTACCTACAATTACCCAAATTAATGCAATGCAAGAATGCATCTTCAGATTACCACGATTTAAGAAGCTGAACAGCATATGCATTTTACTTTAAAATTTCTCTACTTAGCTTCAATATCAGATTTAGCACACAAATTATATTTGAGTTAAATTAAAAGCATATTTTATAACATTTTCTTTTTAGGATAAAGATAACATATGGTCCCCATCTTCTGTAATAGTCTTTACTCCTAAAACAGTAACTATATTTATTAGCATATGGTATTAGTATTTTTGATTCACTCCACATGCAGTACAAGACTTTCCTGCATAATTCCTCACTAGCTTTGTTACCTTTGTAACATATTTTAAGGGTCATATTTTTATTATCGCGTATTTAAAAAACACATATAAAATTTTATTATTCAGGAGTTATTCTGCATGACAAAAATGTTCTTCTAGAACTTTAATACCACTCTATCATGTCCTGAGTTGTTTTCTTATAATAGCTAAATAATTTTCCTAAGAACGTTTCTCCCTTGCGCTATGTTGGGCACACTTGCTATCTTGTTTCTCAAATTAAAAATGTTTCTCTAGGGGCGCCTGGGTGGCGCAGTCGGTTAAGCGTCCGACTTCAGCCAGGTCACGATCTCGCGGTCCGTGAGTTCGAGCCCCGCGTCAGGCTCTGGGCTGATGGCTCAGAGCCTGGAGCCTGTTTCCGATTCTGTGTCTCCCTCTCTCTCTGCCCCTCCCCCGTTCATACTCTGTCTCTCTCTGTCCCAAAAATAAATAAACGTTGAAAAAAAAAATTTAAAAATGCTTCTCTAGAGCACCTGTGAAATTTGAAGTAATCCAGAATATTCTGAGCAATATATGAAAATGCTGAGTTAGCAATAGGCCCATGAATACTAGAGGCAAGAAATACTCTACAGATGAATAAGATACAAAGCAAACAAACAGGGTCACCACACAAAAAGAGGAGAGGTAGGTAGCATCATCTTGAGCCCCAGATATGGGGTTTATATCTATCTCCCCCTCAAAGGCTTCAGTTCTCCACTCAAAACTTCATGTTATGGTCCTAGTTTGTTTACAAAATTCCTTTTCATTTATAAAGCCTCCGATGGCACAAATTCTAGTAACTTCCTATCTTTTAAAAATATAATGCCCATAAGAGATCTTAAATACAGAGAACAAAATGAGGGTGGAAGGGGGTGGGAAAGTGGGTGATGGTCACTGAGGAAGGGCCTTGTTGGAATGAGCACTGGGTATTATACGTAAGTGATGAATCGCGGGAATCTACTCCCGAAGCCAAGAGCACACTATATACACTGTATGTTAGCTAACTTGAAAATAAATTATTTAAAATATATATATGTATACATATATATGTATATGTATATGCATGTATATGAATATATATGTATACATATGTATATATGTGTGTGTGTGTGTATACATATATATATATATATATATATATATATATATATATATATATGATGCCAGAAAAGGAAGATGAAAAGTTATCATGGTTCAGTGTCTTCATGGTTAGGTAAGTAACCACTCCTCTTCTCTACAGAGAGGAGTATCGACAGACTTCTACCCCTGTGTTTAGATTCTGTGTTTTCAATATCCTTACACCTCTGGAAGTGCTTTGGAGTGTCAAGAAAAATACCATATGATGAATTCCTCTGTTTACCCACCCACATGCAGAAGAATGAGAAACAAGATTGAGGTTTTATAAACTAAATATTATCTGTAAACTTCATGTATAATTCATCATGCTTTAAACTATTCATCATAACATGGAATAGTAGGTAAATTTGCACACTTCCCACTTTTACATACAGTCTGTGCTCCATATTCTCCACTGTCTACTAAACCTACCCCCCACCTTCTCTACCCTTCTACCGTGCTCAGGGGGCAACCTACGTGGGCTCTGCCTTTGGTTGGGTTCCATCAACATGGGTTGGCACCACTTGAATACATGTATGAAAGTCACAGTTCTTGCAAGCAATTCCCTCCAATGATTATTGCCTGCCCTGGTGCTCCAATACAAGTAAAAAGCACAGGGAAAGATGCCCAAGGGGCAACTGTTATCACCCTACAACAAATCCTCATGGCTTGAAAGTGTTTGGACTGCTGTCTTCCTTAAGTCTGGAAGCATCTGCTTCAGTTGATACCTCAGGCATAAAGTCTTCTCAACCTTCCTCTACAACTCACATTGCTTCATCACACATGAACACTGGGATTCTCCTGAATGCCATCATCTGGGATTTATTTTTCCCCAACACCCTGCAATCAACATTTGTAGGAACTAAGCTAGAAGTGTCAGGCCTTCAATGGTTGGCAGAAGACACTCAGCAGCCTCAGAAGCTTGAGGGAAAGCATCCCCAGAGATCTTCTGGCAGGAGTATCTCTGTATTTCCATTACCATTTTTGCTTTGGAGAGTCTCCATCATTCCCTCACCTTCCTTCTAGTGATGGTACATTCAAAGATTTCTCTAGCATTTCCTCCCTGTGGGATAAAGCACCCTGCGGGGGAGCCATTGTTATGGGCCAGAGAGGGTATCCTCTCAGGTGTGGGCACAGATTTGGAAACATGGCATCATGGCTTCTGAGAAAGAACCAGTTCTGTCCATCTTTCCAGGAAAGAACCAGACACAGGTCTTCAAAAGTGCTACCAGGCTGGGGAAGTAGCTTTAGCTGGAGTATATGCAAGGGCTGATAAAATATGATGTCATAATATGAGAGTGCCTCCACGAACACCCTTCTAGGGAATTTCTTTTAATGTTTTAAAATCTTATAGTTCCTTTGTTATGCTACATACAAACATAGAAGGTACATGTAATAAAAAGTAGTTTTAATCCACCTCCATTCCCATAAAATATGAAGCATAGTATTGCTTGTTGTCCTTAATGGAAATTATCATTCTACATGAACATAAACATCTTCTGTTGCCAATACATACTTTATCGTGTTTAGATGTGCATTTTAAATGGAAAGTTAAATTATTCTAGGGAATAAAATTATCATTAGGAAGGTTTCCTAAAGCAATTACGGTAGCAGTGGATTTTTAAATTATCATCTAACAGGCTGCTGATATCAGATAAATTAGAGTAAATCAAAATAAAATTAAATGTGTAAATAATGTGCGGCTTCAATTACACGATAGGTATAAGTCATTACATGGAAAGGCTTTTATTTAAAATACAGAACATTCACCAAAGTGATTTTTTTTTTAATTTACATTGGTAGTTTTTTGCCATTATTTTATTTCCTCGTCAGAACACAATTAAATCTTGGGTTTTATCTAACTTACCAATGAACCTTCTCTTGCCTATTTATCCATTTAGAAATTTCATACTTCAAGTATAAAAATTCTATGCTATCAATAGTGATGATTTGCTCTTGTCAAAATTACATTATCAATATTTAAAAGTTTTTGCAATATAATAGTAAAACTGGTCAGTTTGTGCATTCCCAATGCACACATTAAAATTTTACTTTAAAACATTTATCACAAGATTAGTTGAGGCTATAAACTAGAAAAAATCATTTTGAATAAGTCAGAAGCAATAACCTTATTTTTACACCATTTCTGTCTATAGCAGCTTGTATTTGTTTTATAAAACAGTCAAAATCTTTGAAACTATTACTTCTTTCAGGAGCTTCCTCTTTGATGTCATTAACTTTGGCCTCTTTTTTTATCTTCAATCTTAAATTAATTCCCTAGGAAGCATGTAGCTTGTTGGCTGGTTGGAGGGATTAAATATAAGGGTTTATAAAGAAAAGCAGCTTTTGATACAATGCTATTACAACATGATCACTTACCCATAAATTGTCAGACACAGAGGGTTTTTTATGTTAGACACAAATGTTGTTCATTTTAAAAGCTATTATCAGGCAACAAATAGAACGGGGATTATTTTTGTAGTTTGTATTCATTTTACAAATAAATAATCAGTTAACATGACTCCAGGACAACAAACACTGATTTTTTGCTTCTGTGTTATTTGCTTGCAGATTTTGTGGGGTTTTTTGCCACAGGTTTTCATTGTCATATGCTAAATGGTCCTTTCTTATCCACGTAGTCAAAGGATTTCATTGATATTATGCAAATAAAGGAATTTGCCTGAAATATTCTAATTTAACATTAGCTTTTGGGGGCTTTTGGGTTTCCATGATTTAAGACAGCAATTGTGTAGCAATAAAAGGCTGTCTTGTTTAAGGCAGAAGTGTGTATTTTTTAATCACTACTCAAAAATTTTTTTAGAATAGTTTTTGAGAAGGCATTTTAAGAAAAAAGATTTGAGTAAAAGGTCTGCTTTTTGTTTTAGGATTTTTCCCCAGCATCTCCTCCCTTCATGCCTCATAACTGCACCCTGTGTCCCTTTAAGGTATGCCTCCCTCCATCAGTGGGAGCAGACTTGGAGTCCCTGCCTTTCTGGAGAAAGGTCCATGGAACATTCTCTTCAGTGCTTTGAGTCTTGATTAGTGTGGTGCCTAGAGAGAGAAAAGGACTCCATCTTGTTGTCTGCAGCAATGCCCTGAAAAGACAGGGCAGTAGTTAGGTAATAAATCTTGCTCCCTAAAACTACTCTGGATTGCTCCTGACAGCCATCATCTTGAGCCCAGCTTTTTGGCCTGCCACTGTATTCTGTGAGCTTCCCGATGTCCTTACAATAAATTCCTTTTCTGCTTTAAATTAACTGTGGTCCAAGTTTATTGCTTGCAACCAAAGAATTCTGATACAGGTGCTCTTTTGTGAGATTATCTCTATGATAAAGTAATGGATGCTGACTCGATTTTAGCCATCAGGTGCCCCTCCAAGAGATGAATTATTGCCTGACCTTGCTCGGTGGCCCTGAGGAGGCCTTAGGAGGTAAATTAAAAAAAATCAATAGCCTTAAGAGAACTGCTTCTAAGGGCTTTGCTGTTGCCAAGTAGCCTCAGGACTTGCTAACTGATCAACACAGTAATGCTACATTTGCCCGTTTATATAATGGGCCTTCCAACTTATGACCTATTATTATCTCAATTATATTGGTAAAAACCACAAGTGACCTAGTTCTGCAGACTCATTCGCACAATAAAGCGAGCAGTGAACTGACCTATAATACATCTCTGTCTCACCTATAAAACACATTAAGAGTCTGGATATAAACAGTTTGGAAAGACTTGAACAATACTCTCTCTTCTTCTAATACCTTCACAATCATTGTTAGGGATCTCTAATGCCCTTTGAGGCATCAAGATAACGATCATACTTTAGCTGAAAATTCTGCCCACAAACCCCTTAAAGTCAAATGAAATTAGCCAGTCCTACTGATAGAAGATGCTTGCTGGGCCACACAGGCTTGTTCCAGCAGGGTTCAGACAGAGCTAGGAGCACTTGGAGGCATTCTGAGATACCCCTTATGGTGGGTGGATTTCTAAAAATGCACCCCTAGATTCCATACCTTGTAGAACTTGTGAAAATGGCATACCACTCCTGTGATTTCTTCATTATTATGCTTATCATTATGTGCATACTTATAATTATGGTGACGTGTTTATGCCATGTTATTATATGGCATAGGGTACCTTAAGAGTGAGACATTCTCACCTCCAGGGCTGATCTAATCTTGAGCTCTCAAAAGTGGGAGCTGTCTCAGGCTGGTAGCCAAAGGGGGAACTCAGAAAGATTTGACTGGATGCACCCTTGCTGGCCCTAAAGATGGAGGGGCCATGAGAAGGATGCAAATAGCTTTAGACAAGCTGAGAACAACCTCCTGCTGAACACCAGCAAGGATATGGGGTCCTCAGACCATAGCCACAAGCAACTGGGCTCTACCAGCAATGAACATAGAAGTGAATTCTTCCCCACAGCCTCCAGATAAGCACTCAGCCAGGGACACCTTGATTTTGGCCTTGTGGTGCCCCAAGCATACAAAGTCAGCCCAGCCTTCTGACTTCTAGAAATGTGAGCTACTCAGTACATGTTGTCTTAATCTGCTACATCTATGGCCACTTGTCATGGAACAATAGAAAGTGAATAGATCTCTCAATCAGGAAACTCTTGGTCAGCTGAAATTTCTTCTCGTACCAGGGCTTCTGGTGTTTTCCCAGAGAAAATAAAGTGTCTTTGGGCAATTATCCTCCAAGTTCCTTTGCCAACCTCCCATGCCCAATAAGATCCTCTACCAATCTCCCATGCCCAATAAGCCACCAAAGGGGAAGATGGAAGGGAAAGGACAGCCACAATTAACGAGTGACAATTCAGTGCAGGGGATGTCACAAGGGGTCTTCAATGAATTTGCAGGATAGTCCTAATGGCAGAGGGTGCATCCTCATTTCACACAAAAAGAAAGTTGGCCCCACAAATATTAGGTTGCATAGAAGTTCAAAGCTACAGAACAGGAGGTGAAAGCACACAAGAAACAAAGTGTTCTCCAAACTGGACTTTGAAGGTTAAATGCATCCCAAATTATGCTCACCCAAAAACTACTGCAGGAAACTAAATCACAAGGACACTAAAGAAACCCAAGAGGAGGCTTCAGTCCCAGGGCCCCCTGGCCAACAACACTCACACCTCACAAACCCTGAGACAGAAGGAAAAGATATCTTCACAAAGGTACTACTTAAAATTAAAACTCCTAAACAATCCCCCAACTAATCCCCTGAGCAAATTATTTGTGAAAAAAGTATTTGTGATTTCTTAAAAATAATGTTTGATTTGTAAGATGCATTTTAGAAGTAACTTGAAGAGGTCATATATCTCATCAACCCTACAATTACACCACCATGGGTGTTTTATGGTTTTGTCTTTTGGCACCTTACAAACAGAGCTGGTTAAATACTTTCTACTGTCACATGCAAGCCAAAAAGACAGTGGACTAGTCATATAACAATTGTTCCATATCCTGAGAAAGCTGGAATAAATCAAGTCCAGCCTAATAAAAGTCAGGGAACAAAACTGAGTAAAATTTAAGATGCTACAAGCTTTTCTTTATTCCCATTTTTTCAGGAAACTTTGTAATGTTGATGACATACACCCCCACAGCTCAATGATTCTAAATAAAATTGCCACTTAGGGGCACCTAGGTGGCTCAGTTGGTTAAACATCTGACTTCAGCTCAGATCAGGATCTCACAGCTTTTGAGTTCAAGCCCCACATCGGGCTCTGTGCTGACAATGCAGAGCCTGCTTGGGATTCTCTATCTCCCTCACTCTCTTATGCACTCTTGCGCTCTTTCTCTCAAAATAAATAAACTTTTAAAAAAACTGCCTGTTAGTATGCTTTTAATGCCACTTTATAAAGGTATTTCATGTATCTTCTTAGGTATTCCCTTGATATAGCTCTACCGGAGATACTCTCCAGCCAGAATATTTAAATACATGTGAACCAGGATAAGGCTAAAATCCAACCTATGAGTTATGAACTGGAACTCATGAATCTGACCAACTGCATTGGAATCCCAGCCCTTCCTAGTTGAGTGGTCTTGAGAATGGTATATAATTTCTGGAAAATGGGGATCACAGTACCACTCATAAGACGGTAGAGGTGAAATAAATTAACACTCACAAAGCACTTACATAGCGCTCACTAGGTGTCAGGCACAATTATAAATATCAGTTCTGATGAACGTTTTGCTCTGTTATTTTTACACACTCCCCTCTACGGCCATTGCCAGTGCATGATGAATAACAAGAAGAGACTTCTAGCGTCTTCTCTTCTAGGGTCCTCCATCTGTACATATGCCCACGTAAACCAGAAATATACTCACCTCCAGCCATACATATGAGAGGACCACGTTTTTAGTACCTAATTAAAAATGTAAAATTACTGTTAAATGAATGTAAAAACTTCAGAGTTGTTATTAAAAGAAAAGTTACCAACAATCAAGCAGGTAATGTGGCTAGTGAAGTGGTTCCAGTCATCTGGAAGGCAATGAAAATTAACAATATTTAGTAGGTAAACCAGTAGTGCATTTGGGAGCACTTCTGGATGTGAATAAGATTTCTTTTTAAGAATATAACACTATTTTAATTTCCAAACACAGTAGGTGAGAGAGTTACTGAGCAGAGAGAGAGGCATCAAATTGATGCTAAAAACAAAATTATAAGGAGAAAACTTGATGGCACATGCCAATAGGCTCCACTTGCCCATTAACCAATAATTGCAAACTTGCTCATTAAGAAAAAATGCTTTCTGCAAAGTCCTATAAAATGTGGGCTTTGTAGGCAGACAGACCCTCTACTTTCTAGTGGTGATTAACTGTGGCAAGCTACTTTCATTTTTTATTGAACTATAATTGATATACAATATCCTATTAGTTTTAGGTGTATATCATAGTGATTTGATATTTTTACCCATTACAAAATGATCCCCATGATAAGTGTGGTTGCCATCTGTCACTATACAAAATTATTACAATATTATTGACTGCATTCCCTATGCTGTACTACATCCTCATGACTTATTTATTTTATAACTGGAAGTTCATACCTCTTAATCCCTTCCACCAATTATACCAACCCCTACCCCTCCAAAGCCATCTGTATGTTTTCTATGGAAATAATCCAAGTCCGGTGCTGATGTTTTAATTGAGTTGTTTGGGGTTTTTTATATTAAGTTGTACAGGTTATTAAAATACTTTGGGTATTAATCCCTATCAGATATCCAATTTGCAAATATCTTCTCCTATTCAGTAGGTTGCCTTTTTGTTTTGTTGATAGTTTCCTTTACTGTGCAAAGGCTTTTTAGTTTGATGTAAACCCATTTGTTTATTTTAGCTTCTGTTGCCCATGGCTGAGCCTGAGGAAACTGGTCCACACACATACCCACACACACATAAATATAAATACACACACCACTGATGTCAAAGAGCTCACTGCCTATAAGTTCTTTATCCATTTTGAATTTATTTCTTTTTATGGTGTAAAGCAGTTGTGTAAGTATTATAGGATTTTGGTTTGTGGTTACCCTGAAGTTACTGTCTATCTAGATAGATAGACAGACAGACAGCAGTCTATTTTAAGCTGATAGTCACTTAACTTCAAATATATTCTAAAAACATTACATTTCTACTCCCTTGTCTTGTTTTGTTTGTGATGTTATACATTACACCTCCTTTTGAGAGAGAAACAGAGCATGAGTGAGGGAGGGGCAAAGAGAGAGGAAGAGAAAGAGAGACAGAGAAAGAGAGAGACAGAAGCCCAAGCAGGCTCCACATTGTCAGTGCAGAGCCTGATGTGGGGCTTGAACTCGCAAAGCATGAGATCATGACCTGAGCCAAAACCAACAGTAGGACACTTAACCAACTGAGCTATGCAGGCACCCTATATCTTTTTATATATGAAAGATTTATATATATGAAAGATTTTCTTCTTTCATATATTTTCTTATTTCTAGTAATGGCCCTTGTTTTTCTGCTTAAAGAAGACAATTTAACATTTTTGTTTATTTTGTGTTTTCTGTAAGGCTAATCTAGTGGTGATGAATTCCTTCTAGTTTTGCTTGTCTGGCAAACTCTTTATCTCTCCTCCAAATGTGAATGATAATCTTGCTGGGTAGAGTATTCTTGGTTCTAAGTTTTTCCTCTTCAGTGCTATAAATATCCTGCCAGTCCCTTCTGGCCTGGAAAGTTTCTTCTTAAAAATCAGCTGATAGTCTTACAGTGTTTCCCATGTATGTGACTATTTTTCTCTTTCTGCTTTTAAGGTTTCTCTCTTTCTCTTTAATTTATGTCACTTTAATTATAATATGTCTTGGTGTGGATTTCTTAGGGTTAATCTTGTTTGGGGCTCTCTGCAATTCCTTCCCCAGGTTAGGGAAGTTTTCAGCCATTATTTCTTCAAATAAATGTTCTGCGCCCTTTCTCTCTTCTGTTTCTGGGATCCCAATAATGTGAATATTAGTACACCTGATGTTCTAGAGGTACCTTAAACTACCCTCATGTTTTTAATTTCTTTTTTATTTTTGCTGTTCTGGATTGGATCATTTCTGTTATTCTGTCATGAAGGTTGCTGATCCATTCTTCTCTATTATCTAGTCTACTGCTGATTCCCTCTAGTGTATTTTTCATTCTAGTTATTGTATACTTCATCTCTTAAGTCTCGCTCTTATATTTTCTCTTTAAGTTCTCACTGTGTTTTTTTTCATTTTCCTCCATTTTTCTCCCAAGTTTGGTGAGCATCTTTATGACCATGGCTTTGAACTCTTTATCAGATAGATTACTTATCTCCATTTCATTAGGGGTTTTTTGGCCTGGGGTTTTTTTCTTGTTCTTTCATTTGGAATATATTCCTGTTTCTTCACTTTGTTTGACTTTCTGTGTTTGTTGCTATGAATAAGCTACCTCTCCCAGTCTTGAAGTTGGGGCCTTATACAGGAGCATCCCTTGTATACACTGCATGTTCCTGGTGGTTTTGGCAGTCCAACTGGAATGGTATTGGACACAAGCCATGCAGGTGACAGTGAGGGGTAAGGTCTCAGAACCTGCTGCCTGAGGCTGCCTCAGGATGGCTGGAACTGGAGCAGACAGAGCCTGGGGGCCTTGGGTGCACTGGGGTTGTCCTAACAGTCTAGCTAGAACACCTGGACCCTGTTCCCATTGGCGCTATCAAGGTGGAGAGGGAACATAAAAAATGGCACTCACCAGAGCCTTTAACCCCAGAGACAGTTCCAGCAGTTACTCTCCAATTTGGCAAATACTGAAGAGTTACTGGATTTCCTTCACTTAAATTCTAGTTGCCCTTTACGCCACTGTTTTTTCTCTAAGTCCCAGGCTGGGCAAGTCTGCAGCGAGCCCTTCAGTGATATTCCTCCTTGCCAAAGGTTGCCGTGTCAGGGGTAGGGTTCCCATCATTATCATTATTAACATTTCTCCATCTTTCCTACTCTTCTCTATGTGGTCCCTCTGTCATTTGTTATGCAGAAGCTATTCAATTAGCCCTTGGTTCTTCTTCAGGAGGAGCTGCTATATATGTAGATGTAGATTCTGTGTCTAGGGGAAGAAGTGAGTTCAGAGTCTCCCCATGCCACCATCTTGGACTGCCCTACTGGTGAGATACTTTAAACACTACTAAATCTCAATTTCTTCAACAACAAAAAGGATAACCTGAGAACCTTCTCAGAATTATCTGAGGATTAAATGAGATAATGCATAACAGTTGATAAGAAGGACTCATTAAGGTTATCCATCATTATTGAGCCAATTCTGAGATGCACATTTTAAGAAGAACTACATTACAAAAAGGGGGGAAAACCTCAAGACAAATTACTGCTTTTCTATGCATGTTAACCTTAATAAAGTTAAAGATTTCCTAAGCACAGTGTCCTCTTTCCTCTGAGCTGAAAGATGACCTCTGCATTCAGTTCACTCGTATTTCCCCTTGACCCAAACATTCCATGTTGGAATCCAAGATTCAAGTATGTCTGCAACCACTTGAGAACAGGGGAAATGATTACCTCCCAGGGGCTGGGAGGGTTCACTATGGATTGAGCCAAATGCTGAACCAGCCACCCAGAGCAGACATGGAATTCTGCGGGGGTAAAAGAAGGAAGAGTGACACCTTGCACGGCACATAGTCAGGTGAGGTCATGGCTGGCACAAGTTATGAGGACCAAAAAGAAGGATACAATCCATTATTTTCAAGGAGTACTTATACCATAAAGCTGTAAGACAATAGATATTTGTTCATTTTTCTCTACGCGAGCAAAAAATGCCCAGTTTCCCAGGTAACACCGTAAAGAAGCATTTCCCAATGTATTAGTCCCTTGTCTATCTGCATTTGGACAGAGGAAGTTATACAACAGTTCTAACATGTAGGAATATTTTTCCTATGTCTCCTCGAAAATGTCATCCCTCACAAGCATGATGTGCAGTAACACAATTCCCTTCATCACTACCAGACAACAATATATTATATATTTGTTGTGTGGCAACAATTCAAGCGTCAATCGATGAAGTTTTCACAATACAACAAGGCCCTTGGAGACAGAAACCCGCCACCTTGAATATAGCACGCTGCTGTAAGCAAGCTGCTATTCACATAGTTGCCTTTGGTTTAAGGGATAGAAATTCCACCATAGCATGGCTCATTAACCTCTTCCTCTTCATCACATTTGATTCCTTTACATTTGAAATATTTAGAATGCATAGCTTCCACTAAATTACACGTCGATAATGGGTAAATCAAGCCCATTGCCAGAGTTAACTATTAAGTTAAAAATTACATGACAAATTAATGGATCACAGTTCTCCATGTGTTTTTAATCAAAGATTTTATTTTTTTAGAGCAATTTTAGGTTTACAGCAAAATTGAGAGGAAGGTACAAAAATCTCCCATATATTTCCTGATGCCCCACATATGCATATTATTAAAATCCCCTGCCAGAGTGCTACATATTTTCTCCAGGATGAACCCACACTGACAAATCATAATCACCCAAAGTCTATAGGTTACGTTACAATTCACTCCCGGGTGTTGTAAATTCTATGGGTTTGGGCAAAGTATAATAATGTGTCCATCATTGTAATATCATGAAGAATATTTTCACTGACCTAAAAATCCTCTGTGTTCTGCCTATTCATCCCTCCCGCCACCCTCCAACTCTGGGAAATACTATGATCCCTCCATAGTTTTGCCTTTAGCAGAATGTCATATAGTTGGAACCATATAGTAATATAGCCTTTTTAGATTGGCTTCTTTCATTTAGTAATATATATTTAAGTTTCCCACCTGTCACTTCATGGCTTGATAGTTCATTTCTTTTTAGCTCTGAATAATAATCCACTGTCTGGATGCACCATAGTTTATTTATGCACTCATCTACTGAAGGACATCTTGGTTACTTCTAAGTTTTGGCAATTATGAATAAAGCTGCTATAAACATCCAAGCACAGGTTTTTATGTGGACCTAAGTCTTCAAATCCTTTCACAAGGAGTGTGATTGCTAGATGGTACGGTAAGAGTATATTTAGTTTTGTAAGAAACCACCAAATTGTCTTCCAAAGTACCAGTACCATTTTGCTTTCCCATGTGCACCGAATGGGAGTTCCTGTTACTCTACATTCTCACCAGCATTTGATGCTGTTAGACTTTTGGATTTTGACCATTTTAATAGGTATACAGTGGCATCTCATTGTTATTTTCATTTACATTTCCCTGATGACATGTGATGTTAAGCATCTTTTCAGATGTTTATTTCCCATCTGTGTATCTTCTTTGGTGAAATGCCTGTTATGACATGTGACCATATCATTTCCGGCTCATAAAGTCTAATGCAGTCATCTTGGAGATACAGAAAGCAACACTTGACTATATGATAAAATACATACGCAAAAATAAAGAGCAAAAGTAAAGATAATCTCAGTTTTTACCTGAAGGATTAGAAAAAATTAAAAAATGTGAGCATCTACTGCTGGCAAAAGTAGGAAAAAACAGGTATGACCCCTATTGCTACTGGGAGGATGAATTATACATCCTTTGGGGAAAGTACCTGGTGATGGCAGTTAAAATTTAAAATGCACATACCCTCTGACTCAGCAATCCTGCTCTCAGGAGTCTAGTCCATAGAAATAAAAGCATCAGCATTTAAGGATAGATACAGATAGGGATCTTTTGTTTAAAAAGTATTCATAACAGCAAACAAAGAAATAGCTTGAAAGTACATCACAGGGACATGATTGAATCAATGGTGATATATCCATATATAGAATATTAAGCTACAATTAAAAAAGAATGGAGGAGATCGATATGCATTGACCTGCAAAGATGTTTTGAAATGCTAAGTGAAAAAGACTTTGATAAGTATTGGGTGTGACATAATTCCATATCTTTGAAATAAAACAGAGAAGTGTTCTTTATATATGTACATTTTTATATACTTTTGCCTAAGCACAGAAAATATGTAAAAAGATATAAGCCCAAGTGTTCACATTGAAAACCTCAAAAAACTGAGTTTTAAAGAGAAAGATGATTTAACTGTTTTAATAGCAAGTCTAAATCATTTTGTAATAAAAATCAGAAGAGTTGAAAGGTTTAGGATAAAGTTTAGATTGATATACTGCATACACTATATGTGGACATATACAAATATAATGTTTTAGTTAAATATTAACTGCTACCTACAAAAATGTCGCCCATGTGATATTCTTTTTAAATAACTTCCTGGTATCGACTGTTCACCAAACTCAGGATGTACCCCTAATCATACTGTTAGTTTCTTCAATTAATGGCACAATCTTCCTATCAGCAGGCTACCACCACCACCAAATTATTCCAGTCTCCTAGAGGTAAAAGCTGGCCAGGGTGGGGGCTTTCAGGATGGCAGGGGGCGGGGGAGTGAGAGGGTTGGGGGTGGTTGGCTTGCATGGACCACGTGGACAGCTAGAATCAACTCAGATCACTACTGTTCTTGAGTCACTGCTGACTCGACTTCTACAGGACCTCACAGACAACGTGATAGCATTTGCTGGTCCAGAACTGCACAGGCTCAGTGGTTCTTTGAAGGAAAACCTTGTCACTCCCCCAGGGCCTTCTTCAGTCAAGGATGAAACCTGCTTGTGTCCCCAGTGTTGCTTCTCTTACTGCTTCCCACTTTTGTGTTCTCATCTACAGAACCGCATCCCTGAATGCAATCATCTCTCAAGTAGGATGACCCATATAGATCTTCCTTGATCTACGATGTGCTAACATCCCAATAAACCCATCTTAAGTTGTTAATAGCATAGGTTAAAAAAAAAAAAAAAAATGCATGTAAAACACATAACCTACTGAACATCACAGATCAGCCTAGCCCACCTTAAATGTGCTCAGCCTTTAGTTGGGCACCTACATTAGCCTTTAGTTGGGCACAATCATCTGGCACAAAGTCTATTTTATAATAAAGCATTGAACATCCCCTGTAATTAACTGAACACTGAACTGAAAGTGACAAACAGAATGGATGTATGGGTACAGAATAGTGGTAGGTGTATAGGTTGTTTATCCTCACGATAGCATGACTAACTGGGAGCCGAGGTTCCCTGCCACTGCCCAGCACACGAAAATGTCATCCTGCACACAGATAGCCTGGGGAAAGATCAAAATTCCAAATTCAAGGTACAGTTTCTACTGAATATGTATCACTTTCACACCATCATAAAGTCAAAAAAAATCGTAAGTGGAACCATCATAAGTCAGGGAACATCTGTGTATCTTATAATCCAGCAAGGAAAACTTCTGAGGATGAAAAAGGGTGCTATGAAATATTAAGCTAGAAAAATAGGTGTAGGCCAAGATTCTCCCAAGAAAAAAGATGTACAGTCACCTTGCCCATGACCATTGAACCATGACTGGCTAACCACCCCTTTTCCTCAAGAGGACCCCTCTTCAGGGATGGGAATCTTCCTCCACCCAGCACAATCACCACCTGCTTTCTAAGGGACAATGTCTGAAGTCCTTCCCCACTGATGTGCCATAAGCACCACTTCCTCCTCACTCAGTTGTCCATTCCCCAAATCCACACTGAGAACCTCGACTCCCTCATTCTCTCCTTCAGCTAATAACCAAGTACACATGGACCCTATCTGTTTGGAGGTCACGTTCTGCTTGGGCTGGACGCACAATAAAGAGACAGATACGTAATAGGTTGAGTGATAAGCCCCCTCAGAGAAAAAGAAGTCAGAGTAGGGCACAGGGAATGTCGATTGATGGGAGAAAGAGCTGCTTTGTTTTATATGGGAGGTGGGGCTGTCCTCTCTGAAAAGGTAGCATTTGAGCAGAGATCTAAGGAAGAGGGAGCAGAGCATTTCAGGCAGGAGAAATGGCAGCAGAGGACTCCCAAAGAAGACCATGGTGCTCAAAGAGTAGGCATGAGGCAGGCAGTGGGCCTGCTCATGCAGCAGAGGACTTTGCGTTTTACTCCAAGAAATGAGCCAAGTCACATGTCCCAGGAACTCTGCCATATGGTGATCAGAAACAGAGCAGCCTCTGTCTTAATGGAATTAGTGTCGGGGGCGGGGGGGGGGGGGGGTGGTGTGGAGAGAGATATTAATCAACCAGAGAGAGAGAAAGGCCTTCTAAAAAAGGCACGCCTCTCAACTCCCTTTTCAACTGGGGTCCATCTGCTTGTCTTGCTCAAGGTAAGTTCTGGTGGGTCCCATCCCTACACGTAGATCTTAAAACTTACTGTTTTGCTATACCTGCCTAAACACACAGCTCTTAAGCCAGTAACCACTAGTCATTTTTGGTTGCAAGCGTCCAACATTCCTGCTGAAAAAGTAAAGTAGTTCCCTTGCACAAGGGAACTTATTAGCTTCCAAACAATTCCAAAAGCCTGTCTTGGGGGAAGAATCCGGTGGGGTTTTACAAACTGTAAGGAATGTGTAATCATTGGCTGCCTTGGGGCAATTCTAGAAACAACATGCAGGTTTTACACAACTGGTTTATCAAACTGGAAAGAGAAAGATCATAGTAAAAGAGGACAGTATTTGGGATGAATAGGATATTAAATGTAGTCTGTCTAGAAAAGTATCAGCTTTTTAAGTAAAGAGAAAATGCCAGTCATTAAATTCCAAATTAAATTCCCGAATCATTTCTACAGCTGTCCCTACACTTGACTTATCAGTGAATTCACAGGCAAAACTGTGCAAAGCCCAAAAATAATAATAACAATAATAATTAGTTCAAAGACCTTTAAGTGCCTGTCAAAGAACTAAAAAAGCACTTTTTAAAAAATATTTTCATATTCTCAGGACTTAACAAAAATCATCTCCTTCATATTGTTTTAAATAATTGGCCACATTCAAGTCTGTAAAACAATTGTCAGTAAGAATTACGCAGTTAAATCTTTAGATTTGGGGGGATCCTCTTAACATTCTAACCCTACACACACACACACACACACACACATACACACATACACATATATATACACAAGGCTAGAATCACCCTCCAGCTGATGGAAAACTTGCCCAGATGGGACATCAACTATTTTGAGACATAAAATTTTCATGAGAGGTGGGAAGATGACACTCTAGATATGAAAGCCAGTAATGCTGATTTCGGCTACATATTAATCCTTTATAGCTGACCTTTGCAAACTAGATACAGTGTAAGTCTGGGCTAAAGCACAAGGATGAGATATGAAGTTCAAATTCACCAAAACACAGGACACAGGGAAGACTATGGCCCCACAGATGGAACTGTGAGCAGGCACCAAACCTCTATTTTTTTTTTTTAATTTTTTATTTATTTTTGAGAGAGAGAGAGAGAGAGAGCATAAGCAGGGGAGGAGCAGAGAGAGAGGGAGACAGAGAATCTGAAGCAGGCTCTGTGTTGACCGTAGGGAGCCCAACATGAGGCTCAAACTCAACAGACCGCAAGATCATGACCTGAGCCAAAGTAGGACGTTCAACCAACTGAGCCATCCAGAAGCCCCCAAACTTTTATTTTCTTAATGCCAGGGTTCTGAGGTAACTAAGAGGTTATCTACTAACCTGTCACTAAAGAAGATAATCAGGAGACACGAGAATTTTTCCAACAATCCCAGCAATAAATGATTTCGGTTTTCTAACAGCCAAGAATGCTATGGAAACACTGAAAAAGTAAGCCAAAGAAAATGTCCCTGCTTCCCTGGGCTTCTAGAAGCTTACACTAAACTTCTTGAGAACATGAGCCAAGTCTGAATTATGTCTTCCTCCCTTGATGCCTCACGTCGATAGCAATTTCACAATTTAAAAAAATCTAGTGAATGTAAGAGTAAACAAAAGTTTTTTTTCCATCACCCGCCGAGTTTCGTGTAATCCTGGGTATCTGCAAAAGTTAGCATGTGGAGAAGGGTCGGACGCAGGGTAAACAGTATCTGTATTCTTCACCAAGTGATAAGAGGATCAGGAAACTGTTCTGCAAACATGTCCAAGCAGTCAATGTTCATTCTGTCCTCAACAGTGGGATGAAAAGAAGCTGTGACATCAGTAAACTTCCAGAGATGTTTTAGACTGTATGCTCTGGATTTAATTTTTATGTACACTTTTATTTTCTTCATAATGCATGGGGCTCTCCATGGGCTCTTCATGAACGTCAGCCCCAGTGTTCTTTCAGTATGCTCTGTGGATGAGGGCACTCACACATCCAGTGTTTTTCAGTTTTCCTTTAAAATGTCACAATGTCCTCAGCATCGAGGACAACTTCTAGCAAGTTATGTGAGATGATTTAAAATGCAAACTACCTGCACAACTGAAATAGTGTTTTGAAACACTAAAAGAATGAAGGCCTTAAGGTAAAATAAAAATCTGTACTCTAAGGACCCCGCCAGCAACACCTAACAAGAACACATTTCAATTTGCGGTATTTACAAAGCAAGATGGTTTTATTAAAACTGATTTAGTTTATGTCTTCTGCCAAGTTCTGTAAAAGCGAATTTCTAGATACAGCTTGAGTGTGCACATTGTTTCAACACTTAATTACTATAGTTCCAACACGCTCTCTACTGCAAACCACACACTAGGTTCTAGAACAAAAGCGTCACTCTAGGGAGAGGGTAAGGACCTTCAGCACTTCCTACTTGTGTTTCTGAACCACTAGAACGAAAAGTCATTTCTTTCCATTTAACTGATCAAAATGATGTTTTCCTTCATTTCTGTGGTATCCACAGAAACAGAATGAAAAGCCTCCTGAAGGGCATTTAGACGGAATTTAATCTAATGCATTGTTTTTCTTTCTTTATTTTACTTCCACCGGTGTCTGATGCTCTATGTTATGCAGAAAATTAGAAAACCTCCGGAGTAACTAACTTCTCTACTCTTTGCTAGAAAACTTACTGCTCCATCATCTGTGTTCTGCCTTACGTGTGCCTAGGAAAGAGAAGGAAGTGCCTGTGTAAGTCTATGACCTCGAACTTCAGCCTCTCAACACTGTCGGCCAAGGGTTTGGGTGCCCCGCCCCCCCACCGTGTTCTCTCCTGTTCTCCATAACACTGCTGCACATTTGCTCCTCCCCTCAGAACCTTCCCATCTTCCTCCCAGCATGCTTCCCCACCTTCTGCCCCTTCACAGAGAAAACAGAAGCCAGAGCTGAAATCCCATTAGCTCCCATCTGACTGAAAGTGCTTCTACCATTTCCTGCAGCCACAATAGAAAAGGAAATTCGACTCTTATTTGGGGATAATTCCTCTACCAAGCTTAGGATCAATTTCCCTCCCATCTTCTTGGGACGCTGTTTCAACTTTCATGAGAATAGTTTTCAAATTCACCTACTCCTTAGAATCACCTGGGCAGCTTTTAAAAATCTCAACATCAGGGGCACCTGGGTGGCTCAGCTGGTTAAGTGTCAGACTTCTTTCTGCTCACGTCATGATCATGAGTTTGAGCCCCGTGTCGGGCTCTGCACGGCCAGCTCAGAGCCTGCCTCAGATCTTTGGTCTCCCTTTCTCTTTGCCCTTCCCTGGCTCTTGCTCGCTCGCTCTCTCTCTGTCAAAAATAAATAAACATTTTTTTTAACCCCAAGGTCAGCCATGCCCCATACCAATCACAGGGGAACCTCTGTGGGTGCGACCCAACATCAGTATTTTTTGGAACATTCCACATGCCTCCCGTGTGCAAAGCTGAAAACCACTTTCCTCTGTCCTCTAAGAGTATTTAAATATTTGCAAGCCTCTCCCATCTTAAAAACACTCTCCCTCAATCCCACGTCCCTTGTAGGTACATTCATATTCCCTTTTCCTTCATGATGAATTTCTTAAAAGATGGGCCTATGTTCTTCTCCGCTTCCTCACCTTCAGCTCCCTACTCCCCCCAGCTTATTCCAGTTTCTGCCAAACCGCTTTCACCACAGCCCTCGGTGATGCCAATGCCAGCAGTCTCCCCAGTCCCGCTCTCCATAATGTCCTTGACCACTCAGAGGTACGTTTCTTCTCACCCATGTTTCCTAGGTTTTTTCCTGGGAAACAGCGTGCCCTTCTGGCTTCCACATACAATCTTTCTTTTTTACCAGTGACATCTTCTCTTATTATGCCTTTGAATATTTTTTGTTCCCATTTTCATTCACCTTTGAAAAATAAGCAAATATGTGAATATGTGATCATCTTTTGTCTTTCAGTGTTTTATCTTCAGGGAAATCATTTTTATCTCAGCTTTTTCCTTTACTTTTTGTGTTTTGTTTTTTTGTTTTGTTTTTTGGTGGGAGGCTCTCAAGTCTGACCAGTATATCCCTTGATTTTACTGGTGTTTATTATGTTTTGTGGTTTCTAATGTGACTTTCATCTTTCAAATGGTTTAATTTTTCTCTCTCATTTCTTTACCAACGCTGATCAGCTCAGTTTCTGTCTCCTTTCTTTCATTCTAGGTATCTTTTCCTTAAATGTTTTGTTTGTTTTGTAGAAAACCCAGTTATTATTCTTCCTTGAGACCAAGAAGGACTAGGAGTCAGAATGTGTCTTCTGTTTGCGAGATAATTTGCCTTCTGATATATACTCTTCCTCTGCCTTTGTCTGTGGTCCTTTCTTCCACAAGTTTGTACTCTCTTGCCAACGCGTGGTACTAACCAGAAAGCATCTGTGCTGAGATGAAGACAACCAGCTTGCCAAACAGTAACAGAAAAGAGGAGCAAGATTCAAATCCAGAATGGACTTCCAACAATCTCTCCCCCTCTGCTAACAACATCTTCGTACCCTGGGAGTACTTCATACTCAAGCTTTCGACGTGACTCTCTTCAGCTTAGGCAAGAGAGTCATTGTAAATTAGAGAGAAGCCCCTCACGTCACAGGCTCTCTGTGTGGTGATCTCATGACCACCACTACCTGACCCCTCTTCCAGTCTCACACTGAGCAGTCCCCCACTTTTAGGATACTACACATTAAGGTGACACATGGCCACCATGCTGACCAAAGTAGGCAAGCAGTTTGGGCACTCACCCCAGCGGACTCGGTTCACCTAGACTTTGATGTTAATGGAGTCCCTAGAATTGTTCAGTGTACAATGTGCCTAATGCTACCTATTGGCTCTTCTCCTCAATCAGCTTCAACAAAGCTGCTACCTCAAGAGTCCCACCTCTCCTATCTTATCATGTTAGTGAAGCCATTTAATTGTATAGGCCCGAGTCTTCGAGAAATCTGTATCCTGCCCAAAATTTGAGGATTATGTAAGCTCACACCAGCTTCTCTTCTTTGGTCCAAATTTTGCTACATTTGGCAGATATTCCTTATAGGTTGTGATTGGGGGGTTGTAGCTATTTAACAGGAGACAGTAGTTTCTTATTTGTTTTTCCATTCTCTTTGTTCCTTTTGGGAGCTTCACACAGAAAAATGGAATAAAAATGCCTCTGCTCCACTATCTTTAACTAAGTCTTTGTTTCATTTTTAAACAGTTTAAACTAAGGCCAAATAAACATTGTTTAGTAAAGCCAACCAAATCCTAACTATCCCAAAAGTCTTATTAAGTTGATCAAATCATGAAAAAAAAAATGCTTAGCCTTCAATTCTGAACATTCAGAATATTTCCAAAGCCTGAACTGATTTCTAAAAGACAAATTATTTTTGCTATATTTTACTATGTTACCTTATATGCAAGTCATAAATATACATTTTGCTTTCTACTTAATAACAATCCCCATGAGAAAAGGCTCCCCCCATTTCAGTGACCACAGATTCCAATACTTATTGAACCTGAACTTCATTTTAAAAAATGGATTCTTGAAAGATATGCTTGGAAAATTATGATCCTTACCAATGCCATGGATTAACTTTCATTTAACTTAATCCTGAATAAATTCAGGCTGAGTGCTTTAAGGAGGGTAGGTTCTTCCCTGAGAAATTACATCTAAAACTTAACAGTGATTACAGATGACGACCTTCCTGTCTTCACCTTGCCAGGTACGAATGAAGCTTTTACAATCTCCGCTATTTGTGTACTTTGGAATACCAGCCAATATAAAATTCTAAGCTTGTCTCCATTTATGTTGTAAGTTTTTTATTTATTTGTTCCTTTTTTTTAAATCAGAACAAAATTAAACTACAGCAGCCATAAGGACTTTCAAATGTCTAGCTTTATCTTCCACTCAGCTAGTACAACCTCAAATGTAAAACCATGATCTAGCACAACGGCCAACCACATAGCATTCACTTAGAAATGGTCACTGAGTTTCTCTAAACCCATTACTTTCTTTTGGGAGAATACTTTAGAAATAATTGCTATATATTCCATATTATGATATACCTCATTCACACAACAGTGAAACATTCCTCTATTTCATAATGTAAACACTTACTTTGTACAAAGACAATTGTCTAGGTATAAAAAGATTCAGATAGGCTATCATATATTTTTTTCTAATTGAGAGTGACAAAATGAAGAGCTGCTAAATTATGACCCCTCAGAAGCCAGAGTTACATAGTCAGAAGGAAGGGGCGAGGTGGTAGGGGGGAGGTCTGGGCAAAGCAGCTCTCTCAGGACCAAAGCACATGTCCCGCTAATGGAGGCAAGGCAGGAAATGCAACCTGACAAGCGTTCAGAGACTGAAGCAATATTCCATCAAGTGGTTTTAAATTCAGTTCCACGCAAGTCAACTCAGTTTTTCCCGGAGATTCTACCAGACATTTAGCTAGTGTGTATATAATTACCTGTCTCTCTGAATCGGGGGTGGGGAGAGGCAAACAGCACAAGTAGGGGCAAAGTGATTACAGAAGAGAACCAACTAGAGGACCTGATGTAATAGGGAGCTAAGACCCAGAGATCCACTCCAACATTGAAGATTTTCTATTGCATTTTAACATCTTCGAGCAACAGATGTTTTGTTTTAAATCTAGAGGGCATCCCCTTTGGTTTTCTCAGAAGATTGAGAGCAAATATGTAATGTCCTTATTCCTGATGGAAGATTTCCCTTCTTCATCGTCTTTCTCAAGATCACCGTAGGATTCTCAGTGTGTATTACAATAACCAATCAAGTTACTCGTCATACCACGACGCATCCTTAGAATACAATCTTCAGAATTCATTTAGGGTGCTTAATAGCTAAAATTCCTTGGAAGAGGTCCAAAATAGAACTATTCCATACAAGCTTCAGCTCAGTCTTGAAATGATAATGATATTGCCATATGCAAAGAATAGCACATGATTTCTTCAGCCAGACCTCTATAAAGTCTCATGTACCCAAACAGAAACACAGACCAGACGGCTACATGAATGTTACACAAATGCTTTTATAGATCACAGTTCTTGCTTTCTCTGCTTCTACTGGATATATCTTTGCTGCTTGATTCACCAATCAATTAAGGTGAAAGGCAATTGCGAATAACTATGTTCATGATCAGCTACAGAGAAATACACATTTTCTGTGTTCCACAGTTTGACTTCATAACATCAAGCATGCTACAACATAATTCTTTTCAGAGGCTGAAAATATACTTTGAGCAAAGTTTTTAAAGAGAGAAAGTGGGAGAGTGAGAGAAAAATCTATACATAGTAAGCTATTTATCTTATCGCAAACTTTTTTTTAAATTATTTTTTAATGTTTATTTATTTTTGAGAGAGACAGAGACAGAGCATGAGTAGGAGAGGGGCAGAGAGAGAGGGAGACAAAGAATCTGAAGCAGGCTCCAGGCTCCAAGCCGTTGGCACAGAGCCCAACACGGGGCTGGAACCCACAAGCCATGAGATTACAACCTGAGCCGAAGTCAGACGTCCAAGTGACTGAGCCATCCAGGTGCCCCTTATCACAAACTCTTTACAGGTACACCATCCAATATAATAGACTCCAGCCACACATGTCTCTTGATACCTGAAGGGTGGCTAGTCCACACTGAGATATAAATATAAAATACACACCACATTTTGAAAGCTTAGTTAACATTAATCAATTTTATCATGATGACAGATTCAAATTATCATATTTTGGACATTCAGGTTAAATAAAACATTAAAATATATGACTAAACTATAGTAAAGCTTTTAACTTTTTTTAAATGTGACTACTAGAAAATGTTACCTTTTTTTTTTAATTTTTTTTTCAACGTTTTTATTTATTTTTGGGACAGAGAGAGACAGAGCATGAATGGGGGAGGGGCAGAGAGAGAGGGAGACACACAGAATCGGAAACAGGCTCCAGGCTCTGAGCCATCAGCCCAGAGCCCGACGCGGGGCTCGAACTCCCGGACCGCGAGATCGTGACCTGGCTGAAGTCGGACGCTTAACCGACTGCGCCACCCAGGCGCCCCGAAAATGTTACCTTTTAATTGTGGTCCACATTATATTTCTACTGGACAGTGTGGGTTTTATAGACTAATATTGAAGTAGTCAATGAGACAATTCAACCATCTATTAGATTAAAAGAAGGTATAAGATAACATGCATGGTCTCCCTAACTCTCCTGTGGGTGTTGCAGCGGGAAGAAACAGCACAGCTGTCCATCAGGAAGGTTTTACTGGAACAAAAGATTCAGCTCCTCTCCTTCAGCCTCATTTCTGACATTTAACTCTTGCAAAAATGTCCTCCACTTTGCTGCTTCCTGCTGGGAAACTTTCTAGGCAAACAGTGATCCAGTGTTCTGGGAAGCAAGCACAGACTTCATAGATCAGAGGAGCTATGGCAATCACCACTGCTCTACAAACGCTGGGATCCAAACAGGTATGGGAATGGCAGACACCTGAGGAAGTCATGAAATTCTCTCAGGTTGAATGCAAACAGGACATTGGCACCAATCAGGCCACCCACGCAACACCCAAGCTACACATGTGGTTCTCATCCTACATGACTGCGGCCAAACAGAGGCCTTCTTTCCATGGGATTAGTCACCACAAAGGGGTGGGGAAATGGGCTATGCTAAATTCTAGCACTAAGCCTACTCAAGCTGTCCACTGCTTCCATCTTCCTGCCCTGGCTTCCCGAGATTTCTACAACTAGAAACTCCTGTAGGTCATAGGGCACTCACAACATGGCACTTGGGCACTCTCCAAAATACGTTGGGGGCAGCAGATGTGGCATTTTCATGGAAGAGTTTCAGGATACACATACATTCATTCATCCAACAAATACTTAAAGAGCAGAGCTCCTAATGTGTGCCAGGCATTGTTCTAAGACATCTGGCACAAACGATCAAACGAGAGAGATGGAGATCCTCTGTTTAAGCAGGTAGACAGATAATAAACACGGAATGTAACAAGAGTTAATTATGTAGACTTCTAGAAGCTAATGAATGGTAAGCAGAAAAGACGCAGAGTGGGTTAAAGATCAGGAAGGCTTGGGACTGAGGGTGCAGTAGCTATACTGAGAGGCTCAGAAGGTGGGGTTTACACAAAGCCCTCTAAACATAAGGAAGCGAGTGGAGGGCGCATACGTGGGGGCAGGGCGGGGGTGGGGGGTGGTTAGAGACAGCCATGTGGGGAAGTGCAGCTGACATGTCCACATACAGAAAGGAGGCCAGTGTGGCAGCTGTCAGCTGGGTGGGAGGCTGAGTGACAGGGCACAGAGGGAACAGACCAGGCAGGATTTGGGAGCCACTGGGAGGACTTCAGTTTTCATTCTGAGATGCGAATCTGCCAGAAGAGTTTAAGCAAAAGAATGATTTGCTCTGAGTCCTCTCTGAACCAACCACCCCGTCTATTATTCTGGATGTTGTAGGGGTCAAGGGTAGTAGAAGCAGAGACTATTCAACTAAAATGTGTTAAGTACTGTGGCAATTAGAAGCCAAATACCAGCAACTAAGACAACGAAAAATAAGAATCATGCTTTCTGATCTGGTCTGAGGGAGGAGAGCCATAGAGTGGGAGACATGGGGGAAAGCCCATCTTGCCCAGGACAGAAAATGGTGTCGTTCTGACTCACAGTTGGTGAGTTCGAGCCCCGCGTCAGGCTCTGTGCTGACAGCTCAGGGCCGGGAGCCTGCTTCGGATTCCGTGTCTCTCTCTAGCCCTCCCCAAGTCATGCTCTCTCTCCCTTTCTCTCTCTTAAAAATACACAAACATTAAAAAAAAAAAAAAAAAGATGCTTTAAGGACAGTTTTATTTTCCCTTTTTTAGGAAACAAAAATTTTCTCTAAAGGCAAACAAATGATAACAACAGTAGAAATAGAAAAAGATGAACACAAATGACCCTGGGAATTCCAACCAGATTTAACATTTTGTGTGGATTGCCTTTAGATTACCTCTAGCAGGAAAATGTGACCATGTAAAGAAAAAAAAAATTATCTGTATAAATAAACATTAATACAGAACTAATTTTCTTAGTTCTCATTTCACTGAATAATTATACCTTTGGGCTAACATGAATAATTTATTAAGTAGCATGCAGTTTATACGTAGCCCTGCAACTTTTTGCCCTCATTATACAATCATTCGAAATCATTCTAGGGTAAACTATGGCTGAAAAGTGACTTCCATGCAAATGTCCTTTTCCTATTAGTCTAGGGATAGTTAACTAAGTGTCTCTTTAGGTTAACAAGAGATATTCAAAAAGCTATTTAAAATTGTCTGAAATATGTTCGAGAATTCATTAAAGTTCTAAAATACCAAATTTCCTTCTTTTGGTTAGATTATGCACACTAATCCTTAGCTCAATTAAGCTTATCAGGAAGGTGAAACCATATATGTGCTTCCTGGTTTCTCTACAGCTATCAAAAGTAACCTACTAAACCCATTGTTACAATAATGTCCTCCTAAAACAATTCAGTCTTGGCGGCTTGGGATGAAAGGACCTCAGAGAGTTCCACTTCCCATTAAAATTGTCTCCATTTTTAGCTGTGACAATAAGCCCAGGTGGAATGAAACACCAATACATTAATCCTCAGAGGTGACCTGTTTTTAGATAAGTTTCCCATAGCGAAGAATACTGAGTGGTCCTTCTCTTTTCTCCTTCACATACTCTGTTACATTACAGCGCATCACAAAATGGTAATCTAATTACGACAACTATTAATTATACTCGTGATTAATTTGAAATACCTGACACCAAATGTAAATGGTAGGGTGAGAGACAACACAGAGTCTTAATGAAATTCTAACACCTGAAAATGCTCGGCATCATTATCAGTCAAGTGGCAGCTAAATTCCCTCTCAGCTGAGCATATTAATAGAGTTGGCCCCTGGTATTGTTTACTAAAAATGTGCTTCAATAACAAAACAATTAGTGTGTACCTGAACTGTGGCCTGGAACGGCAGGCTCATTTCCCCTAGGAGTCTCTCAGGCCACCCCTAAAATAAAATAATTAGTCCCTGGCTTTTGACTTGCTCTGAATACCTTCTCACCTACCCCCACCCCAACACCCACCCACTCCCTCAAAAAGTCTAGCAATTGCTTTGGAATCTCCAAATACAATAAGGTTTAGCAAACCGCCATGCAAATTGTTTATATTGGTTATAGTGCGGGGGGGGGGGGGGGGGAGTTGGTTGAGGAAGATAAATAAAAACAAGAAGGCTTAGCCCAAAACACCAGGGCCCTGGTCTGAAGACCATATTCCCAAGATATAAGATGGATGAGTGTAGGACCAAAGAAAAACCATCTGCTGGGTATCCAGAAGATTCAGCCTAGAACTACAGAGGATGGAATTAAATCTGTATGACAATCCTGAGAGCTAAGGACAAAGTGTTCTGAAGATTATGTGGGCACAGGAGCCTCTCCCTTAATTAAACTAAAATAGAATTATTGACCAAAGCGCAAGGCTGCCCCAGTGTTTATCCTAGCAAGAACACACCCTGGTAACCCTAGCCTGTTCGGGTAGTTACAGGGGAAGGCACAGGCAATACAGATAGGAGCAGTATTATTGGTCTCGCTTGGGTTTTCCCTCCCATCTACTTTTCCATTTCCCCCATGCAAGCAAGAATCCAGTTTTTGTTCTGGGAAGGGAAGGGACCAGAAGGTAAAGAAAGGGAAAAGAAACAAGAAATCAAAGGGGAGGAAGGGAATATATATACTCAGGGGCAAAGGGTGAAAAAGAGACAAAAGGAAAGTTGAATCCAGGAATAGGCATTTTTTAAGCAAACTTTCATTAGTAGCTTTGCCTCTTCAGGTGTTTTAAATCAAAACACTCTTGATTTAATGAAATGTATCTTAATGATATATATTTGAAATATCTTATGGCATGTCTTTCTCCTAAGATCAAAACACACCATTTCCATCAATTAACCTCATTGTTTGAATCTAATAGAATATTTGCCACCTATGTTCACAGATTATTAGCAAAAGTTAAATAAATCTGCTCTATAAAACCCTGATTCGAGTATGGGAAGGCTAAGCATACGCATCCAAGGAAAAACTACAAAGATCCTAATTTAAATGCACTTTTAAATTATGATACCTTCAAAAAGAAGCGGATTGCTGGAAGACAGCAGGAGGGATAATTTGGTCTCCCAACTTTGAAACACTATTAAGGCAGAAGCCAAGTTCTACATAGTATGTCTGATCAAATGTACAAGTTAGTAAATAAAATGCAAACAAATAACTATTAAAATGAAACTCTAAACATCTTAAAAATCTAGATCAGCTAAAATAAATTCATAAATGTCCAGTATCTCAGAGGAAAGCTCATTGGTTGAGATTCTGAGAATGTAATACATATACATACATACATGGGAACACCAACAATTAGTTGGAAAATTAGTTGGGAAAATTAGCTGGCTGACTGAAAGTCTTTTCTATCTATCCAAACATAGAGGTTGAGGAAAGGTGATAATAGCACCTACTTACTCATCAGTCTAAAGGTAAAAAGAGGGAACCCTGGGTGGCTCAGTCGGTTGGGCGTCCGACTTCAGCTCAGGTCATGATCTCGCGGTCCATGAGTTTGAGGTCCATGAGTTCAAGCCCTGTGTCAGGCTCTGTGCTGACAGCTCAGAGCCTGGAGCCTGCTTCGGATTCTGTGTCTCCCTCTCTCTGGCCCTTCCCCTCTCACATTCTGTCTCTCTCTCTCTCTCTCAAAAATAAACATTAAAAAAAAATTTAAAGGTAAAAAGAAAATCCACCTTCAATGGCAAAGTAGCTACATGCATGAGGGGACTCCTCCCAGGAAATACATTCACTCTCTTATTGCTATCTTGGTGAAGCTACAAAATTTTTATCTCCAACTTAGACCTCTCTCACAGACACCAGCCTATAGGTCTAATTGCATACTCAGTGTCTCCACTTAAATACCTGTTTGACCTGTCAAATTTAAAATGCCCAAGCCAAACTCTTAATATTCCCCATCACACATCATCTCCCAAACCTGTTCTTCCCATGGTCTTCCACAGCTCAGTTAATGGCAACAACATCAACCTACCTGCTCACGCCCGACAATGGAGTCACTCTTGACCTCGTCTACTCCTAAGTGAAATCAGCCATCTGTCACCAAGTTCTTCTGTTTCTACCTTTAAATATATATCCAGAGATTGATCACTCCTTTTTACCTCCATTGTTACCAGCTAATTCAAGCAACTATCAACTCTTGCATTGAACATTTCAATAGTTTCCTAATGGGTCACTCTGTTTCCACCTTTGTCCCGGTACAGTCTAGTCTATAAAAAGCAGCCAGACTGACAGAGTGGTTCTTTTAAAAAGTAAGTCAGACCATATGACACCATGGCTCAAAACTCTTCAATGGCTTCCCATGTGCAAGTAAAAGCCATACAATGTCCTACAAGACTGGAAATGATTTGTTCCTGTTCCATTTCTGAACCCCCCTCCTGCTACTCTCCTCCACCCTCACTTTGATTCTGCCTCGCTGCTTTCATAATTCACCCTAGCCAGGCTCTCTCTTCTGTCTGGCATATTCTTTCCCCAGACAATCTGCATGGATCCATCTCTAACTTTGTTCAAAGGTCAGGGAGGCCTTACCTGACCACACTATTTACTGGTACAAACCACCCACCCCCACCAATGCTCCTTTGCTGCCTTTCTCTGCCTTACTATTTTTTTTTCCACAGCATTTCTCCCCATCTCACATACAATCTTACTGTGGCAGGTTGTCTTCTAAAAATAGAGCTCCAACAATACATCCAGACCCACATGTTCCTGTAGAACCCTGCCATTCCCCTATCAAGAGGTGGAGTCTATATGCTCTCCCTTGAACCTGGGTGGGCCTTTGCGATGGCCTCCACTAACACAGTGTGGTAGAAGTGGCTCTCTGTGATTTCCAAAACTAGACCATAAAATGCAATGTAGCTTCCGCCCGACTCTCTTGGGATACTTGTTCTTGGATTCCAGCCACCATGCTGCAAAGAAGGCCAAGCCACATGAAGAAGGCTCATATGGAGAAAGTCCAGCTGAGAGCCAGCACCAACTCGTCCACCAGGAGTAAGTCACCTGAAAGCACCTACTGGGGCCCAAGGCTGTGGATGTGGTGCCCACACAGTCACACAGGGACCTGCGCTCACCAGGGCTTGCACTTGGGGTTTAACGCTCTGGGCTCAGTCTTGAACTTCCTAACAATTTTACTTTTGAATCTGTATTCTGCATGTGAAACCTGATGGGACAATGGAACATGAGCTGGGGACCTGGAGCCTTGACCCCTTTGGGGTCCTTCATCTGTGGGACAGGTTCACGGTTGCCCATTTCCCCAACCACTGGCTCCCCTGCCCACCCCCACCCAGTGACCGCTGCCTCCTGTGCCCCAGGCAGGGGCCTGGGTGCAAACACAGAGAGGGCATCCTGTGATGTTTCAAGGTACAGCACGGCAGAAGCCATCCCCACCCTGAGCTGGCGGCCGTGGTGCCTATGACAAGTGACTTGATGCGGACAAGCCCTCTTCCACCCTCAATCCAGGGACCAAGCACATCCTGCATGGAGGCTAAACTCCCCTGAGCACCACCAGTGCACCACAGGTTGCGATCGGTGGGCCCAAGAGAAGGGAGAATGCCTGCCTTGACTTCCCCACCCTGGGCTGGGACATGAGGCACCCATCCCAGAGCTGGAAGCTGGTGGGCTGCATGTGCTGAGTGACAAGGCAAGGCCCCCAGCTGCTGGTGAGGGTTTGCACTGCTCAGCAAGTATTCCCAAGTCCGAGGGAACTCATCATCACAAAGCAAATAGAGAACACCATGACATGTTCAGAAAGAGTCCAGAGAAAGGAGGAAAAAATGTTCTGTATTTTAATACCTTTAACAGCCCTTTTTTCTGTTCTTCCAACAAGGGGCTCCTGGTTTTCATTATGCCTTGGGCCTGCTGCAGCCTTCATGTGAACTGCCCCAACAGATGCCCCCTGAAGCCGAGACGAGCCCTCCCCAAGGGCCCCCGCCCAAACTGCAGATTCCAGAGCAAGAGAAATGGCTGTTAGGCTTTTTAGTTGCTGAGTCTGAGGGTGACAGTTGTGCAGCAAAAGCTAACTGGAACACTCTCGTTTGGCTGTCTACCTCTTGACTCCTGCCCCTGCCACAGGTATGCACACACATGCTCTGTGAAGGAAGTGATTTTGAGAGTGTATTCCTCACGGCTGTGTCCCCAGTACCTAGAGCAGTGCCTCACACCTAGCAGTTGCCCAGTAAATACTTGCTTGCTCAATGAACTGAGATCCCATTCTGAGCAAATTTTATCTTTAGATGGGGCCATACATAAGCAGGTGACCAGTACAGGAAAACTTTACTAGCTTAAAACACTGAGGGAGGAGTAGTTGGAAGGTGTGCAGTGCATGCCTACTGATGGCCAGTGTGCCTGGGAAGGCTGTGGTCCTTCCTCATGGCCATTAGTGGCGTGGTGGTCCTGGGAAGAGGGCACCAGGTCAGCACCCCGCAGACCACACTGCCTTTCCTCACGCTCACCATTCACTTACCCCCCAGAATACAGCGTCCTAGCCTGTGATCACCCTGCCCGTTGCACAGTCCCGCAGGGAGGAGCAGAGGACATAATGCATTTATTTTGCAAACACGGACAACACGTCTACCAAGTGCAAAGTATTCCTGGCCATTAAAGGAAGTGAAAACATGAATAAGACATGGTCCTTAGCATTAACCTTTTATTAAGATTATATACGTTAACATGCTTGGCAAAGTATATATTGCCACTTGATAACAAAACCATTAACGACAGTAATGAGCATTATTCACGCGTTTTCCATGATGCCACATTGCCCCTCATCCTCAGACGCCACTCAGTATTTATCCAACTAGAACAAAGAAGGTATACAGCAGGAGTCTACCAGGAGTACCAGATGCTGGCAGTGTAAGTGGTTTTCCATGTAGCAGGAGCTACAAATCTGCAGTAGGAACACGCTCACCTTTCCACAGGATTATGGGATCTTTCTGGACCACCCAGCTCAATTCTATCCATGACTTCATTCTCATGAATGGTTGGGTGAAAGATATTCTTCTGACCAAGTATGGGTTATGTTTCCATTTACTAGCCTGGAAACTGGCGAGAGACACATTTCTCCCTCTTCTTGGCACATTCGTTGTCACTGCCTTTCCAAGGACTCTTCCCAACCTTTCCCTACTGAGAACTCAGTCCGGGCCAAGATCTTTAGAGCAGCAAACTCGTTGGCAAGAATCCCACATGAGCGTCATGAATGGCCCACAGATGTAGCTGATGCAAGAGACAGAACCAACTGCCAATCTCGGGTCTTCTTTTCTCTTGGAGGAATTCAGAAACTGAACCACATCTGTAATGAGAGCTTCGAAAAGCCACATTGGTGCCACATCTTTTCATTTCTCATGAAAAGAAAAAACAGCTTTTTAAAAATAAAACCATTGCAAAAGCATCAATCGTTTCTGGAACAGATCTCTCCCTTTGCCTCCTCGTGCCTCTGCCCTGTGCAAAGACCGTCTGTTTTCCTGTACAGATTTTCTCCCGTTGCCCCAGTGATTCATCCCACCATGAAGCTGACTTGGGCATGTTAGAAAATGACTCTTCTGTGGTCTCAGCAAAGCCAGCGGGCTCTCCTCAAGGGTAGGACAGAACTCAGGCTCTCCTTGAGCTGTGTACCTGGCAAGGTTAGGTTTCCAGGTGTTTGGATAAATCTAACATTGGGCTTAAGAATTCTGCCTGAACTGGGGCACCTGGGTGGCTGAGTCGGTTAAGCATCTGACTTCAGCTCAGGTCATAATCTTGCAGTTCATGAGTTGGAGCCCTGCATTGGGCTCTGTGCTGACATCCCAGAGCCTGGAGCCTGCTTCAGATTCTCTGTCTACCTCTCTCTCTGCCCCTCCCCTACTCACACTCTGTCTCTCTCTCTCTCAAAAATAAACAGTAAAAAGAAAAGAAAAGAAAAAAAAGAATTCTGCCTATCCCTAGACATCCCTGCGAAAGCTCTGGGGCTTCTCCTTATAAGCCTACCTTCTATGGGCTCTCTGTTATCTGCTCTCTTTCATCCAAGTGCAGCACCTTCTGGGGTCTACTGGAACCCTCTAGAAAGCTGGGTGGAGAAAAAACTCTTCCAGCCACGCTGTCTAAAGACCCCTCTGAACCCCACAAAATGAGGAAACATGACAGACAACTTTAAAACGAGGCAAAAGAGTCAAAATCATTGACCTTCTGGAACAATCTAAGGCTTCTTCCTGAGAATAAGCCAGTCTGCAAAGACTGAGTCATTTTCTTTGGTACAGGGCGTCTCCACTCGCCTATCCACACCTGGGTTTTCACTGTCCACAGAGTACCACAAGGTCAGAAAAAAATCCACGCGTCCCAAATGTGAAAAAGATTATTCCACGAGGCTGCTCTGTGAAGAACGGACGTGAAAGTGCCACACGAGGAAGATGGGAGAACAGGAAGAATAACCGATCGGTGACCCGCCTGCCATTTACTGAGTAGCTACTGACTGCCAAGCACTACTGTAGGTTCTGGAATGTCAGCTAAGTAACCAAGGCCCTTCCTCACTTGGAAATTTCTCTCCACTTAGAGGAAGGAGAGACAGGTGACAGGTAAGGAAACAAATAAACAAGAAACTTCAGGTCATAGGCAGAAAACGAATGGAGGTAAGGGAAATGATGCTGTAGACAGGGCGGTCAGGGAGGGCCACCATGTATTCACTCAGTCAATAAATATTAGTTTCCTCAGTGCCAAGCATTGTTCTAGACCCTGAGAATTCAGAAGTCAGTTTGGAGAAGGGAAAGAGCAGAGATGCCTGAATTCGTGGACTCACATTCTACCAAGAGACGAACGAAATAAAGAAAATATTTAATACGTAAGATGGAAAAGAGGCTGTGGAAAAAGTAAAGCAAAGGAGGGGATAGGGAGTACGTATGTGTGTACTTGCGATTTTAAATAAGGTCACCTTTAAATAAGGTCACCTCATTAGCAACCAAGTGCCATTTGAATGGAGATTTGTGTATAGAAACACTGGCCATCTGAAGAGCTATAGGCAAAGCTCCAAGCAGAAAGACAGGTAGTACAAAGGCCCTGAGGCAGACACAAAATTAGAGGGTTAAAGACTAGAAATGTCATCAGGGTAACCGAAGCACAGAGAATAAGAAGGGAAGGAGACAAAGCCAGAGAGGTAACCAATGCAAAAACTCCTGGAAACCAAAGCAAGGTAGCCAAAAGAGAGAGAAGATACAGCTCCTGCGGATATTCACTGTTCCATCTATTTAGAGCAAAACTTCACATGAGATAAACAGCACATTCTCATGCCTTCAGCTCTTCGTTCAGTGAATCGAATAAGAAACTGAGGACCCACAACGAGTAAGACACTGTGTGTTCCACTTTCCCTGTAAGTCTTCTCATACTTCAGGTCCAACCTCCCATCCTACCAATATAAAGTCTTTACAAGGAGGAGAAAACAAGCACTCGAGACAACAGTAAGCGTGCAATCCTACTAAAACTGGTGATGGGGAGGTCAGAAATAAGGAAGTAGACTGGGGTGCCTGGGTGGCTCAGCTGGTTAAGCGTCTGACTCTTGATCTCGGCTCCGGTCATGATCTCACAGTTCGTGGATTTGAGCCCCACTCGGGCTCCATGCTGACATCCTGGAGCCTGCCTGGGATTCTCTCCCTCCCTCTCTCTCTGCCCCTTCCCTGTTGGCTCTCTATTCCTCTCTCTCTCTCTCAAAATAAATAAACATTAAAATTTTTTTAAAGAAATAGGGAAGTAGAGAGGCCCATTGATTCAATCCAAGTCTGAAACATAAATCCCTGAAAAACATCTGCCTAAATCACTGAGCATTTCTGCCATCCTCTGCACTAAGCTGATGTACTTTTTAAGTGTATATGTTTAAGAAAGAAAGCTACCTTTTTTAGAAGGTCTCAAAGTTTTAAATAGACACTCAGGCCTCCTAGGAATCGTTCTGGAGATAAAGAGGCAAATCCTGTGTAGCTACATTTGAGTCACCCCGCAGCTCAGTACAGCATTCAAGGATAAACAGCAGCCATCAGGGTCCTCTTCCCAAAGGAATGCGACTAAAAATCGTCATTGTTCTTTCCTGGGAAAGAGGCTTCCTGATAAACACGCAAGCCCAAGCTGGCGTGAACAAAACACAAATGCAACACCTTTTTGTTTCATGGCTGCTTTTTTGAGCAGGACTGCTTCATGAAAATTTCAGTCCATCGTGAAGGATACCCTGCACAAGGCCAGCATATAATTAAAACTGTAATGCTCCTGTCACGGCCAAGCTCATGTAAAACCCACTGTGTAATCTGACCAGAACCTAGCATATGAAATGAGTAATGGAGCTCATATGTGTATTCTGTCATTCTGTATTACTGCTGTGTAAAGAAAAGAAGATGCAAACAGTTAGTGATGAGCAGGGTGAAAGAGGGAAATGAAAATGTCAAGAGCAGGAAGAAACTGTTAAATGGCACCAAATGCCCAGGCGGGGTGTGTTTGTCTGCCCATGTGCTGCCTGTCTCCCTCAATCCATCACCAGAAAGGACAAGCCACCTCAGGAGGAATGAATGTCCTAAGTCGGAAGGATGGAGAGGGCTGCCTTCTCTGACTGCCTACGGCAACAGCATGCCTGCCCTAAACTGTCAGTTTATGGGTTTCACTATCATCTGGATGCTGTCAATGGGAGATCCAGAAATAGCGCACAAGGACCCTGGCCTTCAAACCAAGCCGACAATTTGGGAGACGCTCAGAGGGTAAGAAGGGTAATTTTCAGCATCTTTTAATGGAACGGTAAATGGACAGGGACGCAACTATCTCCTAGAAATCTTTTGTTCGATTAAGAATCCTAATGTTAAGAATTCATGAATTAACTAGTCAGCTCTTGTTTTAAAACAACAACAAAAACCTCTCTGTTATATGATTTATATGAAACAAGAGGAATGGAAATTGAAGGCTTCCAGAATCATCCATAAAATCTATGTTTCAAAAATAAACAAAATTTACAACAATAAGGTGGTTTTAAAAAAAAAAAAAAGGTTAAAAATCAAACTTTTGGCAGAAAGGGCCACCCCGTAGGGGCGTCTGGGTAACTCAGTCAGTTAAGCATCCTACTTCGGGTCAGGTCATGATCTCACGGTTCGTGGGTTCAAGCCCCGCATCAGACTCTGTGTTGACAGCTCAGGGCCTGGAGCCTGCTTCACGTTCTGTGTCTCCCTCTCTGTCTGCCCTGTCCTGCTCATTGTCTGTCTGTCTGTCCGTCTGTCTCTCTCTCTCTCTCAAAAATAAACATTAAAAAATTTAAAAAAAGAAAAGAAAAGAAAAGAAGGAAGGAAGGAAGGAAGGAAGGGCGGGCAGGCCACCCTGTGACAGAAAAAGTCAGGCCAGTAAGAAGCAGAAAGATTCCCAATGGAAATGGAAGGAACGCGGAGTTAGGACAGTCCACATTCTCTGGGGAGTAGTCAAAGCCCGGGGCAAGACCACAAGATGCCCCACAAGATAAAGCTGTTGCTACCACAATCAGACTACTCCCCTCACAAGGAGAAAAAGTGTTGGACAGAAGAGAAAACTTCTTTCACAAGGGAATCCCCTCCCTGGCTAAGGAAACAGGAAAAAACCAAAAACTTTCCCTCCTTCTCTCAGAGAAAAAGGAATACAGAAGAACCCAATCATCTGGGGGTGGGGGGTGGGCAGGGGGAAGGCAGATGACCACATGGCCACAGAACAGAACGAGTACACCTCCAAAAAGGTTCTTAATGTATGTTAAGGTATTTTCATCAATCATGTTCCTGATTAGCACTTCTGCTAACAAAACAAAGAATTTGTTCTCTTTCCACTGTAGCACTGAATTCTTCAATGTGGTAATGGGGCTGGTGGGGAAGGGAAACAAGAAGAGAGTATATTTAATAATACCCCATATTAATGATTCAATTATCTCAGGTAGCTGGTTTTACTCAGATTACTTCCAGTATGTGAGTTATTTCAAAAACTAGCCTAATTGTACTATTTTGTTCTTTAGGCCCACGTGATTTTTTTTCAGTGTGTTTATTGCTGTTTTAATTAACAGACTTTACTTTTTGTAGCAGGTTTAGGGTTACAGATTGAGCAGAAAATACACAGAATATGTATCTGTTTCCTCTCCCGTCCTCCACCCTGAGTTTCCCCCCATTATTACACCTTGCACTGGTGTGGTACATTTGTTACAACTGAGGAACTAATACTGATACTATTATTAACTGAGTCCATAGTTAACCCTAGCATTCACTTTGTGTTACACAGGTCTGTGGGTTTTGTCACATGCATAATGTCATACATCCACCATTAGGACAGTCTCACTGCCCTAAAAATCCCCAGTCATCTCTCCCCCCATTCCCAACCCCTAGTAACCACTGATCTTTTTTTGTCTTTGTTTAAATTATGATCAAATATACATAATATAACCCCAGAATTCTTTTCACTTTACAAAACTGAGACTCTACACCCATTAAGCAATAACTTCCCATTCCTTCCCTTCTCCCCCTAGGCCTTGGCAACTACTATTCTTTTTTTTTTTTTTTTTTTTTTTTTTTTGAGAGAGAGAGCGAGCGAGCAAGCGGGGGGAGGGGGGCAGGGAGAGGGAAAGACAGAATCACAAGCAGGCTCCACGCCCAGCATGGCGTGACCTCATGAAAGGCTTGACCTCATGACCCTGGGATCATGACCTGAGCTGAAATCAAAGTCAGATGCTTAACCAAGCCACTCAGGAGCCTCACTATTCTACCTTTTGTCTCTATGAATCTGACTACTCTACGTCTCTCATATAGGTGGAATTATATAGTATTTTTCTTTTTGTGTCTGGTTTATTTCACCTAGTATAATGCTTTCAAGGTCTATCCATGTTGTAGCATGTGTTAGAATTTCCTTCCTTTTTTAAAACTGGATATTTCATTTTATGTATATACCATTCTGTTTACCCATTCATCTATCAACGGTCACTTGAGTTGCTTCTACCTTTTTATGTATTTTGAATAATGCTGCTATGAACAATAGTGTACAAATATCTCTTCAACACCCTAACCAACTCTTTTAGGTATATACCCAGAAGTGGGATTCCTGCATCATATAGTAATTCTACTTTTAGCTTCTTGAGGAACCTCCATACTGTTTTTCATAGTAGTCACACCATTTTATATTCACACCAATAGTGCACAAGGGCTCCAATTTCTTCACATCCTTACTAACACTTGCTATTTTATTTTGATTTGGTTTTTTTTTTTTTTTTTTTGGATAGTCATTGTCCTAATGGACATAAGGTAATATTGATTGTTTTACTGCCTCTATAAGGTTGCCTCTTCCAGAATGTCAAATAATTGGAATTATATGGAACGTAGAGTAATATGCACTTAAGGAACATGCATTTATTGCTGAATAGTATTATGTTATATAAATCACAACAGTTTCTTTATCCATTCATCTACTGAAGGATACCTTGGTTGTTTCCAATTTCCATAATTCAGCAATTATGAATAATAAAGCTGGTATGAACAGTCATGCATGAGTTTGTACGGCCGTAAGTTGCCAACTCACGCCGAGGGGCACAACGGCGGAGTCATTTGATACGACTGTTCAGCTTTGTAAGGAACTGCCAGACTGGCTTCCACAGTGGTTGCACCATTTTGCATTCCTGCCAGCAACGTAGGAGATTTCCTGTTGTTCCACAACCCTGATAGCCTTTGGCATTATTTTGTACCTGAGCCATTCCGACAGGCGTGTGATGGTACCTCTGCTGTTTTAATTTGCAATCCCCTAGTGACATATTATATGGTCCACGCATCTTTTCAAATACTCATTTTCCATCTTAGTATCTTCCATGGTCAGGTGTCAATTCAGATCTTTTCCCACTTTTCCACTGGATTGTTTGTTTTCTTATGGTTGAGTTTTTAGAGTTCTTTGTATACTTTGGATGCTAGTCCTTTATCAGATACGTGTTTTGCAAATACCTGCCCCTAGCCTGTAGCTTGTCTTTTCATTCTCTTAAAAGAATGTTGTTCTGCAGAACAGAAGTTTTTAATTTGAAAAGAAGACCAACTTATCAACCTTTCATTTCGTGGATCGTTCTTCTGTTATTGTATCTAAAAAGGTATCACCAAATCCAAGGTTACCTACATTTTCTCCAACGGGATCTTCTAGGAGTTTTATAGTTTTGCATTTTACATTTAGGTCTATGACCCACAGTGAGTTCATTACTATGAAAGGTATAAAGTCAGTGTCTAGATTCGTTTTTTTGGCATGTGGATGTCTGATTTTTTCAGTACCACTTACTGAAAAGACCCAAGTGTTGTTTATAAAGTTCCTTCAACTTTTTATGGCTCAAATGTTGAATGAATAAATGGGATGTTGTCAGGTGTTTTAGTCTTGTCTGGATCATGGATCTCTTTATCACTGTAGTACTATACACAAAGAGCTTCTGTTTGGTAATGAGCGTATATGGGTCAGTCACAGACAAGGGTAAAGAAAAATATCATTGCCCATTTCAGATAAACTGTTAAAGATCTTTAATCCAAAAATTAAAGATTTTTAAACTAAGACCTCTAAGCTTCCTATTAATTTTTAAGTTTTCCTGCCAAAAACCACAATAAATTATAGTTTGGGGAAAATCTGTAATGTCTATGCCATTTCAGCAAGGGACCAAATACACAATCAAGATGTTGTTTGTTTTTATTTTTTTTCATTAAGAATTTCAGCAAACAAAACACTCACTGCCTTCAGACACAGTGAATGATATGTTTTAAACATTTTTATCCCTTTATTTATAGAAAAAAATGTATAGGGCTAATTTAAGGAGATTGAAATCCACCTTTTATTCCAAGAGTATCATCGAATTAGCTTACAAAACATTCAGACATACCTATCTATACCAATGGTTCTCTAAGTGTGGGCCAGAGACAACCACCACCACCTGAGAACCTGTGAGAAATGTAAATTATTAAGTCCTACCCTAATAGGGGGTAGGCCCAGGAATCTGTGTTTTAACAAGTCCTCCTAGTAATTGTGGTGCACTCTGAAGTTTGAAAACACCTGGTCTATTCTATGTGACCACCTCTATCACCACACTTTGACTTCAAAGTCAAAGAAGCCAGTGTCCTTAATCACCACTTGCCAGATTCCAATGTAATAAGAGACAGGCTCCAAGAGTCTTCCTCAAGAAATGAACGTTGGAACTACCCTACAGTCTAGTAACTGCATTATTGTTTACCCAAAAAGTATAAAAACACTACCTCATTATTTAAAATAGCCAAACTATGGAAGCAGCCCAAGTGTCTATCGACCAATGAATGGATAAAGAAGATGTGCCACATATATATACATATACTATTCAGCCATAAAAAAGAATGAAATCTTGCCATTTGCAATCTTGCTAGAGAGTATAATGCCAAACGAAATAGTCAGAAAAGGACAAATACCATATGACTTCACTCATATGTGGAATTTAAGAAACAAAAGAGATGAACATAGAAGGAAAAAACAAAACAAAACAAAACAAAAAACCAGAGAGGCAAACCAGAAAACAGACTCTTAACTATAGAGAACTGATGGTTCCCAGAAATGGGGGGGGGGGGGGGGGGGGGAATAGGGGATGAGGATTAACGAGTAAACTTATTACGATGAAAAACATAAAATTTAAAAAAAGAAACAGGGCGCCTGGGTGGCTCAGTCGGTTGAGCGGCCGACTTCGGCTCAGGTCACGATCTCGTGGTCTGTGAGTTCAAGCCCCGCGTCGGGCTCTGTGCTGACAGCTCGGAGCCTGGAGCCTGTTTCGGATTCTGTGTCTCCCTCTCTCTGACCCTCCCCCATTCATGCTCTGTCTCTCTCTGTCTCAAAAATAAATAAATGTTAAAAAAATAAAAAACAAAAAACAAAAAATAAGGATCTTACAGGGAGGCTGAAGACAGCACTGCCACCTCCCTCATCAGAACAGGGAGACACTTCTCAGAACCACGGTAGAGCTGTTGAAACCTGCCTCCCGCTTCAGATTCCCACTCACAGCCAAGTTCTATGCAGAGGAGATCCGACTGTGAAAAAACAATGACCGTGTCACTGACAACTGTGGCCACCAACATCGCTGAATGGGATCCCCTCTAATGAAAGTGACAGCAGAAGGAAGACAGCAGTCCTCACTCGGGCACAGGGGACAGCCATGGAGGAAGTGGGGGCACCCAGCAGGCAGTGAGGCAGGGCCAGGGTCACCCAGGTGGACAGCGGATGCTGGCTCTGAAGCCCCCTGGCTCCCCCTTCCTGAACTTACCTCACTCGCAGCACTGTCCTTCTCCACTTTCCTTGGAGCTCCCTCTCTCCCCAACTCAGGGCCTCTGTACACAGGGTTTCTCTCCCTCCTGTGCTCTTTGCCCTTCATTCCATGCGAGTAAGCCCTCATTTCTTTCTGGTCTCAGATGGCTGTCAGGTCCTCAAGGCCCCCAGACATGGTTTGATCCCTGCATCTCACATGCTCACTGTCTCGGGATGTATTCAAGATGGCTTCCCCCAGACGGCAAGCTCTGTAAGGAAAGGACTTGGGCCTGCACAGCTTATCAGCAAGTATAGGATGCAGGAGGGGACAAGAATGCATTATTGTCAACGTTAATTTGACCCCAGTTTAAAAGCTGGGCGTATGTTTACAAAAGAAACCTAAGCCTTCCAGTACGTTCCATTCCCTGCTTCCAGGCCCACCGAGAACAGTGTGATTTAAAGGGTTCCCCACAGAGCTCACCAACAAAGAAAGGCTGTCCTGGTTAAAGGCTGTGAGTGCCCAGTTCTTTATAAATAATAAAATACCAGTATGACTCTAGTTTGGGTAAGACTCAATCCTGGTGAAATGAGAAAACCTGGCATCTGCTTCTCCAAAGACCAAAGGCCAGGCTCTGGATCTTAGCAAATTCACAAAAGAGACGCTGCCCTCTCAGGCTTATGTGGGCAGCTAAACAGTCTATTCCTCTACAATGTCGCTCACTAAATGGACTTTTTCTTTTAATTTCCGCAGGCGTTATAAATCCAGAACAGAACAGCACTGTGGGATGGTCTTTATCTATGTTGTATATTGAATTATTATTGTACTGACAGCCAAAATGAGCAGGATTCCTTAGCGGCACAGAAGAAATCTCATGCATTTATTGCCTTTGAGACTATACAGCTGGTATTAGCATTTGTGCTTTTAAAGCTTTATAACAACCAAGATGTATTTCAGCATTCTACCACTAACATGGCTTTAACTTTTACTTCATAGGCCCTCTCAAAGTATCTTTTATTTTTTAATGACTAGACATGATCCAATCAAACGAAAAGCAAAGCTTAACCACTTTGATAAAATAGGTGGGTCATGGGTCAATTTCATTTCTCAACACTAAGGATTCTCCTTGAATTGTGGACATGGTTACACAATTAGAATTGAAACACAATTGAATCATAGGCATGCAAGTGCACGTGACACTGAACTACTCCCTAACAAATTGTGGCAAATGAGGCTGCTGACTTAACATTAGATTTTACAGAATTAGATTAAAAACTGGCTTTCATTTTAATTAAATACTTTCTGGGTTTCACTTAAAAACATAACCTTTCTGCAAAACTACTCCAAAATTTAATCATGTAAGTATTTGAAGAGATTTAGGGAGTAACAAAATCTTTTTTCTACTTAACCACCGTAATGTGACAGAAGATACACACCAGTTTAAAAGAGTTGACAAAAGTTTTACGTGGACACATTAACTGAAAGAAAGCAAACGTATACTGGATATTTAATAGACAATCATTAGTGTGGAAAGCCTCTTGTTCAACCCAAAGGAATGATTAGTTCTTTTAGTTAATTGGAAAGCAGTTTCAAAACGAGATTTAAAAAAATTATAAATTAATTAAACAATGTATTTCAAACTTGAACGCTATAAATGCATATAATTCTCTAATCTCGTGTATGGCCAGTCTTTTCTGAGTATGGATCTGCTGATCAGAGTTCCCCACTCCTCTCTCTTGCACTGACCTCAACCATGAATGCTCCTTCTCAGATTTCCAGTTTAGATTTCCGCCAATCCTTTTTCTAATTTTTTTCAGCTGACTTGCTTACCTTAGTGGAATAGCATTTTTTTTTCTTTTTCTAAAGCAGCTTGCCTTTAGTGTTTCCCAAAAAAATCCATCTAAATGTTTGTAGGTCAACTCTCTCTCCATCCCCAACTCAACTTTCACCAACTTCCTTGACAGGGTAATTTTGCCAATTAATTAAATTGCAAACACAATTGGCATAAACAGGATTGAGAACATATACAGCTGATTCTTCTAGATATACAATGCTATGTACATGGCCCAGAGTGGACATTATTTAGGAAGTTTTACTGAAGTAAGAGAGAGTATTAGTTGGTCAACTGTGTTATTTTTAAATGTTTTCATAGTAAATAAAGATTTTCTGATTTGGAAATAAAATGAATACAAGTGTACCTCACTCTAAGAAAGGATAATCTAGTATATAACTATCGAAATCTATAAACACAAGTAACAGGGTTATTTATTTTTAAAGCTCATTCATTACTTTGCAAAAGAAGTGATCTCAGAGCATCTTTAGTAAGTAAAAACCCCAAAGTGTTACAAAATATTCTATTTATGGCATTTCAATTATATGAAACTTTTAAGAGAAAAACATTATTATTATAATAAGTTATACTTGTGTGCAGGAAATTTGTCTAAAAACAAATTCCTATGCAATTATTACATTTAAATCGGTGCTGCATATTTATGGTTACTACAAGCTTTCTTGGCTTTTAACTTTTTTTAACTTGATCTTATCAATATTAAATTGTTTTCATAATAGAATGATATTTTGAAACTAATCCATAGATTATCCATTCATGAATTTTGCTTAGATATACAGATGCAATGGCAGACAAAGAGATAATCTGACGAAAAATGTAAAACTTTTCTTTGAGCTGCCAAAAAAAATGCTCAGATTATTTTAAAATTGCATATTTGCTTTACTATTTAAAGAAACTGTAATTTGGATTTCACAGTTCGTTGAAATAACCTGAAAAATATGGATTCACACTAAAAATAAAGAAATGTAGCTTTGAATCATGTAAAGAAACAGGTTTTCCAATAATGCCTTTTACCTCGTGCCATGCCAATGTATAAAGTTTCATTTTACAAAGTATTATACTAAAGGGGAAAAAAAGCACGAGTAATGGAAAGGGAATACCCTGTCAATACCCCGTGAGAGGACATGAGTTTTCGTGTCATGATCACCCCCATCTCATGGTTTCATAAAGGAATCTGACTTTGCTCTTACAACAAAGCCTAAAGAATATCTATTTTAAGAGAAGCCTCTATTTAAATTTTATAGGATACTATATTAAATATATTCCAAAATATTGTGAAAAAGTAAGTTTTATCAAATCAGCAAGTGAAGTTCATTCCCCACATGTTGTCATCCCAGATATGGAAAAAAATCAATATCTCAATAACAGAAGATAGATAATACAAAGATGGAAGGTTTTGTGTTGTTGTTGTTGTTGTTAAGTAATAAAACAGTGGAATGAGAGGCTATGCCTGAAGTCTCAAGTCCCTTTTGCTTTCAAATGTTGGCAAGATGATGTGGCCACAGGTAATTAAGCCAGAAGGGCAAAAATCACCCAGTTTTCATAATAAATGTTCACATTAGCATGTATAGTGACCACATACCAGGGACTCTCACAAATAAAGTCAACATTTAAACACTCTGTTATCCAGACTTGATGCTGCTGTGAACAAAAACGTACAAACTGGAAAAAGAAGGAAAAAAAAAAAAAAAAAAAAAAACAGAAGCTCATTGCTGTCTTTTATTTCCCACTCTGTGGAATAACTTTTTCCATTCCCAAGATGATTTAAGTTGACAAATTGGTTCTTCTGGTTGCTTAGCTTCCTGACCTCGAAAAGTCCATTTTCCAACTTCTGTCTCATCCAGCTGTTGACAGGCTAATGCCACCAACCACTGTAATAAAAGCTCTAAGGGGTTTAGGACTAGGATAGGGAATTGCAACAACAGTAGAATAATTAGATGTGAAGTCTGCCCAACTTTTAAGACCTGATCTTGTCTCTAAAAGGGAACAAATAAGTTCTCTGGAAGGAGGTTAATGTATATTCCATTCCTCCCAGGGCACAACACTGTGGAGCATTTCTCGGGGAAAAACAAAAACAAAAAAACGGGTACCTCTCCCTGCCTAAAACACTTCTTGAAAGTCGATACAATTTAAAGGCACTCTCTACTTTGGTACAATTTTTCTCTGAAACAAATGTCCAATTTTCTTTTTTTCGCAGAACCATAAGTCAGTAAGCCTCATACAGCTACTTGCTTTTAAGTTCTAGGATATTTGGGGAAATGTCTGCCATGGACATTCTTCTGCAGGCAGAAGAACGAACGGGTGGCTGGGAAGTCAGACGTCTGCCCTTCCATATGCATCTCATGTAGACAGTGCTCCAGCGTGTATCCTCCACACCCCATGGTACCCAAGGGCATGTGGTCAGACCTGGACCCGCCTTAGATGATTTACTGACCTATCAAAGCCCTAGTTTCCTCATCTCTAAAGTGGAGTATTATCTGTAATAGTACTCACTTCATGGCCAGAAGGGAAGATGAATCAGAATCTATAGAAGGCACAGTACTGGACCCACAGTCAGTATTCAATAAAATTTTCACCTATTTTTTACTGCCCTGTTCTCGGATCCTAATCGAAGCCTATAAATAAGTCTTCCATTCTACAGTTACCTTTGATTAATCATTATGTTCTCAGTATCATAACAAATCCTGTAAGAAAGAGTAGTGATTACAGTTATCCATCTAATACAGAAATACAGGGTTGGGTAATTACCCTCTTCTTAGGATTCATGCTATCCCTCTGGTTTTACATATGGGGTATAATTAAAGGATATACATTTTTTGTCATTAATATCTGGAAGATATGAACATAGTATTAAGTGAGAGAAATATTCTGTTATGTGACAGCAATCATATCTTGATATCTTATGCAGTTTTGAATGAAATAAACCTTTTCTGGTCTCTTCCTTTCTTTCCTGATACTATGGAACATTTATGATATTTATAAAAACTCACCAAGGATAATTAGGAAAAATCAAATGTAAAACTTCAATACATACACATAATAAGCACGTACCTACTTACTATTTAATATAAAAAGACAAAATCTACTGGCTGAGAGGAAACTTACCTATCTATTATACTTAGGCAACCTCTCTCCCATGCAATTCATATTTCTCTGTGGGTTAATAGCATAGGAACTTTTATATGACTAAGGAAATGAAGAACTAGTTAAATATAATTAAGCCTAGCATAGGCCCTTGAATGTAAAAGATGCTTCCAACAACAAATCAAATCAAAAATGCAACAAATATTCACGAACCTCCTACTTCATACTCAGCACTATCCTTGGGAAAACAGGAACACAGAAAACCTCAAGATGGGCCCCGCTCTCAAGGCACTTAAAATCTGGCAAGGGAAAAAAGAGCATCTACTGAAATGAACAGAAAGTGGTCCAGACGATGAAAACAGGCCCCCAGAAAAGGAAGGCATGCGTTGGCCGGAGCAAGTAAGGATGTGTTCCGTGAAAGGGCCAGGACCACAGCCCCAGGTGGGACACACAGAGCCACGGTCAGGTTTGCTCTGAGACGAGGAGGGAGAGGCTAAAGAAAACTTCATGTGGAACAGATCATGATTTACATGCTCTCAGAAGTTATTTCATTCTCGTTAAAACACACACACACATATAACTTCTAACCGTTTTAATAGATTTATGCTTTAATCTGGTCTACACTTATCCCATTATTGACAATGAATTTTTTAAATGTTTTTAATGTTTATTTTTGAGAGAGAGAGAGAGAGAGCACGCAAGCAGGGAAGGGGCAGAGAGACAGAGACACAATCGGAAGCAGGCTCCAGGCTCTGAGCTGTCAGCACAGAGCCCGACGCAGGGCTCGAACCCACGACCCGTGAGATCATGACCTGAGCTGAAGTTGGACGCTTACCCGACTGAGCCACCCAGGCGCCCCGACAACGAATTTGTTTTATAAATGCCCTGACCTCCAAAAGTCTGTAGCTATACACTTCTATTGGCTTAAAGTCAAGGCTTTGGAACCCACACTTCTGGGTGAGAAAAAGCAGACAATCTTCTCAACTAAGGGTTAGGTATCCTTCTAATCCATCCATCCACCCTAGATCAACGTATTAAGGTTTTGATGGAAATGACGCTAGCTTGGAAGTCCAAAGGCCAGACTCCACCAGCAATTGTACGATTATTCTAGGCCACCTGATTCCTTTTCCAGAGACCTGCTTGTCCCCTTCCATGTGGTTCCAGTGGAGCTGTCACCACATGTCCCCCCCCTCCCCATCACATCCTCAGGCATGGGGCCAGGACCTTAAAGTGTGATACCAAACACCCAGCCACAGCAATGGGCTAGGAGAGCTGCACATGACCCAAGGCAGGAAAATCAGGTTGTTTCCTGCTATTTTAAATACAGCCACAATATTAGGAGAAAACTGCACTCCTTTCTTATTGGGATGGCTAATCTGAACAGGCTCCATTGCCACTCTTAACAAAATTCACAACTGGCTCAGGGACCTGGTGTAGGACACACAAAGAAGATACACAATTGTGTACTAGTTTGTAATGTCCTTTTGTCATTGAGGGGACTGAGCAAACGCCTGCATGAATGGAAGCATGCATCCTAGCAATGCTGTTTAGGCCCCAAACCCACTTCTCGGCTTCTCAGTCACATAAATCAATGCCTCCTTTTTATTTTAAAGTTTGCTTAAGCTAGTTTCAACTGGAGATTCTGTCCTTGCAACTGAAAGCATCCTAATAACATGACAATCTGTGTAATTAAGCTTTCTTGAACCTCTACTTTTCTTCATTCTCCCAAAACTCCTCCCAATGAGATCATCTCTAAAGCTCCTTTCATGTAATTATTTGTTTCAAATTATGTAATTATCTGATACTTTGGACTAGTATAGATATTTGTAATTAATTAGTCCTTCAGGTGGACAGGGGGAAAAGTTGCTATCTGTAGCAAGTTCTGGTTTTCAAACTGCCTTCCTGTGCTGATGCAGAAGATAGACCCCAAGTGCTACTTGTCGATACAATAAAGTGTATGACATTTTTTTTGACCTTCTAAAATAGAGGAAACTTCTTTTAAGTATCATTCTCCTTTTCTTAGGGCAATATGTGTCCCGGCCAATTATTACTCCATTCTATCATCCACCCTTCACTATAGACCACCTCTGTCACCACTATTCACACCAAATAAATTACCCGGAAAAAACTAGTTATTCACTTCCTTTGAATGACTTAGTAGTTTGTATTTGGTTACAAGTAAAATAAAGCTTAGTAACAAGGCTGTTTCCCTACTCTGCCTGTTAAAGTGTAGCAGCCTTCTCGGGGTAAGTTGGCAAGCACAGATATATTCTTGCTGGACAAGAGAACTTATGTAAAGCCATTCTATTTGTTCACAGGAAATGAGTCGATGGAAATAGCAAGAAACAGCATGTTCCAAAACATAAGGACAGTATATCTGCTTGCTCAACATACGTAAGAACAAAAAGCATTTAGAATCGTAAAAGTCGATCAAATCAGAAAAACATGCTTTGAAAGTGGAAATAAGGGGCACCTGGATGGCTAAGTCGGTTGAGCGTCTGACTTCAGCTCAGGCCATGGTCTCGCAGTTCGTGAGTTCGAGCCCTGCATCTGGCTCTGTGCTAACAAGCAGCTCAGAGCCTGGAGCCTGCTTCAAATTCTGTCTCTCTCTCTCTCTCTCTCTCTCTCTCCCCATCCTCTGCTCATGCTCTGCCCCTCTGTGTCTCTCAAAAAATAAATAAATAAATAAATAAATGCTAAAAAAAAAAAAAAAAGGTATTAAAAAGTGGAAATGAGATACCTAGTTTAAGTGCATCACCTGGAAACCAAGAAAACTTAATACAAGGTAAAATACTACAGTTTTAGAGAAACAAACATGGTTAACTTTTAAGAAGATCAACTTTTCTGCTGTGAGAAAAGAGTTTATAACGATCATTGCCTGTAGAAAAGTTTCATATTTAATTAACTATAGAAGTGTTATTAATGAGATATGTCTTGTACCAAGTGATTAAATCTAAAGAAAATCATTTTCTAAAAGACTATGAGAAATGCATATGCATTTTGGACTACACAAATTATTGCTGAATCAAGAAAAAAATTAATAATTGGCAGACACAAGCATATCTGTTAATAAATCTAAAATTAACATAAGAATCAACCTAATAATACTCACATAACAAATGGATTAAAACTACAATTCTAATTTAAATAACTTAATACTGTAATGTAGCACTTCGTGATTTTGCCTCCAAGGACAACCTACATAACATTGTCAACCAATAAAAATGAACTTAAAATCATTAAAAGACTGGAATAGACACAAAAGGTGGATGCTGGCAAACACATATCATTGGAACAATGTTTAGGAAATCATAACGCCTCTGAGAACTTTATACAACACAGGGCAGGCAGAAACATAGATAGTTCTCTTTAACAGACTTTGAAACTGTTAATTGTACTCACACACAGTCTTTCTCCAATTCCAAGAAGCTCAAGCCCTAGCCCAAGCTATTAAGCATAAATTTTTAAATGAAGCGATTAGATTAATCACATAAAGCCAAAATTATTAACCTGCAACTTCTGTCTTCCAAAAGAGTTTCCGCTTATAGATATAATGCTCTTCACGAGACATTTTACTCTGGACCTTGTTTGACTAATCCGGCTTTGCTGGGTCTCTGCAATGAATGTGATTAACTGGGTGTTTAGGGGTAGAGTAGAAGGAACACATATCCTGTGAGGTTTTAACTAATCAATATTTAGTTTTCTGTTTGGTTGACTGACTTGTTTTCCATTTATCTTCAAATCAGAGAAGAGCTAAAATGGGGTAAAGACATTTTAGCATTAACAAATGTGTAAAGAACTTTAAATATCTGTTCTCCTGGTTAAAAACAAAAAAACCACCACCAACAACAAAAAAGTCCTTCATGGTTAAATAACTACCAAAACCCCAATCGATGGTGAGGCTGGGTCAAAACACAAAACTATATTTTTGAACACTGCTCTGCTTCACTTATGGACTCCTGTGCTAAATTAATGCAAAGCAAAAGCAGTGAATGCATTCCCTTCTAGCAAAGCTCTATGAAACACAGTACTTAATATTTGCACTCCAGTCCCAAAACTGTAATGGCATTTTCAACAAGTCCATCTGGTTCATCGATGTCCTACTTCCCTTCTGAGACTTCTCAATATGCACTTATTTGATGATTATTAAGAATCTACTATACTCCCCAAGGAAAGGTTAATGGAGTAGAATAAAGAAAAAGAATATAAAACGTACTATAAGGCAGGCAAGCTCTAGATAGTGCCTGACACACAGCAGGTGCTTAATAAATATTTGATGAATGAATAAGTGAATGAGGACAAGAGGTGGTGCGTACTCATAAACAGTAAATTTCAACTTCCTCACCTCTATCAGGGACATTGCCCACCCAACATAACATTTGTCCAACATAGCACAACAGGAGATTATGTTTCCTTTTTTATTTTGATTACCAACAACCCCAATACTTAAAAAAAATAAAATAGTAAAAGTACAAAAAAAAAAAAAAACTAAACAAAATTTTCATTCTGAAATATGTCCTATATCAAAAGAAGATAAAAGGGGGAGAATCAAATTTATCTTCAATTTGACAAAGCACATCGTTTCCTTCCATACATACACATAAGCAAATACATGAAACCTTTAATCCCATAACTTCATAGACATGATCACACAGTTACTAACTACTATGCCTGCGACTATCTCTCACCACAATGCCCTTTCCATAAATCTCCGACCTCATCCATTTCTTTACATCCAAAGTCTCCTTCAAAGCCTTGTTCAAAATGCAAATTCTCTGAAGTTCTTCGGATTTCTCCAGCTGTACATCATGCCTCCCTCCTCCTAAGGCCCTCAGCAGGTAGCAGGCCTTCTGTCCCATCAGGACGCCGATGTGAGCAGCCCTCGTCTCCTCCGAGGCTGTAAGCATCTCAAGAAAATGCATCTCATGTACGTTAGTCCCACCACTGCCCAGAAGAATGACCTCCAACTCTCTGAGACACACACAGTTTTAGCATCATTGAGGGAATAAATAAAATGAATATAATCATGACAAGGAAGACTTGTTTTGTTTGAAAGCAAATGGTATCATACAATGATGATGTAATGATCAATTCCATTCATTGATCTGAAAATGATTTAACCTTCCGGCAAAACACAGAGCCTTGGGAGATCCAAATGAGGCTTAAAATTGAGCCATCTCCAAAGTGTGGGACAACTTCCTCCACCTGTCACCCAGCCATCCAAATATTCCTTAAATGCCTACTCTATTCCAAGTCCTACCATATTCCAAGTCCTACTATATTCCAAGTCCTGCAGACTTTACCACAAAGCACAACCTGTCACAAGCAAGGTCCCAGCTCTTAAAGACCAACTGCTCTCATCCTAAATGTGAGGCACCAGGCAAAAGCTTTTGAAAGGCCCTCTTTCTCGTGTGACTACACAGTCAGAAAATAGAAGCACTTGTCTGCTGTGCACAGTCCCCAACATTCTCTCCATTGCCTTTCCTACCTCTCTCTAACAAATGGAAACCAAATGAGTCATTAACCGTAAATAAACTGAGTAACTAATCTTAACCAAATGGGTAACTCTATCAAATTTAGTTGAAGTGGGCATTCTATGGGTTTTACGGTGCCTTAGAGGTCTCTGAACACTGTAATATATCCCCTGTTAATTTAGTAGAACTGCCTCAGCAAGGAAGCCATAGACAGGCAAATGTGACTTCTGGTTAGTCCCCAGGGGCTCCTTCTGTCTCCAGTGGCTTTTCTGGGATCATTTAGGAATTAACTTGTCTGTGCTGTTGCATTTCCACCATGTTTGGGCTCAATGTTATGGAACATCAAACAATCAAAGCTACTTACATTTTAAAAGAATGTTCACAAGTTCATTATTTATTCAGTGGATAAATAATTTATCAATCCCTTACAATGTACAAAATTCTCTACAATTTTAAAATACAGTTAGCTAGAAAAGACATATAAAAATAAGTATGACATAAGGCAATGTATGATGAATGACAAGTCAAGAAGGTGTCCGAAAAGGGAAGGTCAGTTCTTTATGAATAATAAAAGCTAACTTTTCTTAAGTGTTTACTATGTATTAAGCATAGAGTACCATGCTAAGCCCTTTACACAAAATAATAGTGCATTAAATCATGAAGTACTACTTATCTGGAGCAAGGGGTGTGGGGGGAAACAACAGACAGGAAGAAAATGAGATTTGAGCCCTGCACTGTCAAATTGCCTTAGACATTAAAGTCAGAATAACGTTAACTATTGGAACATAAATAAATGTTGATCTTAAGATAAACAGAAGTCCATTTTATATTTCTACAATTTGTAAAACATATTTAAAACTCTAAAATGTATACAACATTCACTCCAATATTCTTTCTTAAAAAATTTTTTAACGTTTTATTTATCTTTGAGACAGAGAGAGAGAGACAGACAGAGGGCAATTGCGGGAGGGGCAGAGAGCGAGGGAGACACAGAATCTGAAACAGGCTCCAGGCTCTGAGCTGTCAGCACAGAGCCCAATGTGGGGCTTGACCCACAAACTGACATTCTGACCTGAGATGAAGTTGGACGCTTAACCGACTGAGCCAGCCAGGGGCCCCACTCCAATATTCGTTAGAAGCATACGTTTCAAATACATACACGGCAAAATTTTAGAGGGCTCAATGCAATGTAAAGTTTTTTTCTTTTTAATTACTGATTTTGTTTTAATTAAAAATACTCATTTTCCCTGAAATCCTAAAAACACCCTAATAGGACCCTATTAAGACCAATTTAGCTTTTTTTTTTTTACATTTTAAAAACAAAAAAATAGAATAAGACATATGCCTGTGTGCACATTAATAATTCATTGTTTATTATCTTAGAGGCATTTAGTATGAAAATAACACATTACAATTTATTATATGCATGTTATTTCTTGTTCAAGTAAATAATTCATACAATTCCCACACTAATTGAGATCATTTGAAATATGAACTTGGAGCTGTTTCAGTAAGTAAGCTGGATAAACACAGCATATAAGGTGATAAGCAGGAATACAACAATCAAAAAGGAAATGAAAATAAATCCATCATCAAGGAGTTTTCAAGGATAATGAGGAGAAAGGTTCAAAACAGCTTATACAAGGCCCAATGTGATCTATGCTATGTAAGTGGCAGCCAAATTCAGACGAGAGAGAGAGAGACATTTTTATCGGGAAGAATCTAAGACATTTTTCAATGGGTGGCAAGTGAGTTCAGCCTTAAAGATAAGGGATGGGGCGCCTGGGTGGCTCAGTCGGTTAAGCGGCCGACTTCGGCTCAGGTCACGATCTCGCAGTCTGTGAGTTCGAGCCCCGCGTCGGGCTCTGTGCTGACAGCTCAGAGCCTGGAGCCTGTTTCAGATTCTGTGTCTCCCTCTCTCTCTGACCCTCCCCCGTTCATGCTCTGTCTCTCCCTGTCTCAAAAATAAATAAACGTTAAAAAAAAAAATTAAAAAAAAAAAAAAAAAGATAAGGGATAAGCCATTCACAGGTAAAAATGAGGAGAGAACTTTCCTGCATCTGCTGTCCTCACTCAAGGCAAAGGCAGACGAGCAAACCTGGGGGCAGGTGAACCTTCAGGTATAATGAGGGTTCCTGTGGATGTCCTAACAGTAATGGCCTGAATTAAATAGGGAACCAGGCCCTGTGGAGAAGACTGAATGCCACCATAAGGAGTTGGAACTCTGTTTTACTGGTCTGCATCTCTCAAACTGGAGAGGGGACACACGGGGAGGGGGACAGTAGAGACAGATGTAGCAGCAAACAAAATGGGAATAAAATGCTGTTCTTTATGGCACAAACATTCTCATGGAGGACAGACACCTAAAAAATAAGTAACAACACAGTAATTTGATGTATAAGGGTAGTATTTTAATATGGGTTGACATTTGGCCAGAAGGAATTGGGGAAAGTGGAGGATGTGGATTCCAGGCAGGGAACAGCAAGAACAGGCTCGAAGGACGAAGTGTGTGAGGGTGTGCAAGGTAGTAGGGCCATGTGACAGAGAAGGGATTGAGGGCTAAGCCTCAGAGATGAAATCAGGGAAGTGCTGGGAGCAGGTCATATGGCTCCTATGGGGCCTTGACAAGGATTCTGTAATTTGCCAAGTGAAATGGGAAGTCATCGATAAATGGATTCACGTTTCGAAAGTATCTAAGACCATCATGGGGGCAACATGGACACCAGAAGGTCAGTGAGTAATGTAATAATCCAGGAGAAGAATCACACCAAGAAGACCCACCTAACGGCAGGGGAGGTGGTTGGGAACATTCCAAAGGTACAGTCAACTGATTTGCTAACAGGTTGAAGGTGGGTATGAGAGAAACAAAAGAAACAAGGATGACTGCAACCTGCTTATTTAGCCTGCGAACCAGACGAAGGGCATCGTCATTTACTGAGATGAGAGAGAAGCAGGACAACCATCTAGAAAGAAAGATGGGAGAATCCAGAGTTCCACGTGCGTGGCGTCTGCTCACTCTGCCAGCACGATATACAGCAGGTCGGATTTGTCAAACTCCAATGCCCACACGCTCTACTCAGCTTTGATGGAGGCTGAGACGCAGGAACAAACAGGGCACGATACGAGCAGTTCTGAGCAGAGCGAAGGGAGGCGGGGGAGAGTTGACAAGAAAAGGAAAGTCAAGTAGAAGGTAAAGCGCCATGCCAGGAACAAGGGTGGGGACTCAAGAAACCAGAAAAGAGGTAGAATATTTGCCGAGTTATTCTCATACACAGTCCACCAAAAAGGGATGAAAGTAAGAACGAGAACGTGGATGATGCCGCTAAAATAGAACATGTTCGTGAAATACGTGACAGAAAGCCCGTGTCAGCAAGTAATAGTGGCACCATCTGAACTGCTCTGCATTTAGCAGCAATACTGCTCTTTCCAGGAGGCACTTGGAATGTCTTGTTTTTACAAGAATGTCTCATTAAGACAACAAGAAGTCCACTCACCTGCACAGAGCGTAAGAGTTCACCATACAGACTACTGCTTAGTCATCGCCATGTCATTTCGCACTCGGAACTGAATGAAGAAAAGGAACACGCTGCTGCTTTCAGAGAATTACTGCCTCCCCCATTTTTCTGCTTCCAAGTGCTGTCTCAACACCACCGCTGTAATGACACACTGTAGTGTGATGCATCGATGGCTAATCCTGAGGATTCTCTATTATCTCCTGCTTTGGGATGTGCAGCATCAGAAATCTGATGGATTAATGAAAGACTGTTAATGCTAATTGCTGACATAAGACTATTTAGGGCACCAAGGCAATTGCTGAATTTTTTTAGATGTTTTCACAGCTTTTCAGAGCACTGTACTAATCAGTCACGCTAATTCCAACAGTAAACAGCACATAGCTGTGGTGAGAGACCGTTAAAACTCTCTTTCATCTCTACAACTCCTTCCCAAATACCATCCTTAAATCCAGATAATTTGCCCAAGATCATTTATCTGCTGTATTCACCCCATCCAGACTTCAGACAGAGTTGATGGCTAGATTTCACACGTCCCTAATTAGAACAGATGTGGCTACCCCGTCTTAGAAATGCCTCAGAAAAGTGAACCAGATGCTTTGGTCACGAAAAGGCCATCCAGCGCTGACACATGGGTGTTGCTTAGATTTGTGCCACTTAAGACCTAAGGGCCACCCAAATGTTAACGGTATGAGCACAGTGAGTAGAAACACAGCCACTGGAATTAAACAGGAGATCCAGTTATAATTATGACCACTGTTATTGTCAAAAATTTTTTTTTGAGAGAGACAGAGTATGTGAGTGAGGCAGAGACAGAGAGAGGATCTCAAGCAGACTCCATGCGTAGTGCACAGCCCAACATGGGGCTCGATCTCATGACCATGAGATCATGACCTGAGCCGAAATCAAGAGTCAGACACATAATGGACTAAGCCACCCAGGTGCTCCATCAGTGCAACTTTTAAGCCAATTAGACAACCTCCCTGAGCTTCACTTGGCTCTTCTATAAAATAAGGCTATCACTTCACGCCTTTGCATATAAAATGTCTAGTGGAGCACTGCTAGAAAAACAGAACAGCCACGGATTCAGAAAACACCACGGTCTGGTTCCTCCCATAAGTGCGTCACTACAGTGGAAATGGATACGCTAGTCAAATAGTTTGATGACAACTGGCCATTGACATTATGCCTCCATGTTATACACAACCAACCTTCTGACTTGGCTTCCCCTTAGGTTGTTTAGATCTGGGTACAATGTGCCTTTCAGAGAATGCTATATACCGCATTCTCGTTGTAAACTGATAGATTCGCATTTGACATTTGGGTTTTTACCAAATGCACCTTGTGACTTTGTGTAACTGGAGTGAGCACAATCAGCACAGGATATATTGACAATCAAATTTCATTAACATCCAGAGCCTGGAGGACATTATCCTGAGTGAAATAAGCCAGGCACGGAAAGACAAAAGACTGCATGATCTCACTTATATATGGAATCTAAAAAAGGCAAACTCACAGAGGCAGAGAGGACAATGGTGGTTGCCAAAAGCTGGAGGGGGGGGTGGGGTGGAAATGGAGACGTATGAGTCAAAGGGTACAAAATTTCAGTTAGGAAAGATGCGTAAGTTACAGACATCTAACGCACAGCATGATGACTATAATTCATAATACTGCATGGCACACTTGGACGTCGTTGAGAATAGATTTTAAACATTCTCACCACACAAAAAAATAAATAGGAACTATGTGAGGTGATAGATGTATTATAATTAGCTTGATTGTGGTAATCATTTCACGATGAACATGTATATCGAATGCGCATATATATGTATGCTCTAAGTATACGCAATGCTTATTTGTCAATTACACCTTAATAAAATTGGGGAAAATGTCATTAAGATCCACAGCTACTATTACTACCTCACCCCTGATGGGTATGCGGAACCAGAACAATCCCCAGGAAAAGTCCAGGGAAAGGTGTCAGGGAAATCACCCATCGGCTTAGGAAATGGTTCCATATCTCTGGACCATTATCTAACTCCCAAACTGGACTCGATAATCCTCCAAAGCACCCCAACGAATCCCCTGGTGTATTATGAAATTTAAAAGTCAGCTTTGTGTTAGTTAATTCCCTGTCCATTTGAATACAAATGTGCAATTACAGCCAAGTTAGTAGGAAGAAATATATCGTATCACAGTTACTAAAGTTGAGAATCACTGCTGTAGAAAATCAAGTTTATTGATTATTTAAGAAAGGAAGGGTAAAAACAAAGAAGGAAATTAGCACAGGTTCTGATGAGACTGGGTTATATTTTCTCGGTGGGATTCAGTTTCAATTTCAAGCTGAAAGGCCTCTGAGCTTAAAGATATTGGGTGATTTGGTTAAAATTCCAGAGGATTGGATTCAAGATTACTTTGTAATCTCATGACTTTAAAACCTTCTTAATTAAAGACTTACATTTGTTTTAAATGAAATGGGACATGGACTTGTAGACCAGAAATGCAAATCGGTATGAGGGAAAATGGTTCTGAATGGTGGTCCCTGAGGCTCCCAAATTTAATGTGATACCCAATTAAAGAGGAAAATCAGGTCCTGGATGTGGGCTCCCACCTCCACGCAGCACGTAAAGTGGGCTGACCTCGGGCCCCGGCACAAAACCACTGGCTCATATTAGTGCTGCAGCATACATCTGGAACCATCCTCCCCTCCCCTTCCTAGATAAAACAAAATGTGGCATTAACAGTGTTTTTATCTTATCTCAAGGAGAGAAAAACAAAGCCTCAGTCTCGAAAAAGTCCCTCCACAAGGGTCACTTGTGTTAAGAGACTGGCCATGGAAATCCATCATCCTCTCAAGGATTTCTCCAGAGTTCATGATAGAAAACAGTTTTAAAATAACAAAGACGAAACTTGAAAAGCATCACTCCAAATTTTTTTCTCTCATCCCCTCACATGCAATTCTAAAATAAATCAGCCAACAAGTTACAAGTCTGTTCCACTTTTTTAAATGTCTCAAAACTCCCTTCCACATTTCCTCCGAGCAACTGTCCTACTTCTCCGCTGCTCCTTGCAACCCCACCTCTCAGGAGAATCATCTGCCATTGCTGTGGGTCCCTCGCCCCTGCAGCTGACTACAGCCTCCAGCACAGCAAAATTCCTGGCCGCTCCAGGCCAGTTGCCAAAGGCTGTTCTTCTCAAGCCCCATCTTCCCTCCTGACTGGACCACCTCGCCATCTTGGAACGTCCTCTCTTCCCTGGGCTTCCTGTATTTCCTCTTCCTCCACCAGGCGTCCAACGTCAGGAGGGTCTATACCTCTCCCTGGATCCTCTCCTACCACTCTTCTTGCTCCTTAGACATTTCATCCACCCCCTGGCTTCAGTCACCTGGCCTCCCCTCCTGAGTTCCCAGTGGCCATCTCAGAGTGGCTGTCTCCCACGCCTCGACTTCCATGCATTCAAAACATTCCCACAGCCCTGGTCTTCCTCCCGTGTGCCCTCAGTGAGTACATGGCATCTCCCTCCACCCTGAATTCTCCGCTTTCCCTCACCGATGTTATCCAATCTATCACCAAATCCTGCGGATTTTAGCTCCATTGTCACTCACCTGGAATACTGACATCGCCCATGAACCTATCTACCACAGTCCACCGTTGCCCTCTCCACCACACTTCTAAATCCATTCTCTTCACAGCCTGAGTGATCTTTAAAAACATTGTGTGTATGTGCACACACACACACACACACACACACACACACACACACACACACAATCTTGTTAGCCTATGTTGCTCTTGGCGCAAGTGGTTTCCGATTACGCCTGAGATATTTCACATGGCTCAGCAGACTCCCCCACTTCTGGGCTCCCCCCTGCATCTCCACAATTTCTGATACAGCTCACTCTATTCTCTCTGTGTTACAGGCAGGCTGGCCTTTTAGTTTCTAAAATATTCCATACACTCTCCCCAAAAAAGGGCTCTCATACATCAGTGCCCTTTGCTACAGCACCACCACCACCACCACTCCTTAACCTGCAAATGGATCATCTTTTACATTGATTAAGAATACGGATGATCAGGGGGCACCTGGGTGGCTCAGCTGGTTAAGCGTCCAACTCTTGATTTCGGCTCAGGTCATGATCTCACGGTTCACGGGTTCAAGCCCCGCATCCGGCTTTGTGCTGACATTGTAGAGCCTGCTTGGGATTCTCTCTCTCTCTCCTTCTCTCACTGCCCTTCCCCTGTTTCTGCACTCTCCTCCCGCCCATCAAAATAAATAAACATTAAAAAAAACTTCAGATGATCAGGCCCTACCCTAAGCCTAAGGAACCCAAACATCTCAGAGTAGCCAGAATACAAGTTTTCAACAACAGCCATGTGATTCTATTGAGCAGGTACAGGGACCTGATATGAACAATTATCCCTGGAAACACTTGACTCCTCCTGACCACATCCATGGGGCCAAGATCACCATTAATGAGGCAAGCCACTCCTCCTATGGACAGGTTAGACAGCTCTTCCTTATGTTGGCCTGAAACCTGCCTCCTTGAACCTTCTACCCATTGGTCTAGTTCAATAATTCCTTAAAATCTCCTCCTAGCACATGCTAGCACTCCACCATCTTGATGGTTTCCTTGTGAAGCTGCTTCCAGGCAGCTACTATTTTTTTTAAAGACTTTAAATTGTGAGAGCACTTTTAGTTTCATAGCAAAATTGCAGGGAAGTTTCAGAGATTTCCCATGTACCCCCTCTGCCTCCATACATAGATAACCTCTCCCATATCAACATCCCCCACCAGAGTGGTACACTTGATCCAACTGATAAACTCATTGGTACATTACAGCCCAGAGTCCATAGTCTACTCCCATTTTTATTTATTTTTTTAACGTCTATTCATTTTTGTTAGAGAGAGACGCAGAGTGCGAGCGGGGGAGGGGCAGAGAGAGAGGGAGACACAGAATCAGAAGCAGGCTCCAGGCTCTGAACTGTCAGCACAAAGCCTGATGCAGGGCTCGAACCCACAGAACCGTGAGATCATGGCCTGAGCCGACGTTGGACACTTAACTGACTGAGCCACCCAGGTGCCCCTACCCCCATTTTTAAGTATAGTTCCTAAAGCCAAATTAAAATGGTTCCAGGTCATCTTCCCATGGAAGCTAACTCAGAGGTTCAAAAGGTGTCTCTCAACCACACATTGGTCACGAAACCAGCAGTGGGGAAAACGGACACATGCTAGAAACCTAGCCCGTCACTTACGAGGCTCAAGATTGCAAACCGCACCAAGTCTCAGCTTCCTCATACGTTAAATTGAAATGGCAGCAGTGCCTTCCTCTTTAGGTCAATATAAAGATTAAAATAGCTCATGCAAGGAAAGCACCGAGCCTGCTGCCTGTCACACAGAAACGTACATAAATAGAATGTGAGCTCCCTGAAGACAGGGCTCATGTCAATTTTGTTTAGCACTGCTAGCTTTCAGAACTGCACCTGACACAGAGTGGGCATTCAATTTTTTCTTGAATGACTGAATCATTAACAGTCGTGGGCAAAAGCAGAATTGAAAAGAAGAAAATATGTAATTTTGAAGATCACTGAAAAAAACAATAGACGGAAGATGGAAAAGAATTCTAATGTAGTGTCCTTTTAGTTTAAATTATATTGTTTAAGTGACGCTTCAAATGGCAACTAATGGTTTTGACGTAGCATACAGTGATTCAAAGGTCTCATGCGTTTAAATAAAATAGAATAAGAAATATATGATTTAGAATCAAGATTCTGTACCTTATTTGCAATGCTCAGAAAGCTATATTATCTTTTTCAAATCTCATTTCCAAGACAGTATCCACCATGCAGCAATGGGACACTAGGGAATAGCGGAAATACATTAAATCGGTTGCATTAATTTTAAATCGAATCATTAAACTACTTAACATTTTTTGTTTCTGAATTATCTTCATGTTTTAATACTAAGGTGAAAAACAGCAACTGCCTCAGACGCTTAAGAAAATCCAATTTGGTATACAGAAACCTAATAGTGGCTCATAGAATACGTATCCCAACATATATATTTTTTATATCACTACTGAAATATATACTAAGTATATTTAGTACATTTATCATATGGCCATTTGAAAATTCTCCAAAATATTTTAGGAAAAATAAGATGGCTTTTTTGTTTTCAAAAGGAGAGCTACCCAGACTAGGATTTCCATTTCCACAGGGCCCCTTATTAGGAATAAACAGAACTCTGCTCAAGCATGGCCACAAACAACCTGCTTCCTAACTACTCTGTTCTGTTGGTCACCTTGCTGGTCCTTTCAGAGGGAAAATAACTGGGCTCACATTCAGTTCTACTCCATACCACAAAAACTTCCCACCTGGACTATTTAGAATAACATTTAAGGTAAGCATGGTCCAAGTACCTGGACTCTGGTGCCCCTGGTATACACCAGAGGCCCCATCTTCATATTACCTTAGGATCTAGCATGGGGCTGGGCAGGGAGCGGGTACTTCCTAGATACTTGCTGGAGTGGACTGAACATCACCACAGGCCCCTTGGGTTATCTGTCTCCTGAAGATGTCCACGGAAGCATGATACCCCAAAGCCCACAGTACAGCCCTAAAACACTAAGACAAAGACCATCACCCAACAGATGGCTGTGCAGTGGAAGAGGCCATTGCTCTAGGCAGACAGAATCTCCCTCCAGGGGCTAGGAGGCCAAAGACAGGATGGCCTAGGACAGGACACCCGGCCCACATTAGTGAAATGTAAGCGACTATCCTGCTCAGCTTCTTGGCTTAACCAAGTCTTCCAGGGAGGGAGCCATGACGCTGACGAGGGAGAGGCCAATGTCTGAGGCCCAAGAGCACCGTGATGTTTGGTGTTCAAAACCTGAAAAGAGAACACATCCTGCCCAAAGTGAGGACGGAGTAACTCACCAATCAGTGAGTGGGGTCAGGAGGTGGGCACAAACAGCATCAGATGGAGACAACAGCTTCCAAAAGGAATCCTAATTCCACCACCATTTTATTGTGCATCATCTTAGAGCCACCAGAATAGGAGGAGACCAGGCAATTTCCTCTGTAGACAAGAAGGACACTAAGCCACCAACACAGAGTTATGAGGCCTACCCCAAGTAAGGGCAGCCTTCTTAATGGGAGATATAATCAGACTAAGATAAGAGCTTGTCCAAAACCTCACAAGTATAACCCACGTGTGAAAGGTGCAGTAACACAGGTCAGGCTTAGACCCTGGGCGAACATGCCACAACTTCATGACTAGCGGGCCTCTTCTGTTCATGAAGTCACCAGCTTCATTACAGGGATGGGGGTCCTGTGGGGGTTGTGCTAGTAGAAGTTACCTCTATGCTTGCTCCCATTCTCTGAGCAAATTCTGGCCCCAACATGTTCTTCTGGCCATCCACCCACAGATTGACAGGTGAACTCACCGAAGACAATTCTGATAGCGGTTTTTAGGTCGCTATGTACAAGACAGTGAAACATACTTTTCTCTCCACCTGAAGTCTCTATGTCAGGCCTGTATGGACCCTGCCAGAGTGCAAAGATTAAACCTTTTAAATGGGGGCGGGAACAAAGATCTTTCCCAAAGAGGAGTGCTTGTCCCACAGAGGGCATGCCATTTCCTATGTAATAGCACCTGATCAGCCAGTATCAGAAAATAATCTATTTTTAAAAACAAATCTAGGGGCGCCTGGGTGGCGCAGTCGGTTAAGCGTCCGACTTCAGCCAGGTCACGATCTCGCGGTCCGGGAGTTCGAGCCCCGCGTCAGGCTCTGGGCTGATGGCTCAGAGCCTGGAGCCTGTTTCCCATTCTGTGTCTCCCTCTCTCTCTGCCCCTCCCCCGTTCATGCTCTGTCCCTCTCTCTCCCAAAAATAAATAAAATAAACGTTGAAAAAAAAATTAAAAAAAAAAAAAAAAAAAACAAATCTAGGACACAGTCTTGATAAGAATTAAGCTTGATCTATGTGCAGCCTTTCCTTTGGCTACCCCTAGTGAACATTATCAGAGTAAAAAGGGTGTGAAATCAGGAGAGCCTCTGCGTTAAGCTATCTCACAAATATCAACCTGTTCAATCTTTGCAGTACGAAGTATTTTCTCTATGTTACGGGAAAAAAAAAATGAGAGAAGAAAAGAAAAGAAAGACAAGATGAAGCTGGGAGGCATGGAGGTGACCTGTCCCAGGTCCCTCAGCTGCACACTTGTGGATATGGGTTTCAAACCCAGGCCTGTGACTGCCAGTGACCTTCACACTGACCATTGTGGCCTCACCATAACCTCTCCAGTGACTGACAAGGACAGACTAAGTGCATCTTGATGATTGTGGAACCTCTGCTACTTCCCAATGTTTTCATTCAAGAAGGCACGAAAAGTTATAATGGAAGCTGGATTTTCTATTCTCTTACCTCACAATATAATTTCACCACAGGGCAAGTATTAGGCCCTATTCCTTCTTCATTTTTAAGACAAAAATAGCAAAACTGATTTAAGCAGTGTGGGACTTTTAAAAACATCTATTTGGGGGCACCTGGGTGGCTCAGTCGGTTAAGCGTCCAACTTTGGCTCAGGTCATGATCTCCCGGTCTGTGACTTTGAGCCCCGCGTCGGGCTCTGTGCTGTCATAACAGCTCAGAGCCTGGAGCCTGCTTCAGAATCTGTGTCTCCCTCTCTCTCTGCCCCTTCCTGACTCATGCGCTCTCGCTCTCTCTCTCTCTCTCTCTCAAAGAATAAACATTAAAAAAATAAATAAAAACATCTATTCGCATTCACTGTGATAAGAGCTGGAAAATAGTAGGTGAAAACAAATCAGGAAATCTGAAATTCTCTGACTTCTGGACGTGCTATTAGGTTGTTTTTAATTTTTTTCCCAATAACTTGCAAATAAGGAAACAAAGGAAACATAGTTGAGATTACATTCTACTGCCTGCTTAAAAAGATGTTTGAACTTGGGAGTTTTCTTAGCCTTCTAAAGCTTTTTTCACACACTTTTACCTCATTACTCCCCTTAAATATATACTCTCAATGGCAGCTATAGGTATATTGCAAGCTCCTATAAAGTTTCTATAAATATTTTTAGAGGCAAAAAAAAAAAAAAGATTCCATCTAGACCCTTGAAAATCTCAGCCGAATGGGGCACCTGGGTGGCTCAGTCAGTTAAGCGCCTGACTTCAGCTCAGGTCATGATCTCACAGTTCATGAGTTCGAGCCTCGCATCAGGCTCTGTGCTGACAGCTCAGAGCCTGGAGCCTGCTTTGAGTTTTATCTCCCTCTCTCTTTGCTCCTCCCCCACTCCTGCTCACCCTTCTTCTCGCTCTCACTCTCTCAAAAATAAATAAACATTAAAAAAAATTTAAAAAAAAAGAAAAGAAAATCTTAGCCAAAGGAGGTTATGGCACAGGCATCATCATGGCTGGTTCCTCAGACAGCAGCCGTTCACCTGCACACAGTGCTCACTGGGCACCGGCCAGTTCTAGGAGCCCTGCATATGCTCTCTAGTGTCGTCAAAACAACCCTGTGCAGTAGATACTATTCTTGTCTCCACTTTACAGAAGAGGAAATGGAGGCACAGAGAAGTCAGTAACTTGCCCAAGCCACACAGCTGGGAAATGTCAGAGCTGGGATTCCAACCTAGCAGGTCAACAGTACTGCTACCCTTGTACTTCAATAGATACTGGCTGCTTTCAAACTGGGAACATGGGCAAAAGTCCCTTGCAAGATGCAATCTGACCTCCTCATGAATAGACAATTAGGACTCCTAGCTCGTCATTCTTTAGGGCCCAGAGAGTCTCGGGCAGTGCAAGGGAAGAATGTGGGAGACCAATAGGGGAGGGTATGGTCCTGCTCGCACCTATAAATACTTACTTGTATGGTCTCAGAAAAATCACAAGGCCTTGTTTTTTTAATCTGAAATGCCAGAAGCTGGGGAAGGAGGGTTGGTAGGATACTTTCCAGTACATTCATGTCTGAGCCGGTTTCAGATCTTCCAACATTGGCAGGTTTTTGTTTAATCATGACATTTCCCATAAAATCCTCATCACTCTTCTCTCGCCTCTCGGTCCCCCTGTTCCCCAGGCATGCCCAAGCGGGGACAGAGGAGCACTGAAGAGTTGGGGCTTCACCTGGGAAGTCCTGGGTGCATGTCTGTGGCCTACCATCTGTGGGCACTGGATTGGTCTGACTGTGTCTTTGGGAGAAACAATGCCATTCACTTCGTATCGTTGTCCCTGAGGCCCATAAAGGGTCTAGTGCGTGTTGGCTGTGAGGAACTTACGAATAGGAGCTATTTTTATTACTCTAGGCCTTAATTGTCTCTTACCTAAACTCTTAAGCCTCACAAAAACATGGAAACAAAGACCCTCGATGTAGCACTGTTGATAGTGAAATACTGCTAACAACCCAAACGCCCAATACTAAAAGAAGGGAGAATACATAAGCTGCAGAATTATTATTAAAGTCACATGCAGCTATTAAACATCGTATTTTCAGGGCGCCCGGGTGGCTCAGTCTGTTGAGCGTCTGACTCCTGATTTCAGCTCAGGTCATGATCTCACGATTTGTGAGACTGAGAACACTGACAGCACAGAGCCTGCTTGGGATTCTCTCTCTCCCTCTTCTGCCCCACCTTCCCCCTACCTCTGTCTCTAATATAAATAAAGAAACCTTAAAAAATTTTAATAATATTTTCCAGAATTATTTCTCAGCATGGAAAAGTAGTCATGACTTCACCTCTGAAAAAAATAAGCTGCAAAAATCGCATCCATAACATATTCACTATTGTGCACGGGAGCACACATGGATGGACACACACACACACACACACACACACACACAAATCCAGAAAAAATACAACAAACTGTTAATCCTGCTTCTTTGAGTCATTCGATTATGTTTTATTTTATTGTTGATACTTTCTGGCATCTTCTAGTTTTTCCTAGACCAACAATACAAGACTCATACAGTCAGGAAAAAGGTTAAAAACACAAAGTGATTTTTGACAAAATATACATTTTTCCAAAAAAGTTAAGATTTACACTAAAAGCAAAACCATTTTAAAGTCCCTAAATTGTAAAATAACACCCCAATAAAATATCCCCTTACATCAAAAAGAAAAATGGAAAAACAATAATTTCCAGAAATTCAAATAGCATTAAAAATAAGCAAGCCTTGGGGCGCCTGGGTGGCGCAGTCGGTTAAGCGTCCGACTTCAGCCAGGTCACGATCTCGCGGTCCGTGAGTTCGAGCCCCGCGTCGGGCTCTGGGCTGATGGCTCAGAGCCTGGAGCCTGTTTCCGATTCTGTGTCTCCCTCTCTCTCTGCCCCTCCCCCGTTCATGCTCTGTCTCTCTCTGTCCCAAAAATAAATAAACATTGAAAAAAAAAAAAAAATAAGCAAGCCTAACATACTGAGGATTTAAAAAAAAAAATGTTAAAGGTATAAAAATTTTATACAAGTGACTGCCCAGAATCACAGAAAAATCAGAAATGGAAAGTTTTACAAAATGATTTTTCCTCTTATGCCTGGAAAAAATATCTTGGAGGGATTTGGGGTTCAGAGAAGAAGTTGGCCGAACTTAGGCTTGTTTCAACAACCCTTTTTTTTTTTTTTTTTGCTCTCTTTTTCTCTCTCTCAACACACACAGACACACACAAAGCCAGGCCTCGTCAAGCATTTAACTCTTGACTCGCTCAGGGTAAAGCGTCCAGCTTTCGCTAAGGGCCTCACCCACCACTGGGAGCGCGCCCTCCTACTCAATACTGAGGTGGGGGGCCTGCTCTCTCTCTTGCCCCCGGCTCGTGGGCTGCCAGCCCCTCTTGGGCTTGCCTCTCTGTAACCACCCTATTTATCTGGGGTGCAGCCGCAGTGCAGCCCCCAGGGGACACGTCAGCCAGGCCTATCTCGGCAATCTGTGCCCCGTCAGATTCCACCGGACAGCACATCACAGACTGACAAAGCTCAGGCACAGTCCCATGAGAGTTCACTGGGGGTCTTCTCCTCCAACTGGTAGAGGGAAGAAGAAGAACAAGATCGTGGGAGGTGACCCATGACAGGGGGGAAAAAAAAGAAACTAAAGAGAAAGGCCAATTCCCCCCATGGAAGCTGTTCTTGTGCAGGAAGCAAGGTTTGTCTGTTCCTCACTTACCACTCAACATGTCAGCACGGGCCTTGCTTTACTCACTGCCATTGAAATACTAACGGGCCCTTGAGCCCCGTCTCATCCTCAAGAAGAATCTAGTACCTTGTGGTGTATGTTAGTCAGGGTAGGCTGAGTTCCAGTGCAGTAACAATCACAAAATACCAGGGGTCACTTCTCGTCCATACTCCATGCTCACTGCAGGTCGGCTGGGGGCTCTTTCCAAGTCACCCTCACCCTAGAGCCAATGTAGGGTAAGATGCCATAGCAGCGGGCACAGGGAATGGTGAAACGCACACTGGCTCTTAGTGCTTCTGCCCAGAAGTTGACATTGAATTGGCCAGTCAGTCACATGGCCACATATGGTCAAATGGACAGAAAATACAGTCTTCCAGGTCAAGAGAGAGCGTCAGAATATCTGTGAACATCCATGCTTCCAGGAGGTCCCCAAGACCTGCTTTCCACCTGTTCAGTAGAAAATATATTCGAGAAACGTCGCCACCATGGTCCCTGGCTGGGGAACAGAATGACTAGAGAGTGCGAGGCAGAAGCTTTGACTGGCTACCACTAGACAAACGGTGACTCTCTCCCACCTCTTCAACAACTGTTTTCTGAAAGCTAACCCTTAAATAGCACAGAGCTTAAACAGTTACTTAAGACTCCAAGTAATCGTCGCTATCTTGTATTTTAAACACACACACACATGCATACAAACACAAGCAGTAACTGCCAACCATCTGTACTGAAAATAAAATATTCTTTTTTTATGAATAACACTTTTCCAGGATTGGAGTCCCCAGTGAAATGTTTCTTTACAAAGCTCAGTCAATCCCAAGTGAAAATTCTTTCTTCCTTAGAAAATGTCATCGTCTGTAAATGTTCCCTGGGGCCAAGCTCAAGTAGGCGCTGAGCTTCTCCCAGAACTAAACCTTCCGTGAATCAAGCTTTTAGATACTCTCAACACTTTTGGCATCCAGACATTCATGCAACCCTGAATTATTTATTCACCAATTTTGCACAACTTCCTAAACACCAATGGAGACCAGGATGGTTGCCGCTATTTGATGTTACATCTTCTCAAGTGGCTAAAGACGCTATAAAGCACCCCATTGCTTAAGCCTGCCATCTCAGTTCCATTAGCGGTAAAGACCTCTCTATTCAAACTGCTAAGTAAATCCTCTGAGAGCCGAGGGACTGTTTCATGCTTGAAAGCAACTGTTAAGAATTTGACAACAACCAAACTGTTCCTATTTAATCCTTCTCCCAAGGTAAAAAGAATTATAGGTAAACATATGCCTTCATTATTTGCTTTGCTGCATTTCAATACCCAATCCCACACAAAATTGCCAGCCAAGGATTTAATGCAATCACTTCTGTATTGCAGAGCTATTGCCTCTGCAGAACGGAAAAGGCTTAACAAGGTCTATGGAGCTGGTTAGCCAGCTACCGTACTTTGGGGAGCATCCATTTTAATGGCACAGGGGTGACGTCTGATCACAACGATGCCTTACACGAGCTTTTTTGAAGGGATTCAAAATGAACAGTTCCAGGTCCGTTTGTTTTAGCTGGCACCAAACATTTAGTTTGAATGTAAATCAAAGGTTACACTAAACTATGAAAAGAAAAATGAAAAGAGATGTTGTAGAACTGACATCCTTACTGTCTGATTTTGAGACATCATTGATGTGGAGTATAAAGGTTTGGGATTGATTTTTGGATTGGTTTTTTCACGTTGTTTTGTTTTCAGCCTTTGGTAATTTATGTGCTTGTAAAACTTCTCAGAACCAACCTACCTACTTCAGTAGAGAGCTATTTGGAAAACCGGTACATTTGCTCTATAATGTCCAATGCTTCCTTCACCATGATCATGACCCACCAACACAGCTGTGCACACATCAAGATAACAGTTCCTTCATGGAAAACCTTGGAACAAGATTATCAAGTGAACCACCAATGATGAATCTCCTAAGTTATCTTCTTACATTTTGGGACCCGCTAACCAAGCTCTTCTCTACTGGTGACGTTACCTTGGTATCACTCCCCACAAAATCAGTTTCTTTTGTCAGTCATTTGGAGGAATAGCTTCTATATTTCTTCTGTTGTGAAGTAAAACATAGTTGGTACCTCCTGGGCTCTTGACTTAAAAAAAAAAAAAAACAGTAATGACACATTGTCTATTTAATAATGGTTCCTTCTGTGCAAACCTCCGTATACCTCTTATGACACCGGGACACTATTTTCTCCAAACGTACATCCGTTATTCTTTTTATTTTAATGTTTATTTTTGAGAGAGAGAGAGAGAGAGAGAGAGAGAGCGAGCTCATGTTTGAGGGGAAGGGGCAGAGAAAGACGGAAACAGAATCCCAAGCAGTCTCTGCACCGTCAGCGCAGAGCCCAATGCCGGGCTTGAACTCGAGCCCACCAACTGCGAGATCATGACCTGAGCCAAAATCAAGAGTCGGACGCTCAGCTGGCTGGGCGACCTAGGCGTCTCCATCCTCTATTCTTGACTGGTGCTTTAAAGATGGCTTATGTTAGGACACACCTGTTGCCCAGCCAACAACTGGAAGGCACCCTTCAGAAGTCCATACATATTAGTGTGAAAAAGAGAGCATTTTCAAATCATGTTAGAGCAAATACTTTTGTGTTTTTTATTTCCAGGTATTCTGTAGGTCAACAATCAAATACACATCATAACTTCCTTTTTCTTTTACAGCCTTTTATATTGGGTTTGCTTCTAACAGTTTAGCATTTTACTACAGAAGGGCACCTTCTAGCTTTGCTATATAAGGGCAATGAAAATATGAAGTGAGTGCTTATTATTCCTGACCAAAAGATTCAGAAGCACCCTAATAAAAACCTGAGACTTTGTCAATAATATCCTAACTACAGAGACTTCCTATTTGATAAGGTCACCTCATTATTCAAGATACATTTTTAATCCTAATCTGGTTTTTCCTACTGATTTACCACATTTGGGGACTCTTCTCCCCTTAATCTATTTTAATGTGGCAAACTAATTCGGACATTAGGCCAAACTAAACTAACTGAGAAGGTAAATGAGCTTCTGAAGTTAAAGAGCTACGATTGTCATTATTTAAACTGTATTATCCTTGTCGCTGAGAATTGATCTTTCCGCTAGGAAATGCGCCTTCTCCCAGCTAGCCGATCCTATCCTGTTGACTCTTTGCTATCCAACATGCTGTACAGAAGCGAAGGGGTGAAGGTCCGTGCGTGGGCACAGTGCACTTGACAGGTGCCAGCAAAGAGGATATGTTTTCAGGTAAAAGAACCTGAGAAGGATAATAAAAAGCAAAAACACCAATGCCCCAGGCACACTCCCTAGCCAACTTGATCACTCAATCTAGGTGTTACAGCCCAGATTTAGGACTCCTACTAAAGCTAATTTTATTAATATGTTAAACAGAGGTTCTAAAAATGTGTTAAATCAGAGTGAAGGTGGGGGGGGGATACCCTAAACATGCATTATTCAAGTAGCATGAATAGTCAATAAATCAGGAAAAGAGAAGGGGCAGTAATGGGAAAAGGGAAGGGAAAGACAGAGGCATGAAAACATACTTGATGGCAATACCCTTCTATATTTAAACTTGTTAGCCCGCCTCTCTTCCCTCAGGGAAAGAAAGATAACATTTTCTTTACCGTAGTGTTTTGCTCAACTGTCTATGAAATGTGAACTATTAAGTAATCACTTCCAGAAAGCTCTTGTGGGTTGTTTTTGTTTTGTTTTGTTTTGTTCTGTGGCAGGGGGAGGGGGAGCAGGGGGAGGTTGTGATTTGTTTTAGGATTTGGGGCTACATTATTAGCAAGCTGCATGTGAAAATAAAACATTTTTATTAGCAGTGGAAGAATATTTCCAGTGCAGGGCTGTCAGCAACCAGTCAGACTCAAGGCAACATCTTGGAACACAGATTCCAGTCCACTGACTTCTCGTGATCCCTGAAACTCATAATTCCTGCAGCTACTTCTAACATTCCTCCTCCTCCGAGCCAATTCACACAGAACCAAAAGTCCAGGGCGGCGTTCCAGATCTTGCAGACCAAGAGTAGGTAAACCAAATTGAAACCAGAAATGTTCACAATTTATTCAACGAGGCAGCATTCCTGAACCTCCCACTTCCCAGACATTCCGCCACACTAACTCATGTGGTTAACGATTATTGTCTTCTCACGAAAGGCTTATAGTGAAATACATATTATGTATTTCTGTCTATTCCCAGTGCTCAAGCTCGATGCAAACCCTCTTTAAAATTAGTTTTCTGATTAAGGCCTCTCTTTTTGCATGTAAGCAAACAACTTCTAAATTTACTCAGGAAAACTACATCTTTTTCCGCAAAACAGAAAGAGAAATACTATCTGATAGATTTTGATTCCATTCAATAAATCTTTGTTGAGTGTCTAATTTTTCTCCAGGGAAACAGAACAGAAAAAGGGAAGTTATGCCTTCGAAGAGCTTACAGACTCATGGAGGAGAAAGTCATTTAAACAAAAGCAGTAAGTTCTGCAGTGCGCGGTGGTCATATATTTTGGGGCACTGGAAAATCATCGAGCAAAGCAATATTCGTTCGAGTCAGGAAGAACCCAGGGAGGCTTCAGGGAAGAGGTGACATTTAAGCAAGGACTTGAAGGTACAGAATTTTAATTTTTCAACCTACAAATAAAAATATGTGGCCCATCACTTCAAGGTTCCCACATTTCCTTTTCCAAACTCACCTGAAAACTGTAACATCCCCCTTTGAAGACCTGTGCCAAGAACCATAACCTCCACACGCCCACCGACACGGCTGGGTGCCTTTCAAACCAGCCCCACCTGATGTGGGACAGAGTCCTCCTTACACTGGAGAGAGGCCCCATTCAGCTGTGAACTATTTCTAAAGCATCTACTCAAATACATTAAGTTCCCATCTGCTTTTTGTGAATACCGAACCTCCCTCTCTGCACTTCTTTTGATCAAGAAGGTGCCGATGGCGAGAACAAAGTCAGACAGCCCAGGACAGCCCAGCCACTCACATGTGGAAACACTAAGAAATCCGCGTCTTGGGCACCGGCCAGGAAAGCAGGCCAGACAAACAAGAGACACCGGGAACAACTTGGCCATGTGAGTGGTGAGAACGGGCGGGTCGCCTTGGGCCTCCCGTAAGTCCTCTCTCTCCCCAGATGCCACCAGCAGCTCTGCTGTCCCGGAACAGCAGGCAGGAGGGGACAGCGGGAGGAGACCAAGCACAAACTGGCCGCTGGCTCTAGAGCACATCCAGGAGGCCAGCCCCGGGACCGGAGAAAAGAGGAAAGGGGGCCCGAGGTGGGAGGGACCTGCCACCCACGCACTGCTCAGGCTGGCACGCGGGGAGGGGACCCGAAGCTCTGCAGAGCCTCACGGGGCCTTCCTGAGAACCAGAATCGAAGGTGGTTCTTCAGCTGAACTCAGCCAGAGTCTAGATAACCAAAAGACATCAGCAAACAATCCCCGAGGCTCTGGGGCTGTTAGCGTGGGTCAAGCCTGTGGATATGTACCGTGAGAGGAAGGGTGTTACTAGGCAGGCCTGTAGCAGAAGCCACAGCCCTACACAGGAATCCCCGGAGGGTTTCACGAAGTCCCTTCCTGCCAGGGACTTGTAAGGGAAAGCTTCCTGCAAAGAAGAGAGAACTGGCCCCGCTCCTTCATCCTCTGGCTGCACCGGACAAGACGGCAGGAGCGGGCCTTCTGCTCTCTTCCTTGTCCCCTCGGATGTGAGACACGGCTCTTCGGGTCCAGCACGGAGGCTCTACTTCCGCCAAGCCTCACTGCATTGAGATGGCAAGATACAAATGGTGACACAGTTTGGGCCTCGGTCCAAAACCCTGCTTCATTCTGTTACTTAAAGTCTTCCTTTGGCTCCCTGTTTCATCAAAGCACACGCCTGGCTTTAAGAAAAGGCTCCGGGGGGGGGCGCCTGGGTGGCGCAGTCGGTTAAGCGTCCGACTTCAGCCAGGTCACGATCTCGCGGTCCGTGAATTCGAGCCCCGCATCGGGCTCTGGGCTGATGGCTCAGAGCCTGGAGCCTGTTTCCGATTCTGTGTCTCCCTCTCTCTCTGCCCCTCCCCCGTTCATGCTCTGTCTCTCTCTGTCCCAAAAATAAATAAAAACGTTGAGAAAAAAAAATTTAAAAAGAAAAGGCTCCAGGGGGGCGCCTGTGTGGCTCAGTCGGTCAAACGTCCGACCGACTTCGGCTCAGGTCATGATCTCACAGTCCTTGAGTTCGAGCCTGGTGTCGGGCTCTGTGCTGCTGGCTCAGAGCCCAGAGCCCGCTTCGGATTCTGAGCCTCCTCTCTGCCCCTCCCCCACTTGTGCTCTGTTTCTATCAAAAGTAAGTAACAAAAAAAAATTTTTTTTTAAAGAAAAGGCTCCAGGGCTCACCCCCTCCATGCACACAACACGAGGGCCCACGAGGCTTGCCCGTGGATGGCAACTGGCAGCAGGCACCTATCCATCTGTCACTCCGGCACACTCCGGAGTGCGTCCCAAGGGACACCAGTGCTCCATGGGGGAGTGTGTTTGGGATATTCTGTAAACCATCACAATCTTAGAGGCTCAAGGTACACATCTGGCACCCAGGACTTCAATAAAGCAACCTTTTCAGGCCTGTTTCAAACACGTCTCTCACGACAACAATCAACTTTTTTCTCATGTAAAACCTGTTACCACACCCCACATAACGGATAAGAGAAACCAGCCCATTCCACAGATGGAATGCGCTGCAAGAAAATTCCTTGCTGCTTTGGACACAGGCCTGCCCCTTCATCACCTTCCCCCAGGGAACACTGCTGTCCCTCCTGCAGCCACACACATCAGAGACTCCTCTTTAAAATGCCCACCTGGAGGGGCACCCGGGTGGCTCAGTCGGTTGGGCGTCTGACTTCAGCTCAGGTCACGACCTCACACTCTGTGGGTTCGAGCCCTGCGTCGGGCTCTGTGCTGACAGCTCAGAGCCTGGAGCCTGCTTCCGATTCTGTGTCTTCCTCTCTCTCTGCCCCTCCCCTGCTCATGCTCTGTCTCTGTGTCTCAAAAATAAATTTAAAAAACATTAAAATAAAAAAAATAAAATGCCCACCTGGAAAACTCTGAGGGTCCTCTTACTTTTTACTGTGGCGGTGCTGTTGGTGGATTTTAATTTGTGTTGTAAGCAATTTCACCGACTAGAAGCTTCTTAAGGACAGAGACTTTTCTAGTACATTCAACGGCAGGTCTTCAATGAACTGCAGTTTTCCAATGCTAGCTGAAATAAAGGGACGAGGCTTGAAGGATAAAGGCTGATTCTAAAAGGATCAGGTCGTCTCAAACTACTTCCTGCTCCACAAATAAGCAACCTGTGGAGAGTTTTGTTTATCAGAGGAGCGCAGAGATCCTTCAAAGGAAGGTCCCTCTGCTTCACAGGAAGGGGAGCAGTCAAAGCCTTTCTGAAAGATACTCTGAGCTGGACAAGGGAATCCGTTTCAGGTGAGCCCTTCCTAATGCTGGCCTATCTCCGCCACGTCTGCCCGTGGTCTGCACTCCCCCACCCCCTTCCCCCCACTCTGCTCGTACCTTCTCTCACTGCAACCCAACTGCTCCCCAAAACAGGCTCTCCTGCACCCTCAACTTACAGCGGTGCCTGTCTCCTCATCACCGCCCCCCCCCCCCCACCATGCCACCTGTGGGATGTCACTGGAGCGCAAAGGAAAGAGAACATCAGAGACGGAGAGGGCAGAATGTGCTCACAGAGTCCCCAGGCTCATTTTCTATTTCAGAATCAGAATGCACACCTGAGAGCATGGACAGAGGCATCTGTGATGTGAAAAAAAAACAAAGTCAGAACTTGTCCGAAGAAAGCGAAGTCATATTTGGCTGACCTGGTTTGACGGTGAGGCCTGGCTATGCCAATTAGGTTTTACAGCTGCAAGGTTTTCACAGAAAACATACACATGGAAAATATCAATACATAGGTGGCATTTTAGGCATACAGTGAAATGGTTACAAGTCAAGATTACTTGATGCAAACAAATCTCCCAAGAGCACCGCCACAGGAAACAGAATCCTTCAGAGCACCCTTCACGCAGTGACGATGCCTTGGGGGAGGGCCACCTGTTCCCGAGTGGGATTTTTGGCCCCTCACCCTTGCACATTAGAAGGGCTGGCCTCTCTCCCCCTGTACCAGCTCCTGACCCTCAAAGCCAAGACAGTCACTCCGTCTGTATGTGAAGGGACAGTCACAGACAACCAGCAGGGCCAGGGTCACCTCTCTGCACTTGACTTCCACTCGCCAAGTGTTGAACAGGCACATGAAGAACAAATAAAAGGGAAGAACGGAGTATGCGAAACAAACTGTGCTCCCCCCCACCCCCAAAAAAAAACACACCAGAACGAAAATAACTCACGATCACTGCACTTCTATTAGTGATAAGAGCATGGGTGAATTTTTCCCCCTTCGAGTTCCCAAATTATTTCTACTGTTGCAATGAAATGATAATTAGGTGTATTTAAAATGAGGAGGTTGTTTTTTCTTTAAAGCGACATCAAACCAATTGCCCACACTGAAAAATTATTAGAGTTAAGCCACGAGGAATTTTGAAGATAACATTCCCTAAAATACTCAGTGTTAACCTCCTGGAACATCAACCTGAAATTTTAAAATGGAGAAATAGGCAATTTGTTAATTTTATTACAATGCTGTGTGTTGGCAAGGGCGGGTGGACAAGCAGTGTTTGAGTTAAAGCCTCAACTCGCCTCATCACAAAGTGCAAAACAGTGAAAAACTGATCAACCCTCTTAAATATTTGAATGAACTTCTAAAAACAGTTGTTAAAATGAGTTTATCTATGTGTTCCCATGCATGCAGACGCCACATTATGGGTTAACGCGACTGATGCAATATTGATCCTGTGTCAAGCTCATTATCTGTTTGTCAACAGCAGCTGACAATTTCTAAATGAAAAATGAGAGGTATAACTGAACTAGTCTTTCACACTAAGCAGGGGAAGGCAGGAAAAATTCATCCAGATGATTTGGTTGGGTCTGATAAAATTCAGATTATTAACTGGATCAATTGCCTATAAGTGATCCAATTTTCTCTAAACAGGAAGGAAGACAACCCTTCAGAGTAACAACAAGCTATTTTGTTCTTTTTAGGATCACTTACCATGTACTCCCTACTTCTAAGCTTACAAGAAGCCCTAATCACCTCAAACACGAACATCCCGGGTTCTTTAATATTCCTTCAGTTCCTTAGCTTTGAAATGATCTTTGATCACACAGAATCAAACTTCTAGCATCTTTTTCTGTTTCTGAAACCAGCATTCCAGATGTGTTTTAACTATCGCCTTGCATATCCCACAGGCTCATTACCCTGTGTGTACTTTATTACTATGGCAACGCCAGTTTTGCCTCATGTTTGTGCTGTTTTACGCTGAGTCGGCAGTTTATGTAAATTTCTGCAATAACCCTTAAATCATTTGCACAATTAGGAGGTTTGATTTGGATCTACTGAACACACATTCTCTGGTTCTGCATCTTACCCTAAACTTTTCTAGGACGGGTAGAGGTTTTTCTCCACTGCTGCTTTCACCGCTGGAGAGCTGGGTCCAGCAGACTCCCACGAAAGCACACATGCGTTGCCTTCTTTTTTCCAACAACCATGCAGCAATCCAAATAAAGCTATCGATGTTACCAGGGAAAATTCAGATTTCCACTCCACAGGGCCTGTTCCACCTAAGCAACACTACAATTTATCTACCTGCTTCAAGTGAAAAAATTATGGGTTAGCCCTGTGGGAGCTGACAATGGTAATCGTCCATCCCAGGAGATTAATCAAATAGGGTCACCTCTTTGTTACACTGAAAGCAACCAAGCATTTATTTCCTAATCAATAACTGCACGGGCAACATGGTCCCAGCTCTCGGGGGAGATTCAACCTCCTGGAAGACACAAGGTGGCTAGGTCAGCATCAGCTGCAAGCACTGTTTATTGAGTGTCTCCTGAATGAAACAGAAGTGAGTAGGACAATATATAATTAAGGGTTAAACTGCGTCTAACCCTTAAGAGTTTATCTTAATTTATAGATTACATATAGACCCAGTATTTATATACTTACTTATTTATAGGTTTTTATATAGAGATCCAATATATACATTAGATATAGATTATATTATAGACCCAACTTTGAGACTCCTTAATTGTCCCTTGAGGCCATAAGTAAAGTTACTTTCTTACGTATTTGGGATGACAGCTCCCCTAAAGAGCATAAATATTATAGTGGCCACCACTAGCAAAAAAGGTAACGTCATAGAGAGGACGCCAGTTTCCTTAGCCAGATGGGAAAGCAATGTCTGTCACCATCCAGGGCCTGCTCTCTTGAGGACAGATACGGCGGCAGGGCGGGAGTCTGAGAGGCAAACACACTTGAAGGGAACCTCCCAGTTGAGCTGAGTAAATTCTAATTTGTTAACCCAATTAACTAGTTGCATGTTATTTTATTAAGCATTTTTGAGGTGGTCCAGCCTCGTCCATACCACACTGGAAGAATTAAAGCACCCCCGAGGTCACAATGGAAATGAGTGAGGGCCACAAGAAGGGTCGCATGAACATCTCCTCCTCGCGTATCCAATTCTGCAGGACCTGGCATGAACGTGACGATTACATCGTAGTCTCTCTCCCACTCATCACAGAGCCACGGGTTGGTACAAACGTCAAGGTATGGTCGGGATTTGGATGGAAGAGGAGACGTTTCAAATGAGGGGTTTGATATGAACCAAGGTTCCCAGGTAGACAGAATCAAGGTGGTTTTGTGGGACAGGCCTGACAGGCACGGGTTAGAGAAGCTGGGAAATAGTGGAAAGTGCAATGGACCAGAAAGATTCAAGGCCAGAACCCAGACATAAATTATCCAATGCAGTGCAAAGGGAGTCAGTGAGGACTTTCCAAGCAGCATAAGGATCGCCTGTCCTTAAGGTCCCTGCAACCTGACCAGCACTTCAACTATAGATTCCATATACGTTTTGGACATTTCCTCAGAACAAAAGGCAAAAGTAAATTGTAGCACAGAGCAGACCATTCTGTGACTGAGACACACACACACACACACACACACACACACACAGTGCACATTAGTTCCCTTTACTTTTTGTCTCCTGAAAAAAAGAGACAAAGAAAGAAAGAAAGAAAGAAAGAAAGAAAGAAAGAAAGAAGCAATTCCAAACAGATATGAGAGAAATCCACGTAATCTGTGGCATTAGTTACCTCAATATCCCTCAAAGTCAGTGCTTCTGAAATTTGAATAAGGTTTAGAAACCTTCTGAAGATATCAAGGACCCAAAAAATGTCCTACTAAAAGGTTGTTGGGAACCCTGGCTTGAGAAACACTGACCTAAAAAACTAGAAAAAGTTCAAGACTTTACCACTGATAAAATACACTTTTAGAGCATCAATATAAAGTTTACAAATCATGTTGAACTTTCACAGAGACCTATCACAGGAACTCAAGCTTGGGAACCCCATTTAGAACGACTGTGCAAAGCCCCATAATTTCTATCAAACTTGTCAGTTTGCCCTAATTTCTAGGTTAGTATAAGAAATTCTTGAGTTCAAGGAGTCTTTATGAGACACTCCCTAAAATGACCATCTACCTTATCAAGGTTTCCAACTGTCCTACAGAATGTGTCTCACGCCTTCCACGTCCCCCTATGTCCCTCCAAGGGGTCTCCCTGTTGATGTCTGTAGTCATCACTTGCATGAAAATGTGTCCCAACCCCCAATACTAACAAAGAAGTGTAAGCCATTTGTGTAGGGCCTCCCCAGGGAAACAAAGTCGTCATCATTCTCCCACAAGCACCATGGGAAGTATCCTGCTAACAGTCATTCTTAGTAAAATTCTCACCATCTGGTGAGGCCAGTTTCCCCCAAACCACTAGAAATGCCCCGGAACTACTTTTCTACTTGCGAGGAAGTATTTTCCCTAATTGAAGGCTAATGGCCACATCTGGGTGATAATTAGAAGTCCCAGAAATCCCCCTGGGGTTGGGGCAGGAGGGAGGGGGGGACCTCTGATTCCAAAAGATCACAAATTGGGTTTTCCTTCAACTGGAGGTAGGGCCTGAGGGACCACGATAAGAACGGAGGGAAGGTGACACAGAAGGACTACTAGTTCCATGTACACACACTTTTCTAAACTGAGCTTCCATATAAAACTGAAGACAGCACATCCTCCACTATTGAAGGGGGGGGGCAGTTTTTTGGCCGGCACTGCTATTCCGCCATCATTCTACCAGAGTATGCTGAGTCTCCGCAAGGGGATACAGTGGCCCACGGTAACCGGCAGCCAATGGCAGCAGTAGGAGGCAACGCATCACCCAGGACCTACTTGGGCACCGGTCCCCACACAGGTTGTGGCTTCTTCGTGAGCTGAGAAGTCCATTTCATCATCAAGAATCTCTCATCATTTACACCAAGTGGAAAAAAGGACGTGAGGTCAACATTCACTACATTTCTGGAAAACCAAAATCTTAGAAGAGAGTGGGGCAGAAAAATCTCAGGAACTCTAAGGACTACAGACTTATTTTTAGCTTTCAACGGCATTAGCCAGAAAATATACGCTAAGAAGGAATGAACAAGTATGTGTGTAATCATTTAATAATAGCATAAACATACCCTGGGGGAGAGAACAGGAATGACAAAGGGCATCCCAGACAGCTAACCTTGACATCTGTCTCCACCGCTTCTGATAGGCCGACTTTCCAGGGTGCATGGGGACGAGTCTGCACTTCAGCATTTTCCAGATGTTACTGGAGTTGCTCTCTTTCTTTACATCTTACATCTGTTCTAACTGGGAGAGGCTCCTCTTTAATCAGACCACCCCCACTCCCACACCCCTACCCTGGTTCCCAAGGGAGTTCATCTAAAAGTTTTCAAAGCTGTTTCAGAGCAGATAACATTACTGCAATTTTTCACCTCCTCCAAGATAGTTGAAAGCAGCTGAATGCAACTGCTTCAGTTCATCCCTAAACCTGCAATGGCTCAAGAACGGGCCACAAAAATGGGAACAGCCCCACAGGGGAAAATTTAGTGCTTTGTTCCCAAAGCTTAAGGGGTTACGTGGAAAATCCAAAGGAAATTTGGACTCCAGATAACCACACACCAACTTCAGTCACCTAATCGGGGATGACAAAGAGCCAGGTCCTTCCCACTCTCATTTTAGAAACCTCAAAAGCTCATTGACATTAATTCCAGAGATCACTGTGGAGCTTCAATGGGGGGAAAAAAAATCAGATAACCAGCACAGCAGTTTCTTAATGTAATCTCACAAATCAACAAGGGCGCCTTTTGCCTAGAACTCTAAAATTTTTCATAAAAATGGGATGTAAAAAAAAAAAAATAATAGAAACCTTTCTTATCTGAAACAAGCTGTATTTAAATGGGTATGATGTCGGGAGTGTGCAGAAGCATGCCAGCCTGAAATAAAACTTGAATCAGGAAAAATGATTCTTCGTCTCTCCAGACTATCCCTGCCTCTCACTTCCATTTTATCTCAATATTCTCATGGTCCTCCTACCCTGCCGTCTCTAAAACATACTACTCAGAAGCAAAGGGGATGCTCATTCCTTTGATGTATCAGCTGATGTGATGCCTGTCTCAGGAGCTCTGTGCAAGGCTTGATGGTTTCATTCATTACTGGAACAGGTGGGAGAGAGATCCTGCAGAGCAAGAGGGTCCAATGTCCCTAAAAGGCCAGCATATGGGCAGCCGGTAAGGCTAGCAGGGAAATAAGCCAGTTACTAAGCTGCTTTCCACCCCTCTACCCTCAGGCCATTCGGGATTAAATATCAGACTGCGGGCAGAAGAAAATCACGTTTGAGGTTGTGGCGGGAGTGGGTGGGGGCGCTGCTGTGGCATCTTCAGGACTCTGCTATATGTAGAGGGGATGACCAGTTCTCTGAGGACTGCAGGGAGAGGAACAGGCAGCTTACCTATGGCATCTGGGATTCCTATTTTAGGAAAGTGACCTCTTAGCATTCAGCAGGCAGTCAGCAACTTGAAACTTCACAGCCCAGAGGCGATCACAGAGAAGGCCCCACAACCCTATCCTCTACCAGATCAAGCTGGTACATGCAGAAGGGATGTTTGCTCACTTTCTGGTAGGAGACTATTAGGATAGTATTCAAATGCTTCATTTATTTAACCACTATCCCTAATTGTGAGGCACAGAGAGGTTGGACAATTTGCATGACACCACACAACAATTCAGGGGACCAGAAATCTGGCTCCAGAGAGTAAGCTGTGGCCAGAGGAGACAGTTCGGCACACCGGAGCCCATCACTCTCACCACGATTTATCCCCAGGCTCTTCCACGTGCAATGAGCAAAGAAAGGAAGCATCAACTGGTTGCAGCGAGAATTTCTGTAGGAAATACGAGTAAGGGATCCGCATTCCTTGTAGCTCCAAACCTCAGTTTCTGCAGCCATACAGTGGTGGGAATGGCAGCGTCTCCCCTCAGGAGCTGGTGTGAACACTGAATGCAACGGCACCTGTGCAACACTGCACCGAGGGCAGGTACACACTCAGCCCCCTCTCCACCTGCCAGAGGCCCCTGGTGAAGTCCAAGTGGAAAACTCCAGGTGTGGATTAGGAACCCCCAAGGGAAGCCACCTGAGTGTCTGCGAGCAGCGGAAAGGGAGGTCAGGGACAGAGTTGAAGTTAAACTCAGAGAGTCACTGGATGAGCTGGCAGGTTAGGGGACCTCCGGCAGAGAAGTTTCAATCAAAAGGGGGTGAAGGGAGTATGCAGAGACACCAAGGCCAAGGTCAGAAAAATCTGCTTCCTAGGGAATCCAGGGATCAGAAACTAACAAGGGAGCTTCCTCCAGCATCCCTGGGGCAGACTGAAAATCTTAAAAACAAAACAGGGGCACCTGGGTGGCTCAGTGGGTTAAGAACCCAACTCTTCACTTCAGCTCAGATCATGGTCTTGTGGTTTGTGAGTTTGAGCCCCACGTCAGGCCCTGCGTTGACAACACAGAGCCTGCTTGGGATTCTCTGTCTCCTCTCTCTCTCCTCTCTCCTCTCTCTCTCTCAAAATAAATACGTAAGCTTTAAAAAAATAAAAACAAAACACCCATCCCTCAACTAAAGCCAGGGTCTGGGTCTAGAGAAAAAGCTTAGGAACTAGAAAGATATGGAAGGGGAGGAGCATCCAAATAGCCAATTCATGCTCTAAACCAATACAAACTTGCCCGTGTCCACAAAGTAGGTACTGTAAAATATTACCACACTCTGCTAGCGTGTGGTATGCATGACTGTGTGCCTGAAGGATGCATAGGAATTATAACCCTTGGGTGAACTCAACAATTCAAAAAAGGGGAAAAAGAAAAAAAGAGCGGGGCTGATCTGTGTCCTTCAAGGAAGGTGGGTGATGGACCCCGAGGCAACCACGGAGAGAGGGCCTCTTCTTTCTGAAGCTGTGTGGACCCAAAAGGCCCCCTAAATCAACTGTGTGCAGGAACCAGGGATGGCAACCACTGAATTCTCCAGCCCCAACACCATTACCCAGAAGAGCCTTCTCCAAAACATCCAGTGCAGGCCATTATATCCTTGAGAATTTTAGGGACAGTCTCAGTCTCAGTCCAGAGAGAGGGCAAGTAGCTAGGTAGCAACAAGGCTAGGAAGGTGGCAAGGTAGGTAGCAAGGGCAGGTAGCAGGTAGCAAGATGGCCACCCTGCAGTCGTGGGAGGCGCTAAGGACCCGCCCCCTCCCTGCCTTGCTCCATCCAGAGGACAGGTGAAGAGAATGACTGTTCTGGGGGGCTCCAGAAGCACTTCCTGCCTTCCTCACTTCCCAGGCCTTGCTCATCCCCAGGAGCACTCCCCTGGTTCCAAACCCTATCTATTCTGTTCTGCAAAGGCTCATCCCAGGATGAGAACCAGACCCAACACACCGACTGAGCTCACATGATCCCTCTGTCTGTAGCCAGGTAAGCCCTGGGGAGCTGGGCTGGCAACACAGCGGACCCTTCCCCAAATCACTGCCACAGGCCTCAGAGCTGATACACGATGGCTCGTACATCACAACCTATGCAAAACTGAAGCTGTCCAGGAGAGAGGACATCAGAATGAGTTATGCAAGGTTAACCTCAATACAGTCCACACAACTGACTTCTGCAGAGTAACCGAGGAACCAATCCTTAGAAGAACCACGAAGATTTGGCTCGATCCACGGCAAAGTCTTAAAAAGACAAACCATCACCCTGCCTCCCTTAGGATTCTACTGGAGAAAACAACATTGATGTGCGACGAAGAAAAACATCTCCTCTTTTTCTAAGACTTTTTGCTACGAAGCACACTACCAAAATAAGGCGCGTGGGGGAGGGTGGTATGTGTGACATTTTTGCTGATTTCCAAAAAATAAAAAATAAATGAGAAGGTGATGAATATAGCTAATTTCTGAGACGTTACCACTGAAATTTTATATAAGCACAAGCCTTTTGGCTACATAATATTTATTAATATTGTAGTGAGTAAAAAATGACTTAGCTGATCACATTAAAAATTAATCTGTGTTGCACTGGAAGTTTTTCTCAATAGTCCAAATTGCACCAAAGTGTCAGCACCCAAAGAGAAAAGCCAAAACTCTTTGTTAGGGGCCTAGGAAAGCTTTAATGTAATGTAAATTGAACACTGAAAATTTACATTCCTGGGTAATGTGTGTTACTGGGTATTTCCACCGAGAAGTATGAGACTATTAGGACTGTTTTATCATTCCAACCAAAACGAACGTGGAAGAAATATGTGTCTCCCAACTACAGCTGAAGGAAGCTGTGCCTGCTTGCTAAGCTGCCATCCCCCCGCCCCATATTCCCAGGGAAATGTATGTGGCAACAGGTGAACCAGCCGCCACTTGGGCATCTTACAGGAACCAAACCCTCTACTGCCTCTATCTTCATTTACAGTTACTGCCAGACCACGCATTTCACAGGATGGTGATGTCAAAATAAAATTTTTAAATCCTTTTATTTCCTCCTCCTGAGGGCACACATTCCTTCAATATTCATACATTTGGCATCCCCATCAACACCTCACATCTCCCTAAACAAACACCACTTGCAAATTTCCCCCTGTGGCCCCTAAGGAGCCTACTTCAGAATAATGTGAATTGAAAGGAGTATTTCCAGGTGCTACCTCTAAAGCCGGGCACTCCAAGGGATTTCCCACACCAGAGAATCTTGGTTTTCTAGATTTTAGCACATATGCCACTTGAATCAAGTTGGGGTGGTTTTGTTCGTTCTGTTCTAACAGAGCAGCAGCTATGCCCAAACCCCTTCAGGAACCTCCATCTAGCCTTACCTCTTGGTATCTGGCATGCGGCCAGGCAGCTACCATGTCTCACTCTTAACTCTCCAGATCCTAAATCTGTCTCCTGAGGTCCCAAATTTAGCATGGCGACTTGCTCGGCATGAAAAGAATTGGAACAACTCATTGGCAACCTGGATCATTTTTCGGTCCCCCCACCCCCCGCACCTCCCCAACAGAGAGGCAATTTTAGTAATCTCAAAAAAGAGAAGAAATGGATCGGGCTCAATTCACAGCAACTACACTGATCAATACATCAACTGGAAATCACTTATTGGATGAGGGAAAAAACAATCAGCGCATCGGATGATGATTTCACAAATGGTTATATTGGCATCGAAAATCTCTACGGCAGCTAGTCACCACATCATAAAGCGTGGGGGTGAAGGGGAAGCAAGCCCCTGGTTTAGCCAGAAACAAAAGCCAACGTGTCAGATCTAAACACCCACTGACGGTACTTTCTGCCCGGAGCTCGCACTGAGCTGCACAAGTGTGCGTGCCGCTCAGCCATGGGGATCAATGCTTCATTGTGAGCCCGCGGGCTCGGCAGAAACTCAACAGGCCACTGTGTGTTTCCCAGCAAGATCCCTTAAAGGATAAAAACCACTGATTCTGAACCAGGGGAGCAGGAGGTTTGTCCATTTTAAAGCCGAGGCTACTAACGGGCAGTAGAAATAAATAGAGCCGGAGGAACAGAGAGAATGGGTAGATTTCATACAGACCGTCCTACAGCCAAGCCGGGAGGGAGAGGGAACTCCGAGGTTCTGCCCTGCTCAGGGCCCGTCCAGCAGACTCTCCAGAGCTCACTGATTCCCATCAAGGCTGGGAGGAAAAGCCAGTGCCAGACAGCCAAAGGCCTGGCAGATGTTAACAGGCAGGAGCCCCCAGCAAAAGTTAGCTCAACAGTCAACCAGACACATCCAGAAAGATGCCAAGCGATTCTCCTATATATTGGAGCAGCGAGAAGGTATTTTCGGAGTTTTGTGGTGGATTGAGACTAAACGAATTCTACAGTTAAGGGAAACTCCAGTTATTTCTTTACCATAAAGTTAAAAGTCAACAAAGATTATAAAAATCATTCCAAAGAAATCGTTCTTAAATATTCTCCTAATACCTTATCATTTTCTCCTCATATGTTTAATGTCAAATATTGACATATATATTTAAACTCACTGAAGCGTTAACAAGCATTTTTTTATTCCAACAAGTTCATTTGAAGGTGCCAAGGTCACAGTACAAGGGGAAATGGGGCTAACTGAATAACAGTATCATTTAACATTTATACAGTGCCTAATAGTTTATACAGTGCTTTTTGCAGAAGCTTTGTCACAAATTTCCCAGATAACCCAAACATCTAATGTTCAGCTCAACCTAAGCCAATAAAGCCTTTCTCCAAAGCTTCTCTCTGGCTTTCTTTTGATTTTTTTCCCCCTTTATTAGTTCCCTCTTCAAAGTCCTTTTACTGGGGAAGACTGAAAATCAAGTTCCTAAAGGTAGAGTAACTTGCTCGTGGTCCTATCGCCATATTAATGGTGGAAACTAGCACATGAAGCCCCTCTCCCCAGCCCTGACGTGCAGCCACCTCTCTGCAGCTCCGACAGTCTTTGAAAGCAAACTCTGAAGGTGGCCACCAGGAGTATACTGCTGTCTCTGCTACCAACTAGAAAAGCAGACGTTAGCAAGTTACTGAACCAACCCACATGTCTGTCACCTCATCAGGGAAAACAGGGATACTGGTAGAACCTTTCTCCCAGGGCAGTGTAAGCTGGTGCATATCACAGTACTTGGCACAACACGGCAAGGGCTCAAAAACTCTTCTGTTTCTGTAATTGTTATTATTCTCTCTCCCTCAACTGTGAAAATTTCAGGGCAGCAACCAGATTACCAAAATTACAAATAGCTTAGGAAACTGGTATAATGCAACAACACGTGATCATGTCAACACTTATCACCCGGTATGTTCTAGGCTGATTAATGGCCACCCAAAGATAGCAAACCCTAAACCCTGGACCTTGTAAATATTGCCTTGCTTGAAAAAAAGGGTCTTTTCTGATATAATTAAAGATCTTGAGATGGAAACGTAACTAGATTGCTCAGGTGGGCCCTATATCCAATAATGAGGGTCCTTAAGAGCGATTCACAGGGGAGAAGAAACACATAAGAAGAGGCCGGGTGAAGAGGCAGGGGCAGGGACAGGAGCGATGCCAAGCCAAGGACTGTCACAGCACAGAGCGAGGGGACAGGCCTGGATGAAACAGACCGTCCTCCAGGGCCTCTAGAAGGAGCGTGACCCTGCTGAATTGAGGCAGCCACCTCGAACTCAGACCTCTGGCCTCCAGAACCAAGAGAATAAGTTTCTGTTGTCTCAAATCACCAAATTTGTGGGAATTTGTCACAAGAGCCTCGGGAAACTAACACACCCAAGAATACACAGTGATTTGTTTAGCAAGAAGTAAAAGGGGGGAAGAGAAATTTCCACAATGAGAATTATACTTCTTGCAGAAAATGCCAAGGGGGAGGAAGAGCTGATTGCAATATGGGCCCAAGGTCTGTGAAACCATGTACAACCTCTACAGTCCTGGAAAATGATCATTTGGCCACTTTGGGCAGTTTTTTCGAAGAGGGAGGAATGTGACATCTGTTCCCTTGCAAGGCAGAGCCACGTAACTCAGGAGTAGAGGCTCTGTCAATGCAGAGGGGCTCTTCACGGCTCCCCTCCTGTGGACGACTACTGCCTTTTCCAGACGTGCAATTAGGCTCTGGTTCCTGGGATGAGCTCATTCCTAGGCAAGCCGTGCTCACTGCAGATGGAGGTACAGTTTTCTCTGAGGCAGCACCAGGAGGCCCCAGGAGAGTCAAGTGCAGCCTGTGGAAGCTGCAGGTACCTGTCAGGGGAGCAGGAGGAGCGTCCTGAGTGTAGACACAGTGTACCTGGCCGGCAGCTGCCACAGGTGCTCAGCCCTGCAGCTTATGAGGACCCAGAGGAAGGGCAGGGCTTGGCACGGAGACTGCTTTAGGAACAAGGGAATTAATGTCCTTTAGAGAGGCTCCAAGGGGGTCCTGAAGACATGTGTTCTACAGCCACAGGCTGCTAAGGTCTGACCACGGTCAAGCCAGGAACGGTATTTGCATTTGAAATAACATTAGAGACCATCAGGAAGACAATGTGTGACCTTTGCTGCATGCTTCTTACTTAACAGTCCATGTCCTGAGTCCTACATACTCATTATTTCATTTGATCCTCGCCATGGACAGTGAGGTGGCCACTATTCTCCCACAATGCATGGCAGGCGTCTAAGGGCCAGAGAGGTTAAGTAACTTACCCTTCATCAAACAGCTAGAAGGGAGGAACCAGGTTTTAAACCCAGGCACTCAAGCCCCGAAGTCCTGCTTTTAGCCACTGCGACAAATGTCAAAGGGGACAGGAGATGTGGCTAAAGCACAATGTGAACACAGATGAGAGGGTGGCTGATGTCACACCCAGGTATGGTGTATCTTGGGAGAAAAGTACAGTACAGAGAAGCAGTGACATGAAATTAGACTGTGGACGGGGAGGTGATGGCCAGGAGGGAGGTGGGGTGGACCTCACACCAGAACTTGGGTGAGAGAACAGGCTGAGGGGTGGAAGCCAAAGGCACATCAGGAACAGCACAGCCATCTTTCAGAGTGCCCTGTGAAATTCACCAAGGTGATGGGAAAGGAGGCCAAGCCAACCTTGGACCACAAAAAGGCCTTTGCTTTCTCTTAAGAGGGCTTTAAGAGCACCTGAAATGCTTTTTCTTTTTAATTGCAGATTTCTAGGTCCCATTCCAGCATCCTGAATCAAAACTGTTCAGCATGGCCCAGCTCTCCGTGCTTCAGCTATCCCCACCCCCACCAGAGGATATTGTGAACCCTAAGGTTGGAGAAACTCAACTGTGGCAAATGGGACCACTGTAGCCATGGTCCAGGCACAGGATGGAAGGGCCCTTATTAAACAGTGGAATTTCCATATTGCACTGCTTATTAAACTTGCAGTTGTACAAACTGCAGAATCATTTGAGACTAAGTAGGCTTGCATTAATTCTCCTAGTACAATCTACGCTCTATAACACGTCAGCTCTTAATTACACATTCGATCTGCCTAGGAGTAGAGCCATTTTTTTTTATTTCAAGTTTGAACACTGCCCTGTGGCAATTAAAAATATGTATCTTGATACTGGCACAAGAACAGACACTCAGATCAATGGAACAGAATAGAGAACCCAGAAATGGGCCCACAAACATATGGTCAACTAATCTTTGATGAAGCAGGAAAGAATATCCAATGGAATAAAAACAGTCTCTTCAGCAAGTGATGCTGGGAAAAAATGGACAGGGACATGCAGAAAAATGAACCTGGACCTCTTTCTTACACCATACACAAAAATAAACTCAAAGTGGATGAAAGACTTCAATGTAAGACAGGAAGCCATCAAAATCCTCAAGGAGAAAGCAGGCAAAAACCTCTTTGATCTTGCCCGCAGCAATTTCTTACTCAACATGTCTTCGGAGGCAAGCAAAACAAAAGCAAAAATGAACTACTGGGACCTCATCAAAATAAAAAGCTTCTGCACAGCAAAGGAAACAATCAGCAAAACTAAAAGGCAACCGACAGATTGGGAGAAGATATTTGCCAACGACATATCAGATAAGAGGTTAGTATCCAAAATCTATAAAGAACTTCTCAAACTCAACACCCAAAAAATAAATAATCCAGTGAAGAAATGGGCAAAAGACATGAATAGACACTTCCCCAAAGATGACATCCAGATGGCCAACCGACACATGAAAAAATGCTCCACTTCACTCATCATCAGGGAAATACAAATCAAAACCACAATGAGATACCACCTCACACCTGTCAGAATGGCTAACATTAACAACTCAGGCAACAACAGATGTTGGTGAGGATGCGGAGAAAGAGGATCTCTTTTGCACTGCTGGTGGGAATGCAAGCTGGTGCAGCCACTCTGGAAAACAGTATCTCCATACTCAAAAAATTAAAAATAGAACTACCCTATGACCCAGCAACTGCACTACTAGGCATTTATCCAAGGGATACAGGTGTGCTGTTTCGAAGGGACACACGCACCCCAATGTTTATAGCAGCACTATCAACAATAGCCAAAGCATGGAAAGAGCCCAAATGTCCATCGATGGATGAATGGATAAAGAAGATGTGGTATGTATATACAATGGAGTATTACTCGGCAATCAAAAAGAATGAAATCTTGCCAGTTGCAACTACGTGGATGGAACTGGAGGGTATTATGCTAAGTGAAATTAGTCAGAGAAAGACAAAAATCATATGACTTCACTCATACGAGGACTTTAAGAGACAAAACAGATGAACATAAGGGAAGGGAAACAAAAAGTCATATAAAAACGGGGAGGGGGGGTGCCTGGGTGGCTCAGTCGGTTGGGCGTCCGACTTCGGCTCGGGTCACGATCTCGCGGTCCGTGAGTTCGAGCCCCGCGTCGGGCTCTGGGCTGATGGCTCAGAGCCTGGAGCCTGCTTCCGATTCTGTGTCTCCCTCTCTCTCTGCCCCTCCCCGGTTCATGCTCTGTCTCTCTCTGTCTCAAAAATAAATTTAAAAAAATGTTAAAAAAATTAAAAAAAAAAAAAAAAAAAAACGGGGAGAGGACAAAACCGAAAAGACTCATAAATATGGAGACCAAACTGGAGGAGCTGTGGGAGGGGGGATGGGCTAAATGGGTAAGGGACATCAAGGAATCTACTTCTGAAATCATTGTTGCACTATATGCTAACTAATTTAGATGTAAATTTTTAAAAATGGAAAATTAAATTAAAAAAATACAAATAAAATAATATAAAAACATGGAGGGGGACAAAACATAAGAGACTCTTAAATATGGAGAACAAACACAGGGTTGCTGGAGAGGGTATGGAAGGGTGAATGGGCTAAATGGGTAAGGGGCACTAAGGAATCTACTCCTGAAATCATTGTTGCACTATATGCTAACTAATTTGGATGTAAATTTAAAAAAATAAAAAATAAGACAAGTTAATAAATAAATAAATAAATATATGTATCTTAGCTAGCTCTCAAAACAAAACACAATGAGTACATCTAATTTGCTAATTAAGGCATCAAAGTTCTTTTTTCCTCAACAGCTCTTAACAAAACTTAATAGCAGCAGCAGAATGACCTCCCTCAACAATAGCTGAGTTAAACTCCTCAGGTTGCAACCAAGAAACTCTAAACACTTGATTAAACTACACAAGGTATGGAAGGCCACTGCATTTTGGAATGGCAAAAATTAGAACGAGCAGAATATTTTTATTTGGTCTAAAATTTGGGAACACTTTATTTTTTTTTTTTTTTTTTTTTAAATTTTATTTTTTTTTTTTTTTCAACGTTTATTTATTTTTGGGACAGAGAGAGACAGAGCATGAACGGGGGAGGGGCAGAGAGAGAGGGAGACACAGAATCGGAAACAGGCTCCAGGCTCTGAGCCATCAGCCCAGAGCCCGACGCGGGGCTCGAACCCACGGACCGCGAGATCGTGACCTGGCTGAAGTCGGACGCTCAACCGACTGCGCCACCCAGGCGCCCCGGAATTTGGGAACACTTTAACATGTACAGAGTTCCAACAAATCAAGTGTCCCTACAAGGAATAAAAGGTTTACATCCTTAAGGAATAAGACTTTACTGCTAAGTAAGTACGTATAAATCACATTAAATTAGCTACTGTGCCAAGGGACACGTGGTTGCTTGTTTACTCTTCTATGCTGCTTTAAAACAAAACAAAACGAAAGAAAGAAAGAAAGAAAGAAAGAAAGAAAGAAAGAAAGAAAGAAGAAAGAAAACATTCAAAATTGGATTTTCAGGCCAAAAAGCCATTCATCATCATCAACAACAACAACAACAACAAAACCACTAAGATAACACAATGTTTAGCAGAAAAAAATCTAACACGAGGCAAAGGTTGAATAAGCAAAAAACACTTCTCCCAAGAAAGTGCTGACATCAACAATGCTATTAATACAGCAAAACTCAACAATGGCTGGGAACCCTGTTATAAAAGGACACAAGATTAGCACTATTTTATATCCGCTTAAAAGATAATGTTACTTAATTCTGGAAAATTCTGAGTGCCTAATTTCTTCCCGCCTCACCCCAAAGAACTAAGCAACTGAATTGAGCATAGAGTGGATGATCCATAAACACACGTAGACATGATCAGTAGAGATAATCTAATGAATACCACACATATTTATCTTAACTTCAGAACTATGCTTTGTGTTCATTCCTATGAGAGTATGTGTAAGTTCAAATACAATCACAAGCACTTAACTCAGACTTCAGTTAGTTAAACATAAGATCATAATTCGGAACCACACTGTTTACCAGAAGATATTACTTAGCTGTCAATAATAAACATTTTGAATTTTGGGAAACCAAAGATTTTTCTGGGTAATTCTGGGCTCAAACACAAGAAATGCCAACCAATCTATATATTCTGATCAAGTTCAAAAGGATTTAATTTTGTTTTAGTTTTATATAAGTAGAATTTTTAAAAAGAGGAGCCTTTGTCTCATTGAAGAGTCTGATCTAATGTTATCTAAAGTTTCTTGTTAATTTCAAAAGGGCTCCTTGTATAAAGGCCATCTTCAAAATGTAAAATACCTCATTTTGAGAAATGCAATGCATGGTTCCAGGTTTTGAGCATTTCGGTATGCATTAATACTGGTATGTGTTTATTATAAATATTCTTGACACATGATCCTAAAGTAGCCATATCTGGACAGTTTTAGGGAAGAAACTTTTCTCCCATCATCACCTTTTCAGTCTTTGCAAATCTGCATTCTTTTTTAAATAGTGTGGTTTCTGAAATCTTTGCAGAAAATCTAGTGCTTATGTACATCTAAACCAGCATTTTATAAAACATCTGTAATACAGGCTAATACTAGAAACTTGAATTATGCATCATCTAGGCCCACCGGACACACTGTAATCCACTGATGGTCCTCCCCTTCCTGTCTGGCCACTGCAGTGTAGCAGAGAAAGGACTGGGAGAGGAAGCCGGAAACGTGAGCACAAAAAAATAACTAACCCTCTAAGAAACTTCAGATGACCTCTGGGTTATGACAGCAGCCAGTGCCCTGCATCTAATTTCATCCTACCTGCATTGTCCCACCAAAAAAGCTTAACAACCGACTAGAGTAACTCATTAGTCTGCCCATTTGGGACAAAAATTACCTCCAATTACAATAATCATAGGAGGGATGAAGAAATGATTAGCATCCACATCTGAGACAGAGGAAATGGCCAAGAAAGGAAAGACAGCTTCCTGCCAGCCCACTTCACGCCTCTCCATCAGTGACCCCAGGTCTCTGCTACTGACCACAAAGCAGTTCTTCACCCTCCCTTGACCACACATGCACACAGTTCAGTTTCTCTGTGTTAAGAAAAGCTATGAATCCAGGGCACCTGGGTGGCTCAGTCAGTTAAGCATCCGACTCTTGGTTTTAGCTTAGGGCATCGTCTCGCAGTTTCAAGAGTTTGAGCCCCACGTTGGGCTCCGTGCTGGAGCCTGCTTGGGATTCTCTTTCTCTCCCTCCCCCTCTGCCCCTCCCCAACTCTCAAGTCTCTCTCTCTCTCTCTCTCAAAACAAATAAAACTTAAAAAAAGAAAGAAAAGGAAATGCTATGAATTAAAAGATAAATGAAAAAAACAGGGGAAAATACAGTTGACTCTAACAACAGGAGACTTGGGGTGCTGACCCCCTCCCAGGCAGCCGAGAATCATGGATAACTTTCAACGTCCCAACAACTTAACTACAAGCCTTGCTAATAGCGTAAACAAGTTGAGTAACAGATATTGTGTGTATTACATGTATTATATACTATATTCTTACAACAAAGGAGGCTAGAGAAAATTGTTAATAAGGAAATCATAAGCAAAAGAAAATACATTTACAGTACTGAACGGTATTCATCAAAACTCTGTGTATAAGTAACCCCACACAGTCCGAACCCAAGTTGTTCAAGGGCCAAATGTACTTTGTAGGGAAAGGTAAGTGACATTCCAGAAAGAATTTTAACAAAACAATAAGATGATGACACCAGTAGAAAAAAAACCAAAGGACAAGTCAATAAATAAACACAAGTGGCCAATAAAACTTACCAATATTTTTTTCAAATACATTTCCAAAGAATGCCGTCTTTTGGCAAACATTTGGCAAAGACTAAAATACTTCTGGGGTGTTTTGGGGCTGTGAAGAGAAGGGGAGACAACCTTTCTGGAGGACAGTGTGTCAAGAAATCTATGAATACATTAATGGTCACTATCCCATGTAAAAAATAAGGCACGTGCAAAGAGTAGACATGTGTACAAAAATGTTAACCACAGCACAAGTTACCATTATATGTAATATCTGTAGCTTGGAAACAATATTCAGCTCACAAAAAAACTGTGTCACAAGCATGTTCTTCTCTAGCAAGGAGGATTAGGCAGCCAAGGAAATATGCTCTCAATTGTCTTCTTACATTTTATGGATGAAGGAAAATACAGTTTAAGATTATTTACGGTTAATTTAAGATAACAATTTAAGACTAAGTTTAAGAAAGAAAAAGATGGAATTCTATATACAGGACTTACAGTTTTTTAAACACGCATGAATTACAAATAAACAGGAAATAGACTGAAGTATAGTAATGATGAGTGGCAGCATGATAAACTTACTTTTCTTCTTTATATTGTTACTATTCTCCAAACTGTCTCCATGAAAAAAAATATATATAACATTTTTTTTAAAAATGAGCTTAAGGAAGAAACTATACAAAAAATAAAGAGTAAAAAATAAACCGTAAAGAAGTGTTTCTACTAAAATCTTCCTAGAAGATTTGAATTCAAAATATATGCCCAAATTCATTTTAAAAGGTTATCTGTACAAGGCATTTCTGCTAAAAAGGTTTTAGGATAAAAAGTAAGCTACACAATGCTGTAACTTATGAAACTCACTTATCAGAGAAATGAGTGTCTGACAGGCCCCATATCCACTGGGGACACAGAATGACCAAGTTTAACTTAAAACAACTAAATTATAAACTAGGCACCTGAATGGCAAGAACCTTCACCGGACTGATTAAGGAACACCCTCCTACTTAATTGGCGAGAGGACATAACACCTTGAAAAAAGTTTATGGATAGAAAAAAACACAGTAATCTATCAGTTACCTCCAAAATAAATTAGGTCATTGTTTAAAAATGGCAAATGAGATTTTAACTGAGCAACATTTACCGTAGTTTCTTTTTTTTTTTTTTAACAAACTCACCCACATTAATCAAGTTTATATATTTAGTCCCAATTTGGGGCTAAATATTCACTGAAAATGCATTCAATAACGAGAAACCTAGAAAGAACATATAATATATATATATTTTTAAGTAACTCTAAAACTAATTTATTACATTTCAACATTTCAATTTGCCTTGTTCACTTTTGGGTCTCCATTTCAATATCTTTAATCCTTTTAAAAGTAAAAAAAAGTTGATTTTGGCATTTTACCATGTATTTATTCTCCTAGTCTCTATCAAACAGACAACTGGGGGAAATTTTTCTGTGATATTTTCTTTGATGCATTCTCATTATGGCAATAAGAATAATCATCCCAAAAGTCACTTTTTCAATGAAGCCTTCCCTGATTAGCTCAAGCCTTTCCCATTTTATAAGCTCCCAGTTTCCTGTGTGACGTTCTTTGTAGCAATTATCTTGCTATGGCATTTGACCTACACTTGTGTGCCCCCCTCCACTGCCCAGGCCTGTCTGCTCACCCTTTAATCCCCAATACTTAGCAAGTATTAGCATTCATGGACTAAAAGGAAAGGTAAGTAAAAGCCATGAGAAGACAGATTGCTCATTAAAACATAAGGATAATTAAGTATCAATTTTCTCACGAGTTAGATTAGCTTCATTCAAAGAAACATACTACTCTCTTGCTCAGACCACCTCCAAAACAGGCATGAAGAATCACATATTCCAGGACACCTGAGGGCTGAGTCGGTTGAGTGTTCGGCTCTTGATTTCAGCTCAGGTCACGATCCCAGGGTTGTGGGATCGAGCCCCGCCTTAGGCTCTGTGCCGAGCGTGAAGCCTGCTTAAGATTCATTCATTCATTCATTCATTCATTCATTCATTCATTCATTTTCTCTCTCTCTCCCTCTCTCTCTCTCTCTCCCTCCCTACCCCTCTCCCCCAGCTCACACTCTCTAAAATACAAACAATTGGGTTTGTTGTTGTTGTTTTTAAATGAATCACATACTCCTATTCCAGGTGGGTGCCCCTGTGGAGCCATGGGAAGAAGACTGAATGTGGACCCTAAAAGCCAGTGTTCACATCCTGGCATATGCTAGTTACTAGCCACGCCAGGCCTAACCATATTTCCCTATTTCTAAAATGTGAGCGCTATTACCAATCTCGTGGGATTAATTTTTTAGGACAGAATTAATTTGGGGGGAAAAGGAAAGAACAAAAACTGCAAAACTTCAGAAATGTTTTATTCTTATATTGATGTGAAGACTATACTGTGCTTCAGCCTCAAGGGGCCTTGCGACAGAAGACGTACACCAAATCCAAATTTTCACAGATGAACGGCAGAGCAAGACAAAGACCTGAATACGGACCAGAAGGAGTCATAAAATAATCCAGGAAAAGATCTCCATCTGCTACTGACAGTATACATATTAAAAAGGGGGACAGAGCCACATTGTTACTTAAGTGTCTGTGCTACCAGCACATTCTTCTATTAATGTAACCACCTGAGACTGTATAAAATGTATCTGACGTGCCAAGCCTCCCTTGCAAGGCTGCATTTTCCCAAGATGAGGCTATCATGAACTGATGTTCCTTCCCTTAATTACTGTCCCCCCAAAAGCGGATGAACATTAACTAGACCAGAACAGAAATCACGGCTTGACAGACACTTAAGTACCCAATAAAAATGCCATTCCATACTCAGGTCAATCTGTTTCACTCCTAAAGGGGCTCTTGGCAGCCAATTTCCTCCTCAGAGGCGCATCAGGAAGGCACCAACGTTGCTTAGGTTTCAACACTTGATGGGCATCTTCCTGAGGTTTTCCTACAGCCATGGTAACTGCCAGGGCACCACCTGCTCCAAAATCCTCCAGGCAAAAACCATCTCTGCCATCATCACCCATGGGGAGCTCTGGGATCACAACCAAGTCCTGGCTGCGCCTGAAGAGAACCCTGGCTCCCGCCCACGTCCAGCCTGGCTGATGTCCTTGAACAAGCCATTCAGACAGTGGAAAGACCCTAGAACTCCAAGGCACCGTGACAGAACCGCTGTGCGCGGGACTGTCAAAATTCGGTTCAGAGAAGTGGGCTTCAAGGATGACAATGTGAGAAACAAGCACTTTTTTTCCCCCTGCTAGGTGTGGACACTAATTTCTGTCCTTAAATCAAAGTAGCTATATAGCATCTTCACTCCCATAGAGTTGCCTTCACTGAGCTGTTTCAGTTTGGAGGTTTTCTTTCAATTTGGAGGTCAGATGGAAAAAAAAACAAAACAGCTGCATGTACTTTGCGGCTACAAAGACACCAAAACTGTTCATGGGCAGAACATCCCCCATCACATCATTCAACCTGCTGACATACAGCCTTTGGAGGAAACCTAGGAGCAGCAAATAGGAATTCTTTTTCCCTCTTCCCGTAACTGACAGGTAGCTTAAAACCGGGATCTAATGGTATATACACCTTTCTTTTATACTCTTGTTTTAGTATTCCTCTTACCCTTTTATGCCTCGCTTCAAATAATTTAAATGAAACTGGGTTTACTCTTTCTTCTATACATTTGATTTTTTTTTTCTTTTGCCAATCAAAAATGTCTACTGGATCTCTTTTGCACTGCTGGTGGGAATGTAAACTGGTGCAGCCACTCTGGAAAACAGTATCTCCATACTCAAAAAATTAAAAATAGAACTACCCTATGACCCAGCAATTGCACTACTAGGTATTTATCCAAGGGATACAGGTGTGCTGTTTTGAAGGGGCACATGCACCCCCCAATGTTTACAGCAGCACTATCAACAATAGCCAAAGTATGGAAAGAGGCCAAATTTTCATCAATGGATGAATGAATAAAGATGTGATACACACACACACACACGCACGCACACACACACAAAATGGAGTATTACTCGGCAATCAAAAGGAATGAAATCTTGCCATTTGCAAATACATGGATGGAACTGGAGGGTATCATGCTACGTGAAATTAGTCAGTCAGAGAAAGACAAATATCATACGACTTCACTCATAGGAGGACTTTAAGAGACAAAACAGATAAACATAAGGGAAGGGAAACAAAAAGGATATAAAAACAGGGAGGGGGACAAAAGATAAGAGACTCTTAAATATGGAGAACAAACAGAGGGTTACTGGAGGGGTTGTGGGAGGGGGGACAGGCTAAATGGGTAAGGGGCATTAAGGAATCTAGTCCTGAAACCATTGTGGCACTACATGCTAACTTGGATGTAAATTACAAAAATAAATTAAGTTAAAAAATTAAAATGTCTACTGATTCCCTAACATCCCCCTAAAATAAAAAACTGAGGAAAAGGTGGGAGGGGGTGTTACAGAGAGACGAAGTTAACGGGGCACCTGGGTAGCTCAGCTGGTTAAGGGGCTGACTTTGGCTCAGGTCATGATCTCACAGTTTGTGAGTTCGAGCTCCGCGTCGAACTGTGCTGATGACCTCAAGCCTGCTTCAGATTCTGTGTCTCCCTCTCTCTCTGCCCTGCCCTCCCACTCATGTTCTATCTCTGTCTCTCAAAAATAAGTAAACGTTTAAAAAAAAAACTTTAAGGCTTGCCCTACAAAAAAAAAAAAAAAAGAGAGAGAGAGAGAGAGAGAGAGACAAAGTTAAGACTTAATGCTATCCTCAAGGAGCTCTGGAAAAAGGAAAAAGATTAGTATGCCCGACTGAAGAAGGTCTGTGTTCAAATCCCAGCTCCACTCTCACTTACCACGAATCCCTAGATAAGCTACATAGGTACGTAGGTAGGTTTTCTGAATCTTGATCTCCAAGATTTGTGAGTATATGGCCTTCCTCGCCAAGCTGTTAAGACTCACAACCAGTAGAACAGGCACAAGCAAGTTATTATGTGCAAAGCACTGTATCTGAGTAAGCTCTTTATGTCATTAATACAAAGGTTCAAGGTGAAAGGCTTGCAAAGTAAAATTCCTGCAATGTGGTTTCCTCCAGCAGGGAACGAGTGGGTAGAAAGTGGACTTAAGTGATTGCTAATGCATTAATGACTGACATGTGGCAGCGACAATGAGACACACAGATGCAATTTGACATTAATGGAGAGATTTGCCTGTGGTCATGTACATGGCGGTGGGGGGTGGGGGAGACCCTCTGCCTCTTGCCTTCAACTTGGGCACGAAATCTAACGTCAGCCAAGATCAATTAGAAGCCTGGAGTTTCATTCTCCGCTGTTGATAGGAAAAGTACATTTCTATAATGTGAGGAAACGTTTACGTGGGACGCAAATCTGGCTGACATTGAGGGAAGGGCTGCTTCGCTGTGAATGCCGCCTGTGTGGTGCCTGTCAGGGCAATTAGTTTCTGCTCAAGTGGCTTGCTTTTTAACATTTTATTATCTTAACAACAAAAAACTCTGGAAGCAATAATTATTTATTATGTTAATTCCTTAGCTTTCTTCCTGAAATTTCTGTAAGACCATTAAAAACTAGCTGTGCCCTTGAAACAAACCATGAGTTTATTAATACTCAACCAATTAAGGGGAGAAAAGCAAAGTAACAGAACACTCCACGCCAGCAATTATTAACTAAGCAGTCAGTTGCCACTTTCCTTGCCACAGATTTTATTCCAGGAAGCATCCTATCTACTTAACTGGCTGAAAAATTATATGAAATGTGTTTACATCATTACAAGGACCTAGAAAACCTGCACGGAGAAGGAACCTGCTGCATCTGTCTAGAAAATGGTCAAGTCCGGGTGATGATAGAAGCCATATTCCTCTCTCACCTCTCACAAATATGGAGAGCCATCTAGAAGGTTCCAAAGCAAAGGGCAATTTTATCTCACTTCAATTCCCTTTGCCCCCCCCCCACACACACACACATTTTACCACCTTTTACTTATTAATTAAACCCCTGTTTTATAACACGTACTCCAATCTTTAGACTCCCCCATTCTAGGCCCCCATTGACTATAAAGATCAGGCCAATTCACCAACAGCCCCAGTGAAGGGGCCTGTGATGTGTCTGACCCAGTGAAGGCCCCTGTGAGCCAGGAACTGGGTGTGGGGCTCCCCACCTCAGGGGGGCAGTAGCCTGCCAGCTCGGGAGCAGGAAACACCACAACAGGTGGGACATTACAAGAGGAGACGAGCAGGGCCAGGCCACCACACTGGTCTGTGCCTGTGGCAATAAGGGGCAGGGCCACCCACACAGCATTCAAGGCAGCAAAAACAGCAGACCCTGCTTAGAAGAGGACAGGAAAGTTGGGGGACACCCTTGGGATACCTCCACAAATTGCCCGATGCAGCATGTGGAATCCATGATGAAGTGAAGCTCCCCGAGAGTAGAGAAGGCAATTATCACCTACTCCACTCTTTCCCTCCTATCTTACTGACCCTTCAGGCCCACATTGCTTGCACAAACACAATTGTGTAAAAGCTCAAAAATTAATTACAGCCTTTATTTTTCTATTTCCCAGGTGCCTCTTAAAATCCATGGAACTGTATGATCTAAAACAATGACAACAAAAAAGACAATCTTAGCGAGGTATAGCAGAACTATTAGGAAAGTAAAAATTCTGAGTGCTTCAGGGCTTGAATAGTTTTTTATCCTTAATGGTCTATCAGTAGTTCTTACTCCAAAAGTGCTAACGTACACAATATGAGGAATCAGTAACTTTAATTTTTTTTTAATGTTTATTTTTGACAGAGAAAGAAACAGAGTGTGAGCAGGGGAGGAGCAGAGAGAGAGGGAGACACAGAATCCGAAGCAGGCTCCAGGCTCTGAGCTGTCAGCACAGAGCCCGACGCAGGGCTCGAACCCACAAATGGTGAGATCATGACCTGAGCTGAAGTTGGACGCTCAAGAACCACGAGATCATGACCTGAGCCAAAGTCAGATGCTTCAACGAATGAGCCACCCAGGCACCCTAGGAATCAGTAACTTTAAATCAAACAACAGGCTGCTAAAATTCTTCACTTCCAGTTCCATTATGGTTGCAATAATGCTGAGTAATAAACTGTAAACATTTCTGGGAAAGAAACACCCGTAAGTACATATAAGCAATGGGACACACAGAGCCCCCAGAGGTCAGTGTTAATGCTTCCTCATCCACTCTCCATCCTCACTGCTGGAAGGTACGGTAAGCACTCATGGGCGGGGGCGGCGGGGCTGAATTCATGCACCCTACTTGCAGAAGAAAGCAGCAGCCAGCAGTGGTTTTTAAAACTCAGCACGTTTCAGGCTATTATCTTTAGTTTTCAAAACAGACATGGTACAACTATATTTTCTGACATTGTTTCTCTCTCTAAGCACAAATACCTGTGGCCTGGTGTCTAAATATAAACACAGGCCACCAGAATTTAAATCTAGCTCCCTTGAGATTTTTGTTAATTCTTGATCATTTCTTTTCCCCCAGATAAAGTACATCCTAACAGATCTAAACGAAAACAAGTTGGCTCTCCCTTTCTCAGTGTCTATTTCTCTCTCTCTCTGTCATTAATGGTGTTTAAACATACAGCAAGAAAGCTGTTCCATGTGCTTTAGAATACTTCCGAACTTTCAGCAGTGGGGTTTTCAATCTGTGTTGTTTTATTTTTTACGGGGGTGCTCAGAGCACAGATACACTTGTTAGCCTCCCTCAGCCCTCCCTCCTTCCCTCCCTTCCCTCAACCACTGGCACGCTGCTTCCCTAAGCTCTCTGATCTAATTCTGCACAAATGCTTAATAAGGTTGTAGAGATTTAATACAATTAGGAGTGTTGCTCACAAATTAACCAATCCATTAACACTCTAGCAAAGAAACAATTCCAGAGGAAGAGCCAGCCAAATGAGGATTAGAAGACAACTGGCTAAGGGTACAAGCTGTTTTTAAAAAATCACACTGTGGCACAAGCGTTTTCACATTTACATTTATGTGTTTTGTGTTTTATACCTCTCAGAGCAAAGACGAATGGAGGTAAATTGTGCCAACCTGAGAACTTTCCTCTTTTCCTGTTCGGTTTCTAGAAGTGGGGGATGATCATCACTCTCACAAAATCATCACAGTGCTTTACTGAGTTAAATACCCATGGATTCAACTCTAACACAACAACTATTGTAAGTCACTTTCTCTCATCATACATAAGATTGGATATACGAACACACAGAAGGAAATCTGGCAAATGTAGAAAAATTAAAATAAAGCAAAAATATCAATAAATCTGCTATCCAAAAATAACTACTATTAATATTTTGGCTTGTATTTTACACATTTCCATAGATTTTTTTAATAAGCATTTAAAAATCATTAAATAAATTGGCATCCTCCTATACACGTGATTTTTGTCACTCGTTTTTCTCCCATGTCACCATATTGTGATCATCTGACGTCCTTAAATACTCTTTGTCATCATTCTTGGTGGCTGTATGGCATTCTATTACATGAAGACACCATGACTTACTCCACTCACTCTCTCTTGTTGGATACTCAGGTTTTTCCCATTTTTCGCTACCGTAGATAATATAGATATCTCTGCATGCAGGGGATTCTCTGCATGCCCACTTTTATTTCCTTAGTATGGATTTATCATATTTTTAAAAGGCTCCATGTTTTCTGCATCCCAAGGCATCATCTTTCCACACTCCAGGTGTGCACGCTCTACTACAGATGACCCATCACTCTGGACACAACTGCAGGCCAGTGGGTTGACCTTGGATAACCCACCATCTTGCCATCTTTTTCAGTCCCACTCAAAGCACATTCTAAATATCCTTATGTCTGACAATTGCTCAAATGCTCACAAGGTGCTAGTGTTGTACTGTCTGAAAGAAATTTAAAGGAGAAATGTCACTGAATATTAGTAAAGGGATAATAATGTGCTTCATCATTTTCCTAAGTAGTACATTACAAAAGATTGCCTCGCTTTAGAACTCACAGGGGAACCTGAGCTCTGGCTTTCTCTGGGGCCTGAAGAAACCATTTAACCTGTGCTTTAAGATCCATGTAATAAGATAATTGTCACCCACTTCCCATTAAAGAAACCGTCAGAAAGACCACACCGAGTGTACAGAAAATCTCAAATAATAAAGTGCCTTAGAGACCATTTTAAGCATCTCTACAACTCTCTGTGCTGCTTGTTTCCTCAGATTCCACTTCCTGAAACAAGGTAACAATTCAGCTGGAAAGTACCGATCGTCTGGAAGACTTTGTTACATAACGGGAAACAAATTTTCTTGTTTTCTTGTGTTTTGTTTTTGTTTTTGTTTTGTTTTTTTGCAAGATTCTTTCAGGTCATATTGATTCCTTCAGGGCAAATGAGGAGTTTATTTCATTGCCTGGTTTTCATAGGATTATTTTTTTTATTGTTTTTATTGTTTATTTATTTTTGAGAGTGCGAGAGACAGAGTGTGAGTGGGAGAGGGGCAAAAAGAGAGGGAGACACAGAATCTGAAGCAGGCTCCAGGCTCTAAGCTGTCAGCACAGAGCCGGATGCAGGGCTCAAACCTACAGACTGTGAGATCATGACCTGAGCCGAAGATGCTTAACCGACTGAGCCACCCAGGCACCCCAGTTTTCAAATCACTATTAATGATTCCTAACATCTAAATTATTTTTAAGTCCTAATGACCTGTTTCGACTTCAGAAGGGGTAGTTGAGGCAGAGAGACATGAGATATTTGTCAAAGTCACAGACTGATTCAAAACCAGAACTGAGTTATTATAAAGCAGAGTTTACCAGCTTGCTTTCTGCCTTTTCGTGTTGGGGGAGAAGGGAGAGTTAAACAGGCTGAGCACAGAGGATTTTTAGGGCAGTAAAAACACTCTGCATGACACTCTAATGGTGGATAGATGTCATTACACATTTGTCCAACCCACAGAATGTACAACACTAAGAGGGAACTCTAATATACACTATGGACCTTGAGTGATAATAAACTGTCAGTACAGGTTCATCGATTGTAACAAATGTACCAGGTGGTGGGGGATGTTGATTATGAGACAGGCTATGCATGCGTGGGGGTAGGGGCGTATGGGAAATCTCTGGTACCTTCCTCTTCATAATTTGGCCGGGAACCTAAAAATGCTCTAAAAAATTAACTTTTTTTCTTTTTTAATGTAGGTCTCTATCTGGAAAGAAAAAGGCTACAGACCCCTGGCCATAGGGGTCCACTCAGTTCCACAGTCAGTGTAAAAGTCCCAACAGAGCCACACAGGAGCCACAGGAAGGGAAAAGGGCACCAATTTCCATCCTAGCTTCAGATAGGTTCTCTTTTCCTGTCTGCCCTTTCCCAACAGACCTCACACCTTACAAAAGGAAGGCGTGCCCCGAGAGTATAAAAAACATCCATGGCATCAAAGATACAACGTGAGCTATTGCTCTCAAGGAAGCATTCTTTAATGATTAATCAAACACCAGACACTCACTGTGGGGCTTCGTGCCTTTCCCTGTCATATCCATATTTCATTTAAGGGCGAAACAATGTACTAGAGATAGAATATTTTAGCCCTTGTGGAATGTTATAAAATCAGATATATTACACAAGTTAACAACCACACATCTTCCTTCCCTTGACCGTAAAGAACTCATTTCACAGCTGAAGAATTGGTGAAATTATAAGAAGGATGACATTGGTAAATATTAAATGCCCCAAAATTACTTTTAAATGTACCTAAATGTAATGATTCTTTTTTTTAGCATATACACTCACACTCAAACATGACATCAGCTGGAAATAAAAGAAGCATCCAACAACTGAAAATACGGATGTACTGACACGGATTCTTTTAAAAAGAATTGCACTGCTTTCCAAAATGTTCACATTCTACAGGACAAAATTCATAACTAAAAATACGTGAGGCTTACTTTAGATTCAGTGTGCACTTTACAGTAATATAATTAAAATCCACTTTATCAAACATTCATTTATGGGTAATGTGTCCAATGAAAATCAACCTTCATCTTATAAAATATTTAATATTCTCTATCTCATGTTAACAAAAATGTCCTAGGTCAATCTGTTGCTGTGCCCATTTACTTTGAGTAGCATTTCTTTTATTAAAGACATAGGAAAAGTTGGATTCTGCGCTCTTTAGAAACTGATATAGTTATTTCTGGAAGTATGTCCGTGATTCTTATTTAATTGTTCCCAGAAGTCAAACACGAAGTTCAATACAGACCTTCACACATATTTACCAGAAAACCAGCAGGTGTCTTCATTATAATCCTCACTCTGTAATACCTTATAATTTTAGGTGCCCATGATATTACATTCCTGTAAGTTAATGTGAAACAGAATAGATTTGCCATGGTTCAAGCAACATACCTACTATAAAATATAATTAACTCCATTGAATCTGCATCATTTTAAACTTGACTAAACTGCTTTTAATAACCTGTCATATTTCTTTTTACTGTTTTTTAAATTTTTCCTCAAAATGCAAATTAAAACTTATTTGAAATTAAAAACTAAGACCTTTTCTCATAAAAAGTAAAGCTGATGTGACTGACAGCTTTGATGAGGACCGCTGTGCAAACCAAATCATATAATAGATATTTTTCACTTAGTGATTAGCCTAAATCTTCACCTCTAAGGCTTGACAAAAATGTGTGTGTATATATGTATATATGTATATGTGTGTGTGTGTGTGTGTGTGTGTGTGTGTGTATATATATATATATATATATATATATGTCTGTGCATAAGGTATGTAAGTGTATGTATATGTATGTTTAAAGCATACATTGGCTAAAATACGTTAAAATTTATATTAATTTTTATTTTCACAACATTTCTGGATAGTTCTGTATTTCTGGGTTAAACAAGGTGGCTTTAGGTTAAAAATAACAGGTATGGGGCACCTGGGTGGCTCAATCGGCTCAGCGTCCGACTTCGGCTCAGGTCATGATCTCTCAGTCCGTGAGTTCGAGCCCCGCGTCAGGCTCTGTGCTGACAGCTCAGAGCCTGGAGCCTGTTTCAGATTCTGTGTCTCCCTCTCTCTGACCCTCCCCTGTTCATGCTCTGTCTCTGTCTCAAAAATAAATAAAATGTTAAAAAAAATTTTTTTAAATAAAAATAACAGGTGTAATTGATAGGTAGTGATAAATCTTGGTTTAGGCGGTCTGCTTGGATTACTCACCAGCAAAGGAGAAGGTGCATAACTGGAAAAACAATCCCTTACTGAATAATTGGTTTCCAATTTTTCGCTTTGAATATGGTCAAGAATGAAAGTAATCACACTGGTCATTACAAATAATTTCTAATGCTATAACTCAATGGGGATCTTGGCATATAACTTGAAAAGAATTCAAAGTGGAACAGGTAGAGCAATTCTCTAGTCCTTTCTACCTATTTATATGAAAGAATTCTCAACACAGATTTATAAAAATGAAAACTGAAAATAGAATTTAGGTTTAACCCCATTTAATGGTAAATAATGTCTATCCACAGCTACATTAACTGTTTTTTAAAACCCAGCTGATATCTAAAATACTATTCCAATAAATTTCAACCATGATTCAATTGTATCCAAATAATTTGAGAGTGACAATTCAACTAGATAAAATTTAGCACTTACTGCTTTATGGTCCCATAAAATTAAAGACAGAATTAAAATCTCAATTTATACACATTTTTGTTGCAGAGAAGTTTGATAAGTAATCACTAAAAGACTCTCAAGCTTAAACATGTTGTAATAGGATAAGATTCTATGGGGAAATAAAATGTAAATAGCAGTTAAAGAAGAAAAATTAAGCATGTAAAATGTCTCTCAATTAAATACAAGCTTGTTCATGTATTTTTAAATGGACAATGGAGAGAATCAAATCTCTTTGGTATTCTGATGCTGTTTCTGAAGGATGCTTTAAAAGATTGTTGTTTTATATTAAAATGTCAATATTTACCATAGAGCCTAAATTCCCTCCTTCTCAATTGTATAAATTTATGATGAAAAATTTCAGATGTGAACTTATCAATTTTCAAGGAATTGTCCAATTTCTTTAAGTCACTTGACTGGAGACACAAGCGTGAAGTTAGAAGACTACCTAGGGTCAGTGGCCCACAGATCTTGGAACTTACCAGCATCGGCTCCTGGCTCAAGGAAACCATTTCTCTAGAAGATCTCAGTAAGCAGTACCTATCCCTTCTTTTGTTCCTGACTCTAACAGTTCTGTTGGCTATGTTTTAACATAGTCTCCATAATGAGTAAACCCATCTGTTGACTCTGTTTTGAGTCATCCTCCCACTTGGGACCAGCCTAAGTGTCCCAAGAGTTGGCATTTTCCTCTGTCCGTTCACTCTGCAATTCAGGGCCTAATGCCCTGTTCATCTGGAGCATCCATCCTTCAACCCTGGGTCATGAAAAGAAGCATTTCAAGTTCATGGTGTGTGCAGAGTGCTTCTAACTGTGTCTGATACAAAGAACTGGCGGTCACTGTGGCTTAGCAGCTTCAGGTTCAGGCTCCAGCTTTGCCCTTGCAGTTTGTCTGAGCTCGGGCACTTTGCTTAGCCTCTGAGTTTATTTCCGGGCTTGTAAAATGGGGGTAATTTAGGTGGTTATCAGTATTAAATTAGGTAATACTTATAAAAAAGTACATAAAATAATGCCTAGACATTTAGTCAATAAGCATTACTTTTCCTTTTGTTCTAATACTTCTACCCTTAAGTACTGCTGTGCTGAGTAGAAATGAAGTACATAGAGCACCAACCAATGCCTGACACAGACATGGTAGTGGTTAAACTTTCACTTACCATTTCTTTCTGTCAATAGTCACTGTCCTGCCCACACCCTTCAGAGGAGAAGTAGGATGCCAAGTACCTGTCCTCTGATAATTCCAATACAGTAGGAGTGGTGATGGTGCAGTGGCATATGGATACCTGTTTAGTTCACCACTGTCTCTTAAAACCCACCTACTATACGAGATGAATATGGAGGACGGGGAACAAGAAAAAGAGAAAGGCTGGGGCCATGACATCAGGCATGGGAATAACAAGGCAAATTTTCCCCCAACACCCCACACTTTTCCTACTTCTAGCCAAATTCTCATCCTATACAAGCTCATCCTTAAATACAGCAGCAAATAAGATCTACTGCATGGAGACTGAAGGGAAAGATGCCAAGTCACCAACAACATGATCTTCTAATTCAAAGAAAAAAAAAAACAACAACAACTATGAAGTCTGTTCCTCTTTCCAATTTCCCAGGCCTCTCCCCTTCTGCATCTCCACTACCTCAAAAACTCATTTGCAGGCGATAACTAGACTGATTATGGTCACCACTACATAATGTATATAAATGTCAAATCACTATACATTGTACACCTGAAACTAATGAAATATTGTATGTCAATTACACTTCAGTTAAAAACAAAAAAACCACCTGCTTAGGAGGTGTCCCATCTAAAAGAAAAAAAACTTCAAAACGTTTAAAGACAATACTTAGAGGTCACCCCTCTCCCATCCCTCTGAATAGTACCCTGAATAGTACCCTCTCCCATCCCTCTGAACAGTACCCTGAATAGCGCCCGCAGGCCTCTGGGGCAGTGCCTGGTTTCCACTGGAAACCTGCAACCCTGGACCGTGTGAGCTGACCACTGGAGAGCTCTTGCTCAAGGTCCTTCCTTCTTTCTGCACGCTCAGCTGTGAGCTCCCTTGCCAGGCCTGCCTTCAACTTGCCTGTGTGCCCCTCGAGCTTTCCTGTAAGCTCCTGTGAGCCAACCCTCATCTTGGACATGCTCATATCCTCAGTACCTAGCATATCCCAGGGCCCCAACACGGAGCTCACCCATCAGTCCTCTGGCACAGAAGGCACAGCCACTTGCTATGGTAGGAAGACTTCATCCTGCCTCATTCTCACTCTTAGTCCTAGGTAATTATTTATATATCGTAGTTATTCTTTGGAAAAGAATGCGCCCTGCAAATACCTCCAGTCTTTGAGGATTTTTCACCCCTGTGCTTGATTTTAATCTATAGAACTGAAGCATGAAAGAATAACCTTGGGTCCAGCACAGAAAAAACAATATGCATTCCGAAACCATCCCAGGAGGAAAAAACAAAAAGCCAACTTAATAGCAATTTCCCATTTATAAAGAGACAGAGAACAATCACCTGGTGGCTGGTAGCTTTTCTGTTTCACCAAAAGCAGGCCTAGCAGGAGGGCCACAGGGGCAGGGGGAGGAACACAGGTCAGCCCCACACAGCGTCCCAACTGCAGCGGAAACTCGGAAACAAAGCCAAACAAGGGTGTGTCTGGCAAAGGCAGTTGGCCATGGCCAGGACTTCATGGGTGAGAAAGCAGGTTTTTAAATTATTTCATTGGATCCTCGCAATCTCTGTAGGCACTTTAAGCAGTTTTTTTTTATTGTTTATTTATTTTTGAGACAGAGAGAGACAGAGCATGAATGAGGGAGGGTCAGAGAGAGAGGGAGACACAGAATCTGAAACAGGCTCCAGGCTCTGAGTTGTCAGCACAGAGCCCGACGCGGGGCTCGAACCCACAAACTGTGAGATCATGACCTGAGCCAAAGTCGGATGCTCAACCGACTGAGCCACCCAGGCGCCCCTAAGCAGTTATTTTAATATCCATTTTATTCTACTGTGACTTGAGTCACAATTAGGAGACCAGACCCAAATCACATGCCACACGAGAGCAGGAGCCAACATTAGAGACCCGAGGTCCGTTCCCAGGATCTCTCTCATCCTTAACAATGACCACACCACCTAGTTTCACCTCCAGCTGCTCAGAGAGCTGCCCAAAGTAAGAATAAAATGAAATAAATATGCATCTGTTACAGTCATCATCATTTCACAAATGATTTTGGTGAAAAATCTAAATCCAGAATTGTTTAATATTTTTAGAATTTTTTTAATGTTTATTCATTTATGAGACAATCAGAAAAGGCCAGAGCATGAGTGGGGGAGGGGCAGAGAGAGAGAGAGGGAGACCCAGAACCTGAAGCAGGCTCCAGGCTCTGAGCTGTCGGCAAAGAGCTGGACGCAGGACTCAAACCCATGAACCGTGAGCCCAAGTTGGATGCTTAACTGACTGAGCCACCCAGGCGCCCCAGAACTTTTTTAAATCACTGTGAAGGATGCTAATATTCTTTTAATATTTAGTCACTCTATTTTGGTGTAATTATCTCTAACAATGTTGAAAAAAAAAGTGATTTAAGCAATACACATAATCATTATAAAATATTATATACCAAAGAGTTCTTTCTCATGGTGACTACAGTAAGATCCAACTCATTAGATGCTTTTAAATCTTTCAAATACTGGGATGCCTGGGTGGTTCAGTCCATTAAGCATCTCACTTCAGCTCAGGTCATGATTTCATGGTTCCTGAGTTTGAGCCCCTCATCGGGCTCTGTGCTGATAGTGCAGAGCCTGCTTGGGATTCTCTCTCTCTCCGTCTCTCTCTGCCCCCGCCGCACTCACATTCTCTCTCAGATTAAAAAGAAAAAGGTCCTTCAAATATGGATCTACTTGCTTCTTTTGTCTTTGTCCAACCTCAAAAGAAAATGCAATTTGTTCCACAGAAGGTAATTAACATCAATCTCCAAAGGCCAGCCCACCTCCACTTGCAGGGAAAGGTCTAAAAATAAATTGTCGCTGACCTTAGTGGCACTTTGCCCCTGAGACTGCTAACACACACAGATGAGAGATTTACAAAGGATTTAACACTCCTCCCCACAAAACACAAAAAATTATAAAAACATAATTCAGAGGATTTGAAACCCCAGAGAAGACAACATTCTGCCCTCCTCTGCTGGTGAAAAATATGGATAGTGTCTCTAATCAATTGGTTTCATTCCAGTTACTTAGGAGCCAAGTACTTTTTCTTCTAATTTACTATTTCAGAGGGCTGAAAAATAGCCACAGTGCACTGCAAGCTAAGCCAACTTCACAATTGTTTTTAAGATCAAAATGAGAAACTATACCAAACAGGTTAAGCACACTTGGAAATTATGCCACGTGCTTTGGGCCCAGCAGGCGAGGAGAAGAGCACAAGGTTTGGTCTTAAGAGGCACTGGAGGAATGGAGCCCTTTGGGGTCCACCGTGCTGTATCCACCGTCTGGGCTACACCTTAACACATGTTAGGGCCGCAGTTCCATAAACCGCAACATGACAGTGCCACCATTTGCACCTTAGAGGACTGCTTTGGTAGCAAATAACATGTAAAGGACCCACACGTAGGTGGCATGCGATGTTCCTATTTTCTTTGCCCTGGCCCTTGGGAAGCCAGAGGAAATAGCTGCTTTATGAGTTGGATTACAAATGGAAGAAAACCTGGAGCTGGGGGAACCACACCCTTTGGGGTTTGCAGACAGAAAGGAAACACACAAGACAATGACTGAAGGTTATTCTGTGGTCGTAGGGCTCTAAGGACAATGACAACAGCTCTTTACAGACCAGGCACTATGTTTTCCAAAGGATGACCAAGGAGGCAGATGTCATCCCCTCTTTACAGATAAAGAAACTGGCTCCAAGAGGCACTGTGACTTTCGCAACTGGTAAATGACACAGCCAGGATGAGAACTCAGGCTTAATTGGTCTATGATCACCTTCAGAATACCCCGAGGTACAACAGTTTGTAAAAGTTTCTTTTTATACAGCCCATTATCATATTTGATCTTAGAGGCAAACCTATGAATCAGAATGCCACTGAATGACCCTAATTACAGACAAGGGACTGAGTTCACTGGGATTAAACAGCTTCCCTTTCAGATGACAGTGTCAGGGTGGACCCTGAATACAGATCTTTCAGTCTTAAATTCCTTTTTTCTCATGCTGCCAGTGATTTCCCAACTATGCTCTACAAAGCAGAGGCATCTCAAAGCACAGGCACTGGGGCCTGGCAGACCCTATGTGGGGCCTAATTCTCCACCTCTCCTTGTATCCACCCTATTTACAATGTGGTCCTGCAGCCCCATACACCAACGATTGAGGTCTATTTCCCTACCCTTCTTCTAGGCTGGCCTGGCTTTGACCGGAAGAACAAGGTAAAATGGACAACGTGCCCTTCCCAAGCATAAGCCAAAAGGCCTTGGCACATTTCCACTCTCTTTGGAAACTCTGCGTGCTGGAAAATAAAGGAGGAGAGGGCAGTTGCTTCAGCCAAGGCTACCCTACAGCAGCCTACATTCAACCAACCCCAAAACAGCAAGAGAGCCCAGCCAAGGTCACCTAAGTAAAGACATTTACATAAAGTATACCAATCCCAGTTTAGTTCACCAGACTTTCCCCCCATAAAACATAAAAAACAGAAAAAAAAAAAAAAAAAAACAGAAAACTTGTTGCTTTAAGCTACCAAGTTTTGGGGAGCTTTGTTACACAGCAATAACCACCCTTTATACCTTGCTTCCCAAGTTGGGGAATCTTTTGTTTTAATCTTCTCATATAAAATTTTGTGTAACCAAAATATTGTTATGCTTTTCCACCTATGTAAAATTTTGCTTAATGGAAATATTCTGATGCTTTAAAAAATAAGTTGGAGAAGTACTACACTGGGCTATAATAACCACCCCTACCATCTTCCTACCTGTGTTCTTCAGTGAGTGAGCTTTGAATGTGTTCTATGGTGTCACTAGGAAGTAAAAGAAATGCACACACACCAAAGCTGCATTTGAACTGACCCTGATGTTAAGATTTGGAACTCATTTACTTTGTTACCATCACTTAGTTCCAAAGATTTAGTGCATTTATAATGGCACATAAAATACAGCAAGATACATTAGAATTAAGTGAGAAAAGTGAACAGGAGATTAAGTGTCAGGTCAGAAAAAGAAATCGGATACAAGGTTCTATTGCACAGAATGTCACTCTGGGCATTTTACCGCTTTTTGCCCACCCAGCATCCACTCTCTTCAACTGGTCACAGAACCCATTTCTCCATGGAGAAACTTCCATTTCCTCACTCTTGGTCTATGTGGTCCATGTGAGCTGGCCACATGCCTGGTCCAGGGGGCAGGTCAAGCAGAGCATGAGGTTAAAGTGGAAACAGGTGGTATGAGCTGACTCAGTGAGCCCACTAGCAGAAGTGGTCTGCACTTTGGGGGGACAGAATCTCTCTTCCCACTAGGCTTAGAGCTGGAGGATTCAGCCTATAACCCCTTAGAAACACCACATAAAGGGGCGCCTGGGTGGCGCAGTTGGTTAAGCGTCCGACTTCAGCCAGGTCACGATCTCGGGGTCCGGGAGTTCGAGCCCCGCATCAGGCTCTGGGCTGATGGCTCAGAGCCTGGAGCCTGTTTCCGATTCTGTGTCTCCCTCTCTCTCTGCCCCTCCCCCGTTCATGCTCTGTCTCTCTCTGTCCCAAAAATAAATAAACGTTGAAAAAAAAACTTAAAAAAAAAAAAGAAACACCACATAAAGAGGAAAGATGTTTACAGGAGAAGGCTCAGAACCCCAATGGCTGTGTTGAGCCTTCACACAGCCTCCTCTGTCACGAGGGCCAACAAATTCCCCATTTGATGAAGGCCAGCTTTTTTTTTTTTTTAACGTTTATTTACTTTTGAGACAGAGAGAGACAGAGCATGAACAGGGGAGGGGCAGAGAGAGAGGGAGACACAGAATCCGAAACAGGCTCCAGGCCCCGAGCTGCCAGCACAGAGCCCGACGCGGGGCTCGAACCCACGGACCGTGAGATCATGACCCGAGCCGAAGTCAGACGCTCAACCGACCGAGCCACCCAGGCGCCCCGATGAAGGCCAGCTTTAACTGAGGTTTTCCCGTTCAAAAATGTCCTTACCATCACAGAACACACATTTGAATCTGGCTTTCTAACAGCCAACATAAAGAGGAAAACTTGATGGGTTATACAATTCTATGTCCACAAGAAGAAACTAAGTGCACAGAAGAGTCACAGCTTTTCCTGGAACTAAGACCCAGGAGGAAATCTCCCCAGAAGGCCATTATAAAGATTCCACAGCATGTGCTGAAACATCAGAACATGTTGAAACGACACTCCATCAGAAACACTTTTGCATAGAGCACACCTCGCTACAGATGGATAGCATCAAATCAAAGCGTAAATCAGGAAAAGGCCACTCTGCACCTGTGTGTATGGGGAGGGAGGATGTATGGTGCACATACCCTATGCCCAGATGACCCGCTCTGTTAGAAACGGAGACGGCTTTACCTCCCAAAGCTCTCATCCCTGCTCTCAGCCAAGCTTTTATTAGCTACTGTGCAGCAATGGGTTTGAAAATATCATATTCTCTCGATACGGTACCTAGCACATAATTAGTGCTCAATACACGACTATCACTTATTACTATCAATTCCAAGCCCCCGAAATGAGGCTTACATCTGTTGCCACAATTTAAGTAGAAAATCACAGACTTCAGTCTGGTTGCAGCAAAGCCTTTGGTGGCACCTATGAATGGCGAATACATTCTCTGCATGGAGGAAAAGAATGAGCTTCATTTGTGCAGAGGCAGCTACAGCAAATGTGGGAAGCATCTAAAATCATTCAGACATTCCTCCAACTTCCTTCTAACAAGCACCTTCATGCTGTATCAGGTACTCTTTTAGATTGGACCCAATGTTCTAGACATTTCTCCCATCCTCATCTACCAAAAATACGCCATTGATCCAGGTCTCACTCTTTTAACACCATGCTATCTGACAAATTAATGTGAACTAAGATGACAATCCTCATAGTCTAAGTGATTGGAGAGACCTTATAGATCCTTGAATCGAATGTCTTCATTTAACGAGTAAGAAATCTGACATCTAAGGATGTCAACTTATCAAGGTGACAGCTAGTTGGGGATGTCATATTAAGATGACTTAATGAGCCACCTCTCCCAGACATGACATTTCAACAAGCACCTTTCTTCCTTGGTCAAAATGATGAGCTGGTAGAAATTTCAAGTGCCTTTAGCAGACTGGTATTCCCATTTTGAGGTTTGTGAGTCTTTTAGGAACTACTACAATCAAAATGCCAAGCTTTTGGCCCCCTTACGGGGCCCCTAAGACCAATTATTCTACAGTGTCCATGTTTCAATGAACATGATATAAAGGAATAAGAGCTGGAAAATATTATTCCCAATGCCATCTTGTCTCATTCTCTTCTATGAGTGAGTCATCTCAAAATGTGGCTCAGAGCTGCAAATCTGAAGATGTAAAGTCACTGTGTTCTGATTACCCTGAAATGTCTTTATTCTTTTATTATATCCTAAAAATTCCAGACTGACAGCACATTTACTAGAGGTCACCAAGTTGAAAGAAGGGTACAAAACAGCCAAGTTTCTATAAAATGCCTTGTTTCATAATTCATGTTTTCTTCTGACACCAGAAAGCCTCTGCTTCATAAAAGAAATACTCTTCAGTCAATTGATAATTTGGTCTAAAAATCCATGTGATGATCTTTAGATGATTTCTTAACACTAACTGGAGAAGATGTGAGAAGTTCTCCAAAGGGCATGGTCTGTGAGCCACTGCTATTTTCTTACTAGTAGTCTTTCGACTTTTACAAGCATCAAGATTATCTGAGATGTTTCTCCACCAGTTTCTGTGGCCCCGTTCCAGAGATTCTGACTCAGTGGGTCTGTGGAGCCAGGAATATGAGTCTAGGAGCCTCATGTGACTTGAACACAGGTGGAGTACCACCTTCCATGCTATTGAGTAGTGTTGGCTTTGCATGGTTCCAATTCGAGGTGATCACTTTGCTACTTTCAGCTTTTTTTTTTCCTTTTAAAACACAATATTGGCCACGTATTTATAACATATATATGTGTATAACCACACTGACATACATGTCACTTTTACAGCCTCCAGGTATGACCACTATCAACCCCCTGGACCCAGAAAGGGAACCTATTAGTTTGAACTATATGAAACTGTCAATAGTCGACCATTTCTGACTTACAAGAACAGTGCGTTCACATGGTTAAACCCACAATGGACATGGACGGTGCAGAACTCACCAATCTCCTCTCTTCCTCATGACTAAACAGACACAACCCTGTCACCTCAAGAGCCCTCCTAACGTCATGGCATTGGTTAGTCTTTATGATAATCCTGCAAGGTACTTTTCCAGAAAGAAAACTAAGACTCAGAAAAATTCAACAGCATACCCAAGGGCACAAGGCAATTCAGAAGCCTTGTTCCAAAATCAGGAACACCTGATCTGCCGGGCCAGGGGGGGGGGGGGGGGGGGGGCGGGCAGGGAGAACTGCCCTTCTTTCCAAATCCCAAGGAACCCATAGCTGACGTCAAAGCCTCAACATCCTCCAGCTGTCAAAGGCCCTCCACGGCCAGGCAGGCCCCCCACACCCCCCCACTCCAAACCTTCTGAGGGTCAGCAACACAGGACATGCTTGCACAGTGACCCCCTGCTGGAAGACAAGGAGGGGCTCCCTGAAAACCCAGGCAAATAGGACGAAAATGGTAACTGACTGAGAAAATAGGGCAAGAACTCCCATAACACACACAGGCCATAATGCCAGTGGATCATTGTGGAGATCTCACACCATATTCAGTGGTCTAGATTTCAAAAGTCAAGGAAGCAGAGAACACAGTTTATGAGACTGTTGTCAAGGTGACCTCGTTTTATGAAGTTTCATCACCTGAGTGTATACCATACCGAATGAAAAAGGAACCAGAGCATGCCGGCTCTACTGAAGATGAGCTGGATGTTAATGTGCGAAAGTGGGCTCTGTCTAAGTATAATTAGTTTCATTCGGTACCAGAAATAAAACCAGCAGAGATAATATACATGACACCCTGTTATGGAACCTTCTTACTGGTGAGACCACGGTTCTTTTAATTTACCAGTGACTAAAATCAAATCCTCCTAGAGTCACGGTAAACCTACCATACGATAAATTCCATTTTTAGCAAACTTCTGCTGTAGAACAGTACCTGATTAATACATTTATATTATACATGATAAAATTACAGTTTAACTTTCATATATTCAGGTAACAAAAAGTAACACTTTCTCCTCTAAACCTAGCAACTAAATACTATCTACATGCCTATAAATTGCTAAGGGCACCAAACACGAAATCCATAGCCTGGGCCTATTATTAAAGTTATGCCAGATGCTCAAAAAAGCTAAACTTGATAGGAAAAAAAAAGCACGTAGTAAGTATAAGTCGTTTTATATTTTTCTTCCCCAAGAGAATTTAATTCATTTCCATATTCATTCCACAAATATATTAAGTGATTGATACACATTAATACACGCTAAACATTGCTCAGTGATTTTTTTATTTTATATATTATCAGTATAATTTATTTTAAAGGTAATGCTTTAGGCTACTTTATAATTTTGTATCCAGAGAATGTACAATGAGTTCATCTCAAGCATGTGGTTGGGACATGATTTAAAGTAGCTCAAGACACTCCAACTGAGAAAAGAGATCTAATAGGATCCATGGAACACCGACTGCCAATTGGGTGTGGTCCAATTCCCTGTCACCTGCTGTCAGCAGCCTTCCTGTGAACCTGCTTGGATTCCACAGCTAGAAGCTGGGGAGAAGGAATGGGGTCTCTGCCTTCCACGGTGATGCAAACTAAAACACATTCTCCTCCTTCAGTGCAATAAATCTGCTTTCTGCATATTGACTAGGAAAGAGATCAAAATGAATATTCACCCATCTGAAAACAAACTGATGCTCTATAAGCTTTTATGCTTTGCCGCCCATAAAAAGTAAATGCTTTGCTTCTGCTTAGGCTGTTGCATTTTGAAATAAATCACTCTGTTAAACGGTGGCCTTTTCCTCCAAGGGAGATGCCAAAAACTCATCTGTTCTGACAAGTCCCTGACAACTCTACTCTCATTCATCTTCTCCCTCACATGCTGCAATCACTGCTCTCTGGCCTTCGAGGTCACGCCCCCCCCATCAGCCCCAGATATAAAGTGAGTGAGCCTGCCTTCCATCCTATCCTCCACCTTCCCCTTGCTTCCAACACTTGAGCTTCATATAAAAAGTGTTTAATGACTCATTAGTCTTCCGCGTTGTAAGCAGGAAAATTAACTGGATCAGATTTCCAGTGCAAACTGTAAGGACTTCCCCAACTATAAACCTAAACCGCAATGCCACAGAAGTAATCTCTCGCAGGCTAAGTAAGCAACAGCCCACAGCCACTTCCCACCGATGACACACACCTGCCCCTGGCTCTACACCCCACTGCCTCTTTCTGGGCTACTGCTCAAAGGCCTGATGGAGCACAGCCACAGGTGAAGACGAACTCTTACTTGGCAGACACACACTACTTCTTCTAGCCCCGCTGCTATATATAGAATAGCAGCAACATATGATACAGCAAAAGAGAAAAACGAGAAAGAGGATCACAGACCAGTTTAAAGTTGCCTTTGGGTCAGGGCTGCACCACAACAAACTAAAGATTACAACTACTGGAACCAAAACTTCCGTGAAAGAGTTTAAGCTTACAGAAAAGAGTAAGACGCGTGGACAGGCACTAAACAGCATCCTTCCTTCAGCTGTAAGTAAATGAGAGCAGGAAGCCTTAGGTGGGTAAGGCTGGGCCTCTCCCGGCTCAGGCAGGTGGGTCTAAGGACGTAGCTACACCTAGTGATCAGCTCCGGATCACAAGCAGGAGGAGCAGGAAGCAGGAGGCCAGCCCGCCTTGTGGGGAGCACTCGGCACCTTGATTCTCGGAAAGTCTGGTGACAACATTGTCAACATAAATCTGTTAAGTAACGTGCCGAGCGCTTTTAGTTACCTGGGGTGTTAAATGACAGAGACGGCGATGTCTGTCTTTTGTGGAAAACAGAAATCAGCTCTATTTTCAGATATGCACTGGTGGTACCCTGAAGAGAAGGGTAATGAAAACCCTTTTTCTATCTGGAAGTTGAGTTCATTTCCAAAGGCACAGTTTCCTTTGATTTCCACATTGAAACTCCAGATTTCACGTACATTAATTTCCAGTGCTCTCCAAAGACAGAACTGTTTCTATTCTATTTCAGTGGGTTTTGAAACTTCTCATAAATGGACAAAGCATCATAACTGTATGTTTCTTATCTTTGCCCACTACCACCCCTCCCAATGCTCCCGTCAAGGGGCTTTACAAACAGGAAGTGCTCAATATTTACTTGAACGAAAGGCATTATTTTACAGACACATTGGGCTGTGCACTTATTACAACAAACCAACAAATACCTTCTATACACAATATCCACTCAGAAAAATTTCCAGTGGCTAATCATTACCATAAATTTTAATTAAAACTTTATGTTGGGGTAAGTAAAATTACAGAAAACTTTTTCATTTAAGTTTTAACAACCGGCTGGCTCCAAGATCTTCCCCAGATAAGACTATCATTTGAAATGTCACACTGGCGGTTCCACCTAAGAGGCTGAGAATCATAGCGCAGTCACGTCAGCCTGTTCATAATTTTGGCTGTGTTCATCAGGAGGCCAATAAGTGCATGAACGTGACTTCTATTTTTACCCATGGTTCTCTTTCAACTCTTGTCAAGGTAGGCTGACATTGCAAAAGGAGGATCCTGGCTCTTCGGGAAAAGTAGTTCTTACAAGCATCTGAACGCTCTCAAGGGCTTCCTGCAACACAGACAGCGGCCTGAAACCCTCCTCCAGTTTGATTCAGCAGATCTGGGTGGGGCCAAGAGTCGGGCATGTTTCACAAGTTCCAAAGGGATGCTCTCACGCTCCTGGTCCAAGGACAGCACTTTAAGAACTGCTTTTTTAGATCAACATGTCCCAAAACGTGGCCACAAACCAGGATTACGTGGTGAGATGCTGTGAGACCCTCTATGAACCTTCCACCTTACAATCGCCATAGCTCAGCCCTAGAAATTAACACTGGGAAGGGCCACTGCAGGGGCTCCTGGGGCACACCAAGTTTTAAGAAGTGCAGATTTAAACTCGGCTTGCCATCAACACTTGGCTCAATACCCCCAGGCCCTCCCCAAGGCCACCTAAAGCTGCTGAGGTGCAGGATGTAAGAACGACCTACCTGTCACTCTTTTGATTACCTTTCCTTTCCTTTCCACAAGTTCCATCCTTAAGAGCAAGGAGGGTGTAAGGGCAGCGACCCTCCTCTGCTAGGACCTCCAGAATTAATGTCACTGATGCCTGAGCACACAACACTTTTCTTCTCACGCCTGTTTTCTTCTTTCATTTGTCTCTTACACACTTCTACTCAATGGCGGGGGCACTACAGACTCCCAAGGTTGGTGACTAACGCTTTCCTGCTCCCCGCCCAACACCAGCCCCTACTTACTTTTCTCTGTTGGGTTTTTCAGAGCCACAGAAGCTCGGGCTTTCTGGCCACTACACTGGAAACCACAGCAAGATTTTAGGAACCCGAGAAGCTGCACCCTCTTATGATGGGAGGCTTCTATTATTTTGGATCTTTTTAAATGTTTCACTACTGAGTCTGAAACACGTTAGTAATGAAACCTTTGCTCACTTACAAAATGAGCTTATTAATGTGTTACGTTCGTGGAGATAATAAGCAACTGAGAGACGAAACTGTAAGAAAGTTGGTGGGAAAGTTGGTCTTCAAAGCCAAGAAGCTCAAAATTAAACTAAAAAGCCTGGGATGGTAGACACCACCCTCAAGAAAAATGTTATACCGCTGAACAAATATGTAACTACTTATCAACGTGCCTGACCCCTAGCTGAAAGCTAAGTCTTAGGAGATTCAGATAATACATGCTCATTCTAGAAAACTTGATAAAACCTGAAATGAAAACTGAAAGGAAACAATACTTAATCCAAAACACGATTCCTCTACCAAAACAGACACATACAACCTATCGGTTCTTGGAATGTTACTAAAATTGTTATGGAACCATCATGGAAAAATTTGAATAAGCCATCAACTTTTACAGAATTGCCACAGAAATATTTAAATTCTAAAACCAACTTTTGCCAAAAGTAAAGGCTTTGCTTCTTTCATCCAGTGTTTATATAATCTGAAGACACAAATTGGATTATTTGTCCATTAAGGAAAGTTCTTTCAGAACTTTCATGATTACTCAAGTTATATACATACTTACCCATACATCATGATATGTAAGTAACTTCACTTCTGAAAAACTGTATAATAACCCGTTGGAAACGTGAAAGACTAAAACCTGTAATTTTCCAGATCGGCACAATTTATTACGCTCAAGCAGTAAATACTTCTTTACATACACATAACACTAAAAATGTTATAGTAATTTTCTACGCATATTTCTTTCATGCTCACTGATCTAAATTTGAAGTATTTCCATCACATGAATTATCAATCTAGTTAAAGCACCATAAAAATATAAAGTGTCATGACTATAGTTACCTGAAAAAGAAAAATAAGTCACAATGCTCAACAAATCTATTCCCACTCTTTATAAAGTGTACCTTAATATTTTGTATTTTAAAATAAGCTTAGACTTACAAGAAAGCTGCAAAAAATAGTACAGCTTCCAAGTACAACGCTTCACCTGCCTCTCCTAATGTTTACATCTGACATAACCCTCACCAAAGTCCAAAACTAAGAAATGAAACATTGGTACAGGACTGCCAACTAAACTATAGACTTTTTATTCAGATGTTGGCTGTTTTTCCCACAAATAGCCTTTAAAGAGCATTTTTAAAATAAACTTTTCCACAAGAGTCCCAAATTCACAAGGATATGGTAAGGTTTAATTTATTCCAAATACTGTGGTAGAAACAAAGGGCCAGATCTGCTTGTATTTCTATCTCTGCAAACCAGAGTTTTAAGAGAACTTAACACACCAGTCCCATTATAATGTAAAACTAAATACTCTGTTGTATTAAATATATTACAATTCGGCTTTTAAGAAATTGGGTCAAAGAAGAATGACCTGCCAGCTATTTGGCTTCTCACATGAAAAAGGAGAATTTCAAACAAAAGTAAAATGACTTAACTTTCTTGAGGCTGACTTGTGTTCCTTTTTACAATATTTTTTTTTTTTTTAAGTTTATTTATTTTTGACAGAGACAATGCAAGCATGAGCTGGGAGGTGCAGAGAGAGAGACAGAGAGAGACAGAATCCAAAGCAGGCTCCAGGCTCCAAGCTGTCAGCACAGAGCCTGATGCAGGGCTCGATCTCACGAACTGTGAGATCATGACCCAGGCCAAAGTCGGACGCTTAACCAACTGAGCCACCCAGGCGCCCCAACAAGTTATTTTTAATGACCATTAAAAGCCTAGAAGGCAGGAAAGTGAGCCTCCAACAAGAATACTGGCATTAGAAATTCCAAAAATATTAACAAATTAGAAATTGTAAAGATGGAAAACCATTTTTTAAATGGCATGTTTCTAGTACATAAAGCCCACATGAACCACACACTGAATTCTTTTTTTCTTCCAGTAAGTTTAGCATTCTATTTCTGATCTCTGGACTCCAAATTCCCTATAGTCCGCCTCTAGAAATGATTAATTAATAAATATATAAATTCCAGTCCTTCCTGAAGAGGACACGAGATTATGAGCACTGCAGAAAGGGAAGAGCAACGTCCCGTGTGTATAAATCTTAGTCACACAAAAAACCCGCCACCATTCACACAAAATCTCGTCATTTAAGCCATTGGGTGAGCTAAGGAGAACCCCTTCTGGAAAATACTCATTTCAAAGGCAGAGAAATGTCAGTCAAGTCTAACTTCCTACAATCATTCCTCTCCCTCCCTTCTGTGTCAGTTAATTCAGATACAAAGCGACTGTTTGCAAATGGTCAGCGTTCACATTAGTGTTCTAGTCTAAAAATTGTGATTGCCTGTTAGATCTAAGGCTTCATGTTAAGGGTTTTATGGGGAACCAAGAAGGGAAAAAAATACTGACTTTGCCTTCAAGGAGCTTACAATCTATCTCCTCTACCTCTAAAACTGATTATCACATAAGGTGTGTCAGGGGAAAAAAGCAGCCAATTATTACAATTTCCAGAAGAATCCTAAAAAGAAATAAGCATCACTGTCGCTCATAACTTTCCCAGCATACACAAAGAAACTCACTTTTCCAAAGCATTAAGTGCCTCATGCCTATACCACCTAAAATGCAAAGTGGAGAGAAAAAACCATAATGCGTGGCAACATACCTGATCGCCGCACACACAAAATTTACCAACTTCAAATATTTAAAATTTCAACATTTCCAAGCAGTCTCTCGGATATTGCCCTTCCTTTCCCCTTTAGCCACTAACACACTAGAATAACTCTGGCTTTCCAAACAAAAGGTAAGCACACCCACAAACAGAATGATATTATTTCCTCTGAAAAAAAAAATATGGCTAAATTTTAGTCAAAGTTTCTTGGGGTTTGACAGTTTAAATCAGCCTTAACGAGGACACAGGCCAGTACTATCTAATGCTGAAGTCCTTTTTTAATGATGAATGAGTGATGCTTGAAATAAGCTACATAAATATTTGTTTCCATCCCCTTGCACACAACTTAAAAATCCACCCAAACGCTATTCGACAGGCTTAACTTTTAACAAATCCCAGGCAGGGATTTATGAATCTTAATAAGGAGAAAACCATCACTAAGGCCCTCATATTTGGCTTCTAACACTAATGAGTTACAAGGCTCTAAAACTGGTGAGTCTAACTCCATAATTCGCTAATAAGGCCAAAATCTGCATTAATTTTATATCAGACAGCAGTGTATCATTTTAAGCCCTCTGGAGCACGTGCAATTACGAGACAGTTAAGGAAATATTAAACTTAGGGAAAGGGTACTTCTTTATTGAAGTTGACAGTTTGGATTTCACAGCACAGAGCAATCTGCCAACCACGATCTCATTCTCATCTCTCCGGCCAACTGTGGTCAAGGGTCCTGTAGCTCAGCAACACACGGGACACAGTCGTCTGTGCCTCTGTGAACCCAGGACTCCAAAAAAAGTAAAACTGTACGTTTCCACAGACTAGACAGCCAAACCTCTCCGATGGTTAGAATACGCGTTTTACTGTCAGTGAAAAGTTCCTTCACCAAAAATTCTTTTAAAAGGTCCAACTTATTCACTCCTCCCTAATAATGATACAAACCTATTATGCAACCCAAGTTTACGCTCAAATAGCGGGGTTTTTATTTAACTAAAAACAAGAAGCCCAGCGCCACCATTGTACGTGGACCTTAATGAAACTAATACACATGAGAAAGTGTGCAAATGTGCACGAGTCTGGCCCATCCACCCGCGTGTGTGCTCCAGGTATTGATGGCAACCTAGAGATAAACCCCCTAACACTGCGCGGCGTTGGGCCCCACGCCTGACCACCCCCCCCCCCCAAACACACACACACACACGCCTGGAGTCTACAGGTCCTCTCGGCGAGGGGCCCCTCCCGGCTCGGCACGCCCCCGGCCGCGCTAGGAGACCCACGCGCGCGCACACTCACACACACACTTGCACGCACAGTCCCTTTCCTTCCCACCTGGGACCCTCGGCGGCGCGGCTGGGTTAACAAGTTGCCACTGGCCTCAGCGCTCCGCTGGGGGCCGAAGGCGGGTAGATGGGGCCCTGAGGGCGCAAGGCCGCGTTGGCCCGGGGCCTGGGATCCTGGCCTCTCCCTCCCAGGCTGCCGGGTCCTCCCACTGGGACCGAAGAGGAACGCCCGCCTAGGCTCTCCGGAGCTGCTGCGCAACCGTCTGGATGAGCCAGGGGTCACCGGCCGAGAGGGGCTTGGGGGGCGGCAGCAGGGACCGCAGGGCGCCGGGCGGTCGCCACCACCGGAGCTGCTACCGGGTCTGGACGATCGCCACGGGCGCAGCCGGGGACCGGCAATCAGGCCCGGCCGCTGCTCCGGGTCGTAGGGATCGCGCAGCGCCCACGCCCGGCGGCCCCGGGCTGCAGCGCCGAACTTCAAGCAAAGTTTTCTGCTGTTCTTTTACGAGCCGGCCAGGGACTCGCAGTGGCAGCGGTTCGCCAGAGCACGAGCCCAGGCCCCGGAGGGGTGAGGGCGAGGAGGGGGTCCCCGCTTCGAGGCTAGTGCTCGGGGCACGCTCTCTCCGGCCGTCCGAATCGCCGATGCCTGCGATCCCCGCCGGCCCCTCGCCCAGCGCCGGCTAACGGGCAGCAGCTGTGTCTGCCCACCGCGCCCCCAACCCGGACCCGCCGCCCGCCTCGGGCTCTCTCCGCCGGGAGCTGCCGGCGTCCCGGGCCCCCGCTCCGGCCCGCGCATCCCCGGCGGCGGCACAAACGGTCCCGCTTACCTGAAAATGTCTCCCCTGCCGCAGTTAGCAAAAGTCCGGCCAAAGTCGCCAGGCAAGTCCCAAGTCTCCTCATGTTGCCGAGTGTGCGCCGGGCCGCTCCCAGGCGGCGCTGGGTGGGCGCGCGAGGGCGGAGGGCGGACGGGAGCTTGGGTTTCCAGGCAGCCAGAAGAGAAAGGTAAACAGCCAAAAACAGAGCCGGAGCCCCGAAGTGCTAACAGTTGCAGAAGTCCGAACTCTAGCGGCTCCGGGGGTCGGGGTCCTGGGTCCTCCTCCGCCGCCGCCTGCCCCACTCGGCGTCCAGCGCGGCTGCGAGAGGGAGCGGAGGGCGCGCCCGCGGAGCCAAAATCCGCCCTCCGTTCCGGCGCCTGCACCCGCCGCCGCTCCGCTTCCCCTGCTCGGGACCTGAGCCGCCGGCCGCGGCCGTGGCGGTGGGCGCGTGCGTCCTGCCCGCCCCCTCTCCGCCGCCAGCCACGAGCCCAGCGCCGGGGGCGGCGGTGCGCGGATGGCCGAGCCCGCGCCGGCTCCGCGCGGGGCTCTTGCTCCCCGACTGACTGGCGGTGCCCCGCAGGCCGGCTGAAGGGAGCGCCCACGTCACGGCCGCCCGGCGCCGCCGCGGCCCGCTAGAGGGCGTGAGCGCCCAGCCCCGCCGGCCCGCGCCCCTGCGCTCGGCGGCCGCGGCGCCTCCGGGAGGGAGCTCGGCTGGGGGCGGCCGCCGCCGCCGCCGGTGCAGCGTCACCCGCGCGGAGAGGAGCGACGACACTGTTTCCACCCTCTCTCTCTCTCTCCCTCCTCTCCCCAGCCGCGTCTTGTGCTCTGTGCCTGGCTTCCGGAAGGGTGACCGACTGTGCGAGGGTTGCGCCTCAGCCAGAAGTTTGTCCCGGGTCGTGAGCCGCTAGTAGTTTGTGCGAGCGGCGGGCGGGACTAGCGGCCTGCGGCCCCGCGGGCGCGGCGAGGCAAGCTCCGTCCCCGCCGCCCGGGGCCGGACGGCAGCAGTGTCGCCGAGCGGGGCCGGCTGCGTCCCGGCGTCGCAGGGCCCGCGCTCCCGGCCGCCGCGGGGGGGAAGAGGAGAGAGCCGGCAGATCCGGGAGGCTCCGAGGGGCCGCGGACGGAGGGAAGTTGGCGGGCTCTGGGCGCGGAGCGGGAGCCGCGAGCGCCGCGAGCCTGCCGCGCGCCAGCCAGCCCGGCCCGCCTCGCGGGACACGCGCGCCCGTCCCCGGAGCCCCCGCAGCCGCTAGGCAGCCCCGCGTGGGCCGGAGCGAGCCGCGGGCGATGCACCGAAGGCGGAGGTCTCGCCGAAACGAGGCTTTGGACATAACCCGTGGTTTCTGATGGAGGTGCAGAGTGTTTGGGAACGGGTGAGGAGGAGGCGTGGGTAAATTAATCACACCATGTCTTGGAATATTTCACTCACCATTTTGTGCCTGGGATGACTATTTTATTAATCCCAAAGCTTTCGGTTTTTCAGTCAAGAGGTTCGCTTTGTAACATTACCAAGGGGGGCGGGGGGAATGTGGTTCTTGTATCTCCCTCAGAACAAGCACGCTGAGCCAGCAGCACCAAACAGCTGGAGACGCCACTCCTTGCTAAGTAAACGCAGTAAAGGGGCTTGGGACGAGGTTGCATTAGAAACCAAAGTAACTAAGGAAAGTAACGCGGTGTTCTAGCAAGGGCAATGACACTGGCAAAAAGGCAAACCCATGAGGCAGGTGCGCCCCGGAGCACCCCTACGCTGCTTCCACCTGGTGCGTGTTTATAAAGGCCCCAAAAGTACATCGACCCCATGCAGACCTCCACTTGGCCTCCCATGGACCCCATCGACAGACAAGGACCTCTTCGGGGTAAATTTAGGGAGGAGAGGACTTTTGCTTTTGGTGTCCCAACCCAAAACTCCCCTTTCTTCAGGAACTCCACTTAGTGGATCCTTATCAGGAGTGCTCTTTAAAAGGCTCTGTGTTAATCATTTACTTCTTAATATGACTTCACATCATCTTGCTACCTCTCACGAATAGGCACTTGTTGAGCCTTATCTTTATTGCAAAATGAACGGTGAAGTATCAAAGAAGGGAGTCGCATACCTCAGAGGATCAGCAAGTGAGGATGGCCCAGTCTGCAACCTGGGCTTTCCGTTTACTGAGGTCATGTGTGCATGTGAGGGAGCCCAAATTTGCCGGTTTTGAATGGTAATGTGCTTTCCAATGGAACTTTTCTGCTAGTAGATACGTGGAGCTTCCAAATAAGGAGGTAAAAGCCAATCTAGTTGCTTTCCTTCTGAGTAACTTCTTTAAAGTGGGTGAAGTTAATATTCGTGTAGGATTTCATTTGCAAACTATGTTAATTCTTTCTGCAAATATCTATTAAGGCCATACTGTATGCCAGGCACTCTGGTGCATGCTGGAGGTTGTCCTTCCTTAGGCTGGGCTCCCCCAGAAACAGACCTTGGAGGTAAGGATGTACGTACAAGTGGTACCTACTGGGAAAGTCATCCCAGGAAGCAGTCCAAAAGGAATTGGAAAGTGAGACAAGAGGGAAAAATAAAGTAAAATAAGCCAATGCTGGTGTATTAATGAGCAGGGTACTACTGTGGGCAAGTGGGACTCAACCGCCTGGAGACCTCAGGAGGAAAGTGTGGAACAGCCTCAGAGTGGAACACCCCCAAGGGGCAAGAAATGTGGAAGATGGCTTGGTGGTGGATTGGAAGGCAAGCTGCACTTACAACTTTTCCTTGTACCAGAAGAGAGAAAACCCTGCAGAGATTCCAGCTGCTTCTACCCTGGTAACCTGAGGACACCCTGTCCCTTCTTCCTGTTCCTTAAAGCTTAGTGGGAGGGTCGGTGAAGTTCCATTATGTCTTTTTCCTAAACATTACAATGATACTCTGATTCTATCCTTATTAGCCTGCAATCCACATGGCAAACAGCTGACAGGGGTTTTACACTAGCCGCTCCTTCCCTTTCCAATTCTTGACAACAGGTTATTTGCTCCCTCTTAGGGATAGGTAACCCGCCAAAGCAACTTTTGAGCCCAAATAGAAGGCCTCTGTTGGAAATGAATGGATTAGATTTTCCCCAAGGAAGGGATGTTGTAGGAATCCTCCCAGTGGGACATTTGCTTTCACTTTTTTCAGCAGGAGAGATTTTTTATTTTAGTCAAGCCACAGGATACTCACGGCTCTCTGGGGACAGTAGTGACATTTGCAGAATGGCTGGTCTAGAGTTAGGGCTTTCAAGCCAGCCCCTAATATTCCTGGGCTTGGAGCAAAAGTATAAATGGAGACACATCATACTAAATATTGCAAAGCTATTAATCTAGCTAGCACGTAATTATATATATGTCGTATCTTCCTATCCTGACAAATTCAACAACAGTATTGAAAGATAAGAAAATCTATAGTTTTTATATGACAAAAGTCAGCAAAATGATTATCAAAGACATCTAAATATGTCATTGTGTATATCTAGATTTTCTGGTGATTGTATGGATAAGTGGTAAAAGCATAGGTGATTCATACATTATTATATATTTACCTTATAAAATTGATTTTCCCCTTTATTTTAGTAAAATCACTAATATGTTGCTATAATCAAGATTGTCACAGGGGCACTTGGGTGGCTCAGTTGGATAAGTGTCCCACTTGGGCTCAGGTCATGATCTTGCAGCCTGTGAGTTCAAGCCCGGTGTCGGGCTCTGTGCTGACAGCTTGGAGCCTGGAGCCTGCTTCGAATTCTGTGTCTCCCCCTCTCTCTCTGACTCTCCCCTACTTGTACTCTCTCTCTCTCTCTCTCTTTAAAAAATTAATAAACATTAAAAAACAAAAAAAGATTGTCACATAAGTTGTGTTCCAGTGTCAGCAATGATCTGACACTATGCTGTTCTGTATGTAGAACCTAGCCACATCTCAGTTTTGTTCTTCAGTGACACAAGTGCTCAGTGGCCACATATGGCTAGTGGCCACTGAATTGGATAGCACCGATACAGAACATTTTCATTATCACAGGAAGGTCTATTAGACAACAATGCTAAAAGATTAGTGTATTTCAATTATACAAAATTTGAGTATATATTTTCGTCAAAAGTGTAAATTAAAATTTCCAAATCAGAAAAGTAAAATTAGTGTCGTGTAATTGTTGAAAGTTCTTTTCTTCCAAATGGCTCAAAGTTATGAGAATTAAATACAAACTACAGATTCTGATCAGAATGCTGATATTTAAATAAAAATTTATCAGAAAAAGCTTAAAATTTTTACTTCATATTTAAAAATGCAATTATACCTTATTAAATTTCTTACTAAAATGGAAAACTTGTGGCAATTCTAGCATTCAACATCCCCCATTTGTCAATGTAAAGAATCAGTATCATGTTTCACATATCTTATAACTACATATCTACCATTTTAATAGCAATATTATTTAATTTTGCGACACGTTCCTCAATCACCATGTTCAACTATTTGCAAATACTATGCTAATGTGTCAGTCTTTCCAGAACCGTGGATTAGAACATGAGAAGAAGCAAGAAAATTGATGGTTGGCACTCCCTGGAAATGCTACTCATTATTTTAGACAAATATACTTGCTATCTGAAAGAAAGGACTTGATTTGGAATTAATTTGACTTTTAACTAAATGTCTCCACCACTAGGACTGTCCACCTGCCACGTTAGGGCACACCAAAAACCTTCACAGTGCTGTTTCAAGGCTGTGGGACACAGTTGTGATGTTTTTCTGGGGCCTGAACAGAAGTTCATTTTGAGATTGGATATTTAGGGTTTTGTTTTATGCTCTCTCAGCACTGAGCACCAGATCCCTAGTGACCGAGGTGACCATGTGTCCCTTAATAAATTCATTTCTACACGTTGTGATACTCAGGGACCTGTGAGGTGCACACCCCGGGGCAGGAGCTCACTTTGCCGGGTCTGCAGGGAGAACGGCCAACCATCCTTATACAGTGATGATGTCTTTAGCAGCGATAACATGAGACGTGTCCAAACCCCACCAAAGTCAAGATGTATATTAAAAAAAAGAAAACTTACCTGGTCCCAACTCATGCCTACCTATCTGAAATGTTATGCTGAATTTGGAGGTCAACCACATGCAGAAAGTTCCTAATCCATCCAAAGTGGCCACACTGGCCAAAAATCCTGGACAGAATCATTTAAATACTCCCCAGAGTCACTTAATTGGGGCTATCAGACCTCACAGAAAAGGAGAAGACTGACATTGTTTCTATTACTCATATTCTCATTTGTGGGCCTTACTACAATGATTTAATTCCCATTTTTAGAGATGCATTTAGATTATGAAAGTATTTTCAAATAATAAGAAATGTAAATAAGCATGCTCATATAGGTTTCCACAATAGTGTGCTGTGTTCTCTTTCATTGATCAAAGATAGCATGTCCTCGAAAAAAAAAAATGAAAAGAAGGAAAGAGGGAGGGATGGAAAAGGGAGGGAGGAAGAATGGACGGAGGGAAGGAAGGTGGAAGAGAGGGACTCAGAGAAGGAGAAAGCAGCTCAGAATTTGGAGTCCACTTTCATGGAGGCCCACCTGCGTGATTTAAATTAGTTACTTTCTGTCTCCTGGCTCGTAGAAATGGTATTACATGTGGGGCGCCTGGGTGGCGCAGTCGGTTAAGCGTCCGACTTCAGCCAGGTCACGATCTCGCGGTCCGTGAGTTCGAGCCCCGCGTCGGGCTCTGGGCTGATGGCTCAGAGCCTGGAGCCTGTTTCCGATTCTGTGTCTCCCTCTCTCTCTGCCCCTCACCCGTTCATGCTCTGTCTCTCTCTGTCCCAAAAATAAATAAACGTTGAAAGAAATGGTATTACATGTGAAAGCTCTGTGTGAACTCGGAGGCACTGACCCTGATCACTTATTGCATTGATCTCTGGTTAAACAAGGCTTGAAGTGAGCATCACATTGCAGAGCCCTGTGCTGCACACACTGTACTTCTTTTCAGACGGGAGAGGAGCAGGCACAACTTTTCACCCGGGACTTCACTTCACAGGTGTGCTCACTTATGAATGTATATACAGAAGTCCCCCCTTATCCCTGGTTTCTCCCCATCATTCCAGTTGTCGCGGTCAAACCCCACCACCACACCGCCCCAGCAGAAGCAGATGATCCTTCTTCTGACATACGGTCAGATGGTCAGTAGCAGCCTAACACTGCACCACATTCCCATGCCCTTTCCTCACTTCATCCGTCACGCAGGCATTTTCTCATCTCACAGCATCACAAGAAGGGTGGCACCATAAGGCATTTTGAGAGGGGGCCTGGGTGGCTCAGTCGGTTAAGCATCCCACTTCGGCTTAGGTCATGATTTCACAGTCTGTGAGTTGGAGCCCCATGTCGGGCTCTGTGCTGACGGCTCAGAGCCTGGAGCCTGCTTCAGATTCTGTGTCTCCCTTTCTCTCTGTTCCTCCCTCACTTGTGCACTCTCTCTTTCTCTCTCTCTCTCTCTCTCTCTCTCTCTCAAAAATAAACATTAAAAATATTTTTTAAAAAGATACTTTGAGACAGAGACCACATTCACATAACTTTTATGACAGTATATTGTTATAGTTGTTCCCTGCTATTATTGGGTTTTGTTGTTAATCTCTTACTATGCCTAATTTATAAATGGATTTTTAAATTTTTTTGAAGTTTACTTATTTATTCTGAGAGAGACAGTGACAGCATGAGCAAGGCAGGAGCAGAGACAGAAGGAGAGAATCCAAAGGCTCCATGCTGCCAGCACACAGCCTGACACGGAGCTCGAACCCACGAAACCATGAGATCATGACCTGAGCTGAAACCAAGAGTCAGAAGCCCAACTGGCTGAACCACCCAGGCACCCCTATAAATGGAATTTTTAACATAGGTATGTATACATAGGGGAAAAAAAACATGGTATACGTAGGGTTCAGGACCAACTGTGGCTTCAGGCATGCACTGGGGGTTCTTGGAAGGTATTCCCATTCCCAGAAGATAAGGGGCCGGGGCGGGGGGGGTGCTGCTGTACCCGAAACTGGAGAGAATAGGATGAAAATCATTAGCTTTTCACAGGGGTCAGAAGAAACCAGGTCATTTAAACTTTCACCAGTGAAGCCCTGTTCTCACCTGAACAGAAGAAAAAAGAACGAGGGCAGGTGCCCTTTTTTGTAGCTGTTTATATCCCACCTGAGGTCAGAACCTGTCACTGACAAAAGGCAAAGCTCATCCAAGCATAGTTCAAAGCCACTTTTGTATAAAGGCTTAAATCACTAGGATGAATTTTTAGATGCCCCAGGAATTCCTTCTCATGGCCTAATTAAAAGGGGAGAAGTAATAGGTTTTCATTCTTTGCTTTGCCCACAATACCCTCGGAATATAAATTAATCTCCTGAAATGTTGATACTAGGGCAGTACATTTGCATATTCTTTTTAAAAATCTTAACCCTCGCACTGTTAGTCTGTGTGACGTTGAGCAAGTCATTTAACCTCTCTGTGTTTCCACTTCCTTATCAGTAAAATGAAGGTAATAATTGTGCCCATTTCGCAGAGTTATAAAAATTCAATGGTATAATAATGTGAAGTGTTTAATACAGTCCCTGCCGCCTTATTAGTGACGTATAAGATGTTGTTAATAACCACTGACTTTTAAGATCAAATACTAAAGAGAGTCTAGTAGGCAGGGAGTTCTATGCTGGGGTTCTGTGCAGGTGGAGATAGGGTAGAAGCATCTGACCAGGCCCAGAGACCAGTTAACTGGGAAGACCTTCAACAGATATTCCTGTCCCTGCTTATCAGAGTCTTCTTTGAGCTTCCTAGCTGATAGATCCAAGAGCTGACTATGTGCAATAAAACTACTCCGTGTATCATGGCAGGCCCTTCCTGTGTGCTTATCCGCAAAATGAGAACAGTTTCTGTCCTGACTACCCTACTGCACTGTAAGGGAGTGAATGTCAGTGTGCACAAACATCCTTTATAAACGGGGCCCTCCGTGACTGGGCTTCAAGTCTCGTTGGTAGCCCTTCTACTCTGTTTTACCACCTGAGGCCAAAAGTTCACGATTTGCAAATAAGTCATATTTTTTTTAACCTATTTCTGATTGGAACGTTTACCTTTTCTCTATTTTATGTCAAAGAGGTCGGCAGGTTGATGTTCTCGACAAACTCCTCCCTCCTTTGTCATGCGGTCCGTAGTGAGGTGGGCCCTCCATGGCCGTCTGAATGTTCTAGAAGATAGCATTTTTTTTTTTTAACGTTTATTTATTTTTGAGACAGAGAGAGACAGAGCATGAACGGGGGACGGTCAGAGAGAGGGAGACACAGAATCCGAAACAGGGTCCAGGCTCCGAGCTGTCAGCACAGAGCCCGACGTGGGGCTTGAACTCACGGACCGTGAGATCATGACCTGAGCCAAAGTCGGCCGCTCAACCGACTGAGCCACCCAGGCGCCCCTAGAAGATAGCATTTTTACAGCCAGGGCCAACCTGGAGGTCCCAGGAATAGCAGATACAGGAAGGGGCCCGCTGGAGAATCCCTGGGACAGTCTGGTCTCTGTGGTCTCTGCGGGTCGTTTTGTATACGGTGTGGGACACAGCTCAGGGTGACTTTGCTGCCCTGTGCGGGCACAACACTAGGGCTACTTTACCCTGAGGCACACTCTGGGGAAACAGGTCATGCGGTACCCTTTCCTTCCGCTCCTGCATCCTGCTTGAGGGGAGACAACTGTCTGCCCACGAAGCACTCCTCTGACCAGAATAGCCTGTCAGCCCTGCCCCTCCCTCCGGGACAAGGGAGCCAGCCGCTGGCTTTTTCCTGTCTGGTAGCTGGGCTCTACAGACCAGCAGCACAGGCAACATTACAAACACAGTAACCACCCTCCCACCCACACATCAGGGGTGGTTGTCAGGCTGGTTCCTTAGATATGGAAAAAGACAAAGAAGGAAACTGATCTGCAAAGATTTCATCGCAGTCCCCTGGTGGTCACTCGACAGTCACTCTACTTCTTATGTGTAAGTCAAGAAGTCCTGGAAGAAAATGCTTTCTGTAATCTCTTCTCGGAGCTGAGAAGTTTCAGAGGTCTGCTAGCTCACTCGGAGAGCATGAAATGACACTTTGCTGTCTGAATCACGGTCAGTTCAAAGGCAAAGGCACCAGCTAGCTCACCCGCAGCAGCTACTTTCCACGTGGGGGTTCGTTAAAGGAGAGAGTGACTTTGTGTCCCTCTTTTTTTTCCCCCAGAGGCTTTGAACTAATGTGTTATATTAGCTCTTGTGCCTTTGTATAAAACAACTGTTTTTCTCAGAACACAGTTTGGAGGTTAGTGAGATTTTCCAAAACTTGGGGTGGCAATCATGGTCCTGTGTCCTGTCCCCGTGGATTCTTATTTCCTTTTTATTTCGCTTTCTTTAAAACAAATCCTTTGAAGTCAATAGGTATGTTCCTTAAAGCTCTGCTTGACTAATACTATTAAGAAATGTTACGCTACGTTGTCAGTCCTACCTCAGATTAAATTATTGCAACAATGGAGTCCTAGGCCCTGTGATCTGTAACAAGGCTGAGTTTCCCGTAGAATATGAAAAAAACATTTCACTGCGAACATCAAAGAAAAGATCATCTTTTCTTTCTCTTCATCTTAGATATTTTAAAGTTTCCAAATGTTGCATTTGAATTGAAGATTTCTAGACAGTCATTACTGTCAAGTTGAGACAAGCCTTAGAGGAAAACATTCAAACTTATTTCAGTGTGATTTGGGGGCTAACATTTACTGGAGGCTTACTATGAAAAAAGTATTCTGCCAGGGCATCGAAACTCTGAAACACATGTATGTTTGTTATGCCTGTTGTAGAGATGAGGAAGCTGAGCATTAGAAATCGAATGATTAGGGGTGCCTGGGTGGCTCAGTCAGTTGAGCGTCCAACCTCAGCTCAGGTCATGATCTTGGAGTTCGTGACTTTGAGCTCACAACTGGCTCAGTGCTGACAGCTCAGAGCCTGGAGCCTGCTTCAGATTCTCTGTCTCCCTCTCTCTCTGCTCCTCCCCTGCTCACTCTGTCTCTCTCTCAAAAATAAATATTTTTAAAAACTTTTTTTTTTTTTTTTAACAGAATGACTTAGGGGCACCTGGGTGGCTCAGTCTGTTAAACATCCATCCAACTTCTGCTCAGGTCATGATCTCGAGGTTCATGAGTTCAAGCCCACATTGGGCTCGGTGCTAAAAATAGCTCAGAGCCTGAAGCTGCTTCAGATTCTGTGTCTCCCTCGAGCTCTACCCCATCCCTGCTGGCACTCAGTCTCCGTCTCTCAAAAATAAATAAAAAATGTTTTTAAAAAATTTTTGTAAACATAGAATGACTTAGATCTCATGTAGATAAGACAATACGAGTAGACCACGGTTGTTCAGCTACTAACTGGCAGTGCTGCGATTTGTAGGCAAATATTCTGATTTCCTGAGGTCCTTTTCCTGACCACTCTGTTGCATTTCCATCTTCATCTGTGTCTCTTTTCCTACCATAAATTCATTATCAAAAATAAATAAATAAACAAATAAATAAATAAATGAATTCATCATCAAACTGTTGTCTAACTTGCCATTCTTTGGCTGCTGTACCCATCTTTGTTTATATGATGATCTAAAAGCTTCCGTCTGTCATCTCTTCCTCAAAGATAATAGAGTCAGGATTGCAATCATCGGTAGATAACAGAGAACCCAGCCAACACTGGCATATAGAACAATGGCTGAAGGTAGAGGTTTGAGTAACACACTGCCTGAGGTCAAGTCCAACTTCTGCACTCACTGAGTATCTTGGGTACATTTTTCAACCTTTCTATGGTTCAGTGTGCTCATCTGAAAGCTGGAATAACAATGGTGCTCACTTTTTTAAGCTCTTAAGAGGATTAACTATAAATTCAAGTCAACCTCTTAGAAAATGCTAATAAAATAAGTTGCCATTGTATAGTTTCTCACATGGGGGTAGACAGCTCCGGTGGTACAGCCACATCACCATGCCATCGAGGACCCAGATTCCTCCTGTCTTTACTGCTCATTCTCAGCCTTGCAAAACATAAGTGGCCCCCTCTGCATTCCAGGCAGAAAGAAAGGAAAGGCGCCAGATCAGATGACTTCTTCTTGTGGACTTTTGGATTTTATTTGGGAAGGGCGGGCCTCCTAAATGACTTCCTCCTATAGCCTGTCAGTAAAAATGGTGTTATATGGCCAGCCCTCACTTCCATGGTGGCTGGGAATTTTAGCTTTGCGTTTTCCAGGCTCTCTGGTGGAGGAAGGCAGGGTAGAATGTTTGGGAATGGTTGTTGAGTGGACTGACCCCTAATACCACCCAAAAGTCCCAGTTCATGCCCCACCTGCACATCTATCCTAATTAACAACTTCAAGGACATGACTTATACTATTCCTTTGGAATTATTTTATGGTTCTTTCTGCCTGGGAACCGTACTTTTATATGGTTGGTTTTACCTGAGCCTTCAGGTTCCAATTACCGCCTTCTCTGTGGAAAACAATTCTCTAACCACCCCAATAAATACAGGTCTCTCCTCTTATCTTTTTACGTAGCACGTTGTTTGTTTCCTTCAAAATGCTTCATTCATTTGGCAAGGTTAGAGGGATGGTATTCTTTATACTCCCAATAAGCAGTTTTTTCCTTGCCTTTTCTCCTTGCCACACCACTACAAACCCTACTGAGAGGGCAGAATGGTGTCACCTCAGAGAGGAGGAAGATATACTGTGAAAATTCATGTCAAAGAGAAGAGGAGGTGGAGAGCCAACCCCTTCCTGCCACAGCGAAATATCGGAATTAAAAAGGACCTAAAGGAGACAGAAGGGGCTGGATGTCAAGCCTGAGGTGCCCAAGCACATTGGGGTCAATGGCCCAATTTGAAAGAAGAGTCTGAGAAGATGGCATACCTCTCAGAGACACCCCAAATTTAACATGGCACTAATCTAAGCGGGTCAGCCATAGTCACTGAGTAGCTACCTAGGAAAGTACTTCAATTTTGTTGAGGGAGTGAATGAATGAATGAATGAATGAATTGTTTTGAATAACAAATTTTGACAGGATGTGAATATCCCATATTTTATTGGGTTTGAGAGCTTGAGCTCACTACAGTATAACTATGACATGATGTTTTGTTTCCTCAAAAGATGACGACTCCTTCAGGGCAAAGATTGTATTTTTCTTCTTTGCATCTTCTTTGGGGACCCCACCGGGGTACTCCATGGGTCTTTGTTAGTTGATTGAATAAGGGGCTGAAGATAAAAAATAACAGAATTAGAAAGCGACAAAGGATGATAGATTCCAAAGTTACCTGTATTTTTTCCTCAGCAGAAAAGAGAGATCCTAGTTGATGTTGTCTGTTCACTTTAGGTTTTGGTGCTACTTTAATATAGAAGAATGGTCATGAAGATACTAAGATTCCCAGAGGACAACTAAGATAAGGAAATCAGTATTTAACCTTAAGAAATAAGGCTTTGTGCGTAGATAACGGCTTATGTCATAAGCATCCTCACCAGGGAATCCAATTGGGTGTCTTGAAATCTTGATTAAATTTCCAGGTTTCATTCTGTTTCCCTAACCATCGATTTACCCGGAATTTTTTAAACTGTTGGCTTGACAGAAGCTGGGATCTCTTATTCTTGTCAAATACTGTCATTTTTGTCAAATTATGTGGACATTTTCAGCTTCCAGAATAACTCTGGTGCTCCTTTGCTCTCCTTGTCCTCTGTTCATTCAAACAGCTCCATTAGGCTCTGTGTGGCACACAGAAGCTCTGCATCTAATGCCACCCCTTGCTGGCAGGGTGACCCCTGGGCACGTGCACCTCCACCATCCTAGGCTTCTGGGTTTTTTTTTTTTTTAATGTTTATTTTTATTTTGAGAGAGAAACAGAGAGAGTGTGAGTAAGGGGAGGGGCAGAGAGGTGGGGGGGGGAGAGAGGGGAGAGAGAGAGAGAGAGAGAGAGAGAGAGAGAGAGAGAATCCCAAGCAGTCTCCACACAGTCAGCACAGAGCCCAATGTGGGGTTCGATCCCACAAACCACGACATCATGACCTGAGCCGGAATCAAGCCGAATCAACCGACTGAGCCACCCAGGAGCCCCAATCCTAGGTTTCCATTTAGATAAAAGGACCAACAATATCTGCCTTAACTGACTCATGAAAGTATCAGGCGAATGAAGTGAGATTCATGTGAAAACTTTATATGGTGTAAAGTGGTATACAGATGAAAATTATTGTATCTTATAAATGGTATCATGAGCCTATATCTCATTTCCTTTTTATAGGAAAAGATATTGAGAGCAGAAAGGCCAACAAATTTATCAGTGCTTTGGGTCAAAGCTGTTATATCAAACTCACACTTTTACTTTTGCCTCTTCCTGAAAGCCCCAAATAATGATAATCATAATAGACATAGGCAAAAGGGAAAGAAAATGGGATTAAGCCACAAAGACAATAAATGGGAGAACAAGCAATGGCAACTAAATTTTGAAAGTGGGGAAGCAGGAAGAAGGCCGGCAACTTAGCCAGCAGGACAAGGGAAAACAAATCGTGAGCTGGCATTTGAGAAACCCAAGAACCACCCCAATCTGTACCACTAAAGACCCAATGGCTTCAGGAAGTGGGGTAAAGTGGGCTGCAAACAGAAGGATTGGTAAAGTGGGCTGCAAACAGATGGAGCTGACAGCCACCTACCCGCGTCATCCTTTCCTCACGTAGCCAGCTGATCTGCTCTGGCTAAAGGCTAGAGGTTAATGCTCTGGCAAAGTCATGACAGTCAGTGTCTGCACTGCTTGGAGACATCAGGTATAGCTAAGGGTGGGAATTACCATGTTGAAGACAGAGCTTATGCGGCAGTGTAGGGCATGAATTTTGAAACCCATTTTTCCCATTCAGCTTCCAGAACATGGACAACCAGGCTTTTACTCTCCAGATAGAAGGTGGGAAGATTCTTTGAGGACTCTGACCAGACCAAGAGATAATTCCTGGGGTTATTCTGACTTTGGGGTTCCCACAATGAAACCATACAGTAGCTAACTAAAGGTGATAAGCTTCACCCGCATTCTTGGAACTTCCTGTCAGCTTCATAACCCCCCTTCTTTTTCTTTTGCCAGTTTAGAGCTCTACTGAGGTACAGGTTGCAATCATAAAATAATGCCCCACTTTTATTTATTTATTTTTCCCCCAGGATTTATGCGGTTCATTTCACTGTCAGTCTTACAAGTAAGTCACTGAGGTTGGGCAAAGCCAGGGGATAATAACTTTTTTTTTTTTTTATTTTTTTTTTTTCAACGTTTATTTATTTTTGGGACAGAGAGAGACAGAGCATGAACGGGGGAGGGGCAGAGAGAGAGGGAGACACAGAATCGGAAACAGGCTCCAGGCTCTGAGCCATAAGCCCAGAGCCTGACGCGGCTCGAACTCACGGACCGCGAGATCGTGACCTGGCTGAAGTCGGACGCCCAGGCGCCCCGATAATAACTTTTAAATCCCAAGCACTTTCATCCAGTGACAACCCAATTAGCAAGACCCTGTTGCTGAGCGGAGGGCTGTGAGGCCACCCCAGGACCCACAGCACATGTACTGATGTTAAAAATCCTTTCCCAGAGGCACTAAGGGGGAATCAAATGCCCCACTTTTTCTTTTTTTTTTTTTTTTTGGCTGAAAATAACTAAAAGTTATTTAAATATTAAGGTTAAGAAAAAAAAAAAAAGGTGAGGAAGACTCATGAGATTTAGTTTGGCCAGTCTACGGTCATACCACCCTGAACGCGCCCGATCTCATCTGATCTCGGAAGCTAAGCCGGGTTGGGCCTGGTTAGTACTTGGATGGGAGATTTAGTTTGGCCAAGTCATCCAGATGGTGCTGCAGAGCCATTTTTGGGTTTCGTGATGAAAGGGGGTAGGGGGAAGGCTTTCCACCACGCAACAAAGGAGCACATTTGTTACAAGGCCGAGACTATCCCCCCCACCCCCCACCCCCACTGCAGCTAAAGGCCCACAAAGCAGTGAATCGAATGCCCGCTTTTAAATATGAGCAGAGAACCAGAGACTACCAGAAAGCTGAGGAAAATCTCTAATATGAAACATCATATTAACTGAAAACAATAAGAAACAGAAAACACCAACACCAGTTATTGGAGAAAGACATGAAAACTTAAAAAGAAGCTACTGCTAACATTCTTAGAGCAATGAGATAGAGCCTCTTTCAAATAAGAACAGGATGCTACCGTATAAAAGGAATATCCAGAGGACAAAAATGAATTCCTGGAAGTTAAAGCTACAATAGCCGAAATTAAAGATTCAATAAGAAGGATGGGAAATAAAGCTGATGAACTCACTTGTGAAAGGAGAACAGATTTAATTCCTATGGAAGAACGACAGAAAGACAAAGAGATGAAATAAAGGAAATGTATTAGGTGAGGAACATTTATCATCCAGAAAATGAAGTTCCAAAGGGAAAGAAAAGAGAAAACTGTGGGAAAGAAATCCTCAGCAAATATAGCCAGAAAGCTTCTCAGAAATGAAGGACACAGCTCTCCAGATTCAAAGAGCCCTTTGAGTACCAAGCATAATGGAGGAAAATAGACGTAGACCAAGGCACATGGTGGTGCAATTCCAGAACAGTGAGACAAAGAACAGATACCACAAGCTTCCAGAGAAGGAAAAAATGGCTTCAGGAAATGGATTGTGAAGCAGAATGACTTCAACCTCTCAGTAAGCACTCAAAAGGCTAGAAAACAATAGAACAAAGCTGTCAAAATTCTGCAAGGGAATTATTTCCTGTCTGGAATTGCGTTCCTGGCCATACTACAATGAAGTGTGAGGGTGAAATTAAAACTTGTTCAAATATGCAAAGTTTCAGAACAATAAACTCCTTCTAAGGAAACTACTGACAGCAAACCAAGCATCAAAAGAGCATAGCGTTTGAGATACACGAGATTCAACACAAGAAAGAGAATTCTCAGGATTATAATGTAGGGAGATCTCAGGATGACAGCTGTGAGGAAGACCAAGGAAGACTGGATGGAGTCAGCAGGTCCGTAAGAGGTGTCTCCAAGAAGATGAAATTAATAGAATACTTTAATGTGTTTAAACATACTGAGAGGAGATTTAGATATTGGTAGCTAGGGTTTGGAATAAACTAGCGATAGAAATTAGATGATCAGAACAATAAACACTTATCTGACCAAAATGAGGACATAAGTGTGTTGAGAGAATGGGAGCACAGAAGTGTAGTTTCCACCGTGTAGGGGTAAAGGGGTGGTGGTTGTGAGAGGTAATGATGACAGAGAGCTGAATGTTTATCTTCCAAGGTGGACAATCAATAGCAAAGTCTTAAATTAGCAGTATGTAAACATGATATTTAGATATGTGAAGATCAATATCAAAAGAAATGGCCAAGAGTTGAACGCAATTGCCCCTAAGAATAGGAAGTGTGTGTGTGTGTGTGTTGTCATAATGTGCTCATCATTACAGATTTTGTGCATATGGAACTATAACACAACTATAAACTCAATTCCTTAAAGTCAGCTAAATTGCCAAACTATATTTTTGTTATAGGGGAAAACATTATAGTTTCTCAACCCTAATTTGTTCTTGTTCATTGGAATATACAATTTGCCCCATTTCTAAGCATTTGAGACACTGAATTTACAAATGGGCAGTGGCCAGACCAAATATAAAAACAGAACTCTGACCCACAACCTGCAGCAGCCAGTCTAGGAAACCAACCCATGACCTACAGTAACCAGCCCAGGGAGCCAACCTGCTTTAATTCAGCCTTGTAGAAAATCAGACTGTTACCCCATATAACAATTGGCTCCAAGTGGCCAGAACTTGGTTAATAACTGACAGCTGTTCTAGTTTTTATTCCTGCTTCCAACTAGGACCAACCAGTGACAGCCAAATTCGCACTCCTAACCAATCACAAAGAATGCCTCTCTTCTAGTTAGTCTGCTTATGGCTCCCCCATGCCATGATTCTCCAAGCAGGGCAAACCTGAAGCCATGTCTTCTTCCCACCATAAAGCCTTCCCTGTCCTCTACCCGCCTTTGTGTCCTGGGCAAACACAAGTGATGGTACCTGCCACTCTTGCTACAGCAAGATCTTAATAAATACCCTTTATTCTCATTTGGGTGGTCTTCATTTGTTTCCACGCACTATTCTGAAGCATTGCAAATTTTCAAAGACTAAAAAGCATTTCATTTGTCAAGAATTGATGCCAGCTTGACATTGGCCTTAGCAACATGTTTCTGATATGTCTTTTCAGGCAAGGGAAACAAAGACAAAGAGAAACTAGTGGGACTATACCAAAATAAAAAGCACAGCAAAGGAAACCATTAACAAAATAAAAAGTAACCTACTGAATGGGAGAAGATATTTGTAAATGATGTATCTGATAAGGGGTTAGTATCCAAAATATATAAATAACACCAAAAAAACCACTAATAATCTGGTTGAAAATGGGTAGAGGATCTGAATAGACTTTTTTTCCAAAGAAGATATACAAATGCCAAAAGATACATGAAAAGATGCTCAATATCACTAGTCATCAGAGAAATGCAGATCGAAACCACAATGAGATATCACCTTACACCTGTCAGAATGGCTGGAATCAAAAAGACAAGAAATAACAAGTGTTGGAGAGGATGTGGAGAAAAAGGAACCCTCAGGCACCATTGGTGGGAATGTAGATTAATACAGCCACTGTGAAAAAACAGTATGGAGATTCCCCAAAAAATTAAAAACAGAAATACCATACAATCCAGTATTTCCACTATTGGGTGTTTATCCGAAGAAAATGAAAACTCTAACTCAAAAAGATATAGGGGCGCCCGGGTGGCTAAGTCAGTTAAGCGTCCGACTTCGGCTCAGGTCATTTTCTCACAGTCTGTGAGTTCGAGCCCCACGACGGGCTCCATGCTGACGGCTCAGAGCCTGGAGCCTGCTTCGGATTCTGTGTCTCCCTCTCTCTCTGCCCCTCCCCTGCTCATGCTCTGTCTCTCTCTGTCTCAAAAATAAATAAAAACATTTAAAAAAAAAAAGATATATACACCCTTATGTTTACTGCAGCATTTTTTAAAATAGCCAAGATATGGAAGCAACACAAGTATCCACTGACAGAAGAGTAGATAAAGAAGATGTGCTGTATATATACACTGTGGAATATTACTCAGCCATAAAAAAAAAATGAGAGCTTGTCATTTGGGACAACATGAAGAACCTAGAGGGTATTATGCTAAGTGAAATAAGTCAGACAGAGAAGGACAAAGAGCATATGATTTCACTTATATGTGGAATCTAAAAAATGAACAAAGAGAAACAGACTCATAAATACAGAGAACAAACTGGTGGTTGCCAGAGGGGCAGGCGTGGTGGGGGAGGGGATGGGTAAAATGGGAAGGGGCCTAAGAGACACAAACTTCCAGTAATAAAATAAGTAAGTTGTGGAGATGAAAAGTACAGCCTAGGAAATATAATAAATTGAGGGCGGATGATGGTGACACTTGTGGTGGGCATGGAATGCCATGTGGAGTTGTTGGGTCACTGTGTTGTGCACTTGAAGCTAATGTGGCATTGTGTGTCAACTACACTTCAATATTAATTAACCAATTAATTAATAATCCTAGGAAAAACAGTAAGTCTCTGCTGTATCCTAAACACCTATAATGAGTATTCAATCAGTATGTATTGAATTAAATAAATTAAAAAATAAAGGGTCATTGTATCAATGAAAAAAAAAGGAATGTCAGCTAAACCTACAATCCAAGTTCAAAAAGTCTTAACTTTTTGACAAGTTCTTACATTTATTCACTCATATATTGTACTCTGTCTCCACATGTCAAGAACTGCACTGTGTGTTATGTGTTCTGGAAGATACGAATTAGATAAGTTGAGTATGTCCCTTAATTGGATTTAGTAATTTTCGAGTTTCTTAAATTCAGACAAAGTTATCTCAGGTTTGGATAAGTCGCTTTAAATTGTATTTATGCTTTTGAGCAAATGAACATAATTTTAAAGAGCAAGTTGCCAGAAACAGAGATCAAGTTAGTGTTACACTGTTATACTTTCTTATTTTACCTTTTTTTTTTTTTTTTTTCTTAAATTGCCCAATGTAAAACTTCTGACTGAACTGTCCTGGCATGTTTCTAAAGTGTGCTTTTTTAATTTTAACCCCCTTGAAGAAATCTTCTCTTATGTTTACTAATATAAATATAAATGTTAAGTGTATTTCATTTACACACATTATCCTCTTTGTGCTTTAGAATTGAATTCCAGATGTCCTATTAAGGGGCACATATATGATTATGGAAAATTATTCTATTGAAAATAACAGTAGTTTTTATAATGATGTAAATCTGAGAAAGCAAAAGAAATTGAGGTTGGAAAACAGATGTAGTCACTAAAAAACTGTGTGCACATGGTAAACTGGTTTTTAGCAAGATTCAAATAATGCAATCAGTGGGAATTTGACTAGTCCGTGGAGTTGTCAAAGGCATGTGGGATGTACGAATAATAGCTAGAAATTTGTTGTGGACACGAGGCTATTAAGCTTGTCTCCTGCTGCATTCAATATGGTAGTAAAAACTATTATTAAATAACTGATTTTATAGCAACTGTTAAAATTATTTGGCCAAAGTATAAATTAAAGTTTATGACGGATGCAAATGTATGTCTTAAGATGTAAAATACTAATTTAGGTTCCTTTCCCATTTTAAAATAACCACTCAGACGAAAGAACAGTGATTACCAAAATAAGAGCAAATTAATAAGGCTGCCAGGAAGGCTTCACAAAAGTCTGAAACAGTAAATGTGACTTTGCTTTTCAAACACAGAATCCCACAGTTATCAAGGATCTCTTCCCTAGCTGAGTGCATATAACTCACATCAGCAGTAATGGGGTTGACACACGTGAAATCCTGAGGACCAACTAAAGGGCACAAATGATAGATCTGATCCACAGACCCTTCTGTGCCACATGCAGATGTGTAGAGGGTGGGTGGACACCCACCACATATGGAAAGGTGGAACTGATTTGGGCCGCCTGCGTGGCTCAGTTGGTTGAGCTTCGGCTCAGGTCATGATCTTGCAGTTGGTGAGTTCCAGCCCCGCTTCGGGCTCTGTGCTGACAGCTCAGAGCCTGGAGCCTGCTTTGGATTCTGTGTCTCCCCCTCTCTCTCTGCCCCTCCCCCGCTCAAGCTCTCTCTCACTCTCAAAAATAAAATAAACATTTAAAAAAATGAAAAAGAAAAAAAAAAAGAACTGTAACTGATTAACCAAATGGTGTTGGTTAACCTTTTAGTCCTTTTAGTTATAACCTTTATAACCTTATAACCTTATAACCTTATAACCTTATAACCTAAGTTTAGTTATAACTTATAACCTTATAACCTTTTAGTTATAACCTTTTATAAACCTTTGTTTATACCTAAGCAGGGGCTGAAATAAAACTTGTCCATTTACAAAAGACAAAGTTCTTTAGCAAATGAATGGACTCACTGAATGTGACATTCTATGTATCATTGAAGCTTTCCGGAAATGACAGATTCTCAGGCCCCACCTTGTATTTTCAGTCTCCAGGGCTGCTTGCTGGGTGTGGTATTTTCTAAAGTTCCTCAAGTGAGTAGAGGTTTGGGGGTCCAGGCAGGGTGTGAGAAACTGTAACAATCCCCTGGAATCTAACTTGGTATTTGGCAAAAAGTAAACACATTATGTATATTTAAGGAGAGATCCATTGTAAGGAATATTTTTAAGTACATGTACAGTTCAGGAAGCGAAAATTCTTAGGAGCATAAAGGAAGTTGGAAGATACTCCGGAAGTCCTAGAATCTGAGTTTTAATAATTAATCTGTCTGATTGTTGCCTGGGAGAGGTTTGAAAAGATTCGTGAAGGCTCTCACCTCACTACTGAATCCAAATTTCTGAGAACGGGGCCTGGAAACCTGTATAGTTTAAAATTTTGTAAACACATTTTAAGATTTGAGAATTCTAATTTTTCTCACTAAACATCCTTGTTCTTTCAGTACTGCCTCAAATGGCATGGTTTCCTGCCGTTCATCACCAGGTCACTGTTTTTTTGGACCAAACATCATTTACTTGAGTCTCACTGCAAGTACAGTGACCACTCTGGAGATGAGGTCCAAGGTCGTTCCTGCAGGCCTGGACTCTGCTGATCTGTCCAAGAACCATGATTCAGTTAACTCCTGTGGTAACTTTTTCACATTTTTGGCTCATGTCGATCAAGAAATTAACCAAAATTAAGTTGTTTGTTTGTTTTTTAAGAAAGTGCTGTTAGTCCATAGTTTCCTCATCTTGGGTTTGTGAAGCTAAATGTTAATCTACAATAGAGGCCACTTCAAATTGGTTTCATTAGATTTAGTTCAAGATCCAGCTTGTCGGTTTCATTTTGGATTTGGTCATTCAATATATAATCTTTGTTTCTCCCAGTTCATGTTGTTAGGATGTCCTTGGAAACACAGTAGAGGGGACGGCCATCTTGCCAGAGCAACCCAATGAAAAGCCCCTAGTAGGGTGCCAGAACGAATTGGAGGTCAACCAATCACCCAGGGACAGCACGACCTGACACAAAAAAGGCCCACCCAGACCTAAACCCGGAACTGCTGCAGCTTAAAAACCCCACCCCACCACACCTGGGGGCGACTTCCCTGACTCCTCTCTCTCTCTCTCTCTCCCTGAGTCACGGAACCTCTCCCGAGACCTTAGTTCCCAAATAAAGCGTTTGACTGCTAAAATTTTTTAGCCTCTGACTCCTATCTTTACCCTGGCTTACGCCTGACCCTAACACATGTCACACTTGAACTTGACAAATATACCATTCTAGCCTGATTTAAGTTATTAATCAACACATCAAATGAAAAACAGCCTAACGACCCCCCTCTGGATAAACATTGGTGGTGAGCCCCCTTAATCTAGTTTTCACCTGGTCACAAACCTGCCACACGTCTACCTGCCTAGCCCAGATTCCTCCATCTTGTCAATAGAAATGCTGGAAGAAACATTTTAAAGGCCATCTTCTAAAAATTAAATCTTGAAAGCTACATTGCTTCACATTATTCCAAATCTCTGTCCCTGCAACATATATTTTACCGTATATGCTCAGAATATTTTATATCACAAATATTCATTGTCAATAGGTAGAACAAATACAAAAGATAAATTAAGTCGTCGATGGATAATTGCGCATTTGACAACTTAATTTTTTAAAAATTATCTTCTTATCCTATAGAATTTTACCAGTGTGATATTACTTACGATTCTTTATTCTAAACTTTCACCAACGTACACGGTCTCCTCTCACGACAAGATTCTAGCTGGTCTAAAGGTTACGGTGTCTGACAGTAATTCACTGAGGTACCACATTTCAATTGCTTCGGCACATTTCAATCAGGAAACCTTTGAAGTGAGAAAGGAAAAGAAATCGAGTGGGAGTCAGGTGATGTGGAAAGAAAAACAGCATGAAAGGAGAGAATAAGAAGCATTTCTGAACAATGGAAAAAGTAAAAAAAAAAAAAACAAAAACAAAACCCGACAGCACTCAGGAACAACTTGATTCTACCTTCGGCTCAGAGTCAGTGTTCCTAAAAGGCACGCACATGTATTCCAAAATATTGGGTTTAAGTAGAAATTTTCCAATCCCCTGTGATTATGAAATGGGCCTAATGCGAGGTATTTTTCTGGAAGATACACTTTAATAGTGGAGATGTAATTTATGCTAGTCCTTCTCTAGGCAAAATTTTAAAAAATCTGGCTTAAGCAAAAAGGGAATTTACTAGCTCAAATAACTTGATGTCGAGAGGCTGGCCTACCTGAGACCCTGAGAGACACCTGAAAGTATATCGTTAGGTCCCCACTCCTTCTGTATTGGGCTCCACTTTCTCCTTCTGGTCCTTCTCAGGCAGGTATTCCCTTGGTGGCAAGATGTCTGCAGGATCATACACTCAGCGCCTGAGTCCAGAATAAAAATGACGTTTCCTTTCATTACTTCTGCCCAGCTGTAGTAGGCTGAACAATGGCCACCCAAAGATAAAAGGTCTTAATTCCTGAGACCAGGAAATACTATTTTATAATGGAAAAAAAGTCTTTGCAGATATGATTATGTTAAAATTTCTTGGGGCGCCTGGGTGGCTCAGTTGGTTGAGTGTCCGACTTCGGCTCAGGTCATGATCTCACAGTTCGTGGGTTCGAGCCCCGCGTCGGGCTCTGTGCTGACCGCTTGCTCAGAGCCTGGAGCCTGCTTCAGATTCTGTGTCTCCTCCTTTCTTTGCCCCTCCCCCGCTCACGCATTGTCTCACTCTGTTTCTCAAAAATAAATAAATGTAAAAAAAAAAAATTGTTTTTAAATAAATAACATTTCTTTCTTTTTTTTTGAGAGAGAGAGAGTGCACACACACACACACACACACACAAGCAAGTGGGGGAGGAGCAGAGAGAGAGGGAAAGAGAGCATCCCAAGAAGGCTCCACGCTCAGTGTGGAGCCTGATGCCAGGCTCAATACCATGACTGTGAGATCATGACCTGAGCTGAAATCAAGGCATGGATACTTAGCCAACTGAGCCACCCAGGTGTCCCACGAATCTTGACATGGGAAATGATCCTGAATTTCCCAGGTGCACTTTAAATGTAATCACAAGTGTCCTTATAAGAAGAAGGTAGAGGGAGACTTTGCACACACAGAAGAGGAAAAGTAATGTGACCATGGAGGTAGAAATGGAGGTGATGTGACCACACCTCTAGGAATGTCGACAGCCGCCAGAAGCTGGAAGAGGCAAGGAGCAGATTCTCCCCTAGAGCCTCCAGAGAGAGCATTGCCCAGCTGACACCTTAATTTTGGCCTTAGTGAGATAGATTTCAGAGGAACTGTGAGTGAGTTTTCTGTTGTTTTCACCAGGTTTGTGGGAATCCTTTAGAGCGGATGCAGGAAACTAATACAACAGGTTCACTTTGATTTGACCATCCTGAGTCACACGACAAAGGGAGCCAATCACTGAGAATGGACAAGTCAGTCCGGGTCATCCCTTTTGTTCTTAGAACATGACCAAATGAACTCCAAGTGCAGGAGGAGGGGAAGACTGCTCAAAAGCAAAGCATATCTGCAAATAGACACTGGTTGGGGAAAGGAGGCCAAAAACAGCAGATATCCATTTCATGTTTGAAAAGAGAAGACAGAAGGAGGTGCAAATTAATATTTATATGAAAGACTATTGTAACAGTGCCCTTGAACTTGTTTTGTTGCTGTGATTATGTTGTTAAGCAGCATACAATCACAGATACACTTAGTTGAACAGACATCACTTCCTAAGAGCAGATTTGTTTTTCCTGCCAATCACTGGACCTTCTCCAGCTCCAACATATCTTTTTTGGAAGAGATGTGCATTACGATCACACATATTATACTCCATATAGAAAAATACTATATTAAGATTAAGATTTATTTGCTTTCTTTTTTTTTTTTTTTTAATTTTTTTTTTCAACGTTTATTTATTTTTGGGACAGAGAGAGACAGAGCATGAATGGGGGAGGGGCAGAGAGAGAGGGAGACACAGAATCGGAAACAGGCTCCAGGCTCCGAGCCATCAGCCCAGAGCCCAACGCGGGGCTCAAACTCACGGACCACGAGATCGTGACCTGGCTGAAGTCGGACGCTTAACCGACTGCGCCACCCAGGCGCCCCAAGATTTATTTGCTTTCAAATATTCCTTCAGATTGTGTCTAAAAAAACTGTATCAACAGTGTTTACTAGAGTAGGAGCTTGTTCCAGAGTATGTGGTGTGAAGTCTATGATACTTTCCACATCTCTTTGGGGATTAAAACTGACAGGCCTATGAAGACAGTTCAAGGATGGCTGGGCCTCTTATTAGCTCTCTGACCTTGGCTACATGATTTACACTGTCCTAATCCCAATTTCTTTATATGTAAAATGAGAATACATAATTGTGCAGGATCTATTTTGAGAATTATTTTTAAAATAATGTGTGAGGGGCGCCTGGGTGGCGCAGTCGGTTAAGCGTCCGACTTCAGCCAGGTCACCATCTCGCGGTCCGTGAGTTCGAGCCCCGCGTCGGGCTCTGGGCTGATGGCTCAGAGCCTGGAGCCTGTTTCCGATTCTGTGTCTCCCTCTCTCTCTGCCCCTCCCCCGTTCATGCTCTGTCTCTCTCTGTCCCAAAAATAAATAAACGTTGAAAAAAAAAATTTTTTTTTTTTAAAAAAATAATGTGTGAAAACATCTAACAGGGTGCACAGCACGAAATAAGATGCTAATAGAGTTCCCTGATAAATCTGTAACCTGAGCAGCACAGTTTAGGTCACTATTCCTATAATTTGTCCTTCCTCACTCAGACTGAAGCTCTCCCAATGACTCATTTCAGCTTCAAAAGATCTACCTCTCATTTCCATTTGGCTTAGCAAGTTGATTCATAGGAGAGCCTGATGTCAAGTGCACCTTTAGACATTTTACCATATTTCCACCTTTTTGAAACTTTGTAAAATTTAAAGTAAGATCAGTTTCAGTGCTGAACCATGCAGAGCTCTGCCAGCTTATTTATTCCCAAACTGTTTTCAACGCTAACGAAATTTCTTTGCTAGGACAGAATATCAGTCTCCCCAACCCGAGATGGCTCATTTGCCTTTCTTTTGAAACAGCCAGATTTTATTTTGAAGGTTTAAATTAACTGAATCTATTAATTTTCCCTTAGCCTTTTCATTATTTACTCTCAAAAACTCTTGTGGATAAGTCAGGCATAATTTCCCTTTGTGTAATTTTGCTGGAGGGCAGAGGAAAACTGGCATTGCTTGATCCATGGGGAAGAGATGTCCTCACTTAGGGCACAGATTAGCCCCTGCGTTCATTTGTTCCTCTGCCTGTGAGCCAGTGTCTCCCCTAGTGAGCAATACTATGGCAACTCTGAATTTGCCCTTGGGCCATTTGGGGAAATTGTGGCCAGTTTGGGCAAGTTTGGGAGTTCGTATTACTACATCTTTGCCCAGGAAATTTTAGGAATTAATTGCCAGGCCCTCATAAGCATTTGATTGCCAACCACTGGTAGCTGATGAATATCTGTTTGTATTCAGAGCCGTCGTCATTTCAAACATAAACCATATCTAAAATGACTACATTTTACTGGGCTTTAGGGACTTAGGGAGACACAGAGGTGGAATACAGAAAGAAGACTTTTATAGACATAATTTAAATGTTTGCTAAAATTCAAATAATGGAAGCTAGAAACTCCTTAATGAGAAATGTTATCTACCTAGTATTTATAATTTGCACCCTGTTGAGTATCACGATGTTTCAACTGTGAATACCATGCATTCTGGAAATAAATAGGCCAGCACCCCAAATTTTACAACTGACGGGATTGTGAGCAATTTTCTTTTTTTTATGAGCAGTTTTCAATTTCTTCTTTTTCCCTAAGCATAGTGCCTAACATTTTCATATTTAACAAATATATTCACAATATGAAAAACAGGCATACCTCATTTCTTGTGCTTTGCCTTACTATGCTTTGCAGATATTGTGTTTTTTAAAGACTGAAGGCTTGTGGGAACCCTGCCTCCAGCAAGTCTGTTTGCAGCATTTTTTTGCCCGGATAGCATTTGCTCACTTTGTGTGTCTGTGTCACGTTTTGGTAGTTCTCATACCTCAAACTTTTTCATCATTATTATATTTGTTGTGGGTGATCTTTGAGCAGTGATTATGGCTTACTGAGAGCTCAGATTATGGTTTGCACTTTTAACAATAAAGTATTATAAAGTTTTATAGTCATACAATAAATGCAATTGTCCCTTAATTAACTAACATTTGCAGCATTTATTTTTTTGGTGGGAGGGGAGACACTACCTTAGACATTTATACCCATTTTCCCAATCATCTTTTTTTTCTTTTTTTTTCATCGTTTGGCCAACAGGCCATCCTTTTGACTCACTTCCAGTCCTCACCAAAAACTGTTGTATTCTAGTACCCAGATGGAAGGCTGACATCAATGGGAAGCAAGAATGATGTTAACTAAAAGAACACCAATTTACATTTTCACTTGGCTCTTCTAAGAGTCTGACTTTCCTGCTAAGAGCCCAGTTGAGACTGAGATGAAAGAGCCCTTTGAATGGTGAGGAATTAATATCATGGACATAGAGACATTCCAACCGTAGCCCAAAGTGTCTGGAATTCACAAGTGAATGTGAGTTTGAGAGGGTAGAATATTCATAAGTATGTTATCTCTAAGGTTAAATAATACAAATATGGTTCAAAGGGGAAAAGGGCAGGGCAAAACTCCCTTTGATAAAAAGGGATTCTGTAAAGCACTGTGAATGATTGTAAAATATGGGAACTTAGGATTTAACAAAGCAATTGCCATGGTTAAGTCCATTTCCAGTGAATAAGTGATACACTCATACGGTTACCAAGTAAGCAAGCCAAGTAGAAGGACAGTACCATTTCCATGGAGGGATCTTGGGGTTGTTGCCTTCTTAGCTGGGTAGAAAAATTCCAAGCCCTAGAAGAGAAGATATCCAATGTCTTCTGAATGTCAGCCAGTGTCATCTGAGACCATGACAAGAAGGACAAGATTAGCCAGTGGCAAGCACAGATAAGAAACCATGCACAGTAATTAAAGTTAGCAGATAAAATAGGCTTTGTTACTTGAAGGCACAATAGACCAAAATGACAAATTTTTTTCTTTTTATTTATTTAAAAAAATTTTTTTAAGTTTATTCATTTTTGAGAGAGACAGAGAGACAGAGCATGAGCAGGGGAGGGGCAGAGAGGGAGGGAGACACAGAATCTGAAGCAGGCTCCAGGCCCTGAGCCATCAGCACAGAGCCCGATGTGGGGCTCAAACCCACAAACTGTGAGATCATGAACTGAGCTGAAGTCAGATGCTTAACTGACTGAGTCACCCATGTGCCCCCAAAGTGACAATTATTTATATCCTATTGCTCTAAAGTCTTCCAGTGTATGTAATGACTGAGCAGAATGGAAAACTTTTTTTATTTTTAAGTTTATTTATTTTTGACAGAGACAGAGACAGAGAGAAAGGCAGAGACAGAATCCCAAGCAGGCTCCACACTATCAGGGCAGAGCCCAATTCGGGGCTTGAACTCACAAACCATGATCACGACCTGAGCTGAAATCAACAGTCAGAAGCTTAACCAACTGAGCCACCCAGGTGCCCTGAAAGGTTCTGAGCAAAAATGGAAACTCAAACTGATTGGAGAGTTTATTTTCTATTTAGTCATGATGAGAAAAATAAATTTCTATTAAATGTATTGATCAAAGTTTGATGATTATAAAATTTACTCTGCCTTGGTGTGAGTATTTTTTAATGTTTTCCCACTTTTATTCCAATAAATTAATATAAACAAGTATACATATTTATGTCACTATTTTCATAGTTACATACATAAAGAAAGATCACAATTGGATACATCATGTACATTATTCTTGCTTACTCTTACCTGTCCACACCTGAAAAATCTTAGTCGGTGATCTTTGTAACCAAAGCCTGACTCCATCATTCACCCAAAGGGAGTCTGGGCCACATATCAGAAATGGAATGTAGTTAATCTTCCTGGTTTTATCAGTGTGGTCTCTAAGTTAGCAAGCCCCTTAGGAAGGGATCTAAGTAATTCATTCTCTGTGATCTTTTTAATCAAAACTAAAAGACTTAGACTTGAAGAGAACGGCATAGAATTTTTAACCCACTTTGGCCATTTTTTTACATTGTTCTTACATCCTTTATATTCTGACTCAGAATCTATTCCTTTCCATTCGATCGGGCTGCAAACCAGTAGACCTCTAATGTGAAATAAGAGTTCATCACAGCATGGAGATAAAGCTCCAAGTGTGGCATGGTTCCAAAGAGAAACTTCTATTCAGTTTAAATATCAAAAGAGACTAAACTTGGCTTCCACATATACCACATCTATAAAAGACACACTTCCATATTAAGTCATCTTTTGTAATTTTAGGTGAAATTCTTTGTTACCGAAATAGGCTCAGAGTTCTAAGACTGGCCTTACAGAGGGCCTTTGTTTCTTCCCAGGAGCTGAGTCTATAACCCATATGGGTGCCCTTGACTGCAGAATGATGCCTCCTTTAGGATGCACATACTGTCAAGGCCTGTTCTAGCCATGGGTAACAGGGAGGACCACTAATCTACCACCTATAGATCTACTTAATCATGCTTCAGGTTTTTCGTTTTTCCCTGTCCACACTTCTTTACCTCCTTTTCTTTTCTCCCTTTGTCCAACTGGCTAGGAGTAAGTCTTTACATAGTAGGCATACCTAAATTAGGCCTCATTTCCAGGAATGCTTATAACCAACCCTCTACTACTGAGTGGTCTTCTTACCATATGGTTTCTTCATAGAGACAGAGCTGTTATCTTTTTAAAACTGTAAAAACATTATCATCAAAATAAATAGATAAATAAATAAATAAAATCAGAAGGGTTTCCTCTTACCTTATTACTGAATGTTATCACTTTTTGGAGGTGATTGTGTCCATTTGCTCCTTTCTTTTTCGTTCCTACAATATGTGCAAATACTGGGAAGACACATACAAATAAGAGTAACACAGGTTGAAAAGTGATATGAAAAGGGCATGACCAAGCAAAAGGAAGGAGAATTTAAATTAGCAGAGGGAAGACAGAATTGATGAGAAAACCAAAAGGGGTCACTTGAGGTAGGCCTTAACAAATGGATAGGGATATTTAAGTCACCATCTGTCTTTGTATTTTTCTGATGTCAATGTTGGAAACATAAACGGGGTGTGTGTGTGTATGTGTGTGTGTGTGTGTGTGTGTGTGTCAGGGTATAAACGGTCAGACTTTAAATTCAAAAGCTGAACTGTGTTGTTCTTTAATCTCCCCAACTCCACAATAACCTCAAAAATGAGCTGCCTTATAGGCCCCAGGGGAAGCACAGGATTAGAAGCCCCTCATAAAGTCCTATTCTCATAGCTTTCTCCCTTTTTGACTTGTCTCTCAGCTTCCTGGAAAAGCCCTATTCACAGGGTGTTGCCATTATTTTACCTGACACAGAACCCCAAGAGCAATTTTCAAAAATAACCATCAGTAATTGTCTAATATCACCTCTACTTGAGGCTGTGATACTTCATAGTTGGGGCAGACAAGAGGTGGCAAAAAAGTGAAAAGACCGTTCTGGGGAATGAGATGTCCAAAGGGGCTTTGAAACACTTTGTCATGCCCTTGGGGATGTTGAAGGCCACACACAGGGGTAGGGCTGTGAGCACGTCTACCAAACATCTGAGAGAATGGTAGTCTCTAGCCTGTGGTTCTTGAGGCTTTGCATAAGCAGAAAAACAAGGCTAAGGCAGATTGGTGGAGGTGTTCCCAACACACACACACACACACACACACACACACACACACACACAGAGCCCCTCATGAAAGGGTGGAAAATCTGTTGGTGCAAACCAATTGTTTCAAGCCAATTGGCTGAGAAAATCTCTGACCAACATCACCTGAGCACTAAACTAATTGAGCAGAGATTTCAGTGGCTGTGCCTCACAAGGAATACAGAATTAGTCCAGGAAAGTCATTAAACAAACAAGTAGAAAAAACAACAATGACAAGTACAACAAAAAACACTTTGTAACAACATGAAATTCTGCTGGGGGTGGGGGGGATAGCTTATTTCCAGAGTTACCAGATTATAGTATATAAAATGTGCAGGTGTTGATAGAAAATTATAAAACAGGAAAAGAAACAGGAAGGTGTGGCTGTACATAGAAAATAAAGCAGTCAACAGGACTGCCCCTGAGAGGGCCTAGATGTTGGCCTTACTAGACAAAGACTTTAAATCAGTTACAGTAAGTATGTTCAACGAACTAAAGGAAACAAAATCTAAAGAATTAATGTAATGTATGACAACTATATGTCAGTACATAGAGAATAACAATACAAAGAAATTATCAAAAGAACCAAATAGAAACCCTGGAGTTTAAAAATACAACAAATAAAATTTAAAAATCCATTAGAGGGTTTCTACAGTAAATTTGAACTGGAAGAAGAATCAGTGAACCTGAAGATATGTCTATTGATATTGTACAGTCTGAGGGACAGAGAGAAAATAGAAGGCAGAAAAGTTAACAGAGCTTGAGAGACCTGTGATACAGCAAGAAATGTACTACAATGCATAATAAGAATCTCAGAAAGAGAAGAAAGAGAAACGGGGCAGAAAGAATATTTGAAGAAATAATTGCTGAAAATTTCCAAAGTTTGATTTAAAAGCCAACCTTCACATCAATAAAGCTCAGTAAATTCAGACTTGATAAATTCAAGGAGCTCTATACATAGATACCTGGTCAAATTGTTGAAAGACAAAGACAAACGTGAGAATCTCGAAAAGAGCCAGAGAAAAATGACTCATAATGTACGACGGATCCTCAATGCGATTAAGGGCTGTCTTCTCATCAGAAACTATAGAAACCAGAAAGCCCTTGGAAAATATATTTATGTGCTGATAGAAAAAGATTGTCAATGCAGTCTTATATCCATCAACACTATGCATCAAAAATGAAGGTGAAATTAACATATCTTCAGACAAACAAAAACCGAAAATTTGTTGCTAGTAGACAACTTCCTGCCCTGCGAGAAATAATAAAGGATGCCATACAGGCGGAAGTGGAAAGGCACTCAACATTTATTTGAATCCACACGAAGAAATAAAGATCGTGAGTAAGTGTAATTTATAGGTAAATATAAGAGGCAATATAACTGTATTTTTTGTAACTCTTTTCTTCTATCTGATTCAAAAAACAACTCCATAAACAATATTTACAAAATTGTGTTGCTGGATTTATAATGCATAAAGATGTAATTTATATGCCAATTATAGCACAAAGGAAGGGAAAAGGAATACAGATATATTTGAGCCAGTTCTCTCAATTTTAATGAAACCGAGTTAGTGTTAAAACTAACTTGATTTAAGTTAACATCGAACTTATGGCATATAGTCAAAACAGTGCTTAAAGAGAAATTTATAGCTGTAAACACCTATATTTGAAACAAAAGAAAGACTCCAAATCAATGACCTATGTTTTCACCTTAAGAAACTGGAAAATGAAGAAAAAACTATACCCAAAACAAACACAAGGAAGAAAATAATAAAGATTAGCACAGAAATGAATGAAACAGAATGTAGAAGAATAATTGTGAAAATCAACAAATCAATAGTTACTTTTTTGAAAAGATCAATAAAATTGACAAACCTTTATCAAGACTGACAAAAAAAAGGAAAGAAGGAAGGAAGGAAGAAAAGAAAGAAAGAAAGAAAGAAAGAAAGAAAGAAAGAAAGAAAGAAAGAAAGAAAGACTTAAACTACCAAAATTAGTAATGAAAAAAGGGACATCACTGCTGTCCTTACAGAATTAAAAAGGGTTATAAGAAGGGGTGCCTGGGTGGCTCAGTTAGTTAAGCATCCAGCTCTTGGTTTCAACTCAGGTCATGATCTTACAGTTTGTGAGTTCAAGCCCCACATTCGGCTCCACACTGACAGTGCAGAGCCTGCTTGGGATTCTCTCTCTCCCTCTCTCTCTGCCTGTCACCCGCTCATGCTTTCTGTCTCTCTCTCAAAATAAATAAAGAAACTTTAATTTTTGGGGGAACAAAAGGTTTTTTTGTGTTTTTTTTTTTAATTCTAGGAACTATGGGGTAGGTGACAGTGGATGACACACATGGAAACAGCGTGGACAGAAAACTGCATGATGATGGGGGCCCTCCTCTACACACACACATATATACACATTTACGTAGCATAAGGCTCAGAAGCTTGATTCAACATGGGGGTTGCTCCAGACTATTTGAGGTAGAGCCCGTGCTAGATAGGGCTGATGCTTCTATTAGAGTACATGAGAAAATAAAGAATTATATTATTTCTTCCACATTTGAGACCCACACATATTTCATTATTTTAACAAATGAAAATTCCAAACAATAAAGTCAATATCACTCATAATGACAACACCTAGAGTGATAGCTACCATCACTGTTATAGAATATCTACTTCCAGTCTTTGTTCATGTATTGTGTGTAGAAATCTCAGATATGCAAGAAATGCAATTTATTTTCCATAATTCACCTTAATTTTTATTTCTCATTCTACTGGCAGCAGAAACTAATCTCAGTCAATTCATGATTTTTCCCTGCCCTAGGATTGCATCTAAAAGTTCCAGGGAGCTTGCATAGAATTATACTCCTACCTGCCAGGTTCTCAATTGTTGGTCCTTGTAGGAATCATGACGACAAAGTCTCTCCTGGTCTGGCTTCTCCCTCAGGAAACTTGGGCAGGTTGCCTGTGATGTTCTGGAGTTTTCAAGACCTGTTACGGTCGAAGGTCTTTCACCACAACTATGTCCCACCAGGGATAAGGGAAATTATGCTTCTTGATTTATACTTAGAACTTGGCCCAGATTCACCATGTAGATATTTCTTCTTTTGTTTATTGGGCAAGGAAAAATTTGGGCCCTATCTAGCTCTCCCAGGTTTGGCCTGATTTGGGGACACAGGTTCCCTGTGAAGTCAGATCTCCAAACCTGTCTACGAGTTTTGTCATAAAACATCATTTCATTGTATGGAAGAAGCATAATTTGTAACCATTTTCATATATATTTATATCGTTATTTTTTTACTTTACATTCATATATGTTCATTTGACTATATTTGTAGTGAAAGCTTTATCCATAGCTGCTGTTATTTCTTTTTTTTTAAATATATGCTTTTAAGATTTTTTATCTTTTAAGTAATCTCTACACCCAATATGGGGCTTGAACTCAAGACCCTGAGATCGAGTCACACATTCTACTGACTGAGACAGCCAGGTGCCCCTCCATTGTTATTTCTTTCAGAGAAATTCCTGGAATGACAATTTATGTGTTAAAGACTATACATATTTGGGGGTTTTTCTATATGTTGCCAAATCACACTCCAGAAATTTACCTTTCAGTAGCAGTGTATGAGAATCCCCACTTCCCCACAAGGTAGAAGATTTAGCAATAAATTAGTTACACAAGTCATATCCTTATTATATATTTGTGTGCAATTTCTGTCAGCTATTTATGATTCTATAAGCTAAAAAATACACTTTGATAATTTTTTAAATAACCAGTAGAAAACTACTAACATAGTTCAGGGTTGGAAATGAGTTTTGTTTTTTGTTTTGTTTTTTTTTTTTAATGGCTAAAATGTGAGGTTGTTCATGAAACCTGTGGCTAAGAGGTCACTTCTTGGCAGGGCTTCGACAAGGTTACTGAGCAGCCCTCCTCCTCCATTCATTGAGATAGAATTTATTGAAAATAGAAAAGGTCCATAGCAACAATAATTACTGTTGGCTTTGGTAAGCAGAATGGCCCTCCAGAGAAGTTCACACCCTGGATGTGAATGTGTTACATTCACAGGGACTTCGCAGATATAATGCAGATTATGAACCCTAAAATGGTGTGGACCATTTCCTGAATTATCCTGGTAACAGGAAGTCGGAGAGATTCCAAGTATGAGAAGGATGACTGCCCAGTTGTTGGTTCCTATATGTAGAAGGCCATAAGCAAGGATCAGAGACGGATATCTAGGAGCTAAGGGAAATCTCCAGCTGGCCATGAGAAAAAAAGTGAAAACCTCACTCTACATCTGTAAGGAACTGGATTCTGGCAACAACCTGAATGGGTTTATAAGTTTACAAGATTCTTTTCTGAGCTTCCACATGAGATCCTAGCCAGCTGATACTTTGATTTTCACCTGTACTCCTAACCTACATAATTGTAAGATACTATATGTGTGTTATATTAAAATACTAAATTTGTGATATTGGTTACTGTCGTGGTAGAAAACTAATACTTAGGCTGGATAAATAGATGAAAGAATATACATAAATGTATACAAATGAATGAATGAATGAATGAATGAATGAATGAATAAATGAAACAAATGTTGTGGATTCCCAGATGCATTTTACTTCCAAAGTCCTTTGAATCCTTCCTTTCACTCTGCAGATCCATGTCAAAGTTTTGTCCCATCAGTGGCTTCCAAGAGGAGACAATTATTTCTGACCTGTTATGATAAGATTTATTATAATTTTTAGTGTGTAGTAGGTATTTTGTGCTTGTGATTTCTCATAATTATCATTTGAAGAATGTGAGCATTTCCCATCCAGTACACAAACCATTACTAGTCTCACCCAGTGAATTCAGAATTAAGCACCTGCATACATTCATTTTTTTTCCCCAACATGTATTTACTAGATTCCTCTTCTAAGTATAATTTTCTGCTAGGCTCTGAAGCCATTACAAAAGAAATATAGATAGCTTCCAAATGAAAAAGTGACTTATGTTCTAGAAGTCTATTTCTAAGGACTTTGACACTCAGAACATATTTCCACATAGAAACTATTCTAAAAACATTGATTCTGCACCTAAATCAGCCTACAAAAGCTCATTCAACTCAAAAGTTACTTGAACTAAACCTAAAAGAATTTAGCTGGTATTTATTTTTTCCATGGGGGGGAAAAAGTTTCAATTCTTCAATTTGTAACGTTAGGAGCCCAACATTCTTCCCAGAAGAACTGACTCTGTCAGCAGTGATATTGTGCATCACAAGTTCTATTGAATAATTCACTTAGAAAAATCTTTGCTATATGTTTGCACCATCTTATTTTGTTTTGTTTGTTTTAGTTTTCAGTTATCCTCATGTTGGATCATCTTGTTCTCTCTTCCATGTCCACTATCTTCTCTCTAGTTGCTTTTATTACCTCCAGATTCTGTAATTATCATTGTTAATTCTGACTATCTATACAGCTAACACCTTAGATATTTTATTTCCTAGAAATTCTAAATGAGAAATAAATGACAATTAGTGCTATTGAGAGGTCAGTGCTCAGACACAGATTCTAAGTTTCCTTTAATTTTCATGTATTATCATTGGTTAAGGTGGTGATACTCATCAGAAATTATCTGTGATAAGACATCCCAAACATGCCAAGCAATGTTTTCCTACTTGGAGACAAGTCATGTACGTGTACCTGGACATTCCAATAGGTAGGTTGATACATAACCTACAAAATGTGGTATATAGAGAGAGGTGATATGGTATAGACAGAGATATCAGTTACATACAAAACTTGTGGAACGGACAATAAATATTTTAGGAGTTAAGAAAATAACTTAACTTTTAGGAGTTAAGAAAATCAAGCTTGTGCTTGATTCAACCACTCAACAATCCCCAAATGTATGGAAAATATCTTTGCCTATAATTTTATCTCTTCCTATAGACTGCTTTTCCCCCATCTTTGCCATCCATATATATATAAATTTTACCTGCCGTTATGACCCAACATATATGCACACTTTCTAGGAAGCATTCTCTGACAACCCCATCTTGAGGGATTCCTCTCATTTCCCCTGGCAACTCATCACTACTTTTCTTACCATGTAGTGGAATGCAAATGGATAGGTGTGTTCAGAAAACTGCAAGGATGGACTGTAAAAACAATTTTTTAAGCAAATTATGAAGTAAGTTGAGATTTCTATAAAAGAAGCAGGGAGAACACTTTAGATGTGATGAAGGTGGTAAGAGAAGATGTTGAACAAAGGCATTGAGGCTGGAAGTCAGAGGGATGGCTTTCTGGGAACAGAGGATTCCTACTGAAAATGGCAGGAGGTAAAATGTTCAAAAGTAGTTGGGGAGCAGATGGTGTGGGGCCTTTCACAATGCCTCAGGGATGAGGAGCTTGGACTTCATCCTGAAAGCAATAGGAAGTCATCAAGTGCACTGTTAAAGTAGGCATTTAGGAAGATTAATTTGACAGTGGTATGTAAGATAGAGGCAGGGAACTTATTAAAAAGATATTTTAGTAATATGAAAGTAGCAGGTACAAATTCTAAAGGTCTTAGTCAAGTGTGCAACAACAAAAACAAGACCCATAACTGTCTTCATTTTCTATAATTCATTTTAATTCCTGGAGCTCAGCTCCATTTTTCTTGCTGGATAAAATTTACTCGAGTCACTTCCAGGTAAAACAAGTCTTATTCTGTGTTTTTTTTTTCAGGGTGTTTAACTCCATCATTTCAAGATAGGGTGAAAGGAGTGGGAAGGTAGACAAAAGAGATGTTCCATTTAACTTTCTCCACACTATGGTGAAGCCTGTTCACGATTTCACTCATCTTGTGGTCCTCTACATAGGCATGGGACAGACACTGGGAGCAGAGACTGTCCACACAGAATCTTCCTTCTGAGATGTGTCCTTATTCAGATAGTGAGGACCTTTGCAGGTCCCTGTCTTAGACGATCTCAGTGTTCAGAACTAGAGGGCCATGGGAGATTTCCGATACCATCCACACCACTCCAGCTCATGACACTAGGTAGACTGTCTCCAGCTAGCATCTAAATGCATCCATGTTACCATTTTCACCTGGCAGGTTCTTCTTAATGATGGCAGCATGAGAGGAGGAAGAGGGGAATGTGTCCCCACTCTTACTGTCTGCTATCTCCCAGCCCTACTCCAACAGAACAACTTTCTTTGCATGGGTCCCCAAACATAAATAAGAGGATTGGCAGTGTCCTTTCTCAGGCCTCGTCGTGAGGGGGCAGAAGCAGGGCACCACTCTTACACTTGTATTTATTTCTTTTTTTCTGGTAGCCCCTCCCTTGATTGCCTTCTTTTCCGGCTTGGAGATTCTTTCTTTAGACTAGGTGGGAAAGTCACACATGTGGACTGAATCTATCAGTATCACCTCTAAGGTTTTGAAATTAAGAATAATAACCACTTTTGCTGGTTCTGCATTAAGTCCACAGTGGCAATGGGTGCCTGTCTAACGCTCATCTGGAGGGGGGGCTCTTAGGGAGTAAATGAGTGACTTAGGTGGAATAGGAGTGGGGCGTGTGTAATCACATCAATTTGTACTTGGAAATACTTTGTCACCACATAATTGTGATATCTTCAAGGCCCAGACTTAGGTGAAAGGAAGAATAAGAAGGAAAAATTAATTGGATGGGATTATTGTTAGACTCTGATGGAGATAATTCAAAGAAAGTTTTTATGATTTCAGGCCTGAGTGGATGGAAAATGAACAAAGTTGAGGGGATTAGGAAAAGAATGACAGACAGACAGACATACTAGTTGTTTATGTCTCATGGCTAATATCCCTGAATCTGAAAGAGAGCAACACATGTAGAATGTACATTAATTTTATTAGTGATCTAAGATGAGCAGTCTCTAGAGTCTTAGTGAGTCCCCTAAATCCAACTCACTAAGTGGTTTAGCCATGAGCATATCCATTCATTAATTTACCTTGAGGATAATATCTAACAGGATGACCATTAGTAGTCATTTGTGCCTGACTACTGGGCCAGTTCAATGGGAGTTTGTGCTTGGCCAACAGTTGGATCAGCAAGTTAATTAGTGAACATAGAATAAAGAACAGACTCAGCTGCAATTAGGGGTTATCCAACTACCAAATGAGACAAATTGCTCTCCTCGGTCCTAGGAATATTGCTAAGATATCCCTTACTAGCCTTTAGAATCAGCAAGATTCCTTCCCTAGAGATTGTGAGGACACACTGACAAATTCTACTATACTATTCATTTTCATACTTTTTATCTGTCATCCAAATCCTCTATCATTTCCTTATGACAGTTTGCAATTTCTTAAATTACTACTAATCTTCTACTAGTTACATTTTAAATTGATGGCTTCCCTTTTAGGGAAGCATGCTAAGACCCCTGGTGATATGTAGAAAACACCCTTGAATTGCTAGCAATACATTTGTGAATCATCTCTTGGGTGGCTTATTTCCTGCCATGATTCCTGCAGATGGCTAATCGTACCCATTTTGTGTTGATTCCTGTTCGCACTAACCTCTAAGCATGATAATATCTGACTCTGTCCTAATTTTAGGTAAAGCTTTTGGGGTTTTGTTGTTGTTTTTGCTTTTACCCTTAGTTTTCCTTTCTAAATTTCTGTATTTCTCGCATTTGCCAGAATTTTAAAAAGTAGGTGGCGGGGATTACTGCTTTCAGTTAAGGGTATATTGAGAATTTCATATGTATTCCATATTGAACTACTTAAAATAAGAATATGCTAATTACAGTCCTGTTTCTGCTCATACCACACTATCCATCAGTTATAATGTATTGAATGTACTTGCTGGTGTTTCTTTTTTCCCTACTAGACTTGGAGCTTCACAAAGACTGTTGTTCATCTCAGTGACTTACTTATCACAGGGACTCAATATATATTGAATAAACAAATATTAATCAATTCTACATTAAACAAAGAATATGTTAATTGTAGAGGCTTAAGGGGTTCAATACATAATGCACTGAACATTTTTCTTTCCTTCCCCAGTTTTGTTTTCTTTCCCTAATGAAGCATTAATACCCAGGAACTGGACAGATAGAGATAAAAATAATAGCTTCATCACTCTGTCCCAAGTGCTCAGAAGAGTTGGAACACATAAGTAGTCAATGAATATTTGGCTAATGAACAAATTCGTAAAAGCTAGGTTGAAGAGGGACGCCTGGGTGGCTCAGTCAGTTAAGTGTCCGACTTCGGCTCAGGTCATGATCTCAGGGTTCATGGGTTTGAGCCCCGCGTCGGGCTCTGTGCTGATAGCTCAGAGCCTGAAGCCTGCTTCTGATTCTGTGTCTCCCTCTCTCTCTGCCCCTCCCCTGCTCACGCTCTGTCTCTCGAAAATAAATAAATGTAACAAAAAAAATTAAAAGAAAAAAAAAGCTAGGTTGAAGAATGCAGCATAATGGACAATGCGATTGGCTTCCTGATATTTCATTTTAGAATTCAAGTAACCCATCCAGTTCAAGGAAAATCTGGACACCCTGAAACATCTCCTGTAGAGATGGAAAGACTTCCACAGGACCCTTCTCCAGGCCAGCTGGATCTGAGGGTGAGTGAGAGCTCGCCTAGCAGGGAAAGTCATCTTTCCTCTCAAGGAAAGGAGTGGGTGAGAAAGTGGGGAGAAGTCCCCTCATAGAATAAAAATAACTTAAAAAAAGAATAGAAGTCCCCTCATCAAAGGGGGATGAAGTGTTCTTTGTAACATTTCCAGCTTCTGGTTCCTGTAAGTCACTGAAAGTTAAGTGTATGATGTGTCCAGTCCTGGGGGACATAGGCAAAGAAACTGGAAGGAACTTGTTTTTTCCATTTATTTTACTGTGTTAAAATATATAACATAACATAAACATAACAAAATACATAACATAACACAAAATACACATAACATAAAATTTACCTACCTAAGTGCATTCATTTTGTTGTGTAGCCATTACAATCAGCCATCTCTAGAATCCATTTCATCCTGCAAACCCAAAACCACATATCCATTAAATAATAACTTCATATTCGCCCTCAGGCACAGGCCTTAGCCGCCACCATTCTACTTCCTGTCTCTATGGATTTGACTGTGGCAGGAGATTTAAAAAAATCAGTATTATCACAAATAAATACTGGATTGGAGGGGTTAAGGGGCTATGGGGATGCCACTTAGATGTGTGCCTACAACCGGCTTCTTAACTCTAAACCCCAGAATTAAACTCACTCAAGCACCTGCCAACCACAGGTCCCTCCCATGCTCTTGGCCTCCCCGAAAGAAGCAGAGCAGCCTGGGACGTGAAGGTGCAGGTTAACCCATTCAGTGGACAGACAGACCCTGAAGGGCGTCCAGAGGGGCCTGACCTGAGCATGTCAATCTTTCCCTCAAGCTATCCAGCGAGGTGTGACAAGTCTTCCCATGGAGGTGAAGGTGGGAGAGGCCAGGAGCCCAACTCTGATGGAAGTCCCTCCATGGGTCCATAAGGCCAAAGAATGTCAGAAAATGTGGACAAGAGACCTGGGAACATGATCCTACCCTCACTTTAACCTTTGTCCAACCAGAAAGAGGAAGCCAAAGCCGAAGCTAGGATGAGTTGGGAGGGCAATGACATTTAGCTGGAAGTTACATCACACTATGTTCATCCATCTAATGCTATAAATTTAAAAAAACAAAAACAAAAACAAAACTGACCACCTTTGAAGTTTATTACTGACAACTTTCACATATGTTTGTTTCTAAGTTGACTTTTTTTTTTTTTTGGTGTTACAGAAAGAGTGAGTCACAATTCTACAATCACAGACTAAAGAGATTACTATCCTCAAGAGGTCACTTTTTCAACCCAGAGTGAATCAGTGGCCCGTGTCAGCTGCTGTCTAGATAAGCTATGGTAAAGCATTTGCAGAAAACAGCGACAGAGCTGGGAGAGGGAGGGAAGAAGCCAAGCAGACTTTCCTTCTCTATTTTCAGGCCTTCCTTTCCCACCAAGAGTAATGGATACCTAAAACACTCCCTCGCACATCTTCAAAGTTATTCAAGATTGCGTCTGGAAGCTGAAGCCAAGAGAAGACATGCTCGGGAAAGGCATTTTGTATGGGCTCTAATGAAGCAGGCATCTCTTTGTTTTAGAAAAGCTGACTGCTTCTGTTACCAACACACTGAGAACGGATAACCTAGGCCTTTATTTGAGTTTTGCTTAACTTTAACAGGCTGTCACTTTTTTCCGAAAGCTTTTAGGGTCTTAAAGATTTTTTTACACTTGCATTAGTTGGAATTCTCTAAAAGTCTAAGGTTGGGAATCTGACGAGCCAGCAGTGGGAGGACTGACTTTTCTGGGAAAATGCCCAATGACCCTATATCTCTCAGACAATACTTGCACAGGTATTTAATCAGCTCTCCTGAGGTTTTTCTCGCCTCTTCTCAAAAGATTGTATTGCATTTGGCATTCCAAGAATCTTAAAGAGAATAAGTACCTTGTTGAGGCAATGATGTAAAAAAATATTTTGCATACGAGGAAGGCTACTCCCACGAAATCCACTTTTGCAGGCCACCCATGGTGTCACAAAAAGATTTTCCTGACTGGTGGCCCTTAAATATAGTTCTTACACTCTTCTATAGAAACAGAGGATATTTTATCTTTACACAGAAACCAATGCTTTTATACCGTGAACATAACCCTGGGACAATAAGAATTCTTGCCTAAGACCTACTTTAAGCAAAACCAAGTAGAGTTTGCAGCTTCTCTGCTGTTCCATGCAGATTTTCTGTCCTCTTCCTAGAGGATACAGCTCTGTCAGCCTCTTTGCTCATTTCTCAGGCTGGGGAGGGAGGAGGGAGTATAATCTGATGAAGAAGCCCCTGCTGGATATCCTTCCTCCTATCCCAGAAGTAGTTTCCTGTTGCCCATCACCCGCTTATTTTCCAAGCCTTGGGCCCTGCTTATCGTTCTTTGGGACTTTCTTAGGAAAACTCTAGAAAGCTGCAAGAATGCTGACCTGGTGGGTCCTGCTGGCAGATACGTGTTGGCTCAGTAGGCCTGAATTTCAAAACTCTCGGAAGACAAATTTTCTTAGAAAGCATTTTATTCTCTTTAGAAGTACTGGTTTTGTACAATTCCCTTATTCCAAATAAGGAATTATTTCACCCTTAGTGGACTTTTGAAGTGATCTGTAATTCAGCTAAATAAATAAGTGGTGATAGAAAGCAGGCTTAACACACGTGACTCTAGAATCACATTAGTCATTTGAAAACTGTGGCTTTTAGGAGCGTGGCCTTTGCATTTATGTGGCCTATCAAGCTGAGACCAAAACTCATAAATAAGTAAATTGAGTAAATAAATAAAATGATGTCACTGATGACATCGTTTTAACTGTATAAGGTGTATTTTTTTTTTCCTAGGCTTGGATCTATTCTTTCTTTTGCAGGTAATTAAAAGTTGTCATTTAATATGAACATTATGCTCAGAGGGTTGGTATATTTGGGTCTCAGCCACTTTCTGCTGACTGTCATGGAGGCAGGTGACTTTTTGCTCTGATGAGCTGGAATAAGCATGGCAATTTCAGTAAAAAGAACGGCTTTGAAATTTTGCCAGTTTACATACTTTCTGTGGATATCAGTTTCCCTATCACTAAAATGAGGAAAGCAGGTTTTTCAAGAGTTAAATGGTATAATTCAGGCAAAAGCAGTTACTTCACTTCATAATCAAATCCAGTAAATATCAATTCCAACAGTGAACTGGGAGTCAGATTTCCTGTTCTACTGGCCTCTCTTCTACTTCCTCACAGTGTGACTTTCAGACTTAAACATATTAAGCCTCCATTTCCTCACCTGAGAAATGGGAACCTAGAAATGAGATACTGTTAGGCACAAATTGTTAGTGTAGGGGCGCCTGCGTGGCTCAGTTGGTGAAGAGTCCGACTTTGGCCCAGGTCACGATCTCACAGTTCATGTGTTCGAGCCCCGTGTCAGGCTCTGTGCTGACAGCTTGGAGCCTGGAGCCTGCTTCGGATTCTGTGTCTCCCTCTCTCTCTGCCCCTTCCCAGCTCATGTATTCTCTTATCCTTACGCTCCGTCCTCAGCAATCCCTAATCTACTGCCTGTGCCTACAGATCTTCCTGTTCTGGACATTTCTTAAGAATGGAATCATGTAATATGTGGTCTTTTTTTGTGTCTCTGTATTCTTCCACTTAGCATAGTTTAATCAAGATGCATCTAAATTACAGCACGTATGGGTACTTTAATCAGGCAAAAGAATATTTCATTGTATGGATATACCACATGTTGTTTAACTGTTCTCCATGTATCCATTCAAATGTTGGGTTGTTTCTACCTCTTGGCTATGATGAGTAACACTACCATAAACACTGTGTAAAAGTTTTTTTGTGGACATATGCTTTATTTCTCTTAGATATATACCTAAGGAGTGGGATGGCTGGGTCATACGCTAACTCTACATTGAATAGTTGAAAAAACTGCCTGACCACTTTCCAAAAAGGTCATACCGCTTCACATTCTCACTGGCAATATGCAAACATTCTTAAGGGATTTGGAACAAGTCACCCAAGAATGTGCCACTTTGGCATGTGGATTATTTTGAGCAGAAGACAATCAAGGCCCAAAGGGCTCAGGAAGAGCTTTTAACCTCCCTTTTAATTGCCTAAGAGAATTTAGATAGAGGGCTTTGTTCAGGAAGAGAGCTATCACCGCAGGTGATAGCAAAGAGTATATGCTAGGGGTGCCTTGGTATATTAAGCATCTGACTTCAGCTCAGGTCATGATCTCATGGTTTGTGGGTTCGAGCCCCACCTCAGGCTCTGTACTGATAGCTCGCAGCCCAGAGCCTGCTTCGGATTCTGTGTCTCCTTCTCTCTGCTCCTCCCCCACTCGTGCTCTGTCTCTCTCTCCTTCTAAAAAATAAATAAACATTAAAAAAAAAAAAAAGAGTACCTTAAGCTGGAGGAGCTCCATAGGGCCTGTTTGTTAAATTCCTTTCTGTGTCCCATTGTCTCTGCAGGGCACGGCAAATATTTGCTTGCCAAACATTTGCCCTTCCCATCTTCCTGTGAATTGTCTTCCTTGCCTTTGAAGCCCCAGACCTCTTTACCCTTCTCCTTAGCTCAGGATGGCCTATAAACCTTAATTGCCTCATTGTCTTTGAACCCCTCATGTCTATTTGACGCTCCCATACTTACAAAATTAAATTTGTTTTTCTCCTCTGTTAATTGGTCTTGTGTCAATTTAATTAATAGGTCAGCCAAAAGAATCTACAAGGGGAGAGAAAAATTTTTCCTCCCCCACAGCTCCAATATCTTCACATCCTTGTCACCACTTGTTATCTGACTTTTGATTCCAGCCATCTTAGTGGGTTCAGAGGGGTCTCTCATTGTATGTACTCTTAATTTGCATTTCCCTGATGATCAATACATCAAATATCTTTCTATGTGCTTATTGGCCATTCTTCCTTGAAGAAATGTCCATTCAGATACTTTGTCCATTTTTAAATAGGGTTATTTGTCTTTTTGTTATTGAATTATAAGGATTAATCATATATCCTGGATATAAGTTCTTTATCAGATATATACTTTGTAAATATTTTCTTCCATTTTGTTGTTTTTCTTTTCACTTTTTTGCTAAAATCCTTTGAAGCATGAAACTTTTTGTATTTGATAAAGCCCAATTGATTTATGTTTTTGTTTGTTGCTCATGTTTTTGGTGTCATATCTAAGAATCATCTGCCAATCTAAGGTCATGAAGATCTGTCCCTATGTTTTCTTCTGAGAGTTTTATAGTTTTAGCTCTTACAATTAGTCTTTTGATCCATTTTGAGTTAATCCCTATATATGGTGTGATGTAAAGGTCCAATTTCATCCTTTTTATACGAGTATCCAGTGTCCCTAGCATCATTTATAAAAAGACATTTTTTTCCTCATCAGATTATCTTGGCACCCTTGTTGAAAATCAATTGACAACAAATGTATGGGTTTACTTCTAGACTCTCATTTTTACCCCGTTAATCTATGTGTTTACTCCTGTGTTAGTACCATACTAGCTTGATTAATGTTGCCTTGTATTAAGTTTTGAAATTGCAAAGTGTGAGCCTTCTTAATTTGTTTTTCTTTTTCAAGGTTTTTGTTTGTTTTGCTATTCTGAGTCTCTTGCAATTCCATATCAATTTTAGAATCAGCTTGTCAATTTCTACTAAGAAGTCACCTGGGATTCTGATTGGGATTGCACTGAATTTGCAGATCAGTTTGAGGAGAGTTGTCATCTGACAATATTGTCTTCCAATCCATGAACACAGGGTGTTTTTCCAAGTATTTAGATTTTTAATTTCTTTCAACAACATTTTATAGTTATCAGAATATAACTCTTGCTTTTCTTTTGTTAAATTTATCTCTAAATATTTTTTTATAACGCTGTTATAAGTGGAATTGTTTGCTTCGTTTCATTTCAGATTGGTTAAGTGAACAGAAATACAATCAATGTTTGTATATTGCTCTTGAATCCTGAAACCCTGCAGAATCATTTCACTGTTTTTTTGTTTTATTTTGTTTTTTAGTGGATTTCTTAGGATTTGTTTTTTGTATACGAGATTATGTTGACTCCAAGTAAAGACAGTTTATGTCTTCCTTTTCAATCTAGATTATTTCTTTCTTTCTCTTACCTAATGAGAATTTCAGGTATAATGTTGAATAGAAGTGGCGAGAGCAGACATCTCGTCCTATTACTGACATAGGAGAAAAGATCCAATCTTTCACCATTAAGTATGATGTGGGTTTTTCATATATGGTCTTTATCATGTTGAGAAAATTCCCTTCTATTCCTAGTTTATCAAGTATTTTTATGGTAAAATGGTGTTGAATTTCTGTCAAATGCTTTTTCTGCAACTATTGACATGATCATGTGAGTTTTTAATTTTTATTGATACAATGTATCATGTCAACTGATTTTCAGATGTTAAATCAACCTCACATCCTTGGATTAAATTCCACTTGGTCATGGTGTATAATTCTTTTTATGTGCTGCTGTATTCAGTTTGCTAGGATTTTTTGTGTCCATATTCATAAGACATATAGGTTTTTTGTTTTCCTGTGATTCCTTAGCTTGGTTTTGGTATCAGGTAATATTGGCCTCATAATATGATTTGGGAAGTGTTCTCTACTTTTGAGAAGAGTTTGTTGAGAATTCATAATAATTCTTTAAATGTTTGGTAGAATTCAGCAGTGAGGTTGCTGCTGGGTATGAGCCTTTCTTTGTGGGTAGTATTTAATTATCAATTAAATCCCTTCACTTGCAATAGGTTTATTCAAATTGTCTATCTTTTTTTAAAGTCAGTTTGAGTAGTTTGTATCTTTCAAGGAATTTGTCCAAATTTGTCCAAATTTAGTTGGTTTATCTAATTTGTTGCCATACTACCATTCATAGTATTACTTTATGATCCATTAAAACAATTCTGTAAGGCCAATAGTAGTGTCTTCTCTTTTATTTCTGATTCTAATAATTTGAGTGCTTGCTTTTTTTTTCTTGGTTAATCTACCTAAACGTTTGTCAATTTTGTTAACCTTTTCAAAGAACCAGCTTTTTGCTTTCATTGATTTTCCCCTTTGTTTTTCTATTCTCCATTTTGTTAATTTCTGCTTTAATTTCTATTATTTCCTCTTTGCTTTAGTTTTCTCTTTTTTTTCCCAGTGTCTTAAGGTGAAAGTTAAGGTCATGATTTGAAATCTGTTTTCTTTTTTACTATAAGCATTTACAACTATAAATTTCCCTTTAAACTGTGTTCTAGATGCATTCTGTTAGTTCTGATATGTTGTATCTCCATTTCCATTAATCTCAAAGTGTTTTCTGATTTTCCTTGTGATTTCTTCTTTGGTCCATTGGTTATTTAGAAGTGTGTTGCTTAATTTCCACATATTTGTGAGCTTCCCTAATATTTTCCTGCCATTACTTTCAATATTATTTCATTGTGATTGGATTGTGATTCTTTGCATTTTATTACATTTATATACTTTGTATTATTTCTATCCTTCAATTTGCCTTGTTTTTACTTCAGAATACTATCTGAGATTGTGAACTGTTGAATCTTATGTCCCAAATGATTACAATACCTGTTTTATAGCCTAGCATATAGTTTATCTTGGAGAATATCTTATGTGCACTTGAGAAGAATGCATATTTTGTTGTTATTGGGTGGGATTATGAAAAATGTCCATTAGGTCTAGTTAGTTTATAGTATTCTATAAAGAAGTCTTGTTCAAGATTTCTTGACATGAACAAGACATGTTCAAGTCTTCTATCTCCTTGTTGATCTTCAGTCTAATTTCCTATCCATTATTGAAAGTAAGATATTAAAATCTCCAACTATTGCTGTTGAATTGTCTCTTTTTTCAATTATGTCAATTGTTGGTTCATATATTTTGGGTCTCTGTTTTAGGTGCATATATATATATATATATATATATATATATATATATATAATTTATATTTCTTCCTGATTCATACATATCATTATAAAATGTCCACGTTTATCTCTAGCAACATTGTTCTTATTTTAGAGTTAATTGCTCAGTATTGTCACTCCATCTTTCTTGTGATTTCTTTTTGCATGGTATTTCTTTTTCTATCCTTTTACTTCAATTTATTTGTATCTTTGAGTCTAAAATGTACATCCTAGGGGCACCCGGGTGGCTTAGTCAGTCCAACTCTTGATTTTGGCTCAGGTCATGATCTTGCACTTTGTGAGATCAAGCTCCATGTCAGGCTCTGTGCTGACAGTGCAGATCCTGCTTTGGAGTCTCTCTCTCTTCCTCTCTCTGCCCTCCCCTGCTCATGCTCACTCTCTCTCTCTCTCAAAATAACTAAACTAAACTAAACTAAAATTTATATCTTATGGTTAACATATAGTTTGATCATGCTTTTTAATTTTTTTAACAATTTTGTTTTAACATTTGTTTATTTTTGAGAGACAGAGAGAGACAGAGCATGAGCAAGGGAGGGGTAGAGAGAGAGGAAGATACAGAATCCGAAGTAGGCTCCAGGCTCTGAGCTGTCAGCACAGAGCCCTATACAGGGTTCAAACCCATGAATCGTGAGATCATGACCTGAGACCAAGTCAGGCACTTTACTGACTGAGCCACCCAGGTGCTCCTGATCATACTTTTTAAAATTGAGTCTGGCAATCTCTGACTTTTGATTGGATTCTTTAATCCATTTACATTTAACATTATTATTGATATAAATGGATTCATGTCTGCCATTTTTTTTGTTTTTATGTTTTGTGTCTTTTTCTTCCTCTAGCCCTCCTCTACTGCTTCCTTTCGTTTTGTAGTGTAGCACTTTCATTTGTCACTATATTTCTTGAGTTTCAGGAGTTGGTCCAGGGTTTACCATATACATCTTAATTTATAAAGTGACACTAGAATTGCAGTGGTTTTGATAAGGCTCTATTACCCATCTCCCTGATCACACCCAGTTGTTTACCTTTAGTAATTGCTGATTCATTGCTATCGTGCTTTCAACAATGCCCTATGGCATAACAATTTTGCTAGTAGTTTGAATCTTCTTTCCAGTGTCTTTTACTACAACTTCCACTGTTCTTGGGAGCAGTTTAGGTTTAAACTTTTCCATCTTTGTTGCAAATGAAGTCAATATATTTAGGAAGAGATTGAGACATATGGGTTTTACAGCCTGCTTTTCTCCCCCCTACGTAAAATCCCTAAAATAGGGTTCTGAAACTTGAAGTGGGGATTACGACAATCTTCTCTCTGATTCTGCTGCTCCAGGAGCTGAGTGCTGGGTGAACTGAGAAGTGCGCAGAGAGGGGCAGCGGCCTGAACTTCTCTTGGCTTGTTTCTTCTTTCATGGAGCCACAAGGTGAAGCAAGAGCTATCAGGGCTCCAGAATTCTCAGTGAGCTGTGACTAAGATACAGCTTCCATCCCATGCGTTAGAGCTGTGAACAGGAAGGGAATCCCTACTTCCAGACCACACTTGTCTAGGATCTAGCCTCAGCAGCAGGCAGTGAGAGGATGGGGAATGAGAAATACTGAGGTTCTGCTCCTCTTGGTAAGAAAACTCTCCTACTGGGAGCTTCCGGGAGAGACAGCCCTGCATTCTTGGCTGCAGCAGACTAGAGTGAAGTCGCCTTGCTAAGCAGGGAGACAGACGGGAGAAGAGTCTTGGTTCACACAGCACAGACTCTCATCTTTCTTAGCAAAGTTTCATAGATTTTCTTGCATCGATGTTTTGTTCATTTGCGCTTTGCCCTTAGGACCATTTGCAGAGGCTTTAAATGGTTGTCTTTTCATGGTAAGTGTTTAATAAATGATAGTTAGCCTTCCCTTTACCCCTGTTTCCTCACAATAGACAGAAAGGATCTTGGAAGCCTCTTCTAGCCAACAACTTTTATTTTAGTGTTTTGTAATTATTAACTGCTTTATAAAGACTTTTTTGATCATACCTTATTTTCCTGTGATGCCACTAGGGATCAGCTTCCTCCTTTATACCAGGTAGAATCAAGAACACTGCAACAGACGATGAGGAGAGCTGATTTAATACTATCTTTTTCCTGTGGCCCAGAATCCTCACTATCCTCTTATCCTTTACATTTTACCCAACTCCTGGGGGTATTTTTAAATAAATAATGACTCACTGTTGTTCCTGGGTCCTCTCAAAAGCAATGCTGGTTGGTTATTTATTCATAATGGCAAATTCTCAAGAATCTTTGTGAACCATAATAACACTCCATAAGTGCCTTTTGCTTACTCCAGTGTCACCAGATTCTTTTTTTCCAACAGTACAATTAATACCACTTCTTTCCCACCATTCAGGTTTCTGCTGATGTTATACCAACATCTAAAGTTTGTACTTTGGGGTATTCGAACTGCTGATACAATTTTCCTACTCTGGCTGGGTGGTTTCAAGTTCTACTCATGCTCTAGTCCTCATATCCACTTTCTGCATAAACGTGGGGTCCCATTATTATGTGAGGAAGCCATAGCTCTGAGCAATGGTACAGCTCATGTAAAATCACATCACTGGCATTCCGTGTTGGGGGTATCTTTGGATTCCTGCAAAACACTTTGAAGTCTATAACAGCTCAAATGGGGCTATTGCAAGTATTCCCTTTCTCACCTCCAGATTTGATAATTTGTCATGTGTTTACTTCAGAATATCATGAAGACTACTTGAGATTATGGACCGTTGAATCTTATTTCCCAAAGGGCTACAATTCAAGGATCCATTACAATTGAGAATGGGGAGAAACATAGAAAGTAGATTTATACATGGTTGGTAGAGATCCAGTCTCAGAAAACAAGTGTAGTTCAGAGAATAAAAAAAGAAGAAAGGAAGAAAGCTCATGAATAATAGAGAAAGAAAATATTATATCAGCTGAAAAGCTAAAATTAAAAACAAAAAACCTCTGAAATTTTATAATAATTTTTAAAATATTGCAAAACCAAACCTCCTGTCAGATCAAAATGAAATCCCTTGTAATATATACAGCATGATCACTAATGTTTGTTTATGGTATTTATCTTTATGAATTCATTGAGTTCATAAGGGAGGAAGGCTAAAATAGTATTGGCTTTATCTTACTTCTCTTCATGAAGAAAAATGTCAATGTCATAATAAAGATGAGGTATTTTTTACTGACACTGCTTTTATATTATATTATGAAATTATACATTTTTAAAAAATCAGCTAGGTTTTAAAATGTTCTGATTAACAAATGCATAAGGAAAAATATCTTTATTTTTATTGAAAGATAATAGCATGGATATTAAAGATTATTTCTATTTGGGTTTGGAAAATAAATTTTGAATTGCAATATGAAGTTGGATATATTTGTTATTCAGGGAATTCATATCAAATGAAATACTGAGGTCATGTTATGAAGATCTACTCAGGAGGCATTAATATTAAGTCTTCAAGTTTTACTTCCGGTTCTCTGATAGGCTTCAGTCTGCGTTTCCGCATGTGCAAAACGTGCCATCACCTTTCCCTCTTAGGCGAAGCACATTTGCCTTTTAAGCTTGCTTGGCTGTCAAACTCTCAGTTTTCCCTGGGGTTTGAAGAGATAAGTAAGTGTTTTTTGTTTTGAAAAGACTTTTCTGGTCGTTGGAACAAGGAAGAGCCTGGACGATCATTCGTTCTGGGTTCTGCAGGCTGCATATGTAATCAGGGACAGTGACAAGTTGATAAAAGAGTTCAAAAGAGAATAGGGCTAGTGGGAAAGAGCTTAATGCTTTTCTAGGAACGAATAGTGGATCATTGCTCTCCAAGCTGGTCTGTGACATTTGTTAAGCCACTCTTATATGTACACTCACATTTCTGGTTATGTGTTCATTTCTTCATTTCGGATAGTTTATGCCTTCTACAGCCATGGATGCTCCTCACAACAATGGGAGAAACAGATAGATACAGACACAGTGACCTGCAAAGAACGGCAGAATCCTTCACCATGAGGCTGCCTTCTAGGGGCATTCTTTCCGAAGAGCTGTTCTGACTTCAGCTAGCTGAATCTCTCACTGCTTATGAATGACCCAAATCAAAGATATTTCCCATTTGGAGTGAGAACTCCAAAGTCATCGTCTCAAGGACGAATTCTAGGATTCTGTGGAAAGCTGAGTATTGTCATGATATCAAAACAACGAGAATACTGTTACTAAGTTTGATTTTCCTACTGATGGGTATCTTGCCATGTTTTTTTCCAGGCTATTTCCCGCAAGCATATGCTTTTCATTTGCATCAGAAATTCCCTCATTAAGATGATCGTGTCCAGTGTTCACTCCAGCTGGTGTTGAGCAACAGACCCACTGACTAACTGCATGAATGAGGCTTCACTCAGGGAGAAAGATGAGTTCCTTGTTATTTTCTCTTTGCTTTTGTAACTAAAGGAGGAAAACAGTGATATGCAGCTTATGTTCCTGGTGATTTGAAATTGAAGCACATAACACAGACAGAAGTTGAGTACAAGAACAGAGACAAAGGGTCTATAAAGCATACATGGATCAAAGGAGAATGTCAGCGTGAAATAGATCGAGAGAAAAGAAGAAAAGGGAGAAGTGGGAAGAAGAGGCAACAAAGGAGATCGGCAGCAGACTGCCTGCGGCTGGGGAGGGCAAAACAGTGGCGGCAGTGAGTATTGCTAGTCGGAGGTACATTTAGACTTGGAGCAATCAGACAGAGGCGTGGGGTAACAGACCATTCCTCCATTTTACTAGCCCATTGAGCGAATAGTTAGTCCATTGACTTAGACTTGCAAAATGAACACCGTGTATCAGATTATAATAAGGACGGAAATGACTGTATTAAAACTAAAACTGGGTCTACGAGACGGAGGGGGAAATACTTAAGATTGTAGAGATCTAGATTAGCTCCGGGAGACGGAGCATGAATCAGTGTTTCCTGACTTTGTCACTTTCAGAACTTGTCCACATGAAGTCAAGATGGGGAACGTTTTGTCTCCTAACAAATGTGGGGAAGTGATTTACCATCTTCAGTTCCTGAGAACAGATGGTTGTAGATCATGCACAGCAGGCATTACGAGGAGATAAAGTGAGTGGTACCTGCATAGTTCAGTTTGAGAAACCTAATGGGTACCCTATTTCAAAATACCAACTTGAAGCCTTTCCATTCTTAAAGCTGCACTACTCTGGTTCGTGATGTATTTTCCTTTGCTGTTCACAGGAAGTGATGGACAGTCCAGTAGAATAAAGCGCCAGGTAGTAGGAAAGGATGGGGGTGGGGAGGGGATGGGGAAATGGGGAGAAAGCCACTTAGAAAAGTGTAGGGGACTTCTTATGACTTAGGAAGGGTTCCAAGTGTCAAACATTTTCCTTCTTTCCTTGACCCCAATTAGGTCACTGCCACTATCCTTTTATAATAAATATTTTACACGAAAACCTGGGAAGTTAATGTTCAAGTATCTCAACCAGGGTCATGCTCTATCTTCCCCCTCCAGCCCCCCGAGGCAATGTCTGAAAACATTTCTGGTTGTCACACTGGGAAGGTAGTGCCACTGGCACCTAGTGAGTAGAGGCCAGAGATGTCGCTAAACATCCAACAACATATAGGACAGCCCTCACCACAGGGAATTATCTGACCAAAGATGTCAAACGTGCCAAGGGTGAAAAATCCTGGTGTACTGACATCATCATATACACGAAAGACAGACAGTTCCAGGCAAATTCATGGGTTCATCCATTCACTCATCAGCAAATATTCAGCGAGTGTGTTCAAGGCAGCAGGCCAGGGGCTAGGGGACAATGATGAGGTGCACACAGTCCTAGCCTTTTGGAATCTGCCACTCTCAACAAGACCATCTTAGAAACATTCAGAGCAAAGAGAGATTCATCCCAGGTGCACCATCAGAGGAGGCTTAGGGACACAGCAGGGTTCACATGGGCGGGTGGTGGACACTCGGGAGGAGGAGGACACACTCTCTGAAGGAAGAAAAGGAGGAAGCATATTGCAGAACAGGAAGCAAACTCATGGGACAATATCGGAGCAAACTGGAGTGGAAAAGGGAAACACAGCATTGGAAGGCAGGGAGCCAGATTGCATGAAGTCTTGAAAGTCAGGCTGAAGTTTTGTTGCTGTTTGTTTATCTATTTGTTTTTACTGCACCTTGTTGAAAAGAGAATCCACTGAATGGTTTCAAGCAGGGGTGTGCCATGATCGCAGACCTGGAGTTGAAACACTCTCCTAGCAGAAGCGCATGAGTGGTGGCCTTTGAAAAGCTCCTTGAATGTCCTCACTGCTCCCTGCGCTCCTGGTCCGGTGAAAGAGCTCAGCAAATGCCCTGTTCACAGCCTTGGGGCTGGCAGGCCTCCTCTGCCTTTCCCAGACTCTGATCTCAACACGTGTCTCCCATTTCCTTCCTTTCCTCACTGTTAGGATTTCATCTTTATTACTATTTTTTGAGCCATAACTCTAGGTCCTTTTCATAACGGAATTTGTTTCACATCCCCTGTGGTTCTCACATGTCAGCATCAGAACCCCCGGGGGATAGTGATGAGGGGCCGGGGGACAGAAGGGAGGGATTACCAAGGGGTGATGGAGATGTTCATTACTGATTGATCTGGTAATGGTTTGATGACGTGTGCCTATGTCAAAACTTACCAAATTTTATATTTTAAATAGGTGCGGTTTACTTTATGTCAGTTATACTTCTGCAAAGGTATTGAAATAAAAGAATCCCCTGGAGGGCACGAGATTTTGCATTTCTAACACTCTTTGAGAGGCACTATTCTATACTGACCTTGGATAAACAAATTTCCTTCCCCTTTCTGCATGATTTCCAGATCTTCCTGTCATGATTCCTCTTGAAGGGCTGTCTGGCACATGATGACCTTACTCCATCAACTACCATTTATCTTTGATCATGGCAGTCTGGCTTCTGCCTTCTACTACTCTAACAACATTGCTCCTTCAAGGGTCATGGATGATAATGATAATCAGCATGGAGATAGTTGTCACATGCCCGTTTTGTTCTAAATATTTTACATGTATATTAATTCATGTATCCTTGTAACAAGCTAATGAGATAGACACTATTACAGTTTCTACTCTAAGGTGGGAAAATTAAGGTACATGGAGGAGGTTTACCAATGGACCCGGGTCACAGAGCTAGTAAGCGGTGAAGTCCACACTTGAATCCGGGCAGTCTAGTTCCAGAGCCATGTTCTTAACCACTGCTTGTCTTCCCCTGACATTCTGAAGCTGGCTGGGCACTCATGGCTAGGTCATGTTATCCTCCTATTGGACATAAATGGTCTTAGAGAACAGTAACCTCATACAAGGCCACCCTTAGACCATGGTAAAATGAGCCCCAACAAGGCCACGTCATAATTTTCAGAAGAGACAATAGCAAGGTAACTGTGCCACCACAAAATGCCAACCATCCCCTCTCTCAGCCAAAATGAGTGATGGCTTCTTGACCGATTACAACTTTATCCTCCTTCTAGTTCTTCCTCCCTGTAGATAAGACTTGTTGAGATATACGATCATAGAATTGACCCAACTCTCTGACAGCAACCAGTCCACAGTGAGCCCCTGCTTCCTTGGACTCCCCCCACCCCAATCATTCATCCAAAGTCCAGATCCAATATAGCTTCTAACAACATTTGGCTGAGACAACCCATGGTTCCCCATGGTGTGTGCCTTCCCTCCTGCAACAAGTAATACACCCAATTTGTTCGACTACAAGTAGGTTCCTGGCAGGCTTTGGCTAGAGAGCATTGACACCTCTATGCTATGTATAACTTCCTACTTTTTGAAATCTTCTTCTTGGATTCTAGACACTATGGTCTCCTGGTTCCCTTCTTATTTTTTTATGTGTTCCAGTGATTTCCACCTCTTGGTGTTCATGTCCTTGTGTAATCCTTTCCCTTTGAGGAGAGTTTGGACCTAGTGACTTCCTACTGATGAACAGAACACATCAAAAATAACATGATATCCCTTCTGAGATTAGGTTGCAAAAAGAGAACAAGTCTTCCTTGTTCTCTCAGTTTCTCATGCTGATGGAGCCAGCTGCCATATTTTGAGGTGCTCTGTGGAGAAACCCACAGAAAGTGGGTATCCCATAGAAAAATCCAGATAGAAGTGTCAAGGAACTAAGGTAGGCCCCCAAGCAATAGACAGCCAGTGAGGAATTGAGTCCTCCAAACAACCACTTGAGTTACCTTGGAATTGGATCCTCCCCTCGTTGAGCCTTGAGAAGGCTGCCATCCTGGCTGACCCCTTGATTGCAGACTTGGGAGAGACTCTGAAGAGAGGCATTCAGTCAGGCTGGGCTGGATTCCTCACCCACGGAAACTATAAAATAGCAAATTTTTTGTTATGTTCAGTCTCTACATCTTGGAATGATTTGTTAATATGCAACCACAAATAACTATTAGAGACCTCGTTAATACAGAGATTATTCTACAGTATTGACCTAGTTATGTCACTGGCAGGGAATCTGTCATGACTGACCTCTGCCTGTAGGATAAAGGTTCACAGTCTGACCCATGTTGCACATATCCTTTGCTTCAGCCACAGTAAACTGCTCATAGGTCTCAGAACATACCAAGTGACTATATTATCCTGTTTCCCGTTTCCTCTCCCTAGAATATTACACATTCTGTTAGAATTAATTGCTCCTCTCCTAGGTAGGAACAGGCCCAAAGGAACGGGTAGGAATGGGCAGGAAAGATAGAGAAAGCACACAGACATGAGGAAGCAAAGAAAAGTAAATATAATAACACAGGAGATGGCCGCTGTAAGAATGATAACAGAAATTCATTGGCTCCAAAGAGAACAGACCGTGCACTGTAGCAAAATGTGGACTTGCCCATGAAGGGGATGGAAGACGTTCCCTGTAAGAGAAATCACTTTGATTCTTGGGTTGGGAGTAACATTTGTAGCTGGGGGGAATGATGGTAGAAACCTAGGTGAAAACTTGCTGTTGCTATTTCTGGTCAATCAACATAAGCAGCCGGAGGCACAAGCAGATGCCTAGGGCCCTGCTCCTATGGGTGCCCATCACGCCATAGCCTCCGGGTACATTTACAAATATGATTTTTAGATGTCATTTTTGGCTCTCAGAACTTGCGGCTCTCAGAGTGACTTCACTCTCTGCCTTTAAATTAGGTTTCCCTGAGGAATGTCAGGCATTCTATGACGAAACCCGATCAACCCAGCTGAAAATTTCTATTAAATCTTTCCAGAATCTTGTTTTTATTTTTCCTGGCTGAGTGGCCCTTTGCTCTGAGCAAGTTTGTAGGGGAGAAACCTTTGCTAAAGGCAGCAAAGCTGAGAAATATTTAACAGTGTGCGAATCCAGCAGACAGCTCCGGGACTGCGAGGGAAGGGAGGGGGCCGTTCTACTCTTATGAAGACGGAAATGTATTAAAATGCAGTCATTAACTGGTGGAATCTTCTAGAATTGGCGGTTCCCTACTGGGAATTTGGGTTAAGTTTCTCGGGGTGGGGGGGGGGGGGGGCGTGTAACAAAACCATGCATCCTCATGGGAAGCCAGAAAAGAGGACTCAAAGCAGTAGAGCGTGGTCTTCTCCGCGCAATGGGGCTGACACAGAAGCAATGCCTTCCCCCATCATTATTCGGATGGAAGGTGGGAAAGGTTGCCTGTGGCTGAGACAGGTAGAAGTTGTAGTTAACAGCGGGAAAGCAGTTCCGCCAGGGCTAGCCAGCGGCCATGTGTTACTCATTTATCCTGCAAGAGTTCTGACACAGTTAAGAGTCTGGGTAGGTTTTAAAAGAGCACCCTAATCACTGTCTAGGGCTCCAGGTAGTTGATTAGAGGGATAATAGATTAAAGGAGAGTAAGATACACGTTGTATCTTGCTGTCACTGAGCCATGGATCTTTTAGGTCCTGGAAGAGGTCCTAGCACTGATGATAATAAGATTCCTTACTTTGATTGTCTCAGGTCATAAAGAGACTCTTTAATATGAAATCCATGCCAGCTAGCATTTGATCTGGCTTATGAATTTCTAGAACTAATAGATGTAACCCAGAGTCGTCATTTTAACTTTTATTTATATGGCTTGTTGGTTTGCCTGCCTGCTTTGCTTGCACGCTCTTTCTCTCTCTCTTTCCCTCTCTCCTTCCTTCCACCCCTTCCTCTGTGTCCCAGGAACACGTTCAGGAATTTGGTAGTGCCTGTGCTGTGCAGGATGACCCCAGATCAGATGCTAGCAAGCCCAGAGCCCAGAGATGTTTACTGCTGCGGGCTCCCATGCATCAGCCAAAGGCAAATCAAGCTTCCAAGGTCTTCAGTGGCTGCAGGCTCCCAGAGCTGCTTCAGCACCTCCATGCATGGGAGGTCCCCAGCCTGGGGTGTGCTGGAGATCCAGCTCATCGCACCTTCTCACCTCCCTGGCTGCCTCAGTCACCATCCGAAGCCTAAGCCTCAAGATCACCATCACTGGCCAGGTTGCCCTAAAATGCCCTCATCTGACCTCATCTTCCACCTTTCTCCCTCCTCCTAAATCATTCCCAAAGTTCCCTTTGAAATTCATAGCCCATTATCAACAAAGTCCTAGTGTACCAGAACATTCCATTCCTCTTCTTGCTCTGACTCAAACATTTCCTGTGTAGGGCCAGGAAGTACCTATTTTAGGCTTTGCGGGCCATACAGTCTTTGTTGCAACTACTTAACTTTGCCATTCTAGTGCAAAAGCAGTCGGAGAAAATACGTCAACAAAGTGTTCCAATAAAACTTTATGTACAAAGCCAGGGGCAGGCCAGACTTGGCCCAAGGGTGGTAGCTTTCCAATCCCTGATCTAACAAAAACCTGGCTACCCCCCCACAGGACTCCTGTTTGCCTCAGCTTTCAGGCGAAGGTGGTTTCTCCCTCTTGCGGTCGTCCTAAATCACAGCTATGAGTTGCCAATCTCTCTGTTATGTGCCTTATTCTTCAGTGGCTTGAGCACTTAAGTCACTTCTCTCTCAACCCTCTCACCATTCTTGGAGACTTCAGAATTTCAGACACCATCCACCCAACACACTGGTCTCTCAGTTCCTGACTCTTTCGAAGCCACTGATCTCTTATTCCACCTCATCTCAGCCACCCAATCACAAAGCCGCGTCCTAGACCTTGTTATTACCCAGCGCATTTTCACCATCTCAGTTTCAAACGCCACCTCTCCAAACATCACCTCCTAGTCTCCTGCATATCTAGTAATCCCAGCCCAGAAATTCCCGGATTTTAATGAAACCTCAAATTACACACCACTTCCTGAATGTCCCTCCTTCCCTCCTACGCTTGATCTTGTCGCGTCACCGCTGCTCAGAAAACACACGGCCTGTCTGCCCTGCTGCCCTTCTGTCTTCTCATCATACGCCAACCCTGGCTAAACCCAGATATGTTCTAAATCTGTACCTGCTGCAGAGTGAGTTAGCGTGGCAGAAAGGAATCACACCGCCACACACACTGGATTCGCTGTGGGGTGAATATAGCAAAACCACAAAGATCCCAGTCCTCGTGGAGCTATCGTTCTAGGGAGAGAGAAAAAACAGTAAGTAGGATAAAGCATTAAAGTATAGAGTAAGGTGTAGCATGGAGTTATAGATGAATTCCAAGGAGAAAACATAAAGTAGGGAAGGAAGTTACGGGATGAGGGAAGGTTGTAAAGTTTTAGATAAGCTGGCCTACTGAGAAGATGGCTTTTATGTGAAAACAAGAAGTGTGTGAGGACAAAGAGCTATGTGTACATCTTAGGGAAGAACATCCCAAGCTGAGGAACACTTCACATGCAAAGGTCTTGTGATGGACACGTACCTGGCTCGTGCGAGACACAAGAAGAAGCCTAAGTAGCTCAAGCAGAGTGTATGATGGGGACAGTAGGAGCGGATGTGTTCAGAAAAGTAACAGGACTACGTTTGTTACCTGTTGCTGCTAACAAATAACCACAGACTTTGAGGCTCAAAACAACACCCATTTATTAGCTTACAGTTTTCTTCGGCCGGGAGTCCATTGTCAGCCTAACGTCCTCTGCTGAGGTCTCACAAGGCTCTAGTCAAGGTGGCAGTGGGGCCGTGTTCTCATCTGGAGACTCAACTAGGGAGGGATCCACTTTCAAGCTCACTCAGGTTGTTGGAATTCATTCCCTTGCAGCTGTAAGACTGAGAGCTGTAGGGGTTTCTCGTTGGGCCTCAGCAGAGCCCACTCTCAGTTTTGGAAGCTACATAGAATTCTCTACCAGATGGCCTACTCTATAGACAGGTCACAACATGGCAGCTTGCTTATTTAAGGCCAGCAGGAGAGCAAGAGAGTCTGCTAGCAGAGGAGTGCTACATAAAGTTACATAAATGTAATCACGGGAGTGACATCTGACACCTTTGCTGTATTCTGTTGGGGGGAAGCCAGTCACAGCTCCCATCAACAGTCAAAGGGAGGGGATCACACAAAGGCATGGACACACAAAGGCATGGGGACCCCTGGGAGTCTGTCTGCCACAGAGACTCAGATCACATAAGGGATACATGGGCCCTTGTAAGGACTTTGACTTTTTCTCTGATTGAGACTGGGAGCCGTTGGAAAGTTTTGAACTGAGGAATGACATAATATGATTGTGTTTTAACAGGGTTGATTGGGTTGAGATGACACGTTGAGAATAGACTTCGTGGGGTTAGAGACAGAAGCAGGAAGACCAGTTAAGGGCTATTCCAATAATCCAGATAAAAGTTGACAGAGGTAAATTTGGAGTGGGAGGTAAAAATGGGGAAGGAGAAGCCATATTCTGGATATATTCTGAAAGCTGAGCCAACATGATTTGCTAGTGCATCAGCAGTAGAATGTGGGAAAAAGAGAGGAGTCCAGGGTGTTCCCAAAGTTTTTAGCCTGAACAACCATAAGGATAGAGTTGCCATAAATTACGACGGGGAACATCAAGGAAAAGCAGGTTTGAGGGAGAGTATCAGGAGCTCTATTTTTGATGTGTTTGAACGGCCAGCCACTTGATGGCAAGTAAATTACACTGGACACAGTCCATTCTGGAAGGAGGAGCGATCTTTCCCTATCGGAACTGACAGCAATCCTGGATATGGGTTTGCACTCCACATCTGCTGCATGTCTGTGAGTGCAGTGGTCTGAGTGCTTACAGAGTGCTTCATTTATAGGCATGGGACCCCAGATTAACATTGCCTTGCACCAAAAGACCCATTTTATGGCAAAGGAAGTATGACAAAGGGCACCCATTGTCCCACCCATACAGTGGGTTCTCCCATTACCTGGAAGCAGTAAGAACGTTGGGATGGCTTATTCAAGGTTTCAAAAAGGCATGAGCTTGGGGATTCTGTCCTTCAGGATGAACTGCTGGCTGGTGCAGAGTAATGTGTCTCTAATAGCCAGACTTCATGGGTCCAGGGACGAAGGGATAAAAGTAGGATTGCCCTTCTCACCACCACCATCAGCACCCGTCAGTCCTGTGACTCTAAGTTCTAATGGATTGAAAATTCTGGTTCCAGATGATTGCTTTGACCTGAGCACAGTAAAGCTTCCATGGAAGCTAAACTGTAGCAAGTCGGCGGCCTGGGCATTTTGGTCTCAAGATGGGAGACTACCAGGCAAGGAAGGAGTTCCCGTACCGGCAGGAGAAATCAGTTCTGATTATCATGAAAAGCTGCTTGTTGCTGCTGCAATGTGACAGGGAGACGCATATCTGGAATTCAGGGAATTCACTGGGGCATCACGTAAGTGCTCCAGGATGGGCACGTCCGACTCAGTGGGTCCACTGTGGACATGACGAGATCTGACAGCTGCAAGAGATTGGCCAGCAGACATGAGTGGTGCTCGTTATCATACCCCACCTCTTGCCTCCGATTCTCGCCACAGGAGCAGTGGACAGTTCGATCTATGCTGCAGGGTCCTGTCTCAAGCACCTTTTAGAACTCTCTCTACCTCAGAACTCTCTCTGAAGCTGTGCGAGCTCACTCAGGTGGGGACGTCGTAGCTGGAAAACTCGAGGGATTTAATGCCTTCAGAAGCCACCCCAGAGTAACAGAAGATAGAACCTAATTGATAATGCCCAGCCTCCTATGTTTGCTTTTCTTTAACTTTTATTGAGATATAAAGGACATATAACATTATAGTGGTTTTAGATTTACAACATAATGATTTGAGATACAACACGATGATTTGATTTCACATGTAGTGAAATGATTACCACAATAAGTTTAACATCCGTCACCGAACATGCACTTTTTTTTTCTTGTGATAAAAAATTTTTAAGATTGATTCTCTTAGCAACTTTCAAATACGCAATACAGTATTGTTAACTATAGCCACCAGGCTATACGTTACATGCCCAGGACTTATTTATCTTATAATTGGAAGTTTGTACCTTTTTCCCACTTTCATCCATTTCTCTCACCTTCCTCCCAAACCCCTGCCCATTTCCGGCCACCACCAATCTGTTTCTATATTTATTTTTTTAAGGTTCGTGTATTTGTGAGATCGTGCCATATTTATCTTTCTCTGACATTTCATTTAGCATAATGCTCTCAAGGCCCATCCATGTTGTTACAAATGAATTTCCTCCTTTTTATGGCTGCATAATATTCCACTGTCTGTATATGTGTGTGTGTGTATGTGTGACATCTTCATTATTCCTCCATTGATAGATTCTTAGGTTATTTCCATATCTTGGCTGTTGTAAATAACACTGCAATGAACACAGGAGTGCAGATATCTCTTTGAGGCTCTGTTTTCATTTCCTTCAGGTATATACCCAGAAGTGAACTCCTACATCATTTGGTAGTTCTATTTTTAATTTGTTTGAGAAACCTTCATACTGTTTTCCATAGTGGCTGCCTCAGTTTACATCCCCACCAACAGTGCTCCTGGGCTCCATTTTCTCCAACTCTTGTTATCTCTTGTTTTTGGCTGTAGCCAATCTAACAGGTATGAAGTAATACTGTCATTTTGATTTGCATTTCCCCGGTGATTAGTGATGTTGAGCATCTTTTCTTGTGTCTGTTGGCCATCTGTATGTCTTCTTTGGAAAACATCTATTCACTTCCTCAGTTGAATTATTTGGGTTTTATTTTGTTTTGTTTTGCTTTTTGACTATTGAGTTGTATGAGTTCTATATGCATTTTGAATAGTAACCCCTTATCAGATATATGATTTGCAAATATTTTCTCCTATTCTGTAGTTTGCCTTTCATTTTGTTGATAATTAAATTTGCTGTGCAGAAGCTTTTTAGTTTGAAGTAATCCTTTTTTTTTTTTTTTTTTTTTTTTTTTGCTTTTGTTGTTTTGGCTTTTGGTGTCAAATTCATAAGATCATTTCCAAGATCCATGTCAAGGAGTTTACCCCCTATGTTTTCTTCTGGAAGTTTTATGGTCTCAAGTCTTAACGTTCAAGTCTGTAATTCATTTTGAGTTTATTTCTGTGTATGGTGTAAGATGGTCCAGTTTTGGCTTTTTGCATGTGGCCCTTCAGTTTTCCCAGCACCATTTTTTAATGCTTATTTATTTTTTGAGGGACAGAGAGACAGAGCACAAGTGGGGAAGGGGCAGAGAGAGAGAGGAAGACACGGAATCTGAAGCAGGCTCCAGATGAAGCATGGAAGCGTGGGGCTCAAACTCGTGAACTGCAAGATCATGACCTGAGCGGAAGCTGGACGCTCAACCAACTGAGCCACCCAGGCAGCCCTAACTTTTTTTTGACGTTTATTTGGTTTTGAGAGAGAAAGAGAGCATAAGCAGGGGAGGGGAAGGTAGATAGGGGGACAGAGGATCCAAGGCAGGCTCCATGCTCCCAACACCATTTATCGAAGAGACTATCATTTCTATTGTGTATTCTTGGCTTCTTTGTCGTAAATGAATAGACCAGCCTCCCATCTTTGGGTGCTATGACTTAGAGTTACTTTCCACATGGGGCTTCAGGGCATTTACTACAATAAGGCTGAGCCTTAAAAGTCCAGAGAAGCAATCAATGGCACACACCACAGTGGCTTGCTCCTCCTGTCTTGCCCACTTTTTTCCCCTCACTTCTGCTTCTGAGGGTCACCCCTAGAGTAAACTACTGTGCCCAAATCCAGTCTAAGACACTGAAAGCCTCAGGCTTTCAGCCTCGGGTCTGTGAGTACACACAGGTGAGTTCCCCAGGTGCAAGAGTAGGCCCTCTCTGAGCAAAAGAAGGGGACTCTGTCTTCTCTTTGACTCTAAGAAGAAACTACGATGACCCTTTTCTCGGGTCATCATTTCGAATCATAGTTTGCTGTTTTAGGTACACATTCAAGGAAAATTCTGTATTGATTATAAAGAGTTTAAAACTTCTCCCTCTTGACTAGAATTGAAATTGTACCCCCAAGCTCCCCAGTCCTACCCCAGATAGACTGCTATTCATAATCCCTATCTTTAAATCATTTTTGACTTGGAGTTGATGTAAATAAGGCACTGCATATTCATGAATCGGTTTATTACCTTTATGCCAAAGTTCCTGCTTCATTTACATGATTTCCTCTCAGAACGGGCAGCTCCTCAAAGACAAGAAACAAGATGTGTAAGTCTCTTTGATATGCAGTTAGGTGCTTACCAAATATACAGCTTTTTTGCTAATGGTGAAAATATTTCTTTCCTCACTTGATGACGAACGCCCTTTCTTCTTCTCATTCAGTTATGACGATGGATAAATATATCATGCATGATAAAAGAAATTGTTTAAAATTATATGCATTCTTTCTTATCTAAATCAGTTCAGAACTATCATTAGGACAAACGTCCCAAAGTATTAACAGACCTAATTTTCCAGAGGTCAGAATGTGGCAGAAAGAGGAATGAGCTGGAGGACATTGGGCTAATGGCCGCACAGGCTCACGTGGGAAAATGGAGGGCCTCGTAGGCAGCGATGACCCAGAGGTGTTGGTCTTCTCACACTCCATCCCCGCTCAGATATTATAAAAGATGCCAACTTTTATTTGGTCTCTAATGGATTGTTAGAAGTTCGAGCAAGGGAGTGCCCCTTTTCATGGTCTTTCGTTCAAAGAGTACATTTCTTTTCTTTCTAACTAATTGCCCCACCTCGTAAGAATGAAGTTGAGTCAGTAGTTCACAGAGCAGTGTATCTCCTGACCAAATTAAATCAACAAAGAATCAGAAGATTTCCTTAGGGCATTCCAATAGCCTCTCCAACTAAAATAACTCCTTCTGATAACTGACAATGCTTGTACAATTTTAAGAGCAGAGTCCTCAATTCTAGCTCGGCACGTTTTCTCACGTCTTTGACATATCACGCTGGCTCGCTGGATGTGAGAAGTGAGAATAGTACCAGGCAGCATACCCAGACAGTCCTTTTGTCCACTTAAAAGCACAGATTCTCTGAACTAAGAATGCTGTCCAGCTAACTGAGACGTATTTTTTTTTTTTTTTTTATTACGCGACACCCTGATTAGGGTAAAAGAATTGTTAAAGTACTGTTTCTGGGGCCACCTGGCAGGCTCAGTCAGTACAGCATGTGACTCTTGATCTTGGGGTTGTAAGTTTAAGCCCCACATTGGGTAGAGAGATTACTTAAAAATAAAATCTTTTTTTTTAAAAAAAGATTTTTTTTCCTGTTTCTGTTTCTCCCCCTAATTTAATGCTACAGTTCATTAGTTGGTAGGCATATATGTACTAGGTTAGGCATATAAATACTAGGTTCATTTATGAATCAGTATAAGAATGTGCTATTGGGCTTTTCCTAGTTTTGACTAGGAACATTTAAAAACAACAAAGATTAAGTCAATGAAGAAGGCACTGACTTTTATTATAGGTGACATCAAAGCAAACAGATGAATTGAGTTTCTCTGACTACATAAGTGAGAAAAGTCTTATTAGAGATGAGGGCTGAGATTAGGTCAGATTTGCACTGGAGAGAAGCTCTCTTATGTGGAGCCCAGGGCTGGGAAAGCAACAGTAGTTGTTTGAATGGATGGATCAAGGAGGGAAGAATGAATGAAGGAGACTGAGAAATGGGGTGGCATCATTTTGTGGCAATTTAGCCAGTTCAAGGTCTTTTCTTCTCAGATGAGTTGCCCTGGGAATGGTTGAGAGGGCTCCGTGCTCTGAGGCCATTGGTCGTTAGGAAGATACTACCCAGCAGATGGTTTATTGTCTATTATTGTATTAAAGGGACCTGCATTCAGTATGTTTTCAAAATGAAATCTAAGTAATCATCAAAGGAAACAGACCAATTCAATTTCTTTTTCCAATTTGGAAAATTCAAATAATATGCACGATAACTTTTCCTATTGTATTCCTCGTATTTATAAAAGATAAAATAAAATTCAGAAAAGCAAGAGTTCAGACATTAGCACTAACTTTCTCCTAAGCCATCATAGCACACTTGGAAATGTTCAGTGAATGGTCCTGCTATCCTGTTATCATTGGTTCATGAATTCAAAGTGTCTATTGTTTGGAAATCACATTGGTTTCAAAAATTCAGTGCTTTAGAGATTAGTTCTTGATCCCAAATTCCTATGACTCTTTGCTTATCCTAGGGAAATAAATTTGGCTTAAATTGCATACATCACTCTAATTATTTCTTAAATTATTTTTAATTATTTTATTAAAATATGGGGAAAAGATTTGCAACAAATAAATGTGATCAAATGAAATATTTACATAGCAGTTACTGGATTTTCATTTTTAAAAGACGATGTGATGTTTTTTTCTTTTTTATTGAAGTATAATTAACAGACAGTGTTATATTAGTTTTGGGTGTACAATATAGTGATCGAACAATTCTATACGTTACTCAGTGCTTATTACGGTAAGTGTACTCTTAATTCCTTTTACCTACTTCACCCATCCCCCCATCCCCCCACTCCCTCTCTGGTAACTACCACTTTGTTCTCTGTATTTAAGAGTCTGGGTTTTTGCTTGTCTTTGCTTTTTCTGTTTGTTTGTGTCTTTGTTTGTTTTGTATGGAATTTCAGAAAGAAAACAAATGAACAAAACAGATGAGATGAGTTTTTAATTAAACCTTGGTCTCCTCCATGTCCGGTTTTGGTTCCATTTCCTCCAACATTACTAACTAAACAGCAGGAGTTTAAGGGCGCTAATGAACATTTTTAGGGGATCTTACATATTTTGAGTTTGAACTACTTGAGGAGGCACATTAGGTATTTAGCATATTACTATGATTAAAACTTTTATCGAAAAATAGCACTTTGCCATATTACTCATGTTTCAGTCAGGTCATACTTAGCCTATATTCATTCTGGATCCACAAACCAAGGGCCACTGGCCAAATCTGGCTCACGGTCTCTTTTGGTAGGACATATGGGTTAAGAATGACTTTTACAGTTTTAAATGATTAAAAAGAATCTAAATAATAATATTTTGTGACACTTGAAAATTATATGAAATTCAAATTTCAGTGTCCTCAAAGAAAGTTTTATTGGAACACATCCGCACTCATCCCTTTATACATTGTTTATGGCTGCTTTCACACTACAAACACAAAGTTGAGTAATTGCCACCAGAGACTGTAGGGCCCATGAAGCTTGGAATCTTTTTTATCCAGACCTTTCGACAAGAAGTTTGACAACTTCTACTGTATGCTGTTAGCTCTTTTCATGCCCATAGCCCTGTCCACCTCCCCTCATTTGGCAGCCCCTAGCATTGGTTACCTTTGAGCCTGAGCTTAGCTCCTAACACTGTGAAGCTTTTGTTCATGTATTAAGTCCACTCTGAGTTTTTCTCCCTTGACACCATAAAAAGCTATCCCCAAACAGATAGGCTGCAGCATGGGACTTCTGGCAGCCAACCCTTAAGATGGTCCCAGCGATCCTGGCCTTCACACCCCCATGTGGTTCTCTTTCTGTTGTACTGGGGTTGGTGTTTGTGACCAGAACAATATGGCGGAAGTGATTGTCTGCCATTTCTGACATTACATTATTAAGACACTACTGTTTCATTGTGATCTCTTTCTTGCCCTCTGACTGGGCATCTGACTCAGATCACTTGGCTTGGGGGAATCCTGTTGTAAGAAACCCCATGGAGAAACCCAGGTGGAGAGGAAGCCACCTGCCAATGCCATGTGAGTGAGCCTGGAAGCGGATCCTCTGGTCCTGGTCAAGAATTCAGAGAATTCAGAGACTGTAGTCCTAGACAACAGTTTGATTGCAACCTCATGAGAGACCCTGAGCCACAAAATCCAGCTAAGTCATTTCAACTCCCTGACCCTGAGAAGGTATATGAGAAGATAAATGTTTGTTGTTTCAAGCAGCTAATTTTAGGGTAATTTGTTATATAGCAATAGATAACCAGTATAGAATGTGAAAAGCCTCATATGGCCCACCATGACACCATCTTTATTCCCACTCTGATACCCAGTCTATTTCTGATCGTTTTTGAAATGTGACTTTCTCTCCCTTTTATGGCCTCGCCTCCTCTGCGGAACTTGACTTTTGACAAATTTTTCTTGACTTTGAACTTTTGCTTCTCTTCTCAAACTGGAATCCAGTCTGCCCCTTGGTTGTTGTCCTCTCAGTGACTTGTCCTCTCAGACTCCTTGGTTCACTCCGACCCCAGCATAGGAATCATTTCTAGATTGTTGATGTCAAGATCTCTTGATCAATATTTTCAATAGGGAAACAAAGTGAAAATTCCTTAGGGAAAAATACATGCTATGTTTTTATAAATTATTGTTACCAATATCATTATCTTATTTTCAGCCTCTCATTTGAGATAAGTAAAGGACATAAAAGAATTTTAGAAGCAGGGAGAAAATTTAGAAATGGCATCCTATGACTACCTATTTATACATAATAAAAAAATTTTTTTAATGTTTCTTTACTTTTTGAGAGAGACAGAGCATGAGTGGGGGAAGGGCAGAGAGAGGGAGAGGCATAGAATCTGAAGCAGGCTCCAGGCTCTGAGCCCAATGCGGGGCTCGAACTCACAAACTGTGAGATCATGACCTGAGCCGAAGTCAGATGCTTAGCTGACTGAGCCACCCAAGTGTCCCTATTTGTACATAGTAAAATGAGGCCCCCGAGGTTAGGTGATGTTCCCAAAGTCACTCAGCTAGTTAATGGAGAGAAACACTATTTCAATGAAGTGAAGGGTAATTGAAGCCAAATCGTGCTTTTTGAGGGGTGGGGGCTAAGGTGGGGTTTTGCTAAGGATATCTACCAAGCTCTTCTGTCTGAGTCCTGGTTCAATTATCAGAGACTGGACATTGAAGACAGTGGACCATTGGTATGACTCAGCATGGCTGGGTCAAATAACAGCTACTAGATGTGAGTATCCAGCCTCCATGGGAGGACATAAAAACCTTTTATCTACTGATGATGAACTGTATTTTGATTCTATAGATCTGTATTCTACTGTTATACAGACAGAGAAAATAAATCCTGCTTAAGTCTTAGGGGGAAAAAATCAAAACAGGCTGACAATGTGTAGGAACTGGGTGGAAAGTATAGACAGTAAATGGCTTAGGAAATCAATGTGGTGAGAGGAAGTGTATCTTCTACGGTAAGAATGTATTTGTGTATTTCTTGTGGAATTTTTACAAGGTTTTACAAATTTTTACCAGCAATTTCAGAAATTGGGCTTGGAAGTTGAATTTGTGGTTATGTGTTTACAAGCACACGACTCCAACAGTCGTTTCTGTCAAACAAATAAACACAAGTGGATTACAGGCAAGGAAAAGCCAAAATAGTCCAGAAACTGAGACAAATGCCCAGACAGAAGTGAAAGTCACAGGCAATGATTCAAATACATTTGATTCCCGCAAGAAATGGGGTGAAGATGTGGCTTAAGAGATTTAAATGAACTGTAATGAAAAGCTTCTTCATGGTAGAGCTATTCAGGGCAGGAAGGAAATACAGTAACAGATTATTTGGGCAAAGTAGGAATGTTTTCCCTTGCATATTTTATAAATGGAATTAAAAATCACTTGCTTCTGACTAACTGGGTATAGTTCAGCCTATGGGATGAATTAGTCAACATCTTTATTTGGTTAGTAGAGGAAAAAAATAGTAGCAACTTTGATGATAACAGTCAATATGAAATCATATTATTTATTAATATTTTTAAAAATTTTAAGTAACTCCATGCCACCCGTGGGGCTTGAACTCACAACCCCGAGATCAAGAGTCATAGGCTCCACTGACAGAGCCAGCCAGCCGCCCCTACATTAAATCATTTTATTTATTTATTTTTTAATTTTTTTTCAACATTTATTTATTTTTGGGACAGAGAGACACAGAGCATGAACGGGGGAGGGGCAGAGAGAGAGGGAGACACAGAATCGGAAACAGGCTCCAGGCTCTGAGCCATCAGCCCAGAGCCTGATGCGGGGCTCGAACTCACGGACCGCAAGATGGTGACCTGGCTGAAGTCGGACGCTTAACCGATTGCGCCACCCAGGCGCCCCGACATTAAATCATTTTAAAGTAAAATAAAGGTGTCTGATGAATCTGTGCATTCTAAATACCTAAGTCTTGGTAAATTAACTCAAATTTCATTTTAATCTCTTAGATATCTTCACTTTATTTCTCACCTCTGGCTCAAGTTCAGACCTCCAAATCTTATAAATATTTTAAAACATAGCTATTTTCCCCATTTTTTCCCCTACAATGGACACATACCGTGTGTAATTAAAAATGTATATAAGAACTACAAGGGAAAAAAAGGCAAATTCCTGGAATACTGGATGCAGTAAAAATCTCACTATTTTGGACTGGTTGGGAGAAAACCCAGAATATTTCATTTGAAACGATGTGAAAGCATTCAGGTCATTATTATGCATACATAAACACGGATTAAAAAAATAGTTGTTTATAGTGAACAAATAAGAGTTATCTGACTCCAAAAAATAAGTGAGGCTGGCTTGTTATTATAAATGTTCACAACATTTTATCTTGATTGAGCTATTAAGTTAGAGTAGCTGTAAAAGATGACTGAGTTGTTTGGAAAACCAGCCCCTAGCCACACGTAGTCACGGTCCTCACACAGAATCTGAATTACCCTGGCGGCTTGACTTCCTTGTCTTCCCTCTCTCTGTGAAGTGACAATCTTAGTTTCTGATTTGTCTAATAGAAAGAGGCCGAGTCAAAGAAAGAAAGGCGGGGCAAGCATCTTGTCTAACTTCTACAAAGGAGCTCAGCAAACCACATGCCAACAATGCAATGAGACTAGGCTTCACATATGATAATTATTTGGCACAGCTGATGTGCTTTAAAATTCAACCCTCAAGGAGCATATTTATCACTCCCAAATGCTTCCATCCCGGTCAAGAAAGGACGCGGGGTAAGGGAATCTTGAGTTAGCCCAAATATCACATTAGAATCTTGCTTACTAAAATGACTAAAATAATGGCTATTCTCATTTGAGACATTTTCACCGCCCCCTTCTTTGTATTGTGACTTTGAGATGTGGTGTAAACTCTCCTGTTTTGTTTGCTTTAGTATCTTTTCAATTAGTAGCTCAGCCATTTTAATATTTAAAAATGAACCCCAATTCTATAAATGGTAGAATTTACACATATTCAAACATTTATTTTTATTTTTCATATTGTGATATGTTTTCTGCCAGTTTTTTAAATGAATGAGCATTTGTTACTTTTACAATAAGAAAGAAACTCCACATTAAGGGTTGATAAAAGAACAATGGATTCAGAACTTTGTATCTTTTAGGGGAGGAGGGTTCACTGGCTGTGCCACCCTGAAATCCTGTCTGGAGAGGACGTGGAGGAGATTTGTGGCTAGCAATCTCCCCCAAATCATAAGGGAGGGATGATCTGGGAAGGCCCCAGGCTAGAGCGAGCATCCCCTCCTTTTTAGACTGTGCCTGGGGAAGCCAAAGATCTCTCCTGAACTTCTCAAAGATTCATGAGAAGGAAAAGGAAAGAACTGGTCAGATATAGTAGTCATGCTTAGCTGCAGGGGGTCCATCCCTTGACCTCCAGGAGATGACTGAAACTGCAGATGTTACCAAACCCCATTCAGTTGACCCTTCAACAACATGGGGGATCAGGAGGGCTGACCCCTGCACAGTTGGAAATCTGCATATAACTTTAGACTTCCCAAAAACTTAACTAGAAATAGTCTACTATTGACTGGAAGCCTTGCCAACAACATAAAGGTCTTAACACACATTGTCTATTTTATACATATTATTTACTGTATTCTTATAACAAAGTAAGCTAGAAAAAAGAAAATGGGATTAAGAAATTCAGAAGGAAGAGAAAATACATTTATATGTACTGGACTGTATTTACTGAAAAAAAAAATCTGTGTATAAGTGGACCCACAGAGTTCAAGCTGGCATTGTTCAAGGGTTACATACATACATATCTATGATAAAGTTTAATTTATAGATTAGGTGCAGTAAGAGGTTAACCACAACAATGTAAAACAGAGCAACTATAACAATATACAACAATAATATGTGAATGTGGTCCTCTCTCTCTTTCAAAATAACTTATTGTCCTGTATTCATCCTTCTTCTTGTGATGATGTGAGATGACAACATGCCTTCATGATGACAGGAAGTGAGGTGAATGATGTGGGCGTGTGACACAGCGTTAGGCTGCTATTGACCTGGTGATATGTCAGAAGGAGGATCATCTGCTTCTGGACTATGGTTAACCATGGGTAAATGAAACTGCTTCCTCTGCCCTCTCCATGAAGAAATGAGTGTAATTAAAAAAAAATTCATTAGGCACAGCGAAGGAAACCATCAACAACAACAAATTTCTGCCTACCAAATGGGAGAAGATATTTGCAAATCATACATCCAATAAAGACTAATATTCAAAATATATAAGGAATTTATACAACTTACTATCAAAAAAATGAACAACCTGATTAAAATTGTGCAGAAGACTTGAACAGACATTTTGTCAAAGAAGACGTCCAGATGGCTAACAGACACATGGAAAGCTGCTCAACATCACTCATCATCAGGGAAAAGCAAATCAAAACCACAATGAGACATCACCTTACACCCATCAGAATGGCTAGAAACAAAAAGATAAGAAATAACAAGGGTTGACAAGGATATAGAGAAAGAAGAACACTTGTGTTCTGGTGGTGGGAATATAAGTCAGCGCAGACACTTTGGAAAATAGTGTGGAGGTTCCTCAAAAAATTAAAAATAGAAATGTCATATGATTCAACAATTCCACTTCTGGGTATTTAGCCAAATGAAAATGAAAACACCAGTTTGAAGAGATAGATGTACCTCTAGGTTTATTGCAGCATTATTTATAATCGCCAAAACATGGAAGCAATATATATTATATATTACAATATATACATGATATATATTCTATGTATATAAAGGAAAATTACTCAGCCATAAAAAAGAATGAAATCTTTCTATTTGCAATAACATTTATGGACCTAGAGGGTGTTCCACTAAGTGAAATAAGTCAGACAGAGAAAGACAAATACCATATGATTTCACTTACATATGGAATTTTAAAAAAACAAAACAAACCAACCAAAACAGAAACAAACTCATAGACCCAGAGAACAAACTGGTGGTTACCAGAAAGGGGGAAAGAGTTGTGGGGCTGGGCAAAATAGGTGAAGGGGCTTGAGAGGTACAAATTTTCAGTTATAAAGTAAGTCATGGGATGAAATTCACAACACAGGGAAAGTAGTTAATAATATTGTAGTAATTTGGTGACAGATGGTGACAGATGGTAACTAGACTTATTGTGAAGACCATTTTGTAATGTATGAAAATATCTAATCACTATGATGTGCACCTGAAACCTGAAGTATGTTAATTATACTTCAATTTTAAAAATCCATTAGGTCCATTAGGACCAATCCATGGGTGGTTCAGTTGGTAGAACGGCTAACTCTTAATTTCAGATCGGGTCACGATCTCATGGTTTCTGGGATTGAGCTGTGCGTAGGGCTTTGCGCTGATACATGGAGCCTGCTTAGGATTCTCTCTCTCCCTCTTTCTCTGCCCCTCCCCTGTTCATTCTCTCTCTCTCTCTGTTTCTCTCTCTCTTTCTCTCTCTCTTTCAAAATAAATAAATAAATAAACATTAAAAAAAAAATCCATTAGGAAAGTATTAGAAGCAAAAAAGTGTATTCATTCATTCACTCACTTATTCATTCGTTCATATCTGTTCCCTCCGGAGAGGAGAACTGGGTGGTGGCTGGAGATGGAGGGAGACTTACCTTCCAGTGTAGACAGACCCTGTTGTACCTTTTGACTTTTCGACTGTGTGCCTTTAATACCTAGTCAAAAGGTAATTTCCTGAAGAAAATGTGAAAGAAAAAGTACTTTCTAGTTTTTCTTTTTTCCTGAATCACAACACAAGGAAACTAAGATAAAGGTATAAGTAAATACATAAAGTACCACAATGAGATATAATTATTTCTAGGTAAAGGGATTGAAATCTTTTTTTTTTTTGTCCTTTTTGCTTAGTTGAGATTTACTTCTTTTCTAAAGTGAACGTATTTTGCTTATATTATTAAAATAAAAATAAAATAGAGAAAGCATTACAATGGTAAACACAGAGAACTGTTGTGAACGTTTCCTCTGCACAGGGAGACTTGCTTAATTTTGTGAGGTAGATATTGTTCATAGCAAATAGGAAATTGAAGAAACGAAGTGCCCAAGGTCAGAGTAAGTCCAGAGGACACAGGCAGTCAGGCCCCAGAGTCTGTCCTCTTATCTACTTATCTTATCTAGATAGTATACTATCTCTCAGCAATGTACTATAGTAATTGATAATTGAAAATTATGTAAGAAGAAAAAAAAAAAGAACGTAATGTGACTTTACAAGATGATTATAGGGGTCTTGTAAAATAGACCAGACCAATATATATATTTTTTGTAAGAGGAGAGAAACCCCAAAGTGTACTGCGCTCAAAGAGAGAGGAAATTTTTCTTTTACTGATTGCACTAATTGTGTATAAGTGACACACGATCATTATAAACAACTCAAATAATGTGGGAAAAGTATGAAGGTGAAACGTAAAATGCTATCTTAAGTCCTAAAAGTACTGCTGAATGCCATTCAGTGAACATTGTTGTAGACACCTGTCCATGCATGTGCTCAGAATGGTGGGCAGTTGGGAAAATGTTTTTAATACAAATAGTACTCTTAATTTTGTTAGGATGTCCCTGGAAGGGGACGGCCCCCTCGCCAGCGCGCAGGAAGAAACATTGCCAGCGTGCGGGAAGAAACTGAAGGGCAATCAATCACCGAGCGCCAGCACAACCCAATGGAGAGCCCCAAGCAGCGCGCCGGAACAAACTGAAGGTCAACCAATCACTGAGCGCCAGCACAATCCAAAGGAAAGCCCTGATCGGCTCTCCAGAACGAACTGAAGGTCAACCAATTACCGAGCGACAGCACAACATGGCACGAGAGAAAGACCCACCCGAGCCTAAACCCGGAACTGCTACAGCTTAAAAACCCTACCCCACCATACCCGGTACGGTTTCTCTGACTCCCTCCTTGAGTCACGGAACCTCACCCGGAACCTTAGTTCCCAATAAAGCCTTAAACTGCAAAAATTCTTTTTGACTCTAACTCCTGTCTTTACCCCGCACAACGCCTGACACTAACATTTGGTGCCGAAACCCGGGAGGAGGTGGTAGCTCGCCTCCCTTGGCTGAACTCCCCCCTCCTCACCAAGCCAGATGCCAACCACCCTACTCTCAAGAGCCTACAGGAGCTGGAAAGTAGGACAGACCCCTCCTTCCCCCTTCCAGCTATGGCTGACACCCACGAGAGACTCTCGCAAGTCAGTCTCCGCTCCTCCGCATGCCGCAAGGCTCCTTATCCCAACGCGAGGGACGCCTCGCCTTGCCACACCAATGGGGAGTAATGAGTCTAAACCGCCTCGATCTCTTACCCCCCTCCAATGTCTGTTAAAAAACTTCCAGCTCCTAGGCTTACAAGGCGAACCTCGTCGTAACCGACTCGTCCGCCTTTGCACTGTAGTCTGGCCTCAGTACAAATTAGATAATGATTCTCAATGGCCACCTGAGGGGTCTTTACAATACCAAATCTTAACCGATCTGGACAATTTCTGCCATCGGCTGGGAAAATGGGGAGAAATACCCTATGTTATGGCCTTTTGGGACCTCAGGTCTCGCCCCCACCTATGTTCCTCCTGCCCCTCTGCATGTGTGCTCCTTGCCTGCCCACAACCTCCCGATGACCCCACCTCACCAACTTCCCCGATCTCCCACCCGTTAGAGGATCTAGCCAAGCCACCCACCCGCCCTTGCCTCCCATATCATCCGGAACTCGTGCTCAGGCCCCTCCCAGCGAACAGACCCCAGCGGCCATCTTACCCCCAGTGGCCATCTTACTTCTCCGTGAGGTGGCAGGACCTGAAGGCCTGGTTCCCGTTCACGTCCTCTTCTCCCTCCAAGACTTGTCTGCCATTGAAAAGGACTAGGGTCATTCTCAGCAGACCCCACCCAATACATTAAGGAATTCCAATCCCCCGCCCAAGCCTACAGTCTCACATGGCATGACGTTCATGTGATCCTCACCTCTACCCTCACCCCTGAGGAGAGGGAACGCATCCAGGCCACAGCCAGAGAACATGCAGACCAAACCCACATGACCGACCCCACTATGCCCATAGGAGCCGATGCGGTCCCGGCGGCCGATCCTAATTGGAACTACCAACATGCAGGCAATGGTCACCAGCGCCGGGACCAGATGATCCAATGCCTACTAGCAGCCATGAGGGCAACCTCAAACAAATCAGTAAATTTTAACAAACTTTAAGAAATAATACAAGACCCCCATGAAAACCCCACAGCCTTCCTTAGCCGGCTCACAGAGGCACTTACCCAATATACCAGACTAGACCCTGTCACCCCCGCCGGGGCCACAGTATTGGCCACCTATTTTATTTCCCAATCAGCCCCTGATATTCGAAGAAAACTAAAAAGGACCGAAGACGGCCTTCAAACCCCTATGGCCGACCTGGTAAAGATGGCTTTTAAAGTTTTTAATGGCCGAGAGGAAGCTCAAGAACAACAGCGACAGGCCCGTCTCCAACAAAAGGTACAATTACAAACCCAAGCCTTGGTAGCTGCCCCGAGGCCAGCCGCAGTAAAGCCCTCTGGACCACAGATCCCCCCCCCCCCCCCCCCCGGCGCCTTGTTTTAAATGTGGCCAAGAAGGCCATTGGTCTCGTCAGTGTCCCCATCCCAAAAAGCCTACCAGTCCATGCCCATTGTGCCAACAAAAGGGCCACTGGAAATCCGATTGTCCTAACCCAAGGGATGACAGACTCACAATGCTTCCACGTGACGAGGCTTCACCCGGATTGGACTCTGCCTTCCGACTGCTGGAGATGGAGGACAACAACTGACGAGGCCCAGACTCAGTAACTCCGGTGACCCACGCTGAGCTCAGGGTAAAACTCCAGGTAGCGGGTAAGTCCATCTCCTTTCTGTTGGGCACGGGGGCTACCTATTCCGTCCTGCCGAGCTATTCCGGCCCCATCACACCATCCTCCGTTTCGGTCATGGGCATAAATGGCACCCCCTCCATTCCCCCATGCATACCGGTACTCACCTGCTGCCTGGATGGCCTCCACTTCTCCCACTCCTTCCTAGTCATCCCCTCCTGCCCCATCCCCCTGTTGGGCCGAGATGTCCTCAGTAAATTAGGAGCCTCTATACATTTACCAGCTATTTGCTCCTCTCCCTCCCCCACTCATCTCCTACTGGCTGTTATCACGGACGACACAGACCACAGCCTTAACCCACACCCAGACCTCCCAATAGACCCAATCGTATGGGATACATCCACCCCAACAATCGCCACCCATCACCAACCTGTCCTCATTAGACTCAAAAATCCATCACAATTCCCGTCTAGACCCCAATACTCAATCTCTCACACCCACTGACTAGGCCTGAAGCCCATCATCGATCGCCTACTCAAGGAGGGCCTCCTAATCCCATGTCATTCCCCCTGCAACACCCCAATCTTGCCTGTAAAAAAGCCAAATGGCTCATATAGACTAGTTCAAGACCTCTGAATAAGCAATGAAGCTGTAATTCCCATCCATCCAGTAGTGCCCAACCCATATACCCTCCTCTCCCAAATCCCCCCATCCATGACCCATTTTACAATGCTTGATCTCAAAGATGCTGTTTTCACCATTCCCTTACATCCTGAATCCCAATTCCTCTTCGCCTTCACATGGCAAGATCCAGTCACTTCTCTGGCCTGCCAACTCACATGGACGGTACTTCCCCGAGGATTTCATAATAGTCCCCATCTCTTTGGGCAGGCCTTGGCCAGGGATCACCTCAAAGCCCCACTCTCCAGTCACTGTACTCTACTACAGTACGTAGATGACCTTCTATTATGTGGAACCTCTTTCGACCACACCAAACAAGATACAGTCCAAATCCTAAACTTCCTGGCTAACCTGGGGTATCGAGTCTCCCCACACAAAGCCCAAATCTGGACTAATGCAGTCACATTCCTGGGAGTCTCACTCACACCTACTACCAAGGCCCTAACCCAAGATCGCCTCCAAGCCCTCCAAACCCTGTTCCCACCTACCAGTGCAGATGAAATCCTCTCCTTCCTGGGTCTAGTAGGCTTCTTCCGACACTGGATCCCTAACTTTGCTATACACGCAGCTCTCCTATACAAAGCAGCCAAAAAAACCCCCCAAGGCCCACTCTCCAGCCCGGGATCGGTTGCAAGGGCCTTTCAACGGCTGGTCACATCTCTAGTCACTCAACCGGTCCTTTCCCTCCCTAATGTTTCAAAGCCTTTCCTCTTATACACAGATGAGAGGGCTGGAATTGCAACAGGGCTCCTAACCCAACCGTGTGGCCCTAAGTTACAAGCTGTCATCTACCTTTCTAAACAACTGTACCCTACCATCAGGTGGTGGCAACCCTGCCTCAGAGCACTTGCAGCAGCAGCCACTCTAACCCAAGACGCACTCAAACTCACCCTACACTGCCCCCTAATGGTACTTTCATCGCACAGTCTATCTGATCTCCTTACACATTAAGGCCCTGGCACACCTCTCCCCATCACGCATACAATTGTTCCATCTGCCCTTTATTGAAAATCCTGAAATATCTCTCCAACTCTCCCCCAGACTCAATCCTGCCACGCTACTTCCACAAATCAACCCCAAAGACACTTCACAGCCACCCTTCCACTCCTGCACTGAACTTATAGATATTCTCTCCAAACCTTCATCTAACTTAAAGGACCTTCCCCTCACTTCCCCTGATCTCACTCTATTTGTAGACGGCAGCTCACTAGTTGACTGCAAGGGCCACCGACGAGCAGCATACGCTGTAGTTACATTAAACCAAACTCTAGAGACCCAGACACTACCCACAGGAACCACATCCCAGAAGGCTGAACTCACAGCCCTCATTAGGGCTCCCCAATTGTCCAGCAACAAAAGGGTCACAATATACACAGACTCAAAATACACTTTCCTTATTGCACACACACACTCCCACTTATGGGAAGAAAGAGGATTCCTCACAACTAAGGGTACCCCCATCATCAACGGGCCACTCATGGCGAAACTCCTTGAGGCCCTCAAACTCTCACAGGAAGTGGCCATTGTCCACTGCAAGGGCCATCAACCCCTAACCACAGAGATAGCTATAGGAATTCACAAGGCAGACAACACTGCCAAACAAACAGCTCTCTCTCTCGACCCAGTTCCTATGGGCATCCTCACCGAAGATACAACTCCCGATTATACCCCAGATGAACAAAAACAATACATGGCCCATCCCGATGCCCACACCAACGCAGGCTGGATAATGCTGGGCCTCCGACTGGCCCTCCCAAATAGTCTAGTCCCTTCCCTACTAACAAAAATCCACAAAACCCTACACATTGGGCTGGAGGCCACCTTCCGCTTCCTTGAGCCCATTATGTACCACCCCCACCTACGAGAGCTGATGGCCAAAACACACGAACAATGCACCACATGCGCCACAGTCAGTCCCCAAGGGAGAATGAGGCGCCCAGGCCCCACTCATCAGATGCGGGGCCATCTCCCAGGCAAAGACTGGCAACTAGATTTCACTCACATGCCAAAACACAAAAAATTACGGTATCTCCTTACTATAATTGACACCTTTACAGGGTGGATAGAAGCCTTCCCCACCTCATCTGAAGGGGCCTCCACAGTGGCTGAGATCCCACTCAAGGACATCATTCCCCGCTTTGGTCTACCAAGAAGGATACGGTCTGACAACGGGCCCGCTTTCATCTCAGCAGTCACCCAACAGGTCTCCAAAGCTTTGGGTATTACTTGGAAACTCCACTTACCACACCACCCCCAGTCCTCGGGTAAGGTTGAAAGGGCCAATGGCCTCATAAAAGACCATCTCACTAAACTCCCCATAGAGACTTGGCTTTCTTGGCCTCAACTCCTACCTATAGCACTCATCCGACTCCGAGCCGCTCCCCGAGGATCCACAGGCCTCAGCCCATTTGAACTCCTATACGGGCGACCCTTCCTGTTACCCCAACCCCTACCAAAAGATCCTCCTCCTTTGCCTGCCTATCTCCCTTACCTCAGCCTGCTCTGACAGTATGCTGACCTCACTCTACCAGCTCCCATCGATCTCTCCCTCCCTCACTATCTGTAAACCCAGGAGACTCAGTGCTCCTTCAAGTAAGACAAAAACCAAGCCTTGCCCCCCGGTGGGAGGGTCCCTACACAGTCATACTCACAACCCCCATGGCTGCTAAATTATTGGGCCACACCCCGTGGGTTCACACCTTCGACCTCAAACAGGCCCCCCCTTTACCCCCTATACCAGAAGAGTCATGGACCTCCCAACCAACCGGCCCCCTCACCCTCAAACTAACCCGACAGGCCCCTTCATGACGGACCCTTCCCCTCGGTTTTCCACCTTCACACTCACAATATTACATGAGCTACAACTCTCCCACTCATCCGACCCCATCACCCTCCCCTTATTTCTCTCCTGGGTCTCCAACTGTTGGCTTCAGGGAACTCTCCGATTTCTCCCCCGTCGAAATCTCCTTCTTTACCTTTTTACTAACCATACTTATATATCATGATGATATTTCCCTTGTTATTCCTTGTTAACATCATCCCCCTTATGCCCTCACAACCTTCCTATAGGTGGATTTTTTACCTATCCGAAACTTTTAATGGACACACCTCTGTCATATCCTCTATCCCTTGCCCCATTGTTGGGTGCCTAAATCAAGTCACCTTTAAATTCCCCTCTTTCAACACCCTCCAAGCCTCTACGCGGATTACTCCCGACATTTGCTTTTTATATGACCGAACCGACAAAATATGCTCCCAAACCTCCCCCAACCAATATGGAGGATGCCCCTATCACTATTGTAACATACACTGGCTCAACCTATACTGCTTCATAGGACCAAGGACGGTCCGCTTCTGCTTAAAAAATGGCAACTTTGGGGCGCCTGGGTGGCGCAGTCGGTTAGGCGTCCGACTTCAGCCAGGTCACGATCTCGCGGTCCGTGAGTTCGAGCCCCGCGTCGGGCTCTGGGCTGATGGCTCAGAGCCTGGAGCCTGTTTCCGATTCTGTGTCTCCCTCTCTCTCTGCCCCTCCCCCGCTCATGCTCTGTCTCTCTCTGTCCCAAAAATAAATAAACGTTGAAAAAAAAAATTAAAAAAAAAAAAAAATGGCAACTTTACCCTTACTGTCCCTGATCCATGGGATACCCGCTGGCAAACCAGAATAAAGGGCAAACTGTATCAAAATGGCCATTTCTCTAACCCCATCTCCTCTTTAACCATCTATCGAACCTATGAGCCCTCTATGTCTCCTTCCCTCTCCAACCTTAAAGATCTTACCCAAGTAATCACGGACCAAGAAGACCAGCTCAACACACAACTACAGACACCCCCTGCACAACATCCCTTCTCATGGCTTACATTAATCAGACAAGGAGCGATCCTGCTCAACCACTCAGGCTTAACCAACCTGTCACACTGCTTTCTTTGTGCATCCCTTCAGCGGGATCCAGTAATAGCTGTCCCATTACCCACCCCCTTTCCCAACACCACTAACTCCATCAACCACCCCAGAAGTCAAATCTCTCTACAGATTCCCATCCTCACTGAGACCCCTCAAAACAACACGTCTCACCCAATATGCTACTCCTCTCATGCCTCCCCAACTTGCCCCTCCCCCCTGCCTATGCCTAGCCACGACCCTCCCCCAGGGGGATTCTATTGGTGTAATGGCACAGCTTATAAACAAATGCCCAAAAATGCTTTTATCTGTCTCCCAGTCACCATTATCCCCCAACTCACCCTATACGGACAGGAAGAACTCATCAACTCCTCGAATTCCGTCTCCAAAAACGAGCCGTTTTCCTCCCACTAATGGTCGGACTATCCCTAGCCACGTCCCTATGGGGTTGGGACCAGCTCCCTTGCACACTCCATTACCTCCTTCAGGGACATGTCAGATAGGCTCCAAATCACAATAGAAGCCTCAGCAACCTCCCTATCTGCCTTACAAAGGAAGATCAAGTCCCTATCACAGGTCACTCTACAAAACTGACGAGCCTTAGATCTCCTAACAGCGGAAAAAGGGGGAACATGCCTGTTCCTGAGAGAAGAATGTTGCTACTACCTCAATGAATCAGGCTTAGTTGAAACCAATATAGAACACCTAAAGGAAATCCAAAAAACTCTATCCACCCGCCCAGGATCCTCAGACCCCCTAACCTCCTGGTGGCAATCACCCCTCTTAACTTGGCTCCTCCCCATAGTCACCCCAATAGTTGCTATCTGTATAATCTTACCTTGTTTTCTCCGTTTCGTACGGAAACAAATTCATGAAGTTTCCCAGGTCGCATTTCATCAGATGGTGGTCCGGCCCTATTCCCGCATTCCAACCTCAGACCCCACATACTATGGCATCACCCTTACACCGCAGGAAGCAGCCAGATCAGATCCATCGCCCATTATCACCAATAAGAGGTTGGAATGTTAGGATGTCCCTGGAAGGGGACGGCCCTCTCGCCAGCGCGCCGGAACAAACTGAAGGTAAACCATTCACCGAGCGCCAGCACAATCCAAAGGAAAGCCCCAAGCGGCTCTCCAGAACGAACTGAAGGTCAACCAATTACCGAGCGACAGCACAACATGGCACGAAAGAAAGGCCCACCCGAGCCTAAACCCGGAACTGCTACAGCTTAAATACCCTATCCCACCATACCCGGGCACGATTTTCCTGACTCCCTCCTTGAGTCACAGAACCTCGCCCGGAACCTTAGTTCCCAATAAAGCCTTAAACTGCAAAAATTCTTTTTGACTCTAACGCCTATCTTCACCCCGCACAACGCCTGACACTAACAAATTTTACCTGAATATAATAGAACAAAGGAACTGCAGTGAACCCGCAAAGAATCGTTAGCTTTTCTATAAATATGTCCTTGTCTCAACATACATTGTTTTAGAAAATTTTTCTCTGGAATTCAGAAAAGTAATGATGCTAACCATTCAGCATCATTATGCTATTAAAAAACCATGTTTCAGATTTAGGACTTTCCCCTACTATGTATCAGGCTGAGGATTAGCATTGTCCCATGTCCTCCCATGTCTGCTTCACATCTGCCAATTTCATCCCAGCAAGTGTTTTAGTAATTCTTCAGTCAAAAAAAAAAAAAAAGAAAATGATTTATGATACTGTTTCCTTCTCTCTAGATCTGGAGACATTTGTGAGACTTTTCAGAGATTTACTGACTTTTCAGTGTGGTTTCGGGTGTATTGGGCAGGATTGCAATCCTGGTTCCACCTCTCTTCCTTCCTCTTCTGGCCAATAGATTTTAAAAGTTTTGCATTAGTGTGTGATTATGCATGCATGTATGCGTGCGTATATGATTATATGTATGAGTATATATACATATATAAAGTATGTATGCATATATGATTATATGCATAATGTGATTATGTGTGCATATATGCATACTCATGGTTTACTTATGTGTGTGTGTGGGGGGGGTGGGTGTTTAGTAAGTGGCTACCATCGAACTATTTTCCCATTGATTCCATTTAAAATTGCCAATTGAGGGGCACCTGGGTGGCTCAGTCGGTTAAGCGTCCGACTTCAGCTCAGGTCACGATCTCGCGGTCCGTGAGTTCAAGCCCCGCGTCGGGCTCTGTACTAAAGCTCAGAGCCTGGAGCCTGTTTCAGATTCTGTGTCTCCCTCTCTCTCTGACCCTCCCCCGTTCATGCTCTGTCTCTCTCGGTCTCAAAAATAAATAAAACGTTTAAAAATAAATAAATAAATAAATAAATAAAAATAAAATTGCCAATTGATGTTCATTTTATCACAAATGTACAGGTCTTTGCCTTATTTTTTAATGTTTGTATATTTAATTGCTTTGATTTTTTTTATTATGCTGGCTAGAGCCTCCAGAACCCCCAGAATATGGTTAAGCAAGTAACTATTCTTTTCCAGTCTTTAAAGAAATCTTTTAGTAGTAATGTAAAACATCTGAAGGTTGCAGTGAAAAATTAAGGTTCCCTTAACATCCTCCCATCCTAGAGGTAGCTGTTATCTTCACGGGTCTTTCTTACATATATACATGCACAGATAAACATGCTTCTAGTTACTTTTTACAAAAATGAAAACTCACAAGATATAGTTCTATGATTTGCTTTTCTTACCCAATATTCCATGGAGATCTATATCCCTCTACAAAAATCGTCATTCTTTTTAAAAACTACACAGTATTTTACCATATAGATGTTTTATAAATTACCTGTTTCTATATAGATGGGCATTTCAGTTGTGCTTAATACCTAGCTGCTAAAGGCAATGATGCAATGGGCACCTGTATACAAGAACCTTTGTGTATACCCATCAATATTTGTGTAGGGGAGTGTCCTAGAAATGGAAATTTTGTGTTACAAAATATACATTTGAAGTTTATACACACACATAATTTTGCTATTGCCAAATAGTCCTTGAAACTGGTTGTATCAGTTTACGTCTTCTCTGATTTTGCAGAAGTAGGCCTGTTTCTTCATCGCTTACCAATACTTCCATATTTTAACCACTGAATAAATAAAAATTAACCAAGTGCTATTAGACATTAAACCTCTCAAGGGGGGAAAAAAAAGAGTTGCTCACAGGTAGTTAAATTGGCTTACTCATGATTTACCTGAAGGTTCCTACTGACAATCCAATAACGACGTTAACAGTGAATGAAATCATCAGTGACAAGTTACTCAAATAGTTGGTGAAGGATAAGAGACAAAGCATGGGTAACAAGACACTACCACCATTCATAGGAGAGTGTGTCAGGGAACATTAGGACTGTCACTCACCACTTAGGTGCTATCACAGCATATGTCTTTCCTTTACAGCTCTCCCACTGGTCTGATATTTTGTTTGTGTGTATGATTCCTGGATTTGTAAGTCTTTGAATGTAAATGTCTGTGTCTTCCACTGCAGCGTAAGCTCCATGAGAACAGAGACATTCTCATCTTGCTCATTATTTTCCCCCAGCATCCTTCCCAGTGGCTGTCACAGGGAAGATGGATGAAAGAGTTTGGACTTTATTCTGTGTATCAATTAGAACCTTTTATTGTTATTATCATCCCCATAACAGACAGAGTTAGGCATCACATAGTTTGAGAAAAGGTTAAAGCCTGAACACACGAAGAGCCTTGGGTGTTAAACTTCTTGGACAGAATTATGATTCCTTTGCCCAGGGTGTTCATCAGCATTGTATAACGAGCTCTCCAAGTTGATTGCTTTCTATTCAAAATCACACACTTTGCTATGTTATGACCCTTTGCTATAATGAGCTATTCTTAGGAGTTACTATGACCGAAAAACCTATTGCCCTTCACCACTACTCACCTCCCGCCATACTTGTGAATATAGACTTCTAATCTAACAGCCAGTCAAGGAAATAGAGGGTAATGGTCTCCTTGGGTCTGCCTGGAGAAGGCTTCCTCCTGCCCTCTGGCATTCAGCTGTTGGTAAATGACAAAATCTTACTCTATACTTTGAGTCTGTACTTGTTTCTTTATTTCCCTCAAGACATAGGTAATAGAAAATCCAACTCATATGGGCTAAAACAATGAAAATTAATTCTTATAACTGACTTAAATGTTGGCTTGATCCTAGTAACTCAAACGTGTCATCATAGATCTGGTTCCTTCCTACCTCTCTTCGGTCTTTCTCAGCTTTATCTTAAGATTGACTCCCCTTATGGATTCAAGGTGACTTCCAGATGCTTTCTTCCTAAAAGAGAAAGAGAGAGCTAGAAGTAGAATTAGTACTATCAAAACAACATGTTTTCTCCCCAATGGGAAAGAGTTGGAATGAATGTCCTATAAGTCGATAATAGCTGGCCTAATATTGCATTCGGTGAGCACCTACCTTTGGTCAGGGAAGTATTACTACCCCCATCTTACAAATGAGGAAATTGGAATATGTCCGAAGTTGTACAACTAAGATTGGAAAAGGCATTGGTAGATAAACTGAGGAGTTTCACAATTTAAACAAAACCATTACATACTGACAGTGACTGAGGTTTTTTAAGGTGGTGTGGTTTGTGTAAAGCAATGTTTTGGCTTCCTTGGAAGCACTCCACTAGACAACTAGATCAATCATCCAATTTCTGTATATCACCAATCAAAGGACGTTGATATCCCTGAAAAGTGTTCTTCACTCTCCCACATCATCTCCCCACCACTATTCTAAAACAGGCATTCTAAAGCATTTAAAACATTAAATTTTTTCATCATAGTTGCCAACAAGAAGCATAGATACAAATCCAGCTTAGTCAAAAATAGAAAGTAGAAATAACATTCAGAGACTCCATTATTAACTCGACACAGGAAACAAAACTGAAATAATCCCTCAAATTATAAGATAAAATTGTCTTCTTTAACACGACCTCCAGTAGTTCTCTGGATCCTATTGCCTTCTACCTATTCAAGGAGTTTTCTGCTGTAATTATTTCTTCTTACTCTTGCGCTGTCAAATTTCCTCCTCTAGTAGACCACGCCTATCAGTATAAAAGAATGCTATCATATTTCTCATTAAATTGTCGTGTAAACCCCATATTCCCTCCAAGGAATGGCTTGTGCGGGGTACTGACTATGTATTTGATGATGAATAAATGAATGAATGAATGAATGAATGACTTGATAGTCACCCTTCTTCTTGCATCTGCTAAGTCACTAATATCTATAGATTCTTCATGATGACTTTCATGTCTTGTCTTGCCTTCTATTTTCATTACCATAACCCCAGGGAACCTTCTCCCAACTTCTAGGTAGGAGTCCAGTCCAGTCCTCACATCTGCCCTGAACGTTAATGTCAGTTTAAGCTCCTAAATTTCACTTACCGTTGAAAGTGAACCCCACTCTCTCTCTCACTCTCTCTGTTTTCAGCTTAATATTTGAAAAGCCAAATATTCTCTGTTGCCTTTAATATAAGTACAAAATCCTTAGCTCAGTTTTCAGTGGGCTTCACATTATGATATTAAAATATCTTCAAACATTATTTCCAGTTATTCTTCTAACAGAAGCTCTCTTTCCACTCTCTTTGGACTACTGCAGGTCCGTTTTTTTTGTTTTTTTTTTTTTTAATTTTTTTAATGTTTAATTAGTTTTGAGGGAGAGAGAGAGACAGAGTATGAGTGGGGGAGAGGCAGAGAGAGGGAAACACAGAATCTGAAGCAGGCTCCAGGCTCTGAGCTGTCAGCACAGAGCCCAACATGGGGCTCGAGCTCATGAACCATAATATCATGACTTGAGCCGAAGTCAGATGCTCAACCTACTGAACCACCGAGGGACCCCTGAAGGTCCACGCTTAACTGCAGATCCTTACTCACATTCTTGCTCCAGCCTCTCCAAATTTGACCTAAATTACAAGGCTTAGCTTAAAGCCCACCTTATTTTATTAATCTTACTCCAGCCCTGCAGCCCAGTGACACCTCTTTTGAACTTGGAGCCCTTACTCACTCACAGTTCACTTAGTCACCTCAAGAATTTTTTCTTCTGTATTATTTAAAATTTATTTATTTTTGAGAGAGAGAGAGAGAGAGAGAGAGAGAGAGAGAATCCCAAGCAGGCTCCTTACTGTCAGTGAGGAGTCTCATGCAGGGCTCAAACCCACGAACTGTGAGATCATGACCTGAGTCCAAATCAAGAGTTGGATGCTGAACCAACTGGGCCACTCAGGGCCCCCTCTTCTGTATTTTTTAAAATATTGTCATTTAACTTTCCAATGCCAGTTATCTTTTAAATTTTGTTTTGTTTCTCCCAAGATGGGATAAATTGGGTTATTTGCTAATTAAGCCATTCAATTTGAATATTAGTCAGTATAGACCAGGTTATGCTGCAATAATCAAATATCCCTCCTATCTCGGAGTCTTAACAGAACAGGGGTTTCTTTCTCATCCACCCTCCTTACCCAGTGAGGAGCTTGCCCGTCATGGTTTCTCAGAGACCCAGGCTGACAGACGCTCTAATGACTCACAGGTGAGCTCCATACAACAGGTCTTAAGTTCCTTAGATCAGATGTGACTCTCATCACTCCTACTCACAGCCTTTTGACCAGAAAAACTGGTTCCGCCTAATTGCAAGGAACTGGGACATTGGAACAGCACATAGATATTGAAGCAAACTATTTATATCGTGAATGATATGACAGATAGTTACATAAATGGGGACTTTACCTTGTATGGGACCTCACAGAAGATAGTTTTAAGACAGTAGCTGTTGCATGTAGCTGAAAGATGTCATACAATTTATTTGCATATTGAGAATAGGGACCTTATCGCTATGATTTAATTTAAGATGAAACCTCGATTCAGTGCCAAACCATAACAAGCTTATTTTTATGCGTTGGCATTAAGTATCAACCAGTGGTGATTCTTGTGTACACAAAGCCATTATTTTTAAAACTTCTCTGCAAAGTCTTAAAAGATTTTCATCGATCCCAAGATGACTATGGACGTCATTTCCTTATTGAATATGTGTTTGATGTCTGGTTAGAAAGAAATGTCACTTTTTTAGCATCTCTTACTAGCCACCCATTGTGACACTTGGTATGTCACTCCATCTGTACGGAAGGATTTTCAGGTCAGGAGTGCACATCTCAGTCCCCCCCCCCTCCCCCCGAAGCGACAAGATCTACCATCAGTTAATGAAATGTTTTCATGAATCATGACTCGCGTGTCTCTCTCAGATGTAACTGAAATAGCACAGCCTATTCTGGTTTGAAAAGATAAAGCTGTGTGTGAACTTATTATGCAATAAACAATAGCTTCATGTTCATTATGTTCAAATCAGGGTTGGTAGACTTGCATTTGGACACATCAAAGAGTAACAGCTGGGTTACTTTTTAAGATGTAGATTTGTGGGAAGTTAGGCAGGCTTTTGGTAGGCACTGCTAAAGTCCAAATAGCTGTTCTTTTTATGGGGGAGGGGGGATTTAAATGTAATTTTTATTAATCAAGAAAAAGTGTTTTAATCTGAAATGTTTGACACTCTCCCAATCTTTATCTATCCATGGTACCTTCTTCTCAGTCAGGCTACATCTTTTACACCAAATAGCTGTTCCTAGTTAGGGTTCAAACAATATTCCTGTTGCCTCTTAAAGCCAGAATTGCTAATGGAAACTTTGAAAATACTTTTTCTTGTTCTGTGAAATAAGATTTTAGAAAGAATCTCTGTAATTTGTATGTGTGGCAGATACCTGGAGTATCCAGAACTCTTTCTTCCTTCTTACCTCCTCCTTCTTCCTCTTCTTTTCTTTCCCTTCTTTTTTTTTTTTTTTTTTTTTTTTTTCTTCTTTTTTACCTTGGGCACAGATTGGTGATGTAAACACTCATTAAGCATTAATGTTCAGGGACATCATTATCATTGGCCCTCAAATGGCTTTTGTCTCATTTGTTGGTGAGCAGGACTTCCATTGACGCGTGGACTTCTATTGATTCTAACTGTCACACAGTAGACCATGGTGCATGTCTGCTGTGAATTGCCTTCCCAGCAACGGGAACCAGGTCATCTCCAACACCCTGCCCCCACAAACAATGCTTCAGCAAAGATCTTCATGCATGTCTCCTAATGGCCATGCATCAGAATTCCTGTGGCATTAGTTCTAGAGTAAAAAAGTAGGACTTCTCCGTGGCATATTACTCTCTGAAGTTGGTGTCCATCTCTGTATTGCAACCCCCGCTCCCCATCCTTCTGAATGCTGAGGCAGCCATCGTCTTAGCACCACTGGATCTTGTCTCCTGGCCTCGGTTGGCTTGATCAGGAGCCAACATTGACTTCATGATGGGCCAATGAGTTCCATCCCAGGGCATTAAGACTCAGTTAAGGAGGGATTCATTTGAGGGAAGAAGGAATTTCAGTGCAAGTCAGAGCAGCAAGATAAAAGCCCAGCTCTGCGGACAGAACACCCTTGTCGAAAATTCGGAAGACGAAGAAATGTGATGAATATGAGGATGCCCTGGGCTCAGTGGATTCCTGGCTTAGAAGCCTGCAGACAGGCCTCCCCCATTTCGAAACCCCCTGTGCCACAGCAGTTGGTACCAGAGCCATGTGGCGAGCAATGATCCAGTTTCAGCAAAACATCATCATCTCTCGCATGAAATTAATGATGTTAATTTGAATGTTATTGCTTTTGTAGTTCTCCTTGTAATTAATTTGTAAATTTGTTTTGGTTTCATAACTGTAAACGAGCCATGATCATAAGGACTTCATACCTAATTTTATGTTTCTTTATATTTGAGTAGCAACGCAATAACAAAACAAAACAAAAAGACAACTAAGATCAACCCTGAAGGGGGTCCCTTTGTTTCCTGAAAGTGTATTTTCCAACTCAGGCCAGAGAAGTACTGCTCAAATCTGATCTCAGAGTTGGCTCTTGGGTCCAACGTTAGGGCACATGCATTTATTCCTGTTTGAGATCACCCTTTTAGGTTTCAGTCCCGACGATCTTTTTAATCTTCATTCTGTCATCCAATAGATTGCTTTCCTTCCAGCTTCATGCCTTTGGCAGATTTAAAAAGCATGCTACCAGCTAATGTTCTCAGTTGTGAGCAACAAAGTCAACTCTGGCTGAGATAAGTAGAGAAATGGTTGATTGCCAAGATGGAGGGTGGCTCACAGGTTCACTGGGAAGGCCACAGAACCTGGGGCCATGGCAGAGAAAGAGTAGTCTGAGCACCAGGAAAGATGCCATCACAAACCAGGGGGCAAAACCCGAGTATGGAGGATGTCACTGTTCTTATGCCTGGATGGCCCAGCCTGCCTGGCCCGTGGCCTTGGATCGTGGACACAGGCCCCGTGGTGTGCCAGTGCTGCCCAGAAACCCAGAGGCTGCTGCCACGGCCCATCTCCTGCCACCAGAAAGGATTTGCCTCTGTCACTTCTCTGAGTTCCCATGCTCTGGCTCAAAACTAGGGGTGCATTAGCCTGAGTGGCTCGGCCTAGCTTACCTACCTGCACCCAAGATGGGAATGCAAGTATCTGGTACTCTCAGGACCTAGTATTGGAGGTGAGCTCTGCCTCCCATCAGGGCTTGTTATGGAAGCAATTCCCCTAACATAAGAAGGGGGTTCAGATGCCAGGCAGGGAAAGCAGGAAATTTACACTCTCCATGCCTATTATATCTTTATCCAGGTAATTGTCAAAAATGGAACATAGGACCAGGGCGAGACAGGACAGCTAGAGTTGGCAAGAGGCCTTCCTCCTGCCACTCTGTCCATATTGATGACCAGCAGGATGAATCCAGGGGTGGGACCAGGCAGCATCTCATGTTTGCCCGGTGCTATCAGCCTTATGCGCAAATCATAATTTTGGGTTTTCTCCCAAACTCACATTCCCGAAAGGAGGAGGAGTGAGGAGATAGGGGGGAGAGCGTGTTAGTTCTTGTTTTGTTTGAGTTCTTTCATCTGGCTAGATGCATTTCCAGTATCATGTAAATCAATGGCTTTTTTCATTACTGCAATAAAATTTGCCTTTGTACCTGACTCCCCAAGGAGTTGGAACATAAGCAGAGCTCCAAAATTCACACTTCACCACACTCGGGCGCGATGTCTTTGTTAAGACTCTGTTTGATCATTTTGCTTTTGATGTGCCTGCTTGGATGGAAAGAACCATCCAAGTCTGCCGAGGGCCCTTCTATAGCAAACTCTCTGAGAGGGTCCTCTTAGGACCCATACAAGTTCCCCCTGGAAGTATTTCTTGTTAACGTTGGCTCATCACTCAATCATGCCTTGCTCTATGGCAAAACTGCCAGACTTTGCAAAGCTGGAATGCATGGGAAGTTCAGGGTATGCTTCAGCACACCTGTCTTTGAGCAATGAGGTGTAGGGTGAGGTGGGAGGTAGTTGGTTGATGAGGGGTTTGGGAATTACATCGGCTGGTAGCTGGTAGCTGGTCAACTAAAGACAAGTTCTTCCCCCCTCTGGAGAGCAAGAGAGAGAAGGGAGCCCAGGGAACACTATTTTCCTTCACTTTCACGAGGGAATGCTAAAGTAACAGACGTGAAGGGAGCCCAGCAGATGTTAATCAAATACATGTATCTAAACTAGTTATCTATATATTTACAGACAATAATGGATCACCGAGATTTATAACAGCAAATGTAATCTCAGACCAAAATACAGGCAATTGCTCGGCTTTCACTTGGAATGAATTATAGAAGCCAAAGTCTAAATATGGTGGGGGAAGATCCCAAGAGAGCTGGATAGTATCATAAACATGCTTGAATTATAGCTCCTCCAGGGCTGCTTACCCGGCGGTCCTGCAGGCCAGCAAGAACCTTTATACGGTAAGAGGCAGCTGCCAGCACTCAGGGCTTGGGCGAGTCCAGCCTGGCATCCTTCCCTCTCGAAGAGGTGGTCCCATCCCCTCGGGCTGCATTGCAGTTTGGGGCAGCCCACAGAGCCCCCTTCAGGCTGAGATGCTCTAGTTCCCAAACACTGAATTAAAAAGGATCTGACCCATCCTCCCCCTACCCCATCCACTTTTTTTCCCCCCATATGGATAACCATTTATTGAATTGCCCATTCTTTCTCCAGTGATCTGCAATACTGTCATATATCAGTTTCTATACATTTGAGGCTGTTTCTAGGCACTTTCGTTCTGTTAGTCAATTTTGCTATCCTTAAGAAAATAAAATATGTATGGAAGGGTAAAGTCCCAAGAACAGTAGAGGAACACTAAAAGAGACTGGAGTGGGAGTGGGGGATTGACTTTTCCATTAGATTAGCAAGGACGTCTTACAAAACGATGGTAATTAAGATCGTATGATACTGGTACACGGATAGAAAAATTGACTAACACCCCAACCACTTCTACTCAACTTGAAAAGGAAGATGGGTCACCTGAAAATGAACATGCCTGTGTTTATTCAGTGGATAACTGAGGCATCTTCTAAGATGAAGTGGACCACAATCGGTAGAGAGATGTCCAGGCAGTTGTTAGCATTTAATTATTTTTGAATGATAAAAAGTTGCCCCCAAATATGATTTCTTTTTTTTTCTTTTTTTTTTTTTAATTTTTTTTTTTCAACGTTTATTTATTTTTGGGACAGAGAGAGACAGAGCATGAACGGGGGAGGGGCAGAGAGAGAGGGAGACACAGAATCGGAAACAGGCTCCAGGCTCTGAGCCATCAGCCCAGAGCCTGACGCGGGGCTCGAACTCCCGGACCGCGAGATCGTGACCTGGCTGAAGTCGGACGCTTAACCGACTGCGCCACCCAGGCGCCCCCCCAAATATGATTTCTTAATTATGTTGTAGAAGCTGCACTTGGATTAGGCCTTTACATGTGGATAGAAGTTTCCCTGGAAAATTTCTTGCCTTTTAAGCTGGAAACAAAAGCGGTTCAGCATTTGTTTCTTGCATTCACCATCAAATACTAAGGTACTTTGATAAGAAATCCTTTTATCCGTCCACGTTTAATAGAATTGGAAGTGGAGAGATAGGAGAACTGAGCCTGCTCAGGGTTGCAACTATCTCGTGTCAGAATACTTGGATAATCAGAATGATTATTATTACATATGCGATAAACAAATTAATCACGTGTAAGGGAAAACACATTTGTTCTCTCTTCAACAGTAGATGATAAGAAGCCAGGTCAGAAATGTTTCTTCTAGTTATTTGGGTAGCCATCTGTCCTGGGTCTTTTTTTTTTTTTTTTTTTTTTTTTTTAGTTTTTTAAAATGTTTATTAGTTTTGAGAGAGACAGACAGACAGAGCATGAATGGGGGAGGGGCAGAGAGAGAGGGAGACACAGAATCCGAAGCAGGCTCCAGGCTCTGAGCTGTCAGCACAGAGCCCGACCCAGGGCACAAACCCATGAACTGAGAGACAATGACCTGAGCTGAAGTCGGACTCTCAACCGACTGAACCACCCAGGCTCCCCTGTCCTGGGTGTTTGTGTGCGTGCCTTTGGTTCACTCTCATTCATTCTAGGCAGTGGAGAAGGAGCTCAGAAGGGTTTTCTGGGTATAAGGTTGGTGAGAACGGGATTCTCTCTCTGAGATTTTCTCAACTCCACCTTTAACTTGTAGTCAGGTCATTTACACTCTGCTGCCGACTACATGGAGTCATAGCTAAGCAGTCAGTCTCAGACAGGAGTCCCATCTATTACTGAGGGGCTGTGGACCCAGAGAAGTTAGCCCCCACATTTCATCTATTTATTGTATAATGAGAGCATAAGTGGCACCTTACCCATAGTTCACTAATCTAGAACGCATGGCACATACTAAATTCTCAGTAAACATCCTTTATTATTATTTAATCCTCCGTTACTTGGCACAACGATTAAGAAGACACAGATATATTAGTGATCATTCATTTCTGTTATAAATATGAAAAGACTCTCAGATGTTTAATAAAAATAATATTCAGTATTGTTTTTTATGCCTTAATTTAGGAATAAGTAGTGTATTCTTAGATCATGCTTAGTGCAAGAAGGGTGAGAACTCTTTTAATGCAACAGTTTTAGAAGCATTCAAAAACATTGTTTAACCAGAACAACAAAACCCTCTGCTTAAAACCAAAGTGATATATTTTCATTTTTCAGTCTTCAGAACATTGGAGTTTATAAATTCAGGCACGCTAATTTCTTTTCGGTTTTTGCTATATTCCAGAAATATGTATCTATCAAACTTCCAAATCTAAGGTCAAGTCTGCTTACAACACAGTTTTGTAAGGCTATCTTCCCAACAGATGGATTCTCTTAGCATGGACTTCGGGTTATGCCTTTCAAATATACATATTTCAAATATACTTATACATATGCTTATGTATTTGAGGGCTTGGAGGTTCTAAACATTTATTTCCCCCACCTAACAAAATAATTTATTCCAATTCCTGTTCATTCCCCCAAATATTTTGATGGTTTGAAAAGAGCTTTTATTAGAGATACAACTAGGAAAGAGGAATGAATACCATCAAATGCAACCTAACTGCTTATAATGTTACTGCTTTGAGCCTCCTTGCAGTGAAACGAAAAGGAAAATGAGATTAGTTACAATCTTCACATTGTTTTAAAACCTAAATGCCCACTAGCTGTTTACGAGGAGCACATTTTGTCCTGGTCCTGAGGCTGGAGAGAAACTTCCCCATTGGGTCTCATAAAGATAAAATTATGTAATATAATTTTTAAATATTAAAAAATATCCCTGAAATGAATGCAGTATTGAATTTTACATGATTGTCCTTGCATAAGTGGAAGACATGATACAAAACCACAGTTCAATAAAACTAATGCTATAAAAAGCCAACGCAGAAACAAGTGATCTAGGACCCATGTGCCATGTGAGGCTGCCCTTTTTCTATCATGAACCAAAATCTAGTTCCAGAAAGCATTAAGTAAGGAGATGACTTACCCCAATCCACAGCCAGATTGGTGACAGAGTCACAACAGATAGGGCTTTCTTCCATTGAGACCAACCTAGCAGCACTCCTTACCCAAAATCATCAGCTGTAGGACATATAATACTTTCTGTCCACGAGGACTTTCTGCAATGACTGGGATGACCTTCTGCTCTTCTATGATCTTCTGCGTGGAGCTACTTGATACTATTCAATATGGCAGCCACTAGCCCCGTATGACCATAGAGTATGTGAAATAGTTAGACTGAGGAACTGAGTTTTAAGTTTTATCTATGTTTAGTTACTTTAAATTTGAAAAACCACAGTGGCTAGTGGCTACTTTATCAGACAGTGCAGCTCTAGAGCACCATGAGGTGGCCACCAAACTTAGCTTATTCCTGCTCTGACTCTAGGCCCCTTGTGTTGCAAGGATGATGGGGAATGAGAAATGTTGGGGCACATGAGTGAGATGCCTTAATTGGTCCAAACATCTGCACTGGTCATGGGTCATAGGGCCCTCAGAGCCCTTCAAGCCCTCAAAAAGGGCTGCTTCTGCTGTACCCATCCTGATGGCTATGCTTGGAGAGAGGAGATGAGGAGATCAATCTGGGATTGAGGGGCTTGACAAGAGCCGGCTAGGGTCCACAATGGCGGCTCTGAGCTCCAGGCTCAGCTTCCTCCTTGTTTCCCTTTGTCCTTCTCAGGCATGAGACGTGGAGTTCCTCAGCTGAGGAATAACACCTCCTATTTCATTTTTGTTAGGCTGCTCATACTACAATTCATAAGCTTACAATTTTTCAGAAATTTAAAAATAATATTTTAAATAATAGTTTCCAAAATTTTAAGTTAACAAAAAATAATGGTAAGAGGTAATAAGCAAACCTCATTTCATAATACAGTTCCAGTTAAGGGAAGTAAAAATAAACCAAATTCCATAGTGTCTTACTCAACAACAAAATGTGTTTAAAGGGCAACAAATGACAAGTTGCTCCAGAACGTACCAGTAATTTCTGAAATCTTAACTCCCAAAAGGATATTGTTTGGTGATGCAGAAGTAATGAGAGAATATTTGGGAACAGTGGCAGATATTGCATCATTATTTGAAAATATATAAATTTAAAATGCTTGTAACATTTTTTTTTCAAAAATATTTTTTGTCGTGCAGAAAAATGACTTGCTCAGAAATGGACCAGTGTAGTGCAGCTCAGGTAAAAACCTTTTTTATACACAGGCTGAAACCAGGGATTTCCCTAAATATGATTATGTGATTTTTCATAATGATCGTAAATATTAAAGTGAATGAAAAACCATTACTCTCCCTTTCGTACTAATGTATTGTGTTAGCTAAAGAAAGGGATGTCAGATTCAAGTCTAATTACTTCTATTTCATTTCTGCTATATTTCTGTTTTCTTTATTGTTTTGTTGTCTGGGCTCCCAACCATTTCCTAAAAGATGCAATATTTCTTTATCAACTAGCAACAGAAACGATGTAAATAAATAATTCCTTATAAATTAAATGAAGTCAGTCATGAGAGGAGAGTGAAAGAAATTATTGCTCTCTTCTAACAGCAAGCATGTGGGGTGAGGGAAAAGATGTATTAAATAAGAATATTTAGTACAGGTCTTTCTGACTGCAAAGTCCTCCTGCTGAGAATTTCACACGCATCTGGGAAAAAGGGCAAAAGTTTCCTCAATTTGTCCAAAGAGCTTGCCCCTATATATATTTCCTGCCACTCTCACTTTTTGGGTAAAGGTTATACAGGTTTATCATGGGCGTTGAGTACTGCCCCTCTTTTTTGTTTTACCTTGAAATAGAATTGACATTTACCAGTGTGTAAGTTTACAGTGCACAACATGTTGATTTGGTACGATTCCCACCATAGCATTAGTAGCACCTTTATCAGGTCACAGAATTATTTGTTGTTATGTGTGTGTGTGTGTGTGTGTGTGTGTGTGGTAGGAATACTTAAGATTTAGTCTTTTAGGTACTTTGAAGTTTAAAATATAGTATTCTTGACTATAACTGACTATATCACTGTATCTCATTTGTTCTCAAGTTTTAACGTGCATCAACTTTATCTACGACACTCACAACATTTAAAATTATGTTCATGAGGGGCGCCTGGGTGGCTCAGTCGGTTAAGCGTCCGACTTCAGCTCAGGTCACGATCTCGCGGTCCGTGAGTTCGAGCCCCGCGTCAGGCTCTGGGCTTATGGCTCAGAGCCTGGAGCCTGCTTCCGATTCTGTGTCTCCCTCTCCCTCTGCCCCTCCCCCGTTCATGTTCTGTCTCTCTCTGTCTCAAAAATAAATAAAAACGTTAAACAAAATTTAAAAAAAAATTTTAAATTATGTTCATGAGGTCCTGTGTTCGTATTTTCTTTTCTGCATGGAAAGTCCTAATCCTCTCCGTATTATTTCTGGGAAGGGATTCTGCTTTCTTACATTTCCTTGAGCAGTTTGAAATTGAAGAAGTAGATATTTGGAATCTATTTTTGCACGATGGGGGTCTCAGCTTTATGAGGAGGCCAGAAGGTGGTGTCCACCCCAAAGTTTGGTGGGTACAAGGTTAGTTTTGATAATGCTATGTAGCACTGAATCCTGGTTCTGCTACTGCATACCCTGGGGGGATAGCTTCACCCCTCTCTGCTTTGGGTTTCTCGTGTATAAAATGGGGCTATCTTTCTCATAAACGAGAGTGGGAGGTTTTCATTGGGTAGGAAGTCCCAGTGAAACGTCCTGACCCATAGCAATCACTCACTCAATAAATGATAGCCCTGGAGTCCCAGGCTAGAGTGATACAACCACTCTAAGGGAACAGAGACATCACCGAGCAAACAATGTGGTCTTTCCTTCCTACGTGCAATTCTCAACAGACTAGTTCAGACAGTGGTGGCTGACAGGCCCAAAACGGTGTCACTGAGACTGACTTCTCAAGCCAGGGCTTAATACATCAGCTAATTGCAGTCTGGACCTCCCCCAGAAATGGGGTCTTAATTGATCGGTCAGGAATTTTTCAACCAATGCCAATGAGTCTGCCACTTGGGTCCTCTCCATCTGCCCCTCACAAAAGATGAGGTCATCGGCATGATAAGACCCCTTGCCTTTCCCTTAAGAGAAAGCAGCCTTGTCCGAAACAGTCCTTTCCTTTTGCTAATAGCTTCCTTGCCCCACCCTCCTTCTATAAAAACCTTCCATTTTGTACAAGTCTTGGAGCACCACTCTACTCGCTAGATGGGATGCTGCCCAATTCATGAATCGTTTAATGAAGCCAATTAGATATGTTTTTTAAAAAGAAAGAAAAGAAAGTGATGGCCAGGCCGTTCTAGTTCCTGTGGGTTCTTGGCTGGTTGAGAGAGTGCACTGCCTTTATACACAAAGAACAACGTGGCTTCTTGTACAATACGGGTGCCATGCTCTCTCTGCTTCAGAATGCAGTAGGCATTGCCCACTCTGCTGGCACTGATGGTGGGGGAAAAGCCGATGTTCCTCTTCTCTCCTTCTCCCCCGTAATGTGTTTTCTTCTCCTGCCTGGATCTCCATAGGATTCTTTTTGAAATTGGGGTTCTGTAAACTTATCAAAATGTGTCTCACTGTTGTCCATTCTGTATCATTTTTCCCCCAGGATGCAGGTTTGTTGAATGAATGAATGCATTCATTCGGCAAGTAGATATTAAGCACCTACTGTATGCTGTGGATATGTCAGTGAACAAAACAGACACACACACACACACACACACACACACACATCCTTACAGAGATGATATTCTCATGGAGAAAGCCGATCAGTAAACATAATATAAAGAGGGTATAATAGTGTTTTGAAGGGGCATCAGTGCTCTGGAAGAGTGTAAAGGGCCTGCAGGATAGAGGTGGGCTGCAATTTTAAATAGGTTGGTTCAGGTAGGCCTGACTGGAAAGCCACATTTGAGCTAAGACTTGAAGGAGATGAAGGTGAGAGCCATGTTGTTATCCTGGAGGATGACAGGCCAAGCAGAGGGAGAGGGAGAGTGGAGGGGAAGCATCAAGGAGGCCTTCCTGGTGGCAGTGGCAAAGAGGGGAGGGGAGGAGAGAGAGGGGATGTTAAAGAGTCCTGGAGGCTCTATCCCACAGGACCCTGGGGTTAGTTTGACATGAGTGACATGAAAGCCACTGCAGGATTTTGAGTCAAAGAAGAACCTGATCTGCCTTGTGCTGTAAAAGGAACATTCCGGCAGCTGTGTTAAGAATAGACTAGGATACAGGAAGATTCATCTCCTCCTTTTCTTCAGAAACACTTTTTAAAAATTCATTATATCTTTCATTGCTTTTGTTCAATTTATCCTGGCATGTTCCTCAGAAGTAAGAGTTACACATATCTTGGGTCTCTTGGTCAGTACCTCATATCTATCATCTATCACTTCTATAGACCCCTGCTTTCCCAATTTTTTTGGTAAGGATTTCTCACATGTCTTCTCTGTTTATTTACTCACTGACACGTAGTTCTCCAGAGATTTGAGTATGTTAGTCACTGCACTGTGATTGAAGGTACAGAGGGGAGCAGATGACAAAGCCCCTGTGGTATAGACGCTCACCTACCAGCGAGCCGACAGACAACTCACCACGGAGATAAATACACACGGTGATTTCATACTGCAACAGTGCCGTAGAAAACATAAAATGGGAGGAATGTTCTAGAAGGAGATGGCAGAGGAGCTTTAGACCCTTGGGTCAAAGGGGGTCTCCCTGAGGTGATCTCCAAACTGAGACCCAAGTGATAAGAAGAAACCAGCCATGTTCCTTGGCAGGCAGAGATCCATGGAGGCAACCGGAAGTAAAAAGAAGGGAGAAACGGGAATGGGCTTGCCATGTTTGAGGAGCAAAGAGAAGGCAGCAAGGAGGGAGCAAGGGAGCAGTGGGGCGGCAACGTCAGAGAAGTAGGCAAGGAGGGAAATTGGACTTCATATTCATGGTGAGGGTGGTCAGTGGGGGATTTTGAGCAGGACATCAATGTGATATGATTTACATTTGGCAAAAGGCCAGGGAAAGGCAGGCTTTCTTAAACAAGACATGAAAAGCAAATCATAAGAGAGAAGATGTATAAGTCGCACTGCATTAAAATTTTTAAAAAATCCATTATCAAAAAACATAATTTAAAAAATGAGTCTACACCCATAAAACCAACCAGTGATGAGTATGTAGAATATAGAAATATTTTTCCTAAAAATCAACAGGAAGGAAAAAAGTCAATAGAAAAATGGGTTGAAGATATGAAAAGGAAAATAGAAGTTAATAAGCAGGGAAAAGATGCTTCCCTGTGACTGGTACTTAGACTTAAAAAGGTACAAGAAACTACTTCACACCCACCCGACTGTTAAAAATTATTAGACTTACAATATAAAGTGTTGGAAAGGATATAGAGCAATAGGAACTCACACGTTGCTGGGGGGATAATAAATTGGTGAAACGTATTTTGGAGAATTGTTTGGTAAGATCAAGAAAAGCTAAAGATTTTGATTCTCTTCAATCCAGAAATTCCACCATAGAAGATGTACCTTAGATAAATTCTCACATGTGATGCAGGGAAAATCTTAAGTATGTTCACAGCAGGTGCCTCGGGTTTGGCTGACGTAAGAAAGCAGGAGAGGATGCTTGGGCCACTGTAACAAAGCATCCTAGACATTGTGGCTTGTAAACAGGTACTTATTTTTCACAGTTCTGGAGGCCGGAAGTTGGAGATCAGGGCAACCTGACCGGGCAGGTCAGGTTCTGGTGAGACCTTTTCTGGTTGCAGACACTGACTTCTTGCTGTATCTTTACATGGAAGAAGGGACAGGGAGCGCCCTGGGGTCTTTTTTAAAAGAACATTAATCACATTCATGATGACTCCACCCTTATGACCTAGTCATCTACCAAAGGCCCCACCTCCAAATAACATCACCTTGGGGATTAGCTTTCCACATACGGATATTGGGCGAGACATTCAGTCAATAGCAATAGATAGGATTGTTTGAAATAATGTAAAAGAAACGAATATCCACAGAAAAATGGATAAATTATCTTATATATTTGGAATGCTATACAGTGGTAAAAAAAAATGAATAAATAAGAGTCATCAGGGGGCGCCTGGGTGGCGCAGTCGGTTGAGCGTCCAACTTCGGCCAGGTCACGATCTCGCGGTCCGTGAGTTCGAGCCCCACGTCGGGCTCTGGGCTGATGGCTCAGAGCCTGGAGCCTGTTTCCGATTCTGTGTCTCCCTCTCTCTCTGCCCCTCCCCCATTCATGCTGTGTCTCTCTCTGTCCCAAAAATAAATAAACGTTGAAAAAAAAAAAAAAAAAGAGTCATCAGTATCAAAATGTCAAAATGGCTTAATCTCACAAGCATACTGTGGAAAGAAAGAAACTTTAGAAAAATATAGCTAATATGATACTCATAAATAAAGTTTAAATATTTACAATTTAAAAAAATTTTTATTTAATGTTTATTTTATTTCTGAGAGAGAGAGAGAGACAGAGCATGAGTGGGGGAAGGGGAAGAGAGAATGGGAGACACAGATTCCGAAGCAGGCTCCAGGCTCTGAGCTGTCAGCACAGAGCCCGATGCGGGGCTTGAACTCACAAACGGTGAGATCATGACCTGAGCTGAAGTCGGACGCTTAACCGACTGAGCCACTAAGGCGTCCCAAAATATACAAAAAAATTATGTTGTTTAGAAAATCAAACACAGGAAGCCTGGGTGGCTCAGTAGGTTTAGGCTCAGGTCATGATCCTGGGGTTGTGGGATCGAGCCCCACAGCACTCAGCGTGGAACCTACTTGAGATTCTCCCTCACTCCCTCTGCCCCTCTCCCCCGCTTGCATGCTTTCTCTCTCTCTCTCTCTAAAAAAAGAAAAAGAAAAGAAAATAAAAAACAAAGATAACAATATATAGAACTACATGTGAATGACAAACACAAAATTCAGCTGAACGCTTACCTTTGATAGTGAGGAAAGGGAGAAAAATGAGGGAGGACTATCCAAAGGCTTTCACTCGTTTGAAATATTCTATCTTTTAAGCTGCTCTGTGGGTATATGGGTATAGATGTGGGGGTTTGGGGGTTGCTGTTGGTTTTACATTACAGAATGTTATTATGAAATATTTAATATCCACAGACAGTCATAAACAAAAATTATTCCTTAATCTGCTTGTGGAGAGTGGCAAGCAAGCAAGAGGGAAAGCAGAGATAACCAGTGGAGGGTTGACTGACGCAATCCAGACAAGAAATTGTGGAGACGGGGAAAAGTTAAGGTGGTGCCAACCAGACTTGGTGATGCATTGGTGGAGTGAGTTGAAGAGAGGAATCAAGTACGACCCCTCGACATGAAGAATGGAATGACATAGGGGCACTTATGAGGTCAAGAACACCAGGAGATAAAGAGGTTTGGGGATGCATGCTCTTCCTGAAGTTCAGTTCAAAATACATTAAGTTTGAGATACTTAGTAAACATCCAAGTCAGAATGTCAGGTTGATAGTAGATACGAGTGAAGAGCTCAAGGAAAGACGTATGCCTTGGGGAGGCATTAACATGTAGATGGCATGAGAATACTTGGAGATACATGCTAGGTAAAGTAGAGGAAAGCCAGGAATGATGAATGGGCATTCTACTATTGGCTGAGGGGCTAAGACGGAAGCTTGAAAAAGAATCAAGTAATATCAGAATTCAAGTGACAGAATGATATCAAGAAGGGAGGGGTTTGGGGAGCCTGGGTGACTCAGTCGGTTAGGCATCCAACTTCAGCTCACGTCATGATCTCATGTTTCATGAGTTTGAGCCCCGCATCGGGCTCTGTGCTGACAGCTCAGAGCCTGGAGCCTGCTTCGGATTCTGTGTCTCCCTCTCTGTCTGCCCCTCCCCTGCTCACACTCTGTCTCTCTCTCTCAAAACGAAATAAACATTTTTTAAAAATGTTTAAAAAGAAGGGAGGAGTCAATCCTGCTGAAGTCAAGTAAAATTCAAACAGAAATGTCAACACAGAAGTGACTGGATATCTTCACAAGAGCTGTTTCAGTGTTGTGGTCAGGGCAAAATATGGATTGAATTGAGCTCAAGAGTAGATGGGAGGAAACAGGGATGGATTAACCCACGTATTAAAAACTAAACAGAATACAAATACACCTGAGGGCCTTCATGATACCCTTACCTTTCTCATTTCCCTCCCATCTCAGAGTGAATCACTGTTTCAAAGTTGGTGAATATCCTTTCCACCACAGTTTTGTATTCCACTACATAAGCATATTTATATATTTTAAATGCTTTGTGTTTCTAAAGTTTTTACAAATGCTATCATATTTGACATGTTCATGTGCAACGTGACTTTTTCACTCCATAATATAGTCACATAATACCTGCAGATTAGGAGATTAGCTATTTCTTACTGCTTTATGGTATGATACTGTTTTAGTGTAAGACAATTTATTCCTTTATTCCTCTATTTATGAATAATTAGTTGGATTTCCATTTTGACACGACTCCTTGGATTTCTTGAATTTCTGAGTTTCTATATTAGAGGTGTCTTAGTCTGCTCAGCCTGTCGTAATAAAATACTGCAGACTGGGAGACACCCAAACAGTGGAAATTTATTTTCTCGCAGTTCTGGAGACCGGAATTAGGAGATCAGGCCAGCATGGTCACTTTCCGGTCAGAGCTCTCTTCCTGCCTTGCAGATAGCCACCTTCTTGCTGTGTTTTCACATGAGAGAGATCTCTCAGGCTCCCTCTTCTTCTCTTAGAAGGCCGTGTCAGTTACCTCCCGAAGACCCTATCTCCAGCTACAATCACATTAGGGGTTAGAGCCTCAACATATGAATTTGGAAGTGGTTGCAGACACAATTCAGTCCATAGCAAAATGTTATGGGCATTTTCAAATTCACGAAATACCACCAAATTGCTCTCCGGAGTGGTTTACCCATTTACGCGCTCATAAACAGGCTACGTAGTTACCATTTCAAATAGGAAATCAAAGAAATCAAAATGTTACACTTCTGTAACATTGTGGGGACACAAATTGATACCTGAAATTAGAAACTCATAAGACACGAATGTGAATGGGATTCCAGATTCTAGAAACCCTTAGATCATAGACCATAAGGAACCACACCCCGGGAAGTCACCTGAAGTGATGTGCGGGCAATGTCATAATCAGGCAGAGAGACTACACCAACACCACACGACTGATGGGCATACAGCATTTCCCAGACATCTCCACGGAAATGAGTTCAGTTGGAGCACCTATGTCATCTCATGAAGGTACTGTTCTGTGGAATGCAAGCTGGGAATTACTAGACCAGAGCAAAAGCAGACAGCAGTGTGGTGTTTCAGATAGTCACTTTCTCAGCTCCTGGGGCAAACACCACCTCTTACTGATGGCATAGCGTAAGAAGGCCTTGGTCAAGAACTCATGAGGTTCAGAGTGCGTTGAACAGAGGGGTTGCTCCTTTTCTGATCTGACATTTGGGTTTCTATGACTGGTTTCTTGCTAAGGTTCCAACTAAATGGTACCTTGTAGCCTTCTTTTCAGTAATTGCGTCCCTTGGGTGCGTATCTGTTACTCCAACCCTCTAGAATGGGGCCTACTTTGATCTTCCCTTCCTTTCATGGGATGGTCTTGCCCATCTAGCTTGATCTTCTGTCGGCTCCCTCATACAGCACACACACACCTGCCTCAGTTTCCTCCTTTTGCCATCAATGCGTTCTGGCTACCCTTGGTCTGACCCACACTGCTGATGAGAAGACTGGGGACAGGGGCCGAAGGACAGACCCAGCACCAGGTGCTACCAAAAAAAAAAAAAAAAAAAAAAAAGCAGAGATATAGCAGGCTAGCATGCATCCACAGAGTTGCTGTAATATTGGTGGCAACTGAAGGAAACGCAGTGCCCAGTCGAAAGGACTCTGGTTTGAGATGACATACACAACACAGCAAAGGGTCCCAAGAAGCAGAGAAAAACAGTAAAGGCGGGACGCAGGGCACGTCATCCTCAAGGAGGTGAGGCAGCAAAGTCAACGGCATCGAGCAGGTCTGTATGAGGGAGCGGTCTCCACCACCCAGCTGGGGCTCAGGAAAGAGAGATTCAGGCCTTGGAAGGGGAGATGGGAAAGAAAAGGTCCTTTCAGGAGTCAGAGGCAATGAGACAGCTCACCAGGAACCCAGCATCCAGGTATAAGAGTGGGAGGTGGGGTAAGAGCCCTGGGACCTGGGCCAAGTCGAACCTCAGTATCAGAACCAGAGCACCCTGGCGGGAGTACGACTACTGTGTAGTCCCCAAAGATGGACTTATGTGTCATTGTAGATTTGGATGGTCCTGGGGAGATGAGGGTGGCCTTCCCTGCAGGGGGAGACCAGTGGGGTCAGCCATGGCTGGGAAGAGATGCCATGGCGGAAATGAGCCAAATGGTATGATGGGAACCAGCTCCACTCGGGGGTCTCACAGACCTCCACCCGGGATCCTCAGTCCTCCCATGAAGGGAGCTATGTTTGCAGTTGAGAGAAGCAGAAGGAGACAGATGTCAGCAAGAAGAGAAAACACATTGATCAACACGCTTAAAAGCAGCTAAATGGAAAATGTTGGAAGCCGAATTGTTTTCAAAAGCAGTTTGCAATGTTTATATACGCTGCCACAGTCTTATGGTTGTTTTCCAAACGTTGTGCCCTGACCAACGTAGATCTAAGTAGGAATCATATGTTGTATTTCTTAAACTACAAAAGCAGGGGCATTATGTGGGATCTGTTGACAATTGCACAAATGTAATGAAATACTGACAAGTTCTTTGTTCGTGTCAGCATGCTGGGCTGCCTTGCACGGTCATTTCAAGACTTCAATTGACCTTAGAGTAAACTAAATTGAGAGCACTTAAAAAAAAAAAAAAAGCTTAATAAAGAAATACTGTCTTTGGGTTATATCAACCACAAACTTCTATGAGATTCTGGTAGCTTCTTTTATCAGCACCTCTCACAAAGGGTGGAATAGATGTCACATGAAACAGGGGGGTGTTTACTGGGGACCATAATAGGGCTTTTGACATATATGAGCCTCTTTGCTCTTTTCTGCAAGTCAGGAGGTTCAGTGACTTTAAATAATAATAGTAATTATCGTCTATGTCTAGACTGCAGCCTTCCCCCTTTGTATGATGAGAGCTGCGAAAGTCTTTTGACTCGCATGCTCACGATTGCTCTGGAAACAAGAGGAAATATTGGTTGCCATGCAGAGGTTCTCGTATCTTTGGGTGGGGGGTGGGGGAGGCAGCACAGCTCCCTGACTCCACAGCTATGTTCGGGTCTGGATGCTCTGTCCCAGGGATACAGGGTGCTGCCCCTGTGCCCAGGCACTACTTTGCATCTACAGATGGGCTGTATTTGATTAAATCGAAGATGCCTCTAATTGTAGAATGTGCCATTATCCTACGTACCACTGATTTTATTTATTTATTTTTTAATATGAAATTTATTGTCAAGTTGGTTTCCATACAACACCCAGTGCTCCTCCCAACAGGTGCCCTCCTCAATGCCCATCACCCACCCACCCCTCCCTCCCACCCCCCATCAACCCTCAGTTTATTCTCAGTTTTTAAGAGTCTCTTATGGTTTGGCTCTCTCCCTCTCTGTTTTTTCCCCTTCCCCTCCCCCATGGTCTTCTGTTAAGTTTCTCAGGATCCACATAAGAATGAAAACATATGGTATCTATCTTTCTCTGTATGACTTATTTCACTTAGCATCACACTCTCCAGTTCCATCCACGTTGCTACAAAAGGCCAGATTTCATTCTTTCTCATTGCCAAGTAGTATTCCATTGTGTATATAAACCACAATTTCTTTATCCATTCATCAGTTGATGGACATTTAGACTCTTTCCATAATTTGGCTGTTGTTGAAAGTGCTGCTATAAACATTGGGGTACAAGTGCCCCTCTGCATCAGCACTCCTGTATCCCTTGGGTAAATTCCTAGCAGTGCTATTGCTGGGTCATAGGGTAGATCTATCTTTAATTTTTTGAGGAACCTCCACACTGTTTTCCAGAGCGGCTGTACCAGTTTGCATTCCCACCAACAGTGCAAGAGGGTTCCCGTTTCTCCACATCCTCACCAGCATCTATAGTCTCCTGATTTGTTCATTTTAGCCACTCTGACCGGCGTGAGGTGATATCTGAGTGTGGTTTTGATTTGTATTTCCCTGATGAGGAGCGACACGTACCACTGATTTTAAAAGTTGCCGAGTTCGAATTGTAAAACTGCTATCAACCTAGGCACGTCCTGCTTTTGGAGATGTGAATACATGAACATGGGAGGAGGTGGAGAAGTATCTTAGAGTAGACGAGGAAAAGTATTTATGCTATTCTGTGCAGCTTCCCGGAGGAAAATGAGCGGGAAGCTTAGCAGAGCCTTGAACTTTTAAAGGCAAAAATAACATTGCAGGAAAAGCTACCTTTCAGTAAAAGTCTATAGGAGCCTGCAGAAAGGACTCGGCAGGTAGGATGAAGGGGTTTCTAGGGATGTGCCCTAGGAAGGCCCCAGGGTCAGTGTCTACCGGGGTCTCTCCGTGATGTGGAGGATGGGCCTGCACGAGGGTAGGTGGGGAGGTGTCTGGGCCCTAGCTTGCAATCAGATGGCAGCAGGCGGTCTGCTCCTGGGAGCAGTGATCTTCAGGCTGGGCTTAGGCTGGGCCCCTGTGGCCCGTCTCATCACCTGCCATCTCTCCAGGAACCTGTTTCCAGTTCTTCCTCCCTACGACCGCTCCAGTCAGAAGCCATCTCTCCTTATAAATTCAGACACTTTTGAAAAACACTTTGCAAAATTCTTTCTCGCTTATTTCTCACGGCGTCTGACCCCTTCTCTCCCCGGATGTATTGATGTAAGTCCCTCATGAGCTTCCTCACTCGGACACCTCTCTTCTTAGCTCTCGCTCTACGCAGGGCAGGGGCTCAATAAGATTCTAGTGTGTTAAACTAATGTTTTCTTTGCAACCTTCCTATATCTTTCTTTACAGGACTTGCCATCAGGCTGACCCACCTATGAGTCCAATGAGTAAATAAACCAACGGACTGACCTTCAAAGGGAAAGAACCAGAAACCTCTCTCCATGTCAAGGACATTATAATCATGGCCTTGGAAATCTTCCTTCTCCATGACTGGAGCCGCTGGTCCTTCCAGTCAAGGCCAGGAAGAGGAAATGAATTCGTGGGAAAGGTGAGGCTGTTCCATTCAGGGTACTGATCTCACGCTCAGGGAACTGCCAGCTTGCAGACCCCCTGTTTGTGCTGACTCTCTCCAGAGATAAGTCTCATATTCGGAAAGCCTGTTAGCAGGTGACCTTGTCCATGGTCTTTCTGATACAGGGGCTGTGTGTTCTCACTTAGGGCCGAGGCCTGGCCAAGACGATGGCACACTGCTTAGGTTAGGCCCCGCATTGGTCAAAACAAACAGAACCAGACAAACACAAAAGCTAGGTTTCTATGTGGAAAAGACAGTCCAGCTCCAAGTGTAATAATTTAGAGCTTCTTCGGGGAGAAAAAACCCCAGCAACCTAAAACCTAACCCCCAAACAAGAGGCTGCCTGCCCCCAATATGAAAATCGCTGGCCTCTATCTGCAGGAGTTTCCATCAAGTTCTTTCTCAAGGAGAAGGCGCACTGAGTCTGGAAAGCAGCGGTGTGAATACCTGAAAAAGATGAGAACGGGCCCGCAGCCCTCAGGGAGCAAGGCTCCAGGGGTTCAGAGCTCTGGCTTTGGGCTCAGAAAGGATTGGATTCCGTCTAAACTCTGCTGACTACCGCCTGAGCAGTTTTCGGAAGTGCCTCTGAACCGCAGTTTCCCCTTCTGTGGTGACTAGATTACTTATTCTGAGAGCAGACTGTTCCAGGCCCTAGGCTGAGTGGACAGGTTTCATCAAAGCCTAGGAGGTAGGTACCATCGTCACCCTCATTTCACAGAGAAGGTGAATAACAGGCCAGGTCATCCTGCCTCAAACGTAGTCAGTCCACGCTTTGGGGGTTATGACCACCACCCCGTCGGCAAATCGATCTGAAGCGCCTGGATCCCACTGGACGCTTGACCAACGGTGGCCGTGACCCACCAGCTAACGCTTGTCCCCAGCTCCGCCACTGGCCAGTCCCGTCTTTTGACCACTCATGGCATTTGAAGAAAATGAGGAGCTATGAATCCGTTAGCACTGATAATCAGAGGAGCTTCCTCTTGATTATCTATAATGAATCAAAGGTGTCACTGATTTATTGCATGCAGTTTAAATTCCATTTAGGCCGCCGAAAATTAAGCATTGTGAAGCCGCTCCCAATCACATTGTCTCTTGTGTGGCTAAGAAGTTATTAATTTCCTAATCCCGTCTGATATTTCAAACACGGGATGTAGCTACTTTGTCCATATAGAGAGCATCTTTGAGAGGCAGGTATTTCCTTCTTCTGATGGAAGATGACGCTCTGTTTTGTCTTCAAAAAGGATGTTCCTGGTAAGTAGCTCTTAAGAGTGTATTGTGAAATGAAGCCAAGGTAGCAGGTAGACTGGCAGCCCAGATGTCTGTGGAGAATTAACTTGTCAAAATACAATCCCATTATTAGACACACTGCTTTTGTTTCTCTCCTTTGTCTTTATACCGTTCCAAATTTAGACCAAGTCAGGAAACAAGAAAGGGGGCTGACGGGTGACATGAAGAAGTTGGTAAGTGAAAGTCTATCCTACCGTTGCCGAACATTCTGAAACTCTTCTTTTCAAAATTAAATCATTAGGGGCGCTTCGGTGGCTCAGTCGGTTAAGCGACCGACTTCAGCTCAGGTCATGATTTCACGGTCTGTGAGTTCGAGCCCCGCGTCGGGCTCTGTGCTGACAGCTCAGAGCCTGGAGCCCGTTTCGGATTCTGTGTCTCCCTCTCTCTCTGCCCCTTCCCCGCTCACGCTCTGTCTCTCTTTCTCCTTCAAGAGTAAATAAACATCAAAAACAATTATAAAAAATAAAATTAAAATTAAATCATTAGGGGGCGTCTGGGTGGCTCAGTCGGTTAAGCGTCTGACTTTGGCTCAGGTCCTGATCTCATGGCTTGTGAGTCTGAACCCCACATCAGGCTCTGTGCTGACAGCTCAGAGCCTGGAGCCTGCTTTGGATTCTGCATCTGTCTCTTTCCTACCCCCCCCCCCACTCTGGCTCTGCCTCTCTCTCTCTCTCTCTCAAAAATAAATAAACATTTAAAAAAAAGCTAAAAAATTACATCATTAGAACAAACTGTATTCTGGGTGTATGTGCTCTGCCCACACCTGTAAGAACACAACAAAATGATACAAACACACAGAAGACATAAGACACTTAACTGTGTAGTACTGTTTGTTATTCTGGTTGTTTTGACAACACACAAAAGAAGACTTGCTGAATTTTAAAAACTGTAACAAACTACGCTGATACGATTACACCTTCAAATAAACAATTGGATGGTTTCAGTTTGATTTCTGTGAGCTTAAGAACTTAAAATTATCCCAGCTTCCAGGTGTTCGTTCTTGTAAGTCAAACATCATTTAGCCTTTACATATTTCTATTCTGTTATCATTCTGTTATCATTTTTCTTATTGAAGTATAATTGGTACATAATTGAAGCTCTTAACTCTTGCTGCAAATTGTACCTTGATGCCCTCTGAGCTTGTCTCCAGGTCCTGATGGGGGCTCCCTGTTCAGCCAAGCAAAGCTGCCGTTTAAAACAGCATTTAAACATTTCTTTTTAATGCTTACTTATTTTGAGAGAGACAGAAAGCATGTGAGCAGGGGAGGGGCAGAGAGAGAGAGGGAGAGAGAGAGAGAATCCCAAGCAGGCTCCACGCTGTCAGCATAGAGCCCAACGCCGGGCTTGAACTCACCGCGAGATCATGACCTGAGTTGAAATCAAGCTGGATCCTCAAACGACTGAGCCACCCAGGTACCCTGAGAATGTTCATTTCCAAGCTCTGAAGAGTCCAACTCACTAACTGGGAACGCTATAATATGCACTAGGCCAGAGAGCTAACTGTGCACAGCGATATGGCCATGAAATGTGAATGGTTATGATTTTCTGGGTTAGAAATAATGCCCTTTACTAAACTGCCTAGAAAAAACCATGTTTATTTAACTACATGCTTTCCATCTGACAACATTCATACCACTAGTTTCATCCAATTACTTAAATGTTGATCATTTGTTAAATTTGAAAAATTTTAAGTCAATCTTAAAAATTGACACCATTCTCTAACACATTTATTATTAGTACCGTATAGAGACAAAGAAAACAAGTGGAATATGCTACAATAATGGAGATCATCACAACCACGTAGCTTTAGAAAATATGTGTTTGGGTTTTGTTTCTCTTTTTGTTTTCATATTCAAACCCTTTGTCCAAAATGCAAGTTCCTGCTTTACTTCCTGGAGGCATGGATACATACTTCCTTAGAGCTGTTTCCTTGGGAGTACAGAAACTAGCCAGAGTCCAACCAAAATATAAAATAATAAGGATTTAAGATCAGAAAGGATTTGTGCGCCATCCTGGCTGGGTAGCAAAGATGACAAAGAAGGAAAGAGCCCTGGCCAGCCCCTCCCTTCCAGAGACGCGTGCAAAAAGCCACGTGTCCCAGCCTTTGATGCTCCGTTCCCCAAAAAGCAAATAACAGAAATTATTCTGCACTGCAAGACCGACAGACAAGCGAGCTCCAAAAAAAGGAGGCTTCCTCCTGCAATCCAGGTTTTGCTCCCAAACCACAGGACAGGAAGCAACATGTTTCCGCAAACCACTTCCCCAGGAAGAGCTTTCTCCCTCCTTCCTGCCGGGGCTCAGTCCCCCGAATATCACTTGGTTTTATCACAACATGTTTGGATCATATATGTTCCGTTTCCATGTGCATGTCTTTCCACGCACGCTGCAGACAAGCACCGGAGCTTTGAGTACACAGATTCTTTCAAAGGAGACAGAGAAACAAGCTTGTATAGATTTGGGAGGTCACCCCCTTTTTGCCCACATGGGAGATCGATTACCTGTTTACAAGTGAGATCTGTGTGGAACATTCTTCACTGTAGAACAAGCAGTTGACATGATGTTGCTGGTGTTTGCGGAGCCAAAGAGCACGAAGGCAGTAAAGAAAGGGACTGTCACATCAGACAGAAGATGTAATCTGCTCTTACATTTTTCCTCTTGGCGTGAGCGTACACATTTTATAAGCAGGGGGAAATCCTGCTAAAAGCCCTCTCCATGCCGTTTTAAAAACACTGAATAATGGCATGTGTGCGACTTTTTGTACCATTTTCTGTAGTTGAATCCAGTTTGTATTATCTCGCAACCTGTTCTAAACGCGATGGAAACCTGACGTTGCCAAGCTCGAAATTTCACTCCCGCAAAGTGTTCTAAAACTTGTGTTTCTTTCTCTTGTTTCTAAAACACGGCTTGAATGTCTTTGCAGGAGCTTTAGTATTTGGGGTCTGGCTGAAGCGGAATGAAACGGCTTCATGCTGGCTGGAGTTCAGCAGTTAACATTTTAGAAACCGTCTAAATGAGGGAGGGAGGAAGCGCAGCTGAAATAGACAGGCATCTACATTCACGTGGCCATCAAAGGAACAGAGAGCCGGCTGGCTGCGAGGGCCCCCGTGAGCTGCGGCAGGCCTCAGAAGAAATATCCGCGATCCGCAGGAACATTGGCAGGGGCGAGGGGAAAGAAAAGCTTTTCTCGGGGCTACTGTTCGAGGATTTTTCACTGATATACAAAGGGACAAGAGAAACCCATCTCTGACAAGGACATTGCTACATCAAACCCAGCTTCAAGAGACTGCTTAAAATGAGTCTCTGCTGCTCCGCTGCTCCCGGAGGGGTGGGGGGTGGGGGCGCTGATTTACATGCAGGGGGTGGGAGGGGAGCCACGGGCATGGCTCCAGCCCAGCACCCAGCCCTCATGCCTGGAACGGAGCAAGCAGAAGATGTCTAGGGCCTTCTAGAGGAAAGCCATGCCTATGTGGTCTATGCCACTGAAATGCCAGGACGGCCTGGCACGTATGTGAGCACCATGAACGGGCTCGAGGAGTTCTATCAAAGCGCCAAGGTTGCTGCAGGCTGTGAGGTCAGTTCACCTGTTGCCAGTCCATGGAAAGGGCTGGTGCTTGAGCCCCGCAGCTCTGCAAAGGCTAATGAGGAGCAAACTTCCCTGCAGCTGTGCTATTATTGATGTCTCTCCCAGGCCTGGGGCTGTCGCGCTGAGGAAGGGCACAGAGGCCGCAGGCCAATTACACAGGAAATTTTCAGTTCCGGCACACACCTGGAGGGACGCAGGTGAGGCCGGAAGAACAGGGGCTGCCCACGATGAGGGCAAAGGTGCCGCCATCTCCCCAGTGGGATGACAGAGAACTGTTGCCTCCTGGACAACAGATTAAGGACATTTTCACCTAAGTGCTCAAGATGAGATTTGACAATTTCCTGGCAAGTAACTAAACAGTAAAGAAAATAGTGGATTTAAATATCAATGGTTTTAATAGGTAAAATTAGCTGACCTCTCAGAAAAGAATTGAAATGAGATGGGAAGATGCCTACCTATTTCGAGAACTTGCTGGAAAAGATTTCAAAGGGTTATTGTTGTGTTTTTGTTTCCAGTAATAACAGCTCTACAAAAGCAATGTAAACTATGAATAGAAATAATAATATGTAGTATAATCCAGTCACAGGGAGAATGCTGAAAGCTCATAGTCCCGTTTCCTTTCGGTCCAATTTTAGATTTTCCTATACAAGAGAAATAACAAAGATTATGGCGAAAATTCTTTTTCTCTCCCTTTTGAAAAAACATTTACTCCATAATTAGAATTTTTGATTCCATACTAATGAAGTGATATGGATGCAGGGATATTTGAAATTCACAGCTAATTCATAAATATTATCTTGCCAAGAATTTCAGCTCCTACCCCAGGAGACCTCTCTATATGGAGCACAGGACTGAAGCAAACGTGCTTTGGGCTTGGCTAGTTTAGCTTTTTTGCACCTAATGGGGGGTGAACTGACACAGAGGTGAATCCAGCCGAGTCATGGCTGTTCTGCCAGAGGAAGGCTCCGTTGGGGCCCCTTTTGGGTGTCAAGAGACCTTGGTGGGCATTGCTAGAAGCCAAGCCCTGGTGCCAGTGGCTAGGAAATTTGGGGGCGTGGGGGTGTAATCAGGTCTGGAGAGGTAGGCAAAATCCTCATTCTTTTTTTTTTTTAAATTTTTTTTTCAACGTTTATTTATTTTTGGGGGGACAGAGAGAGACAGAGCATGAATGAGGGAGGGGCAGAGAGAGAGGGAGACACAGAATCCGAAACGGGCTCCAGGCTCTGAGCCATCAGCCCAGAGCCTGACACGGGGCTCGAACCCCCCCCCCCCCCCCCCACGCGGGGACCGCGACATCGTGACCTGGCTGAAGTCGGACGCTCAACCGACTGCACCACCCAGGCGCCCCAGGCAAAATTCTCATTCACTTCTAGTAAACAACTATTTCCCTATTTCCAAAGGAGGTCGTGATCATATCGCCCCTGCCCTGAGTTACTCCAGGACCAGAAAACTAAAAATCACCCCTGTATGGCCCAGAGCCCGTTGGAATTATTCAAACTCTCCAACTGTAAGTTGACTCAGTCTATCTACCCTGCCTTGCCCATTCCCTTCCTGGAAAACCCTACACAGGCTCTAGGTCACGCTCTCCCCTTTTCATTTCTGTCTCCTGATGGACCTGGTACTTCTCATGTGGCCCTGCCTGGCTCAGTGTGTGTGCTGGCTCCAGGCATCTGGGAGTTGAAACTTCTTCCTTCATGACAGATCATTTCTCTGTCTTATGTCCAATTCTACCTGATCGAAACAAATCCCCAGTACTTTTAACCCAACAGGGTGACCGTGTGAGGCTGGGTGGTGGGCTCACGGCCGTCCTGTTCCTGTGCAATGCCTGTGATGGGGGTGGGGCATCCAGGAATCTGCATGTAATTCTGCTGAGGGGAGTCTGAGCATCAGAGCTGCAAACACAGGACGAGGAACACCCAGGCCTGGGAAGCAGGACTGGTAGAATCAGGTCAAGAAGAGAGCCCTCATTTAAAATGTACTTACTTTTTCATGCAGCAAGTCCCCTTCTGGAAATACATCGTTGGGAAATAACTAGACGTGCACAAATATCCTTGATAATTTTTTTTATATTGCACGCTCTTTGTAATAAAATAAGAAATCAGCCTAAGCAGGCTGCGGTAGG